>NC_090266.1:688373337-690773337 GCF_040414725.1 Anabrus simplex | reverse complement strand
CGCGATTTGCTCAGTAATAGCAAAATTCAGACCTTACTTGATGTTTTAGGCTCTGATTTCAGCAGTGATAGTGAGGAAGAAGTTATTAGTGATCCTGAGCATGAATGAACACGAAATGTATCAGCAGAGATCTTTCGTGTAGTAATATCGTACGACATGGAATGCCGAATGGACTTTCTCCCGCCCCTCAAGATATGATTACGACTGCTGGATTTGAACCTACAATCTTGGTACCTGAATGCAAACACTTTACCACTGATCCTCAGACTGAATAATAATAATAATAATAATAATAATAATAATAATAATAATAATAATAAATATACCGCGTGAAACATACGGCTGTATGTTCATGTTTGGGAGATAGTAGGTTCGAATCTCATCATTCGCTGCTTCGTGAATGGTTTCCCATTATATTCTTATTTCCAAATCAGGCAAATGTTAGGCTCATGTCGTATAATTAAGGCTATACCACACACTAAATAACTTCTAAGGTAAGATAAGTTAATGAAAAATTTAAGTTTTCAAAGGGACTTTTTATGTGTTATATTTCTGTATTAATCTGCTTTTTGTGTCATGAGCAATAGCGTGGAATTTCTCAATAATATAAAACAGGTCCCATGACAATATGTGCAGTCGATCACCCACTATCCATTATACTGTTTTAACCAAAAGCTTGCAACACCAAGGTTGCATACTAAAAATTTGGCAAATTCCTAGCAATGTCAGTGCACAGGGCGGTTTGGTGCATATGGGTTAACTTCCCAAACTTCACAAAAAGTTATGTGGAATAAAATCAAAGGAATAAACAGTAAATATGGTACATTCTGCATTGCCTCTCTAAGAGATCCAGTCTCTGGATCAATTATAAATGAAACCTCAAAAAAATAGCTGATCAACTGGCTAACTCATTTGCAGAAATCTCTAGCAATAACAATTATGAACCTGGATTTCTTCACATGAAAACAACTCGAGATCCAATATACTTAAGTCAAACTGTACCTAGACCAAACTATGCTTATAATGATACATCAGTGTCCAAAAGTTAAGCATAATCACTAAACGAGGCCATACCGCCTGATAGGAATGTCAGACGGATTGCTGAACAAATGGAAGCTGAATCACACACCATATGTCACACAACTTGTCCAAAAAAACAGTGTCAGAAAGGTTCTGATAGCTAAGGTATACCGTTGACAAACACTAACAAAAGTTGGCAATATTTTCCACAACAAAATATGCTGTTAATAGGGTGTATAGTTACCCTTAACGGCCACACATCCTTTGCAGCGACATGGCATGCTTTCTATCAGATGGCCCAAGAGCTCTTGTGGCAGTTGATCCCATTCCTCCGAAAGGGCAATGTGAATGCCTTGGAGGGTCCTTGGTAGAGGCTGATGGGATACAATTTGCCTCCCCAATGCATCCCAGGCATGTTGTATAGGATTCAGATCCGCAGACCTTGCTAGCCAGACCATGCTATGAATATTTTCCCCAACCAGAAATTCATCCACCAGAGCAGTCCACTGCAGTCGGGCATTATCATCCATTAAGAGGAAGTCTGGACCAACCGCACCTCTGAAGAGTTTAACAGACAACTTTCTGTTTGTTGCCTATAGAAGCTCATTTGGCTATGGAATATTTTCCCTGCCCCCTGTGATTATTAACCAAGATTAAACCACTCTGCATATTTCTGATATGTCAATGCTACAATCATCTTCCAACGATTAAAGCAACGGGACGCACTTGGTAATATACTTTTTTATATCCTTGCTCACCAAGCTGCTCTCTTGTAAATATGTATATAAACTGTAAATTCTCAACTGTTCATTTGGATAATGTAAATTTACTGTATAGTTACCAACCATTGGCAGTAATTTTTGTTAAAAACATTGACGCCGAGCAGTATACCCTTTCCCCCCGACTGTTATACTGTAAATAATTTTAAAACTTTATAATTTCCTATGAGTGCATCAATTATTCTTCTGAGCACCACTGCTGAACTCTGCTATAATTACCCAGTAATTTTAAGCATTGGTGCCGACTTCTTATTCTTTAAACTTATATTGTTTAACCATCACCATTGTACAAGAGTTTCTCGTACTTAATTTTTCCCATTGTAATGTGTATTAATTTGTGCATGTTAAATACTAATCAGGTACCTGATTTTTGCCTTGAGGAGGTAATTTTGACTGATGATGCCCTCAATGAAGGGCGAAACATGTCTCAAGCGGAATTAAGAATAAATTCCTAAATGTAAAATTTACATGTATTGAATAGGTGACAAAATAAACCATTTCGCATCCTACATTGTTTCCAAAGCCTGGAAATGATACTTTGTGGCACATTCAAGGATACGGCGACTTCGGTCTGTGTCTGGCCTGCTTCCAGGCGGCCGAGTATTCTACCCTGCAAAACGGGGTCCAAATGGTGTTGTTGTGTCATTATGTTGTCAAGTTCACCACAAGGCTACACTCCGCACACTACAACAGGGTAAACATGACTGAGGGAATATGGGGCGCAGGCACTGGCTATGTTTACCTTGCAGTTACGCCGCTAGTCAAAGCAGGGAACACTCCTTTCCTATAAAGAGCAAACATGTAAGGTTGGTAGGTGCATATGTCGTGCGATTTGCGGTCTATTTTCTGGTGCCCTGCTTTTTTTAAGTTCCAAGTTTGCTTATCATGTGTACGTTACATTTCAAGGTAATGTTTTGTAACCCACTGATGTGTTCTCAGGCAATCGCCTTTGGGTACATAATTTTTTATATGATGATTGTTGTCAGATTCCCCTTGATTTGATATTCAACAAAAACTGATGATGACTCCAAGGGAGTCGAAACCCGTCTTTGCCCAATAAATTTAATATATTTTACAATGTGTTGAATGGTGCAACATCTCTCAAACTCTATATTATTCCAGTGGTTACACGGTACACAGTTAAAAAAGGGGAAAATAAATTAACTTACACGGCACCTTAAAACCTTAGCACCAAATAAAACATCAGATGAACTGTGCCAATACAAACAAATAATGTACATCAGGTTGGGCAACGTGACAACCAAGATAAAGGAATGTGGAGCGGTTCTGAGAAACCTACCAGGGCAATTGGGATATGAAGGCAGCGGGTTTCCAGAAAAATCAACGGTGATCCCTTGATTCACAATAATATTTTCCAAAATAAAAATTACAAAGAAAATTCCGAACAAAATCCATCTATCTAAACAATCCAGTTACGCTATATCCAAAGTACAAATTAGATATATTTGCCGAGAGCTTTCTTCTTAGGCCAAGAGGTAAACTAAAGATATCTTAACATAATGCAACTTCTACAATACAATTTTGAGGCTAAGAGGAACCACAGGATACAAATACAATATTAAATGAAAGTTAACGCGCTTTCCGACAATTGCGCCACATAATGGAAATTGAGTGGCGAGTCTGGGCGAGTAGGGTAAACTCCTATGTGAAAATAAAAGTGAACATTAACTGTAAATTAAGATTGAACTGAAACTAACAGTGCTTACCTCAAGGTAGCTCATCCCGGGAGGGAGGATTCGCCAACATGGATCTGATCGCTGGACTGACGAGAAAACGAAAGACCACGAAATCTCACCTCACTCTCTTAAGGAGGCAAGACTGGCCCCGGTGTGATCACCGAGTGACCAATCAGAGCACAGGAGGGTTCCTATCGCCACCCAGATCCACCAATCAAAACCCTTTTTCACGTCGCAATGTTTTCACAATATTTTAGAACATCATCTAACTGATTGCGAACTTTCCTATCTTCCAAAATTAGTAAAGACATGCTTCTAGAATCGACAGGGGCCGACACAACCTGTTCCAAAAGTCTGTGTGACAAAATTTTCCAGAACTCTACAAAATATCACAGAATAATAATAATAATAATAATAATAATAATAATAATAATAATAATAATAATAATAATAATAATAATAATAATAATAATAATAATAATAATAATAATAATAATATACAATCTAGTAGTTACATTTCCAAATTTAGGTAGATAAAGGGAATACAAATAAAATATTCTACAATAATATTTTACACCATCTAGTAAACCTTTCTTGACAGAGACATGTTCCACAGGTCTCAGCATTGAAATCGCCCATTTGCACTATCTTATCCTTGCTGTTGATCCCGACTATGATGTTACTGAATGCTTCACAAAACTTGTCAACTTCATCCTCATCTGCAACCTCACATGGTGAATACACTGAGACAATTCTGAACCTAATTCCTCCAAATGACAAATTTATCAACATTATTCACTCATTTACATGCCTAACAGAAACCACACTCCTGTCAAAGAAAGCAAAACATTATGTAATTCAGACAAAATTTAATGTTAGGCAATTTGAAACCTTGTATAAATTGAATGTTATGACATTACAAAATGGCAATGTATCATAAGTTAATTAGCCCATGTGAGAAGTTTCAGTACAATAATTGATAAATATTAGTGATTGTGACAATCACAACAGTAATACTAGCATATCCCGCCTTTTGACAAGAATAACCACAAACAGCTGTCGTAAGGTTATTGCTGCAATTCTCACACCACTTATTTTTGTGGACATTACAGCTTGTCTATAACAGCTAGTCTCGCTTCTAAGCCAGGTCATAATGGCTTTTTCACCCGAAAATGCAGCAAGGGCCATAGTATTGGTGGAGGATGGCTGCAGTATACACTAAATAGCAGGCGTTACCGGCACGTCTTGTTCTAATGTGTACAGAACAGTTAAAAGTTACAGAGAGGAAATTATCTTCACCAGGAGGCCCGGTTCTGGTTGTAGGAGAAGCACTACTGAGTGCTATGATCCCTTTCTCGTAATGCAGGTTCTTCGTGATCGATACACAACAGCTGTGGATGGCAGAAATCGTTTGCAGCAAGTATGGGGCACGAACATCAGCGAAAGGACAGAGGACAGTAAGGAGAAGGTTGTATGAAGTGGATTTAACGTCCAAGAGGCTCGGCACAGGACCTCGGCTTATACGTGGGCACCACGCCTCTCAGATGCAATTTGCCAATGCCCATCGAAACTGGACTGTGGAGCAGTGGAGCTTGGTTCACAGATAAATCCAGATTCTGATTGAGGGCACCGGATGGAAGGGAGGGAGTATGGAGAAGGTCCAGGGAATGTTATTTACCCTATACATTCTCTGTAAGAACACAGTTCAATGAAGGCTCTGTGATGGTCTGGGCGGGGATTACCACTGATGCGCACACAGAGTTTGTGTTCCTTGAGAATAGAAGCAAACACATCAATACACTAATACATCAAAGAGATTTTAGTGGATCATGTGGTGCCTTTTGCACCTGTCATCAGCAAGAATTTTATCCTGATGCATGACAATGCTCGCCCACACATTGCCATCTGTGTACGTAAGTACCTGGATGAAGTTGGAATTGAGTGCATGGTGTGGCCTGCTTGTAGTCCCAACCTAAACCCGATAGAGCATGTCTGGGTTATGCTTGGAAAATGTGCTAGGAGTCGTGCCCCTGACACACTGGCTCAACTTTGGGCTGTACTCCAGGCAGAATGGGAGCTCATACCACAAGAGAACATTCCAGATTGCATCCTGAGCATTCCTGATCGAATCACAGCTGTAACTGTGGCTAGATGTGGTAATACCCATTACTGAGGCAATGGAAATGTGTTGAAAACATGTCGACAAATGGACTGCATACAAAACTGTGCAGAGCTCCAGGTTTCAACATTTCCAAATTCATGTTGGTGGACTGTTGTGATTGTCACGATCAACAATCTTTATAAATTATTGCGCTGAAACTTCTCAAATGGACTAATTAATTTATGATACATTACCATATTTTTGTAATGTCATAATATTTTATTTTTATCGTGCTTCAAATGGATTATCTTTAAATTTTGTCTGAAATACGCAGTGTTTTGCTTTTTTGCTGGTAGGTGTATGTTGTGTGCAATAGTATTCCTGACAAAGTCCTACCCCACACTCTGCCCTTCCCTTCTTAACACTCGTCAAGTACACTTTATAATCTCCTATCTCTTCCTTGTTATCTTCACTTACCCAAATATCATTAACTCCTAACACATCCAGATGCATCCTCTTTGCTGACTCAGCCAGTTCTACTTTCTTTCTTCCATAAGCCCCATTAATATTGATAACTCCACATCGAATTCCATTTTGTTCGCCAAGTAATTTCCAAGGAGTCCCTTGCCTGTCGAATGGAAGTGGAACTCTGTTTCTCTCATAGGTCCGAGGTTTGCTTAAAATGTTCCGAGCATGCTTCATGAAAATTCTGTGAGGCAGGATGTTACCCTTACTTACACATATTCCCAGTGAGGTTCTCTCATCTAATGGGTCAGGGGCCACTGGTGGATTGTACAGTTATATCTGCCTGAGCACAAGGAGAGCCATCACTCAGAATATGTCCTAGATTCCCACTCCCATTCCATAGCAACTGGTATCCCAACTCTCAGAACTACTTACTAGGTCACTCAGCCATTGCCCATGGTTCATGAACTAGGCCGTGACTACAATAACCCACACCACAAACTATCAGTAAAATTATTGCTATTTATTTACAAAACAGGAATGAAGAAGATCAGAACGTGGTTTATGATGCAAACGATTCATGCAAAGCAGAAGAGCTACTAGCTGCTGCACAATTGACTTGAAAAGCCTCACGACTCTTCAAATGGTGAAACATGCCCAATGTATTTTTGCTTTTGGAACTAATACACTGGAAACAAATATTACAATGCACTTTATTTCCTGGATCTATTGTGAAGCACTCCCAGGCTTAAAATTTTGTTTTAGTAGCCATCAAAGTGCGCTAAAATTAAATTGTGAGCAGAAGGGTGCAAATCTTTCCTGTCCAGCATAAATCAAAGGACCAGGCTGAAAGGAATTATACTGCTCACCTTACGGGTTGACTTTTGCACATACGTATTTACTAAGAACAGAAGGGAAAACCATCACCTGACGCCTACACTTGACCGTGACATCACAGAATGTTATCGTTCTCAGTGTACCATGTAATGTCAGGAGCATAGGCTACTTACTATTCTCAAGAGCCTCACAGAGTGTGTTTCGTCAGCAAGAAATCAGGCAATACTTGAGCTTCTTGAGTCATGCACTCTTGTTTGCCATCCCTCAGCAACACTATACTACACCATACTAACACATAGTTTCCTGTATATGGTCCGGCTCCATAGCTAAATGGTTTGCGTGCTGGCCTTTGGTCACAGTGGTCCCAGGTTAGATTCCCGGTAGGGTCGGGAATTTTAACCACCATTGGTTAATTTTTCTAGCAATGGGGCTGGGTATGCGTATGTGCTGTCTTCATCATAATTTCATCCTCATCATGATCCGCAGGTCGTCTACGAAAGACCTGCACCTGGCGAGCCGAACATGTCCTCGGACACTCCCGGCACTAAAAGCCTTACGCCATTTCATTTTTTTTTTTTTTTTTGTGTATATGGCTGATGCCTGCCACCTTCATCAAACTGTCTGCCTAACAAAGGCTACCCCAGTCTAGTAATAGCAATACAAAATTATTATTACAATTAAATATTCAGAATTTGCAAAATTTAGGCAAAATATTGACTCATCTGATGATGGAGTCTAAGTTTGAGGTAAAGAGTGCAAGAGGGACACCCAGAGAAAGATGAATAGACTTGATTAAGACCAGTGTAAGAAGGAGAACCTGGAATGGAATTACAGAAGAAGAATGGTGGAAGGAGAGAGGATGTTGGAGAAGTATGATAAATACCCCCACCCAGCTGGAGCTGGATAAGGGGAATTGATGATGTTGATGTTGTTGATGATGATGATGATGATTAAATAATCAACAAATTATCCCAAAATCACACTTGAAACAGGTTTCTGAATATGTACTTGAATATATCTAAATAGAATGGATTGCATAAATTCACTGAGCTGTAATAATGCTAGCATCTTACCAGTGATAGGTTTCCATGGTTTGGTGGGCTCAGGAGGATACTTGCTAGACAACCAAGGACTAGTTGGATGTGGTCTCTGAGGTGATCCAGAAGTTCTCTGATCTCCAACACAGGATCCTGAGCCATTAAAGGAATGAAACCATGTAAATAACTCCTTCAAATACAGAACAGTCAGTAATAAACTCATATGTTTCATGTAACATTATCAACAAAAATATTCTCTCTTAAAGAAATTTAATAATCATCAAATTAAAGGAAATACTCCAGTCAGGAAAATCGATGGTTCTAGACCTAATCATAAGATCTGAGAAAATAATATATTCTTAATGTCCCATTCTTTTGCCCTATAAAACAAAAAATGTCACATCACCAGCTCTGCTGATCACCACAGTGCTTCTGACACCAGTTCCAGAGGTATGTTACAGTAATATTCTTAACTAATAAGATACCCATGCTTCGCTACGGTATTATACTGAAATTTATAATTGAATGCTTATTGTTTTATATAAAATCCGCAGAAATTCGCGATCTGACTCATTTCCTGAGAGAATCCGCCAAAATTCGCGATCTGACTCATTTTCTAATAGATTGCGGCAAGTTTCCTCCCATTTTTCAATCTTTCTTCCCAGGTATTCCACCTGGTCAGTTGGGTCCCTAAATCTTTGCCATCTTTTCCTATAAGCATTTTTAACATGCATCGAATCCTTCAGGAGATCCGGCATGGTGTCATCTTGGGTGCCTTGGCGATACTGAACCCACGGCCGGACTGCATTCTTAGCCATCACCCGTCCAGGACCTGTTTATAGCGCGGTCCATTTATATTGGTATCATTTGACGATGGTCCAGAACATTATTATTATTATTATTATTATTATTATTATTATTATTATTATTATTATTATTAGATGTTCTGGACCCCACAGCAACATGCAAGACCGCTACTTGGCTGTAAATTACATCTGCTGCCACTGTCATTGTTGACAATGTGACCAGCACCATTGCCGCGGATAGGCAAGTGTGCGGGTTTTCTGGTGATACAAATGACATACTTCCATGCATTATTGACCTTATTATAGAGTTGAAGAATTTGACAGTCAATCTCATTCCTATTGTTTATTTCAAATGTGTTTAAATTTTTATTTATATGCCAGGAGAATCTACTGTAATCTAAGAACGTTCTCTGAAGGAAAAGATGGCTATTGAGAACGAACCCAGGAACGATTAAAAATGATCAGTTTATGATCAGAATAGGTACATCAAAAATCTACAGCCTGTTTCCAGTCATTCGACAGGGTCAGGAATGGAATAAATAAAGCCCCATCTAGCGGTGACAATAGGAATTGAGCCGGCTGCCGAAGACTGTCGCACTCCTCTGGGGCAATGATCGATGAATGACAAATGAAATGAAATATTGGACAATGTTGCTGGAATGAATGATGACAGGGAAAACCGGAGTATCCGGAGAAAAACCTGTCACGCCTTCGTTTTGTGCAGCACGAATGTCACATGGAGTGACCGGGATTTGAACCACGGAACCCAGCTGTGAGAGGCCGATCGCTGCCACCTGAGCACTCCTGATAAGTACATTATGAACAGTGAAATCAATTGGTCTCTGCTCCTTTTAGACCCCACCACCATTAAGTTTATTTATCCCCCCCCCAAAAAAATAAAAGGAAGGCGTGTTTCTTTATGTTTAAAGGAGATTCCAAACACCAATGTTCACGTCTATTACCTTCAGTTTTGAGATATAAGTATCCCCATAAAAATAATTCACTTTCTTTCACTGCCTTTCACACTCCTCCCCCCGCACCCCCCCCCCCCCCCCCCAAAGGATCTTCTAAATACCAATTATCACGACTCTAACTTCTTCAGTTTTTGATTTATGTGTCCTCATGAAAAGAATTCAACTCCTTTTCACTCCCGCCCCCAAGATGGTATCCCCCCCAAAGCCTTTTTCTTTGTTTTAAAGGAGATCTAAATACCAATTTTCACGTCTGTAACAACATTAGTTTTTGTTAGATGTATATATTCTTATACAATTAAGTCAATTGATTTTTCAATCTTTCACGTCCCCCCCTTTCATTGGATTTTCCGAGAATACATGTTTGTTTACTTTTAAAGCAGATTTCACATCTGTAACATCTTCATTTTTGAGATATCAGTAGCCTAATTAAAATAATTCAACACCATTTTCAGTCACTTTTAACCCCCCCCCCCCCTCCTTTCCACCGTGTGGTATTTACAAAAACTAAAAATACACGTTTCTTTATTTTTAATAGAGATAAAAAATACCATTCTTCACTTCTGTAACATGTTACGTTTTTTGATATATACTGTAGAAATTCTCATTTTAAAATTTCACCCCTTTTTATTTCCCCTTACGGGGAGTTTCCAGAAACAAATCACCTATGTTTCTTTACATTTACAGGAGATTCCAAATACCCACTTTTTATGTCTGTAACATTTTACATTTCTCAGATATTCTGCAGACATAGTCTTTCAAAAAATTCACCCCGATTTGTCACTCCTGTTTAACCGCCATTAATTGGATTTTCCAAAAACAAAAATAAATATGTGTTTATTTTTAAAGGAGATCCCATATATAAATTTTCAGTTCTGTAATATCTTCGATTTCTGAGATATATATATCCTCATTAAAGGCATTCAACCCATTATTCACCCTTTTACACTCCTCCTATTGGGATTTACAGAATACAAAAAAATACATGTTCCTTTATTTTTAAAGGAGATTCTATACCAATTTTTACATCTGTAATGTTTTAAGATGTAAACACATTCATTTTAAAAATTCACCCCCTTTTCACTCCCCATTATTTGGATTTTCCAAAAAAAAAAAAAAAATACCTGTTTCTTTATTTTTAAAGTAGATCCCAAATACCAATTTTCAGGTTTGTAATATCTTCAGGTTCTGAAATATAAGTAGCCTCATTAAAGGCATTCAACCACTTTTTCACCCTTTTCCATCCTTCCTATTGGGACTTTCCAAAAACAAAAGAATACGTGTTTCTTTATTTTTAAAGGAGATTCTAAATACCAATTTTTACATCTATACACTTTAAAAGTTTTGAGATATAGATACACTCATTTTTAAAATTCACCCCCTTTTCATCCCCCCCATTAATTGGATTTTCCAAAAACAAAAAAATACGTGTTTCTTTATTTTTTAAAGGAGATCCCAAACACCAATTTTCAGGTCTGTAATATCTTCAGTTTCTGAGATATAAGTATCCACATTAAAGGCATTCAAACACTTTTTCACCCCTTTTCACCCCTCCTATTGGGATTTTCCGAAAACAAAAATACGTGTCTCAAGGAGATTCTAAATACCAATTTTTACATCTATAAACTTTCAAATTTTGAAATATAAATGCACTCATTTTAAAAATTCACCCCCCCCCCCTTTTCACCCTCCCATTAATTGGATTTTCCAAAAACAAAAAAATATGTGTTTCTTTATTTTTAAAAGAGATCAAAAGTACCAATTTTCTGGTCTGTAGTATCTTCAGTTTCTGAGATATAAGTACCGGTATCCTGATTAAAGGCATTCAACCCCTTTTTCACCCTTTTCACCCCTCCTATTGGGATTTTCTGAAAACAAAAGAATACGTGTTTCCTTATTTTTAAAGAAGATTCTAAATACCAAATTTTACATCTGTAAACTTTCAAAGTTTTGAGATACAGATACACTCACTTTAAAATTTCACCCCCCTTTTCACCTCCTTAGCGACGGAATATCCAAAACTCCTCTCTTAGCGACCACCTACATCTTATTATGAATATATCCCCAAAATTTTATTTCTTTATGTCCAGTAGTTTTGGCTTGGTGATGATGAATCAGTCAGTCAGTCAGTCAGTCAGTCAATACTGATCTGCATTTAGGGCAGTCGCCCAGGTGGCAGATTCCCTATCTGTTGTTTTTCTAAATGATTTCAAAGAAATTGGAAATTTATTGAACTTCTCCCTTGGTAAGTTATTCCAATCCCTAACTCCCCTTCCTATAAATGAATATTTGCCCCAATTTGTCCTCTTGAAATCCAACTTTATCTTCATATTGTGAACTTTCCTACTTTTATAAACGCCACTCAAACTTATTCATCTACTAATGTCATTCCATGCCATCTCTCCGCTGACAGCTCGGAACATACCACTTAATCGAGCAGCTCTTCTTCTTTCTCTCAATTCCTCCCAACCCTAACTTTGCAACATTTTTGTAACACTACTCTTTTGTCGGAAATCACTCAGAACAAATCGAGCTGCTTTTCTTTGGATTTTTTCCAGTTCTTGAATCAGGTAATGCTGGTGAGGGTTCCATACACTGGAACCATACTCTAGTTGAGGTCTTACCAGAGACTTACATGCCCTCTCCTTTACATCCTTACTACAACCCCTAAACACCCTCATAACCATGTGCAGAGATCTGTACCCTTTATTTACAATCCCATTTATGTGATTACCCCAATGAAGATCTTTCCTTATAATGACACCTAGATCCTTACAATGATCCCCAAAAGGAACTTTCACCCCATCAATGCAGTAATTAAAACTAAGAGGACTTTTCCTATTTGTGAAACTCACAACCTGACTTTTAACCCCGTTTATCAACATACCATTGCCTGCTGTCCAACTCACAACATTTTCGAGGTCACATTGCAGTTGCTCACAATCTTGTAACTTATTTATTACTCCATAGAGAATAACATCATCCGCAAAAAGCCTTACCTCCGATTCCACTCCTTTACTCATATCATTTATATATATAAGAAAACATAAAGGTCCGATAATACTGCCTTGAGGAATTCCCCTCTTAATTATTACAGGGTCAGATAAAGCTTCACCTACTCTAATTCTCTGAGATCTATTCTAGAAATATAGCAACCCATTCAGTCACTCTTTTGTCTAGTCCAATTGCACTCATTTTTGCCAGTAGTCTCCCATGATCCACCCTATCAAATGCTTTAGACAGGTCAATTGCGATACAGTCCATTTCACCTCCTGAATCCAAGATATCTGCTATTTCTTGCTGGAATCCTACAAGTTGAGCTTCAGTGGAATAACCTTTCCTAAAACCGAACTGCCTTCTATCGAACCAGTTATTAATTTCACAAACTTGTCTAATATAATCAGAAAGAATGCCTTCCCAAAGCTTGCATACAATGCACGTCAAACTTACTGGCCTGTAATTTTCAGCTTTATGTCTATCACCCTTTCCTTTATACACAGGGCTTACTGTAGCAACTCTCCATTCATCTGGTATAGCTCCTCTGACCAAACAATAATCAAATAAGTACTTCAGATATGGTACTATATCCCAACACAGTCAGTCAGTCAGTCAGTCAGTCAGTCAGTCAGTCAGTCTGTCAGTCAGGACAAGTTATTTTATATATATATATAGATTATTATATCTTATAGACCCTTGGTTGGGTTGAAAAATTAGAAGTAAACTGGAGAATATTGCAGAATGAAGGAAGAAATGTAGACTTAAATGTAAAATATCCTCATAGTTCTGTAAATCGATCACTATTGGACGTTTAGAGAAACTGAGAAACCTACAAAGCAAATTACCAAGAAGATATCAGAGTCTTTTGGTTTCATGTCATATACAATGGCCAGCCTCCCATTCTAGGAATAGCCAACCTGTTGTCATATAACCTTAAGGTCTAGGCAAGCATCGTCATATCCATGAAGTGTTAATCGAAGCAATCAGCCACAATTAAGGTGCAATAAGCAAGTGAATAATCTTGCTGTAGGTGCAGGTCTCCTGCAGGGTGCTGAAGGTGGAAAAATGTGCAAATATGATTTGGCAGCAGTTCTTGTATCGTTCGCCAGTGAGGGATGCTGGCAGGTATATGGGGGTTAGTGATGGGATAATGGAATAATTTTAATAATCAAATAACCTCCATCTGATTATTTAAATAATTGAATACTTTTAATATTCGAATATCCTCTATCCCATTATTTAAAGAATAAAATAACTAATTGAATAAAATAATCGAATGAGTTCCAAACATCATTCAGTTGTACCGCATAGAATAATTGGATGAGTTGTGAATAAATTTTTTGGTTGAAGTGTGTCGGATGGGTAATCGATTAAAATAAGCAAATAGATAAACTCTTGTCCGCTTCTGTGGTGTAGTGGTTAGTGTGATTAGCTGCCACCCCCAGAGACCCGGGTTCGATTCCCGGCTCTGTCATGAAATTTGAAAAGTGGTACGAGAGCTGGAACGGAGTCTACTCAGCCTCGAGAGATCAACTAAGTAGAGGGGGGTTCAATTCCCTCCTCAAAGTGGTTTTCCATGGTTTCCCCACTTCTCCCTCAGGCAAATGCCGGGATGGTACCTAACTTAAGGCCACGGCCATTTCCTTCCCTCTTTCTTGCCTATCCCTTTCAACCTTCCCATCCACCAACAAGGCCCCTCTTCAGCATAACAGGTGAGGCCGCCTGGGTGAGGTACTGGTCCTCTTTCCCAGTTGTATACCCGAAACCAATGTCTCACGCTTCAGGACACTGCCCTTGAGGCGGTAGAGGTGGGATCCCTCGGTTAGTCTGAGGGAAAAACCAACTCTGGAGGGTAAACAGATTTTTTATTTTGCTAGCGGCTTTACGTAGCACCGACACAGATAGGTCTTATGGCGACGATGGGATAGGAAAGGCCTAGGAGTTGGAAGGAAGCGGCCGTGGCCTTAATTAAGGTACAGCCCCAGCATTTGCCTGGTGTGAAAATGGGAAACCACGGAAAACCATCTTCAGGGCTGCCGATAGTGGGATTCGAACCTACTATCTCCCGGATGCAAGTTCACAGCCGCGTGTCTCTACGCGCACAGCCAACTCGCCCGGTGTAAACAGATTAAGAAAGGAAAATATGAACTCTTACGAAAAAACAGAAATATGCCTTTTTTTTTTTTTTCAAACGTATCTCCAAATATTGAAAGTAAATGAGTATATTAGCTGTCTTAATAACATTTGTAAAATGAAGTTCCTTTTGTAAGTAAATGCTGCCTTCTGGCCACACAATGGGGCTAAGCCCCAGTATTACCAACTGACAATCAGGCAATATACCTACTTTAATTTTACGCCCTCCGTGTCCACGGATAAATGGTTAGCATGCTGGCCTTTGGTCCAAGGGGTCCCGGGTTCCATTCCCGCTGTATTCAGCCTTATACTTCATCTTAGGTAGGGCCCCATTTTCAAACGTTTTAAAGAAGTTTAAGTAGTGAATTCCAGTAGTTTTCATAAGTTTATATTACACGTGTATGCTATATTTTTTGTTACTTTTATAGTAAATATTTGCCGTATTTATTGATTTTTATAACTATACGTGTTAATATTTCGATCGTAAACATACTGTACTTTTCATTTCGCTGGAGGTTTTATGAAGTTTCCAATGCGTGTATAGTTCAAAGATCCCCATGTATGCTATTGTGGAGTTACAGTGTATGTGAAGCTAACTTTCTGATATTGAAGTTATTTGTACAGTGGTATTTATATTTAGTTCCTTTTTTCCGTTATACAGCAAATGTATGTTAAATTTATATTTTTCAGGTGCAATAATTGGTTCCCTAGCTTTGGTATGGTTGAATAAAATGCAAGTGTATTTTTGTTTATATTTACAAGTTCTTAAAGTGTATTTTTTATATTTTATGATTCTTTTTACAGAAACGTGTGGCAGGTTTTGGCTAGGCCAGCATTTGTAGCTTTTTGGTCATTTTTATTTTCTCATTAATACCATCTGCCGTTTTCATATAGATATGTTTGGTCTTAGATACAGGTAGTTTTACACTATGTGTTACGCTTCATAAAGTTTCAAGTTTATAGTTTATTTTCGACAGGTTTTTAATAATTTCATGTGAAATTGTATATGGTATTTTTTTACTGTTTCTGTGAATTTGTTGAACAGCATCTTTGATTCTTTGATTCCTATTTGTTTAAACATTCATGTATATTTTATAAAGCAATTTATGTTTGGGAAACGAAAGGCAGACATTCACAAAAGAAAAAACATATTTTTAATTTTTTAAATATTAGTATTATGTAACATTTTGTAATGTGTTGCTATAATGACAATATAATATACTTTTGAAATGATATTCTGCAGTACAAGCTGTTTTTAAGTTCAAATTCAACTTTACTTATTCTGAAACTGGGAGGAGAGTGATTAAAGACTCCGTTTTAATGAGTCAAAAAGCCTAGTTTCCAGTATTACGTGACTTTCAATATTGCGATTACAAGCCACGAGTCATCGTGTTTTGTGTGGACTTCGAATAACACCAATATGCAATGACCGGCAAACGAACCCAGTCCGTCTTTGTGAGGAGGCAGCGATTACGTCGCTGAGCTAATACGTTCCCTCAAACAGTCAATTTCAGTCAAGTAATTTATCAATTATTTTCTTGACAACAGGACAAATTGTCGTTAGTTCGATTATTCCTAAGAAACTGTTCATTCCAATGTCTCACTCGATTGTTTCAGCAGAATCATTCATTCGGTTGGAGCGAACGAATGTTAAAGTAATTACTTTTCATTCGGTTATCTCAAAAGCATTCACTATTCAATTGCCTCATTCATTCAAATGTAGTTTCAAATAAATATTCGAAGAAATAATTGAATGGAAACATTTACTATTCGATTGTGTCATTGATTCAAATGCGAGTTTTGGATTAATAACCTAAAATAATCAAACGAAAAAGGTATTCACTATATGATTGCCTCATTCATTCAAATGGAGTTTCGAATGAATAATCAAAAAAATAATTGAATGGAAAACATACTCACTCTTCAATTGCCCCATTCATTTGAATGAATAATCTAAAAATAATTGAATGGAAAAAATAACTGAATAATCAAATAAAATGAAATAATCGAATAATCAATTATTTTGTATTTGATTATCCCATCACTAACCAGGGTCCACATTTTATCTCACAAGAATAGTCTCCACACTAGGATACCACCATCACCAGGCTGAACTGTACCCTGCTGATAAGGGGGATCTATTGCCTCATGTGCATGGCTATGCACTGCCATTGTCGTGTATCAACTGGTACCTCTTTTACCATGCTTCAAGAGTTCAATGGTGATGTTCCTTTGCCCAAGGTAGTCATCGTGCCTTATGATGTGCGGTAAGGAGAGGTCCCCTAGTGGTAGAGCGGCTTCTATACTCCATTGTACGAAAATGGTTCTGGATGGTATGGTTGCTCACACATAATTTTCTAACAATGAATTAGCAGGTGATCTGCTGCACTGTGACCCGCCCATCCACTCTTACCATCAGAGCCAGCTAACAGCAACCCCTGAAATCAACACCTTGAACACTATGGGAGTTAACTCTTTCCCAAATCCATGTATTCATGATGCCTTCTTGACATAATGACGAGTGGAAAACCCAGTGCCTCCACAACTTCAGAGGTGGAATGATCCATAAGTCTGGAGCCAACAATCTGGCTGCCATTAAATGTGCTGAGATCTCGCGTCTTAGCCATGATGTGCTTAACTGTTACTCACACAGCTAGTATGAGGTCTGGTCATATTGCAGTCATGTGTCACACTATACTATGTGATATCTGGAACCATCTCATTTCAGTTTTTCCTCAGTTAATTTATAATGGTTAGGTTCTTCTGTCTGTCAAAATTAATTTTGAATAAATAAATGTATAAACTATTTGAAAAAGAAAAATGGTAACAGAATTATAGCTGAAAAAGAAACAACCTAAAAGTTATAAAAAAACCACACTATACTATTATATTCGCCAGGACAACTACAATGCCATTTCTCCAAAACACCAGCTATTTCTAATTCAATTGCTCATCAGCGTAGTAATCCATTAAGCATATAACCAAAGTAAGATAATTAATGAGAAATATTCTTCAATTTTACCCAATAGAATAACTTTTGGACTGAATTCAGTACCTTTTCTGGTAAGCTTCATGCCACGTTCAAATGGATTCATGTTGCGTTGACAATGATCACCAGCTTCTTTTATGTAGATTTCATCATTGGACACAATAGAACCAACAAAACATTCATATGTTCCTACATCACTTCGCTGAGTATAGGTGTACATGAGTCCATCTTCCACCCACTGTCCCAAGCAGCGATATTCTCTCTCTGCAAAGTAAAAGAGCAAGTATGTTGATTCATTACTTACATGTCAGTATTAGATTTTTGTACAGACAGTGATTCTAAACAAAGTGATTTTGTAGTTGAGGATGGGCAGCCTTAGTTCATACATATTCAGGATGCACTGGAAGGGTAGGAACTCGGATAAGTAATGAATAAGATTCAGATTCTCATACTTACTTTCAACATTACTGTGGATGGGGAGAAGGTGAAAGTGCTTAGACAATTTTAATTTCTGAGGTCAGAACTGTTTATTGTACCTGGAATATTTCAGTAAGAGTACCAAATATAGAATTTCTTATTCCTTTGAAATTTATGTTCTAATAAATTTGGTAGATAGGTTCAAAATTTAAAGATACATTGCCTACAAAACTGTTTAATTATCCATTACTGATGTGAAAACATTTACCAATCTGATTGGCCGCATGTGTTCTTGTGCTAAAGTTAAAGAGCCAAGCTCTGCATTCAGGAGATGTGTGGGCTCGATCCCCACCATAAGCTGCCTGCCGGGATAGTTCCTACATATAGGCCACAGCTGCTTCCTTCCATCTCCTTACACAATTTAATTGACCGCATTCATTTCATCTTTATTAGCTCCTCAAGTGAGGTTAGCATCAGGGCATCTGGACATAAAAATATGACATATAATTTCATCTCATCTCATCCCTGACCCAGTATCAGGAAACGGGACTAAGGTGTAGACGTATACACTAATGTGAAATTTATTCTTAGAATACAGTAAACTTCTGTACCCCTGAATCAAAATAGCCTTCCATCAATCTTTTACTGAGCATCAGTCTTTTAAACCACATCTTTATCCATTTTTTTCTATTATCACAATTTTTGAAGTCCATCCCACGAGGAAACGATCTCCCATGGAAAAGTTAAACGACTGTGGAACTTAGATAGTGCATCGCTTGTGTGTTAAAATGAACACCTATGTAATGCTGCATTTTGGAGCGTTACAGGACGCAAGTTACAGGGATTCAAAGTTTGTGGAATGTTCTTCAGAACACCTAGTGCATAGGCAACTCTCCAGCCATACCCATTGTGTCAAATGTGGAATTCCCCAAAAGTACATAAATTAGCATCTGTTGAAGATAAGATAATGAAATAATGGTCAGTAATGAAGTAGATGTCGATATAAACATTAAATGAAAAATAACAAGCACAATTAAAAAACTTGAAACTACTGACTGTAATGATCAGTATTTTATAAGTATGGATGATATTGTAAAAGAGATCAAAAAAGTATGTGCAATTTACACAAAATATACTGTATATTCTGAACATTGAAGACATGGTGATGGTGATACGTCAGAGGTTGCTTGTATGTTCCCACTCATGCGTGACACTTGCTTGGCTGCATGTGGCTGCCTACAAACAGCTATGTAAGTGATAGAAATAGGTATAGTTTCATAGAAATTTAGTGTCACTGCCTCCATACTTGTTAAAAGCGTGGAACACATATTGCCCATTTTTTCATGTGTCCCTCATTATTATTCACCTAGGTGAAAACCACAAATTGCTATCTTCAAATAATGAGGAGATATTTGAGGTGAAAAAATTAAATGGGCCACCATAAATTAATTAACCCACAAGATATTTTAATACTTTTCATATGTTTAACATAGTATTTATCTAACCATGCTTCCAAGGTATATTTCTCCCCTTGTGAAAGAATAGAATGAACAAATCAGGGATGTTCACACCAGGACCATCTTATAAAGAAATCTTCTTCAAATTATTTTTAATTACATCTTCACTGTATCATGGAATTAACATGTAATACATTCTGCAAACTTTGCAACCCTGAAACTTACATTCCAAAATGCAGTACTATATGAATGTTTGTTTCAACATATGTACAGTGTACTGTCAAGGTTTCATGGTGACCCCACTTTCCCATGAGAGACAAATCCCTTGTCAGTCAAACATATCTTCAGGTCAAGAAATAATAAAAATGCTGTACTAGAGGTTTCGAATACTATACGTGATAAATATTACTAAATATCCCTCTTGAAATTGTTCTGTAAAACAGCAGTAGTACACACACTTTGGCATGGAACAGTATACATCTGCATTAACTGTCATGCCACAAGGTATTAAGTTAAACCGAATTGGCTGCCTGCTCCGAAGCGTGTAGCTGTAGCCCTCAAGATGGTATTCTGTGGTTTCCCATTTTCACACCAGGTCAATACTGGGGTGTACTTTAATTAAGGCCATGGTCACTTCCTTCCCAGTCCTAGCCCTATCCTATCATTGCCATAAGACCTTCCTGAGTCAGTGTGACATAAAACAAATATCATATTAACCCTCTTGAAGCTACGTGGTAGTGCAAGGACCAGCCCTTTAAATTGCCAAAGCCGATCAGGTCGGCTTTTAAATATCCAGTCGGAAGTTGACATTGCTGATTACATCGGCCGGCAGATAATTCTATTAAATATGTAATTTTTTGGCAACCTATAGTGACGTGCATACTTTTGTGACAACCTATAGGGAAGGGGATACCTGTTATTATGTGCCTGACCTTGCTTTGGCAGTTTTAAGAGGGTATACTATCTTTCACAAGAGTCTCTTCCTGTGTTTAGAAACACTGCTAACTGCTCAAAAAGAGATTGTTCCTTGCAGAGTGTGGATTCGTGAAAGCAAAATGGCAAGTGGTTCACATGATATTTTTTTCAGCGGGTAATGATGAAAAATGAATGGAGTATATGGAAATGCGCGAAGTTAACACAGAAGATTTGTTATCAGATAGCGATAGTGAATTTAGTTCAGAGAGTAGTGACAGAATTATACCAGACACGTCCCCTGGATCACTGCAGCTAATGAAGAGACGTTTATTTGTTTCAAACATCAGGAAAGCTACTGTGAATGTGGTGGTAGATAAAACTAGTGATGACGAAGATGATAATGTCTCTGGAAAACAGTTTATCAAAATTTCTTCCAATGAACCTGACAACATTCCTCAACCTCCTGTCTCCTTCTTGGAACTTCCTGGACCTAAACATGCCCCTCCGTCTGATTCTCCACCCATACCATAATTCAATTTATTTTTCACCTTCTCTCTGCTAAACCTTATAGTCAAAGAGACAAATCTCTATACTGACCAACTCCTTACCTGTGATGAACTGTCACCCAATTCCCGACCTCAGTGTTGGAGATGCAATACAATTAAAAGCTGCATTAGGCTTAAATATTTTTATTATCTGTATTGTTCCTGTCAGTGTTAGCGATAAGTGTTATTTATCTGTTAGTGTATGTATACAACCATACCCCTAAGTGCTTCAACAGTGGTCTAAAACTTCAGACAACAACAAAATATTATCTGGTGATAATTTTTGGTGAGTAAAAATATCTTATCATTTTCCTTATTTTTACTTGTGACATATATTTGAATTTGTATTTGTATTGTTTTCCTTTTTTTCCTGTTCAGAGTAATTATTTTACAGAATTCTGTTCAGAAATTAATTCTCTATCCTTACGCATATGCTGGCCCTCGCTTGCCTCTCACCCGGGAGGCCACAGGCTCGATTCCTGGCCAAGTTAGTGAGTTTTACCTGGACCTGAGGGTTGGTTTGAGGTCCACTCAGCCTAAATGTCTACCATTGAAGAGCTATCTGACTGTGAGATGGCAGCCCCGGTCTAGAAATCTTAGAATAACGACCGAGAGAATTCGTCGCATTGACAATGCGTCACCTTGTATACTGCAGGCCTTCGCATTGAACAGTGGTCACTTGGTAGGCCAAGGCCCATCAAGGCTGCTGCATCATAGGTTTTTAATTACGTATATTCTGTTGTATTGCACATGCTTTTTTAAATAGATACTGAAACAGAAAGTGAAAACATTTTCTTTCCTGAAAATAAAAAAAGCTATAATGTCAACTATTCATTTTTCTATTTTAATAACCCAGAATATTTTTTATTCTATGTAGTCCACACATAGAAAAATTCTTGTCAGTATCTGCTATACATCGATACGTATAAGCAAATTTGATCGGGGAGTAACATTATCTTGTTTATACTAGTGACATATGTTTTAATTTTTATACTTATTATTTATAATTTTCTCATCCAAAGTAATTATTTTATAGAATTATATTCGAAAATGTATCACTAAGTTTATACTGTTGTATTGTAAATGATTTTTTCAAAGTACATATTGAGACAGAAAGTGCAAAAATGTTTTCCTTTTCCTGGAAATAAACATTATCAACAACTATAATATCAACAATAAACCATTTTTAATACTTTATATCACTCTCATCAGTTGTTTATTCTATGTAGTCGACACGTAGATAATTTCTTGTCGTTATTTACCATACACGGATAGATATATGCAAATTTTAAAATGTATGTATTTCCACTAAAAATGGCCTTGCACTTTCCAGTAGTAGAGTGGAGGCGGAGCGCTGGACTCTTCTGGCTGATTGTGAACGGCCGACCAGATCGGCCCCTGGCTCAAAGAGGGTTAAGTTAAACGTAGAATCCTGCATCAACTGAATTTCAAATTGGTGCTGCCATTTTAAATACTCATTACTCATGAGTTTAGTCACTGTCAACAAAGAAATATCCTTACTGGCTTAAATGTGATGTATCATTAGTATCTGAACATGTTTCATAGCATTAAGCTAAAAATGGCTCTTCTGCAATTCAACAATGCTTGGGAGTTTCCCCTTCTTGCTAGGCTAGACTCTAACATACATTTTACGTTAGTTTCTTCTAATTTAGGAGTAAGTTCAGAATGTTTCAAGTTCGGCCCAAGTCAATGTTATGAAAAATCTTGCATTATGTTATCATTACATACAGTTATTACATATCACATACAATCTCAACCAGGTCTGCATATCATGTGGCCTATAGTGCTATTTATTTTGGCCCATCTGCCTGATTGAAATTATTTAATAATTTATAATTTATATTTAATAATTCATTTACTATGGAGTAAAATCAATCAATCAATCAATCAATCAATCAATCAATCAATCAATCAATCAATCAATCAATCAATCAATCAATCAATCAATCAATCAATCAATCAATCAATCAATCAACACTGATCTGCATTTAGGGCAGTTGCCCAGGTGGCAGATTCCCTATCTGTTGTTTTCCTAGCCTTTTCTTAAATGATTGCAAAAAAATTGGAAATTTATTAAACATCTGCCTTGGTAAGTTATTCTAATCCCTATCTCCTCTTCCTATAAACGAATATTTGCCCCAATTTTGTCCTTTTGAATTCCAGCTTTATCTTCATATTGTGATCTTTCCTACTTTTAAAGACACTGCTCAAACTTATTCGTCTAGTGATGTCATTCCACGTCCTCTCCACTGACAGCTCGGAACATACCACTTAGTCGAGCAGCTCGTTTCCTTTCTCTCAAGTCTTCCCAGCCCAAACTTTGAAAAATATTAGCTAAGATTCTGCATTTTTTACATTCATGTGATTTATGTCATAACTGTGTTTCTTTCAACACAATAAATTGCATTTGGAGTTATTCTCTGTCATATTTAATACCAAATTATTATAATCACTTTGGGATTTTGCTAGCGCTAGTGTAGCTGTGAAGAAATTCTAAGTTGCATCCTTGTTATCTTGGCTGGCTTGATATCTACAAACGAGAATGAATTGCCACAAGGCTGGCTGTATCTTGACTGGCTTTGGCAGTGCAGTTGTTGCTTGTAGTTGGAGCAATACAGAACAAAGAGCTTAAATAAAAAGCTTAAAATAGCCTTGAAGCTTTGAGCAGTAAACCCTAAGTAAGCAAACAAATATTTTTGCATTGTTTAAGAACAAAATAGTATGGATGGGTTGCTGGTAATCTATCACTGTGCCTACTAATAAATTTACTTAAGTTTCACTGCAGTGGACTAGTCTGATTCATGGTCTAAAATTATCTGGCCTTTTGTCAAGTGGCCCAAGTTGGATTTGGCCCTCAGAGGCCATCAAGTTGTGCAAGCCTGGTGTAGAAAAAGGCTTTATATTACAAACAGACAGTACAAACCTCTGAAAGTTTTAATCAAAGCATAAACAAAGTCATGGGATATTTTGTCCCAGAAAATTGACACCGACTCTATTATCTATGGGCGAGAGCACAAAAATACAAGTAAAAAATACTGTAATAATACTATTCAATGTTCCCCAAAATTGTCGTCATCATCATCATCATCATCATCATCATCATCATCATCATCATCATCATCATCCTTTCCCCCTTATCTAGCTCCTTCCAGGTTGGGGCATTTATGGCTCTTCTCCACTTTCCTCTCTCCTTCCACCACTTCTCTTCCATCATCAACAGCTATATCATCTATATCATCTGATGGCCAAGTAGGCATCAATTTTTGGCAATGATACAAAGTCTCTCATAGTGCATTGGCACTGCCGGTGGCTCCAAGTAGCCTATGCAGTGGCCTCCACGGTATACACTGGCCATGCGTCTTGGTAGGTGTGCTAGGTACCAACTAATGAGCCCAACCTAGCACACGGTGTCAAAATGCTGGCAACCAGGATTGAGTTAGCTGGAAAATTTATAATGTCCAATAACGGACCATTTGTAATGACAAATTCTGACTTCAGGAGATTCTCGTAGGAAAGTGACACAACAAAGGACATTGGTAAACATTGTTTTATTATGGTATAGACAGCAAATACACAAGACTATGTACAAAGGACAGGTCTCCGCTGGTTAACTGGTTACAGACCTTTGAAATAATCACCCAAGGTTTACACTGTGCGTTGCCAGCGGTGGGGCAGGCGCTGAATACCATTCGCTACATGTGTATCACTAACGCCACCTCGTCACTGTTGTATAGGGCATAGCATGCAAACCTAATGCTTCCCGCAGCTCTGCATGGCATTTGCGTGCATTTCTGCTGCAGAGAACTGCTATTTTAATATACAATCGTTGCACCTGCTCGTTGACTTCCATTTTATGATGCTCTCATTCACACACTGAATTTGGGGGCATGCTTAGACCCACACTGTTGTTTACATACACCATCTAGTGGCATCATACGCAATTACATACCGTACGTTTCCAAATGCATATCTTAGATTTTCCGTGTTGTCTCCTGTTCGCAAGAAAAAAATAGTTGCCATGACTTATGACTCGACCAACACAGAATGGATTGCTCTGTTGCACCCTCTTGCTAACATCCATGTCCAGCCTATAGTCTGTATTAATTTGCTTCCTAGGTATTTGAGACTCTCCACAATTTCAAGACTTTGACCACCAATTTTCACAAGATGTCATGGTAGGCCTTATAGCTGTCACCTATACTAAAATTAATTTACTCTTCTGTAAATAAATTCAAATGTGATGTTTCATATCAGTAATGTAATACAGTTCCTGAGCAATATTAAATATGAAAGAATGCATATTTTGAAAAAATTACAAACCTACTTACCTCTAAGATGATTCCATACAACTTAAAAACATAAAAATTCAAATTGATTCAACTGAAATCCATGCAGATACAAATGTATGACTAATATATCAAGCTTAGAAATAAATAGCAAACCATGCATAAATATTGCTTTAAATTGTTTGTCAGTGCACACTACAGTTTTATTGTTAAAGACAGTAGAGGTGCATTAAGTAATAATGTAATCTAAAATAAGTCAAGAGATGCAAATCCACTGTATGACATCATAGTGGTACCGGTACCTGAAAAAATTAAATTAAATCAAGTAGCAGTTCATTCCACAGCAATGAATAAAATCTTCAAATGAGGAGATGGGGAGAGTTTAACAATTCATGAATTATCAATTCCGATTCTTCACATTTCAGTATAAATAAATAAATAAATAAATAAATAAATAAATAAATAAATAAATAAATAAATAAATAAATTAGTATAGAATGAACAACTTCAGATCACTCACTGTACACACACTAGTTGAGTCTGTGCAGTGGGCATTATTTTCAGTTGCCTAAATAGTATTAAGTCAAATTACCAGCATCAAGAATGTAATGAGTTACAAGAAAAATACCGTGCAAAAATCTGACATAACACAAATTGCCACAAGAGCAAAGGTATAGCAAAGTGCTGAACGATCAAATACAATGTTCTACACAGGTAAAGTACTTGTGCAGGTGGTCTTCCTTGAGGAACCCATTAGTGTATAAAAGGTGAAGAAGACAAGTAAGAAAATCTCAATTCAGGAAAGAACTGAAGAACATTACAAGAGAGGTAAAGACAAATAAACATTCAAAGGAGGAAATACAGTAGAGTCCCAATTATCTGGCCTTCTGTGTTATCCAAACCATTTCTTTTTTTTTTTTACATTAATGGTCTCAAGTACCATCGTACAATGTACAGTACTGTACTGTATTTAAATATAAGTTATGGATTATTGTGTAAAAAAGAAAAAACTATCGGCATATCTCACACATAGGTCTAGACATTTCTGGAAATAGCACTTGCATATATAGAAGAGCAGAGCAAGGCAACATTTGCCAGTCTAATTCTACTGAGAAGATGAAAAAATATTGTATCAGTGAAGAGAATTCAGTACAAGATTCAAGCAACAATAACCATGTTCTTCAAGAAGCAGTAGGTTATGTACTAGTGAGAAAGTTTTTTGTTTCTTAATTACACAGTATGAAGATTAATAAAAGTCAATTCTATACTGTACAATACTGTAACAAAGTTTTAAAAGTCAAAGTACAGATGAACAATCCAAAACTGTTGCAGCTCTGGAGACGTGAAGTATAAGAAAGGCCACTCCAGCTACATTCAGCTGTGTATGGTCAGCTGGATGTGTTTTGCAACATGACCCGTAGTTCTTACTAACTGTGTCAATCGCTTTCACTCACCCTTCTCCCTTTTCCTCATGATATGCACTTGTATACATCACTATGAAATTATAAGCACATGGCACACTCCCATACTGTGGATTGGGTTAGTTGTAGGCTACAAAATTTACCTACCATAGAAACTAAGGTTTGAAGCCCTCGCATGAACTTTTCTTCCTGAATGAATACGCTATGATGACATCAGGCAATGAACACACCAAGTTCGGATGAGCTAACTTCGATGCTAAATGCTTCACTCCATTGTGACATGCCAAATTATTCACATGTGTCAAGAGAGCTAGTGCTGGCTCTCATCCAACACGGCAATTTTAGCATTCATGAGGTAGCGATATAGTGTGGCGTTTTGCTTAGGGCTGTTCAGAGATGGATGCAGCAGTGGCAGGTATCACGGGACAATGGATGTATACCAGGCACTAGTTTAATGCAACATTCTTCTGGAGAAGAAGACAACAGGTTAGTTGAAACTTCACAGAAGAACCCGTTTGGCAGGTGACCAATTTTCCCAGATGTCTATACATGGTCCACAAATGATTATGAGAAGCCAGACTCTATTGCAGAAAAGCTGCTGTCAAAGAGTTTCCGACTAACAAATATTCGGTCAGTGTGCCTTTATCGAGATGGAAAAATGTGATCTTCTATGATGAGACCTCTTTCAGTTCAGCAGAGGTTGGGCTGGCTAATTTTTGCAGGCCAGAAGGGAGTCCAAAATGACAGAAGACATAGAGCTGAGTGTTTTCGTAGTGGCCACATGTCTGGGTTTCTGTATCATGTTTGGGGTGGACATCATCTGATGGGGATGGAGTTCTTCATAAGATAGATGAGTTTCTCACATTAGATCATTACCTGACAATTCTGCAAAATATTATATTTCCAAGAGTGAGAGAGCCCTATCCAGATGAGGTAATATAGTTCGTGCAAAACAACTCCCCATTCCACACAAGCAGTCATTTTCAGAGCTGTTTTTCTGAGCAGGATTCCACTGAACTGCTCGAGCTAAAGACTTGAACCCCACTGAACATGTGTGGGCAAGGTGAAAACGCCATATAAAGAAACACTGGCCTCACCTTGCCAAGTGTCCATATGATGCTTTGTGGGACATTATATTGGATGCATGGGAGGAAATCGCCCTCGAAGAGGAATATTTTAGAAGCTTTTGAATCCATGCCATATCGGCTCAAACAAGTAGTTCAAGCCAATGGCTTCTGGATGAGGTATTTGTTCATGTCTAAAACAGTCCTTTTCAGGACTAACATAATTAAAAGCACAATGCAAGACTGCAATGAATAGAAATATACACATATCTGGTTAACACAACAGTAAAATTTTCTGAAGAAAGTAATGTGTAGAGTAGGATTTGAACTGTGGATCTCTTACACTTCACTGGAGCAAACTGGCACTCACATGAACACACGTCCACAGTGTGCATGGCATGTAGTATATTTAAACCTCTGTAATAGTCCCTCGTGGGGCCAATTATAATAAACTATGTGCTCATTGCAAGTATTCAGAGTAGAAATGCAAAGACTGTTAGTATGGTTCAGTTACGCAATAGAGCAATGGAGTCCTGTAAAAAAATAATTGCCGATACCGGTATTCGAAGCTTGGTTCTCCTGGTTGATAACTAAGGACCTTTCCACTACAATAACTCTCAAACTCTGACACGCCATGAAGTGCTTCACATTAAGCTTCACTTGCCAGGTGTGTCCCTCACTTCACAACATATTTATCTAACCATTGTGGCAGTTTCTTGTTAATTTCATTGTATTCTTTTATATTATTGTATTTTGATATGCAGAGAGTTGCATTGTGTACTGTTAGTCACAATTCATCAGGAACTTGTCATTTAACAAAGTGTGTTGCATCCTTTTCGTTGCAGCTGTACTGCCTCACCTGAGGATGATGACACCCAATACAGAACTTGAAAATTTTTCATGTGTCAAATTATGATTGTTCAACAGTACATACAGTACTGTACTGTATTATGAGTAAAATCTTGTTTATTATGTATGTAGCTTCATTCTACATTAATGGGACCCTTTAATAATACATTACCATAAATTAAATATAGTGCTTTCACCCTCTGAATTGTCCAGATTACCCTTGGCCTGTACAATTCAGATAATTGGGACTCTACTATAGAGAGAATTGAAGACAAGAACAACCATAGGTCATAGGAAAAGTGAATAATCTTATTTCATAACAGCACATACGTGAATGTAACAACAGGAAAGCAGAACTAAGGGACAGTTTATTTTTGTCCAAGCAGTGCAGTTATTATGTAGTATGCAGGGGAAAATAATAGTAAAGTAAGATGAGCCAAACATCTACATCATCATTTGTGGTAAATAGGACTCTGTCATCAGCAGTGAAATTTCAAAAGGTGTTGATAATAACATGACCATAAATATCTATACAGTATATGAAATAAAATGCTGAAAAAATTAATGTTAACCATGCTTTAGTGTGTTTGTCGGAATTATGAGACTTAGATCTTTCAAATATCTGTCTGTTAGGTTATCAACCCAGAGGCTGGTTGGATCCTCAAATAGCACCACCAAAGATTATGTACCGAGCTCGATAGCTGCAGTCGCTTAAGTGCGGCCAGTATCCAGTATTCAGGAGATAGTAGGTTCGAATCCCACTGTCGGCAGCCCTGAAGATGGTTTTCCATGGTTTCCCATTTTCACACCAGGGAAATGCTGGGGCTGTACCTTAATTAAGGCCATGGCCGCTTCCTTCCCACTCCTAGACCATTCCTGTCCCATTGTCGCCATAAGACCTATCTGTATCGGTGCGATGTAAAGCAAATAGCAAAAAAAGATTATGCGGTTATAGGGAAACTGTAAAAACAGTTGGCAGTGCCAAAATGAGGCCTACTAGGCCTCACTGGGCCAGAAAGTGCTATTGCAGCATGACTGACTCTATGGCACTTTTCATAGCAAATGTCACTACTCAGCACCTCCCATACCCCAGCAGCTTCCATACTGTCACAGCCGTGGATGACACTGGGACTTCAGTATTAACATAACATTTGCAAACCTGTTCAGGATATGGACATACCTGTAGATATACTACAGAATATCAGGTACACAGTGAAACGTATGTTTAGTGCCATTCACAGGTCACAGGCATAATTTGGGCTCTAAATCAAGGTGAGTACCATAAGGTAAAATTATACAGAATGACAACACTGACAATGTTTAGAATGTTGTACGAGACAAGAGGAAACTCATATCCGGAAATGCATGGTTTGGGTGTTGTGGGGCGTCGCAGATATGGGGAAGTGTGTACATTCCACATTTTGGCAGAACCTCCACCAACCCAACAGCAGCATCATATGCATTAAATTCCAAAAGTGGTTTGAAATGTTGACCTCCAACTTGATTATAGAGCCCACACAATGACAATGTATGTCAATCTCTGCATTGCCAATGTATCAAACATTTCCAAACATGGGTTCCCGCTTGAAAACTGATCAGTTTGCCATCCAGCACAACATACTAAGTGTTGAGGGTATTGTTTGAATCAACCTGTAGAAGAAAAGGAATTGCCCAAACAAGACTATGAGAGATTCATGTTATATATTACATAGTAAGATAGCGTATGTACAGGTGAGTCTCAGTGAGAAGATGCTATAGCTGGGCTGAGTAGCTGAAGCAGTACAACGCTGGCCTTCTGAGCTTAAGTTGGTGGGTTTGATGCCATCTCAGTCCAGTTGTATTTGAAGGTGTTCAAATATGCCAGTCTTGTGGCTGTATATTTACTTGCACTAAAAGGACTCCCGAGGGACAAAATTCCAGCACCTCATCATCTTGAAAACAGTAAAATAGTTGGTGTAAAAAAAAAGAAAAAAAGAAAAACCAGTGAAACCTTGTTAGTAAGTCCCTCATTAATACGTTTTCCCGCTTAGCACATCGTAAATTCGAAGTCCCGATTCTCATCATATTAAATCTATATAAAAATACCTCACACATTGCATCACAAATTTTTGCTATTACCGCTTAGTACAATGACATTTTTCCTAGCCCTGAAAATGATATTTATCATCCCTTGTAAAACGAACGTGATTTCTAACTGGGATAAGATCCGTCACGACAGTTGCGTGATTACGGAAAAAGGTCTTAAATAATTCACATAATTTAAGTTGCACGTTCGGGGAGCAAACCGGTAGCCTCAGAAATGTTCAGCTTTGCTTGCCAGTTAGAAGCAAGATTGCTGAATAACACAGTGAGTTTATTTGAGCTTGTATTTCGCATTCCATTCAGAAGTTAGAAATTTATTTTGTGTTGAGTTGTACAGTGAAGTTTTGTCGCGTGATACGGTAACCTATATCTGGATTAGGAACATGATCGTGTAAAACTGACTAGCGTGGTGCATATTTGTCTTATGATTGCCTAATTAAAGATATGGAAAAAGTCATGAAATTCCTTAGTAATAAAAACAAACTTAAAATCTTTCAGAAAGTGGACTGGCATCCGCATCTTTAAGCATGCAGAGGTCACGAATTTTGAACTCGCACCTTCGAGTTTCGACTCCATCATTTGACTTTGTCAAAGTGTTTCAAAATGGCAGTCCCGATTCCTTCCTCTTGCTTATGGCCGAGTGTAACGTCCAATTCATTGTCTAAGAGTGAGACCAGAAAATCATGTTTAATAACACACTGCTCAAAAAAAAAAAAAAAAAAAAAAAAAGCTTCTACTAACATTTGTTTTAGAAAGAGTGTAATCTGTAATAATACTTGGATATTTTTATTCACCCCCGTGCATATGTCGTCATATTTGTCGTTTGGTGTTTTTCACACCTTTCAGCGCCCTTGTTATTTTATAATCCCCAGCAGAAAAAGTTTTCATATTTGTTCTCTCGTGTTTTTCATACCTTTAAATACTTTCTTCCCATCTTTAGAAATGTTAGATATACAGTACTGTAGTTTTCACTGTACCCGTTGATACATGAAGTAAAATACCCTCATGTCGGAAAAAATCATATCTAGTGCTTTCATATCCCTGTTGGATAGTTTTTATTCATAAATTCAGTAGTACGTTTTCTCGCTTAACACGTTCATTTTTGTTATCCCCTGCAGAAACTTCTTAATGAGGTTTTACTGAATAACAACTTCTGTCATTTATGTGACATGTCTTAACCAATAGTACTGCAAGGCAAGGAACCATGAAAATTCACTCAATTTGGATGGTCTTTCCTTGTACCAACTGTATGTAGAGAGATATATTCAGTATTGCATGTTTCTGATGTAGTTGGTAGTGTGGTTTTTTATGAGTAAATGAAGAGGAGGACAAAGAAAAACACCCTGAGGAAGTAACTAGACAAGGTTAAAAATCAAACTCAGGGCCCTTTAAACCTTGATGCTGATCATTCTGCCAAGGAGCCAAACAGTGTCTGTAAAATTATAAATATATTCAATTTTATTTTTAAACTTATTCGCAGTCCTTTATCACAAATGATGTAGCAACTACCAACACACAATTTACATGGTGCAAACACCTGGAGATTGGAGTGCACAAGATGGAACTGTGGCAGTCCTGAAAAATAATTTCATTAAAACAGACCTTCTTTCTTAGAGGGAATTCCCCTTCTGGGTGCAGAGCTGGGCCTTTGGTTAACACTGATAAGATGGGGTTCCAAACCATGGGTGGTGGATAGACTTCTGGGATATGGGTTAGGGTTCCTACCACGAGTATTCTGTTCAGGATACTGTCTGTTGTTCCTTTGAGGATCTTCTGGTACTTTCCAACTTGGCCTTCCATGATTAGCAGGCACATTTACAGTTGATACTCTAGAAGGATTTATACCTGGAGGTGAATTAGAATTTACATTTCTATTTTCGTAGTTTGTGGTAGGATGATAACGATCTCTAGAATTAGCATTTGAATTCTGAATATTAACAAGGGGTCTCTCTTCCACAGGATATATTACTGAGCTAAAATTTCTAGTGTGATTAAGATTTCTGTTTTGCATAACTTCATGAGATTGAAAATCAACAGGATGAGTTTCTTTGTTATTTCTTCTCAGTTCCCTGTCAACTTGTGGATGACTCTGAAAGCCTTCATATCTGTTTTGATTTGCTTGATTGTTTGAAGCTATTCGTTCCCCTCCCTCTCTGTCCTGATCTGGATGACTTCCCACTGGCGTGATGTGGTTCTGAAATTTCAATGTGCTTTCTTTTTGATTTGAATAATTATTGTGTATATTCATCCCTTCATTGATAAATCTTCTCGCTTCCCTGTCCTGAGTTGGATGACTTCCACTGTTCCTACCTCCATTAGGGTATCCTATATTACCTCTGTCCTGATTTGAATAGTTTTTTAGTCCTCTCTCTGAACCTGAATCTCTTTCACGTGTCCAGTCATAATTTGGGATTCGATGATCTTCTTGACCTCCATTTTGATTTCTACCTGGAAATCTCTCATCATAGAACTGATTCCTAGAATCATAATTTATATTCCTTTGATTTGTTTGAAAATTTTGATGTGGTGCAGTCTGTTCAAAGTTCCTTTCATTGCTTGGACTCCGTGACCTCTCTGGATAACTGACCGGATCATAGCTAGGAGGCACTGGATCTCTCCAATTTTGACCAGAAATGTTCAATCTCCTTGTATCACTCCAACTTAAGGTTCTCCTTCCTCCTACATCACCAAAGTTACTTCCAGAAGGTGCAGATGATGTATCAGGATCCCATGGATGCCTCCCCCATTGCCTATCTACATATCCTCCATTTCGGGTGAATTGTGAGGAATCTCTCTGATACACAGACTCTGTAGTTGAATTATCTGCTGTATCTATACCCCTTTGATAGTACCTGCTATCTCCTTGGCCTCTTTGCCATGAGTTGGTATCATGTCTCTGTTGTGCTGTTACAGACTCAGAACTGCGATGCCAAGAAGAATCTCCTAGATTGAAAGACGTACGGCGAGAGGTAACAGAACCATGGGTTTTTCCAAAAGTCCAAGGATCATACTCTTCTTCAGAATTTTGTTCATGTCTCATAGACCAATCTGCACTAGTGCTCGAGTTACCTGTATTAGACTGCTGATTTGAAAAAGGATGTCTGGCACTTGTATCTTGTTGTGAATCCCAATTATAGCTGTGTGGCACAGGTGATTGTTCTGTATAATTGGAAATATACAGGCTTTTATTCTGATCTGGGGTTAAAGTATGGAACTCTTGGAGATCATAAGAGGAAGGTAATATTGGAACGGCATTAGTAGTGGAACGGGGATTACTGATGCGATAGATCTTGCCTCCAATCTGACGCCGTCTCCGCCCATGCCATCGAGATCCTACAAGGTTAATGATAAGAGCAAATTATATTAACATTCCTGCACCAAAAGCATGGCTTCTGTCAAGTTTTTAGGTGGCAAGTACATTCCATCATTAATCATTTGATATAAAAATCGTAGTCTGTGCAAGAGGTGAGTATGTTCTTCAAACAGTTCTTACAATAGACTTTGAGTAGACTAATCACCAGGATATTTTATGTTAAAATACTCTATCATTATTGTACTAAATTTACATTTGAGAGAAAAACAACACAAAGGAAAGAATAAAATTAATTTCTGAAATATGATTTAGGCTACCAAATTATTAAATATATTATGTTCCATTTTTATTTGTTATTGATATGTTTCAAGATAAATTTGGAATACTTTGTAGCAGTGATTCCTAAAATCAGATAAAAGTATAGTTTTCTAAATTTAATGGAAGATTAATCATAGATCTTTTCTTTTTCTTTTCTTTTTCCTTCACATCACCCCCACACATTTGTGTGGGGTTAAGGAACCATCCAGGTTCAATTCTTGGTCTTGGCTGAGGGCTTAAAATCAGATGCCCTTCCTGCTGCTACATACTGTGGTCCTGCTGAATATCCCATCCAAGGTTGCCAAGATGCAAATCATGGACACTGGTTGGGAGTCAAGTGTGCCCTCCCAAGATCTAACACAGAACTAACAATTTTTATTTCAAACCTGAGACCATTACAAGAAAACTGCTACAGTATTATTAAGAAATAGAAAAAGTGGTTTAAAGGCACCTGGATGTAAGACCTGCATGTTTTAAGGCCCATTTTGTAGGTTCATATCTAATGAACTATTTGTTCCAAGACTACCAAACTTTGCTCACCATTTAACATAAACTAGAGGAAAATGCCTACTTAATATCAACTATCTATCTCCCTTAGTTCATCAGCAAGGATACAAATAGCAACAAATCACATTTAAGAAATCAAATTTCGGCCATGACTTTAGGTACAATTTTTTTGGAAGATATTACTTAATCAGTCATAATTTTTGTACGTTAATATCACTAGTACCTAAAATAAAGACTTTCAAGTGTATCCAAAAAGTATTTTACTCTACTAAAAAGGGCTCTCGAAAAAGAAAATATTTTTCCCTTCAAAAATTTGGAGTTGAATAGCAGTATATTACTTCTGCTTTAGGGGGAATAATATAATTTTTGGGAGTGTTCCTTGTAGCTTTTAGGCCATTAAAGAAGTGTATGGAGTTTGACAGCTCTAGATCTTATGGTTCATGAGAAAAACATAGCTAAAGATTAAAAAATGTCACTTTTAGAAAAGTAATGCTGAGGGGGAGTGGTAGCGGTTTTGCCATATTTAAATAGCCATTTAAAATACACTTTTATTGCAGGGACCATATATTATACGAAGACTATTTCTTTATTTGTGGCAACTATTGATTACAACCATCCATAGTCCCTCAATGTAGTCCCAGCCGTGTGTAGAACCCATTGACAGCAATGTGGAAGCCATAGCACCACCTGTTCAATGGTGTAAATAGGACACTACATCACCTGCAGAACTTTGAGAGGAGTTTTGAAGCACTCTTAGACGTTAATACCTGTCTTTCGGGCAAACTCACGAACCGTCTGAGCTGTATCTGTTTCTAGCAACCCATCAACAAGCTGCACGTCCTCATTACTGACATTGGGGCGAGCAAGCTTAGGCATGTTGGCCACACGCTAGTGTCTTTCATTGAAGGCTTTGACCCACCATGCCACGATTTTGTAAGGTAATGCCAAATCCCTGAATATCTCACAAAGATGTTTATGATACCATCATGCTGTACGGCTGTGAGCACATTAGTTTTAATCCAGCTGCCCTATTGCTGTTTTGAGAACATCTTGGATACTAACCGTTCGACTAGTCTCTCACAAACATGCTATTCTTTGCAGCACAGCATGTGAGGTAGGTTTATACAACCGTAATGTGTGTATACATGAAAAACACTGTATATACAACAGTATTGCCACTAATAAAGAACAGTCTTCTTATATGGTTGGATTTGGGAAAGCTTGCTCTACTCAAAGAACTTGAAAACCAAAACGTAAACTTTTTTTGACTTTTCACATCCAGGTGCCATCGAAGTTTTGTTATAATTTAAATAAATAATTGTTAAAAATTATTTCAGATCTCAATTGAAAAGGTAAAATGTGTTCAGTATGCTGAAAATGAATCACTTACATTCTACTGAGAAGATATTAAATATGTTGCTGATATACTGTATTAGAACAACATTCATTAGAAGAGAACTGCTCACACTGTTTCATTTTATGCAGAATGTACTTGTCACTTATTGATGGTTAATCAAGCACGAGTGTTAATGAAACTTATGTACAGAGAACTATATTATATACATAATATTATAAGGGCAAATCACTGTAACAGTATTTACATGATGCAATAAGTTAGAGGATAGGGGGAAAATGGGAGAGTTCCTGTATACATATGTTACTTTCCAAACTAGTCACCACCATGCAGTTCTAAAGTGAACCATGCAAAACAGGCTGGATAAAATCATACAATGAGAGCAACAAATATAAAAATTTACTATGTACAAAGAATGCTTAAATAAATTCACAATTAATTATAAAGGAAATATGAATATTTATGTGTCTAAGTTGAGATGTCATGAATGAAGGGATTCACTTCTATTCCCTGTTTCTCAGTAAGTAAACTGCTTATTTGCTGTTGACAACTAGAATATTTTGAATAATGGCTCATTTCATACTATCAGACAGAACAATTTCAGATTACATTTGAAGCAATTTGTAGATATAGAAATATACAATGAAATCATTGTGGCTACTCATAATTATTCAAAATGGCATCACTCCTCTCTGCCAGCATGTTCTAAACTCTTGGTAATATAATCACAGTTCTGTCAGTTTAGCTATATACAACAGAAGCCCAACAAAACGTGAACATATAGTGTGGATTTGGATTTAATGCAGTGATGAGTATATGCCCACCAAAGTATACAGTATTTATTTATTAATAAAATTATTGTTTTTGAAAGTCAATGGGTTAATCTGCTTAAAAATGGGAAAACATGGAATACCATTTTCAAGATGGCCAACATGGGGTTATAACAGACTTCTCTACACTCCAGCTATACATACAATAGTTCTAAACAGCACATTAACACCCTCAGCTATGGTGGTCATTAAAACATCTCATTTTAAACTTTAGCTTGTTGCCATTTCACTATAACAATCACACTAACGCTGTAGTTCAGCAGTTATCCTTTCAAGGCACAAGCCAAAAGAAACAGTACAGTACAGTAACTATTACGATCTTAGCCTTGGGAGATGTAGGAGACTGCATTCCTAGGATACCAGAGAAGCAACCGGAAACAAACAATTTCTGAGATATTTATAGCGTTGACATATTATTAAGAATTCTTGCCAAGGTAAGTAGCAGTATTCCTGGAACCGGCCACCAAAGCCCTTATTCCAACTCCCCACCTGTCAAGATGTGTAGGCTGTAGTACAGTATTGTGATGCATAGTGTGAATTTTGAGTTCACTGAATGTGCACTATGTCATAGAAAAGGAACCCATATTCTGTGAGTGACAAACTCAAAATAATTGATCATGTGAAGGATGGGGAATCAAAGGCAAGTTCATCACGTGAGTAGAATGTTGTATTTTTTCTTGCCCTCCAGCCACATCCCTTGTTACTGTACAGTCATCTTCCGACCTACCACAGCAAAGCTATAATGTGGGATTGAAGTAGGCCCCCAACAACTGTGTTACATTTTACTTCTACTGATATTATAATTTTTTTTAAAATATTCTGGAAAATCTAGTTTATCACAGGAAATCCATTAACAGTTACTTCAGAAATAGCTAAGTGCACAGCTTATGAAAAATTATCCCTAGGCAACATCATTATTTATTAACAAAAGATTGTGACATCTATTGGTAGAAAAATAGACAACACTCTAAGGTGACAACTGAATAAATCATAGGTAATAAATTCCATATTATTACGTATTGAAGAGCAATATAATGCAAAACAAAAGCTAAAAGGTTTCCACCTAGTCAATACTATTTATTGCAACCTAAAAAAGAAAAGTTACATATGTTCGATGACACTAGTTTCTGTCTTGCTAGAGACCATCATCAGTTAAAATCATGAACATTTCGGCAAGACCTGAGTTACACATTGATAAAATTTATGATATAAGCATGTGTTACTGATATTCGTTGCAAGAAAAGTAAAGATTTGGATGTTAAAAACTCATCACGATTACACGTCTTGTGTGAGTTCTCAAAGTTTTCTTCCAAATTTGAAGAATGGACTTCATAAAAGACCAGGAGAAACACATAAAATACTAGCTAACACTTGAAGAATCTTCTTGAATTCAGTTCAGTTGAAACAAATGCAAACAGAATATTGTTGATGGGAAAGTGTTGAGGTGTTCATTTGTTTCCAATATTGGTCGTTTAAAATGTTGAAAGAGCAAAAGCTAAGAAATAGAATAGACCTAAATTGCAGACGGGAGGAGGAAGAGAAGGGAAGTATAGTGTAGCATAAGGTGGGCCTGAGGGATGTGGAATGGTGGGTGATTGTTGGAGGGAATTTGGAGGAAAATACAACATGGAGTTTAGAGAAAATTTCCTTTTATTGAAAATACGCGACTGGAGTGGGACATTGATGATGATGATTGTTGTATACAAGAACAGGTATACAGGAACACAACTATATTTTATTGCTTCAGATAGTCTTAATAACATATATATATATATTCAAATAAAACTTTCCTCGAAGCAGTATGAAAATTATAAACAGTTAACGTTGCTTGTAGACTGAAGTTCAAAAGAATGTACACTTTATATACATATATACATAAATCTATCTTGATGCGAAAGTTCATAGAAAAGATAGAGTTCTTGATAGTTGAAAACTATCTGCTCTATACCGTCACAAGTGTAATCAGTAGCGAAACCTTGCACTAATAGAATATTAGTTGTTTCTGTAACTTGTCAGGAACTGACATTGAATTGCATAATTAGTAGAATACTAATTGATGTGATAGAGCCTAGGTGGGACTGAGGGAATACTGTCATCGGGCTCGATGTGGCTGCGGGAAACGGGAGCGGAGGCAGTAACCCGAGGTGAAACCTCAAACACTCAGAATCAGTCCACCTATTCGAGACACCTTTTTAAGAGGGATAGCCTCCGTGTTCAACATTCGGCGTAATCTGGTGCTGGGCACTGGCAAGTCCTCGCCTGTGGCTGGAAGGCAGCGCCTTTATATAGCTGGCTGATGTAACAGGCAAGCGCAGTGCAGACGTCTCGTAGAGTCGAGAACAATCCAGGCTGTTGCGTGCGGCACAGAGCGAGGAGCGCGAAGACACACGACAATGATGATGAAAATAGGAATTTATTTTCTGTTTGTAGCACATGACACATCGGTTGGTTGGCCTACTCTTTTCCTCAGTTGGTGGGATTCCCTTAGGGAAATGCCTTTCAGAAGAATGGCGTCCGGGCACTTTTCTTTCAAATGAACCTGAGTGTTCCACAAGCAGTGCCTGGACGACATCCACCCTAAATTTCAAATGATCTATTCTAGTTTTGAGTGAATTTCTCTGGCAAATTATCATTGCATTTATAATTGCAACATTTATTAACCCCCTGAATAACTTGATGTACCATTTGGTCATCTTTTTCTGCTCTAAAAGATAGCCACGATGTAGCTGATCTTTCAGATGGACTCTATCTATGTGATCATTATAGTCGGCAACAGGAACAGGCTTTTCTTTTTCCTGACCATGCTTTGTTTTCTTTGTGACATCCTCCTTATTACGCCACTTAAGGACGGAAACCTGGTCGGAATGGTGAGCTAAAATTTCCACCTTCTTTAGTTTTGTGTTGATCACATCATTCGGAACATCCTTTCTGCTGAGGCGCAAAGTTCCCACACAGTCAGTTTTAAATGATTTTAACTTACGAGCCAAAGCATGTGAATTATAAAAATTGTCCATCCACAATGTGTACCCTTTCTTGAGAAGTGGTTCCACAAGTGATAAAACAATAACATAAGTTTTTATTGTGTCTGCTGCTGTGTGTATTGTTTCAAATACGGTATCTTTGCCTGTGAATATTATAAATGACCAAAGATAGCCTGAACTTGACTCACATAATTCGTACGATTTTATGCCAAATTATGCGGGTTTTAAAGGTAGATGTTGGCTAAAAGACAAACCTACCCTGCCATAGGATTAGTGACTCATCAACTGCGATGTTCTGTTATAACAAGTACAAAGTCTAGGACATATTTTTACGCAGGACATAATCAGATAAATTTTGAAAAGTTTGGAGGGTCCCTGATATGAATCAACTGACTCATTGTTGTTGAAATACATAAAATTAATAACTGATTCAAATCTATGCATTGAAATAACAGACCCAAAAAGTGGCATAGACAGAACAGTGTTTAGAAAAATAGCTTCGTAGCGTAGGCTTTTGTATTATACTCATTAGCATATAAAGAGCAATCAAAATGTATATCTTGTCCATCGTGACTGGTTTCCAATTCCGCATTTTGGAACGAAGTGGTAATAAGCCCCTAGATCGGATTCTTTGCTCAGCATATGAATATGTTTCACAAGCTATTATTTTCACTAATTTGTCCGTAAAGAACTTAAAAAACTTGTAACCATCACATTTCCCAACTGCTTAATTCTGAGCTCCTGGGTTCCCTATAAATGGTTCTATTTGACCCACATAATTTAGACATGTTTTCCCATCAAAATCTATTAGCCGTGACATGTACATTGCCATTCTGCGCACTGTTATTCGTATCCGATTCAGAACTGAGGACTTCGTGTACAGCGATGTCTTCCACATCGCTCAAATCACCATCTGAATCAAACAAACTTTTGTCAGAACCACTCAACTGTTCTAAAACATCCTCTATTTCCCCACTCGATAACCCACACTTGCTTGTAGAAGCCATCTCCACTTACTTCCGACGGAATGCAAGACAGTGTGTGATAAGGAAAAAGGATGAAAAAAAAAAAAAACAGTCTCAAGAGAGCCCTGAATAGATAAAATTTATGATTCTGTTGACAGTCAGGGTCTTCCGCGAGAGAAAATGAAGGTATAATGCAAGAAGTGTGCATAGCAGTTGCCAGATAGCAGACAAAAACAGTACTTGCCTTTGGTGGCAGAGATAAACATTCCTTGAAATATCTCTTGAATTTCGGTGGCAAAACACTATCAAAATAGGGATCAAGATATATCGTTCAAAAGCTCAAACCTTCCGCTTCAAGGAGAAATGAGTTAAAACACAAACAGCTTCAATTGTAACCAGCTAGATCACAGTAGAATACATGCGTGTACCGTGTGAGCAGTATTTCGTCACTCCACCGCGCAATGTTCACTGCATGACGAGCAGTCCTCGGCACTCCACACTGACAGGTTAATATTAAGCTCTATGAAACTCGCATTGAATCAACCAAGTTACTATTTCAAACCAAAATGGGATCTTTTTCAATCACACATTGAATATAAATTGCAAATCATTTTATCCCGTAAACATCAAGCTTTAGAGAAAAAGTTATGCAATCTGAAAAACTCTAAACCTGCTTCTAACTCTAACACAGAACATCCATCTACTACTGACAATCTTACCAATTTCTATCCTCCAATCACTAACTTATCTAATGTTGTATTTGATGATACTGAAACCTTTTTTGAGCAGAAGTCCAAAACAGAATTGGTCTAAAACTAACATAACTGACAAAGTAATAACCACTACGGTAGAAACTGAATTAGCCATCAAAAAACTACTACTCAGTATACAAGAAAAAGTTCAATATGGAGAGAAAAAGAAATTAGGAAACCTCCTTAAACCATTACATAATTATATTCCCATTGATCTTAATAATAACCTTATTAATAAAGATAATAATTTCACACATAAACAAATTCACAATCTCAGAAAGAAAATTACTGATGATAAACTCATCATAACTAAGGCAGATAACCTTCTTGCGCATGCATTGGCAGCAAATTGGCCACCAATTTGGAAAAAAACGCGGTATATTTAAACGGATCTGAGAAACTATGCGGGGACCAAGAGTATTCTCTAGTTGGCTATTTTGCCACTAGATCCCATTCACATTTGGCCTTCAACTCGCCGCGGCTCATAGGAAGTTAGTGTCAGAGTTGTCCTGGTCACGCACGGCCGCACGGACGGCCACAAAACCATTTTGCGAGCGTGCATGGAACAGAAGATCGAGTGCTCCACTAACGTAATAACCAAAAATGTGAGTACCGGTACATATTTTAAGTTTATTAGAGTACTTTAAGCAATTACTAATTGTGTACTTCATGAGGATTTATATTTCAACCTCACAAAATAAATAAATAAATAAATAAATAAATAAATAAATAAATAAATAAATAAATAAATAAATAAATAAATAAATAAATAAATAAATAAATAAATGTCTCTCTCTCAGGGCTCGATACTGCTAACCTGACAACATTCTACAAATTCTCCAAGATCTAGAGGATGTAGGCAAAGATGGAGAAGATAACAAAATCGACCATCTAGATGACATAGATTTTGAGCCACAACAAACTGAAGAAGACAGGCATAGCAGTGACTCTGAAGTGGATGTAGACAGCCCTGATGAAGAGGACGACTATGACATTGACAGTGTTCGCTACTTCATTGCAAATGATGGTGAAACCTTGTGTGTAATTGGGAACATGCATCATTTTCAAAAATATTTTTTTTGAAAAGTACACCAATGAAATAGTACGTAAACGTATTACATTGTGGTATGTTGCCTTGTTTTCTACCATTAAAAAAATATTTAATAGTGCCTTTCCGCAAGGCGAGTGAAACGGCCTCTGACGTAAGCGGCGCGCTGTGACGTCACGATCCAGTACCGCATGGAGCTCTACCAGCCGTTGTGCATCAGCCGTTGCTAAAAGCCGATTGTTTATTATTCATGATCGCGAATAACTTCAAAATGACAGAAGAAAGGTTCAAAACAGCACAATCAGACAATCTATCATGTGTAAATGTCATCATTCTTGAAAAATAGTGACTTTTGTAGCCGCAGAAATTCGCGGATAACAAGCAAGTTTGTAAGTGGCGTCTTTTATATACGTGCAATGTACTGTAACCCATAGTATTAGGATAACAACGAACCTGGATAGATATCACATCACTTTCAACATTTCCTTCTAGACTGATTCCCCTATTAAAGAATAACATTACATTTTCGGGCTTTCAGCATTAGTAAAGTAAGAAATCGGATTTCAGCACTAAACATAAACATATAGGTAGCATTATAGTACTAGTCCGCTTCTGTGGTGTAGTGGTTAATGTGTGCCACTCCCGGAAGCCCGGTTTCGATTCCCGGCTCTGCCATGAAAGTTGAAAACAAATAGTACGAGGGCTGGAACGGGGTCTACTCAGCCTCGGGAGGTCAACTGAGTAGAAGGGTTTCGAATCCCACCTCAGCCATCCTCGAAGTGGTTTTTCGTATTTTCCTACTTCTCCTCCAGGCACCTAAGGCCACGGCCGTTTCCTTCCCTCTTCCTTGTCTATCCCTTCCGATCCTCCCATCCTCCAACAAGGCCCCTGTTGAGCATAACAGGTGAGGCCGCCTGGGCGAGGTAATGGCCCTCCTCACCAGTTTCATCACCATACTCAAAGGCTCACGTTCCAGGACACTGCCCTTGAAGTGGTAGAGGTGAAATCCCTCGCTGGGTCCGAGAGAAAACCAGCCCTGAAGGATAAACTGATTAAGAAAGAAAGAAAGAAGGAAAAAAAGAAAGATCATAGTACTATAGGGCTATAATCTATCATTCCCCAAAAAATATATATTTATGGTTGGGACAACTGGCCTACCCACTTCCGGGGCCCATGAAAGAGAATTAAATATCTCTGTGGAGGGAAAAAGTTAAACATGATAAAGATAAATATGACTTCATCAAGTTTTCACAAGTCGGGCTGAGTGGTTCAGACTGTTGAGGTGCTGGCCTTCTGACCCCAACTTGGCAGGTTCGATCCTGGTTCATTCCGGTGGTAGTTGAAGGTGCTCAAATACGTCAGCCTCGTGTCGGTAGATTTACTGGCACGTAAAATAACTCCTGCAGGACTAAATTCCTGCACATCGGCGTCTCCGAAAATCGTAGAAGTAGTTAGCGGGGCGTGAAGCCAGTAACATTAATTACATTTGGCTTTTAACAAGCTGAGCATATCAGGAAACAAAAGTGTCCTGGTGACATTTTAGTCGCTCAATACAGGAATGTCTTTGGGTGCTGTGACTTTTTTTTTTTTTTGCCGTTTGCTTTACGTCACACCGTCACATATAGGTCTTATGGCGACGATGGGACAGGAAAGGCCTAGGAATGGGAACAATGCGGCCGTGGCCTTAGGTACAGCCTCAGCATTTGCCTGGTGTGAAAATGGGAAACCACGGAAAACCATCTTCAGGGCTGCCGGCAGTGGGGTTCAAAACCCACTCTCTCCCGGATGCGAGCTCACAGCTGCGCGCTCCTAACCGCACGGCCAACTCGCGCGGTATTTTTACCCTTCGGTTTATTGACTTGGCTTGTATAACCTAAAACTTAGGCTAAGTTGGATAATATTTTAAACACCTACATCACTATTTTCACCTGTGTGCAATTATGTTATTTATTTCATTAATAATATGATAATTATGATAATTGAGCATTATTAACTTATAAGACCCCAACAGACAAGCATTGGTTTTGTGTGGAGTTATACATTTGTTAAATTCACGTTGTTTCCTTTCATGATGTACACGCCTATTCTTTGTTACATTATAGAGTATTTAGATATAGCCTAAATTTCTTTACCAATTAAGCTCTTCAATAAAGATATACATAACTGTCCCATGCCAAGATATATTGGTAGAATTAGAGCTGTCAAAATGGTTCATAACCCCTTTGATTTATTATCTTGACATGGATCACCCAAAACATAGGTTAGGTTTGGAGAATGCTTTAATAATCAGCATTATTTAATGCACTGTTTATTACTTTCATATTCCAAGATGTAATTGAAGCATTTAAATAAAGCATCATACATTAAAATTTAAAGTTTTACCACTAGAACAGCTGACATGGAAAAGTGATTTGAAAATTCAAACAAATTCATCTTACGTTAAAATCTTCCAAAAAAAAATAAATAGACTTTTCCGATATATCACCAGCATTTATCCAGCTCGCCAAAATCCATCTCCCTAGTTTTAGCGTCTTTGGAACGTTTATAAACAACTTGTTTGGTATGGTATGCGAAGTGCTATTGCACATCGGAACTCGACACCATTTATAAGTTTTCTGCCTCACTGTCTGCGCAGGATTCATTTTAAGTCTAAAATATACCACTCAGATTATTATCTAATGTATAGACCTCGAATTTAACCATACTAGACACTAACGTAAAGTAGAAATACGCGAAGTGTATCCTGCTTCTCACAGCACACTATGTGTTATTTCGTCTGCTAATTCAGTCAACCTGTACGATGACGTCAGGCCAATGAGATCGCGTACTTGCGTGACGTGACATTTTCGTAGATTTTTATCATATTTGGAGTTATTATTTGTACATTCTGATCACATTTTTGGATTCTGCATGCAATTTTGAATCAGATTAGCATATTTATAATTAAAACCCCGGATCATGCATGTTCCCTATTAAACCTGTTTCAGCAAATTCGAAAACGAAATCAAAAAACATAACAAAAATTTTCCTTGGCCCTAGGGGACATGCTCGCCAGTATAAAACTAGACAGGAATGATTTCTTCAAATTATAAGTGAGGACATCATTGATGATATTATCAAATATACAAATATTTTTATTGCTATGAAAAGAGTGAAACATCCTCAAGGTCAGGAGAGGGACTACAGAGACACTACAAGATCAGAAATATTAGCTGTTTTTGGTGCTCTGTTTTTGATGGCTGTAAAAAGGGGAAACCGAACTAATTTGTCAGAACTTTTCACTGATAACGGGACTGGAATAACAATTCTGCATGCCAATTTCAGTGAAAATATTTTTCGATTTCTGTTGAGGAGCCTTCGCTTCGATGATGTGAAAACAAGAATTGAACGTTCAGCTTACGACAAGCTGGCCCCTATACGGGAACTATTTACTAAATTTGTTGCCAACTGCCAGTGTTCACATAATCCTAGCAAATTTGTGACAGTGGATGAAATGCTGATAGCATACCATGGTCGTTGCGGTTTTATACAATACATGGTCAAAAAGCCTGCAAAATACGGCCTGAAAATGTATGCGTTCTGTGACTCCCGTACATTCTACACCTACAATGTGGAGATATATTGTGGGAAGCAAAAGCCTGGGCCTTATGTAATCTCAACAAACCTTTCGATGTAGTGAAAAGATTGACCGAACCAATAAAACGTACAAATCGGAACATAACTACATAGGAGATTCCTCCTGAATTTGTGACAGAAAATAAGCATTTAGTTCCTGGAAATATCAATTTCCATGCCAGGATGATAAAAACCTTGATTTCTGTGGTCACTAAAAGAAAGAAGGTTGTTCTACTGTTGTCCACAATGCACGATACTGACAAGACTGACCAAGAAACCAGGAACCCTCTGCAAATGACGGATTATAATTCTACTAAAGGAGGTGTGGACACAGTAGACTTGATGAGCGAGATGCTCTACCTCTAGAAGAACGCAAAGATGGCCGATGGCTGCTTTTCTTTCGCTTACTTGATGTCGCTGGAATAAATTTGTTGAAGATATTCCAAGCAAATCACCCTGACGACACCACTGTAAGGAGAAAATACAACTTCAACTTAGTGATGGATCTAATGGCCGACAATTTGAAAGATCATGCAAAACTTTGGTGCCTTCCTAAAGAACTGTGTATTTTCTTGGAAAAGTACAGAGAACAACAACCAGCAAGCGCCGGAACTTCATCAAACAGGCGACCTATTTGCTATTACTGTGGGTCTAAAAAAACAACAGAACTCAGCTGATGTGCCACAAATGAACAAGATATGTCTGCAAAAATCATTCGTCGCTTCAAGTAACCTGTAACATTTGCGACGAAGGTTTGGAGGACAATGATAAAGATATAGTTTAGCTTACTCCAATAAAGTGCATTGTACCTGATTTAAATTCAAAATGTTTGTGTTCAGTGATGCTTTCTCAAATTAGAGATGGATTTTAGTTCCTTACTTTTTAAATATTTATCTTTTCTGTTCAAGATAATTTTTGTGACTGACTGGTGAACTTTACTTATGCTATTTGGAAATTGTTATGTGTAAGGGTTCATTATTAACTTTTTGTTTAAATATGTGTGAATAAAGTTATTTTAAACATTTAAATATGTGTATATCAAGTTATTTAACTATATTGTCCATTATTCATTCATAAAGAACTGAGTAAAACAAAAAAATTACAACTAAAAATGGGCGGTCAAAATGCCGCCTCGCGATCGCGTGTGTTATTCCAAACAGCACAAGCACTAGAAGGATAAAGGTAATTCTACTGTCATGATCAACAAATATGAATATATAAGAAAAATAGAACAATTCTTTTCTAATAGTTCATTTTCCTCAATTAAGAAATATCCCACCGCCAAACTCCAATGTAAACTCACACAAATTCTAAGAAAATTCATCTTGTATATTAACAGAATATGAATGTAATTCTCTCATCAAAATGAATCCTGGCTTACACATGGCCAGAGCACTTCCAAGAATCCATAAAGCGAGCATCCCCGTTAGACCGATAGTTAATTACAGTCCCAGTACTTAATATGAAACATTGCAGTTCATTCAGGGATTCCTAAAAACAAATTACCATTTTCTAGCCAACAAATCTATTAGAAACACTAAAGAACTAGCTAACAAAATCAACTTCTTTACAATTAAACCTAACCACTCCATCCATTCATTCGATATCATTAACATGTATCCCAGCATCCCCATATCCGAAATTTGTTCCCTTGTACAACAGAATCTGACAAAATACAGTAAATTAAGTAAACTTGCAATTCATGAATTTACTTCTATTTTGAAATTTGTTTTAAATAACAATTATTTTAGTTTTAACAACACTATATACCAACATAATGGTCTAGCGATGGGGTCACCGGCCTCAGGAATTTTAGCTGAAATCTACCTTCATAATTTAGAACATACCAGAATTTTTTACAGTAACATTTTCAATAACATTCAATTTTCGGCCAGATACATAGATGATACTGTAGTTTTAATAGATGAGAACTTAGTTGACGCTACCACCACCCTTTCAAACTTAAACACACTCGATCCATATATCAAATTCACTCTAGAATCATAAACTGAACATAAAATCAATTTTTTAGATTGAACAATCTCAAGACACCATAATTCCCTTAGCTACAAAATTTGTAGAAAACCTACGCAAAACATAAACACCATTCATCATACAACCACAAGTCCACAAACGTGCTGCATACTACAGCATGGTTCATCATGCATTCAATATCCCAATGTTTAAAAAAGATCTGATACATGATTTAACCATCAGAAACATAACCAAGGCCAATGGATATAATAAACATTTCGTTGAAGGAATAATAAATAAAGTCAGACATCGATTATCCACTACCCTCACTAAAGAAGAAAAAACTAACATAACCTTATTTTCCACTTTCACTTTTAATAATCCACAGATACACCAGATTTCCAACATTTGCAAAAAACATTATATAAAAATATATTTTAAAACAGACAGTAATAATGCATCAATTGTACACAACACTAACTCAATTAATAACAATAATAAATTCTATAAATGAGGTGTTTATATGCTTAAATGTAGTAGCTGTCCATCCACCTATATTGGCCAAACAGGTAGAAACTTTGACATGAGGTACTTGGAACATGTAAATTCATGTAAATATAATAGATTTTCAGCTATGGGAAAACATGAGGGACTCAAACCATAAATTCAAGAATATTGATCAAGATCTACAAATCTTCAAAATGGTTAATAAGGGCTCTCTGCTCAATATCTTTGAAATTTGTTTCATCCACCTGGATCAATTCTTTAACCTCAATTTCAACCTTAATGGGATATCAGAAAAACCAAACCCTTTATTTGATCTATTAATTCCTATTTTCAATAAAAAGAAATTAAGCACTCTAAACCCCCTTTTTCCAAATTCCCTTCAGCAATCACCCACCGTTCCACATTCCTCATCTCCATCTTAGGCTTCACTATACCCCCCTTCTCTTCCTCCTCCCATCTACAATTCAGCTCTATTCTATTTCTTTGCTTTTGCTCTTTCAACTTTTTAATGATCCATATAGGAAACAAATGAACATCTCAACACTTTCCCGACAACATTATTCTGTTCACACTTACTTCAGCTGGACTGAACTCAACTGGTCTTGTGCCTTTTGTGAAGTGCATTCTTCAAATTTGGAAGAAAACTTTGAGAACTTACACGAGACACGTGATCTTGATGAGTGTTTAACATCCAAATCTTTACTCGTCTTGCATCAAATATCAACAACACACGCTTACATCATAAATGTTATCAAGGTGTAATTCATGTCTTGCCTAAACTTAAATGATTTTGACTGATGTTGGTCTCTAGCAAGACCGAAATTAGTTTAATCAAATATATGTAACTTTTATTTTATAGGTTACAATAAAATGACTAGCTTTTGTGCCGCTGAATTTGTAAGTTTGCTGTATACTACCCATTGCACACTTGTGCAGAATATTTTTGCAAAACTAAACACCTTTTTCACCCTTTGGCCAGCCATGTGTTTAAAATTGTTGGAGAGTTGATTGATTTCACAACACAAGACCTGCATGATAAAGGGAAGTAATTAATCTGCCAGCATTGAAAGCACTGAAGAGAAGATACCGGTAGCTCATAAAAAACATCTGAGGAAAGAAAAGATATGTTAACGTAAACATAGCCCTTAGATAAGCATAGCACCACCATAGTCTTCAGTTGGCTTTCTTTTCCTTTTCTCGTTGTTGTTGGAGTGTAATATTCAATGGTTTTAAAATGTTCCTTAGTGTTGTGATATGTTAAAATAATGTAGCTACAATCCCTACAGCACCAAAAAGGCAGTATGCAAACAACCCTAACAATTTCTGTTATCTATGTGGTTCATACTTGTTATGGAGGCAGATACATAACATTACACCCTTAATTTAGGAAGTGTACCATGCATACTTCAAAGTAAAGCTTAGAGATCAAGAGAAAAAGTGGGCACTGCATACTATATGTAAAACGTGTTCTGAAAGACGAAGACAGTGGTTTAGTGGAAAACAGAATTCTATGCCGTTTGGAATTCCCATAATTTGGCGTGAACCAAAAAATTATTATGATGATTGCTACTTCTGTCTGTGCAATGAATTGAAGTACACAAAGTTAATAAATCAAAAATAAAATATCCCAAAGGCTTAGGATCTGCTATTAGGCTTGAGTTACCAAAGCAACTGGAGGATGTGGAGCAATCAAATTCATCTGAGTCCACAGAACGTTTTGAAGTGGATGAGGATGTCTCCTCACTTCACTTCAGAAGACAAACCACAGGTTTTTACTCAGGCAGAGCTCAATGATTTCATGTGGGACTTAGATTTTACCAAGGAAAAGAGTGAGATTGTGGAATCAAAAAAATGCTGGCACCAGGAGTGGTCTCAAGTTGGTACAGGAACTGAGAGGAAGAAATCTGTTAAGTTTCTTCAAAATGGAAAAACAGTTTATTGCTGTGACATATCAGATTTAATTCTTGAGTTTGGTGGTGAAAATTTTAATAGTAATGACTGGTGTTTATTCATCAGTGCATCGAAGAGAAGCCTGAAAGCAGTGTTACTACATAATATAAGCAAATTTCCTTCGATTCACATTGGGTATTTCTTTTTCCTCAAAGGAACTTACAAAAAATTTCAGTTGATTCTAGAAAAAATTAACTACCAGAAACATCAGTGGCTATTGTGTGGAGACCTAAACTACTGTCTTGCTAGGCCAACAAGCAGGTTATGCAAAATTTCATTGTTTTTGTGTCATTGGTAGAGCCATGCATGGATGTGGATATCAGTGGATATCCATGAATTTAAAGTCCTTGCAGATACAAACTGTATGTCAGTGCAGGTAATTTTGCTGATAATTTCTAAATAATGATGTTTATTAATTTTCACCAAGGTATACTCTTATTTTTGCTTGTGGTTAGGCGACACTTGACACTGGTTTGGGAGATTAGTGATACATAAAGAGCCTTGAGAACATAAAGCCGAAAATCTGACCTCAACCTAGCTGGCCCCTGTCCTCAATCAATGGAAGTAATGAACAAAGGTCAATATGTCGGTAGTTTTTGCAAGAGGAAGTCCCTCATGAACCTGTGACTATACGGGTTCTGGTGCCAGGTGTCAGGCCTATTGTATTATGTTAACAGATCTATCCGTTTCAATATCTTGGGTGTAATATATTGCAGTTAAATATTTACAATATCCACAGATATGCATTTTGCGGATGCAGATAACCATTAGCGGATGCGCGTGCGGATGAAGGAAGTGCGGATGCGGAGCGGATGCGGATATTACTTTGTATATCCACACAGTCATTGGGATAGCAGAAGTAGAGTTAAACATTCAGCAATGAAAGTGTGGCCTGAGAAGGAAAGTTTAACTCCTGGAGAGAAAATGTAATTCATGTTTGTCTGGTTGATCCTAAAAAAATACTACTTCTCCCTTTGCTTATGAAATGTGGGATCATTAAGCAATTTGTAAAAGTACTGGACAAAAGTATTTAAATGTAAGTATTTAAACCAAAGATTTCCATTCTTGTCAGAAGATAAAAGAGGAAGTATTCAATGGACCACACTTTAGTCTCCTAATGAAGGACACTGCATTTTTGGGAACTATGAACTGAACATCAGGCATGGTGTGCTTTCAGAGAAGTAATCGATTATTTTTTGGGAAACGTAAAAGACGTGAACTATAAAACAATTGTGAAAAATATGTTGAAACAATTTCAAGCTCTCAGCTGCAACATGAGTTTAAAACTCCATTTCTTGAGCAATCATCTGGACTACTTCTCTGCCAATTTGGAAGCCTAAGAGATGAGCAGGGTGAAATTTTCCACCAACAAATAAAGAAAATGGAAAGAAGATCCTAGGGATAGTGGAACATAGCAATGTTGACTGACTACTGCTGGTGCTTGAAAAGGGAAACTACACAACACGGTTATAAACATCAGTTAACATAACCCTCCTTCCAGGCAAAGAAAAATACGTTTTCTTCAAGTGGTGCTTTGTAAAGGTAATAAGGCATTCTTATTTTGTTGTACAAGGTTTTTCTCCTACTTTACATTGCACTTTATTAGAGAAAAACTAGCTTTCATAACATTAATTTTGTATACTGTAAGTAAACCGGACTCTGGTAGTGAATTCAGTGTGTTAAAATTACTCACAGCAAGTCAGACCTCAGAAGAAAGCTTATTTTATTGGCAAGTCGTTTATGGTCACATATTAAACAATTTCTTTGCAGATCTTTAAGGGGTGTCAAAATTGTGTGAAATGTGATGACAATCATGGCATTAAAAGAAATGATGCAGCTACTGTGAAAAATACTTACATGATACCGAAAAACAGATAGCAGCTTTGAACTCAGCACACCTAAGTTAGGTAAGAACACATATTATACCTTTTACCGAAGGAAAAATATATTATTTTGCAAGGCAAGTGTTATTGTTCTCAAGTGTGTGAAATATGGCACAAGGGGTCATTTGATCATCTGGTGATATTCTTCTAGTATCTGTTTATCATACTGAAGTGGTCTATAAAGTTTACAAGATTTCTCATTCTTGATTACTCTGAAGATAGAACAAGAGTTATAAGTTTTAAAAAAAGTTTCCTCATAAGTTCGTATTTTAATGTTCATACAATCAGCCTCCACTAAATCTTGAAATAACAATTGTAAACTTCCCCAAAATAATGTTCCATAATACATTTTTTTATGAATCTAAGTTAGAGGAAGAAACATGTTCCATATCACATCCCTGTTGGTGCTATGGTGGCAGAATACAGAAATAGTAAATATGTAGGATATGAAGTTCTGAAAATGGCAGCCCCTCAAATAATGTTGCATATGATCAAGAAAACGGCAGTCAACTGTGGAGTTTAGTAAATCATTTAAATAAAGGAAAACATTAAACTCTAAATATGCAGAACTTGGAGGATGTTGTTGTTGTTGTTTGAGTCATCAGTCCATAGACTGGTTTGATGCAGCTATCCATGCCACCCTATCCTCTGCTAACCTTTTCATTTTTATGTAACTACTGCATCCTACATCTCCTCTAATCTGCTTGTCATATTCATACATTGGTCTACCCCTACCGTTCTTACCACCTACACTTCCTTCAAAAACCAACTGAACAAGTCCTGGGTGTCTTAAGATGTGTCCTATCATTCTATCTCTTCTTCTCGTCAAATTTTGCCAAATCGATCTCCTCTCACCAATTCGATTCAGTATCTCTCCATTTGTGATTCGATCTATCCATCTCACCTTCAGCATTCTTCTATAACACCACATTTCAAAAGTTTCTATTCTCTTTCTTTCTGAGCTAGTTATCGTCCATGTTTCACTTCCATACTATGCCACGCTCCACACAAAAGTCTTCAAAAACATCTTTCTAATTCTTATACCAATGTTTGAAGTGAGCAAATTTCTTTTCTTAAGAAAGCTCTTCCTTGCTTGTGCTAATCTGCATTTTATGTCCTCCTTACTTCTGCCATCCTTAGTTATTTTAGTACCCAAGTAACAATATTCATCTACTTCCTTTAATACTTCATTTCCTAATTTAATATTTCCTGCATCACCTGCCTTCGTTCGACTGCACTCCATTACTTTTGTTTTGGACATATTTTTTTCTTGTACTCCTTACCCAAAACTTCGTCCATACCATTCAGCAGCTTCTCGAGATCTTCTGCAGTCTCAGATAAAATAACAATATCATCGGCAAATCTCAAGGTTTTGATTTCCTCTCCTTGGATTGTGATTCCCTTTCCAAATTCCCCTTTGATTTCCTTTACTGTCTGTTCTATGTAAACATTGAAAAGGTAGGGGGACAAACTGCAGCCTTGCCTACTCCTTTCTGGATTGCTGCTTCCTTTTCAAAGCCCTCGATATATAAGACAAAATTCTGAGGCACAGTGGGGAGGAATATAAAACACTAAAGAGTATAAAGGTAGCAGAAAGAAAGCCTCTGAATAAAGGAAGTGCATAAACATTGCACATCCATGTACTGTAGAATGGTACTTTATATTAAGAAAAATATAAACATTTAATGTAATTTACATTGTATTAAATGTATTTTATATTTGGAGATATTGATATTTTGTTTGAATGATTTAGGTGTTACATGTTATGAGTCTCATTATGATAGCCGTATTGGAGTACAGAATGTAAAAGTTTCAAACAAATTTATTAAAAAACCACCATTCCAATACTTTACAATCTTTAAGTTTAAGATACAAAATATTACATATATGTTAAAATGGGACATGTTTCGCTTAGGCTTTGTAAGCATCTTCAGCCATACTTAATCTAAAGCTAAGTCAGGGCCCTGAACTGGGTTCCTCATTAAAGTATAATACATGCTTTAATACAAGATAAAACAGTCATAAAATCTAGTTTATGGAGAAAGCAATGATTAAATGCAACTAAAATTCAATAATGAACTTGTCATAGTATTATATATACAAGGAATGAATACTAGTGTATGTCTAAAAAAGTACAAGTTGATTATTTGTAGAACGAGACATAGTCATAATGATCTGACATACATTTGGATTGTACAGATTATTTGAAGTTAATGAAGCGTGGATTAATTAAAATATCAAAAAATAAACCTTTGAACGTTGTTGATTGAGAATCAGGTATGTAGAATAACAATAGAGTTGTTAACTCCAAGTGGTTGCGTGATAAGGTCAAAGGGCGCTTGAAGCATCAGTATAGAGGTGTTGTGTCTCCTTCTAGAATAATCTTTGTAATAGATTGTAGTCGTGAGCTGTTTAGTGTAGATTCATTTCAATAAATAGGGTGTTCAATAAAGCCTTAGATGTGGAAGAATTTGCAATGTAGTGCGTGTTGAAAACTGAAATGTGTAAGAAAATAAATGTAAGTTTAGAAACATAGAGAACATTCTATTAATAAGTGGAAGTTTAACAACGCTTACCCCTGGTGTTGACAGAGAGGTGACTAGCCTTGTTGGTTGTTTGAGACGATCTGGCAGTTGTTATTCTACTGCTACGTGTATTGTAGGGGTGTGTCTGTGAAGGCGGAGAATGAGTCAGGAGAGGGAGGTAGGTGGAGCATTGAGGACATTAGATATTTGGAACATTACAATTCTTCAAAACATAGAAAATATTCCACTATGAGCAATCATATGAAGGATACCGGCCATAACTTTACCACGATTGAACAAGACCTTCATATTATAAAACACGTCAACAAGAGTAAACTGATGACTGAGTTTGAAAACGCTTACATTTTTTTGGACCAGCATTATAACATTAATGCTAATCTAGACGATGTTCTTGACACAAATAGCCCATTAATTGAACAAATCCCTAAATTACTCACAGCCTTCAACATAAATACAAATAATTTCATGAAAATATTTCATTATAAACACGTCAGCAATTTCCCTAACGCAATAGTAGCCACTCCCAAGTCACCGATTCACGCCACACCCCCTCCGCCTACTCCTAATGTCCTCAATGCTCCGCCTACCTCCCTCTCCTGACTCATTCTCTGCCTTCACAGACACACCCCTACAATACACGTAGCAGTAGAATAACAACTGCCAGATCGTCTCAAACAACCAACAAGGCTAGTCACCTCTCTGTCAACACTAGGGGTAAGTGTTGTTAAACTTCCACTCATTAACAGAATGTTCTCTATGTTTCTAAACTTACATTTATTTTCTTACAGATTTCAGTTTTCAACACGCGCTACATTGTGAATTCTTCCACATCTAAGGCTTTATTGAACGCCCTATTTATTGAATCTACGCTAAACAGCTCATGACTACAATCTGTTACAAAGATTATTCCAGAAGGAGACACAACACCTCTATACTGATGCTTCAAGCGCTTTTTGACCTTATCATGCAACCACTTGGAGTTAACAACTCTATTGTTATTCTACGTACCTGATTCTCAATCAACAATGTTCAAAGATTTATTTTTTGATATTTTAATTAATCCACGCTTCATTAATATCAAATAATCTATACAATCCAAATGTATGTCAGATCATTATGACTATGTCTCATTCTACAAAGAACCAACTTGTACCTTTTTAGACAAACACTAGTATTCATTCCTTGTATATATAATACTATGACAAGTTCATTATTGAATTTTAGTTGCATTTAAGCATCGCTTTCTCCATAGACTAGATTTTATGACTGTTTTATCTTATATTAAAGTATGTATTATACTTTAATGAGGAACCCAGTTCAGGGCCCTGACTTAGCTTTAGATTAAGTATGGCTGAAGATGCTTTCAAAGCCTAAGCAACACATGTCCCATTTTAACATATATGTAATATTTGTATCTTAAACTTAAAAAAGTATTGTAATGGAGGTTTTTTAAATAAATTTGTTTGAAACTTTTACATGATTTAGGTGTACCGATCCAGTACTGAGATTCTTGTAGATGTAAATGTGTGTGGATATACAACACTCTTATCATTTTGAAGAGTATTGATTGTAGGTATTCCAACATGCCAACTTCCTGTATTGCTACAACAGTAGTAATTAAACAGCCTGAAATTAATTTTCACACTTATTTGTGAATATATACTGAATTATGTTATTTATACAACCTCCTGTAAAGTAGATCACAAGGATTGTACACTGTTATTCTGGGTGGTATTCAATTTAAAAGTCATGAAAAATGAACTTATTTTATGGTTATGATCACATGTTCATGCTTAGAAATGGAAGGTCTCTCTTTCCTCCTCAGACATCAATAAGGTACCCTTTACATACAATATGTTAAATGCAAATATACTTAGGAGTTTCTGAGCACATGTAATATTGTATTGGTAATATACAATCTTTGATGAAATACCTAAATCAATATATTTGGTATGTATACACTTTTTACGTATCAGTTTTGTATTCACTGATATTACATTTTGCCTAACTAATGTAAAACAATGACTAAAGAAACTAAATATGTATTCCCCAAAATATATAGAGATCACAAAAATCATGATTTTACTTATTATTTACCTTCATAAACTTCAGCCTGAGTACAGTCAGATACTGTGTAGTACATAATTTCAGGTGACCTGCAGTCTGAAGAAAGTCTTGCACACAGACCAGGAGCATCAGGAAGAAAACCTGTGTACTCTCCAGAAATAGGGCATGGCATTTCTTGCTTCCTCTCCAGTCCTGTATGAAGAAAACGGAAAAAAAAATTCTGTAATTGTAGCTATTCTAGAGAATTGTATTATGCAATAGAAGAAGACAGAGAAGACAAGTTTCGATGGTGTCTTTCTCTATAGATGATGATGATGATGATGATGATGATGATGATGATGAAGATGATGATGTAGTGTTTGTTTGCTTAAACTCTGTTCTTGACTGGCCTTAACTGATGCTGAGGTGTGAGAATTATGCCTCAAAGGAGTTCAATAGCATGCCGGAAACCAACATCATGGGCCTGTTTCAATCAAATTCTCTCAATTGCAACAGACCTTGGCATGAATCGGCCCAGTTATATAGGGAATAGAAAGAAAACACTTAACCAACTGCAACAATGAGGTAAGTTTTTACTTTTAAAATAATGATGTTATTGGTTTCATGTTCCACTAACTACTTTTATGATTTTTGGAGACGCCAACATACCGGAATATTGTCCAATCAAACTTCTTTTATGTGCCTGTAAATTTACCAGCAAGAGGTTGGCATATTTCAGCACCTTCAAATACTGCCGGACTGACCTGGGAATGAATCTGCCAACTTTAACTCATAAAGGTCAATGCAGTGATGATGATGATGATGATGATGATGATGACAACAGGTATTATATAGATGGTATCTCAATAAATGCAGCTGGCATCTTCACAATTGTTCATTGTTTTCATTCATTCATTCATTCTTCATTGTTTTGTGGCCCTGAATACAAGTATTGACAGGAATTCAAAGTTAATTCAAGCTGTAAATGGGCGAACAGTCCAGAAATATTGAGGCTGAATGACAGGGATAAAGAAGTTCCTCATATATGCTGCAAATAACATAGCATCTGGTGTTGCTTTGTGTATGCAGCTAGTAGGTCTCAGAGTCCAGTTCTACATGGACAGAATTTTAACATCAATTTTTCTGGGAAGATGGGCAAAAGTCATGAAGAAAATGGAGGACACACTGAATAATAGAGTTTTCTTAAATTCATAAAACTTGTTTCTGTTGCACCTAAGAAAAACTTTCTAATTAACCCAATATATAGTAATCAGTTACATAGCCTATACAGGGCATAACACCTAAAACTACCACTGTAAATATTTCTGAAATGATATGTGCAACTGCATATTCTGTTTGCACAGAATGGAAGTACGTACATGGGCTCATAAATATAACCCATACAGCAATTCCAACAATGTCTGGAAAGTGGTCTTTGAGCACTATGTTTATGTTTCTTTAAATGGAATGATGCCTATTAACATGAGGAAAATAAAAGTACAGACAGTCAGAAGAATCACAGTGGCTTTTGTTGCAGGGTCCTAGTGCAAATAGTTCCTGAAATATGATCATTGCCATCTGGGAGTGCTGTCTGCTACCACTGAAAAGGTGTGTGCCCAGGACCGGCATGATGTTGAGCTGGTTAAAGTCTGAGGTACGGAAGTCGCTTACTGCTTCATTGCAGTGTTTGAACACTCAGCTATTCCCGATCCGCTGTGACAGAGTTGTGTCCCTTCACTCTAGAAGGATAGGGATCCCGCTACACAAATGTTATCTGTGGCTGCATGAAAACGGCAAAGTTCAAAAGTGTGCACATTGCACAATGTCGTTGCTAGGCTGGTCGATGGTCACTTCTGTCGATTCCTGTCAGTCCATCTCGTGACCTTCTTGTGATGTTTGGGATGTACACAGTTGAAGAAAGCAAGAAATCTGTTGTGGAAAAGATAAAAGCTAGAGCATACTTGCTGAAGAAAAACACTAATAAGTGAGCAAAGTATGGTATATGGAGCTTGTTTGCGACAGACACACAGACTGCATGTTGGATTCGTGCAATGTGGCATATGCTCACACATGTATTCATAGAGTGCCACAAATGATATAAAACACTAGGTGAAGCACCAATGTACAAATCTTCATAGCAGCAGTAGCAGAACAATGCAAGATGGTATTTCATGAAGTTTTCAGTAAAGGTTACATTTTGCAATTTGTGCAATAATTATCTGTCTTCCTGCATGCTACAGGTGTTCTGCAATTGCAGCTGAGGTCAAAGAAACTATTAAGAGGGATCCTATTGAATTCTGCATGCTAGACTTACAGGCATTTGAAAGCACTCAAAGGAAGGGGTTAATAAATCTCATACAGGCAGTAATAAATGTTAGCACCTTATCCAGGCCTGTCAGTGCAGAAGAATCACTCTCCCATCCCACAACAGTGTCAAGGGCACTGCCACACATGGTGCAAGAAGCACATTTGGAGGACTTGCCTGAAATAGGTACTCTCAACACTGCGGGAAGGCAGTATTGCCTTGACGACAGGTGGCTGGACAGATAAGTATACAGTAAAACCACGATAAGACGCTTCTGCAGGGGACAAGGGAAAAGAATGTGTTAAGCAAGAAAACATACTACTGAATACACGAATAAAAACTATCCAACAGGAATATGGAAACATAGATAAGATTTTTTTTTTACATAAGAGGATCTTACGTCGTATATCTGCAGGTACAGTGAAAATTCTATGAGAAGAGAGTATTAAAAGATGTGAAAAAAACACGATTGAACAAACATCAGAACTAATTCTGGTGGGGCTTGTAACATAATAATAGTGCACTGAAAAGTGTAAAAAACACCAAACAACAAATATGAAAATATTTGAAGAGGGCCCATAAAAATATCGAAAAATTGTTGCAGATCACACTCTTTCCAATACAAATGTTAGTAGAAGCTTTTTATTTCGGACCAGTGGGTTATTACACATTATTTTCCTGGTCACACACTTAGACAATGAATTGGAAGTTATACACGGGAATGACTTTGGCTGCTATTTCGAATCAAACAAAACTTTGACTGCCCAAGTCTGATTCGAGTGATTGAGTCCGAACTGGAAGGTGCAAGTTTCGGATTCACGCCACCTCTGCGCACTTAAAGATGTAGATGTCAGTCGACTTGCCGACAGACTTTAATTTTGTTTTCATTAGTACGGAATTTCACGACTTTTTCCGTATCCATAATTAGGCTATAGCAAGACAAATATGCACCACGCTGGTCAACTTCACATGATTATATTCCAGATGTAGGCTATCGCGCAACAAATATTCACTACCCGTCACTGCACAACTAAACACGAAATACATTTCTAACTTCTGTATGGAATACAGAATACAAGCACAAACAGGCTCATTGTGTTATTCTGCAGTTTCGTTGCTAACCGGCGAGCAAAACTGAGCATTTCTGAGGCTAATGGCTTGCTCTCCGAAGCTGCAATTTATCCTGTGAAGTTCAAGAATTCAAGGCCTTTTCCAGTTATCATGCAACTGCGGCGAGGGCTCTTACCTGAGTTGGAAATCACGTTCCTTCCACAAGGAATGACAAATAACATTTTCAGGGCTAGGAAATATGTGATCGTACTAAGTGGTTATAGCGAGAATTCATGACTTGATAAGTGAGGTATTTTTATATTTATTTAATACAATGACAATAGGGACTTCAAATTTATGATATGCTAAGCGGGAAAACGTGTTAATGAGGAATGCACTAACAAGGTTTCAATGTATATGCCACCATTATATAACCCTTGCTGCACACTACTTTTTTAGTGAATGCTTGATTGCAGGATTCCTTTTACTTCAGAATTCCCTGGAGTTGAACCTTATACTGGCAAAAATATTCTGGATGCTAAACTGGTATCGACATCAAAATGTTTCAAAAATGTCATTTTGTCACAGATGGGCTCTGGAGAATTTCAATAGGTTGTCATGTCTTGCTCATTGCCTGTCCACTGTCCTTCATCATACATTTGAGAGCAACTACTGGGAGATGATTTCCGAAGATCTGATAGTGTGCAAAATTTTGAACATATGCATGGCGTTGTTCATGCACCTGAAGCAAAGTGGTTATATGCAGTTCCTATTGAAAGTAGTACTGCAAGAATGCAAAACTTGCTGGAACACAAAAATTACTGTGATGAAGTCCATTATTGATCAGTGGAGTGAAATAGCGGAACTTTTAATTAAACAAAAAGGGATAATCATAGAAAATCAGAGATTTCCCCATCTGTCCCACAGTCGCACAGATATCGCCATTGCTCCCACACTGTTTGCATACTCATGTCCAATTAGTCCTCCTCACTCAGGTGGCAGGAAATCCCTCTGCCATACCTGAGCAGTGTTCCTTGCTAGACTGGTTCAAAACTGCTTGACCAGTGCCCGCTGCATCAGCCCTAGCTGGAACCATACTGGGTCTGAACACCAGCGTGTAAACTCAACCTGCATCATAGTGAACATTGGATAAGTCGATTCTATGCAGGGCACTGATTGTGTAGCTCCCTAAGCTGTACCATTTGTACGTTAATGTTTACATTCTGTGTCCTGTAATAAGTATCACACTGCACTTTCCTACTCAGTTTTGCATAGAAGGACGTCATATGGGATAGAATGGAGACAATGGTGTTTACGAATGCATAAAAAGCTGACATGATCCTAGTGTAAGATGAAAGTAGAAAGAATGCTGTGCTTATGTGCAATGTGTAAGCTGAGAGATATTTGATTGACATCAACCATCTTGATGCCTATTTTTGAATCTCATTAATCAACTACATGAAAGTAGAAGTGTAACACCTCTAAAACATTTCCAAAACAAATGAGTGGCTGAAGCAGAGGGTGAAATTAATGTTCTAGTATCCCCATATTAGTACCCATGATATTGCGAGGGGAACTGGCACCATCATAAGTTCCATTCATATCATGTCTCTCTCCAAGAGCTACATTTTAACAATTTTTAGAATCATGTTAATTTTTGTGGGTATTAAGGCATGATACTCCAAAGATGTCATGTATCCTGTTTACGGACAAAGCAACGTTTACAAATCATCGCCAAGTCAAACTTAAAACATGTGCTATTGGTCAATAAACAATCCCCATTGGCTTCACCAAATGACACATCAACATCCATGGAGTGTAAACGTGCAGAGCGGAATAGTAGACCATCATCTCATAGAACCATTTTTCCTAGCAAAGTAATGTCCGCTGATGTCAGAGAACATTCCATTGTAGACAAGGAGGAACATGTGGTATCAACATGATGGGTGCTCAGCTCAGTACAGCATGTCTTGAGCAAATGTTTCCTGATCGCTGGGTTGGGCGAAGAGAATCTGTAAGCTGGCGAAAGATAAGAGATGTTGTCTTCAAGGACGTACCAACTAGACAAAATGATATGAAGCATTATATTGGAGCAGCACATACAGACATTTCTTCTAAATGCTAAGTCATATGCAGCGATCTTTATGTGAAAGACTGCAAGTATAATTGTAGCTTATGGCCATCATCTTGAACACAAATGATAAATGTACACATACGGGTGGGATAGGTACACATATCCTAATAGTGGGCAGTCAACTGGAGCAGACAACACTCCCAGATGGAAATCATGATGTGATAATGATCATGAACTACTTGCACTAAGACCCTGCAACAAAAGCCATTGTGATTCTAATCATCTCTTCATTTATTTTCTTTGTTAGAGAGAAAAAGGGATAGAGGCAAATAAGAAAGGAATACAAATAATAGGATGAACACAATGGCAGGTCAATGGGGGGGAAGAAGGAGCAACAGAAAGAGGAGTCAAGGATGAACATGGAAATACAAAAGGACAAGGACAATTTTCACATCTTCATACCCTGTCACATATCACCAATCATTTCATTGAAAAATTTTTTGATACTTTTCCATTTACTAAATGGGGCATTTAAATACTTATACTTTTGAACTGAGATTCATCCTATAGTAGGCCTATTTTCACTTACTTCCTTGAGTAATCCACGTCACACCCTCAAAGTTGGAGTCGGAGCAAAGGCTGGTATTGAGATCAGTGCTAGTATGTTGCCCTGAAAGTAAAGGAAGTGGGATTTATTCATAAGATTTCTTTATATTTGCTTCAATAAATACATTATCTGTCATGAATGTGGCTACTAATAACCACTGTTCGCAATAGCCATATATATGTACACAGTAATTAATTGAAAATTATTATCATCAGTTTGTAATAATAGCACCTTCCGGCTCAGTGAGGAAAGCAATGGAAAACTACCTAATTTCCCCAGTACACCTCTAAAGCATTGTCTAGTCTATCTATGATAGCTAATGGCGGAGTTGCTGGGGATTCATACAGCCTTCAGGTTGAGAATTGAACAAATGCATAAAAAAGTAGAATATTTACACACAGTAAACAGAGGACTAGAGAAACTGGAGGGGAGTCTTAGTTTCTGAGCAAAATTTTGTCGTCTTACATTAACATTTATAAAGCAAAATTTTCCATCTATTCTACAAATACATTATTTTGAACAGTTTTAAACTTTGTTCTGTTCACAATTCTGGAAATTATTCCCTTTGCATTTAGAAACAGGCTTCTTACTAGGATATGATTAAGGAACAACAGCTCCTCACTAATAATAATAATAATAATAATAATAATAATAATAATAATAATAATAATTATAATCATTATCATCATCATCTTCAACCACCATGTGCAGGCTTTTTAATCTGATGCCATTTAGGCTGCCCTCATATCATTTTTGAATTCATTTTACTGCATCAGATGGCAGAGTACAACATAAGATATCTTTCACATGCCAATGCCGTATGACATAACACGTAGAACAGACTTTTCTCCACCCTTCAACAATCCGACTACCCCTGCCAGGTTTGAACCAGCAATCTTGAGATCCGGAGGCCAACAAATACCACTGATCTGCAAAGGGAGCTTCCTTAATTGTAAACTTATGATTTCCATTTCATTTTTCATCTCTTTATACCAATGGTGTCAATCTATTAATTACTGCAATGAATATCTTCATACAGTCATAAGTTCTTACAATACTGGTTTCTTGTTAGTAAAAATCTGAGTGTGTATTGTCATTTAAAGTGAAGTTTCTTATGCCGAGTACTTCCTAAATCCTTGTATCGTCGCCATAAGACCTATCGGGGCCGATGACCTTCAATGTTAGGTCCCTTAAAACAACAAGCATCATCATCATCATCATCATCATAAGACCTATCTGTGTCAGTGCGACGTAAAGCAAAATTTAAAAAAAAAAAAATGTAGTAGGGTTTAATTCCCATTATGATACCTCCAGTAAGCTGTAATCTTGTAATGGCTAGCAATATTTCTTAGAAATTTAATACTGAGTTCCAGCAAGAGTATGTTTTGTCTTCAACATTCGTCAAGATTGTCATGTAGCATCTTACTACTGTGTCAGTTGAAACTCAGGGACTGACAATCCTACTCAGCTGCTTGCTTACTGCTGAGAATTTTAAAATTTAATCTTCCTTCTTATTTGGCCATGTCCATTGTTCACTCGAGGCAAGAGCATGACAGGGATAATCGGATTACAGCGAACACTTTTCAGGTTCCTTGGTATCGAACAGTAAATTGTGTAAGTGTATTAAGTCATTTACTGTAACTGCCTCTCAATTTTACAATTACCTTATGCTACATTAAATGCAATTGTGTCAAAGCTCAGAAAAAAGTCTCCAATACTGTTATATTAAGCCATGTCCAGTAATTGAATTTTACTAAAACTAATTTATGGTTCTGAAGTGTTAAAAGAAAAATTACAATCTCCTAGATACATTTGTCAGATGATAAGTTTTAATCTTAACTTATTCTCAGTATGAAAATGCATCTTATATCCTCTTATGTATTTTTTCTTAGTTATTATTTAGATTATCTTGAAGTTATAGTGGCAGTTAGTCATGGCTAAATGGACATCTGGTCTTACTTGTAATTAACTTTAAACAAATTTGAATTTCCAACATGTGGCTCATTAATGGGTTTCACAATCTATCTTCTTTCAAGAACTATTTACACTTCAACCATTACTTTGCATCTTTCTTTCTGATTTTCTTTAGCTTTCTATTAGAAGGACCATACATGTCCAAGACACTGACTAAATAGTTAATACTTCCCACATACCACTTCTTGAAGGTGTGTGAACCTATTTCAGTATGTCAAGCAATGATATAATCAAGAAACAAAAAGGGCTCTCTAATACTAAAGATTTCTATCCCTTACTGTCAGCATGGAATCAATCAATTAACAGTGACCTGCATTTAGGACTGTCACACAGGTGGCAGATTCCCTTGTTTACCATGTCTTAAATGATTTCAAAGATTTTGGAAATTTCTCTAAGTTCCCTTGGTAAATAATTCTAATCCCTAATTCATCTGCCTATTAACAGCAATCTGCCCCTATTTGACTTCTTGAGTTCCAACTATATCTCCTATTTTTTGAAACCTCTTCAAGCTCATTTGTCTGCTAATGTCATTCCACACCACCTCTCCATTGACAGCTCGAAATATACTGCAATAAAGATTCTTTTCAAGTAGAATATCATGTGGGTCACAATCAAAAGTCCCACTATGGTCATACAGTGAAACTTGAATATAGGACTATTTTCCTTCCTCAGAATTACTCATATACTGGGACATTATTTTATCTATTTGGGGGATTCTCACTCGCCCAGTCGCCTGTGATTCGAGCCTGTCTCCCGCCAAACACTTTGTCGTCATGCGGTCAGCACATGTTTTCGCACAATACTTCCTGTACTTTATAAAGGTATTATGTATATACACGTGCTCACATAATGAAAATGGCATTGGAACAACACACTCAGCACTAAACATGTGAACACTTGACTAAATGGAACCTTTCACTGATAAAGCTCTCAGCAGGCTGCATATGATGCGCCGCGAAGTGCGTAATGGCAAATGGTTGGCAGGAGGCAGGTTTGCAGCGTAGGCGACCAGGTGAGTGAAAATCCCCCAAATAGATAAAATAATGTCCCTGTATAACAAATAATGCACATTTATTGTTGATTATCTTCATACTGAGTATTTGAAGAAAGTTCATAAGACATAAAATAATAAATCTGTACCAGCATCACATATTCAAATTTCACTTGTAGAGAAGCTATCTGTTTTATAATTCATAAGTATCAACATTTGCCTTGTCTAAACATCACAGCACTATACTGTACCTCGTTACATTTTACTTCTTTCTCATTTAATTATCACTCAGTGACGTTTATGATATTTACCTAATTTGAATTCAATCACATTCGAACCTCTCTTCTTCATCCATATGCAGTTGTGCATGTGCTCTCCACTGGAAGGACAGAAGAGAAACACTATATTTAATTATCATGGAAAATACTTTGGGTGAAAGGTGAAAATTCTAGCAAGAACTAAATTTAAAATAATAATGTTATTGGTTTTACATTCCACTAAAATTATTCATAACTTGGTGAACTGAAACACATTATGTAAAACAAACGTACTGACTGACTGACTGACTACTGGACATAAAGAAATGAAATTTTGGGGATTCATTCATATTAACATGTAGGTGCTCGCAGGGAAGATTTTTGGATATTCCGGCGCTAAGGAGGTGGAAAAGGGGGTGAATATTTAAAATGAGGATATCTATATCTCAAAAACTTAAAAGTTTACAGATGTAAAAATTGGTATTTGGAATCTACTGTAAAAATAAAAAAACACTTATTTTTTTTGTTTTTGGAAAATCCCATTAAGGGTGGTGAAAAAAAGGGGAAGAATGGATGAACACCTTTTATGAGGAGACTGATATCTCAAAAACTGTAGATGTTACAGACATGAAAATTGAAATTTGGAATCTCCTTTGAAAATAAACACACGTTTTTGTGTTTTTGGATAATCCGATGAATAGGGGGTGAACAGGAGTGACAAACGGGGTGAATTTTTAAGACGACTATATCTGCAAATTATCTCAGACCATTCCATTTAGTCAAAATTTAAAATTATTTGTATGAGAATGTATGTATACATACCAAAAAATTTAAAGATGTTGGTACTTGGAAGCTCTTTTAAAGAAATTAGTACTGTTTGTTTTTAGAAAATTCACTTGAATGGGGAGTGTGAAAGGAAATAAAAAAACTGAAAAAGAGGGTGAATTTTTAAAATAAGAGTATCTACAGTATATCTCAAAAACTTAACATGTTGCAGACGTGAAAATTGGTTTTCGAATCTCCATTAAAAATAAGGAAACACGTTTTCTTTGGTTTTCGGAAAAGGCGAGTGGAAAGATTGAAAAATTAGTTCAATTATTTGTATGAGAATGTATGTATACATACCAAAAAATTTAAAGATGTTTAAAACGTGAAAACTGGTATTTGGAATCTGCTTTAAAAATAAGAAAACAAGCAAACACGCATTTGTGGGGGGGAATCAACTCGGTAGAGGGGGGATGAAAACGGAAATGAATTCCTTTTACGAGGATACATATATCTCAAAAACTGAAGATGTTACAGAAGTGTTAATTGGTACTTGGAAGCTCTTTTAAAGAAATTAGTACTGTTTGTTTTTAGAAAATTCACTTGAATGGGGAGTGTGAAAGGAAATAAAAAAATTGAATACTTTTTCTGGATAAATTTAAATCTCAAAATTGAAGGTTACAGAGGTGGAAATAGGTATTTGGAATCTCCTTTAAAAATAAAGAGACACGCATTTTTTGGGTGGGGGGGAACCAACTTAATGGGCGGGAGTGGAATGATAAAGGAGTTGAATTCTTTTCATGAGGATACTTATATCTCAAAAACTGAAGATGTTACAGACATGAAAATTTGCATTTGGAATTTTCTTTCAAAATAACGAAACACGTAATCTTTTGTCTTTGGAAAATCTACTTGGGGGTTGGGGGGATTAATTGAAAAATTAGTAGAATACTTTATACGAGGATACTTATATCTCAAGAAATAAAGATGACACAGAAATGAAAATTAGTATTTGGAATCTCCTTTAAAAATAAAGAAACACGCATTTGGGAGTGGGGGGGAATCAACTTGGGGCGGGGGCAGTGAAAAAGGAGTTTAATTCCTTTTTATGAGTATATATATATCTCAAAACTGAAGATGTTACAGTCGTGATAATTGGCATTTGGAAGCTCCTTTATGAACAAAGAAACCAGTTTATTTGGTTTTCGGAAAATTCACTTAAGGGGGAGTGTGAAAGGAAGTGAAAAAATATAATTATTTTTATGGAGAAAATTATATCTTAAAAACTTAAGGTTGCAGACATGAACATTTTTACTTGGAATCACCTTAAGAAATAAAGTAACACGTATTTGTGGAGGGGGGGGGGGATTCAACTTAACGGGCTGGCGTGAAAAAGGAGTTGAATTCTTTTTATGAGGATACTTATATCTCCAAAACTGAAGATGTTAGATGCATGGACATTTATATTTGGAATCTTCTTTCAAAGTAAAGAAACATGTGTTCTTTTGTCTATGGAAAATACACTTAAAGGGGTGAATGAATTGAAAAATTAGTTGAATTCTTCGTGTGGGGATACTTATATCTCAAAAAATTAAAAATGTTGTCCAGCTCCATGGCTAAATGGTTAGCGTGCTGGCCTTTAGTCACAGGGGTCCCGGGTTCGATTCCCGGCAGGTTCGGGAATTTTAACCATCATTGGTTAATTTCCCTCACACAGGGGCTGGGTGTACGTGTTGTCTTCATCATCATTTCATCCTCATCACAACGCACAGGTCGCATACTGGCGTCAAATCAAAAGACCTGCACCTGGCGAGCCGAACCCATCCTGGGATCTCCCGGCACTAAAAGCTATACGCCATTTCATTTCAACTCAAAATGTTAAAGATGTGAAAATTGGTATTTGGAATCTCATTTAAAAATAAAGAAACACGCACTTTTGGGGAGGAGGATCAACTTAATGGGTAGGAAAGGGGGTGAAAAAGGAGTTGAATTACTTTCACGAGTATAATTATACCTCAAAAACTGAAGATGTTACGGACGTGAAATTTAGTATTTGGAATCTCCTTTAAAAATAAAGAAACACGCATTTTTTTTTTTTTTTTTTGGAAAATCGACGTAAGGGGTGTGGGGTTGAAAATAAGTAAATAAAGAGTTGAAATACGTTTATGAGGATACTTTATCTTAAAAATGGAAGCTATTAAGAGACATGAAAGTTGGTATTTTGAATTTCTTTTCAAAATAAAGAAACACGTATTTTTTGTTTTCGGAAAGTCCACTTAAGGCGGGAGAGGGGTGGAAAGAAGTGAGGAAGAAGAAGTTGAATAATTCTTATGAGTATACATTTATCTCAAAAACTGAAGGTGTTACAGATGTACAGGCATGAAAACTGGTATTTGAATATCCTTTAAAAATAATGAAACACTTTTTTTTTCTTTCGGAAAATCCAATTGAGGGGCTGAAAAGAATTGGAAAAGCAGGTGAATTTTTAAAATGAGTACCGGTATATCTATATTATATGTCGTCCGGCTCCATGGCTGAATGGTTAGCGTGCTGGCCTTTGGTCACAGGGTTCCAGGGTTCGATTCCCAGTATGGTCGGGAATTTGATCCTACATTGGTCAATTTCCCTGGCACGGGTACTAGGTTTATGTGTTGTCTTCATCATCGTTTCATCCTTATCATGATGCGCAGGTCGCCTACGAGCGCCAAATCAAACGACCTGCACTTGGCGAGCCGAACCTGTCCCGGCACTAAAAGCCATACTGTACCGTACCCAGGGGTAATAACCCTCTAGGATGATGCCTCCATTTCCTGATTAAACATCTGACTAACTCAGGGTTGGGCAGAGAAGTGGGTAGATTGTCGAGGGTAGGTCTAAATTTTGAAGTTTATCACTTATCTATAAGTATATGACAGGAATAATGGAGGTTTATCTCGAATGAGAAACACTGATATGGGGTAAGATGAGTTTATTACATAAAATGACCCCAAATCATACTACAACAAATAAAAATCCAAATAATAAAACGTGAATGAAATTATCAATGAAATAAAATTGAAATGAATATGGACAACAAACGTTAATTACGCAAATCAAATAAATGATAAAATGAAAGTTCCAAATTATAACATTAAAATATTTATGAGTTTCAAAATAGCTCCACATTATTGTCTAATGTTCCTGTTTGTATGGAGTAGCACGATTTTAAATATCACCATAATATGGATTGAAATTCAGGGTAGTTGCCACAACAGTTACCTTTAAACGAGAATTAAGGTGCAATGGGACATGATATGAACTACGAAAAATAATAGTGGCATGTCCCTACGCTATATTTACAATAATCACAATACAATTCAAATATCTCATGTAATTACATTGGATCAGGTAGGGGAAAACTTATATACTGTACTGACTCGACGTGAAACGCGGTTCACCAAAGGATCTAGTAAGAACTAGACTGACCACAAACATTCACTCAGCACTCGGGCTGTTCCCCATTAAACAACAAGACAACATATCAAAAACAACATGAAATTACATAAAACACCATCCTGTAAGAGAAAACAAATAATATACTTTAATAAACACGTGGAAAGCAATGGGCAACATTGCGTTCATCTGCTGCATTTGTGCAATTCATCTGTCACATAATTCCTGCTTTGCAGTGGGCTGAAATGAAATGTTAAAACTCTGCTCTGGAGAATTTGTCACTGTTTTGCCAAGATTGTATTACAGAAATAACATCTCACTTCAAGCTGCCTGTATAACCACGGCTGATAAGTTAACTTGTAGGGTGAGCTCATTTACAATACACTTAAGAAAATGGAAATTGCAACACCATGAAGGCATTGGTCGTTTGTGTTGCTTTTCAAGATATGGAACGATGGCATGTAGGTATGTAAATGATCAAAGTTTCAGACCCATTGAATTGTTGCTACAGGTCTCCCCACATGACTGGTCGCGGAGGAATCAACTCCAGTATACGGACTCTGGTGTAGTGTAGTTGACTTGCAGTCTGTGCAGTGAAGTGTTCCCTGTCAAACATGCCTCGATGACAGAGAAGAGCACGCTATCAACAACTGTCACACTTTGAGAGGGCTCGGATAATTGGGTTATGTGAGGCTGGATTATCGCTAAGGACTGTCGCTGCATGTGTTGGCTGACAGGCATCTACGGTACAACGTGTATGGCAGCAGTGGTCAAAGGAAGGTACCCACACTCATAGACCTGGCACAGGCCCAGCACAACAGAAACTGCGAGAGAGGATCGCCGCATCATTCGGATGGCCCGGATGGAACCCCATGCAACAGCAGCGCAAATTCGAGCAGCTGTGGCACCCCACGTTACACAACAAACAGTTGGTAATCGCCTGCGTGCAGCTGGCTTACGAGCCCATGTCCCTGCAGAAGGTGTTCCATTGACCCCACAACAGTGACGTGTAAGGCTGGCCTGGTGTCGAGAAAGATCGACGTGGGTCGACGAATGGCATAGGGTCGTCTTTAGTGATGAATCGCACTTCTGTCTTGCCCGCAGTGATCGCTGGAATAGTGTGCACCGATGTACCAGGGAGAGGGGCCGCCCAGATCTTATTGTCGAGAGGCACACATTATGGTCTAGGGAGCTATTGGTTTTAATGTGAAATCACAATTAGTGCTTGTTGAGGGCACTATGACTGCTCGACAGTACGTTGATAGGGTACTCAATCCAGTGGTTGTCCCTATGATGGTGAACATTGCTAATGGGATGTTTCAGCAGAACAGTGTCCGGGTTCACACTGCACGCATTTCCAGAGAAGCTCTCCATGACATCACAACCTTAGAATGGCCTGCCAGATCCCCAGACCTCAGTCCTATTGAGCATGTGTGGGCCATGATGGGTCGACAACTGGCCAACCGTCCTCAGCCACCCACAACTCTGGAACAACTGACCCGTGTAGTGCAGCAAGCATGGGCAACAATTCCTCAGGAAGCGATCCAGGGCCTTATTGACTCCATGCCTCGACGAATTCATGAATGTATTGCAGCTCGTGGTGGGCACATCCTGTATTGATTGTTGTCCAAACTTGCAGTCAGAGGGACCTGAAAGCGTATTCATCGAATCACAACCAAACACTCATCATGCGTGTTCAATTGCAGCAATGTAGCACTACTCCTTCTAGGTGTTGCAATTTCCATTTTCTTCAGTGTACAAAAAATGCTAATAATTTCCACTGCACTCAAGTATTTGGAACTGCTAAGGTATGTCCAACTGCTGCTCACTCACTGCTTTCAAGCAACATAATGTATTTACTTGAAGAAAAGGCCCCTTTTCTTTTTTAATACAACATTTAGTCCTAAGTTGGGAGGTGGGTGGTGGGGGGTGGGTGGTGGGGGGTGGGTCTTATATTTGCAGCAAGTATTAGAAATGAGAATTATGAAGAGACAATTCAAAATAAGTATACTAAATATTACAGTATATTGAATTATTGTTTATCCACTGCAGCATGGCATCATTTTGAGGGCCACAAAAAGATACCGGTAATAAGAGTTTCTTTTTCTTTTTTAATGCAGTTTTAAGTTTATCTCTGAATTTTTTGAGTAACGAACTGTGTTTGGTTCTACCAAATACCCTTGACTTGTGGTCCATACACCATTTTTTCATTGAATTTCAAAACTTCTACCTTGAACTCCACAGTGAATCTCTGTTGTGAATTAATTTTACCAGTAACGGCAAATAAGGTAGAAAAAAACACTCACTCAAATGAAGATGTTGCTGTTCAGACCACTGGACTTGCTTTACTCGTAAGATTAAAGAAAGTTAGAAGCTGCTACTGTGTGAAGATCAATTTCCCATCCCCTCCATGCTAATGACATTCTATCGCAAACATCTGAAAAGGAGAAATTTGTCCTTGGCCAACACAGTAATTTTTGAAAAATCCTAAAGAAATTCCCATCGATGAATGCATAGGCTGCCTCACCCTGGATAAGGACTTGAGGCAGCCCGACCAGAGCCTTGTGGGCTAGCTGCTCGACCTCGGTGGCGAATTCTTGTAGTGTCGCGTTGGCACGCTGGATCCTCGTCCTTAGCTTGAATCGGTAGGCACCTGCAGTTAGTGGTCACCGTAGCATTCATTGAGCGCTGCCACCCTTCCTAGGTGGCTCCCAGTTGGAGACTGTGTAATATCTTCACTGCTTGCACGTGTAACCTGGCGATCAGGCTTGCGGCCCTCTTCTGTAACATCCAACCATTGTGGCCACAGACAGTCTCAAACTGGACCTGGAACATCCTCCAAGAAGTGATCCTGTCGTAGTATGAGGGTCCCATCATAGTGCTGGAGCCACCTTCATTGCTGCTGGGCTTAGCACGAGTCTCTATAGCTGCCAATCTTCCATGAAGTGCACTGACTTCTTGCCTCATGTCTTGAACTCCAGATTCCACAACATGGGGCATTGGTTTAAACTGCTTTTCAACCAGTTCACTGACATCCTGCATAATGTCATTCTTTAACTTTATTTTGTGAGAGCACAATTCTTGTTCTAACTTACACTGTCCCTCTTTCAGTTCACTTAATTCTGATTTCAGTTCACACCTGATTTCATCCTGACTTAATTTTAATTCCCACTTAAGTTCATTCTTAAGTTGGTCCTGGCTGGATTTGAGCTCACTCATGATCTTACTTTCAAGTTGGTCTTGACTGGATGTGAGCTTAGTTTCAAGTCACCGAATGAGTGGCTTTGACGTTTGGGTCACGTAGCTTGCATTCGAGTTATGGTGGGTTCGAGCCCACCTGTCAGCAGCCCTGAAGATGGTTTTCTGTGTTTTCCCACTTTCAGGCCAAGCAAAACCTGGGGCTGTATCTTAACTGAGGCCATTGTTGCTTCCTTCCAACTCCTAGCCCGTTATTATCCCATCGTTGTCGTAAGCCCTATCTGTGTTGGTGAGACATAAAGCAAATTGTAGCTTTCAAGTCGATCTTGATTAGATTTGAGTTCCCTAAAGTACTGATTCTGGTTAGCTGTAAGTTCTCTGCATTTATTGAGAAGAGTCTGGAACTGTTCAGTATCCATTTTCCTACTCAATAGAAATTTCTAACAACTTTGAAGTACGCTACTAGTCAGTCTCTTTTCTGACACCAGTTGTAAGGTGTAGGCAGGAAGGAGCAAGTAAATAAATAAATATATGACTGGTAGCGTTTACTCTAAGATTTATTAACTAATACTGGTTACTATAGAATTACACAGTCACACAATCAGTCTAGTTAGCACACTTTCTCTCTGTTCTGAATGTCACACAAGTTATTCAATCTAACACTCACAAGCTAAAATAATTTTTTTTAAATCACTGGGCCCCGGTCCCTAGGGCAGTTCATACACTGTGCTGACTGTACTCTAATAGCAGCCGCACATCTCAAAGTGCACGTTTGCACACAGTCTCACAAATCTGTATGTAGTATGGAGTTCGCACATACATACATACATACACAACAGTGACTGTGTGCCCGACTCTCAATCGTTCACTGGCTGAGTTCGAACTGAATCGACTTGAGCTTAGGGAGGCCAGCCCTTCCAGATACTTCACGGGAGTAGAAAACCCTGGAAATCTTTGAAATCAGAAAGATCTGGGCTCCTCTTCTGCTATGAGGGAGAGGGTGGAGCCGGATCTTGGTGAAGTTACTTGCAGTTGGAGCTGCCTGACTTGCTCCACCCAAAGCCGCATGTTGGACAGTGTCACAATAATTCAATTTTTTTTTTTTTTTGTATTCATAATCAGCGTGATTTCATTGAATTTTCAAAATCCAATTAGCAGTAACTTTTTCCCAGTCCCTTTAATATTCTCAAGATGTCACTTTCTTTCCAGGGAAATTAATTTTCTCCTTCACTATATTCAGTAATTTCTGGATGCTGCTTTTTTCTCTTCACAAAATACTAAGAGTGATCTACAAACCAGCAATTTGTCAAATTCATCCAGATCTTTCCTTGGCATTTGGTCATTGCTTCCCTTGGCTTCCAACTTGGGTGTTCCATCTTTTTCAACCGTGTCACATTCTCGGGCAATATTTTGGAAAACCCTCTCACTCTTACCCACACACTCATTTTATTGAGAGGAAAAGTAAAACCTCTCTTCTCTTCTTTACAAAAGTTTAGCGCATAATACGTTAATTTCTTGTTCTGTGAATTTATAACATCCTTTGATATATCTCTATTGTTCACTATGCAGTGAATTAGAACTCAGCAAAAGTACCCAGTACTGACAGTATTAAGTAAAGCACACTGGATTATAAAAGAGGTAGTCTAGATCTTGCACATCATTAAGGAGATGGTATATTACTATTCGTAACACTTCAAGTTAATGAAGTGCATGAGTTAGCAGCATGAATTTGCTATCTGTGTGAGACAGCACAAGAGACTTGAATACAGTTTGTAATACTCTGGGCTCATGTGGATGGACCCTTCCGTGAATACCTTGCTAATGAGATGGCATGTCCCCTGTTGTATGTCCGGCGCTCCCTTTCTCGCTCCGCCAGCCAGCTGCACGCGCGCCTGTGTATCATTCTGCTAGCTTCGACGCGCAGCCCTCAGTGCGCGTGCCTGACCATCGAGTGTACTATAAATAGGAGCTCCCTGCCTGCTCACTTGCCCACTTGCCCCGGTGTCCAGCTCCAGAATACACCCTACGTCGAGCACGGAGGCTACTCCTCTTGAAAATGTGCTTCGACCAGGTGGACTGAATTTCTGGCAGTACGAGGTTTCACCTCTGGTCACCGCTCCCTTACCTGTTTCCGCTGCCTATGTTCCGTAATTCTTTTACAAGCCATTGTCATTCCCTAAGTTATGCAAGCTCCCTTAGTTTCGCTAGGTGGAATTTCTTCAATCAATTGAACTTGCTTTTTAGGAATTCAGGCACTTCAACAAACAAGGACTCTCAAAGACATTTATGTTAGTGTGCCAGATAGTTCTCGACTATCAACGTGTCAATTCACAAAGACTATCTTTTCAAGATAGAAGTGTATATAAAGACTGTAAACCTGTACATATTGTATAAAGACAGACTTTTCTCAAGATTCAATATTCCTTTTTGCTTCAAAATAAATTTCAGTTATTGTGTAAATATCATAAAGTGAAGCAAATAAAAGTTGTGTTTGTAAATTTCAACCTTGGTTACAACACAACTCTATGGCGACGAGGTAAAAAAGCAACTCTACAATTCTTCGACCCCAGTTGCCAACTCTATGGCGACGAGGTAAAAACGCAACAACCTACAATTCTTCGACCCCAGTTGCCAACTCTATGGCGACGAGGTACAAAGCCACAAACTACACGTCATCAGCCCCAATCGCCAACTCTATAGCGACGAGGTAAACACGGCACTCCAATTCAACAGGCCCAGTTGTCAACTCTACGGCGACGTGCTAAACAACAACGACACTCCAACCAGTTCTGACACACAGCTTACCTTACTCTTTCTTGCACGCATTTCGCAATGGCTACTGCGGAACAGCTCGCTACGGTCTTCCAAGCCTTACAGCAGCAACAACAACAGTTTATGCAACAACAACAGGCAGCATTACTTCAGGCTATTCAAGCTATTTCTGTCTCTACACAGCCATCAGCTATTCCTCCGTTCTCTGCTTTTGATCCGGCTAAGGAAGAATGGTCAGTTTATTTAGCCCGTTTACAACAGCATTTCATCTGCCATTCTGTCACAGATGATCAACGCCGCCGCGCACTATTTCTTAGTTCGGTTGGCAATGCTACGTGTGAATTACTACGTAAATTAAGTCCGGAAGAACACTTATCTGAGGTACCCTTCACGCAGCTCTTGGCCCGTCTCACGGAACACTATGCCAAAGCTCCTCACATAGTGGCTGCTCGCTATAAATTTTTTCAGAGCAGAAAGCAACCCCATCAGACACATACTGAATGGATAACTGAATTGCGTGGTCTAGCTAAACCCTGCCAGTTCATCTGCTCCAAGGACGGTTGTGGTTCATCCTACGCTGATTCTCTCATTCGGGACATGATAATTTTACATACTCCTGAAGACAAACTACGTTTTGACGCTGTCAAGCAGAGTAACCCTTCTTTAGAAGACGTCCAGCGTATTGCTACGGTTTATGAGCTTACTACCAAGACTGCCGCAGCCATAGCTTCTCCACACGAAGTTGCACAAGTCTCGCCTCAGGCCCGCAAGTCCTCTGCTACAGTGAACCATACGGATAAGGCGCTCTCCACCAAGCATTCTCGCCAGGTTCCCTCTCGCAATGCTACACGGAAGCCCAATTCTAAAAGCACCTCGAAACTCCTGCCTTCCTGCCGAGGTTGTTTCAAGCATCATGAACGTCGTGACTGTCGTTTTTTCAAAGCTACTTGTGAACGATGTAATAAACTTGGACACATTAAGACTGTCTGTCAAAGTTCGCTCCGCCCTGCTAAGACTACTGCAGCACGCCGGAAGCATATACAGCCCCGCCAAGACATGGAAGTTGATCAGATCAATCTTATTCTTCCCACAAAGGATTCTCACAAAATCATCATTCCTCTCTCATTCTCTGATCGATCTGTCGATTTTCAATTAGATACTGGATCTCCTGTCTCTATTATTAACCTGACTACCTACCACAACTTAGGTTCACCTTCATGCTCTCCAGCTGACATCCAGCTCGTGACATTTAACAAGAAGAAAATTGACATCAAAGGTCAAATCAAGCTTCAGGCTAGTTATAAAGGAATTCAGAAGGCCATTCCTCTTCTCGTAGTTAACAACTACACTGCATCAAACATTATGGGCATGGATCTATTTAACTTCTTTGGTTTCCAGATACATGACAACATTAACGTCGTATCTACATTGCATCCTACTTCTGACGTTACCGCTCTCCTAGAGCAGTTTCCTGAAGTCTTCGACTCTCAGCTCGGGACAGCAAAAGACTATACAGCTCACATACAGCTGAAATCCGGAGCTAAGCCTCGCTTCTTCAAAGCACGTCCAGTACCCCTAGCACTTCAAGACCAGGTCACGAAAGAATTAGAAAGATGGATACAAACTGGAATTGTTGTACCAGTTACTTCTAGTCAATGGGCTACTCCACTCGTGGTAATCAAGAAACCTGATGGTAATGTTCGACTTTGTGGCGATTTTCGATCTACAGTCAACGCACAACTCGACACAGATATCTTTCCTATTCCACGTCCAGAAGACTTATTCCGTCGTCTCTCTGGTGGACAATTCTTCTCTCGAGTTGATCTTAAAGAAGCATATCTCCAGCTACTTTTAGACGAAGAATCTAAGAAATTTCTCACACTCAACACTCCTTTCGGACTGCTACAGCTCCAGCGGCTCCCATTCGGTGTTTCATCCTCAGCGGCTATTTTTCAGCGCTATTTGGCTCAACTCACCGCCTCCATTCCCGGTTGTGCTAACTACCTGGATGATATTATTGTTACTGGAAAAGATCATCAGGAACATCTAACCAATCTACGCCTCCTTCTCCAGAAATTGAAAGACAATGGCCTACGAGCGAATCTCGCTAAATGTACCTTCTTTCAGCCTCAAGTTCACTACCTAGGACATATACTTGATAAGAATGGAATTCGTCCTAGTACACAGAATGTCTCAGCGATAGTAAACATGCCAGCACCTCAGAACCTCAAGCAGCTTCAGTCCTTCATAGGCAAAGCGAACTATTATAATAAGTTCATTCCACGCTTCGCTACAGTGGCAGCTCCATTAAACGCTCTACGTAAGAAAGGTGTTAAGTTTCAGTGGACTCCGCAATGCCAACAGGCATGGAAAACAATCAACAACGCCTTAATTCAAGCTATACAACTCACTCATTTTCAGCCCGACAAGATCATCACGCTAGCTACTGACGCTTCAGACTACGGTGTCGGTGCCGTTCTCTCCCAGAAGGATCGTCATGGACAAGAACGCCCCATCGCCTTCGCTTCGAAAACACTTAATGACCATCAACGTCGATACTCACAGATAGAGAAAGAAGCTTTAGCCATCATCTTTGGTATTCGCCGTTTCAATGAATATCTCTATGGCAACCATTTCCTGATCATTACCGATCATAAGCCTCTCGTGCACTTATTCCATCCTGGTAATAAGATCCCAGAGAATTCCCTCAGAAAGCTTCAAAGATGGTCCATGTTCCTTTCTGATTATTCCTATCAGATTGTATATCGAGCCACATCCCAGCATTGTAATGCTGATGCCCTCTCCCGCTTACCCGTTGGTCCTGATACTGCCTTCGATTCTCAAGAATCTGAATGTCTTCAGTTGGACATAGAACTTGAAGATACTGTATCCAGTTTTCCTATTGACGCTACCTGCATAGCTAAAGCTACGGATAAGGACAGTACACTTGCTACTGTACGTACTTACATCCGCAACGGTTGGCCTCTTCAGAGCACACTTCCTGCCCATCTGGCACCTTATCATCGTATGCAGCATCGTCTCACGACTCGTGCCGGAGTTGTATTACTAGAAGCAGGCACCATCTTCCGAGTGGTTATCCCACTTAGCCTACAGAAACAAGTTCTCGAATTATTACACCAAAGCCATTGGGGTATCTCCAGAACAAAGCAACTCGCCCGTCAACACTGCTACTGGCCCGGTATTGATGCCGCCATCGAAAAGCTAATACGTCATTGTGAGCAATGTCAAACGAATCAGAACGCCCCGTCTTCTGATCTTGCTTCATGGCCTCCTGCTACTACTCCATGGGAACGAGTTCACATCGATTTCGCAGGTCCTTTCCTCAATTCCATGTGGTTAATAGTCATCGATTCACTGTCAAACTTTCCATATGTCGTGGATATGCATTCGACTACTACAACCGAAGCTACCATTCGTGCTCTCCAGAAAATCTTTACTACAGAAGGTTTACCGCAAGTACTCATTTCAGACAACGGACCTCAATTTACCGCTACTGCTTTTCAGAACTTTTGTACACATAATGGCATTCGTCATATCCTAGCACCACCTTTTCACCCTCAATCTAATGGTGAAGCTGAACGCTTCGTACAAACATTTAAAAGAAGTATGAAGAAAGCTGTCTCTTCAGGCTTAACTAAAGACCAAGCCTTGCTCCAACTCTTAAACAACTACAGAACTCTACCCGGCGCTGATAATATCACTCCTGCACAGAAGCTCCATGGACGACCTCACAGAACTTTACTTTCTCTGTTACAGCCTCTTCCGGCCCAGCATAAGACCTCACCAACGAAGTTCTCCCTCAACGACAAGGTCTACACCAGGACATTCAAATCCAACCCACTCTGGATACCTGGAGTCATCTGCAGATCTTTGGGTCATCGTCTATACGAGATACAGACTACGGAGAAACGTATCTGCCGCCATCAAGATCAGATACGTCTGCGCTACCGCCCCTGTCCAGCTATTGATGCTATTGCTAAACCAGATAAATCTATTGCTGAACGAGCTTTAGATCATTTAATAACAATGGGTTCCTTTCAGGACGAGACAGCGCCACTCCGCCCAGTTCCAGCTCCGGACAATACAACAGAGACGTCAGCAGCTCCGCCCCAGCATCGCAGTCGCCGCCAGCGCCGCCGCCGTTTCACGCCGTACCGGCGTATTTAGGAGGGGAGGGTGTTGTATGTCCGGCGCTCCCTTTCTCGCTCCGCCAGCCAGCTGCACGCGCGCCTGTGTATCATTCTGCTAGCTTCGACGCGCAGCCCTCAGTGCGCGTGCCTGACCATCGAGTGTACTATAAATAGGAGCTCCCTGCCTGCTCACTTGCCCACTTGCCCCGGTGTCCAGCTCCAGAATACACCCTACGTCGAGCACGGAGGCTACTCCTCTTGAAAATGTGCTTCGACCAGGTGGACTGAATTTCTGGCAGTACGAGGTTTCACCTCTGGTCACCGCTCCCTTACCTGTTTCCGCTGCCTATGTTCCGTAATTCTTTTACAAGCCATTGTCATTCCCTAAGTTATGCAAGCTCCCTTAGTTTCGCTAGGTGGAATTTCTTCAATCAATTGAACTTGCTTTTTAGGAATTCAGGCACTTCAACAAACAAGGACTCTCAAAGACATTTATGTTAGTGTGCCAGATAGTTCTCGACTATCAACGTGTCAATTCACAAAGACTATCTTTTCAAGATAGAAGTGTATATAAAGACTGTAAACCTGTACATATTGTATAAAGACAGACTTTTCTCAAGATTCAATATTCCTTTTTGCTTCAAAATAAATTTCAGTTATTGTGTAAATATCATAAAGTGAAGCAAATAAAAGTTGTGTTTGTAAATTTCAACCTTGGTTACAACATCCCCTATCATCCCGCCCTAGCAGTGCTACTGGGCAGCACAGAACTTCCTCCTAACAGGAAAAACCTAAGTAAACAGAATTTAAACAGAAAGATGCTGAAGGTCTCCACCTGTAATGATTTAGGAAATAGGTAATATCAATGTTAACAGAATTGTGTTAAACCACACTGACAAACCATAGACCTTGCACTGCCCTAGACTCAGTATTCTCAATTGTTTTTGAAACACATTTTGTTGAGCTCCCGTGAGGATATTGCCTACTCTAGGGAAAAGAGAAGACAAGGAAATAACTGAATGTTTCTCAACAAGGGCAAAACAAAAACCACATATTCCATCATTGATCATTGTTGTATTTGGAAACAAAAGATACTTAGATGTGGTAATCCAGAGTAGAAAGCCTACTTTTCCAAAATTAATACCTTTATAAACATAATCCAAATATTAATACTAACAATTTTTCATTAAATTAGAGACATTCATTAACACATTCACTGCCAAGCATTCTGAGGTGATTTAAATGCCCTGTGCCAGACATTCCTAAGGGAGGTGAACTAGTTTGACATAGTTACAAATAAAAGTGCATATAAAGGAAAGAAGCACACACAATTGCATAAAAATTTCAAGTTACCTTCAGTAATGTTTAAAATGAGCTGAAAGTGATTTCTAGGCATAATTTCATGAATATGGGAGTAGCAAACATGTTTGTTGTCCAATACATTTCTAACTTTGGCTTTTTTATGATACTGGTCATAATCTAGTCCTAAAAAATTCTTCTCTTCCTGAGTAACAGGCCTCCAATTATTATATCAGCAGTATTTAGTAAATATCTTTCTATTGTGCCCAAAAATTGTTCTACGTATCAGTTAGTTTCTGTTACGATAAATGGCAGAAATGCTAGCATGAAAACAATATGAAGTATGCCAGGCAAGTTTCATCACTAAGTAATTTACTCATACCGGTGTTCTTCGAATAATTGGGCACGTGTCCAGGTTTTTCGGTGTCTGACCAGTCATCTGAATCAACACTAGATATATCCTCCGAAAATAAATCCTTAAATATTGCTGGACCTACCTCATCAGTTTCAGCACTCGCAACTTTATCAGATGAATCGCTCTCACTTTCCTCCATACAAGGCACTAGATCATTTTCCGACTCACAATCAACATATACTTCTTCTAACATACCCCATATATCGCATTCCTGCAAGTAATCTACACTTTTGTATGATTTACAGGCCATTTTACAAGAGTGCAAAGACACTAACTGAGAACAAACATGCGGTTACTCAACAAGTGAAGATAGCAATGTGTTCGGGTGTAAACAGGAAGTTACATTACTAAGGAATGTGGTTCGTATATTTATCGATCAATACACTGATCCTTCATTTTGAATGTATGATAGTTAGACAGCATTTGGTTGACATCCGTGGGAGCTACAATCAACTATTTGAACATATGCACTTAAACGTCAATCGACGTCTTTGACACTGCCAGTGCGCTAGTTTTGAAATGTCGATCGGCATGCTTGGCGCTGAGTGAGTTAAGAATCTTTAGACTACTATGAAAGAAAGCAATGTTACTGGAAATGTTTATGAATGATTAATTACAACTCAATACTGAATGTAGATACTGGTAGTTTATTGTAATTATGTAATTTTGTACAGTTTTTAAATACAGCACCTAATTGATCAATAAATTTCAAACTTTTGAACCAGTAATCTCCAAAATATGTTGTTGCATAACAGAATCAATTTGAATGTTTTCCTCCTCTACTAGGTAGACCTTATGTTATGCCCATACTTTCTTTAGAAGGAAGGAACTAAAATAAATGGTACAATTTAACATAAAATTAAAAAGCAATATACAGTAGATATTACTACTGTACTTCACTCTAAGTCAGTCTTCACAGTTAGTTTCACAGTTACACTTCAGTTTGTCTTTATGCTTCCGTAGTGTTAAAATACTAGTATGTGGTTTTAATATGTACCATAGAGAAAAGGAAAAAGTATGGTAGGTACCTGTAACTAATCTTCTTGAATATATCAAATATATAAGCTTACCAATGAGTACGAGCAAACACCAGGAAACGATCTCCATCACCTACGTCAGATCCCACACACCGCATGTTGAATGTTTTAAATGTGAAGTGGTCCTTATATGTGAGTTCTTTGTTCTCCACATACAGATGCTGCCAGTGGCCAAGAGCCCAGGCTGGGAATCTGATTTTAAAAGAATTGAAATGAATATATTATTCCTTCAGTACATTCATAGGTTGAAAATTAATAAAGCATACATTTCAAAAAGACAATACACCTCAGGCAGGAAGAATATAATAAATGGTGGAATGAGTAAAAATCCATACTACACTGTCACGTACACCTGTTGGCACAAAAAGGGATCGGCTGAGAATTTCTTATTTCTTGCATACAAGCATGACGTAAAGGAAAGAGCATATTATCATGCAGATTTTTTGGCCAGTTAATATGCAAAAGTTTATCTACACTTTGCCAATAAAAAGGTGTACTTCTATGCTCTTAAACGAAGTTTAAATGAAAACATTTGCTACAAATGACCCTAAATGCTGTTTGTCACATTCCTAATATATAAGAATGATGCACGTTTATAGGCAAAGTATGTATTGGGCAATGTTTATATATTATGTTGATGATGATGATGTTTGTTGTTTAAAGGGGCCTAACATCTAAGGTCATTGGCCCCTAATGGTACGAGATGGAACAAAACGACATAATAATTAAATTTTTAAAATGTATCCACTGACTCAAGTTTAAAAGAAATGGTGATGAACAATGATTATAAGATTAAACAATCAGTGGATCTAATTCGCAATGCCTTATTTTCCAATGAAATCATGGGAAAATACAGGTGAAAATGGAATAAGGCATTGTCTGGACATTCAGATATATATATATATACATACAATTCAAGTTGAGTTAAAATAACACATTAAAATACGCAACATGAACTAAAATAGAGTCAATGGGATAAAAGCACAGTTGACAGAAATATACTAAGACAAAGGACAATATTACACATGACAAAAAAGGCCACTATCCCTCATAAAATGGATGACGAGGTCTGCTGGCTGCTCGTCATAACGCAGGATGAGGGAGATGGTACTCGGGAGTTTCAGACTACGGCGCAGACCAACCACGTCCACGCACTCCGTAAGGATGTGTACCATGGTAAGATGATCGCCGCAAGTACACACCATAGGGGGTTCTCCTTTCAATAAATGGGAGTGCATTTGTATACCGTAGCCAATCCAAAGACGACATAATACCACTGCTTCCCTCCGAGAAGCCCGAAGGGAAGTACTCCATACCTTCGTTGTACCCTTTATCGCTCTCAGCTTATTTGGAAGTGGAGTGGCCTGCCACTCCATCTCTAAATGGGACATAATCAAATGTCTCAGCTGTGAGCGAATATCACTTGCTAGAACCTTGTAAGGCAACGGGGGCAGTGTTACTGCCTCCTTGGCAGCCGTATCTGCTAGCTCATTTCTCTCTACACCCATGTGGCTTGGGAGCCACATAAACGTGATTCTGGTGCCAGCATCCGAACACCCGAACAGCAGGTCCTGGATCCGCTGAACCAGAGGGTGCTGAGGGAAACAGGTATCAATAGACTGTAGCGAGCTCAAAGAGTCAGTACACAGAAGAAAGTGTCGGCGCTCATCCAACCATGCGTACTGCAGAGCTTCTCAGATAGCATAGAACTCTTCCGTGTACACCCTACAGGTTTCCAGGAGAGCAAAAAGAAACCTATCAGGGTCGACAAAGAACGCACAGCCCACTTTCATGTCTGTTCTCGAGCCATCCGTGTAAACAACTACTGAACCTGGATACCAGCCAACAACGGACAGGAAGGGCCTCCGATAAATTGAAGGGTCCGTGTTTTCCTTTGAGCCAGTGTGCAGATCCAGGATTATTTCAGGTCGTTGTACTACCCACGGAGGTAGCCCACTTGGTTGTCTGACATGACAAGGGATCGAAGGTACGTGAAACAATCTGTGACTGCTATCCAAGAGTATTCCAACCAGCCGTGTTGCTCGAGGAAAAGTAACATACAGCCGATGGTTTCCATTGTTGAATATGAAAGGATAGCTTGGGTGAAGTGGCATCTGTCACAAATTTGCAGCATAAAATAGAAACATTTGCTAGCGCCTCAGGTGTAAAGGTGGCACACTAGACTCAGCGAGCAGGCTAGTAATGGGGTGGTTCGAAAAGCTCCGGTCGCCAACCTAACCCTGCTGTGGTGGATGCTATTCAGTTTAGCAAGGACACTTGGTCTTGCTGAGCCATATGCTGCACTGCCAAAATCTAACCTGGAAAAAATATGTGCCCTATAGAAATGTAGGAGCACCATGCGGTCAGCTCCCCAATTAGTGCTGCTAAGGACCTTCAAGATATTCAGTTTCTTGGTGCATTGCACTTTTAACTGCTGCACGAGTGACTCCCACGATAATTTGCTATCAAAAAGGAGCCCAAGGAATCGGTAAGTGTCAACTACAGGAAGAGCAACATTTCCTAAATAAAGCTCAGGATGCGGGTGAAGACTGCGTTGTTGACAAAAGTGAACAACAGAGGTCTTTGCAGTTGAAAACTGAAGGCCATGTTCTAAGGTCCACTGTTCCACTCTCCTAATAGCTTGCTGTAAATATCGCTCTGTGATTGCCATATTACGCGAGCTATGGTGCAGAGCAAAATTATCCACATATAGCGACGGTATTACTGCTGAACCAGCAGCAGCGACTATACCGTTTGTGGCAATCGTAAACAGAGTGACACTAAGAACCGATCCCTGTCGGACTCCCATTTTCTTGAACATGGTATAGCGAATATGCCCTCCCAACTCAGATACGGAACAGATGGAGGGACAAAAAATTTGCAATAAATACCGGCAAGTTACCTCGGAATCTCCATTGGTGCAGGACTGAAAGTATACAATATTGCCATGTGGTGTCATAGGCCTTTCCTAAGTCAAAGAAAACAGCCAGCAAATGCTGTTTGTGGATAGAACTCTCCAGGCGTACCAGGTGATCAGTGGTCGAGCGAGCGGCTTGGAAACCACACTGGTACTCGGACAAAAGTCCTTGTTTCTCCAGACACCACACCGGTCGGCGATTTACCATCCTCTCAAATAGCTTACACAAGCAGTTAGTGAGACAAATAGGTCTGTAGCTTCCTGCATACTTAGGATTTGGTCAGGCTTGAGGACAGGAATGACCATGCCCTCTCACTACTGAGACGGAAACTCACCCTCTATCCATATTCGGTTGAACACTCGAAGGAGATATAATAGACTATCCTCACTAAGGTGTTACAACATCTGGTTATGGAGATTGCCTGGCCCAGGGGACGTATCCTTGCAAAGCGCTAAGGAGCTGCAAGGTTCCCACTCCGTAAAGGGCACATTATAGTCCTCTGAAGCCTGAGTGGCAAAACAAAGGTGATGAGGTTCTGCCTTCACCTTGAGAGTGAGGAAGTCACGATGGTAATTCCCGAAGCCAGACACATCCGCGAAATGGCTAGTTAGATGGGTTAGCAATCGAGAGTGGGTCAGTGACGATACTGCCTTCAATGGAAATTCCCAGTACAAAAGATGATCCTTGGAAACCCGAAATACGTCGAAGTTTAGTCCATACTTGTGACGATGGGTACGTGACGTCATAGACGACCCATATATCTCCCACGAAGCTTTCTTACTTTGGCGAATAAGAACTCGCACCTTAGCGCGGAGTCTTTTAAATGTTACCAAGTTGGCCATAGTGGGCTGCCTACAATAACATTTATGAGCGTGACGGTGTTCTTTGATAGCTGCTGCAATATATTTGTTCCACCAAGGAATGAGTTTTTGGCTAGGAGTCCCTGAGAAGGAGGGAATGGACTCCTCAGCAGCAGCAAGGATAACTTGTGTTATGTAAGTTATATTGCCGTCTATAGCCTGCAAGGTCTCGTTGTTAAAGACAGCGAGTGATGTGAACGTTGTCCAATCAGCATGTTTAAGAATCCATCGAGGAGGACCCTCGATGAATTTTTGTTTCAACAAAGTAAGAATAATGGGAAAATGGTCACTGTCACAGAGATCATCATGTATATTCCACTGAAACAGGGGAACCAACTTAAGTCTATGCAGCCGAGTATGTGCCGTAATGTACACTGAAATGAGTTGGTTCACCAGTGTTCAAAATACATAAATCCAGCTCTGTTACTAATGTTTCCAAATCTCTTCCCCTGGGGCAAGGCGTTTCAGAGCCCCATATGGGGTGATGGGCATTAAAATCTCCCAATAAGAGGAAGGGAGGTGGAAGCTGATCTATAAGGTCAGTGACATCATTTATGTTAAGAGGCTGGCATGATGGAAAATAAACGTTACACACTGTTGTTATGATAGGCAGCGATATCCGCACCGCAACTGCTTCCAGTGGGGTTCTTAGAGGAACCTCTTCGCTAAAGGTATCAAAATGAACAAAACTACCCACGCCACCAGACGCCCGGTGAGCATAATATCGTTCTGTCAAGTATAGTCTGAAATTTCTCAACACCGCATGATGACCTGGTCTGAAGTTTGTCTCCTGAATACAAACTATACTCGCTGCATACTCACTAATGAGCTGACGTAGCTCAACAAGATGCCTGTCATAACCATTACAATTCCACTGTAACAGTGCCATAGTGTGGACTATAAAAAGAGTGTTAGGTTATGGGAAACAAGATGCTCTTAAACCTAAACACTATCAACATCTACATCCGAAGATGTAGATGACAGCTCGAGGTCCATCCCGTCAATGACAGATGGCGGGACTGACGCCCAGAACTTCAACGCTTTCCGGGGGCGGGAAGTCCCCCTATGAGGGGAGCGTGCAGGTTTCGGAGCAGGCGTACCTGCTGGCATAGACGCAGACCCTCAGGATGGAGGGCATGATTTCCCCTTCGTAGGAGAAGTGCGGGAGCGTCCGGTAAGGGCGCTCCTCTTCCCCGCCTTCTTTTCAAATTTAGATGGACTGGGAGATAATTTCCCAGCCCTGGTTGACGATGCCGCCTCCGCCGGTGTGGGCGCGGCTTTCACCTTCTGTGCCAGCTTAGAACTTCCAACTGACAAAGACCTTGGTGGTCGAAGGAAGGGTGGTCCCTCCCCTTCGAGCTTATACTCTTTGCTACTTTGCTCTCAGGAGCAACAGCCGCCTTGGGCGTAGTGATCATCACGGGTAACAATGTTGTGAAAGACGAACCTGGAAGACTCTGAGCTATCATACTGTAGTCAAGGGTACACGCAGGTCAAGGGTACGGGCAGGTGAATCCGTGGTATTAAACTTACGGCGCGCTTCCTGGTAGGAAAGACAATCCACGGTCTTGATCTCCTGGATCTTTTTCTCACTCAGACAGTTCCGATCTCGAGGAGAATGAAGACCAGAGCAGTTACTGCACTTGTACGGAGTTGTGGACTCCTCCGCGCTGTGAGCTACTCTTTCATATGTACCACACACAGACTGATTTGAACAACGAGATACCATATGTCCGAATCTCTGGCATAGATAGCATCGCATAGGAGGTGGGATGTACGACCTCACATCGCAATGATAAGTTGTTACCTTGACTTTCTCTGGTAACACTGACAACTTGAAAGAGACAATGAAGGCACCAGTGGCAACATCTTCATTGTTGACTTTGCGCGTAATGTGCCAGACGTGTGTCACGCCACGGTTCTTCATGTCTTCCATTAACTCTTCATCACTGTTCAAAATAAGGTTGCGGTGGAAGATGACGCTGCGAGCCAGATTCAAGGATTTGTGTTCCCCCACTTTGACGGGGATTTCGCCAAAGTGGTCGCACTTCAGCAACTGATCAGCTTGCAGTGCTGTACGAGTCTTCAAAAGCAAACTACCATTGCACATTTTCTTGAGATCCTCAAGTTCGCCGTAGACGCCCTCAATGTGTCTACTAAAAAGGATCAATTTTACCAGCTTAAAATTGTGCCCATCTGTTCTGGTAACAACCAGAAACCTAGAGAAGCTGGATCCCATTCCTTCACGCCGTGCATGTTCCCAGGGAGTTGAACCTCTCAGGGAAGCAAAAGTTAAAGACCTCAGTGGGGAACCACCTTCGGCAGGTCGAAGATATTTCGAAGCCATGCCCGAAAATCATCCTCCGCGAATGCCACCCACTCCGATCAGGGGTCTCTGTAGCCGAACCAAGCTGCCAAAGCAATACCCACCTGGTCATAGCCGGTACTGCATGAGGTCCGATGTTGGATGATGCCTAATACGGGATGACTTAGGCAATGAGCACTAGGTCTCCCTTCCTCCAGTCACCCGCAATAGCATGTACCCCTTAGCGTGTACAGAGCACTAAATATAGAGAAAAAATAATAAATAATTAAATAATAATATGTCCTTCTGGCATTCAGCTGTGCAGGGACCTGTGTTGTCAGGCGGATACTACTGCAAGGGTACATGACGCTCTCACCCGCAAGATCCCCGGGTGGTCACAAATGCGGGCTTTCGGGCATAACTGCACACGTAAGACGCCCATCTCCGAGCCGCACGCACATCAAAAATTTTGAATAGGTCTACAACTAACCCTCAAAAAACGATAAAAAACAAAGAGGGGACCATGGCCATATGACCCGTTTAGTCACCTTCTACGACAGGCAGGGATTACCTGTGAATGTATTCAGCCCCTCCCATCCACTAGGGGTCCAACACATTGTACCAAACCGCAATCAAAATCCACGCCTAGGTCACCCCTTTTAGTTGCCTCTTACGACAGGCAGGGGATACCACGGGTGTATTCTACATGTGCATCCCCCACCTGCAGGGGGTACTATATAGTATGTTATACAAGTGTAAATTAGGAATTTATTCAAGAGGGGAAAGTTACTCTTGTGCAGCATAGAATATTTTTTCCATTACTAGAAATATAGATGAGGTCCACTCAGCCTGTATGATTACAGTAGAGGAGCTATCTGATGGTGAGATAGTGATCCCGGTCTAGAAAGTCATGATCAGCGGCTGGGAGGATTCATCACACTGGCAATTCTTCACCTTGTAATCTGCAGGCCTTCAGGCTGAGCAGCAGTTACTTGCTAGGCTAAGGCCCATCAGAGCTGTAGCACCATGGGGTTTGTTCATTTGTACTAATAATAAATATTTATATAACTTAGTTAACATTTATTTTTTGCAGAAAAAAATGCATTTTTCATTTCATGTATGGGAGTCTGTCATTTATTGATAAATAATAATGCTGGTTGACAAGGAAATATGGGTAGAATAAATAGATTGAAACTTCTGAATGTGTTTCTAGACATGGAGGCATTGAGGATGGAAATTTGAAATCAAAATGATATATTTATACTAGAAGATGTAGGTTTTATCTGATGCTAAAAAATGTTGTCCCTTCACTTTTTTCAAAGAAAACTATACATTTAATATCAGGAAAGAGTAGGGAGATATGGGAGATAAAGGGTTCGAATCCCAATGTCGACAGCCCTGAAGATGGTTTTCCATGGTTTCCCATTTTTACATTAGGCAAATGCTCGGGCAGTACCTTAATTAATGCAATATAAATTGCAAATTGCCTTTCGTTAATTTGTTATTCTCAGTTCAATACGGACCCATGATGAAGTTTTGAACTTTAAATTAATTAAGGCCATTGTTGCTTCCTTTCCACTCCTAGCCCCTTCCTATCGCATTGTCGCCATTAGACCTATCTGTGTCTGTATGACGTAAAGAAAATTGTAAACTAAAGAAAAGAGTAGCAATGTTATTCTAAAAGTACAATTGTTTTGCTTTAATTGTAATAGTTCTAGAAATGAATTAAACTGTGTGCCTGTTTTTTAATTCACTGTTGCAAATGATCCAATAGTTAAGGTTGCTATGGGCAACGAATAAAAGACTACCTTATAATGCAGTATGGAATGGGAAAATGTATAATAAAGGGTAAGACAAGATGTATTTCATTACAAAATACTATACCATACGATGAGGTACTTTGTGTAAAGTTCATCATAGATTCTTCTATACAAGAGTCTGCTCAGCTTTTGTATCAAGAGATGAATTGTGATGGAAGTTAATTCAAAGAATAATTTGGGTGCAAGTATTTTATTTAGTGTATGGCTAGAGATACAGCATCTATTGTTGTAAGATCTACACTATATATGTATGTCCAATTGTTATATAGTGTATAGTCTCTGGAGTCGCAAAAGCAAAGTCACTAGCAGTGCCATTGTATTTTCTAGTCCTGCATTCTTCAATGATGTGCTTTACTGTCTGTTGTGTAGCGCCACAGTCATACTCAGGCATTGGGATTCTGTTCTGTTTGTAGTGGAAGTCTGCACAGTTCCCGTGGTTTGTTTGGATTCTGTTCAGTGCGGACCATAGTCTACGAAGGAGGTTGAAACCAGGTGGTTCACAGAAGGCATTGTCGGGCAGTATTTGTCATTGAGTCTCTTCTTCCATTCAGCGGAAGTTTGGTAGTTGCTGTTCCACAAGTTCATGGCACCTCTAGTTGGTGGTTTTCTCGAACGCAGACAATTAATATATGCATCGCTGATGGAATTATGTATCAGGAGTTCTGGGTTATTCACTATTTTACTGAATTCTCGTAGGAGAGCATCTTTACTCTGAGATCTGGAGGAGGGATATGACTTAACACTGGTAGCCATTGCGTAGGAGTAGATTTGATTGTGCCAGTGATGAGATGCATTGTAGTTTTCAGCTGGGTACCTATGACGTTTGTGTGGGCACTATTTAGTCAAACAGCAGCACAGCTGAACATCTCAGAGTTGCAGCTGTATATCCCCAAGTTGTTCCACACAGCTTATGAATTATATTGTTGCGAGTTCTTACTTTGGCAGAGACGTTCAGGAGATGTTGTTTATAAGACAGCGTTCTATCCAGTGTGACTCCTAGATATTTAGGGTACCTATTATGTCTCAATTTCTGGTTGTCCATATACACATTTAAATCCCTGTTAGCCCTTTCATTGTTTAGGTAGAAGCAACAAACTTCAGTTTTGCTGATGTTTGGTTGGAGTCCCCATATTTTAAAGTAGTGTGCCAGTGTCTTGAGGTCTTCAGTCAGGATCTCTTCTGTTTTCTCAACTGTTCTGTCCCTGATAGCAAGTGCCCAGTCATCTGCGTATCCGAATTTCCTTGAAACTGTCTTTGGCATGTCTGCAATATATAAACTAAACAGCAAAGGAGTGAGAACTGATGCCTGTGGTAGACCGTTGTTCAGCGATCTTTGGTTGCTTACAGCTGTCCCATTGTACATACGAAATTGTCTTTGACTCAACATGCTGTTCAGGAGTCGTGCAGTTATCCTACATGGGACCACTTTCAGGAACTCGTAGAGTAATCCATCTTTCCAGACTGTGTCATAGGCTGCTGTCAAGTCTATGAATGCCACTGAAGTCTTGAGTTTTCTTTGGAAGCCTGCTTCTACGTATGTAGGTTGTATGAGACATAACTTGATCTGTCGTACTTCTCTATGGTCTAAAGCCCGCCAGTTGCACGGGAATTTTCTTGAGTATCTCAGGACCAATTCTGTTGAACAGAAGTCTTTCTAATAGTTTATATGCAATGCTGAGCAAGGCAAGTAATATAGGAGGTTATATCCTCGTTTTTAATGCAAGAAAGCTGTATCACCCATGCTGTTAAATCTGTCATTACAATACTATGAATAATGGACCTACTGATATAAATAGGTCAATGTTAGTAGCAAAATTGATAAGGTGGCATAGTTAGCCAAGCACTCATCTCCTTTGTCTATAGTTGTTGAACTGAACCCTAACATATGTGTCAACAATTAAGGATGTGACTAAAGCTCATTTATTTTATTTTATCAATGTAATCATAAAAATAACACATTGCCAAGCATCTCTTATTATAGGTATCAGAGAGCCAAGGACCTAGATGTTAGCCCCTTTAAACCAACAAACCATCATCACTACCACCACCACCATCATCATCATCATCATCATCAACATTATTTTACGTCAATTTCTTTCAATTTTATGAAAATAAACTGACTTCACTACTCTCTTTTGGCAGAAAATAAATTACCTCCAATAAAATAGATGTCAACATTGAAGAGTTTACTTCTATCATGTTAATTCTTAATAGGTAGGCCTACATAAGCCTGGTTTCATTTACCTGGGCTCATGTAACAGAAATGTGCTACAGAATAACTGAAAATAGGGGTTTAAAAACATTTTCCAGCTTATGAGCCCTATTGTTTTGCCTTGCATTATTTTTATTTTTCCTTTACCATTGTGAATAATTTGCCTATATTCTTCTTTTCTACATTAAGACAGGAATCCCAAGAATGAAAGGAAACACATTTCGTGTATTCTTCAAAAAATCTATGCTGAAGTTCCAAGGGTTTCCATACCACGGTATCACTACCATGGAACAAATGTCTACCAGTTACTTTTTAAGGAAAATTTATGCGGGTAAAGATTCAGAAGTAAATTAACTCCTTTCTTAGCCAGTATTAGGGGATAATATAGCAAAATGCTGGACTCATTGCAAGTCAGATATAAGAAAAACAGACCAGTTCTGAAATCAGTTGACAAAACAAAATGAATTGTGAAAGCTAACCTGCAGTTACTAGCAAATACATATTCTGGCCACTGGGGTGCTGGCATCGTAGACAGGGTCAACTTCTCATAGCCTGATGTAGCACTGTGCAAATCTGAGCGGCATGTTGAATCATTAGAAAATGCCATGAAGATAACGCCGGTGCTCGCATCCTCTCGATACAACTAGAAATGAAAAATAATAATAAAGAACAATGAGAACTAGTATAAAATTCAGTGGTACATAATATGTTTGATAAAAAGAGAGAGAAATGAAACGTAAACATCATATAACACAAGATAATATATGATAATGGTGTAGATTACAACAAAATGATACTTAATGAAATACAAGCCAATATGAAATAAAGCTGACGGGTTGCCGGCAAGAACCCCACTAGTCAGAAAATCACAATTATGGGAAAATGAGGAAAACTCATATCTTAGTCCCATAAATAGCTAATTTTTTTGTTTTGTTTAAATATTCTGTAGGCATCAGGGATGTTATCAGAACTCACTGAGTGATACCAAATTATATTCTCTGGATATGAAGAAGGAAAATGGATTGGACTAGTGTATTTTTTGCAGAATTCAATACAACACCACTAAGATAATGCCTAATAATATTATACTTATATAAAGCATATAAATATAAATGATTATTTATTAAAGAAAGAGGAGGAAAATATGACATACAGAATCCAATGACAACTCAAAACATTAATCTTCACATCCATCACTACTGTCATCATTGTCTGTTTCATAGTCACAGCTGGTTGTAGATACATTCACTGATGCAGCTGTGCCAAAGAGGCTTGAGTAGTACTCTTTGCTTGCAGAATTTGGGAGGTATTCAGCAAGTTTTAATATGTCCTTAGCCTTCGCAAGTTTCACTGCAGGAGGGGATGGGAAAGCTCCTGGTAAGTTGATTGTGTCAGGAGTTTTGAACTTCGGATCTGTGATGAGGTGACAGCTCCAAGGACCGTGGTACATTTGTTGCAAATATACAGCTTTATGTTTGAAGTCACACCACATAGACCGAACAGCCTGAAGCCTGAATGCTGGCTTTGGTTTTTTACAAAACAAACTGTCAGTTGCTTTTTTAAAATCCTTGAAATCATGGTGGGTGAATATCTTCAAACCAAATGGAGATGGACGCGTTGGGGCCTTCAGATTCCTTTCATCCCAGTCTTCAGGAAGTTCGGCGATGGTAGTCTTCCTGCGTTGAGCAGAAATAAGTGAAAAGTCCTGGACTTCAATTCTCAAAGGACAGTAATAACTTTCGAACTTACAATTCGATGATTAAAAGAAAAGAAGAAAATTATCATCACACTAAATGAAAAGACAATGTAACTTGGGTCGACCCATGAAAATACACTGACTGACAGAGCAAATGCAACACCAAGAAGGAGTGGTCAGAACTTTATGCCAATTGCAGGGTAGACTGACGTCACTGAGGTATGCTCATGATGTGAAATGCGCCGCTGTGCTGCGCACATAGCGAACGATAAATGGGACACGGCGTTGGCGAATGGCCCACTTCGTACCGTGATTTCTCAGCCGACAGTCATTGTAGAACGTGTTGTCGTGTGCCACAGGACACGTGTATAGCTAAGAATGCCAGGCCGCCGTCAACGGAGGCATATCCAGCAGACAGACGACTTTACAAGGGGTATGGTGATCGGGCTGAGAAGGGCAGGTTGGTCGCTTCGTCAAATCGCAGCCGATACCCATAGGGATGTGTCCACGGTGCAGCGCCTGTGGCGAAGATGGTTGGCGCAGGGACATGTGGCACGTGCGAGGGGTCCAGGCGCAGCCCGAGTGACGTCAGCACGCGAGGATCGGCGCATCCGCCGCCAAGCGGTGGCAGCCCCGCACGCCACGTCAACCGCCATTCTTCAGCATGTGCAAGACATCCTGGCTGTTCCAATATCGACCAGAACAATTTCCCGTCGATTGGTTGAAGGAGGCCTGCACTCCCGGCGTCCGCTCAGAAGACTACCATTGACTCCACAGCATAGACGTGCACGCCTGGTATGGTGCCGGGCTAGAGCGACTTGGATGAGGGAATGGCGGAACGTCGTGTTCTCCGATGAGTCACGCTTCTGTTCTGTCAGTGATAGTCACCGCAGACGAGTGTGGCGTCGGCGTGGAGAAAGGTCAAATCCGGCAGTAACTGTGGAGCGCCCTACCGCTAGACAACGTGGCATCATGGTTTGGGACGCTATTGCGTATGATTCCACGTCACCTCTAGTGCGTATTCAAGGCACGTTAAATGCCCACCGCTACGTGCAGCATGTGCTGCGGCCGGTGGCACTCCCGTACCTTCAGGGGCTGCCCAATGCTCTGTTTCAGCAGGATAATGCCCGCCCACACACTGCTCGCATCTCCCAACAGGCTCTACGAGGTGTACAGATGCTTCCGTGGCCAGCGTACTCTCCGGATCTCTCACCAATCGAACACGTGTGGGATCTCATTGGACGCCGTTTGCAAACTCTGCCCCAGCCTCGTACGGACGACCAACTGTGGCAAATGGTTGACAGAGAATGGAGAACCATCCCTCAGGACACCATCCGCACTCTTGTTGACTCTGTACCTCGACGTGTTTCTGCGTGCATCGCCGCTCACGGTGGTCCTCCATCCTACTGAGTCGATGCCGTGCACATTGTGTAACCTGCATATCGGTTTGAAATAAACATCAATTATTCGTCCGTGCCGTCTCTGTTTTTTCCCCAACTTTCATCCCTTTCGAACCACTCCTTCTTGGTGTTGCATTTGCTCTGTCAGTCAGTGTATAAGAAATAAACCTTGGGATCACAATCCTTGGAAACCAAATTAATCAATCAATTTAATTAGTAGAGCAGTAGTGGAATAATTAACGGTAAGTTGAGGCTTGTTTCTCGACACGTCTAGTATAATTCAATGAAATAACCGAAGTGGCAAATAAATGTTACCAAGTTTTAGGCGAAATAGAACCTAATCGTCATTAAATTAAATCATAGGAAAGGAAGACGTATTTCAATTTTAGAATTAGTAAACTGGAGTAAAATATGAGTCCATACACCAGATCAAAGATACAATCGACAGTCATCAGCTGTTTTTCTCAACACACGGAAACCATCTTTGTTTACAACAGTTCCCATAGAAACGAATCACGTGTCGCGATTAAAACGTGGCTTCAAAACACTATCAGATAGACATCGACCAAACAACTCCAACTTACCGATTTTCATCTGTGATCCACCGACATAACGCTTAACTATCTGTTACAAGAAGTTGTGAATTGAAAATTTACCAACACATAAGAAATTTGAGTCTGAGTTTGGTAGGCAGCTATGACCATGAACGGGAAAAAGGTATGTAACCCTTTTTAAAAGTTTGAAAATGTGCACTAAACAGAAGAGGAAGTATACCATTAAGTTATCTTTGTTTGGCCCAGGACAGCTGTCACTTATTAAAACCAGCTCATCTGTTAACTCGGAGTGTGGGATGATATTTATGAAATGTAGCAGCATTGAAATAACCTCATTGGACCATTTGTGTCCATATTAACGTAAAACCTTGGAGAAAAGGAGTACAACCTAGAGGAACATGGGCAGTTGTAAACAAAAGTGTAGCTTATGAGTGGTTTATCGGGAGTTGAGAAGAGCGCTCTCGCTGCACCTGCCTGAAGCACCACTGACTAGTGTTGTTCTCGCTAGCAACCGTCCAGACTCGTGGGGTTTTTGCCGAATCCCTGCATGTTTAGAGGCTAATACAGTACGACTTGAGGCATTTTGGACAGAATCGGTTGTGTACTTACGTGCGTAATGCTCAACACTTCAAGATGGCGCTTATAACTCGTTTTTCGATTATTTTTTTTTGACTAGTGGGGTTCTTGCCGGCAACCCCTCAGTTGTTTTAATATTTTCAGTTTTGAGTGGATAAGCAATAAATAGAGAGAAAAACTGAATTACCTATTCCAGAAAATGGAAGGCACAAATACATTATGTATTTGATTTTTCAAATGTGGTATCTTCTTCTCTGACTGATGAAGAAATTATTCTGCCTTTGATGATTAAGATTCTCAACAGAATTTTTTTTTTTTTTAATGACAACAGTGATAGAAAGTGAAAGATAGAAAGGATAACACTTAAGAAAAATATAAGTGGATAAATTTGTCAGCAACCACTTGCTACAGAAGAAAGACATAGAATTTAAATCCATCTGGTAACAGAGATTAAAAACAGGAATGATACCTACCAAAGTTTGTAAAAAATGCAAAATGTGATGCCAGGTGTGCAGAAATTAAGAATTAACCTAATATTAAACTGACATTGACCCTAGGAAAGCATACCAGAGGAAAATTCAGAAGTTGACTCACTATTTATTAAATGGTGGGTTCCAAACTCCCTATCTCCCAAATGCAAGCTCACAACCATACGGATCTAACTCTATTGGCAGAAGAAACATCAGTTGCAATGCTTCACTGTACTGTTCTCCAATGGCTACCATGTTCTGCCACACTTGTAGGAGGTGCCATATATTATCAATGCATCCATCTCTGGCAATATCCCTCAGTGACCGCTCTTTAGCATGGATGATGGCTACTCTTGTGTAGTAATGGCTTCTGTGAAGGGGTTCTTCCTTCTTTGTTTGTTTTTCCTAAAAACCATAGACTTTCTCCAGGATCTGCCTCACAGCCTGTGTGTATTGTAAGTCTGCCAGCCCCAGTTCTTTAATGTCCTTCTCAGTCTGTCAGCCATGTGGTATGGACTTTCTTGTTTCAGCAGAAAGTGAACAGGTTGTTTAGTCAGTCTGTTGGAGGACTACCTTACCACATGGCCATAGAAAGCTACCCCACTTTTCCTGGTACAATCAGAGAGCCTCTCTCTCTGGGAGTAGAACTCTTAATTGTAACATCTCTGGTATTCCCCATCTTCCAGTACCAGGCCTAGGGTCTTTCTGAGATTCTTCATTTTATGAAGAAATCATAATCACAGAGACTCATGTCAGTACCTCATATTATCATTCATACAGGAGATCCATCTTGGCAATAGCAGTGCAACACTGTGTAAAGAAGTGGAATGAGAGATAAGGCTTTTTGCAGATGATGTTATTCTGCACAGAGTAATAAATAAGTTACAAGATTGTGAGCAACTGAAAAATGACTTCCATAATGTTGTGAGATGGACAGTAGGCAATGGCATGATGATAAACGGTGTTAAAAGTCAGATTGTGAGTTTCACAAATAGGAAAAGTCCCCTCAGTTTTAATTACTGCGTTGATGGGGTGAAAATTCCCTTTGGGGATCATTGTAAATACCTAGGTATTAATATAAGGAAAGATCTTCATTGGGGGTAATCACATAAATATGATTGTAAATAAAGGGTACAGATCTCTGCACATGGTTATGAGGGTATTTAGGGGTTGTAGTAAGGATGTAAAGGAGAGGGCATATAAGTCTCTGGCAAGACCCCAACTAGAGTATGGTTCCAGCATGTGGGACCTCACCAGGATTACTTGATTCAGGAAGTGGAAAAAATCCAAAGAAAAGCAGCTCGATTTGTTCTGGCCGATTTCCGTAAAAAGAGTAGCGTTACAAAAATGTTGCAAAGTTTGGGCTGGGAAGACTTGGGAGAAAGGAGGCAAGCTGCTCGACTAAATGGTATGTGATACAAATTCTTATAATTTTGTTAAATACCACCTATTCAATACAATAATGATGTAATAAAAACTTACATATTTATTAAGTTGTTGATAAGGTACATGTTTTGCTCCTTTTTCATGAGCATCATCAGCCAATTATCATTTACTTAAGGTTATATAAGATCATTAATCTATTCTATTGGATTAAATTATGCTTGTAAACCTGACTGAAAAGTCTTATAATATTTTACAAGTCATATAACAATGAAAAATGAAATGTCGTATGGCTTTTAGTTCCGGGATATCCCAGGATGGGTTCGGCTCGCCAGGTGCAGGTCTTTCTATTTGACTCCCGTAGGCGACCTGCGCGTCATGATGAGGATGAGATTATGATGAAGACAACACATACACCCAGCCCCCGTGTCATTGGAATTAACCAATTAAGGTTAAAATCCTTGACCCGGCCGGGAGTCAAACCCGGGACGCTCTGAGCTGAAGGCCAGTACGATGACCATTCAACCAACGAGTCGGACCATATAACAATAAAATTCTGTCTTTAATTTAAAACATATTTGTCTAAAATCTATCTAACATTTAATTGACGAAACTCATTTGGTGAACATTCTTTAAAATTATTTTTAAAAACCTTTCGAGATCTGGCTAATTGTATTGATTCAATGTTGCTTGACTTGTATGGTTGCCGTTGAAACTTCGTTAACTATATTAACAATTTTCTACAGTTGATAATTGCCTATGTTATGAACATTTAACTTGTTCTCGATGTTGCTAGAGTAACATTTGTACAAAATGTATTGGCATTAATTTTATGTTGTCAATACGAGAATATTGTTTATGAACAAACTTGTTGGTGAGTAAACACTTTCTAATGTGAGGTAGAATTTGAATGGTTCTCGTATGTTCCAAATTGGGATTGTTGGTATATTTTTCTTTCTGCTGGGTAATTGTCTACTGTTACTCCTAGCCTCTTGAGAACTACTTGTTGTTCTGTTTGCTCTCTCTGGGAGTAGAACTCTTAATTGTAATGTCTATGGTATTCCCCATCTTCCAGTACCAGGCCTAGGGTCTTTCTGAGATTCTTCATTTTATGAAGAAATCATAATCACAGAGACTCATGTCAGTACCTCATATGGTCATTCATACGGGAGATCCATCTTGGCAATAGCAGTGCAACACTGCAATGCAAACAGAACAACAAGTAGTTCTCAAGAGGCTAGGAGTAACACTAGACAATTTATGCAGCAGAAAGAAAAATATACCAACAACCTCAATTTGGAATATTTGAGAACCATTCAAATTCTACCTCACATCAGAAAGTGTTTATTCACCAACAAGTTTGTTCATAAACAATATTCTCATACTGACAACATAAAATTAATGCCAATACATTTTGTACAAATGTTACTCCAGCAACATCAAGAACAAGTTAAATGTTCATAACATAGGCAATTATCAACTGTAGAAAATTGTTAATATAGTTAAAGAAGTTTCAACGGCAACCATACAAGTCAAGCAACATTGAATCAATACAATTAGCCAGATCTCAAAAGGTTTTTAAAAATAATTTTAAAGGATGTTCACCAGATGAGTTTTGTCAATTAAATGTTAGACTTAGGTAGATTTTAGACAAATATGTTTTAACTGAAAGACAGAATTTTATTGTTATATGACTTGTAAAATATTATAAGACTTGTCAATCAGGTTTACAAGCATAATTTTTGTTTTTTTTGTTTTTATTCATGAAGCACAAGATACAGCTACACTGAGCAAATTTCACTTGCACTGTCAACAGACTATTTAACAAACGTAAACTTTCGTAATAAAATATAACATACATAACAAAATATGACAAGATCAGGTACACAGCCTACTAATAACAACTGTCCAAATCGAAAACCATTAGAATGTCCATGTACATAGCCAAGTCGTCATGGGTCAAGATGACGGTATAATCCCTTCACATCAACTTATCTTTAAGAGACTATTTACACCCCTCTCGAATATGCTTTTATTTGATGCTATATCAAGCTCTTGTCTCCTATTAATATTGTTAAAGAGTGTTGGGAGGCGGATTAGAAAAGATCGTTGAAGTATTGAGTGCTGAGTGTGGGGAATCTGGAGAAGGTCTTTGGTTCTGGTGGAGCGGGAAGGAACACGGAGAAAGAAAAGTGAGACAAGATGTTCCGAGCGGTAATGCCCATTTTAGATCCCGTGGAGGAAACTCAGGCCAGCTACCTGTCACCTGATGTGCAGCGGTGACATATTAATTGCCATTAATACCTGCTGCGTAGACAGATTTCTGAGCTTATGGTTTCTGTTCCTTACAATTGCAGCAAAGAAGGACACTGCTCTGTCTAACTGCTTATTATTGGAGGGGGAGGCTGTTGTCCAAATCAGAGAGCAGTAGTTTAAGAGAGGTTGAATGATAGTGAGGAAGAAGTGACGAAGAACAATGGGGTCAGAAATTTCTGTGAAGCGATAGAGAATACCTAGTAATTTCATAGCCTTGGTTGTATATGTTTCTATGTGGGTCTTAAATTGTAATTTTGTACCGAATATTACACCTAGGTCACCCTGTTGCGTAACTACGGTGATGGGCTTGTCGAGTAGGTAATATGATGTCGGTAGAGGAGATTTACGTTGTGTTATGGTCATGTGGCTGCATTTTTGTGGATTGGGGATAAGTTTCCAAGGACTGCATCAGTTCGAGAGAGCATTAAGTGAGGACTGTAGCAGAGCTGCATCTGCTGGATTCCTGATCTTCCTAAATATCTTGCAGTCATCAGCAAAGAGTAGGGTATTCGCTTATTTAACCTTAAGTAAATGATAATTGGCTGATGATGCTCATGAAAAAGGAGCGAAACATGTACCATATCAACAACTTAATAAAAATGTAACTTTTTATTACGTCATTATTGTAAGAATAGGTGGTATTTAACAAAATTATAAGAATTTGTATCACAAGTAGATCTTCAATACAGACAAAAAATGAAATTTATAACCTGCAATAAGTGGTATGTTCCGAGCTGTCAGTGGAGAGATGGCATGGGAGGACATCAGTAGATGAATGAAGATAAAGTTGGAATTCAAGAAGACAAATTGGGGCAAATATTCGTTTATAGGAAGGGGAGTTAGGGATTGGAATAACTTTCCAAGGGAGATGTTCAATAAATTTCCAATTTCTTTGCAATCATTTAAGAAAAGGTTAGGAAAACAACAGATAGGGAATCTGCCACCTGGGCAACTGCCCTAAATGCAGATCAGTAGTGATTGATTGATTGATTGATTGATTGATTGATTGATTGATTGATTGATTGATTGATTGATTGATTGATTGATTGATTGTCACGAAGGATGACTGTATTACTATAGCTTTCTCCACCAAAAATGGCAGTAGATCCCATACATAACATACACCATCATAGGACAGTCATTTGGGATATTGCCAGAGGCAGAAACATACATGGTGCAGAGTGCAGTGTGGCAGAAGCTTGTAGATACTGGGGGAGAGTTTACTGAAGCAATATAACTGGTGTTTCCTCTACCAATGAAGCCAAGTATAAATTATAGTAGTGTTGTGATTACTTTTTATCCAACCTATATTTATCAATATCATTTTAAAGTACATCTTAATTTTATGTTGACTGCAACAAGCTTACTAAATTTTATGACTGTTTCCATATAAATTCTTAGCTTATTTACTCACAGCACAGCGATATCGAGGGAATCTCTCTCCCCCTCTGTTGAGAAGTGCTATATAGCGCTGATTGTTCCGACCTGTCCAGTGACCCAGACACTGGTAGGTCATATCTGCAAAGAAATGAAATTAGACTCTTTAATGCATATCAATTGCAATACTCATATATGTCAAAATAGAAAGTCATATTTCAAGATAGTTCAAATTTGTAGTTCTTCACACATATTAACAGGCATGTTGATTCAAATGGGACTGCAGAACACAAATTCAAATTCTGATTTAAGACTGTATTACGAAATTCTTAAATATATTATGCCACAAATCTTGTGAACAAACAAATTTATGACTATGACAATAATCAGAGATTCAAACTGAGTTGACATATTATCAAAAATTAACTACTGTCCTGAAAGTTATTTAAATTTCAGATACTTTGTATTTATAAAACTGACCCTCAAATTCATTGTATGAAGACACATGTCTGGTGTCATAATGTCACTTAATGTTAATCGTGCATCCCACCTCAGCTTTGCACAACGGGAGCAATTTTGAAATAATGGTGACAGGCCATATAAGATTTTGTTGTAAATACTAACTTTTATGTGGATGTGGTATATAGGTTAGGTATTAAGGGGAGGCCCAACACGACCTTGCACTATGACCAGTCAGATCTATTATGTTACTCCCATACGGAGAGGCTAAACCCTGGCAATGGCTCATTGCCTACTCCTGTCGAATAATACCAAGGGGTCTGCTCAAATCTTAACATCTCCATCCTACGGATGAATCACCATCAACAGCATCATGTGTCCATACTCCATATGAGCACTGTGGAGAGGTTTGGATATTGCATTTGGAAGATGGAGGCTTCGAATCCCACCATAAGCAGACTGAATATGGTTTTCTGTGATTTCCCATTTTCACACCAGGCAAATGCGGCTGTGCCTTAGCCCATGGCTGCTACCTTCCCAATCCTAGCCCTCTCCCACTCTTGCATTGCCAAAAACTTACAATGTGTTAGTATGACATTATCTTCTTTAAAAATATAACTTAAATTACACAACACTTTCCAACGCACTTTCAAACGTTTAGCAAGCGACGAACACTCTGCTCAAATGACCGCATCTACTGCATTCACAAGACTGTCTCCTTCTCACCCAACTATGGCCAGGTGTTCCAACAGATAAGAAACCAGACACAGTAGCTAACTTCAAACTCCTCTTTAACAGACACACACTGAACATCGAGAGAAATTCAGTTACTTCTAAACCTTCAAAGTTTTATTAGCGGCAGCTCAGAAAATTTATATCACCTTCTATTCCTAACAGTACATCTGAACCATAGCCACGAACATGTAGTAAGTTATTTGGAGATCAACTTTTTACACTTTTCTGCCGACGATGGGCGTGGGCTCCGCTACTTCAGAAACCAGACAGACACTGAGAAATATATGGAGGGAGGTTTCTTTTATACTCTATGGGGTGACGCTACTCACACCATGGAGCTTGGTTATGCAATATGCTAATTCCGCATCCAATAGACCGATTTTTCTGAAATTTGTTCCATAACTTTGGACACTCTTAAAATTTATTTCTGTGTTAATTTCATAATTTTCCCATACTCGCAACAGGCGAAATAAATTATTTCTGCCCGGGCGTTTTGCGGGTTTTCTTCATTCATTGACCTTGGCACGTGTCAGTAGTCCGTGGATCTGACGCGGATTTGTCTCTATGCTTAACTGCATTTATATTTATCCTGGGGGTTCTGTCTTCCCATAGGGTTTAAGAATAATTTAGATTTTTTATTTCAGGATTTACTGTGTTGCCAAAATCTCTGGTTACGAAGAATTCCTTGAATATGAAAAATTGTTGAATATTCGAAGTCCACCGAAGTGTCACGGTATTTCACGAGCTTGCGGCTCGGCCCGACACGGTGAGGTCGCTCCCACGAGACAGCCAGATTCATGAAATGGCCGCTCTCAAACAAGTAACTTTTATTTGAAATAAATATTGAGAAAAAAATCATTTTCTCATCGTAGAATTATGGGTTCATAATCCACCTACAACGACGAAATGTTTACCCAGTAAGGGGAAATATTTGTATATATACCTTCAAAATTCTGAACTGTACATGGGAATTTTTATACAAATGAACCATGATTCTACGTAAAGTTTCCCAGTTGATCTTACTCTTGACGTAGGGCTCTGTTACTTTCACATATTTTCCTGTTTTCTTCTTCCAACAATAGAATTGCATTACATATGTCATCAACAAAGCCTTCTCTTAAGAATGAACACTATAAACATTCAGGGTCTCCCTCTTGATTACTGCAGCTGCTTGCTTGTCCTTGGAGTGGTGCCTCGACCTGTCTTTCTCTCAACGTAACGATCATATTGACGGGGTGTAATTCTTCTTCTTCTTCTTCAGTGACCATTTCCCCTGCTGGTAAGGCGGTGTCATATTGTAACGGAACTCTTTCTTCTCCTGCATGGTAAACCTTCAAATTCGCTGCATTGAATATAGCTTCTCTGCTGCCATCCAGACTCTGAATTTTACAGGAATTATTCCTGAAACTTTTGATCACCTTGAAAGCCCCAAAATATAAGGGAGCAAATTTAGCATAGATGTTCACCTGTGGTTTCGACATCATGGGTCTCCTAACAAGCACAAATTTGCCTTCCTCTAAGGGACGGTGGAAGCTCCTGTTCCTCATCCTGCGTAACCGGCGGTCTGCCTGCCGACGTATATGTTCTGCCGTACTCTGAATGCATAATTCCTGTGACGGCCGGGGATCGTTTGGACATTGGACCACACCATGCCAAGATCTCACCGGGTATCGATTGAAATGCACAACATAGGGAATACTCCCAATAGATTCATGTACGGTGTTATTTACACAAGTTACTATTAGGGGTAGCACATCAACCCACTTAAAATGCTCTCGGGCGCAGTAAATTCTGCAGAATATGAAAAATCGTTGAATATTTGAAGTCCACCGAAGTGTCACGGTATTTCACGAGCTTGCGGCTCGGCCCAACACGGTGAGGTCGCTCCCACAAGACAGCCAGACTCATGAAATGGCCGCTCTCAATATTGAGAAAAATAAAAAATAATTTTCTCATCGTAGAATTATGGGTTCAGTGTTGCAAATGAACAAAACACGAAATATTATGACTTCCAAGAATATACAATATAAGGAACGATTTTGTCTACTGATATTATCACACTGTTGAGTAATGTAACAACACAAGATTCCAGACAATAATGCTGCAACACGACATCGCTAGTTATGAATTCAATACTTGCATGACTTGGCCCATTCTGTAGCACGACCAAGAATTCAGTGCTCTATGACATGAAGGCATGGATGATTTTAAAGCATATTTTTGTTTCACCTGATAGTGCTATACGTCTACTTCAAATTGATAACCCGTTTTCGTAAATTTAGTGACTAGGCCGGTTTCGATACTAAGAAGCCTCAAATGCTCTAAACAACGGTGAAAACCACATCAAAATCTATTCTATGGTTATAGGTAATAAATTTCATATTAATCAATATTGAAGAGCAATATAGTGTAAAACAAAAGCTAAAGGCTTCCACCTCTTCAATACTGCTTGTTGTAACCTTAAAAAAATTACACATTTTTGTTGAAACTAGTTTTGGTCTTACCAGAGACAATCATCAGTCAAAATCAAAGTAAAAGAAGGAAAGAATTTTTATTTTCTATGTCGAACAGTAATGGAGGATTTAACATATTTTAAGGAGTGAATGTTTTCAAATATTTATTAACATCTAGGGTACAGAAGACCAAACTTCATAAAAAATTAACTTAGAGCCTAAAAGTGTTTCAGAAGAATGGGTATAAATAAATAAATAAATAAATAAATAAATAAATAAATAAATAAATCCTTGAGGAGATCCGGCGTGGTGTCGTCTTGGGTGCCTTGGCGGTACTGAACACGCGGCCGGACTGCATTCTTAATTATCACCCATCCAGGACCCGTTTCAAGCGCGGTCCACATATTTGATGACTGTTCAGAACATTATTATTAATATTATTATTATTATTATTATTATTATTATTATTATTATTATTATTATTATTAAAGATGTTCTGGACCCCACAGCAAGATGCAAGACCGCTGCATGGCGGTAAATTACATCTGCTGCCATTGTCATTGTTGACAATGTGACCAGCAGCATTGTAGTGCATAAGCAAGTCCGCGGGATTTCTGGCGATACGAATGACATACTTCCGTGCATTATTGGCCTTATTATAGAGGTTAACTATTTGACAGGCAATCTCATTCCTATTGTATATTTCAAATGTATTTAAATTTTTATTTATATGTCAGGAGAATCTACTGTAATCTAAGAACGTTCCTTGAAGGAAAATATGGCTGTTGAAAACAAACCCAGGAAAGATTAAAAATGATTTGTTTATGATCAGAATAAGTACATCTAAAATCTACAGCCTGTTTCCAGTCATTCGACAGGGTCAGGAATGGAATGAATAAAGCCCGATCTAGCGACGACAATAGGAATTGTGCCGGCTCCTGAAGCACTCCTCTGGGGCAATGATCGATGAATGACAAATGAAATGAAATATTGGACAGTGCTGCTGGAATGAATGATGACAGGGAAAACCGGAGTATCCGGAGAAAAACCTGGCCCGCCTCCATTTTGTCCAGCATGAATATCACATGCAGTGACCGGGATTTGAACCACGGAACCCAGCTGTGAGAGGCCGGCGTGATGCTGCCTGAGTAACAAAGGCTCCTTATAAGTACATTATGAACAGTAAAATCAATTGGTCTCACCTCCTTTTACACCCCACTGCCGTTAAGTTTATGTAACCCACCCCCAAAAAATAAAAGAAGACGTGTTTCTTTATGTTTAAAGGAGATTCCAAACACCAATGTTCACGTCTATTACCTTCAGTTTTGAGATATAAGTATCCCCATAAAAATAAAATACTTTTTTCACTTCATTTCACACTCCCCCACCCTACCCCCACTAACTGAATTTTCCGGCAAAAATACTTGTTTCTTTAATAGTAAAGGATCTTCTAAATACCAATTATTGCGACTCTAACTTCTTCTGTTTTTGATGTATGTGTCCTCATGAAAGGAATTCAACTCCTTTTCACTCCCGCCCCCAAGATGATTTTCCCCCAAAACGCGTTTTTCTTTGTTTTCAAAGGAGATCCAAATACCAATTTTCACATCTGTAACAACTTTAGTTTTTATTACATGTACAGTATGTATTCTCATACAATTAAGTCAATTAATTTTATAATTCTTTCAGCCCCCCCCCCCCCACATCATTGGATTTTCCGAGAAAGCGTGTTTCTTTACTTTTAAAGCAGATTCCAAATATCATATTTCACGTCTGTAACATCTTCATTTTTGAAATGGCAGTAGCCTAATTAAAAGAATTCAACACCATTTTCAGTCACTTTTACCCAACAACCCCCCCCCCCCCCACCTCCACCAAAGTGCTTTTTTCCGAAAACTAAAAATACAAGTTTCTTTATTTTTAATAGAGATAAAAAGTACCATTTTTCACTTATGTAACATGTTAAGTTTTTTGAGATATACTGTAGAAATTCTCGTTTTAAAATTTCACCCCTTTTTAGTTCCCCTTAACTGGAGTTTCCAAAAACAAATCACCTATGTTTCTTTACATTTACAGGAGATTCCAAATACCCACTTTTTACGTCTGTAATATTTTACGTTTCTGAGATATTCTGTTGATATAGTCTTTCAAAACATTCACCGCAATTTGTCACTCCTGTTTCACCGCCATTATTTGGATTTTCCATAAACGAAAAAAATACCTATTTCTTTATTTTTAAAGTAGATCCAAAACACCAAATTTCAGGTCTGTAATATCTTCAGTTATTGAGATATACGCATCCTCATTAAAGGCATTCAACCACTTTTTCACCCCTTTTCACCCCTCCTAATGGGATTTTTCGAAAACAAAAAATACGAGTTTCTTTATTTTTACTGAAGATTCTAAATACCAATTTTTACATCTGTAAACTTTAAAAGTTTTGATATATAGATGAACTCTTTTAAAAATTCACCCCCCTTTTCACCCTCCCATTAATTGGATTTTCCAAAAACAAAAAATACGCGTTTCTTTATTTGTAAAAGAGACCAAAGTACCAATTTTCAGGTCTGTAATATCTTCAGGTTATGAGATATAATTACCAGTATCCTGATTAAAGGTATTCAACCATTTTGGCACCCTTTTTCACCCCTTCTATTGTGATTTTCTGAAAACAAAAAAATACGTGTTTCCTTATTTTTAAAGAAGATTCTAAATGCCAATTTTTACATCTGTAAACTTTTAAAGTTTTGAGATATAGATACACTCATTTTAAAATTTCACCCCCCTTTTCACCCCCCTAGCAACGGAATATCCAAAAACCCTCTCTTAGCCACGCACCTACATCTTAATATGAATCTATGCCCAAAATTTCAATTGCTTTATGTCCAGTAGTTTTGGCTCGGCGATGATGAATCAGTCAGTCAGTCAGGACAAGTTATCTAGATAAAACAACTGGACATAAAGAAATGAAATTTTGGGCATAGATTCATATTAGGGTGTAGGTGCTCGCTAAGAGGGGATTTTTGGATATTCCTTCGCTAAGGGAGTGAAAAGGGGGTTGAAATTTTAAAATGAGTGTACCTATATCTCAAAACTTTTAAAAGTTTACAGAGAAAAATTGGTATTTAGAATCTTCTTTAAAAATAAGGGAACATGTATTTTTTTTTGTTTTCAGAAAATCCCAATAGGAAGGGGGAAAAACGGTGAAAAACGGGTTGAATGTCTTTAATCAGGATACCGGTACTTATATCTCAGAAACTGAAGATATTAGAGACCTGAAAATTGGTACTTCCGATCTCTTTTAAAAGTAAAGAAACACGTATTTTTTTTGTTTTAGGAAATCCAATTAATGGGAGGGTGAAAAGGGGGGTGAATTTTAAAATGAGTGCATCTATATCTCAAAACTTCTAAAGTTTACAGATGTAAAAATTGGTATTTATAATCTTCATTAAGAATAAAGGAACACGTATTTTTTTGTTTTTGGAAAATCCCAATAGGAGGGGTGAAAAGGGGTGAAAAATGGGTTGAATGCCTTTAATGAGGATACTTATATCTCAGAAACTGAAGGTATTACAGACCTGAAAATTGGTACTTTTGATCTCTTTTAAAAATAAAGAAACACGTATTTTTTGTTTTTGGAAAATCCAATTCATGGGAGGGTGAAAAGGGGGGGTGAATTTTTAAAATGAGTGCATCTATATCTAACAACTTAAAGTTTACAGATGTAAAAATTGGTATTTAGATTCTTCATTAAAAATAAATACACACGTATTTTTTGTTTTCGGAAAATCCCAATAGGAGGGGTGAAATTGGTAAAAAATGGGTTGAATGCCTTTAATGAGGCTACTTATATTTCAGAACCTGGAGATATTACAGACCTGAAAATTGGTGTTTGGGATCTCCTTTAAAAATAAAGAAACATGTATATTTTTGTTTTTGGAAAATCCAATTAATGGGAGGAGGGCTAAAAGGGGGTGAATTTTTAAAATGAGAGTATCTATATCTCAAAACTTTTAAAGATTATAGATGTAAAAATTGGTATTTAAAAATAAAGAAACACGTATTTTTTTTTGTTTTCGGAAAGTCCCAATGGGAAGGGAAGAAAAGAGAGAAAAGGGGGTTGAATAACTTTATGAGGCTACTTATATTTGAGAACCTGAAGATATTACAGACCTGAAAATTGGTACTTGGGATCTACTTTAAAAATATAAAATGGGTAGGTCTACATCTTAAAATTTTAAAAGTTTACAGATGTAACAATTTGTATTTAGAATTTCCTATAAAAATAAAGGAACACGTATTTTTTTTTTTTTTTGCTAGTGGCTTTACGTCGCACCGACACAGATAGGTCTTATGGCGACGATGGGATAGGAAAGGCCTAGGAGTTGGAAGGAAGCAGCCGTGGCCTTAATTAAGGTACTGCCCCAGCATTTGCCTGGTGTGAAAATGGGAAACCACGGAAAACCATCTTCAGGGCTGCCGATAGTGGGATTCGAACCTACTATCTCCCGGATGCAAGCTTCACAGCCGCGCGCCTCTACGCGCACGGCCAACTCGCCCGGTGAACACGTATTTTTGTTTTCTGTAAATCCCAATAGGAGGGGTGTAAAAGGGTTGAATGCCTTTAATGAGGATACATACATCTCAGAAACTGAAGATATTACAGAACTGAAAATTTGTATATGGGATCTCCTTTAAAAATAAAGAAACACGTATTTTCTTTGTTTTCGTACAATCCAGTTAATGGCGGTTAAACAGGAATGACAAAAATGGGGGTGAATTTTTCGAAAGACTATATCTACAGAATATCTGAGAAACGTAAAATGTACAGATGTAAAAAGTGGGTATTTTGAATTTCCTGTAAATGTAAAGAAATATAGGTGATTTCTTTTAGGAAACTCCCCTTAAGGGGAAATAAAAAGGGAAGAAATTTTAAAATGAGAATTTCTACAGTATATATCAAAAACATAACATGTTACAGAAGTGAAAAATGGTATTTTTTATCTCTATTAAGAATAAAGAAACGTGTATTTTTAGTTTTCGGAAATACCACTTGGGTGGAGGGGGGGGTAAAAGTTACTGAATGGTGTTGATTTCTTTTAATTAGGCTATTGACATCTCAAAAATCAAGATGTTACAGACGTGAAATTTGATATTTGGAATCTGCTTTAAAAGTAGAGAAACACTTATTTTCGGAAAATCCAATGAAGGTGGGGGCGGGGGGCTGAAGGACTTGAAAAATTAATTGACTTAATTGTATGAGAATACGTACATCTAATAAAAATAAATTTGTTACAGACGTGAGAATTGGTATTTGGATTTTCTTTAAAAACAAAGAAGAACGCGTTTTGGAGGGGGGAACACTTTCCGGGGCGAGAGTGAAAAGGATTTGAATTCTTTTCACGAGGACACATAAATCAAAAACTGAAGAAGTTAGAGTCGTGATAATTGATATTTAGAAGATCCTTTACTATTAAAGAAACAAGTAATTTTTTGCCGCAAATTTCAGTTATTGGGGGGGGGGGGGAGTTTGAAAGGAAGTGAAAAAAGGGAATTATTTTTATGGGGATACTTATATCTCAAAACTGAAGGTAATAGACGTGAACATTTGTGTTTCGAATCTCCTTTAAACATAAAGAAATAGACTACGCCTTCTTTTATTTTTTGGGGGGGGGGATTGCTAATTAAACTTAACGGCGGTGGGGTGTAAAAGGAGGTGAGACCAATTGATTTTACTGTTCATAATGTACTTATAAGGAGCCTCCGTTGCTCAGGCGGCAGCGTGCCGGCCTCTCACAGCTGAGTTCCGTGGTTCAAATCCCGGTCACTCCATGTGACATTCGTGCTGGACAAAACGGAGGCGGGACAGGTTTTTCTCCAGATACTCTGGTTTTCCCTGTCATCATTCATTCCAGCAACACTGTCCAATATTTCATTTCATTTGTCATTCATCGACCATTGCCCCAGAGGAGTGCTTCCGCAGCCGGCACAATTCCTATTGTCGCCGCTAGATTGGGCTTTATTCATTCCATTCCTGACCCTGTCGAATGTCTGGAAACCGGCTGTAGATTTTCGATGTACTTATTCTGATCAAAAACCGATCATTTTTAATCTTTCCTGGGTTCGATTTCAACAGCCATATTTTCCTTCGGAGAACGTTCTTAGATTACGGTAGACTCTCCTGGCATATAAATAAAAATTTAAACACGTTTGAAATAAATGATAGGAATGAGATTGACCGTCAAATTATTCACCTCTATAATACGGTCAATATGTCATTCGTATCGCCAGAAATCCTGCACACTTGCCTACGCGCGACAATGGTGCTGGTCACATTGTCAACAATGACAATGGCAGCAGATGTAATTTACCGCCAAGTAGCGGTCTTTCATCTTGCGGTGGGGTCCAGAACATCTGATAATAATAATAATAATAATAATAATAATAATAATAATAATAATAATAATAATAATAATAATAATAATAATATTGTTCTGGACCGTCGTCAAATTGTGCGGACCGCGCTGGAAACGGGTCCTGGCCTGGTAATGACTACAAATACAGTCCGGCCGCGGGTTCAGTACCGCCAAGGCACCCAAGACGTTACCACGCCGAATCTCCTTCAGGATTTGATCCATACTGAAAATGCTTCTAGGAAAAGATGGCAAAGATTTAGGGACCCATCTGACCGCGTGGAATACTTGGACCTAGCCCGGGAAGTACGAAATCGATTTTCTGAAAGAAAGATTGAAAATGTGAGGAACTTTGCCTTAATCTATCAGAAAACGAGTCAGATCTCGAATTTTGGCGGATTATCTCAGAAAACAAGCCAGATCGCGAATTTCGGAGGATTATATATAAAACGTTAAGCATTCAATTATAAATTTCAGTATAATACTGTAGCGAAGCACGGGTATCTTGCTAGTTTTATATATATAGATAGTGGCTTTAATCCAGTTCATTTATTTCTTTATGTTAGATCAAATAAAGGGTTTGTTTTTTCAGATATTTCATTAAGGTTGAAATTTGGATTAAAGAATTGATCCAGGTGGATGAAATAATTCTCACAGAAACCATAAACACCATACATCAAGGCTCTTTACATCCACAAGTCCAAAAAGGTGCTGCATACTACAGCATGGTTCATCGTACATTCAATATCCCAATGTTAAAAAAAGATCTTATACATAAATTAAACACCATCAGAAACATAGCCAAGGCCAACGGATATAATAAACATTTCATTAAAGGAATAATAAATAGTCAGACATCGACTTTCCACTACTCTCACTAAAGAAGAAAAAACTAACAAAACCTTATTTTCCACTTTCAATTTTAATAACCCACAGATACACCAGGTTTCCTACATTTTCAAAAAACATGATACAAAAATATATTTTCAAAAAGGCAATTTTACACAACACAAACTCAATTAATAATAATAATAATAAAATTTTTTATAGATCAGGTGTTTATGTGCTTAAATGTAGTAGCTGCCTGTCCGCCTATATTGGCCAAACAGGTAGAAACTTTGACACAAGGTACTTAGAACATATAAATTCATGAAAATATAATACATTTTCAGGTATGGGAAAACATATGATGGACTCAAACCATAAATTCACAAATATGGTTCAGGACCTAAATATCTTAAAAATGGTTAATAAGGGCTCTCTGCTCAATTCTGAAAATTGTTTCATCCACCTGGATCAATTCTTTATCCCATTTTCATCCTTAATGAAATATCTGAAAAAACAAATGCTTTATTTCATCTATTAATTCCTATTTTCAATAAAAAGAAATGAAGTACTCTAAACCCCCTTCTTTCCTTCCTCAGCCCCACCTTAGGCATTTTTTATTTTGTATTTTATATATTTTATGTATTTTTATTTTTTATTTTTTCCCTCCATGTTTGTTTCTGCCATGTTGGAAACAAATAAACATCTCAACTCTTTCCCATCAACTTCATTCTGTTCATACTTGTTTCAGATGAGCTGTGTTCTAGAAGATTCTTCAAGTGCTGGTATTTTAAGTGCTTCTTCAATGATCTGTACTGGAAACAAATGAAAATCTCAACACTTTCCTATCAACATCATTTTGTTCACACTTGTTTCAGTTGAGCTGAGTTCTAGAAGATTCTTCTAGTGTTGATATTTTAGTGTATCACCTGGTCTTCTCTGAGGTGCAGTCTTCCAATTGTTGGAGGAAAGCTGAGAGCTTGCACAGGACATGTGATTATGATGAGTGTTTTTAAAATATTTACTTGTCTTGAATTTCATGCTTGCTTCATATTTATTTATTTATTTATTTATTTATTTATTTATTTATTTATTTATTTATTTATTTATTTATTTATTTATGTCTTGCCATTACTTTGATTTTGACTGATGATGGTCTCTGGTAAGACCGAAACTAGTTTCAACAAATACATGTAACTTTTTTAAGGTTACAACAAACAGTATTGAATAGGTGGAAACCTTTAGCTTTTGTTTTACACTCTATGCTATGGCTCTCGAGTACAGCCCACATAAACACAGACCTACCAGGGACTTGATATGTATGGATTTCTTACACTGAAACTGTTTTGTTACAAATTAAACACACTTCTTTGTTCTTTACTTCAGTTTGTCCATTTCATTTAAAATGACCTGCCGTCATATGGAAAGTTTCTTTTCTTTTCTTTTCTTTTCTTTTCTTTTCTTTTCTTTTCTTTTCTTTTCTTTTCTTTTCTTTTCTTTTCTTTTCTTTTCTTTTCTTTTCTTTTCTTTTCTTCTTTTTTCTTTTCTTTCACTTAGGCTTATAAGCCCTAATCACCATTTATACTCCACTTTAAAATGTAAGAAGATTACCGTGCGATCACTAATTCAGGAAGTGTGTTTGTCAGGTATCATAAATAAGCCTTGTTCTCAGGCTGCCAGAACAGATGGGGTTTCTTATTCCTATACAGTAGAAGTATGTAAAAGCTTACAAACATATATGCTGGAAATAGTTCATTATTATTTTTGAAAAAGTGTCCTGCTCTTGTAAGTTCATCTTATTCCAAACAAAATTGTTAAAAATGGTTAAAAATCAGTTAAATTAATGAAATAATTTACGCAATACATTTTAGGAACCTGTATTTTGTCAAATTTTCAATTCTAGAGAGACCTCTCCTTTTATGTGATAAAAGAGTGAATATGATCATAAATAATTTCCAGTTCCTGTTCGTTAGTTCTAGTTTCTTATCATATTCATCCCAGCAGCAAGTTCAAATTTTAAAACACTTATAACTTACAATAACCCACATTTTTCAAAAACGAAAATAGAGTTCTTGTAGTAGGAAGAAACATGACAAGGTTTATCAAAGTGATTAATATAAGAAACTTTTAGGTCACAAGTTTTCTGAAAACAAAATACAAACCATAATTGTGGAAATTGCAGTCTCGGAAGCGTAAGTTAAGTGCAGAATCAGATGGACAGTTATCCATCTCTGAAACAGCTTCAGAACATTCGAGCGTGTCAGCAGATTGATAAGAAAAGCGGAAACGTCCATTGATGGGACAGAACTCCTCACGAATCGGATCACCATTTGCATCCTTTATTTCTGTAACAAAAAATTGCATTGAATGCTTGGATTCTCATTTAAAATTCTGAGCATAAGAATACTGTGTAGGAGGTATGCTGTAATGGAGGTTATTGGGGATTTAATTGAGACTATGGAGTGGGTATGTGGGAAACTGGGAGTGAGATTTCTAGATCCTAATCGGTGGGTAGGAGATAGGGATCTGCACTCAGATGGCCTTCACATAAAACGGCAGTGGTACATATAAGGGAAACAGGGTGGGCCTAGGGAGCAGTATTAAGGGAACAGGCAACTGGAAATCAAGTAGGGATGACATAAAAATGTTAGTGCTCAACTGTAAAAGTATTGTAAAGAAAGGAATAGAATTAAGTAATTTAATAGATATATACTTACCAGATATTGTAATAGGAGTTGAATCATGGCTGAGAAATGATATAATGGATGCAGAAATTTTCCCACGGAACTGGAGGGTGTATCATAGAGATAGGATAGGAATGGTAGGAGAAGGAGTATTAATTTTGGTGAAAGAAGAATGTGTAAGCTACGAAAAAGTTAAAGATGACAAACACGAAATTCTAGGGTTAAAGCTCATATCTAGAGATAATAGGCAACTTGATGTCTTTGGAGTGTACAGACCAGGAAAGGGTAGCATAGATGCTGATTCAGAATTATTTGATAAGATAATCAGCTATGTGGGAAACGATAAGGAAAGGAACGTGATTGTGGCGGGCGATCTCAATTCAGCAAATGTCAATTGGGAAGGAAATGCGAACGACAGGAAGCTTGACCAACAAATGGCAAATTAGTTAATATGGGAAGGGCATCTGATTCAGAAACTGATGGAACCAACTAGAGGGAAGAATATTCTGGATGTGGTGCTGGTAAAACCAGATGAGCTCTATAGAGAAACCGAAGTAACAGATGGTATTAGTGATCACGAAGCTGTTTTTGCGGTAGTTATAAATAAATGTGAAAGAAAGGAAGATATTAAAATCAGGACTATTGGGCAGTACCATATGGCTGGTAAAACAGGCATGAGGGAGTTTTTAATAAGTAACTATGATCGGTGGAAAACGGTAAATAAAAATGTAATAAACAGGCTCTGGGATGGGTTTAAAGCAATTGTTAAGGAATGTGAAAATAGGTTTGTACCTTTAAAGGTGGTAAGGAATGGCAACGATCCACTATATTGTAACAGAGAAGTAAAGAGACTAAGAAGGAGGTGCAGGTTGGAAAGAAATAGTTACAAATGGCTGTAGAAGTAAGGAGAATTTGAAGGAACTTACTAGGAAATTAAATCTAGCAAAGAAGTCAGCTAAGGATAACATGATGGCAAGCATAATTGGCGGTCGTACAAATTTTAGTGAAAATGGAAGAGTATGTATAGGTACTTTAAGGCAGAAACAGGTTCCAAGAAGGATATTCCAGGAACCATTAATGAACAAGGGGAGAGTGTATGCGAGGATCTTCAAAAGGCAGAAGTCAGCAGTATGTGAAGATTGTTGGTTACAAGGATAATGTCCAGACGGAGGAGGCGACTAATACTAAAGAAGTATCAAAATTTACCTATGACAGCAATGACATTTACAGTAAGATACAAAAGATGAAAACTGGGAAAGCTGCTGGAATTGATAAGGTTTCGGGGGATATACTAAAGACAATGGGTTGGGATATAGTACCCTATCTGAAGTACTTATCTGATTATTGTTTGCATGAAGGAACTATACCAAATGAATGGAGAGTTGCTACAGTAGCCCCTGTGTATAAAGGAAAGGGTGATAGATATAAAGCTGAAAATTACAGGCCAGTCAGTTTGACATGCATTGCATTTAAGCTTTGTAAACATTCTTTCTGATTATATAAGACATGTTTGCAAAATTAATAACTGGTGTGATAGAAGGCAGTTTGGGTTTAGGAAAGTTTATTTCACTGAAGCTCAACTTGTAGGATTCCAGCAAGATACAGCAGATATCCTGGGTTCAGAAGGTCAATTGGATTGTATCGCGATTGACCTGTCTATGGCATTTGATAGGGTTGATCATGGGAGACTACTGGCAAAAATGAGTGCAACTGGACTCGACAAAAGAATGACTGAATGGGTGGCTCTGTTTCTAGAAAATAGAACTTGAGAATTAGAGTAGGCGAAGCTTTATCTGTCCCTGTAATAATTAAGAGGGGTATTCCTCAAGGCAGTATTATTGGACCTTTATGTTTTCTTATATATATCAATGATATGTGTAAAGAAGTGGAAACAGAGATAAGGCTTCTTGCAGATGATGTTATTCTGTACAAAGTAATAATTAAGTTACAAGATTGTGAGCAACTGCAAAATGACCTCGATAATGTTGTGGGATGGACAGTAGGCAATGGTATGAAGATAAATGGGGTTAAGAGTCAGATTGTGAGTTTCGCAAATAGGGAAAGTCCTCTCAGTTTTAATTACTGCGTTGATGGGGTGAAAGTTCCCTTTGAGGATCATTGTAAATATCTAGGTATTAATGTAAGGAAAGATCTTCATTGGGCTAATCACATAAATATGATTGTAAATAAAGGGTACAAATCTCTGCACATGGTTATGAGGGTATTTAGGGGTTGTAGTAAGGATGTAAAGGAGAGGGCATATAAGTTTCTGGTAAGACCCCAACTAGAGTATGGTTCCAGTGTATGGGACCCTCATCAGGATTACTTGATTCAAGAACTGGGGAAATCCAAAGAAAAGCAGCTCGATTTGTTCTGGGTGATTTCCGACAAAAGAGTAGTGTTACAAAAATGTTGCAAAGTTTGGGCTGGGAAGACTTGGGAGAAAGGAGATGATCTGCTCAACTAAGGGGTATGTTAAATGTTATAAATCTCATAATGATAGCCGAATTGGAGTACAGAATGTAAAATGTTTCAAACAAATTTATTAAAAACCACCATTCCAATACTAACACTAAAGAAGTATTAAAATTTACCTATGACAGCAATGACATTTACAGTAAGATCCAAAGTATTAGTATTGGAATGGTGGTTTTTAATAAATTTGTTTGAAACTTTTTTCATAAGGGGGTTATTGCCCGAGCTGTCTGTGAAGAGGTGGCCTGGGGGGACATCAGTAGACGAATAAGTTTTAGTGGTCTCTTTAAAAGTAGGAAAGATCACAATATCAAGATAATGTTGGAATTCAAGAGGACAAATTGGGGCAAATATTCGTTTATAGGAAGGGGAGTTAGGGATTGGAATAACTTACCAAGGAGATGTTCAATAAATTTCCAATTTCTTCGCAATCATTTAAGAAAAGGCTAGGAAAACAACAGATAGGGAATCTGCCACCTTGGAGACTGCCCTAAATGCAGATCAGTAGTGACTGATTGATTGATTGATTGATTGATTGATTGATTGATTGATTGATTGATTGATTGATTGATTGATTGATTGATTGATTGATTGATTGATTGATTGATTGATTGATTGATTGATTGATTGATTGACTGAAGCCTCATTACTACCACAGTCTATTCAACAGGGGTTGAAACAGGAAATTTTGTGAATCTGAGTGGTTACTCCCATGACTCACCAGCTCTTTAAACTCATTTTTTAAATCAGTAGATCAGAAACACATCTAGATCAAATGTCCACAACAAATATAATTGTTTATTAAACTAGCCGATGTAAATTCATCGTTGACAGGTTAGTTTTTGTAATAGCAGGCAGCAGTGCCACCTAACAACGAAAAATGGCAGCAGAAGAGACAGAGAACATAATAACAATAGTCAGTGTGGTGTTGATAATTTAGGAGGCTCAAGACATTATAAGCCATCACCTTCTTATCCTCTTCTTCTGTCTCGGCAAAAAGTGGCGAGTCATCGCCCCGCAGATAGCCGACTGACGACCCTCCTGGGGTGAGCCTCCTTTATATGGGATTGAGGCTCGCGTGTACTGAATTCAGCACATCCCGGGAGGGAGCGTCCGTCAGGTTCTCAGCGGAAGCGATGGGCCGCCGCGAGAGTGTTAACCCTCTCTATGCACACAGCCTTATTAAAGATATATACTGATCCAATACAAAAGGAGTGGCAGGGAGGAAAGCTCTGCGCCCACTACTGAGAGTGTAACGGGCGACGGAGCTGTTGATATACGAAATCACAGAATTGCACTGCACAAAGTCCGTATTGTTCAAGAAGTGATGCACCGCTAAGATCGCTGCAGCGGTCTCCGCAACGTTGATCCGAGCAGGCTCCTGGAATGCATGAGCCCATGCTTGGTGGTACTTCGGCACCACGACAGCAATGGACCAGGGGGTGGCATCCGAGAAGATCTCCACCTGGTGGCATCCTGGAAGCATCTGTCTGGGTGTGGTGAAGAAATCTGGGGTAAGTAGACAACGGGCCAAGAAGAATTTGCTTTCAAGAATATGGCACAAGGGAGATGGCACGTTGCTGGGTGGCATGGTGCATGCTGATTTCCTGGCTGGCGATACTGATAGTGATGCCGAGGTAAGTGAGAATGGGCGTCGGGTGCAGGACCGGCTTGGAGTAGTTGATGGTAATGCCAAGAATCACTGTGAGGTACAACTCAATGTCATGCATCATGTGGTCAGAAAGGTCAGGACTATGAATTAGCCAGTCGTTCAGATAGGGAATCATCTGGACAACAAACTCCTGGGTCAGAAGTTCCTGCATGGTTGTGGCCCAGCATTGCATGATGGATGGGGTCAGGCTATGCCCCATTGGCAGGTAGGTCGAACGGTGTTGTACACCACGGTAGAGGATACCATATGGGTGTCGGGTCCATTGGGAAATAGGGATATGATAAAAGACTGACCAAAGGTCAAGCTTGCAAGCAAGTAGGTGCAAAGGAATTGAAGCTAAGGCCTGTGATAGACCACGGAATGGGAAGTGAGGATGATTAATACAGGGGGTCCAAGCACTCAGGTCTTAGATGACCCGCGCTGCCCCTGTTTCCTGAATAATATTTCCACGTCAACAATACTTGCCGTTGATGCACTTGGCAATAAAACTCTAAATTCGTATGTTATTATAGCTTGCACGGTATAAATGTGTTGGTTATAAAAGGTTGGAAATCAGATTTTCTATAATTTTATGAAGCAGAGGCGATTGAGTCATAGAAGGGGGGTGGGGGAGACACAAAAATATATAGAAAACAAAAAGTACCGGAGATTTGGGGAGTATAGTGGGGATAGACAATAAAATTGAAACAAAACAGCTATGAAAAGGTACGTTTTTGATGCTCTGAGCGAATTTCGAGAGAGAATTAAAGGTTGACAGTCTACCAACTTAACTATGGTAATGATTTTTTTTTGGGGGGGGGGGGGGATTTCGATTCAACACTACAACGAAACATTCACCAAAGGAACAATTACACATGTGAGCAAGTAAGGTTTTGTGCCATTAGGCTTACATAATTGCTCTTCTGCACGCTGCTGGTTCGGATGGCATTTTGTGTGTATTTCTGCTAATGTTTCTTTTAATATTTAAAGAAATTAAAGGAAAGATTTAGGTAATATGCAACAGGGTTTTATAAACTGTTTTTTTTAATACCTAATTCCTAGATTTAGGTGGCTTAATGGCTAAAACGGAATAAAAATTTAATTTTATCTCCACAAAAATCGCCTCTACTGATTTTATGTACAATATTATATATGAGTAATATGTCCTGAGTGTCCGGCTCCATGGCTAAATAGTTAGCGTGCTGGCCATTGGTCACAGGAGTCCCGGGTTCGATTCCCGGTGGGTTCGGGAATTTTTAACCATAATTGGTTAATTTTGCTGACACAGGTGCTGGGCGTATGTGTCATCTTCATCATCACTTCATCCCCATCACGACACGAAGGTCGCCTACGGGAGTCAAAACAAAAGAAGTGCATCTGACGAGCCGAACATGTCCTCGGACACTCCCGGCACAAAAAGCCATACGCCATTTAATTTCCCGAGTATATAAAAGTTTATGAAAAATGTAAAAATAGTGAATACCTATTGTACCTTATTATTTCTCTTGTAGTAAAGCACATGAAATATAAAAGCCCGGGAAATTAATATTTTGCACAACGTTTATAACTAACAGTTATTCAATACAGCTAATATTAACGGAGAAATTTGACATTTCCTGTTTCGGCCCCCCTTAAATACTGCTACGCCACTGCATACTACTCAAGATATAAGATATAATCTTAGCTAGTGTACATCCTGGTTATCCTTGAGCTTAAATGACAAGTTTCGAGCAAATAGTTTAAGATGTGTCCCCATAATGTGATAATCAATCAATCAATCAATCAATCAATCAAGCAATCAATCAATCAATCAATCAATCAATCAATCAATCAATCAATCAATCAATCAATCAATCAATCAATCAATCAATCAATCAATCAATCAAAAATATAACTGAACCTACTTTTGACTTATATGTATAGCTTCTACCAGTAGTTTAAAGACACCTGCACTTATAACAAGCATACTTCCTGTCTGTTAACTTTAATCATAAGCAATACCATTGTTATGTGAAATGTGTTTGCCTGCTGCCATTTCTTGATGGATACAGTACTTTTGTATCCATCTCTTGGCACAGGCCAGAGTAAAGTGTAGCTTTCACTGAAGTCGCAGTCTCATCCATGGCTGTGACAATATGGAAGCTGCTGGGGTATGGGTGGTGCTGAGTAATGGCATTCAGAGCACGACTAGTGCATGTGAGTGTTATGAAAGGTGTTGCTCATAGGGTCAGTTGTGCTGCAATAGCACTTTCTGACCCAGTGAGGAAAGCAATGGCAAACTACCTCACTCCTCGTCTTGCCTAGTACGCCTCATTTTGGTGCTGCCATTGGTTTTTGTGGTTTCCTTATAACCGCATAACCTTTGGTGGTGCTATTTGAGGATCCAACCAGTCTCTGGGCTGATGACCTAACAGACAGACAGTGAAATGTGTAATTGCTGTTCACAGGTGCATTTGGTTGTACTGTGATTGTTATGAAGTACTACACATTGCTGCACTACGCACTTCTCTGGCCGCTTTGTCTCTTAGCTAGTCCGTTACAAACATGCTCAAATGAAGCTGATATTTCTTCCTTGTTTCTTTTTACTGATTTTACAGTTATTTCTAATGTGATGATCATTTCTCCTCATACACATATGGTAAAATATTTCATCAAGTCCACTGCACACATCTCCGCAAACAATAAAAGAACGCGATTTTTCTAATTTTTTAACATGAAAAAACTCGGTAACTACTGAACAGTCCGCCTCTGTGGTGTAGTGGTTAGTGTGATTAACTGCCACCCCCGGACGCCCGGATTCGATTCCTGGCTATGCCACGTAATTTGAAAAGTGGTACGAGAGCTGGAACGGGGTCCACTCAGCCTCGAGAGGTCAACTGAGTAAGGGTGGGTTCGATTCCCACCTCAGCCACCCTGAAAGTGATTTTCCGTGGTTTCCCAATTCTCCTCCTGGCAAATGTCGGGATGGTACCTAACTTAAGGCCACGGCCGCTTCCTTCCCTCTTCTTTGTCTATCCCTTCCAATCTTCCCATCCCCCACCAAGGCCCCTGTTCAACATAGCAGGTGAGGCCGGCTGGGCGAGGTACTGGCCATCCTCCCCAGTTGTATCCCCCGACCCAATGTCTCACGCTCCAATAGAAGGTTGTCGTGATTTTGTTAATCGCAAGGGCTGGCTGTCTTATAATATGATTACAGTTGCTGATCATTTATATTTATATTTATATTTGTTATTCCGACAGAACTTTGATGGTGATGATTTCGTCAGAACAAACATGGAGTGTGTGCGTTTTCAATACGATCTCAGTACGATCCGCGTTTACATGGAACTCAATTCGAACCGAGTACGATACGATCCCAGATTTTGCCGTATCGACCTTGAGACCGAGTCCGAACTGGGCCCCCGTTTACATGGCGTTTTCAGTACGGGAAGTGTACTCAGATCGATCTGAATCCTGCATGTAAACGTACTAATTGATGAGCATAGCGGAGCACGCTTTTTGCCACACAGGTAAGATTTCGCTACAGTGATTCTCTCGCAGACGGTGGCGCCGCCGCTTTTTTTACTGTATCATTTACTAACTCTAGGGTATTTAGGGTTTGTAGCAAGGATGTAAATGAGAGGGCGTATAAGTCTCTGATAAGACCCCAATTGCAGTATGGTTCCAGGATTACCCGATACGAGAATTGGAGGGGATCTAAAGGAAAGCGGCACGGTCTGTTGACAGTGGTTTCCGACAAGAGAGTAGTGTTACGAAAATGTTGCAAACTTTGGGATGGGAAGACTTGGTAGTAAGGAGACGAGATGCTCGACTAAACGGTATGTTACGAGATGTCAGTGGAAAGATGGCGTGCAATTACATTAATAGATGAATATGCTTAAGTGGATCTTTTAAAAGTAGGAAAAGATAATCATATGGAGATACATTTGGAACTCAAGAGGGAAAATTAGGACAAATATTCATTTATAGGACGAGGAATAAGGTAGTGAAATAATTTATCAAGGGAAATGCTCGATAAATGTCCAAGTTCTTTGAAAACATTTAAGAGGCTAGGTAAACAACTGATAGGGAATCTACCCCCCTGGATAACAGTCCTAAATGCAGTTAATTGATTTTTGACTGAATCGTGTAGCAAACGTATAATCAAATCAATCACTACTGATCTGCATTTAGGGCAGTCGCCCAGGTGGCAGATTCCCTATCTGTTGTTTTCTTAGCCTTTTCTTAAATGATTGCAAAGAAATTGGAAATTTATTGAACATCTCCCTTGGTAAGTTATTCCAATCTCTAACTCCCCTTCCTATAAACGAATATTTGCCCCAATTTGTCCTCTTGAATTCCAACTTCATCTTCATATTATGATCTTTCCTACTTTTAAAGACACCATCCAAACGTATTCGTCTACTGATGTCCTCCCACGCCATCTCTCTACTGACAGCTCGGAACATACCACTCAGTCGAGCAGCTCGTCTCCTTTCTCGCAAGTCTTCCCAGCCCAAACTTTGCAACATTTTTATAACGCTACTCTTTTGTCGGAAATCGCCCAGAACAAATCGAGCTGCTTTTCTTTGGATTTTTTCCAGTTCCTGAATCAAGTAATCCTGGTGAGGGTCCCATACACTGGAACCATACTCTAGTTGGGGTCTTACCAGAAACTTATATGCCCTCTCCTTTACATCCTTACTGCAACCCCTAAATACTCTCATAACCATGTGCAGAGATCTCTACCCTTTATTTACTATCATATTTATGTGATTACCCCAATGAAGATCTTTCCTTATACTAATACCTAGGTATTTACAATGATCCCCAAAGGGAACTTTCACCCCATCAACGCAGGAATTAAAAGTGACAGGACTTTTTCTATTTGTGAAACTCACAACCTGACTTTTATCCCCGTTTATCTTCATACCATTGCCTACTGTCCATCCCACATCGAGGTCATTTTGCAGTTGCTCACAATCTTGTAACTTATTTATTACTCTGTACAGAATAACACCATCTGCAAAACGCCTTTCAAGTAATAGCTCTTGTACTGTTTACGCTTTACGAAAATAATATAGACTGGCGCAACAATAAGAGATTGTATGAGGAGACTACTGAGAGAAGCACTATACCATTGGTTTATCATTTCTTCTTTCCTTACCTCTTTTTACATTTATTATTTTTGCATTAACATTTTTTGCAAAGGATATCTTATGCGATTTTGTTAACATATTTCCTATTTTTCTTACTCTCTCAAATATAATAATTCCATATTCAAGAAAATAACGATGTTATCAGCCAAAGAGTAGTTGATAATGCTAGTGGCAAATTTGATTGTTGTTTTAAGGGGCCTAACATCTAGACCATCAACCTGTGGAAAATTTAACTTCACATTTGGTTGGTGACTATATTATACATTTTCAAGAATAAAAGGCAATGTTCCATTGAATGAAAACGTACAACAATATATGATAATATATAAATGATATTATTTATTTATTTATTTATTTATTTATTTATTTATTTATTTATTTATTTATTTATTTATTTATTTATTATTTATTTACAGGTATCAATATTATTTCTATTCTGCAACACTGAAAAGCCAATGTGATTTGTACCAAACACATTGTTACATATGAAGTTCGATTAAGCCAACCCGGCTCCTTGGCTGAATAGTCAGCGAGTGATCTTCGGTTCAGAAGGCCCTGGGTTCTATTCCCGACCGGGTCGGGGATTTTAACTGTGTATAGTTAATTCTTTCAGCTCGGAGGCTGGACGTTTGTTTGTCTTAATGCACATTTCTATTTATATACATCACACTACAAACCACCACAGAAACGCGCAACAGTGAATACATCCCTCCACATAGGGTTGGTATCAGTAAAGGCATCATCCCGAAAAACTGGGCTTAGCCACGTATAGTGTAGACTCCAAGAACTGTAATTCGGAATAGGCCAAGAGAAGTCAGGTATGAAATCATCGAAAAATTCACATACTTTAAAAACAACGTCCTGTAGACAAACCAGGTCGTTTGCTTCCAACTGACAATCACTGGAGAATGTCGTCCACTACGAAGTAAAAACTTCAGTCGGTTGTTCTGCTGTGTGCTTAGGTTACGTTAACTGATAATACAGTAAATATATTCACATCTCAAGTCACAAATGGTGTTAGGATTGTCTTGAAAAACACCCAGAAACTTCTACTTAATGTCCATGCATCATGATGCTCCTAGAAAAGGAAGTTTTCTCCTAAGAAAGTGTGTTAAACATATGTTCCTTGCAAAATCATATTTAAATAGCTTATGTGATTTTATTTGGTGATAAATTTTCGAGTCCGCCTCCGTAGTGTAGTGGTTAGTGTGATTAGCTACCACCCCCGGAGGCCCGGGTTCGATTCCCGGCTCTGCCACGAAATTTGAAAAGTGGTACGACGGCTGGAACAGGGTCCACTCAGCCTCGGGAGGTCAACTGAGTAGAGGTGGGTTCGATTCCCACCTCAGTCATCCTGGCACCGAGCTCGATAGCTGCAGTCGCTTAAGTGCGGCCAGTATCCAGTATTCGGGAGATAGTAGGTTCGAACCCCACTGTCGGCAGCCCTAAAAATGGTTTTCCGTGGTTTCCCATTTTCACACCAGGCAAATGCTGGGGCTGTACCTTAATTAAGGCCACGGCCGCTTCCTTTCCACTCCTAGCCCTTTCCTGTCCCATCGTCGCCGTAAGACCTATCTGTGATGGTGCGACGTAAAACAACTAGACATCCTGGCAGTGGTTTCCCACTTCTCCAGGCAAATGCCGACATGGTACCTAACTTAAGGCCACGGCAACTTCCTTCCCTCTTCCTTGTCTATCCCTTCCAATCTTCCCAACCCCCCCGCAAGGCCCCTGTTCAGCATAGCAGGTGAGGCCGCCTGGGCGAGGTACTGGTCATCCTCCACAGTTGTATCTCCCGACCCAGAGTCTGAAGCTCTAGGACACTGCCCTTGAGGCGGTAGAAGTGGGATCCCTCGCTGAGTCCGAGGGAAAAATCGACCCTGGAGGGTTAGCAGATAAAGAAGAAGAAGATAAATTCTCAAATGTAGATGAAGGTCCAGAATAGGTATCTTCCCAATAATAATAATAATAATAATAATAATAATAATAATAATTTACAATGTAAAGAAGAAGGCGTAAGCTGCTGCAAAAGAAGCGATCCATTCACCACCTAAACTTACAAACGTACCTGCTAGGGATATTTGCTGTCAGCTACGTCACACATCTTGGCTACCTATGCGATCTCCCAACAAGATGAGAGCAATTAAGACAATTGCCGTATGGAGGTCCTCTTTCCGGCCTTCGTGGAGAGAAGCCATAGTTTTGTGTAGGCTCAGGATAGGTCATGGACCATCCACGCACTCTTCTCTTAAAGAGCGGAAGAACACCCCCCTCCCCCCCCCCCCCCCCCCCGCTCCGAGTGGGTTCTTATGGTGCCGAATTCACCGCGACTCACATACTCACAGAGTGCGCCTATCTGGCCCAAGGCAGAACCTCGGCCTGTGGGAGACACTCGAACTCATACTAGCCGATGACGAGAATACTGCTGATCACGTCATTTGTTTTATGTGTGAGAGTGAATTTCTAGTGATGTGTTTTGGTGTGCCCTTTTCGCCTTAGTAAAATATTTTTTGTTTTATTTTTAATTCATTTTGAAATTCTCCCGTTGAAAGTTTTTTATATATTTTTCCATTTAATTTGTTTAGAGGGGATGATTACCTACTTATACTTCTCTTAAAACAAACGCCACTACCATAGCTGGCTGTATTGATGTAATAATAATAATAATAATAATAATAATAATAATAATAATAATAATAATAATAATAATAATAATCATCATCATCATCATAATAATAATCATCCTAGCCTTTTCCCGATTACATGGGGTCGCACTACATGTGGATTTGGCCCAGCTTTTACAGCTGAATGACCTTCCTGTTGCGAACCTTATCTGGAGGAATGAATTTGGTATTGCGTTTCTCTGAAGTGATTAGTAGTGTGACGTTCTGTCTGTGTATGAAGTGGCGTGTATTAGGACGAACATAAGGTCAGTCCCCAAGCCAGAAGAACTAATAGTTGCAGCTAAAATCTCCGGCCCGGCCGGCAATCGTACCTGGGACCCTCTGAACCGAAGGCCACTACACTGACCATTTAGTTATTATTATTATTATTATTATTATTATTATTATTACACAGCCTGTATCACATGTTTTATGTTTGTTATCTTGAGCAGATCAGCCTTGAGGGATATGTCACTGCCCTTGTTACGATCCAGGGGAAACTGGGAGGGATATTTGGAGGACGCCGGAAACGGAAGTCCGACAATAGGGCACCAGGACACGTGGCACTTAGTGAAGCCTAACCGTATCAAAGGACAGCCCCCTTTCTCTACAGTGTTTTGGTTGAGGCACTGTGTACAATCGTCGGAGGCTCGTAGAGAAGCCATTGAGGAACATTTACAAGAATCATATTTCTCAACCATGAGCTTGACTAAATAATTGGCAACATAAAAATTTCTTGACCACTTCCGTACTGAAGTAAAGTCCGCATCTCATTCATATTTGAAGCAATACACTTATATCAATCTTTCTCCCGAATACATTCCGGTTCATATCGGTATGTTGTAAACGTGCAAAGGAAATCACAATATTCCACTCCCCATCCATGGCAAAGCACGAAAAATGCTGATAAATACCGACCGAGCTCGATAGCTGGAGTCGCTTAAAGTGCGGCCAATATCCAGTATTCGGGAGATAATGGGTTCGATCTCCAGTTCAGAAGATGGTTTTCAGTGGTTTCCCATTTTCACACCAGGCAAATGCTGGGACTGTACCTTAATTAAGGGCACGACTGCTTACTTCCCACTCCTAGCCTTTTCCTCTCCCAACTTCGCCATAAGACCTATCTGTGTCGGTGCGACGTAAAGCAAATAATAATAATAATAATAATAATAATAATAATAATAATAATAATAATAATAATAATAATTACGGGCAATCCCTAGTGCTAACAGTTCTGCAAGTCAAAGAAGTAAATAAACTAGTATCGATCACTTACTGTATCTTTCTGGAAATAACTTCAGTAAAGTCTTGTCGTGTAGATCCAAGCTTGTGTATAGGAGATGGTAGGTTCGAACCCCACCGTCGGCAGACCCTGAAGATAGTTATCCATTGTTTCCTATTTTCATACAGGAAATATGCCGGCCTATAACGAATGAAAACCACCGCTGCTACCTTCCCATTCCCAGACCTTTCCTAATGCATTGCCGCCAAAACCCTATATAAGTTAATACGACGTTTAACACATAGGAACCGTGCAAGTGGCCATGCGGTTAGGGTCGCGGAGATGTGACCTTGCATTCGGGAGATAGTGGATTCAAACTCCACTGTCGAGAGCCCTGAAGATGGTTTTCCCATTTCCACACCAGGCAAATGCTAGGTCTGTGTTTTAATTAAGCCACGGCCGCTTCCTTTCCACTCCAAGCTCTTTCCTATCCCATCGTTGCCAAAAGACTTGTCTGAGTAGGTGCGACGTAAAAATCTGGAAGCAAAAAATTGAAGTGGGGCAGGGGAACAAAATATATTTTTTTGCTAGCTGCTTTACGTCGCACCGACAAAGATAGGTCTTATGGCGACGATGGGACAGGAAAGGCCTAGGCATAGGAAGGAAGCGGCCGTGGCCTTAATTAAGGTACAGCCCCCAGCATTTGACTGGTGTGAAAATGGGAAACCACGGGAAACCACCTTCAGGACTGCCGACAGTGGGGTTCGAACCCACTATCTCCCGGATGCAACCTCACAGCTGCGCGCCGCTAACCGCACGGCCAACTCGCCCGGTAACAAAAGGATTATTAGTCCCCAATGAATTGGCATCGGGTTTATTTAAGCCCCTGAGGGCATGGTTTGAGGTGTACCCCAGGATATCGAATGAGTTGATCCAAGGCATTGATCACATCTCATATAGGCCATTTAGATCATGAGGAGGGACGATAACAACCTTAGAGAAAAATTGAACACGCCACACTTTAACCACAAAGTAATCACTAGGGAACGGATGTTCAGCTTATTATACAAAGACAGTAATCACTGCCCTGCTTCATGGCTTTATGGTTAGCGTGCTGGTCTTTGGTGCAGGTAGTCCCTGGTTCAATTCCCGGCTGGATCGGGGATTTTAACCTTAATTGGTTCATTCCGATGGCTCGGGGGCTGTGTGTGTGTGTGTGTGTGCCGTGTTCATCATAGGTCGGGCCCCATCCTCATAGACGCGCAGGTCGCCTATACGGCGTCAACTCGAAAGACCTGTACCAGGCCTCTTCCGAGGCCACGCGCCATTAATTAAGTAATGGAAGGAAGGAGCGAGCGTTGAACAAATTGTCTGGAGTGCTGTCACGTCTTGTACACAATCCTTCGTTCGCACAAGCCATCGTACAAGTCAATAACCCAACAGTTCTTAAACCTGTCGGTACTTTCGGAACACAATAGCCTAATGGTGTGTGGCCTCCGAAGAGGTCTTTGAGTTGACACCGTATAGGCGACCTGTGCGTCCGTTGGGCACTACTTATGATGAATTCTAATGTTGAATACAGCGCGCACAAATTACCCGAGCCATTGGAATTAACCACTGATATTTAAAATAACCGACCCGGTCGGGAATCGAACCCAGGACCCCCTGGGCCAAATTCCATCACGCTAATCATTTAGCCATGGAGCCGGACCTTACGGGTTATTAAATTTAGGTTACTATTCGTGTTTCCTTCAGTCAATGGCCGTTTAAATTTTGAGGTGGCTTCCAAGTACAGTGCGGTGATATGATGGTGATACAATACCTATAACTTGGTGAAATTGACAACTATATTAGGTGCTTTCGACCTGCCTGGCTTAGGGGATCCCAGGTTATGAAACAGCAAGATTCATAATAAAACAGGCCTGTCATTTTACGTTTCCTTAAATAATTTAAAGGGGGCTGCCTGGCAGAGGCGGTAAAGGCGTGCTCGGTTCGCCCGGAAGGACGTGGGTTCGAATCCCCGTCAGGAAGTCGTAAAATATAAGAAACGAGATTTCCACTTCCGGAGGTGCATATGGTCCTGAGGTTCACTCTCTCTACCCCAAAAATGAGTACCAGGTTAATTCCAGGGGGCAAACGCGGCCGGGCGTAGAGCTAACCACTCTACCCCATCAAGTGCCGAGGTTACGGATAGTGGAAGCCTTTACCTTCCACCCCTCCAAGGGCCATCGTGGCCTGTACGGAGGAGACTTTGCTTTTTTGCTTTGCTTTTTTTAAAATAATGTAAAATGGGGTTATGGAAGTTTCACGAAATAAATTCAGAGAAATAGAACATTACACTTCAATGTTACTATCTATGGAATTGAACAAATAATCTCTTTTCAAAAATTGCATGCATCATTTCAAGATTAAAAAAGGTGACACTGAAGGGCACACAGGAGTACGCAGGAGACGAAGATCATGTCTTAAGAATATTCATGAGTAGACGGGCATAAAAAGAACTGAAGAACTACATCGTGTTGCTGAGTATCGAAGAGCCCTCTCCATATTGATCACAAACCTCCGGAAGCCTTTGCACTTAGAGGAAGAAGAAGAATATTTCAATAAAACAATCTACCGAAGTTCTCTATTGCTCGCCCAACCTCAGATCAACGGGAACTCTTGACTTTCTTTTTTTTTTTTTTTTTTTTCAAGTTGCTTTACGTCGCATCGTCACAGATACTGTAGGTCTAACGGCGAAGATCGGACAGGAATATTTTAGGAGTGTGAAAATGGGAAACCACGAAAAACCATCTTCAGGGTTGCCGACAGTGGGGTTCGAACCCACTATCTCCCGAATACTGGATACTTTGACTTTCTTAAATTCAGAACATGGATATTATAAATAAAATTTTAGGGGTTCCGCTGTCTGTAATGTCATTTTGCCAAATTTTGGTATATTCCTATTTATCCGATTTAGGTCAACCCGAGATCATATCAGTAGTTTTTAGCTTTCGTGTCTGTTTGTTCCACCATCACGGGTACATGGGTTTAGCAGATCTCAATCAAACTTCATATTTGGAGTCTACTCATCCAGGAGCAGGTTTCGATATGCACATCATTTAAACATCACTGAATAGACTGGTCATTTATAGGAAGATTAGAGGAGTTTCTTTTCAGTTTTCTCTTACACTATTGATTATATGTCGACCGAACTTCATATTTCAATACCTGCCGGCAAAAACGTTGTAATCCTCACTTTTCTAGAATGCTGAGTTTCCGTGCATAAACGATGTATGCGGTCAGAGTGAGGCATGTAGGAAGTTATGTTGGCAAACTTGAACGTTAAGCGCCTTTTTTTCTTTTGTTTAAATTTCGCCACGGGTCGTGCGGGTGCAGAAACGTTGTATCAATGGAAAAATTTGCATTTTGAGGGTTACAACCTTTTTTGCCGGCAGGCATTCATTTAGAGTCTACTCACTCAGGAGCATACTTCAGTGAGCATATCTTTTAAAAATCACCTAAGAGACTGGGGGTTTATAGGAAGAACAGAAGAGATTTTTACAATTTTCTTTCACACTATGGATTAGATCTCGACCGAACTTCATATTTTGAGTCTACTTATCCAGGAGCAGGTTCCAATATGCGTATCGTTTGAGAATCACTAAACAGACAGGGGGTTTATAGGAAGACCAGGAGAGATTTTTTTTCAATTTTCTCTTACATTATTGACTATATCTTTACCGAACTTCATATTTAGAGTCTAATCATCCAGGACCAGGTTTCAATATACATATAATTTAAAAATGACTGAATAGACTGGGGGTTTGTAGGAATAAAATAAGAGTTTTTATTTTTTACACTATTGATTATATCTCGATCAAACTTTATATTTAGAGTCTAACCGCCCAGGAGCAAGTTTTGATATGCATATCTTTTTTTTTTGCTAGTGGCTTTACGTCGCACCGACACAGATGGGACGATGGGATAGGAAAGGCCTAGGAGTTGGAAGGAAGCGGCTGTGGCCTTATTTAATGTACAGCCACAGCATTTGCCTGGTGTGAAAGTGAGAAACCACGGAAAACCATCCTTAGGGCTGCCGACAGTGGGATTCGAACCCACTATCTCCCGGATGCAAGCTCACAGCCGCGCGCCTCTAACCGCACGGCTAACTCGCCCGGTGCATATCATTTAAAAATCACTGAATAGAGTGGGGGTTTGTAGGTAGACCAGAAGAGGTTGGTTTTTTTTTATTTCCTCGTACACTATTAATTATTGAAACGCCTCTTCATTTTAAATAATTTTTGTTATGTACGTAGTTTTCCGCTTACTTCTCAAATGACGGAGTAAACTACTATTTTCTAAGGGGTTCATGCTCTGCAGCCAGTGACAGACACTCTTGCAGACTTGTAGTTATTAGAAGGATCCATAACAGGAGAAAATCAGAGGATACATCATATTTCTCTCGGCTTGAAAATTAACCCCACCTAATGTTACTGAACACTGAGGAAACATGAGGTAGAACTCTTCCTTTTCGTGTCTTTCTGACTACCCGTTTGTATATTCCTAAAAGTGGATAACTGGTGGACTTATTTCAACCAAATCTACTCACTCAGGATCGTGCATATGATGTCATGGTAATCACATGGAGTTGGTATTTATAGGAAGATTATTCTAAAATATTTTCGTTGATATTAGGTCTATCAAAAGACTGCATACAACAAACGTTTAAGAATATGTTGTTTCCGTTCCTTTATGCCATGTACGTATTTATCGTACGACGGATAATATCGCAGATGATTACGAAAAATTGGATTTTTAGTCCAAGTCCCGTGGGACATGTCGTGCGTGTCACTTCGAGGTGGGTCACGGGAAAAACTGAAGAGTCGTTTCACTCTTTTCGTTAGGGCAGATATTAGGGGAGGTATCATCAACGTCAGAGCGCCACACCAGTGGTCAGAGGTACAACATGCAACCTGAGAACCACGGAGAATTTCGCACAACTTCGGATCAGGAACTGTACCGTACAATTAATTCGGAAATCATTCTCATTCTTTCTCGAATTTGTTCATCTTCGTCGTATTTTCGTTACTGCCCCGCGCTGTCGTACGAAAATATAATTTTAACATATCGCATTAAACGTGTGAATAGAGGCATGTTATTTCGCATAAATTCCTGAAGGAAACATGTAATCCACTGCAAAGTCCCGTGTGAAAAAACGGGTACAAACGCTAGTTTATTTTAATCTTAGACGAAAACAAGTGGAAAATTGCGAAATGTTAGAAATGAATCTCACTTCATGAAATATCTGCTATAGAACCAGTACCCAGTTACTATGACACCTTCAACACAGCTGTAAAGAGATGCTCAAGGATGTCTATCCCCCGTGGCTGTCGAACATCTTATATCCCCGGGCTTACTTCAGATCAAGCCACACTACTTGCAGAATACAGCAACTTATTTGAAGAAAATCCTTTCAGTGAAGCAACCGTGGAAGCAGGGAACAAGCTTATTTCCTCTATTAGAGAGACCAAAAGGGATCAGTGGATACAAACTATTGAAGACTTGGACCTGAAAAGAGACAGTCATAAAGCTTGGAGACTTCTGAGACGTCTAAGCAATGATCCAACCAAGACCACCGCACAGCATAATATCACTGCTAACCAAATAGCACATCAGTTACTGCTGAACGGGAAGGCAACCTACAAATCACAAAAAACGAAACTGCAAAGAGAAGAGCATAAGGAGAGCGACGACCTAACATCATCACTCAGCATGGAAGAATTAGAGAAGGCTATCAAACAGAGTAAAAATGGAAAATCAGCTGGCTTGGATGATATACGAACTGAGCAAATTAAACACTTTGGCTTAATGACAAAGAAATGGATTCTCCAACTCTTCAATAACTGTTTGAGCAGAAACCAAATTCCAAAGATATGGCGGAAGAGCCGAGTGATTGCCTTGCTGAAACCTGGCAAAGAAGGGAATGATCCAAAGAATTTTAGACCAATTGCGCTACTATGTCACCTTTACAAACTGCTGGAAAGATTGATCTTAAATCGCCTATTACCTGTAATTGACCCATTACTTATACCTCAGCAATCTGGATTTCGTCCTGGTAAAAGCTGTACTGGACAGTTATTAAACCTCACACAGTTTATAGAAGATGGGTTTGAGGCTCGTAAGGTGACAGGAGTGGTATTTGTTGACTTATCAGCAGCGTACGACACTGTCAACCACCAGCTACTATTAGTAAAGGTCTACAATCTAACCAAGGACTTTAACCTAACAAGACTCATCGCCACTCTTTTGCAGAATCGCAGGTTCTTTGTTGATTTCCAAGAACAGCGTAGTCGATGGAGACTACAGAAAAACGGTCTTCCGCAAGTAAGTGTGCTGGCTCCAATTCTGTTCAATATATACACAAACGACCAACCCATAGCCCCCAATTGCAGTAGCTTCTTGTATGCTGATGACCTCGCTCTAGCCACTCAGAGAAGAGATTTTGAAACAGTGGAGATCACCCTCACGGATGCCCTTGATGATCTTTCTAGATATTACAGCACAAACCAGCTTAAACCGAACCCCTCAAAGACACAAGTGTGTGCTTTTCATCTGAGAAACAGGGAAGCTACTCGCAAGTTAAAGATAGTATGGTCAGGAGTCGAACTGGAACACTGCGAGTCTCCAAAATATCTAGGAGTGACACTTGATAGATCTCTTACTTTCAAGAAGCACTGCATGAACTGCAAATCGAAAGTCTCCACCAGGAACAATCTTTTACGGAAACTGGCCGGATCACAGTGGGGTAGCCAACCTGAAACCATCCGAACTTCTGCAATGGCACTATGCTATTCTGCGGCAGAGTATGCGTGTCCTGTCTGGTATAATTCAACATATGCCAAACAGGTGGATATAGCTCTCAATGAAACTTGCAGAATTATAACAGGTTGTTTGAAATCCACTCCAGTTGAATGGCTCTACCACCTTGCAGGAATAGCACCTCCTTCTGTTCGAAGAGAAATAGCTGCGAACAAGGAAAGAAAGACAGTGGAACAGGAAAGGACCCATCCTCTAAATGGGCATGAACCGCATCTGCAACGTTTAAAGTCAAGGAAGAGTTTTCTCAGAACTTCAAAGGAACTTAGAACCACTATTGAAAAAGCCAGGTTGCAATTATGGAGGACTACTGTACATCCTACCTTCCTCCTGGCTGGATACGATTTTCTGAAACTCTACCTCCTGGCTACGATGAAGAATGGATGACCTGGAAGTCCCTGAATAGACTGAGATCTGGAGTTGGCAGATCCAAGGTTAATTTGGCAAGATGGGGCTACATAGATCAAGAAAAAATCCAATGTGACTGCGGAGAAGACCAGACCGTCCAACATATGCTCCAGTGTCGACTATGTCCAGCCTCCTGCACAGAAGATGAACTATATCAAGCATCAAAAAATGCATTGGAAGTGGCCAAGTTTTGGGCAAATGTAATATAGTAATTATAACTGTGTACAACATGTATGTTTCTGATACGAGAATAATAATAATCTCACTTCATTCCAAAGAAATCGATTCAGTGGCTAAATGGTTAGCGTGCTGGCCTTTGGTCACAGGAGTCTCGGTTTCGATTCCCGACGGGGTCGGGAATTTTAGCCATAATTGGTTCATTTCGCCGACACGGGGGCTGGGTGTATGTGTCGTCTTCATCATCATTTCATCCTCATCACGACGCGCAGGTCGCCTACAAGCGTCAAATCAAAAGAGCAACATCTGGCGATCCGAACTTGTCCTCGGACATTCCCGGCACTAAAAGCCATACGCCATTTCATTTCGTCGCTCGACCGGTAAAAGGTTGTATTCCACAAAGCTCTTCCTATCAATTATTCTCCTTAAGACTGGTCACGCCTCCCAGCCACGTATGGATATGCAGTCCATCAGAACAAATTTTGTTGTATGAACCTTACAGTACTGTACTGTAGGCATGTACGTTTGCATTACGTATTTACGCACTTCTAGTGTACAATGCATGTAAGGTTCATTTTCGTTTAATCGTCGACATAGGAAAACGAACACAACGGACATTGTTCTGATGGACTGCGTATCCATACGTGGCTGGGAGGCGTGACCAGTCTTAGGGAGAATAATGGATAGGAAGAGTATTGTGAGATACAACGTTTTACCGGTGAAGCGACGATTTCATTTCAGTCATTAAAAATTAAACTGGAAATTCAACTCATACATGTCTGCACACAGCTTGTCCCATGTGGGTTGTTCGGCAATCCTGTTGTGACCACCATCAAATCCTGTTCCGTCCCACTCTCAAACAAACCTGCGGATTCGTATTCCAACCTCAAGGCAGATAACCGCTTTGAGCTTGATAAAGTATCTAGTCTCTTTGGTCTCATAAACAAGTGGGATCTTACAGTTTGTACTGAATTCTTGCACAGCGATGACTTTGAAGGAAACTTATAACAATCATCCATTTCTGTAATCGGATTGATGTTAGGTGCTCGAGGAACCATACCTACATTTTTTGTCAACTTCTGCAATACCTTTGGGCTGAATAGAGATTTTATCTATAACATCGCGATTACCACACTCAAGAAGTCCATCATGATCTTGAAGAACCATGCTTGCGGACCTCATATAAATGTTTGACATGCCTCACTCGATTGCCTACATTTAACATCAAACGATCACATTATCTATTGCATCCACATCCATTATTGTTGTTAAGGTACTCTTTGTCTTTGGGCAACCTGCAGCTGTTGCAGGAAGATTGTATAATAATAATTAGGACAGAATACTAATTCAACGTCCATTGTCTCCGGACATTGGTAAGCACCTATAGTGTGGGGACAGCAAGTCGTGCCTGTGTCCACTGCTATAAAAATGTTCCCAAATAAGTCGAATAATAATAATAATAATAATAATAATAATAATAATAATAATAATAATAATAATAATAATACAGAAGTAATAAATAAAGAATAAACAAGAAAACAAATCCCACAGCCCCACAGCCCTGATAGGTTTTGGTCTACCAGTCCGAACGCCTGCAGGTTCTGAGGTGACGCATGGTCAGCGCAAACGGATCCCCTTGGCCGTTATTCTTGGCTTTCTAGACCGAAGATTAAGAAGAGTTCATCAAAATATTACGTTAATTATTATTAATCAGAAATAGCTTGTGTCCTCACAATAGAGCTCTATGTCTACAAGGATAACGAAGATTTTGATGGAGATTTTACAGAACCTGGTGTGGTTGAAGACGCATTTTATCAAGTTTTCACTTATCGCAGCCATACTGAAAATATTCTATATTCAGTTTCGTTTTGAACAACTGTCTGCTTATTCAGAGGATCACGGTGAGATAGGAAATGGTTAGGAGTGGGAAGGAAGCGGCTGTGGCCTGGAGTAAAATGGGAAACCGCGGAAAACCATCTTCAAAACTGCATTAATGAGAACATTGCCTCTGGTTTCTCATGAACGTGACTACGGTTTGAATCATCATCATCATCATCATCATCATCATCATCATCTGTTTACCCTCCAGGTTCGGTTTTTCCCTCGGACTTAGCGAGGGATCCCACCTCTACCGCCAGGGCAGTGTCCTGGAGCTTCAGACTCTTGGTCGGGGGATACAACTGGGGAGTATGACCAGTACCTCGCCCAGGCGGCCTCACCTGCTATGCTGAACAGGGGCCTTGTGGAGGGATGGGAAGATTGGAAGGGACAGGCAAGGAAGAGGGAGGGAAGCGGCCGTGGCCTTAAGTTAGGTACCATCCCGGCATTCGCCTGGAGGAGAAGTGGGAAACCACGGAAAACCACTTCCATGATGGCTGAGGTGGGAATCGAACCCACCTCTACTCAGTTGACCTCCCGAGGCTGAGTGGACCCCGTTCCAGCCCTCGTACCACTTTTCAAATTTCGTGGCAGAGCCGGGAATCGAACCCGGGCCTCCGGGGGTGGCAGCTAATCACGCTAACCACTACACCACAGAGGCGGACCGGTTTGAATCATACAAAATGCAAATGGGATTTTTGAAATATAGAAGACACATCCAAGAAGCACGTTTTCTACGTAAAACTGGAGGGATCGTGGCTATGACCATTATATCAACGGTTAAGTAAAATATGAAACTGCTTGCTTTTCTCTTCCTGTGCACCGAGCTCGATAGCTGCAGTCGCTTAATTGCGGCTCGTGTCCAGTATTCGGAAGATAGTGGGTTCGAACCCCACTGTCGGCAGCCCTGAAGATGGTTTTCCGTGGTTTCCCATTTTCACATCAGGAAAATGCTGGGGCTGTACCTTAATTAAGGCCATGGCCGCTTCCTTCCCTCTCCTAGCCCTTTCCTATCCCATCGTCGCCATAATACCTATCTGTGTCGGTGCGACGTAAAGCTACTAGCATCCTGCGCACGTGGCAATTAAAGTATTAGCCGACTCACTTTTAAAATCAACTGCTAAAACTATTTGGAAGGTATAGGAATGGTTGTAGTGCGTGGCTACGTTCCATAGTGTGTTCCAGATGAATGCAACCTCAGCGGTGAGTTTTGTCTCGTCGAAGCCACATCCGTAAACGGATCAGCGGTGGCATCAACAGCTGCAGTATCTTTCCATGAGTTTTAGAGCGATGACACACAAAGTTTTCCCTCGAGTCGGCAGCAACACTTACCAAAACACACGTGGCTGCGAACGGGCTGCAGTATGATTGCTGACGGCATGGAATATGGACCCTGACGGTGATTATTTATTGGAGGAGGTGTTTATAAGTATTTTGTCACTGATTTATTTAGCTTGCAGGAAAATAAAAAATCTACGAATGTGGGTCCGTCCTACTGTGAGTGATCGAGGAACAAAAGGTCAGTTTTATACTTTATTCGAACAAGCAAGGGGAGATGAACAAAACATTCTTTAATTTCACCCGGATGTCAATCACTTGTTTGGATGAGTTACTTCATTTGCTAAACACAAAAATTACAAAGAAAAACGCTCGTATGAGAACCGGTATACCCCCAGAGGAGAGATTGGTTTAAAACTCTGAGGTAAATACCAAACACGCACTTTTATTTTAAAATGAATTTATTTTTATTTATTTTTACTCAATAATAAAATTACAGTGCACATATGTAGTGTAGTGGTTAGCGTGATTAGCTGCCACCCCCGGACGCCCGGGTTCGATTCCCGGCTCTGCCACGAAATTTGAAAAGTGGTACGAGGGCTGGAACGGGGTCCAGTTAGCCTCGGGAGGTCAACTGAGTAAAGGTGGGTTCGATTCCCACCTCAGCCATCCTGGAAGTGGTTTTGCGTGGTTTCCCACTTCTCCTCCAGGCAAATGCCGGGATGATACCTAACTTAAGGCCACGGCCGCTTCCTTCCCTCTTCCTTGCCTGTCCCTTCCAATCTTCCCATTCCCCCAGTAGGCCCCTGCTCAGCATAGCAGGTGAGGCCGCCTGGGCGAGGTACTGGTCATTATCCCCAGTTGTATTCCCCGACCCAGAGTCTGAAGCTGCAGGACACTGCCCTTGAGGCGGTAGAGGTGGGATCCCTCGCTCAGTCCGAGGGAATAACCAACCCTGGAGGATAAACAGATTAAGGAGAAGAAGAAGAAGAAGAAAATTACAAATGATATGAAAATATTATACGCACCGACTCTGAAACCGCTGTGTAGGATCAGTGGTATTGAACTCAATGGACGCAGGAGCCGCTTGAAGTAATAAAACAACAGGCTGCGAATCCGTAGTACGATGTTCAGAGTCGACACAAGCACCGCGAGATGGGTATCGCCGCGGTGTGTGGTTTCACAGATTTTGGACTTATTTATTTTCATCTTGTACTTCTCCTAGACGAGCCTCCGTGGCTCAGACGGCAGCGCGTCGGCCTCTCACCGCTGGATACCGTGGTTCAAATCCCGGTCACTCCATGTGAGATTTGTGCTGGACAAAGCGGAGGCGGGACAGGATTTTCTCCGGGTACTCCGGTTTTCCCTGTCATCTTTCATTCCAGCAACACCCTCCATTCTCATTTCATAGCATCCATCATTCATCAATAAATCACTTTGGGAGTGGCGACTCCATCGTACTAACAGCCTATATCTGCTTCATTCATTACATCCCTGACCCGGTCAATGACTGGAAAACAGGTTATAGATTCTCATTCACTCCTCCTAGACTTTGTCCATACCATTCAGCAACAATTTTCACTGATGTTATTAAATGTCCTTTTATAAAATTTATTTGATAATAGGTATATGCATCGTATTACCTTTTACAAAAGATTTGACTTGCTAAATCATTTATGGCAGATCGTAAGTTCAGTTGTACAGTAGAACCTCATTAATCCTCCACACCCTATTAGTCCGGACTTCGCTTAATCCAGACAGCCGTTTAAAAATAATACATAAATGGAATTACAGTCTAAAGTTGAGTTACGAGCGCAATGTTGTAAACTACGTGGAGGAGCAGATCGTTGAAAGTGTGATCGCTGCAGAAAGCTCTGAAATGAATGAATATGATCAGGACGAAGCAGGTGATATTATTAACCCTAAGCCAAAACTTAGTGAAATTATGGTCCATCTAAACATTGTCATTAAATATGTTGAAGATAACAACAATGAAATCATATCTGCATATTACAAATATTTGAGGCATCTGCGTGAGTTAACTATTGAAGAAATTAATGTCAAAGGAAGACAACAAAAGATCAACAGTTTCTTCCAATCGGTAAGCGTGTCAAGTGTGGTCAGTGAAGGTGTGCCTTGAATGCCATGTTCTAATTCTCTACTGCACTAGTTACTCTGTATTTTGCAGGGCTTAGTACTGTACTGCATTACATCTTGTACACTAAATAATATTTGTATTTCTTAAATGTAAAATACTGTACTGTACTCGTTATTTTTTACTGAACAGAGTGTTTGTATATGTACCTTGGCTCATTTCATAAGTTATCTTGTTTAATCCGGACTTGCATTAATTCGAACAACCTAGAGCCCCAATTTGTCCGGATTAACGAGGTTCTACTATAATGTTGCTACAATAAAACTTATTTTCGAGTATGAAACGAATGAAATGTTGTACAACACTAGACACCAGGAATATAAAAATAGAAATTTAAGACACAGCGGAGGAGATAAATACCATGCAGGAAGGATGTACAATTTTGGAATGAAAAATAAATTGAATGGATTACGTAGCCAGTATTTGGCTGAATAACTAAAATTGAATAACACCTTTATATTTCTTCCAATTCATTTCATTTCGATTATTGTAAAGAACTTCTTTTTATTTTTCTGATAAACCACGTGAGATAATCTAAAACCGTGTGGGGTTTAAGCTTGTAGAATGAACAGGCAGACGAATGTAGAACTTGTGGTTTACTACCGTGTGATGGTTTCATTTTAAACATACCGGTACATTTTATGAGAATTTTTGTCATCACAATATAAGTAAAAACTAATAGTAGCCAAACAAGCACACAACTGTCCTTCATCCATTTTTGATGAACTATGATGAAATATTTTATGCAGTAATAATAAATAATAATGGCGTATGGCCTTCGGAGAGGCGTGGTGCAGGTCTTTTTCCAGTAGACGGCCTATCAGGCGACCTGCAAGTCTGTGAAGATGAGGGCCCTACCTAGGATGATTTCTAATGTTGAATACGCCACACACACCCAGCCCCCGAGCCATTGGAATTAACCAATTAAGGTTAAAATCCCCAACCCGGCCGGGAATCGAACCCGGGACCTTATGAACCGAAGGCCAGGACGCTGACCTTTAAGCCAACGAGCCGGACTTTTATGCAGTGTAATGGTGCAATGCCTGTACCTTATTCTTTCTTTCTTTCTTTCTTTCTTTCTTTCTTTCCTAATCCATTTACCCTCCAGGGTTGGTTTTTCCCTCGGACTCAGCGAGGGATCCCACCTCAACCACCTCAAGGGCAGTGTCCTGGAGCGTGAGACTTTGGGTCAGGGTATATAACTGGGCAGGAGGACCAGGACCTTGCCCAGGCGGCCTCATCTATTATGCTGAACAGGGGCCTTGTGGGGGATGGGACGATAGGAAAGGATAGACAAGGAAGAGGGAAGGAAGCGGCCATGGCCTTAAGTTAGGTACCATCTAGGCGTTTTACTGGAGAAGAAGTGGGAGACCACGGAAAACCACTTCGCAGATGGCTGAGGTGGGAATCGAATCCCTCTCTACTCAGTTGACCTCCCGAGGCTGAATGAACCACGTTCCAGCCCTCGTACCACGTTTCAAACTTCGTGGCAGAGCCGGGAATCGAACTCGGGCCTCCGGGGGTGACAACTAATCACACTCGGGACAAAAAAATCTTTGACAAATTTCTTTGATAGTGTAATACCAGCCTTAGGAAACTCCGAGCTCGTAATCCGCCTGGTCACTCTATTCATGCAAAGGCAGAATACCCATTTCTCAACAGGGGAATGGTGACTTACTGTAATGCCAGTCCTAGAAAGAATATGATGAGGGGCTTACGAGTCACTGGTGCACGCTACTTTAGGCCAAACTAGCAGAACGCTGACGGTCGATTTAAACACCCAGCCGTACAATGCTGGTTCCTTGGAACGCGTACTTTAACACCACGGCCACTATGTTGTTTCGGAAGGCAGACACACAGACGTCATTTCAGTTTGGTAGACCTATTGTATACAGTATATTTAACCCTGGAAATAGTATTTTAAAAGAAGTCAAAACAGGAAAATATCTGTCTTTGGTCGGAAAGAGAGCTATAAAATACGTTGCCTGAATGGGTTTTTAAATCGGCTCTTGGAAGAATCAGTCACTACGAGGAGTGGTCTTTAGGCCAGTTTTCAGTGTAAATGATTCACAGACACAGAATAATAGCCTCGGCTCGGACTGGACGAATCTGCACTGTGAAGAGAACTATACCAATCGTTAAAATGTATTCCCTTCCTCTTCTCTGAGACCTCCGCTCGAGAAAAGTTGCACAAAGAGCTGTTCGGATAAAACAATTCTCTTAGCATATTATAGCATGAAAACAAAGTACTCTGACATTAGAGACGTAAGTCAGTTATATAGAAAGTGGGTAATAAAGGCCAATAACTCAAAGAACGCCATTACGGAATATGTGGCTGCACATCCGGCGACCTTTCGTTCCGCTTCGGCACCGTCACTCGCTGACCCATGACGCAAGGCTGACTCAGTATGTTAGGAAGTGGATATGACCAACATATCTCAATGGATACTCGATACTAAGTATTTCACCTTAACGCTTCAGCGGTTAACCTCTGAGAATGGATGTTTGGGACAGGTTAGGCTAACTTAAGATGTAAACAATACCAACTATGCAGAATACAGTACCAGAGGCGCCATACACAGATAACTTTCCCTTCGTTGACTGTAATGTATTTCGAGCAGAATATATGAACCCTATAAGACGTATTGGTTAGCTGATAAAGAATGCACCGAGCTCGATAGCTGCAGTCGCTTAAGTGCGGCCAGTATCCACTAATCGGGAGATAGTGGGTTCGAGCCCCACTGTCGGCAGCCCTGAAGATGGTTTTCTGTGGTTTCCCATTTTCACACCAGTCAAATGCCGGGGCTGTACCTTAATTAAGGCCACAGCCGCTTCCTTCCACTTCCTAGGCATTTCCTATCCCATCGTCACCATAAGACATATCTGTGTCGGTGTGACGTGAAACAAAGTAGCAAAGAAAAAAAGATAAAGAATGTAGCTGGTCAGTGTGATGACATCCTCGGCCGTAATGCTCTTCTCTCCTGGCTGGGTAGGATGTCTCACATTTTAAATGAAAGTAAGGAGGTAACAGTAATTGAATATCGAGAATGATGAGGAACTATTATGCTGCGAGCTATCTGAACTTTGAGGTTCCTGTAGTACATTGATTTAAACAAAGTCACGATGAAGAGTCCCCAAGCTTGCCTCGAAAAGGATGTCGCTTATTTCCTTCTCTGCGAAAATTCTTTCTAAAGTCGGCAAGTTTACTCCTCAAGCTTTAGCAATGTTGCTGTCAGGGTTCGATGAGGTTTCGAAAAGTGTACATCCTTTTTGTAAAAGCTCTTTTAGCTTTGTGATCGGACATTGCATTCTTGATATTTTTGTTCCGAGGGTGAACTGAACTGAGGATTGATGGAAATGTTGACGATTACACCTACACGATCAATAATATTGACAATATTCCCTCCACATTCTAGTATTTATTTTATTATTAACAAATACATCGCAAATGGGAAATATCCCGGTGGCAATGGTCACTTACAGTAGTGTAATAATAAGATAAACATAATCACCCAACAACAACAAACAAAGAAACAACAAGAGTACAGCAAGGAATCGATGCTCCAAGAACAGTAAATCCGAATTTCCTTGTCCGACTCCACGGCTAAATGGTTAGCGTGCTGGCCTTAGGTCACAGGGGTCTCGGGTTCGATTCCCGGCATGGTCGAGAATTTTAACCATCACTGGTTAATTCCGCTGACACGGGGGCTGGGTGTATGTTGTCGTCTTCATCACCATTTCATCCTCATCACGATGCGCAGGTCACCTACGGACGTCAAATCAAAAGACCTGCAACTGGCGAGCCGAATATGTCCTCGGACACTCCCTGCACTAAAAGTCATACACCATTTCATTACCGGATTTCCTTCAATACTCCGTCAATATTGACCGTTAATCCATTTTGTATTACTTTACACGGTCAATATTATTGTCATCTGAACGAGGTATTGTCAATATAATTGATCGTGTAAGGCCCGTTTAACATAACATGTAGGCCCTACTATAAAGTCTGCTGTGATGCGTATAGTAAGAGCCCTGCGCGTATATATTAAATAACGTCCGCTCCGCTCCGCACTTCCTTCATCCGCACTCGCATCCGCATCCGCGAATTGTTATTCGCATCCGAAAATGATTATCCGCGGATATTATAAATATTTACCTACAGTATATTACACCCAAGATATTGAAACGGGCAGATCTGTAAACATTAATACAAAGGCCTGACACCTGGCCCCACAACCTCTACAGTCACAGGTTCATGAGGGATTTTCTCTTGCGACAACCACCAACGTATTGACCTTTGTTCCTTCCTTCCACTAAATGCGGGCAAAAACCAATTAGGCTTAGGTCAGATTTATGGCTTTATGATCTCAAGGCTCTATAAATCACCATTCTTCCATACCAATGCCATGGGTCGCCTAACTACAAGTGAAAGTAAGAGTATACCTGAGTGAAAATCAATAAACATCGTTATTTAGAAATTATCCGCGCTGGCATACAGTTTGTATCCACCAAGATACTAACTTCGAGGATATCCGCATCCGTGAAGGGCTCTACGGATAGTGTGTAGGAGCGTGCCCTCCAGATGTTTAGCCTTGTTTGAGGGCTACGGGCAATTGTGAAACAGTATTCACATTTTCCTTTCCATCCGACTATGTTCTATGATGTGGGTTTCGTCTAGATTGTTGTTGTTTTTCATTCATCAGTGTATTGACTGTTTGATGAAGCTTCCACGTCATCCTACCCTGCGCGGACCGAGCAAGTGGCTGTGTGGTCTGCGTCACGTAGCTATCAGCTTGCATTCGGCAGATAGTGGGTTCGAACCCTACTGTCAACAGCCCAGAGGTTTGTTTTCCGTGGTTTCCTATTTTCACACCAGTCAAATGCTGGGAATTTAATTAGGAGAGATGTCAATGAACACTGCACTTTTATTTTATTTCTTACTTAAAGCATCATTGCCTAAAGAATAAAATTCCAAAATTTCGAAATGATATCTTACTGGAAAGTGCCTCAAAATAATTAAATATGGGTTGGCAGTAGAGAGTAATGAAATACTCTAGGTCTCGTGATATTGCATTCCACTTGATTTTCTTCTAATTTTGCATGAAATGTTTTAAAATGTCCGCCTTTGTGATGTAGTGGTTAGTGGGATTCGCTGCCACCCCCGGAGGCCCGTGTTCGATTCCTGGCGCCGCCACGAAATTTGAAAAGTTTTATGAGAAATGGAACGGGGTCCACTCAGCCTCTGGAGGCCAACTGACTAGAGGTGGGTTCGATTCCCTCCTCAGCCATCCTGGAAGTGGCTTTCCGTGTTTTCCCACTTTTCCGCCAGGCAAATGCCGGGATGGTACCTAACGTAAGTGAAACAGTATTCTTAGCATCCCGCACAAGGCCCCTCTTCAGCACAGCAGCCGCTCTTCAGTACAGCAGGCGATGCCTCCTGGGCGAGGTACTGGTCGTCCTCCCCAGTTGTATCCCCGACCCAAAGTCTCATGCTCCAGGACATTATCGTTGAGGCTATAGAGGCGGGATCTCCCGCTGAGTCCGGGGAAAAAACCTGCAATTTAAACCGATAATGAAATGAAAAATGTTTTAAAATAGTGTTTCCTTTTCCTCGTACACTCAGACAATAACACAACACATTTACTAAGTTTTAATAGCGGAGTTTGGAAATCGCGATATTTTACCGAGTTTTACAGTGAATTTACTTATTGTAGTGTGTTTTGTTAATATTTATAACAATGGATAGACCACGAAGAGTGTTTAGGAGGATAAAGGGATCAAGAATGCACACATACCATCCAGAAGACAACAGTATGTTCCCGTAGAAATTATGGTAACGAATGACATGAGCACTTATTCTACCCCGAATGCTTTTGGGCAAAAGCTGTCACGGGGACTATTCAGTGAACTTCCTACTGAGGATGTAAATAATATTTCGATAAGCACTGCATTTAGGTTGATTGATAGTGAGCTTATCTGTATGGCCATTCATTCTGATGTTAATGATCCTCATATGGCGGCTTCTAAATCCCAAGTGGAACAGTCTAAGCATTATTCATAGCAGCACTTACACTTAATCCTGTATTTCTCAAAACTGACGAATTTTGAACTATTGGTGCATTTTTCTCCAAAACCATGTAGTATATTTAACTAAAATTGACCACACTTACTCAACTAAGTTATGGGTATAATCACTCTTCATTTCCAAGTAAGCAAATCCTAATATTTTAAAAACTTTTTTAGTTTTCACTATTTTTTGACTTCGCATCAGTAAGAGCATTCAGTAATGAAAGCATTTGAAAAATCCTAACTACTTTACAGGAAAACCTAGATAGGCTTCCTCTATCTGTAACCTATGCCCGGCCACCTTGACCCCAGGAATTAACCTAGTACTCATTTTTGGTGTAGGCTGAGTGAACCTCAAGGTCATGCGCACCTCCGGGAGTGGAAATCTCGTTTCTTAAAAGTTTCGACTTCCTGATGGAGAATCGAACCCGTCCATCCGCGTGCACCGATCATGCCTTTACCACCTCGACCGTTCAGCCTCTTCCAATATACTGTATGCCTTTAGGAAACACTAGTCGATATATTTAGCTTCAACACTGCTATTCTCTGTTACCCAGACTTGCAGCTCTCCCAATGTGATGGCTCGCAGCCGCCCCGTAAAATGAAATGCTATGAGCTAGCATCCGGCAGATAGTGGGTTCGAACCCCACTGTCGGCAGACCTGAAGATGGTCTTCCGTGGTTTCCTATTTTCACACCAGGCAAATGCTGGGGCTGTACCTTAATTAAAGCCACGGCCGCTTCCTTTCCTCTCCTAGGCCTTTCCTATCCCATTGTCCCCATAAGACCTATCTGTGTCGGTGCGACGTAAAACAAATTGTAAAAAAAAAGAAGTGGTGTTGTGGTTAGTGTGATTAGCTGCCACCCCCGGAGGCCCGGGTTCGATTCCCGGCTCTGCCACGAAATTTGAAAAGTGATACGAGGGCTGGAACGGGGTCCACTCATGCTCGGGAGGTCAACTGAGTAGAGGTGGGTTCGATTCCCACCTCAGCCACCCAGGAAGTGATTTTTCGTGGTTTCTCACTTCTCCAGGCAAATACCGGGATGGTACCTAACATAAGGCCACGGCCGCTTCCTTCCCTCTTCCTTGTCTATCCCTTCCAATCTTCCCATCCCCCTCAAAGCCCCTGTTCAGCATAGCAGATGAGCCCACCTGGTCGAGGTACTGGTCATTCTCCCCAGTTGTATCCCCCAACCCAGAGTCTGAAGGTCCAGGCGGTAGAGGTGGGATCCCTCGCTGAGTCCGAGGGAAAAAAGCGACCCTGGAGAGTAAACAGATAAAGAAGAAGAAAAAGAAAAAAAAGAAATGAAATGACCGAGGAAAATTTCGACGTAGACTTTGAGACAAAGATTTCTTCCTTAAGATACAGCACAGGCTTCACTTCATCAAAAACTCAAGTAGTTCGTGTTCATATCATACAGGTGACTTTGCTTGACCCTCTGTCATACGCTCGTTCATCTCCAATTGTCACCACCATTACTACCAATTTCTAGAACCACGAACCATGATAAACCAACCTTGGAAGTTACGCAGGATGACTGCCTGGGTGGATATTAGAAAGATAACTCTCCGTAGTACACGCGACCTGTGGTCAAGCTTGAGTCATTTTACTTGTATTGTGGCCAACAACTCTAAGAATATCACCATTTGAAAAAAACATCACATAAACACGTGCACAAATACTGCAACAGTTGTGGGGATTCAGTATGTAGGCCTCATCCACCAAGCATCATACCTAGCACCATCCTTAGCACAGCTCTTAGCTTCGACCCAAGCACCTTAGTCCTTCGCAAAGAGGTGGCCACAAAGTAACTCTGACTTAAGCCGGTTTGTGTTATCCCAGTAGAGCTTCGGTGGCCGAAATGTACACCTCATCATTTCATCATCGTCTGGTGATTTTGTATTGTATTGTTCGCCAATGTTTGAGGCGTGGTCTCTCACAGTGGTGCAGCCAATAGGACTCCTACAGTGTTGTACGGTTTATTACTATTATTATTATTTTGCAATTTGCTTTACGTCGCACAGACACAGATAGGTCTTATAGCGACTATGGGATAGGAAAGGCCTAGGAGTGGGAAGGGAGCGGCCGTGGCCTTAATTAAGTACAGCCCCAGCCAGTATTTGCCTGGTGTGAAAATGGGAAACCACGGAAAACCATCTTCACGGCTGCCGACAGTGGGGTTCGCATCCATTATCTCCCGAATGCAAGCTCAGAGTTGCGCGACCCGTAACCGCACAGCCACTTGCTCGGTCTTGTACCGTTTAGTGTGTCCGGTGTCCGGCTCCATGGCTAAATGGTTAGCGTGCTGGCCTTTGGTCACAGGGGTCCCGGGTTCGATTCCCGGCAGGATCGGGAATTTTAACCATCATTGTTTAATTTCGCTGGCACGGGAGCTGGGTGTATGTGTCGTCTTCATCATCATTTCATCCTCATCACGATGCGCAGGTCGCCTGCGGAAGTCAGATCGAAAGTCCTGCACCTGGCGAGCCGAACATGTCCTCGGACATTCCCGGCACTAAAAGCCATACGCAATTTCATTTCAGTGTGTCTGGTCCACTGCGGGAAGCGCAATGAGCAAAACTATCCAAAGTACAGGTAAAGGATGTGTTAAGCAAAAATCGTCATGTTTTTATCCACGTATAGAAAAAAAATCATGTTTCTAGGTTACCTGGTTCGTAAGCTACCAGTTTATATACATGCAGTAAACAACTGTGTGTCTCGCGAAGATAATGAAAGCCAATATTGCACCTTTAACTACAGGAAGGCGGTAGCAATAAATCGATCATCTTTCAAATTAAGGCAATGTACGAACATTATAAATAATTAAGTCTACAGCCTGTCTGTGTCACCTATTGCGTCATCCTACTGATAGCAGTAGAATGTGCGTTGACGACATACAGTATACTGAAATTAGCTGACGCAGCATTCAAAACTAATTCAGACTAGTGAGAGAAGTGAGAACACCGTTATTTTATTACTTGTAGTGGTTCGACTGAAAATATATGGAGGGAAGTTTTCCTTATTTCCTTCCCATGCAGAAAGATAAGGAGCTTTAAAATTATTCAGTGCTCTGTACTTGCGGTCTGATTGAAACGTTGGCCTTAGGAAGGGCATCCGCTACGCTTTTCGTACCTATGTTGAAGCAGTCCGTTTTAATCTTTATAATATACCTCGTACGTTGTTTGATATGTTCTCATTTCTCTTATTAGTTCCTGGTGTTTTAAACTATGAAATAAAATCTCCAAATGACAGTTCACTCATTGCTTTTATGACAACATATCCCGCGTGACGAGTGATATTTATATAGTAGTAGCCAACCTGTCCACCTCTGTGGTGTAGTGGTTAGTGTGATTAGCTGCCACCCCCGAAGGCCCGGGTTCGATTCCCGGCTCTCCCACGAAATTTGAAAAGTGGTACGAGGGCTGGAACGGGGTCCACTTAGCCTCGGGAGGTCAAATGAGTAGAGGTGGGTTCGATTCCCACCTCAGCCATCCTCGATGTGGTTTTCCGTGGTTTCCCACTTTTCCCCCAGGCAAATGCCGGATGGTATCTAACTTAAGGCCACGGCTGCTTCCTTCCCTCTTCCTTGTCTATCCCGTCCAATCTTCCCATTCCCCACCAAGGCACCTATTCAGCATAGCAGGTGAGGCCGCCTGGGAGAGGTACTGGTCATCCTCCCCAGTTGTATCCCCCGCCAAAATGTCTCACGCTCCAGGACACTGCCCTTGAGGCGATAGAGGTGGGATCCCTCGCTGAGTCCGAGGGAAGTACTAACCCTGGAGGGTAAGAAGAAGAAGAAGAAGAAGAAGAAGAAGAAGAAGTAGGTAACCCTTTAATGATCTATTTCAAACAGTTACGAACATAGAGGCCACTCAAAAACATAAACAACATAGAAGGTAAATTAAATACGAATATTAAACCGATTTCTGATGGCACTGTATGTTGGCCAGTCCACAGCAATTCATATAGAGGATGGTTTGGAACTCTCCTATCTTCGGAATCTACGGTTTATTGAATTTAACACGCTAAGCTAACTTGGTCAACGGAAGAGGCCATATAAGCAGTTTACTTGGTATAAGGTAGTCATTTCCCTGCTTATCTTAGCCGATTGGCCTCTTTGGGGTTCGTGAATTCTAGTTTCATACTATTAAGCCGTCATCAAATTCGTGGCTGAGCTGGGAATCGAACTAACGGCCCACAATCACCGATGAGTGCCACTCGACTGGTGCAAGGGTCATTTTATAAATTACTGCATATTAAAAATATAATATAAATATGAAACATAAAATAATATGTAATAGGACCAGATACCGGTTGATTCTCTCACTAGGGCCCCGAACAGCGCGTTATGTTTTAAAATACACGGTCTTGCAGCCTGGAAACGATTCAAAAGAAAGTCTGAAGCTATTTCTCCAACTCTCCCGCTGGAAGTTTTACGATGTGGCTATAACATGTATGTAATTAGCATTCTGACGTATCTTCGCAGAATATTATTTTTTGACTGCAGATTATCATTACTTTTAACAAGCCATGAAATGCCAAATACTCGACATAGAAATGTTTTGGTGCCGCTTCCGTACCCGGTGTGCAGACTCGGGGATGATAAAAATCATATAAGAATGATGTGCAACGATATCTTAAGTAGCAGAAAGGAGAGATCCTTCCTTCATGCTTGCCAGAAACCCACTATCCCGCCCCAAAAAGTATTCTTACTTATATATAAGAATTAAAACTGAGACTGTGTAAATGAGATGATAGCGACCATGTGCTGTGTTCCTATTGGCCGGCTAATGTTCGCGAAGAGTTCCTATTCGCCGGACAAGCTTTCTAATGTCTCCGACAGAGCTCGCATCGTGTGCAAGTACAGGGCTGCCATATTCGCTAAAAGTAAAAGAACCATGAATTCCTAACTCGCTGTAACCTATCTTTGCATATCCAGGCCAAGCTCTGTCATGAAAACAGTGGCCCCCTTTGGGGGCCACACTCCCTTCGAGAGGCTCTTAATTATGGCCGCGGCGCATACTGCCCGCACGGCAAGAAAAAAAATGTAATTTAGCAGCTCTAACCTATCTTTGCAAATCCAGGCCAAGCTCTGGTCTTGTCACTAAGAATGCGTAAGTTGGCAAGCCTCCCGAGTGTTACGTGACGTCGCCCGTGTCACGCCATGTTGGATGCCTAACCTCACTTTCGCACACCGGGTACGGAAGCTTTACCAATGTTTTTGTTTTTATGTGTACGGGAATGTGTTGTATTTCATTCCAACCACACGCAGAATCTCGAATATGGAAATCTTGTCCGAGGGCGCATGGTATTTGAATGTGAAATTTACAAGCAGTGAGGTGACAGGCTGCGTTAACTTCTGACAACGTCGCACTTGCATGCTATTGGCGCACGAAAAAAAAATCCAGGTTTGATGTTCACAATAGGCTGTTTAATTCCACTTTAAGTACGTGGTATTTTGCTGGTAACAGTCATAAATTTGGAGTTCAACCACTGAACTAATAACGACACCAATGCGAAGAATTTGATCGTAATGATGGTTCAAGACAACATCCGAAGTACGTTTGGATACGTGAGAATTATTATCAGTGCATAATAATATTATATCCTACATAAAATGATTGATCATATCTTTATTCATGTTACTCAACATTTGAAGAAGACTGTCGCTAAGTTCTCAACCATATGAGCGCTTCTCAAGGAAGGGGCAGTGGTTAGGGTCCCGGCCAGTGCGTGCGAGATTTAAAAAATAAAAGTAACATCCGTACGGATCGGATTCCACGTAAAACTGGAGGTAGAACGATATCATCATCCACGTAGGACTACAAAATTGCTTGTTTTTCTAACTAAAGCGATTCAAGAATACGCATTACTATACAACAATAGTGACCAAAATGAGGAAGCTGCAACTAAAAGTTTCTAGCTGTGATGTGAGTGCAACTCTGCAGAACTCCGATTACAAAGACAGAGGGGATTTCGACAGACGAGATTTAAGGAGCTTCGGTAGTTCCCAAAGGTAAAATCACAATGTTTCCCTTTCAATTTATTGATTGATGTTGCTGCTCGGCATAGGTGCTCGAGACTCAGAATTAAATATTCCTTTGTACAGTGTGTACGATGTCGGTCTGATAACTTGTGTGTCCGTGAGGTATGCACTGATATATCTGTGGCTAAGTGGGGCTGCAATTGGGAATAAAACGACCGAGGTTTATAATGTTAAGTATTATACCGACATTCGCATGGACTGGAAGTGGGAAAACCACGGAAAATTTCTTCTAGGAAGGCCAAGGGAGAGAGATTTGAGCATATTTATCTTCTTCATCTTGTTACCCGAAGCTGCATCTCATACCAGTCGTAAGGCCCGAATCGAACTCGGGCGAACTAGGTGGGAAACTACCATGCCAATCCCTAAAGGAAGCTTGTGGACGTATTTGAAGAGGCAAGTTTACGTTAAAATGTTAAAATTCACTCTAAATTCATTGAAGTTCAAGAAGATGAAGGAAGAGGGTTGGGATCCATACAGTTGGAGAAGTGGCTTATCTCTGGTTCCATTGTTCCCACATCCGCGATTGTATGCAAGATTAGTAACAACTATAAACCAACAAAAAGTAGTTCTTTATCATGGAGTTGTTAAAAGGTAACAGGGCCAGAGCTGCCTTATGAGAACTGCACGACACACACATATTTTAACATGCAAATTCATTTACGATCATACTTCCTGCGGAAGGACATTTTCTTTTTATCAGAAGTCGTAAAACAGTACTTCATTTGGTAGTGAGATATATCACGCAAAGTCTAAACATCCCTGTAGGGCCTATAACTAATTATACCGTACTTAGGAGCACTTCCTATAATTTATTTAAAAAATAGACACTATTTGATGAATTCTATTGTTGGTTTTTAGATTTGAAACATATTCAGCCATCAACCCCATATACAGTATTTGTGATAGAAGAAACTGTCAGATAAGTTGTGTTGTTGTAAGGGTTGTGACAGTCTTATTATAAATATTTGGGCAGTCTGAGAAGCTTTCCCTAAAAAGTATGCTTCCAGAAAAGACTCAATATCTTGTAAATTTTGTGTGAATTCCTGTGTTGTACTGTGATTGTGTTGTACTCAATCAACTGAAAACCGCAGTGTGAAGATATTAAGTTATCTGTGTGATTTAGTTATAATTACAACGATACACCATACAATGAAGTATTTTAAATTGTATTTTGTAAATTTTGGGTGAATTTCTGAGTGACCGTGTTTTAATTACGTTACTATAACCACAAAAGAATATTGTGAGTTTTCTAGAATCCAGCTTTGAATTATCGATGCAAGTAAAATAAATTTTAATTTATTTTCTGTGAGGAATAACTTTAAAATCATAAAATATGGAAGATATTTAAAATAAAATGTTAAATTAGGAAAATTCCTCACACATAAAACTGTACTAAAGCTGGAAATATGAAGAAATATGTTTTAAATCACTCCAAATATCCTAATTCATAAAGAAATTACAAAAATCACGTTAGCTAATGAAGAAACAAATACGTATTTCCATAGAAATCCCATCCCTAATAATAATAATAATAATAATAATAATAATAATAATAATAATAATAATAATACGACACCTAGTTAGATATTTTATTGAAACTGAAATGTTTGGACGAAAAGTTGGAAACCTCGTACGTCTTGCTGCTCAATAACGAAAATTAGAAAAACTGAACTATACCGCCCCTCCAGCGACCACGTATATCTGAGTAGGCAGGATTTAGTGTGAAATACTTGATGGCCAATAATAATGATTAATCATTGTAGATTTAGTTGTCTGTAATAATGCTTATTTAATGAAATAAAGCAACTATCCGACTCCTTGGATAAAAAATCAGGATTGAAGCCTTCGGTTCAGAAGGTTCGATTCCCTGCCGCGGGTCGGCGATTTTAACAGCATCTGATTAATTCTCCTCGCTCGGTGACTGTGTGTTTGTGTTTGTCCCAACACTCTCCTCTTCATATTCAGACAACTCACCACACCACCAACTACAACAGAAGCATGCAATAGCGAGCACACCCCTCCACATAGGGTTGGTGTCATGAAGGGCATCCGGCCGCAACACAGGGTCAAATCGACATGTACGACACAGTTCGCACCCACGACCCCATAGGTGTTGGAAAAGCGGTAGAAGAAGAATTAAGTAAAGCAACTAATGAAAGATCAAGTTGTCAAATTACCTGCTGCGGTAATATTTTAAAGCAAAAATTAACTTATTTTCACCTTTCATACAATATGATTTACACAGAGTCTCTGAAGATGTATTGAAATATAAAAAACATTGGAACACTTAACCGCGAACGTATGAGCATCTCATATGTCCAATAACAGGCCTATTAATCATTGTGTAAGTTGTCAGTACATGCATGTTTCTAAGATGCTATGAAGCATAATTGTCAAACAACATATTCACAGAGATTTTTGATATCTGAAGAACTACAGTGTTTTGTTTCTTCAGTAAAATTATTGAAATTAGGCGTATGGGGTATTTTTCATTATCAGATGTCGAATAATAATTTTCACAGGATTCTGTAACAAATTTGGTATACTGTTAATAAAATCTGCTAATTTTCACACAGCCTGCTGAAGTTTCCATATGCATATCAGTACAATCTGTCCCTGATGACAAGCTATTAATGAACTTACTGTACAGTATAATTTCTTTTGATGTATCTCCACCGTACAACGTAGCTTCGTCAGGGCACGTAGCTTTGGCAGCATCCTCATTCGTGTAGCATTTATCCAGTCCCTCCGTGTGAACTTGAAGCACATTGCGCGAACGCAGGTTCAAGTGGAAGCATCTGATGCAGTCTGTTCCTCCAGAGCTGGAAAGTAAATGAATGAAGGATTATTAAAATATTCAAGATCAACAGAAGTGCAAGGACCTAACACAAGTAAATATACGCTTGTGGTGAGAATTTGTCTCTACTTTTTTGGGACAGTTCTAAAAACTGTTTCATTTTCCGAATACTTCCTATTCCCTCTTCTGTCCTAATTTGTCGACATTATAACTATTGTCAGTGAGAGGTTTCGTATGCTGCAGTAACTTTCCTAACATTTGCCTAGTTTTGACTCCCAACACTGCCACAACTTTAACTCAAATTATCCTAATATACTTGCCGAAGGATGTGCAATATTACATGGGAAATACATCAGTAATCTTGGGGCATATTTCCTGATTGAGGCAGCATTTGATGTTTAAATGTATTATTATTAATAACTAGCAAGATACCCGTGCTTCGCTACGGTATTATACTGAAATTTATAATTGAATGCTTATTGTTTTAGATATATAATCCGCCGAAATTCGCGATCTGACTCGTTCTCTGCGAGAATCCACCAAAATTCCCGATCTATTATTTTACGGCACGTTTCCTCCCATTTTTAGATCTTCCTTTCCAGCAATCGATTTCGTACTTCCCGGGTTAGGCTCAGGTATTCCTCCAGGTCAGTTGGGTCCGTAAATCTTTGCCACCTTTTCCTATAATATTTTTAATACGGATATAATCCTTCAGGAGATCCAGCGTGCTGTCATACTGGGTGCCTTGCGGCACTGAACCCGCGGCCGGACTGCATTCTTAGTCATTACCCGTCCAGGAGCCGTTTCCATCGCGGTCCGCAATTTGACGACGGTCCGGAATATTATTATTATTATTATGTGTTGCTGGAATGGCTGATGACAGGGAAAACCGGAGTATCCGGAGAAAAACCTGTCCCGCCTCCGTTTTGTCTAGGACGAATGCCACATGGAGTGACCGGGATTTGAACCACGGAACCCAGCTATGAGAGGCCGGCGCGCTGCCGCCTGAGCAACGGAGGATCCTTATAAGTACATTAATAACAGTAGAATCAATTGGTCTCACCTCCCTCTACACCCCACCGCCGTTAAGTTTATTTACAGCCACCCCCCCCCCCCGAAAAAGAATTAAAAGGATGCTTGTTTCTTTATGTTTAAGGGAGATTCCAAACACCAATGTTCACGTCTATTACCTTCAGTTTTGAGATATAAGTATCCACATAAAAATAATTTACTTTTTTTCACTTCATTTCACAATAATCTCTCCTCCCCCTAAATGAATTTTCCCGCAAAAAATACTTGTTTCTTTAATAGTAAAGGATCTTCTAAATACCAATTATCACGACTCTAACTTCTTCAGTTCAAGATTTATGTGTCCTCATGAAAGGAATTCAACTCCTTTACACTCCCGCCCTCCAAGACGGTTTCCCCACCAAAACGCCTTTTTCTTTGTTTTTAAAGGAGATCCAAATACGAATTTTCACGTCTGTAACAACTTTAGTATTAGATGTATGTATTCTCATACAATTAAGTCAACTAATGTTTCAATTCTTTCACCCCCCCCCCCCTTCATTGGATTTTCCGAGAATACGTGTTTCTTTACTTTTAAAGCAGATTGCAAATATCAAATTTCACGTCTGTAACATCTTCATTTTTGAGATATCAGTAGCCTAATTAAAAGAATTCATCACCATTTTCAGTCACTTTTACCCCCCCCCCCGCCCTCCACCCAAGTGGTATTTCCGAAAACTAAAAATACACTTTTCTTTATGTTTAATAGAGATAAAAAATACCATTTTTCACTTCTGTAACATGTTAAGTTTTTTTAGATATCCGTAAAAATTCTCATTTTAAAATTTCACCCCTTTTGGATTCCCCTTAAGTAGAGTTTCCAAAAACAAATAACCTATATTTCTTTACATTTACAGGAGGTTTGCACCCACTTTTTACGTCTGTAACATTTTACGATTCCAAGATATTCTGTAGATATAGTCTTTCAAAACATTCACCCCAATTTGTCACTCCTGTTTAACCGCCATTAATTGGCTTTTCCAAAAACTAAGAAAGACGTGTTTCTTTATTTTTAAAGGAGATCCCATATGCGAATTATCAGTTCTGTAATATCTTTCGTTTCTGAGATATGTGTATCCTCATTAAAGGCATTCAACCCATTTTTCACCCTTTTACACCCCTCCTATTAGGACTTACTGGAAACAAAAAATACGTGTTCCTTTATTTTTAGAGGAGATTCTAACCACCAATTTTTACATCTGTAAATTTTAAAGTTTTAAGATGTAGACACACTCATTTTAAAAAATTCACCCCCGTTTTCACCCCCCAATATTTGGATTTTCCAAAAACGAAAAAATACCTGTTTCTTTACTTTTAAAGTAGATCCAAAATACCAATTTTCAGGTCTGTAATATCTTCAGGTTCTGAAATATAAGTATCCTCATGAAAGGCATTCAACCCATTATTCACCCTTTTACACCCTTCCTATTGGGATTTTCCGAAAACAAAAGAATACGTGTTTCTTTATTTTTAAAGGAGATTCTAAATACCAATTTTTACATCTATAAACTTAAAAAGTTTTGAGATATAGACACACTCATTTTAAAAAATCACCCCCTTTTCACCCCTCCCATTAATTGTATTTTCCACAAACAAAAAATACGTGTTTATTTATTTTTAAAGGAGATCCCAAACACCAATTTTCAGATCTGTAATATCTTCAGGTTCTGAAATATAAGTAGACTCATGAAATGCATTCGACCCATTTTTCAACCTTTTCCACCCTTCCTATTAGGATTTTCCGAAAACAAAATATACGTGTTTCTTTATCATTAATGGAGATTCTAAATACCTATTTTTACACCTATAACCTTTAAAAGTTTTGAGATATAGATACACTCATTTTAAAATATTACCCCTTTTTTACCCCCCTTAATTGGGTTTTCCAGAAACAAAAAATTACGTGTTTCTTTATTTTTAAAGGAGATCCCAAACACCAATTTTCAGGTCTATAATATCTTCAGCTTCTGAGATATAAGTAGCCTCATTAAAGGCATTCAACCCCTTTTTCACCCCTTTTCACACCTCCTATTGCGATTTTCCGAAAACAAAAAAATACGTGTTTCTTTATTTTTAATGAAGATTCTAAATACCAATTTTTACATCTGCAAACTTTAAAAGTTTGGAGATATAGATTCACTAATTTTAAAAATTCTCCCCCCTTTTCACTCTCCCATTAATTGGATTTTCCAAAAACTAAAAAATACGTGTTTCTTTATTTTTAAAAGAGATCAAAAGTACCAATTTTCAGGTCTGTAATATCTTCAGTTTCTGAGATATAAGTACCGGTATCCTGATTAAAGGTATTCAACACATTTTCCCCCATTTTCACCCTTTTTCACCCCTCCTATTGGGATTTTCTGAAAACAAAAAAATACGTGTTTCCTTATTTTCAAAGAAGATTCTAAATACCAATTTTTACATTTGTAATCTTTGAAAGTTTTGAGATATACTGTAGGTGCACTTATTTTAAAACTTCACCCCCCCTTTTCACCCCCTTAGCAACGGAATATCCAAAAATCCTCTCTTAGCGAGCACCTACATCTTAATATGAATGTATCCCCAAAATTTCATTTAATTATGTCCAGTAGTTTTGGCTCGGCGATGATGAATCAGTCAGTCAGTCAGGACTAGCTATTTTATATATATACTAGCAAGATACCCGTGCTTCGCTACGGTATTATACTGAAATTTATAATTAAATGCTTAACGTTTTATATATAATCCTCCGAAATTCGCGATCTGACACGTTTTCTGGGAGATTACGGCAAAGTTCCTCACATTATTCAATCTTTCTTTCCAGCAATCAATTTCGTACTTCGCGAGGTAGATCTAGGTATTTCACGCGGTCAGTTCGGTCCCTGAATCTTGCCATCTTTTCCTATACGCATTTTTAGTATGGATCAAATCCTGAAGGAGATCCGGCGTGGTGTCGTCTTGGGTGCCTTGGCGGTACTAAACCCGCGGCTTGACTGTATTCGTAGTCATTACCAGGCCAGAACCCGTTTCCAGCGCGGTCTGCACAATTTGACGACGGTCCAGAATATTATTATTATTATTATTATTATTATTATTATTATTATTATTATTATTATTATTATTATTATTACCCCTACTTGGCGGTAAATTACATGTGCTACCATTGTCATTGATGACAATGTGACCCGCACCCTTGTCGCGCGTAGGCAAGTGTGCGGGATTTCTGGCGATACGAATGACATCCTTCCGTGCATTATTGACCTTATTATAGAGGTGAATAATTTGACAGTCAATCTCATTCCTATCGTTTATTTCAAATGTGTTTAAATTTTTATTTATATGCCAGGAGAGTCTACTGTAATCTAAGAATGTTTTCCGAAGGAAAAGGTGGCTGTTGAAATCGAACCCAGGAAAGATTAAAAATGATCGGTTTATGATCAGAATAAGTACATCGAAAAATCTACAGCCTGTTTGGAGTCATTTGACAGGGTCAGGAATGGAATGAATAAAGCCCCATCTAGCGGCGACAATAGGAATTGTACCGGCTGCCGAAGCACTCTTCTGGGGCAATGAGCGATGAATGACAAATGAAATTAAATATTGGACAGTGTTGTTGGAATGAATGATGACAGGGAAAACCGGAGTATCCGGAGAAAAACCTGTCCCGCCTCCGATTTGTCCAGCACGAATATCACATGGAGTGATCGGGATTTGAACCACGGAACCCAGCTGTGAGAGGCCGGCGCGCTGCAGACTGAGCAACGGAGGTTCCTTATAAGTACATTATGAACAGTAAAATCAATTGGTCTCACCTCCTTTTACACACCACCGCCGTTAAGTTTATTTACCCCCACTCCCCAAAGAAAAATTAAAAGGCGTGTTTCTTTATGTATAAAGGAGTTTCCAAACACCAATGTTCACGTCTATTACCTTCAGTTTTGAGATATAAGTATCCCCATAAAAATAATTCACCTTTTTTCACTTCCTTCACCCCCCCCCCCCTCGCAGGTGAATTTTCCGGTAAAGAATACTTGTTTCTTTAATAGTAAATGATCTAAATACCAATTATCACGACTCTTAAATTCTTCAGTTTTTTGATTTGTGTGTCCTCATGAAAGGAATTCAACTCCTTTTCACTCCCGCCGCCCAAGATGGTTTCCCCTTCAAAACACGTTTATCTTTGTTTTCAAAGGAGAGCCAAATACCAATTTTCACGTCTGTAACAACTTTAGTTTTTATTAGATGTATGTATTCTCATACAATTAAGTCAATTAATTTTTATATTAGTTTCACCCCCCCCCCCTTCATTGTATTTTCCGAAAATACGTGTTTCTTTACTTTTAAAGCAGATTCCAAATATCAAATTTCACGTCTGTAACATCTTCATTTTTGAGATATCAGTAGCCTAATTAAAAGAAATCGACACCATTTTCAGTTACTTTTACACACATCCCCCCTTCCACCCAAGTTGTATTTCCGAAAACTGAAAATACACGTTTCTTTGTTTTTAATAGAGATAAAAATACAATTTTCACTTCTGTAACATGTTAAGTTTTTTATGTATATACTGTAGAAATTCTCATTTTAAAATTTCACCCCTTTTTATTTTCCCTTAAGGGGAGTTTCCAAAAACAAATCACCTATGTTTCTTTACATTTACAGGAAATTACAAATACCCACTTTTTACGTCTGTAACATTTTACGTTTCTCAGGTATTCTGTAGATATAGTCTTTCAAAAAATTCACCCCTATTTGTCACTCCAGTTCAACCGCCATGAATTGGATTTTCCAAAAACAAAAAATACGTGTTTCTTTATTTTTAAAGGAGATCCCATATACAAATTTTCAGTTCTGTAATATCTTCAGTTTCTGAGATATATGTATCCTCATAAGGGGATTCAACCCTTTTACACCCCTCCTATTGGGATTTACAGTAAACAATACGTGTTCCTTTATTTTTAAAGGAGATTCTAAATACCAATTTTTACATGTGTAAACTTTTAAAGTTTTAAGATGTAGATACACTCATTTTAAAAATTCACCCCCCTTTTCAACCCCCTTTATTTGGATTTTCCAAAAACGAAAAAATACCTACTTCTTTATTTTTAAAGTAGATCCCAAATACAAATTTTCAGCTCTGTAATATCTTCATGTTCTGAAATATAAGTAGCCTCATTAAAGGCATTCAACCCCTTTTACCCCTTTTCCACAATTCGCATTGGGATTTTCCGCAAAAAAAAACGTGTTTCTTTATTTTTAAAGGAGATTTTAAATACCAATTTTTACATCTATAAACTTTAAAAGTTTTGAGATATAGATACACTCATTTTAAAACTTCACCCCCTTTTCACCCCCCACTTTAATTGGATTTTCCAAAAGCAAAAAAGTTGTTTCTTTATTTTTAAAAGAGATCCCAAATACCTATTTTCAGGTCTGAAATATCTTCAGTTCCTGAGATATAAGTATCTTCATTAAAGGCATTCAACCCATTATTCACCCTTTTACACCCCTCCTATTGGGATTTACATAAAACAAAAAATATGTGTTCCTTTATTTTTAAAGGTGATTCTAAATATCAATTTTGACATGTGCAAACTTTTAAAGTTTTGAGATATAGATACAGTCATTTTAAAATTCCACCCCCATTTCAGCCCCACAATTTGGATTTTCCAAAAGTAAAAAAAAAAAATGTTTCTTTATTTTTAAAAGAGATCCCAAATACCTATTTTCAGGTCTGAAATATCTTCAGTTTCTGAGATATAAGTATCCTCATTAAAGGCATTGAACCCCTTTATCACCCCTCCTATTGGGATTTTCAGAAAACAAAAAAATACGTGTTTCTTTATTTTTAAAGGAGATTCTAAATACCAATTTTTACATATAAACTTTAAAAGTTTTGAGATATAGATATACAAATTTTAAAAATTCACCCTTTTCACCCCCCCCCCCCATTAATTGGATTTTCCAAAAACAAAGAAATACGTGCTTCTTTATTTTTAAAGGTGATTCCAAACACCAGTTTTCAGGTCTGTAATATCGTCAGTTTCTGAGATATAAGTATCCTCATTAAAGGCATTCAACCCATTTTTCACCCCTTTTCACCCCTCTTATTGGTATTTTCCGAAAACAAAAAATACGTGTTTCTTTATTTTTAATGAAGATTCTAAATACCAATTTTTACATCTGTAAACTTTAAAAGTTTTGAGATATAGATGCACTGTTTTTAAAAATTCACCCCCCTTTTCACCCTCGCATTAATAGGATTTTCCAAAAACAAAAAATATGTGTTTCTTTATTTTTAAAAGAGATCAAAAGTACCAATTTTCAGGTCTGTAATATCTTCAGTTTCTGAGATATAAGTACCGGTATTCTGATTAAAGGCATTCAACCCCTTTTTCGCCGTTTTTTAACTCTTCTCTTGGGATTTTCTGAAAACAAAAAAATACGTGTTTCCTTATTTTTAAAGGAGATTCTAAATACCAATTTTTACATCTGTAAACTTTCAAAGTTTTGAGATATAGATACACTCATTTTAAAATTTCAATCCCCTTTTCACCCCCTTAGCGACGGAATATCCAAAAATCCTCTCTTAGCGAGCACCTACATCTTAATATGAATCTATGCCCAAAATTTCATTTCTTTATGTCCAGTAGTTTTGGCTCGGCGATGATGAATCAGTCAGTCAGTCAGTCAGTCAGTCAGTCAGGACAAGTTATTTTATATATATAGATATAGATAATAATAATAATAATAATAATAGTAATAATAATAATAATAATAATAATAACAATAATAATAATAATACGGTCATATACGACGGATGATCGACTCTCGATGGACGAAACGTATCTTAAGTATATTTGACTCAAAACCAAAGAACGACAATGCCATGGTACGTTAATGTCAAGAAAGATCTTAAAGAACTGAGCCTACAAGCAGAAGATGCACAAGACCGAAATCTTTTCAGAGCTGCCATCAAGACTTTTGGGACTTTCCGGGACGAAAAACGGGTAACTGGTGCTAAATGGACAGAAGAACGTCGTGCTAAACACAGTGAGCTAATGAAGACGATGCGGATCAAGCGAAAAATGGACAAATGCCAGAATGCAAAGTGAGGCTTATCGTTGTCCCTAGTTGGCCGATTAGCGAAGTTGAATGAATGAATAAATAATAATAATAATAATAATAATAATAATAATAATAATAATAATAATAATAATAATAATAATAATAATAATAATAATAATCTTCCTCTTTTCCTACCGCTTTTTCCCACACCTGTGGGGTCGCGGGTGCGAACTGTGTACCACATGTGGATTTTGCCCTGTTTACGGCCAGGTGCCCTTCCTGACGCCAACCCTATACGGAGGGATGTAATCACTATTGCGTGTTTCTGTGGTGGTTGGTAGTGTGGTATGTTGTCTGTATATGAAGAGGAGAGTGCTGGGACGGACACAAGCACCCAGTCCCCGAGCCAGAAGAATTAATCAGACGCGATTAAAATCCCCGACCCGGCCGGCAATCGAACCCGGGACCCTCTGAACCAAAGGCCAGTACGCTGGCTTTTACTCTTTATCATTGGGCCATAAGCCCACTTACGATTTAAAGTATTTCTAGGAGTGGAGGTGTTTCGCCTCCTTGCATTTTGTTTATGGCCGGTTACAACCAACCTTTCCTTTTGTCATTAAGGCCATTTAGTAGCCTATGGGAAAAATGCCCCTTGTAAATCTATTGTGGTGTGCAGAATTGAGTCTGGTGTGAAGTTCCCTTAAGGAACAGAAAGTTATGAACTGTTGAGCAATAGATACACCCACCTCGGGGCTACCTTATGTAAATCCTTTAATTAAGGACAACCGATGGTTTGTAAGTGCGCTATTAGGAACTGATGCCTCTGTGAGGCTGGACGATGGTACAGTTGGAGCGCCGACTCCTCAGTAGTGTAAAGGATAAGAACAAATCGTACTCTTGCAAATCTTGTAACTGCCAAAACCAATCCAGCTCTTTTCTATGAAAATTAGCATTTTTAATTCTCTCAAAGTCCTGTACCTGACTTTTGGACTTGAAGTCATTGTTATTGTTGGAGCTGACGAGCTCATCATCTGGTTGTTATTTATTCAGATTTTCTATGTATCAATTTTAGATTCTTAAAAAAAAACGAAAGAAATAAAATTTCAAAATTTGTTGTGTTAAGTTCTGCTCTACTTAATTCCTTCTCCACCCATTAACTCCAGGCGCTTCTTATCCCTCTGTGCGACACGGAAACCCGGAATAATAATAATAATAATAATAATAATAATAATAATAATAATAATAATAATAATAATAATAATACCGAGCAAGCTGACCGAGCTGTTTGGGTCGTGCAGCTGTGAGATTGAATTCGGGACATAATGGGTTCGAATCCCACCATCGGCAGCCCTGAAGATGGTTTTCCGTGGTTTCCCATTTTCACACCAAGCAAATGCTGGGCCTGTACCTTACTTAAGGCCATGGCCGCCTCCTTCTCACTCCTATCCCTTTCCTATCCCATTGTCGCCATAAGACCTAAGTGTGTCGTTGCGACGTACAGCAAATTGTAAAATATTAATAATAATACAGGCTACCTATCCGAGACTATAAAAGATAGGGCGAGTTGGCCGTGCGGTTAGGCGCGCGCAGCTGTGAGCTTGCATCCGGGAGATAGTGGATTCGAACCCCACTGTCGGCAGCCCTGAAGATGGTTTTCTAATGTTTCCCATTTTCATACCAGGCAAATATTTGGGCTGTACTTAGGTATGGCCACGGCCGCTTCTTTCCCGTTCCTAACTCTCTCCTGTCCCATCGTCGCTTGATTCCACGTCAGGATGTCGAAAAATTTAGAAACGCGATTTCCGTTTCCGGAGAGCAAGCTGACCCTGAGTTTCACCCAGCCTACACCAAAAATTAGTACCAGGTTTATTTCTGGGGCTGAAAGACGGTCTGATATAAACCTAACATTTCTTTCCCATTTAGTGCCGAGGTTAAGGATAATGGAAGCCTTGACCTTCCACTCTTCGAAGGACCTTTCTAGCCTATACGGAGATGACTTTGCTTTGTTTTTATAATAATAATAATAATAATAATAATAATAATAATAATAATAATAATAATAATAATAATATTTTACGCCCCACAAAGTACATTACGGTCTTCGGAGATGTCGAGGTGCTGGAGTTTTTCCCACGGGAGGTCTTTTACGTGCCCGTAAATCTACCGATACGAGGCGTACGTATTACGAGCATCTTCAAATACCAGCAAAGTGAGCCGGAATCCAATCCACCAACCTGGACTCAAAAGGTCTGCGATCTACCGTCTGAGCAGCTATTAAATGTCAGTTTGTTTTTTCAACAAAGTAGCAGTTATTAATCTGTCATGTCTACAGCAAGTTTCTCGACTTCCTGACGGGTAATCGAACTTACGTCCTTCCAGGTGAACGGAGCACGTCTTTACCGCTTCGACTAGGCACACCCCATCCACACAACTAGGTTACATAATTGCATTACCACCCTCCATAATATCTGCCCCTACGTCAGTCTGTCGAATTAAAGGCTTGGGCCCCAATTCTAATAGCATGAATGAAGAAAATACAGTCGATTGAACTTAGATATCATGGATTCAAGACACAAGGTAAAAAAAAATTAGCAGTTGACAAGGCACGAAAATAGTATTGCGTACGGCAATACCGGATTTGTCAAATTCAGAATCAAGTTAAAAAATCTAGTGCAATTTCACGCATTATGTCTTACAATATGCTACTGTTGAAATGCCCGTAGGCCATTACAAAAAGAAAATGCTCTCTGCATGGCATTTGCCAGAGATCAAGTTTGTTATTATCATTTAAGTGTCTCAGTCCCCCTGGGCTTTAGCAATATAGAAGTAGCAGAGGCATGATCGACGTTAGTAACACAATTCCTTGGCTTTTATAAGCTGTCGCTGTGATGAGTCGTGTGAAATTATCATTCACAGTGTTATTTGATACATGCATTTCAGTAGGCTTGGCAGACTAGTGTGTAAAAGCCTCTTCTGGCGCGATGAGGAAAGCAACGGGAAACTATATAAATTGTCATTTCCTTAGCACGCCTCTTCAGTGACGCCTGGGCTACCTATGACAGCTGATGCTGAATCGATTGGGGGTCCAACCAGCCTTCGGAATTACTCGACATGCATACATAAATACATACGTACATTATATATATATATATTATATCATTGAACAAACGTAGAAAAGCCTTGCAATATGGAAGACGGATTTTAATGCAAAAGAACGTAAGAATAAGATAGAAACGTATACTCTTGCAAGTGTATGCTGTAGGTGGTTCTATAATGTCAGAAAGGAGGTGAACGGAATAACCTCATTACCGCACTGAGTGAATATACTCAGGTCTTTTTATTTACAGCGACATTAACACTGTTGGACAAGTTGCTGCTTCAGTGATGAGCGATAGTCACGGTGACCAAGACACGTTTCCGCTCGGCAGTGCAAACAACATTTGACACGGCTAAACTTCCTTCGCCTGCTCAAAACAAGGTGCACAATTGCACTTCATTGGGCAAAAGGAGAGTAATATTCTTTATAGGTCTTCCCAGTACACATAGATGGAATACATTTGCTGAAACCTACACAGGAATTTGGACAACGGACAACAGTGATCACAAATCAGGAGAATCTCTGCAGAAATATTCAAAAGTAATAATAATAATGTTATTGGATTTACGTCCCACTAACTACTTTTACCGTGTTCGGAGACTCCGAGATGCTGGAATTTAGTCCCTCATGATTTCATTTTATGTGCTAGTAAATCTCCGACACGAGGCTGACGTATTTGAGCACCTTGAAATACCACTGGACTGGGCCAGGATTGAACCTGCCAAGTTGGGTTCAAAGGCAAAAGCCTCGACCGTCTGAGCCTCTCAGTCCGGCATATTCAAATGCATTTTTAATGTTCCTCTCACTGTATATTTAACTTTCACCCGTCAACCCTCTCACTTTCTCCGCACATATTCTTCTCCGATACAAATTTCCTGGCCTGAGAGGCGGCGTCACCGTCTAGGAGGCTCGTCTCCCCCTTCAGGGGAGGAATGAAAACGTTTAGCAGACGATCGCATTTTACCGGCTGATTCAGATACATACTCCGCAGTATGTTGGGTTGCCTCACATAGCAGGCGCATACTCCGCAGTGTGGGTTGACACACCAGGCAGGCGCAATGGTATGGAAAGTGAAAGGATTATTAAAAATGTATGATTTCTGTTGCACACTCTACGACAACTGATTTTTAACCCCCTTCACTTTTCCGTACACAATGCTACTCCTCTCATTATGCTCCCTCGCACTTTTTTTTTTTTTTTTTTTTTTTGCAAGTTGCTTTACGATGCACCGACAGATAGGTCTTATGGCGACGATGGGATACGAAAGGGATAGGAGTGCGAAGGAAGCGCCCGTGGCCTTAATTAAGGTACAGTCCAGCATTTGCCTGGTGTAAAAATGGGAAACCACGGAAAACCATCTTCAGCGCACTCTTCTTAATACTGCCAGTGTGACGATTGCTGTTGTTACGCGAAGTGTTTGTAGGCAAAGTTGCACAACTTCGATCGTGAAAATAACGCAGGAAAAAGTCCACGGGGCTTCTTAAATCGGGCGATCATGGAGGCGAAACCCTGTAAACTAACATTATATGAGATAGTGCATACGTAAATATATGACATTTAATTAACAGTGTAATTTGTGCTCAGATGTGCGCTGCTCACTTTTTCAGTGATCCACTCGCAGAAAGCCTCGTGAGGGCATGGGCATCCAGCTGCACGCGTTGTGTTCAACAATGCCGTTCGAACAGGTGCCATTGCAGATTATGTTTAATAATTCTATGTACTTCAACATGATATACTTCCTATGTGCTTTCCACATCTCAAGCACTTGTGCAGTAACAGTTTACCTCAATAAATTCAGTTCCTCCGGATTCCTTTACAGTGGCCTCAAGCGTAGACTGCAATGCTGGCGAAGTCTTTTCTCTACAGTATATTCCGCAATACACAGCCTTCCGGATGCCGTCTCTCTGGATATTGTTGTGCATAAAGCGTATCTGTTTCTAGTTTATTGGGATGAAACTCTCAAGATATAATCAGCATATCGAAAGCTTCGTCATTCGTGTAACGTGGTCGTTCCATAGCTATGCAATTGACTAGACTGAATGCAAATACACTATAGATAATACTGGACACTATCGTCGTCATAAGACCTATCTGTGTCGGTGCGACGTAAAGCCACTAGCAAGAAAAGTACTGGACACTGCTGTATTCTCCCGGTCTCAACTGGGAGACATGTTGGCAGTGGCGCACCTGGCGGCCAGACCTTAAACATGAGCCAGGAAGATTGAAACTACGAAAGTTGCATGTTAAAATTTATAGAAGTAATGAAACTAAATAACGATTTTTGCTTAATTCAACTATGAAAGTTGAATTTTAATACTGATAGAAATGATTAAACTCAATAATAATTCCGTTTTGTCCGAATCCTTGGCTGAGTGGTCTGCGTTAAGGCCTTCGGTCCAGAAGGTCTCGGATTCGATTCCCGGATGGATCAGGAATTTTGATCACATCTAATTTATTCTTCTGGCTCGGAGACTGTGTGTTTGTGTTTATTTCAACACGCTTCTCTTCATATTCAGACAACACACTACACTTTCAACCACCACAGAAGTATGCAATGGTGATTACTAGACCTCGGATTTTTAGGTGATTAAATGTTATTTTAGCTGCTTAAAACAGACTCTCAAATAGGTTCTAAAATACTTTTAGGCAGCTTCAAGTTTACGTATTTGAATAGGCATTAATTAAAAATCATGTTTATTTTGCTAACTTGATAATAACTCGTTAGGAGGAGAGGTGGCGTGCCATATGCGACCGTGCCGCATGCGACCCGTGCCACTAGCGACCGCATAATCTGTAACCGTGCCGGATGCGACCGGCGTTGACAAGCAAATTGTCATTTAATAAGTTGTGTCATCACCCAAGATAAGGTAAGCTAAACGAAGTGCAATGCCATTTCAGTACGTCCGATAAGCAGCTACTACCCCTACTTTACATAACATTTCTGGGGGAAACTCGTTTTATAACACGAAACATGGTGATGCCTTTACGTCTTTTCCCACCGGGCGAGTTGGCCATGCGGTTAGAGGCGCGCGGCCCTGAGCTTGCATTCGGGAGATAGTGGGTTCGAATCCCACTGTCGGCAGCCCTGAAGATGGTTTTCCGTGGTTTCCCATTCTCACACCAGGCAAATGCTGGGGTTGTACTTTAATCAAGACCAGGGCCGCTTCCTTCCCATTCCTAGTCCTTTCATATCCCATCGTCTCCTTAAAACCTGTCTGTGTCGGTGCGACGTAATGCCACTAAGCGATAAAAAAGATCCTAATTCTCTGAAATTATTTACGTCTTACGCCTACTTACTTATCGTGTCCTATTAGTACCAGGAGTGTCCTAGGACGTGTTCGGCTTGCCTGCTGCAGGTCTTTCTACCTGACTCCCTTCGGCGGTCTGCGTGTCTGGATGTGGGATTATGAGAGGGAGAGATGAAACCCGGTTTCGGCATGTAGCCTACTCCTCTCGAATAATACCAAGGGGTCTGCTCAATGCTTTACGTCGCCATCCGACGGCCGAATCACCATCAACAGCATCATATCCCCTCACTCCATTTGAACACTGCGAAAAGGTTTGGATTTGAATCTAGGCTTTTGGCATGCAATCTAGTGGTTAGAAACTGTCTACCACCAACTTTCCTACCCTGCCGGCCAACATTCTGATGGTGATTTTTTTCATACAGGCTAAGTGGCTCAGACGGTTGAGATGCTGGTCTTCAGACTCCAAGTTGGCAGGTTCGATCCTGGCTCAGTCCGGTGGTATTTGAAGGTGCTCAAATACGTCAGCTTTGTGTCGGTGGATTGGATTTACTGGCACGTAAAATAAGTTCTGCGGGACTAAATTCCGGCACCTCGGCGTCTCCTTAAACCATAAAAGTAGTTACTGGGACGTAAAGCCAGCAACATTATTATATTTTTCTTTCGACCAACGGCACTCGAACCTGCTAACAACGATGTCAGACCTTTATTTTAGAAAAGACCAAGTTAGCTACTTATAATCAATCTGCCACTTGGTGACAGCCCTTAATGCAGATCAATTGTAAGTGATTGATGGGTCGCATTCGGCACGATGCTTATCCGCTCGGTCGCTATTGGCACGATAATGGCCGGGTCGCATCCGGCACGGTCGCATCTGGCACGTAACCGGAGGAAATATAAAACATGTTCCACTCACCTCTTTGTTGCAAACGTCAAAAAATATAATTTTATCATCCGATGTGAAAAGGGGCAACTCCTGTAACCACTTTTTAATTAAAGACGACTTGGAACCTGAAACTTTAGTGTATAGTGCACTACTACACTCAGTTTCAAGGCCGTCCCGCTAGGTGTCCTGGCAATCAATGTCTTGCGATATCTCGCAAAATTCTCTACAGCGTATTTGCTGAATGTTCGCACGTTAGAGCTGCTTATACATTAAGCAATGCACACAGCCCTCACGTGGTTTTTCAGTAAACTGAGTTTTCGGTTACTCTGCAGCCTCTGCAACATTCGACGACTTTGCCGGCGTTAAGTTGTAGTGTGTTGCCTCTTCACGCATCATAATGAAAACTCCTACAGCGGACCAGGTAGACAACCCAATCTACTGCAGAATAAGTATTTGAACTTCCATCCGAGCGTATGGCTTTTAGTCCCGGGAATCGAATAGACCAACCACGGTGTGAGATCATATAGATTTGACGCCTTATCGATCATGGCCACCAGGTCGCGTCGAGTGCATATACTGTAGTACCCGCCGAAGATATGTTAATACAGTCGATTTCATGTACAATGCAATCATGAAAGCTAAATATTCAATTGGAATATCTCACAACGGGCGAGCAGCGCACACTCAAGTGTTGCGATCTCCTAGTGTCAGATTTATAGCTCACATCCCTGCCAAATTATAAAGAATGTCCAAGGCCACTGTAGCTCAATCAAGAGAACATCCAATGGTGTACTACGGCATGTTCTACATGGTCAAACTGAGTCTATTTCAGGTTCCTCTCATTGTTCCCACCTGTTCGCCGCAGTAACTATTACAGTATATTGACTACAGGAAGAATAAAACCATGTGTTCTGTCTCGTGTTCTCTTGTCTCATTTGTATGTTGTTGTTATTGTAGCAAAGTACAAAGCAAACTTATCAAGACCTGATCTTTTGTCACATGTATCTTTACACTATTGTTACTGTTATTAATTTCCTAATAAAGTACAGAAAATCGCCAAGCGTCATGTGACAATGGATCTATTCTAAAATTTACTCTTACAGAAATGAGCGCCTAAAGTTCCCAACTTGAGACTTGCCTATCATATATGTAGAGTATGTCTACCCCTTACTCCCGTTTCCTTGTACGGCGTCGGGGACGAATGTTCTTACGACCGGATGCCCTTCCTGACGCCAAGCTCAGTTGAAAAGCTAATGAAGATGAAATTTAATTTAATTTAATTTCGTGTGGCTATTTCTAGCCTGGGTGCAGCCCTTGTAAGGCAGATCCTCCGATGAGGATGGGCGGCATCTGCCATGAGTAGGTAACTGCGTGTAATTGTGGTGGAGGATAGTGTTATGTGTGGTGTGTGTTGCAGGGATGTTGGGGACAGGACAAACACGCATCCTCCGAGCAACTGGAATTAACTAGTGAAAGTTTAAAATCCCCGATCCGGCCGGGAATCGAACCCGGGACCCTCTGAACCGAAGGCCAGTACGCTGACCATTCAGACAACGAGTCGGACATGAAGATGAAATGAATAATTGTGAATGAAATTGGGTAAGCCGGTGAATTTAATTGTGAATATAAGAAATTTCTCACACTGAGAAAAGTTGTAGTAACCATAATTACAACTCTGGGCGAAAAATATTACAAAGTAGGGATAAGGATTACATAAATGTGGAAGCACAGTTGAGTACTACAACAGCTCTACTGCTTACTTTTAATAATAGAATTCCTGATGATATGATAATTAAAATAATAAGAGGAGGGACGAGAAGAAGAAGGTGAAGAAGAACTGCTGTCATTCTACGAGCTCGTCCCATGGAGATATTTTGAGCACAGTCGTATAAAGCTTCCGTGATTTTATATCCTTCCGACCTGGTTACAACAATGGGGAATTGTTGTAGTTTGAGGATTTATGCCTAGGAATAGCAAGCAGTGTCGTTTTTACAGCACTCGGGTATTTTACTCATGGTGCTCAGGAAGGCTGTGAAATCGTTCATACAGGAAGGTTGGGGATTATAAGACAAGGATTCAGTGCAGTTAAGTTAATGTAGGGCCTATGCAGTGCGCGCCTGTTTTCGAGGAGTAGCCATCCGAGGTCTACATAACAATGTCAGAAAATTTAAAAATGACATACAAATCTCGCACAGACATCCTGTGCACATTATAGTTTATTTCGGAGTTCAGTTTTCGCGTCTTTGTAAAGCACGTCGCAGTAGTCAAATATTGGAATAACCAGGTTTCCGACTAGTTTATTCTTTAAACTGGACGGAAAAAGTAAATTTGAAATTGTTTAATGTGTGCAATATGGCAAGAACTCGTTCACTCACAGATATTGTCTGATTCGACCACGAGAGGTGCTGATTAATGGTTTCACACAGGTTTTTTACGCTCTCGCAAAAGAGCAAAACTTGGGGTTTTGAAGTCGTGTGTCAGGGATGGATATACCATAGTTACAGGAAATGAGTACTGGGTGGGCAATTGCTATGGTTTGCGATTTGTTCGGGTTTAAAAGGTGTCCGTGCTGGGAAGACAATTTGCTTACGGCTTCTCGACCCATGTTTATTTGTACGATTGCTGTTGAAACATCGTTAGTGTAAATATGATCTTTACAATGTGTCAGCTGTTTTGCTAGGTTGTTGATAAAGACTGAAAATAGCAGAGAAGCCAGGGTTGACCCTTGTGGGACACCTGCTTTTACATAACTGCCACGAAGAGAAGGTGCGTTGACTAACGATGCGTTGTTGACGTTCGTGTAAATAGGCTCCAATCTATCTCAGGATACTCTTGGAGAAACCTAGGCAGTAAAGTTTGGTTAGGAGCAACTCATGTTATATAAAATCAAATGCTTTGCTGAAGTCCAATAACATTAGAATTGTCACTTTTCGTTCATCCCTAACCTGTCTTATATTGTCAGTCAGCGTGATTACGTCGGAAACCTGACTAGTGTGGGGCTAGTATGCCGTGATGGTTGACATAGTTTGTAATTTTATAGCGTACAATGAGTTCGAGTCCCTTGGCTACTAAGTTTGTAATTTTATGGCGTACAATGTGTTCGAGTCCCTTGGCTACTACTGACAGTATATTAATGGGTCTGTAGTCACTGTTTACCCTAGGAGATTCACTCTTCGATGAAGGGTGTACCAGATCCATTTTCCAAACTATTGGGAATACACCGTTTGAAGGGAAAAGTTAAAATATGAATATCAATACTGGTTTAATAGCGTCGATAATGTTCTTTAGCATTAGCCCCTGTCAATTTTGTTTTAATTCACAAGGTAAAAATAAAACTTGTCTCTACCCACACGTGGTGTTTTCTAATTTGCGCTTAGAAGATGTTACGTATTGTATTTCTTCGTTAAATGGTACATAATACATTATAATATAAGATGTTTCAATTATCCTGGCAAAGTTAGGGATGTATTCTGTTTCTTACACTTAACTAGTCTTAAGCTAGAACACTCTTAATCATAACAACTTCGTTTAAAAGGGGAAAAAATAATAACAATAAGACGAAGAAAAGAAATATGTTAAAAAATAACAGTATGAATACAATAATCAAACCTAGTCATGTTAAGGTAGAATCATATCATAGGCTATATACAAAACAGACATTGTACGTACATAAAAATATGAATATTAAATCTATATATATAAAATAACTTGTCCTGACTGACTGACTGACTGACTGACTGACTGACTGACTGACTGATTCATCATCGCAGAGCCAAAACTACTGGACATAAAGAAATGAAATTTTGGGGATATATCCAAATTAAGATGTAGGTGCTCGCTAAGAGAGGATTTTTGGATATTCCGTCGCTAACGGGGTGAAAAGGGAGGTGAAATTTTAAAATGTGTGTATCTATATCTCAAAACTTTAAAAGTTTACAGATGTAAAAATTGGTATTTACAATCTTCTTCAAAAATAAAGGAACACGTATTTTTTGTTTTCAGAAAATCCCAATAGGAGGGGTGAAAAAAGGTGAAAAAGGGGTTGAATGCCTTTAATTAGGATACCGGTACTTATATATCCGAAACTGAAGATATTACAGACTTGAAAATTGGTACCTTTGTTCTCTTTTAAAAATAAAGAAACACGTATTTTTTGTTTTTGGAAAATCCAATTAATGGGAAGGTGAAAAGGGGGGGAGGGTGAATTTTTAAAATGAGTGCATCTATATCTCAAAACGTTTAAAGTTTACAGTTGTAAAAATTGGTATTTGGAATCTTCATTAAAAATAAAGAAACACGTATTTTTTTGTTTTCCGAAAATCCCAATAGGAGGGTGAAAAAGGGGTGAAAAACGGGTTGAATGCCTTTGATGAGGATACTTATATCTCAGAAACTGAAGATATTACAGACCTGAAAATTGGTGTTTGGGATCTCCTTCAAAAATAAAGAAACACGTATTTTTTAAAATGGAAAATCCAATTAATGGAGGGTTGAAAAGGGGGTGAATTTTTAAAATGAGTGTGTCTACATCTTAAAACTTTAAAAGTTTACAGATGTAAAAATTGGTATTTAGAATCTCCTTTAAAAATAAAGGAACACGTATTTTTTGTTTTGTATAAATCCCAATAGGAGGGGTGTAAAAGGGTGAATAATGGGTTGAATGCCTTTTAATGAGGATACATATATCTCAGAAACTAAAGATATTACAGAACTGAAAATTTGTATATGAGATCTCCTTTAAAAATAAAGAAACACGTATATTTGTTTTTTGCAAAAATCCAATTAATGGCGGTTAAACAGGAGTGACAATTTGGGGTGAATTTTTTGAAAGACTATCTACAGAATATCTGAGAAACGTAAAATGTTACAGACGTAAAAAGTGGGTATTTGGAATCTCCTGTAAATGTAAAGAAACATAGGTGATTTGTTTTTGGAAACTCCACTTAAGGGGAACTAAAAAGGGGTGAAATTTTAAAATGAGCATTTCTACAGTATATCTCAAAAACTTAACATGTTACAGAAGTGAAAAGTGGTATTTTTTATTTCTATTAAAAATAAAGGAACGTGTATGTTTAGTCTTCGGAAATACCACTTGGGTGGAGGGGAGGGGGGTAAAAGTGCCTGAAAATGGTGTTGAATTCTTTTAATTAAGCTATTGATATCTCAAACATGAAGATGTTACAGACGTGAAATTTGATAATTGGAATCTGATTTAAAAGTAAAGAAACACGTATTCTCGGAAAATCCAATGATCGAGGGTGGGTGGGGTTGAAAGAATTGAAAAATTAATTGACTTAATTGTATGAGAATACATACATCTAATAAAAATCAAAGTTGTTACAGACGTGAAAATTGGTATTTGGATCTCCTTTAAAAACAAAGAAAAACGCGTTTTTTGTGGGGGGAACCATCTTGGGGGGCGGGAGTGAAAAGGAGTTGAGTTCCTTTCATGAGGACACATACGTCAAAAACTGAAGAAGTTAGAGTCGTGATAATTGGTATTTAGAAGATCCTTTACTATTAAAGAAGCAAGTATTTTTTGCGGGAAATTCACTTGGGGGGGGGGTGAAAGGAAGTGAAAAACTGAATTATTTTTATGGGGATACTTATATCTCAAAACTGAAGGTAATAGACGTGAACATTGGTGTTTGGAATATCCTTTAAACATAAAGAAACACGCCTTCTTTTAATTTTTTGGCGGGGTGGGGTAAATAAACTTAACGGCAGTGGGGTGTAAAAGGAGGTGAGACCAATTGATTTTACTGTTAATGATGTACTTAGAAGGAGCCTCCGTTGCTCAGGCGGCAGCGCTCCGGCCTCTCATAGCTGGGTTCCGTGGTTCAAACCCCGGTCACTCCATGTGACATTCGTGCTGGACAAAACGGAGGCGGGACAGGTTTTTCTCCGTATACTCCGGTTTTCCCTGTCATCATTCATTCTAGCGTCCGACTCGTTGGCTGAACGGTCAGCGTACTGGCCTTCGGTTTAGAGGGTCCCGGGTTCGATTCCCGGCCGGGTCGGGGATTTTAACCTTAATTGGTTAATTCCAATGGCACGGGGGCTGGGTGTATGTGTTGTCTTCATCATCATGTCATCCTCATCACGACGCGCAGGTCGCCTACGGGAGTCAAATCAAAAGACCTGCACCTGGCGAGCCGAACCCGTCCTGGGATATCCCGGCACTAAAAGCCATACGGCATTTCATTTCATTCATTCTAGCAACACTGTCCAATATTTCATTTCATTTGTCATTAATCGATCATTGCCCCAGAGGAGTGGGTTCGTTTTCAAGAGCCATATTTTCCTTCGGATGACGTTCTTAGATTACGGTAGATTCTCCTGGCATAAAAATAAAAATTTAAACACATTTGAAATAAACGATAGGAATGAGATTGCCCGTCAAACTGTTCACCTCTATAATAAGTATGTCATTCGTATCGCCAGAAATCCCGCACACTTGCCTACGCGCGACAATGGTGCTGGTCACATTGTCAACAGTGACAATGCCAGCAGATGTAATTTACTGCCAAGTAGCGGTCTTGCATCTTGCTTTGGTGTCTAGAACATCTATAATAATAATAATAATAATAATAATAATAATAATAATAATAATAATAATAATAATAATAATAATAATAATAATAATAATAATGCTCTGCACCGTCGTCAAATGTGCGCACCGCGCTGGAAACGGGTCCTGGACGGGTAATGACTAAGAATTGAGTCCGGCCGCGGGTACCAAGGCACCCAAGACGACACCACGCCCGATCTCCTGAAGGATTTGATCCATATTAAAAGTGCTTATAGGAAAAGATGGCAAAGATTTAGGGACCCAACTGACCGGGTGGAATACCTAGACCTAGCCCGGGAAGTACGAAATCAATTGCTGGGTAGAAAGATTAAAAAAATGGGAGGAAACTTGGCGTAATCTATTAGAAAACAGTCAGATCACGAATTTTGGTGGATTCTCTCAGAAAACGCGTCAGATCGCGAATTTCGGCGGATTATATATAAAATAATGAGCATTCAATTATAAATTTCATTATAATACCGTAGCGAAGCACGGGTATCTTGCTAGTACCAGATATAACAATTAAAATAACGTTTCAGAAAGACATAAATTTCATGATGATACCGAAATATCGCCTTCAATTTAGAGGTGAAGAGAAGGAATAGTACAAAGAGGAGGAAAAAATTATCTGTGAAACGAGAAATAATGATGAAGAGGAAGTAGGTGAAGGTGCTTTGAGGTCATAACCAGATGATTTATTAATGTTTTTGTAGTATTTCAGCACAGGCATGTCCGACTCGTTGGCTGAACGGTCGGCGTACTGACCTTCGGTTCAGAGGGTCCTGGGTTCGATTCCCGACCGGGTCGGGGATTTTAACCTTAATTGGTTAATTCCAGTGGCACGGGGGCTGGGTGTATGTGTTGTCTTCATCATCATTTCATCCTCATCACGACGCGCGGGTCGCCTACGGGCGTCAAATAGAAAGACCTGCACCTGGCGAGCCGAACCCCTCCTGGGATATCCCGGCACTAAAAACCATACGACATTTCATTTAGCACAGGCATGTTTAAAAGCTGAGTTGTTGGACATGCTTCTGGCGTCGACTGGCAGGAGATTCTATTGTCGGGTTGCGGTAGCGGTGAATGATTGAGCATAAAGAGTGTCCTGGGTAGAGGAAAGGATAACCACATGGTGCTCCAGGATCGGGTGTTTTAGCTATGGTCTGTGGAGAGGAGTTCGATGCTATCACAGCGATAGGCTGATTGAAAAGTTTTAAGAATATTATGCGGCGCTCTCGGAAACGAAGCCAACCAAGCCGCGCGTACGATGTTGTGACATGGTCAGCGTAAAGAAACCCACAGGTAAATATTTATACAGGCATTCAAAGCACACTATAATTCCCTTCTCCATTCTACTCCTAGGTCGTTTTAAGCTACATCGGAATAATCAAAAGTCATAAAGAAAATAGTGAGTGTTCTGAGAAAATCGGGAGTTAAATCAGAATGTACCGGCGAGTTGGCCGTGCGGTCAGGGGCACGCGGCTGTGAGCTTGCATCCGGGAGATAGTGTGTTCGAATCCCACAGCCTAAAGCCCTGAAGATGGTTTTCCGTGGTTTCCCATTTTCACCCCAGGTAAATGCTGGGGCTGTAGCTTAATTAAGGCCACGGCTGCTTCCTTCCAACTCCTAGGCCTTTCCTATCCCATCATCGACATAAGACCTATCTGTGTCCTTGCGACGTAAAGCAACTAGCCAAAAAAAAAAAAAAGAATGCATACACAAAGTTAATTATTAGTTTTAAATGACGTCAGAGTCCCGATCCATGGCTAAATGGTTAGCAGATCGGCCTTTGATCCAAGGGGTCCCGGGTTCGATTCTCGGCTGGTTCGGAAATTTAGAATTTTTTTGCTATTTTCATTACGTCGCGCCTACACAGATAGGTCTTAGGGCGACGATGGGACAGGAAAGGGCTAGGAATGGGAAGGAAGCGACCGTGGCCTTAATTAAGGTACAGCCCCAGCATTTGCCTGGGGTGAAAGTGGGGAAACCACGGAAAACCATCTTCAGGGCTGCCGATAGTGGGGTTCGAGCCCACTGTCTCCCGGATGCGTGCTCACACATGCACGTCCCTAACCGCACGGCCAACTCGCCCGGTGTTCGGAAATTTTAACCTGCATTGGTTAATTTTTCTGCCTTGGGGGCTGGGTGTTTGTGCTGTCTTCAACATTAGGATTCATCTTTCGAAGGGCTCCCTCCTCACAGACGCCCAGATCACTTATAGAGCGTCAGCACGAAAGATGTGCACCAGACCTCTCCGGAGGTCACACGCCATTATTATAATGGCGTCGGTGGTACCTACTGTATAACGGACTCTTGCGATATCCCAGAGGACAGGCCCTCCTCAAACACGTTTCCTTATCGGCATGAGTTATTGCAGTCTGACCACTCACCTGTCCATAAGAATGACATTGTTGCCGATACGATGGTGGCAATGTCCCCATATGGGAATGGCCTCGGCGGTGATATTAAGCTGTGAGTAGCGAACGGTGGGTCCTGCGATCACCGCTGACTGCATCAGGAACTGCCCTTGATACTCGATAGGGAAGTAGCACGCCGACCAGCCTGCAAAGAAAGTAAAATAGACATATAAAAAACAGGTATATTCTAAATTAAATCGCAAGGCGCTGAATAGTGTGAAACCAAAATATTCAGTATAACTTTTAGGGAGGGAACTTGTTAGCACTGTGGATTATCTGCTGGTTTTTCACCTAGAAGGTCGCGGTTCAAATCCTGATTGATCCTGGATAGGAATTTTCATCTGTAATGTCAAGCACCATTAACACTGGATATGCAGTTAAAACCTGAAATGAGTCGAGTGAGACCCCCAAAAAACCTTTGATAATCTGAAGAAGACTTGTATTTCCTTTATTCAATCTTCTTATCCTGTTGCATAGTGATTAAATGTGCACTTTATTTAATTTGATTATGTATGCACTATAGGAAATGAAACGGGATTTTATGCCAATTGTATTGCTCAATAAAGAAGGAAACGTGCATTTTACTCATCTCATTAATTGTAATCTATTGTGAGAAAGAGTATGTTTATTTAGTTTAATCAACTGTCCTCTAATGAGGAAACTCGTGCTTTAATTTATAATCTGTTCAGTAATCTAAAAAATGCTTTATCTAGTGCAGTGTATCTGTTCAATGATGATAAAACTGTTTTATTTAGTGCATCGTACGCTACCTGCTAAATAGTGATGAGAAATATGTGTTATTTGGTTTGTGGCCTGTTCAGTAATGTATTTTCAGTAACGTAATGTATTTTATTTTTTATATTTCATCTGTTTCAAGAGTGAAGAAAAGTGTGCTTGTTATCAATAATAAGGAAAGTATATATTTCGTGCTTTATTGCTTGCTCAGTAAAGATAAGTGTTTTATTTATTTTATTGTATCTCTTCAATAATGAGGTAAAGTGTGTTTTATGTAGTTTGATGTAACTATCCAACGTCGAGGAATTAGTTTTTGTATCTATTCAATAATGAAGAAAAGTATGTTTTATTCAGTTTGCTGTATCCATTTAGTAATGAGATGGAATATTTTTTTCTTTCTTTCTTAATCTGTTTACCCTCCAGTGTTGATTTTACCCTCGGAGTCAGCGAGGGATCCCACCTCTACCGCCTCAAGGGCAGTGTCCTGGACCGTGAGACTTTGGGTCAGGATAATACAACTGGGCAGGAGGGCCAGAACCTCTCCCAAGCGTCCTTACCTGCTATGTTGAACAGGAGCCTTGTGGGGGAGGATTGGAATGGATAGACAAGGAAGAGGGAAGGAAATGGCCGTGGCCTTAAGTTAGGTACCATCCCGGTATTTGCCTGGAGGAGAAGTGGGAAATCACGGAAAACCACTTCGAGGATGACTGAGGAGGGAGTCAAACCCCCCTCTACTCAGTTGACCTCCCTAGGCTGAGTTGACCCCGTTCCAGGCCTCGTGCAACTTTTCAAATTTCGTGGCAGAGCCCGGAATCGAACCTGCGCCTCCGAGGGGTGGCAGCTAATCATGTTAGCCACTACACCACAGAGGCGGACATTAAGGTAAAGTATGTTGTATTTAGCCTTTTGTATCTATTCAATAATGAGGCAAAGCATGTGTTATTTAGACTGTTGAATGTATTTCATAACAAGAAAAGTGTGTTGTATTTAGTTTGCTGTATCTATTCAACGAGGTAAGGTGTGTTTTATTTAGCTTGCATCTATTCAATAATGTGATAAATTGTGTTTTATTTAGTTTTATGTAGTCTATCTACTCGAGGAGGTAAATTTAGTAATGAGGTAATGTGTATTTTATTTAGTTTGTTGTATCTGTTCAATAAAGAAAAGCGCAGTATAAACAGTATATGGTACATAACGACCGCAAAGGGTATAAAACAGTACCCGTGCCAGGAATTACGGTTTTACCGAAAAGCGCATTCAAGGTAATTTTAGGGGGAATGGGATGTTCATATTTCGTTTATCTCTGTTATTTTTTTTATACACTAAAACCTCGATGAATTGAAAACCACTGTAATTCGACGTTCCAGTCTATTCCCTTCCGTTCTGGGGTAGAGGCATGATTATTCGAAGAAAAATGGTTAAAAACAATTTTTTTGGGTATCACGCAGAAATTTGACTTCTTAATCATTCGAATTCTGGTATTCAGAACCTCTAATATGAAGTCAAGACAAAGAAACCTCCAGGAATCGAATTTTCTCGATCGAGACCTCTATTAACCGACTCGATACTAAGAGTTTGTACGTACGCGTTACGTGTGTCAAAACTTTTCAAATTCAGAATGTTTAAAATTCAACGTATCCGTAGAGAGAACTCTTATTTTTAATAATGTAATATCTAACATAATTTAATGACAATGAAAACCTACAACCTGTTTTCCAGTCATTGACCGTGTCAGGGATGTAATGAATGAAGCAGATATAGGCTGTTATTACGATGGGGTCGCCACTCCCAAAGCGATTTATTAATGACTGATAGATGCTATGAAATGAGAATGGAGAGTGTTGCTGGAATGAAAGATGACAGGGAAAACCGGAGTACCCGGAGAAAAACATGTCCCGCCTCCGCTTTGTCCAGCACAAATCTCACATAAATAAAATAAAATGTTTCACCAACTTCTGTTCACTTTCATTGAAACGTCAATGTTAGATGAGTTAGTAAAATCTTTGAAATTGATTTTATAAACAATAAAGGATATTTTCAAGTAGGCTACATTTATATGAAATTTGAGAATGACTCCCTGGAAAATGTCCAAATTCTGTACGGTTAGTCAAAATTTTACGCAAAATGTAGAATGTTATTTTATTTAACCTCGTTAAATTGAAACCTCTATAAATCGAAGCACTTTTCTCTTACCTTAAAATTCATCGAAAATTATGGCTTCTGGTAAAACTTACAAAAGTACTAAATGAACGCGAATGTGCTTATAGCGCTCGTTAAAATGCTGTGCTTGTGAGTACAAGTATTTAGTAGCCTCTGCTAATGTGCTGTTATATATATTACAATTTGCTTTATGTCACACCTACACAGATAGGTCTTATGATGACAGCGGGATAGGAAAGGAGCAAGTTGGGAAGGAAGTGACCATGGCTGTAATTAAGGTAAAGCTCCAGCATTAGACTGGTGTGAAAATTGGAAACCACGGATAACAGAGGGCTGCCGACAGTGGGAATCGAACCCATTATCTCTCGAGTGCAAGCTGAAAGCTACGTGACTCATACCGCGCAGCTACTCGTTCATTCGATATATTATCAATGTGAATGGAATCATCCCACTATATTGTGTAACAATTATTCTTCAGAATTCTAAACTAAATTAAAAAACTGAAATTTTGGTATCAGTGGCCTTCACACATAAAAGAGAAGAATGACATTAAAACGAGAGTCTACTCATGCACGCGAGAGTCATGCTTCGTCAAGCCGTGTAGGTAGAAATTCCACGCTACTAGAACTATAGGAGGTTTCTTTCAGCAGTCGTGCTTGGGAATGCTTCCTGCTTGACTTAGTGGTCTCTAACCCTGTTCCTTAGCTGGAAATTGTCTAATAAGAAGTCCTTCGATAAATATATGACTTTTTGAGACAGGGGTTCCATTTTGTCAACATATCACTGTCTTTGTATAAGGGTACAAAGAACCTGCAGTAGCAATAATCTACGCTTGATATATTGTAGATGTTATCTCATAATGTGATTTTAGTTATTGTGGAAACTGATTGCTTAGAAGTCATGCTTTTAAGTGTAGACTTGTTAAAATAAAAAGTTTTACAGTCGGTAGAACACGACTTCTTACAAACATTCATACTATGTATGTATATATGTATGTATACACACACACACACACACACACGCACAGGATGTTTGGCAGATAAGTAGCCTACACATCATTTTCTGCTGGTTATTTGTAGGGCTCTGAATAGAGATGAAATCAAAAAATACATTTCAAAAATAAATAAAAACAGTTGAACATTTGATGTTTGTAGCTCAGGTAGTATTCAATGATGAACGACTTAGGGCTTTGCTAACATACATTACGATATTTTCCAGTGTGAACCCATTCGCTTCTTGTACGTAGAACGTTTTTATACAACCTACGCATGCATACTACCTGAAGCTGCAGAACAGTGATGTACTTAGAATTACTTCTTACACATTACGCTGCATACATCCTGCAGCCGCGGTGAAGTGATATGTACAGCTGCAGCGCATTTTAGCACATAGAATATTGTTTCTTACACATTACGTAACGGTATGCATACTAAGTTACTTTACGCTACAGTACAGTGTTGCACCCTACGAAAGTGTCATACATATCGACACTATGCATGCATACTGCATGAAGCATGGTACGGCGGGTGGTATAAGCCGAGGGGCAAACGGAGCTGATAGTAAAATCGCTAAGAAAATTTCTGTCACATTAAGCGGGGTAGTACATAGACGTACAAGCAGCGGTAACAATCTGTTTCTGTGCTTCAGCAGACTAGTTTGCGTGGTTTCTGTCTAATTTTCGAGGTGTTTTTAATGACGTCGTTTGTTGGATCTCGGCAAATTTTGAAGATTTTTTAATTTTATTAATCTCTGCTCTGTATGCGCCTTTTAGATTTTTTCTTTTTCTTGAACACTTTGTTTATGGCACGCTGTTCAAAGATGTCGTATGTTGAGTGTTCAAAGAACGCTTTACGTTTCAATTCATAATTGTTACAAAGAAGGAGGTTTGCTTTCATGGCGTGTCTGTTTTCATTCATTCATTCATTCATTCATTCATTCATTCATTCATTCATTCATTCATTCATTCATTCGTTCATTCATTCATTCATCCATTCATTGGAGATGTAAACATATAAAAACGTGACCAAATTTCTTTTTTGAGCAGTAGGCCTAAATACAGCATGTTTGGGAGATCATAACAAATAACCTTACGGGATGTAGGGATAACTGTCCGCAGTTCTAACATATTCACTTTTTTTTAAAGTAACGAATGGTATGGGACGAATGTTAATAAGAACTTTTCAGCTAACGTCTCGCTACTATGCGACGATTACGCTGTCACACAAGGCGATGAGTCGCTGCGTGTTGATCACGCGACATACATTACATACATATATATACATTATAGACTATTATCCGACTCGTTGGCTGAATGGTCAGCGTACTGGCCTTCGGATCAGAGGGTCCTGGGTTCGATTCCCGGCCGCGCCGGGGATTTTAACCTGCATTGGTTAATTCCAGTGGCCCGGGGGCTGGGTGTTTGTGCTGTCCCCAACATCCCTGCAACTCACACACCGCACATAACACTATCCTCCACCACAATAACACGCAGTTACCTACACATGGCAGATGCCGCCCACCCTCATCGGAGGGTCTGCCTTACAAGGGCTGCACTCGGCTAGAAATAGCCACACGAAATTATTATTATTATTATAGACTATTATGCCTTTCAGGAACGAAAAGAAGGAGAAAATGTATTGATCCAGACAACGACCCCCACTTAATCCAGATGAAATATGTTTCTGTGTATTCTCTAAAAATCTGTAGCAGGCCCCCGCGCCTATTGCCAATAAAAGAGATTACTTCAAAGAAGCTTTCCTTAGGGCCTAATAATCAATTATGTATCCTCGACATTTTCTCGAAGTTTGATGTTAAAATTGAATTTGGGTATCGCTTTGGAAAGAAAATCTTTTACTGGGTGAAAAGATCCTTACCCTGCCGTACTTACTCTGTTTTGCTTCTGAGCCCAAATTTGACTGGCTCCATCGGGAAATTTGGGGAATTTTCAGTTTTTCTCGTGATCGTGGGGGTATAAAGCTCTTTCCTCAATGTTTTAAGTTTGTTCGGGTGTCCGGAAATATATCCTTAACAGACCGTAACACATCAACTTTAATTTATTAGTTATTGATGGTAAATAAATTACGTTCTTGTAGTAGAACTTGCAACCGATTCTGATTGGTCGTCCTGAGAAACAGTCTCCTGGAACAGGAATACTTGATGTCTAGTGTTCATCAAATCGAAAATTCTGTTACTCGGATAGTTTCACTACTTTCTTGTGAATATAAGATATGCCTGGAAATTCCTACACGCTGCAGAGGGCGAAAGAGTTGAAGGAAAGAGGGAGGAGTGGAAAATGAAGAATGCGTACGGTGTCAATAACCTACAGAGTCATCGAAGAGGAGTACCACATCTGTGGCTCAATTAAGAATTCTGTTTACAGATACCAAAGCTTTGAAAGTGGATGTTCAGAGTTTATTTGGAGATCTAAATGACTTTCATTAGTTTATCTCACTGCAGTATCTGATCTCTTAAATGATATCATTTCCCTTAGGATAAAGTGAGATGTGTGTGTGTGGGATTACGTGCAGCGTCTCTTCTTCTTCTTAATCTGTTTACCCTCCAGGGTCGGTTCTCCCCTCGGTCTCAGCGAGGGATCCCACCTCAACCACCTCAAGGGCAATGTCATGGATAAAACTGGGGAGAAGGACCAGTACCTCGCCCAGACGGCCTCACTTGCTATGCTGAACAGGGGCCTTGTGGAGGATGAGAAGCTTGGAAGGAATAAATGAGGAAGAGCGAAGGACGCGGCCTTGGCCTTAAGTTAGGTACCATCCCAGCATTTGCCTGGAAGAGAAGTGGGGAAACCACGGAAAAACACTTCCAGGATGGCTGAGGTGGGAATCGAACCCCACCTCTACTCAGTTGACCTCCCGAGGCTGAGTGGACCCCGTTCCAGCCCTCGTATTACTTTTCAAATTACGTGGCAGAGCCGGGAATCGCACCCGGGCCTCCAGGGGTGGCAGCTAATCACACTAACCACTACACCATAGAGGCGCACGTCTCTTCACCAGATGTTATCCGTTTTCGCTACGGGTAACCTTTGAATACGTGATGACGAGGAAGGCTAACGCAATCATAGATAAAGATAGTTAACACTTTGAGGTAATGTGCTGAAAATAGTGCCAATGAAGGATTAACGTGATTTGTAGGAGATTAGCATATCACAAGAGAAGTGAGCGCTGATGAAATATAGAATCTTTCGAAAAAAGAAAACAAAGCCAGCTGTGCAATTTGTAAATAAATGATCCACCAGGTTGTGTTGGTATAGAAATCCGCATTAAAATGTCAAATGCTGGTCTTGCTATTTGCTTTACGTCGCACTGACACAGATATGTCTTATGGCGACGATGGGATAGGAAAGGTCTAGGAATGTGAAGGAAGCGGCCGTGGCCTAAATTAAGGTACAGCCCCAGCATTTGCCTGGTGTGAAAATGGGAAACCACGGAAAACCATCTTCAGGGCTGACGACAGTGGGGATCGAACCCACTATCTCCCGATTACTGGATACTGGCCGCACTTAAGCGACTGCAGCTATCGAGCTCGGTAAATGCCGATCTCGATTTGGTGAAAAAAATACAATTCAAATCAATATACCTCCAATGTAAAACTGTTACTTTTATTAACATGGCTGCCGAAGATCACAAATTATAGAGTAACATTCAAATCCAGAATGAAATTCACACTCGCTTCTAAGGGAAACGCTCCAGTGTTAGTGTTGTGTGCGGGAATGTTGAAGACAGAACGAACACCCAGTCCTGGCGCCAAGGAAATTAACCATTTACGATTAACCTCCCACGACACAGTCGAGAATCCAACCGGTGCCTCGAGGCTCGAAGGCCAAGACACTGATCACTCAGCCATGGAGCCAGAGAGTGTAATAATTAGAAAATCCTCCAGGATACCTTTATTCCTTTATTGCGCAAGATTGTTAACAATCAGCTTTACGTCACACCGACCGCGCAAATATTCAGTCACGAAACTATTTGAATTGTACGCCTCTGTGGTGTAGTGGTTAGTGTTAATTAGCTGCTACTCCCGGAGGCCCCGGTTCGATTCCCGGCTCTGCCACGAAAATTTGAAATGTGGTACGAGGACTGGAACGGGGTCCACTCAGCTTCGGGAGGTCAAATGAGTAGAAGGGGTTCGATTCCCACCTCAGCCATCCTCGAAGTGATTCTCCGTCGTTTCCTCACTTCTCCTCCAGCCAATGCCGTGATGGTACGTAACTTACGGCCACGGCCGCTTCCTTAACTCTTCCTTGTCTATTCCTTCCAATCTTCCCAACCCCCCCCCCCCCTCCCAAGGCCCCTGTTCAGCATAGCAGGTGAGGCCGCCTGGGCGAGGTAGTGTTACTCCGCCCCAGTTGTATCCCCACCAAATGTCTCACGCTACAGGACACTGCCCTTGAGGCGGTAGAGGTGGAATCCCTCGCTGAGTCTATGGGAAAAGACACCCTGGAGGGTAAATGGATCAAGAAAGAAAGAACTATTTAAATTATGGACTGTTACGGTTTAACAGACACAGGCGCACACATTTCGGACATAAACTGCTGCGCTTACGTTGTTGTAGCACTTGTAACCGATTCTGGCTGGTCGTCCTCAGAAACAGTCTCCTGAAACAGGAATACTTGATATCTAGTGTCCATCAAATCGAAACTTCTGTTACTCGGACAGTTGTAAATGTGTAAAATCTTATTATGAGTGTGGACACAGTTTACCCAAAACAAATGATCGCATTCAGCTTCACGAAATCGCAGTTCAAGGAGTCGCTTCCAGTCGAAGTACATAGTGCGAAGGAATGCCGAAAGATGGTGCGGTATGCTAATGTGCTGCTGCTTGTAGCAGTAAGGAACTTGCGAGGCATTTTTCGTATTGTTTTCACTTCGCATCGACTGTGACATGTCTTGTGAGAAAGTGGGATAAGACTGGAAAAGAAGCGACGGCCTCAACTGAATTTAGCCCCAGTTTTTACCTTGGGTGAAAAATGGGAAACAGCGAGAAACCATCTGTAGGGATGCCATCAGCGAGGTTCAAATCCAGCATCCCCCAAATTCGAGCTAATAAACAAGGTTTACCCACCTCCTTACTTTATCACCTCTCCTGGGCAGAGAGACGGCGTCATCCTCTAAGTGGCCCGCCCCTTCCCTAATGAAAATATTCCCCTAGGTCCTACTAAACAAGGTCGGTGAATGCAGAGTGGGTCTCGGCCCACAAGTGGCCACGGCTCTACAGTGGCTCTACACCTCTACATTCGGAACATGGGACAGGGCTGGACCTCACGGCTGGCCCCAACCGTCAGCTGTCCTGAGAATGGTTTTCCGTGGTTTTCCATTCTCCTGCACTAAGGCGAATACCAGGACAGTTCCTAGTATAGGCCACGGCCGCTAATCCCCTCACCTTCTCCGCGCATCTCCTTTACCGTAACAAATCTCCCGGCCTGAGAGACGGCGTCACAGTCTCTTCGGAGATACGGATCCCAAGGAAAAACGGCTCGAACCGCGCAGCCAACTCGCCCGGCATTGTCAAACTCGCAAGAAACATTCAGCACAAAGACGAAACTCTTACCCACGAATTAATAATAATTATAATAGTGTTATTGGATTTAAGTGCCATTAACTGCTTTTACGGTTTTCGAAGATGTCGAAGAGCAGCAAGTTTGTCCTGTGGGGGTTATTTTGCATGCCAGTAAATCTACCGACACAAGGCTGGCGTATCTGAGTACGTTCAAACAACATCGGCAAGGTAAGTAAGGAAATGGCCGTGGCGTGAATTACGGTACAACCCCAGCATTTGTCTGGTGTGAAATTGTGAAAACCACGGAAAACCATCTTCGAAGCTGCCAACAGTGGGGTTCGAACCCACTATCTTCCGGATGCAAGCTCACAGCTGCGCACCCCTAACCGCACGGCCAACTCACCCGGTAGCAATCAATTCACTGCCATAGAGAAAAATCAAAGTAATCTTCCATCTTTTTTATAAAAGGGCTATTATTAACAAGGAAGAAGTTAGTATTGACCGGACGATCCCACGTAATCTTCAGTTCGGTACAGAACAAGTAAACAAGCTGTTCATGAACTTCAACTCAAGGCTGTATAATGACACAGTGGGTGTTCTTTTAGCAGAGTGGGCAGAATACAAAATCCGGTTTCCCTCAATGCCCCTTATCGAGACGTTGGAGAATACTCACACTGGAACTATTAGAACATGAATTTGCTACTGATTTTGATATTCTGTGTTGTTCTACCAGTAAGCACAGTATCATGTGAAAGGCTTCAGGTGTGAAAGCGGACTCCAGAAACTTGATGAAGACGAATATAATGGATGATTTATTAAGAACCGTAGCGTAGATATGCCTTTGCTGGCGAGATGTAGTGTTTACAGTGCACTATGTCTTCTGGTATGGGCTATATCAAATTTGTTACTTTCATTGACCTGTCTCAGTCTCATCCTTGGCTTTGACGATATGAAAGTGACTGAGGTACGAGTGATGCTAGTAATACCATTCCTTATGCAGCCAGTACCTGTTATGAATGGTGTGAAAATATCGCTCATAGGGTCGGTTGGTGCATGCATTTCAGTGGGCTTGGCAGACTGATATGTAATAGCAACGGCTGGCTCTGTGAGGAAAGCAACGGGAAACTACCTCACTCCTCATTTCCCTAGTACGCCTCTTCAGTGACGCCTAGGCTGTTTATGGCAGCTGTTGGAGGAGCTACAGAGGATCAAACCAGCCTTCGGGCTGACTACCCAACATACATACATACATACATACATACATGCATACGTAGCGTAGATCGGACGATGGGGGGGTATAGTTACAAAATTACGATAGAACACAATGTAAGTGCGTGTGTGAAGTGAATTATGTTGATATTTATTAAGATTGTAGTATACTACAAAATCTTACATTAAAATACAGATCAAGAACAATGCGATCGAGGTCATCTGTTTTACAGCGAAGGATATCGCCGCTGCACCGGCAAACCCTCATATTCCACAATGTTCTTACTATCCATTATTGTCCTTAAGACTGGTCACGCCTCCCAGCCACGTATGGACATGCAGTCCATCAGAACAGTGTTCGCTGTGTTCGTTTTCGTATGCTGAATGTATACGAAAATGAATCTTTAAAAAAATGCATGATACTGTAGGAGTGCTTGGATACGTAACGCAAACATACATTCCTACAGTACGGTACAGTCAGGTTCATTTTACTTTACACATTGGCATACGAAAATCAACACAGTGAAAATTGATCTAATGGACTGCATATCCATACGTGGCTGGGAGACGTGACCAGTCTTAAGGAGAATAGTGAATAGGAAGGACATTGTGGGATACGAGGTTTTGCCGGTGCAGCGACAATATGTTCAGTTCACGATCTAAAATCCAACTTTCGGGGCTTAGAAAATAGAATCAACAAATCGGTTGGTTCTACAAGTATGTCTCTGTATGTTTATTTAGTTTATTGTCGTTTACTGTCAGTTTGTTTATTTTCTTTTTTGTAAAACTTCCAGGGGGGGGGGAGGTTCTAACACCCCAGTAAACACCCTTCCCCCACTGGATACGCCACTGACTAATAATTTCTATAAATGGACCCACAGTCCTTAGATAGAGTGTACTTCAGTGCAGAAAGGCTGTGCTATACAAATGTATGTATTTTAAGATTATTTCATTGTAATGTTTTAACGTATCATTAAATTTTCACTGATGAGCAGCTGAATTAGAGATACCTGGCTAGTACCGTGTAACGCCCCCTTTCGCCCTGATGATGGCAATGACGTGGAGTGACATGGACTCCACAAAATATCGAAGGCGTTAAGGAGCCATACTGATCCCAGACGGCGCACATCCTCCCATAATGCATGGAGATTGGTTGGAGTAGAGTCCAGGACGGGTTGAGGTACCAGTTAGTGTCAGTATAAAATGTATTTGTTGATTGAGAGTTCACAGAAATATCTAAAAGGAGGCAGTCGCAGGTCTCTCTTTTGCTTGCATTATCTCCAGTCATCTTGACAATTACAGTAATCCCTGGTTTTTGTTTACAGTTCGTTGCGTTTTCTCTAGTGAGGAATGTTTTATCAGTTAGGTTATTCACTTCTCGTGTACCATATGATTAGACCAGGGTAATAAGTATGTACGGTTTTGACGTATCCTGTTAGTCTGTCTCCATTAAAGCAAAGCGGAGTCATCTCTGTACAGGCCATGAAGTCCCATGGAACAATTGAAGGTGAATGCTTCACTATCTGTAAAGAGCAATGTGACTGCGAGTTTCGGGCCGAATAACTGTTAGCTTGCATTCGAGAGATGGTGGGTACGAATGCCACTATCAGCAGCCCTGAAATGGTTCTCCATGGTTTCCTACTTACACACCAGGCATGTGCTAGGGTTGTACCTTAATCAAGGCCACGGTCACTTCCTTCCCAGTCCTAGCCCTTTCCTACCTCATAGTCATCAAATTGCCACTAACAAAAATAATCTCTATCCGTAATCTCGACACTACGTGCGGTAAGGAATTAACTTGGTACCCACTATGTGTGTAAACTTTAGGGCTACAAGACTCTCCAGAAGGGAAAATTTCGTTCCTAGAATATCCAACTTCTTAACGGCAATTGAACCCACTTCCTTTCAGGTGAACCGAGCACGCCTGTGCCGATGGGGTCTAAACACCCGTTCAAAAATCAAAGTCATCATAGGGTTCTCATCAAGGTGGTCGCTGTTCGCAACCTTGCCAATGCACGTGAGAACTTTGAAATACTTCGTGGCGACCAAAATATTTAGGGTGGCTACTGCCTTATGACTTCAAATTCCATGCTCTGGCTTACACTACAAACACCATCGTACTGTTGTTCCCACCGGTTACTAAAGGTCTGCCCGAGCTCGATAGCTGCAGTCGCTTAAGTGCGGCCAGTATTCAGTATTCGGGAGATAGTGGGTTCGAACCCCACTGTCGGCAGCCCTGAAGGTGGTCTTCCGTGGTTTCTCATTTTCACACCAGGCAAATGCTGGGGCTGTACCTTAATTAAGTCCATGGCCGCTTCCTTTCCACTTCTAGCCCTCTCCCACCCCATCGTCGCCATAAGACCTATCTGTGTCGGTGCGAAGTAAAGCAAATTGTAAAAAAAAAAAAAAAAGTCTACACTCCCCGTTTACGGTCGGCCGCTCCGCTAGTGAGCGAACTCATCACATTCTGTCCGACTAGAGATGGGCGAAGTTGTTCTTTTGCTGGAACAGTTCTGGTTGTTCCTGTTCCGAAAATAAACTATGTTCCGAATAACAGTTCCAAAATAACGGTCAAAGGTTTAGGCAGTGGGGAATTATAAAATATGAAAGATTCTCATAAATGCTCCTTCGAAGGTTGTTTCTTCACTGCTAGTTTCATGCTTTAATTTTGATGTAACTAGAAAACGCTAAAACGTGGTTTTATCACAAGGAATTGGATATTAATGAAATCTGAACAAGAAACGCCTTACTAAATTAATTTCCAGGTTTGTTCTGTTAATGCTTTTTTCGGATGTTTGATAAAGTATATTTAATCATAAATTAGTTTCGAAAGACAGAAGAACCTAACAATTATACAGATTAACTAAGGTTTTTATCTGGCAAAAGAAGGCAGCTATTGGGAAATATGCAACGTGTAGACCTTGTTCAATAATATTTGCTATATTGACATTGCGATTTTGATATACCGGTTTATAAATAATTTATTTCTAACACTTCTAATGAACAAATAACAGCAGTAAATCGCGGTAAAAGAATGCTTTGACGACACATGTAGTTTAACACAACGAGAATTCATACGAACGAAGATTTAAAAAATCAGTGTCATGCATACTTACCGCGTATTCGTTGCCTGTCAAAATGCAGACAAAGATGCGCGCCTCTTACAATTTCATATTTCGTAGGGTCCCTTCCCCTACTCTTAGTGCTCAACTGCTGATCATTGCAGCCAATGACTAGTATGAAAGAATATCGAAACCAGTGTAGAAAACTAGCACTCACGATCGCCCGGAGTCGGGACAAACCAATCAAGACCGTTGGAGTGGACCAGTCCAGCTGAGTGCAGGCGACACGGAGCACTGTTCTTTCGGAACGGGGTGTTGCTAGACCAATCTCGCTGGAGTGCAGGCGACACGGAGCACTGTTCTTTCGGAACGGGATGTTGCTAGACCAATCTCGCTGGAGTGCAGGCCACACGGAGCACTGTTCTTTCGGAACGGGATGTTGCTAGACCAATCTCGCTGGAGTGCAGGCCACACGGAGCACTGTTCTTTCGGAACGGGATATTGCTGGATCAATCTCGCTGGAGTGCAGGCGATACGGAGCACTGTTCTTTCGGAACGGGATGTTGCTAGACCAATCTCGATGGAGTGCAGGCGACACGGAGCACTGTTCTTTCGGAACGGGGTATTGTTAGACCAATCTCGCTGGAGTGCAGTTCTTTCGGAACAGGATGTTCCGGCGTACTGTTCATTTAAAGATCAGTTCCGAGTCCAGAACAATTCCAAAGTAACTGTTGTGCTATTTTTTTCCCATCTCTATGTCCGACTAGTTTACATTCGCAGTCACTACGACATTCGTTCAGTAGCGGCGATTAGGGGGGATGTGAGGAGGGCAGTCAATCCCCCCCCCCCCCACACACACACACTTTGTGGAGAAAACGTTACATTTTCATTCCACTGTAGCCGTCTGAGACTAGGAATTATAGGAATTATTAAATAAAGGAATGTGTACAAACCCTGTTGTCTCATTGGCTAATTCTTTCCTTTATTTTGTTTAATTATTATTAAAGTTGTCCGCCTCCGTGGTGTAGTGGTTAGCGTGATTAGCTGCCACCCCCGGAGGTCCGGGTTCGATTCCCGGCTCTGCCACGAAATTTGAAAAGTGGTACGAGGGCTGGAACGGGGTCCACTCAGCCTCGGGAGGTCAACTGAGTAGAGGTGGGTTCGATTCCCACCTCAGCCATCCTGGAAGTGGTTTTCCGTGGTTTCCCACTTCTCCTCCAGGCGAATGCCGGGATGGTACCTAACTTAAGGCCACGGCCGCTTCCTTCCCTCTTCCTTGCCTATCCCTTCCAATCTTCCCATCCCTCCACAAGGCCCCTGTTCAGCATAGCAGGTGAGGCCGCCTGGGCGAGGTACTGGTCATACTCCCCAGTTGTATCCCCGACCAAGAGTCTGAAGCTCCAGGACACTGCCCTTGAGGCGGTAGAGGTGGTATCCCTCGCTAAGTCCGAGGGAAAAACCGAACCTGGAGGGTAAACAGATGATGATGATGATGATTATTATTAAAGTTATTTGCGGAAATACGCACAGAATGTTGCCCATCGCGGCTAACCGATTTGTATAACGCCACATCAAGTAGTGGAGACTTTGCTTGTGCTGTGAAGAAGGGTAGCAGGAGTTTTTTTTGTCAAGGTCATAGACAGAGGTTTGATTCACCCGCTTGCCGCGCGCATTCGTCAGTCTGGCAGTCCCTTTAGTGTCCGTTAGTTTTTTAGCGTGTAGCCAACTACTAAATGAATTTTAATTGCGTAATGTCCGGATCCATGGCTAAATGGTTAGCGTGCTGGCCTTTGGTCACGGAGGTCCCGGGTTCGATTCCCGGCAGGGTCGGGAATTTTAACCTTAATTGGTTAATTTCGCTGGCACAGGGGCTGGGTGTATGTGCCATCCTCATCATCATTTTATCCTCATCACGACGCGCAGGTCGCCTACGGCCGTCAAATCAAAAGACCTGCATCTGGTGAGCCGAACTTGTCCTCGGACAGTCCCGGCACTAAAAGCTATACGCCATTTCATTTCATTTCAATTGTGTAATCACACCGTACTTCTATTTAATTGTTCCTTTCGTGGAAGTTTTATTGTATAGTATTGAATCAAAATCTTAAAAAACAAACTATTTTTGCCGCACTTCAGTTGGTAAACCATCAACCTTTACCTCTTCTTCTTCTTATTATTATTATTATTAATCTGTTTACCCTCCAGGGTCGGTTTTTCTCTTGGACTCAGCGAGGGATCCCACCTCTACCGCCTTAAGGACAGTGTCCTGGAGCGTGAGACTCTAGGTCGGGGGATACAACTGGGGAGAATGGCCAGTACCTCGCCTAGGCGGCCTCACCTGCTATGCTGAACAGGGGACTTGCGGGGGGGATAGGAAGATTGGAAGGGATAGACAAGGAAAAGGGAAGGAATCGGTCGTGGCCTTAAGTTAGGTACCATCCCGGCATTTGCCCGGAGGAGAAGTGGGAAACACCATGAAAAACCACTTCCAGGATGGCTGAGGTGGGAATCAAACACACCCCTACTCAGTTGACCTCCCGAGGCTTAGTGGACCCCGTTCCAGCTATCGTACAACTTTTCAAATTTCGTAACAGAGCCGGGAATCAAACCCGGACCTCTGGGGTTTGGAGCTAATCACACTAACCACTACACCGCAGAGGCGGACATGGACGAATAAACGTTGCCGATATTCTTCCTACGACAATTTATGTACACTCTTAAAAGATCACCCTTCTGATGATCCCCTTCACAGTGGAGAAATGACAGCACAAAATATCCAAGACTTGCTCTGCTAGGGAAGAAAACATTGTCTATTCCACCCTCCAATGTGGAGAGCGAAAGACATTTTAGTTCAGTCGGTAACCTAATTAGTGACAAAAGGAGTTCGCTTAACCCATCTATAAAAAATTACGTTCTCTTTACTTATTCTGTATTAGAACAGACAACACAATAATGGTGAATGTTTGTGACGATGAGAAGGACAGTACAAGTTAATGCTCTGTGTCTACTAACGTGAGAAGTTGATCTCATAGTGTTTATAGTACTCTCTCCGGCTCAATGGCTAAATGGTTAGCGTGCTGGCCTTTGGTCCAGAGGGTTCGATTCTCGGCTAGGTCGGGGATTTTAACCAAAATTAGTTGATTGCAATGCCTCGGGGGCTGGGTGTGTGTGTGTGCCATCTTCATTATTAGAATTCGTCATAGGTACGACCCCACCATTATAGAGGCGCAGGTCGCCTGTACGGCGTCAAATTTAAAGATCTGCACCAGGCCTCTCCGTAAGTCACACGCCATTTTTATAGTAAGTTTGTAATTATATTACTTCAGTGCATATTTATTTATTTATTCATTTATTTATTTTTTATTTATTTATTTATTTATTTATTTATTTATTTATTTATTTAATCTGTTTACCCTCCAGGGTTGGTTTTTCCTACGGACTCAGCGAGGGATCCCACCTCAACCGCTTCAAGGGCAGTGTCCTGGAGCGTGACGTTTGGTCGGGGATGTAACTGGGAAGGAGGACCAGTATCTCGCCCAGGTGGCATCACCTGCTATGCTGTACAGGGGCCTTGGGGGGTGAAGATTTAAAGGGATAGGCAAGGAAGAGGGACGGAAGCATTTGCCAGAAGAAGTGAGAAACCACGGAAACCACTTCGAGGATGGCTGAGGTGGGAATCAAACCCTCCTCCACTCAGTTGACCTTCCGAGGCTGAGTGGACCCCGTTCCACTCCTTGTACAACATTTCAATTTCGGCGGCAGAGCTGGCAATCGTACCTGCGCCTCCGGGGATGGCAGCTAATCTCACTAATCACTAAATCACAGGGGCATATTTCGTTCAAATATTTGCATTGACATTTTATAGTCAGCCACTCTCCTTTCCTGGCTCCTTTTAAGTTTGTTCGTCGTAAATTCGTTGATACTCTCCGTAAGCGCACCAGCCGCCTTCCCTCGGACTACATGCTGCTAGCCAACCCGCTCCAAGACGACCAAGATACGGTCGACCGTATGGAATTTCAATGAGCGTGAGCGACCGAAGTGGGTGGTTTGGATACCTCTACCGGTTACTACTGGCTAATTTTCTCCCTACTCTCACGACTGTTATTGCCAACTTATGAATAAGGCTTCCAGAGCCCAATCAACGTCTCACTCCCAGTGTTCCGGATTTCATGTTAACATGGAAATCTCGTGGTTATGCTTACAAAATCAATAGTCTCATCAACCTACAAACCCAAAATGAGTCAATGTGACTCCAGTGATCTCGGAAATAACTGGGGTGGGCTGATTGTCTTGCTATTTGATTTTACGTCGCACTGACACAGATAGGTCTTATGGCGACGATGGGACAGGAAAGGCCTAGGAATGGGAAGGAAGCGGCCGTGGCCTTAATTAAGGTACAGCCCCGGCATTTGCCTGGTGTGAAAATGGGAAACCACGGAAAACCATCTTCAGGGCTGCCGACAGTGGGGTTCCAACTCACTATCTCCCGGATGCGAGCTCACAGCTGCGCGCTCCTAACCGCACGGCCAACTCGCCCGGTGGGGGTGGGCCGATTGTCAACTGTGGCAAGGATTAGGAACAAATGAAACACACATTAAAACATACATTTCCTGGAGTTGAAATGGGTTTTCATTCGCATCCATCTCAGGGGAGTCCGACTCGTTGGCTGAATGGTCAGCGTACTGGCCTTCGGTTCAGAGGGTCCCGGGTTCGATTCCCGGCTGTGTCGGGGATTTTAACCTTCATTGGTTAATTCCATTGGCCCGGGGACTGGGTGTTTGTGCTGTCCCCAACATCTCTGCACGAAAGACACCACACATAACACGACCCTCCACCACAATAACACGCAGCTACCTTCATGGCAGATGCCACCCACCCTCATCGGAGCGTCTGCCTTATAAGGGCTGCACCCGGCTAGAAATAGCCACACGAAATTATTATTATCTCAGGGGTAAGATTCCTCTGCCGGGCTGAGTAGCTCAGACGGTAGAACGATGCGCCTTCTGAGCTCAAGTTGGCGGGTTCGATCCCATCTCAATCCGATGGTATTTGAAGGTGCTGATGTACGTGTTGGTAGATTTACCAGTAAGTAAAAACTCATGAGGGACAAAATTCTGGCACGTCAACGTCTTTGAAAACTGTAAAAGTAGATTTTGTTTCTGCTACTTGTTTTAACGTCGCACTAACGCATCGAAGGAGGGATGGGAAAGGGCTAGAATTGAAGAGATAGCAGCCGTGATCTTAATTAAGGTACAGCCCCAGCATTTTCCTGGTGTGAAAACGGGAAACCACGTAAAACCATCTTCAGGGCTGCTGAAGGTGAGATTCGAACCCACTATCTCCCGAATGCAAGCTCACAGCTGAGCGACTCTAACCGCATGGCCGACTCGCTCGGTATAAAAGTAGTTAGTGGGACGTAAAACACATTTTAAAAGAAATGGTATATCCTTCTCTTCCTCTCGGTCCCTTGCGTATTTTTGGCTCAGCTCTACATTTTACGAGCTACGTTCGTCCGGTTGATGAATTACAAATTTGTTTAAACCGTTATATTCCGTCAGTATTTAGAGATCGCCAGGAATATTTGTATTCATGGACCGGTATTCAACTGAAAAGGCCAATTTTCGATGACATGAGTAAGAAAGAACGATTGCGTTGGGCTAGTAGCGTGATCCGTTGTTTGGCTCTCTGCCATAGTAAGCTTCATTGAAGTTCATCATGACAATCAACTAATGGCACACAAAGAAACGTGGATATTGTGTTCTGATTACAGTTCAAAGAACGTGCTGCAATAAACGACCTACCTCCAACACGTTCCACTGGTAGATGTTGACGAGTTGTCACTCTGTTTCTTGGACTATTGAAGTTGTTGTCATTAGCCCTGTCAATAGGGGGGGTTGCACAGCAGTGTAAAATCAGTTATCTATCTGTTACGTGTATTATGTCTAAAATATACACAATACGTATAAATCGTGAAGTACGAAGAAAGATAAAGTCAAAATAGATTGCATTTACTTATTTGTCTTCTGTAGTGACGAAGTTAAGATTTATGATCCTCTCTTACACTTAATCCATTATAGTACAGAAACGTAAAAAATCTTGAAATAAGAAACATTAGAATAATATACACAGCATAAGAACTATACGCATACCATGTCAAACCACTAATATACTGCAATATGTGAATATTAATTATCCAATTCACACATAATCATTTCGACTCACACCGTTGGATTTTGTATCTAAGAGGTACTTTCTTTATCCAGACTTAAATAACACTAAACAATACGTGTTACGAATGTAATTCGTAATTGAGCTCCATAACCTGCTCTCTGTTAAAATAAGTGAGCGATTATAGGCAAATGACCTAAAGATAACGGCAAGAGTGGAAACAGAGTAATTATGCTGGAGAAAATAAATTAAATGTTGAGGACAGATAGTGGGGATATCTATCAGTTAGTGACCTGAACATTAAGATGGCCACATCAAGATTTCTCATTTCTTCAAATTGCTTGTAACATGTGTGTCATAGCGTAAATAAACTGTGAATGTAAAGGAGTGGAATCTGGTGCAATAATAATTACTCAATATCGTCTTCTTCTTCTTCTTTATATTATTATTATTATTATTATTATTATTATTATTATTATTATTATTATTATTATTATTATGTCGTACTTTTTTCGATTTGGATCGCGGCAACTTATTAACACTGTCACATGTTACACTCATGTAAGATAGGACATTTTGAATGATAGAATATCAACAAATTGGCGTGGTCTACTCTAGAAGAAGCACTGAGTGACGTCACCGGTCGTGAAAGACTACGAAATAATAATAATAATAATAATAATAATAATAATAATAATAATAATAATAATACTTGTCTAACGTCCATTATAATGATTGACAATCTGCACTGATATCAGGATGTCGTATTTTTGTCCCCATAGAAGGTTCTTAAGGTGCCGCAAACCAACTGGCCAAATTTGCCGCAATTACGACTCCTTTAAATACTGCCAATCTCAGTCTCAATCGCCAATGAACCCACTTCATTGCAACTGAAGGTCAATGATTATCCGAATGTACCGAGTGAGTTGGTTACGCGGTTTGGTTCACGTAATCGTGAGCTTGCATTCGGGAGATAGTGGGTTCGAACCACAATGTCGGCAGCCCTGAAGGTGGTTTCCATGGTTACCCATTTCCATATAAGCCAATTCTGGGACATTAACTCTACGGTCACTTACTCCCCAGTCCCAGCCCTGTCCTCTTACTTCCCAGTCCTAGACCTGTTTCATCCCATCCTAGCCATAAGACCTTTATGTCGGAGCGACATACAATCAATTGCAAAAGATCTACCAGTAGCGTAGCCAGGATCGGCCGATGGGGGTGGGGGTGCGGGGGATTATAGTTACAATATAGTGATAGAACACGATGAAGGTGCTTGTGCGTGTGTTCAAGACTTGTCATTATAAGGACACTGATACAAGTGAATTGTGTTGATATTCAGATTGCAGTACACTAACAAATCTTAAATTAAGAAACAGAACAAGAAGAATGCGATCAAGGTGAACAGTTTTACAGAGAATGGTATGTTCAGTTTACAATCTAAAATACAACTTTCGAGGCTTCTTAGAAGATATATTCAACAGATCTGTTGGTTCTACAATTAAGTCTGTGAATGTTTATTTAGTTTATTGTCAGTTTCTATAAAAAATGTTTGTAAAATTTCGATGGGGTAGGATTCTAACACTCCAGTAACCCCCCTCCTCCCATGACTACTCCCTGTGCTCTACTAAGGTCAATATGAACTTTTAAATAAGATGCAGTTAAAGGATGAATACATCGATTACAACAGTTATTTGTTGGTGCCTTGGACATGAGTACTACAAAATGGAAACGTGCAAGTAGCCCGTAGAAGGCATTCTTTAGTGTTACATGTTTATTATTATTTTTCTCGAGATCCACAGTAAACTAATACCCTTTTGATCTGATAAATGAGAAAAATAACAATGTAAAATGTACAGCTATATTTAAACTAAAATGATATAAACAACAAATGCTGATAAATGGTCATGCACAACTCCTTTCCGGAGATCCAATGGCCATGGCATTACGGCAGTAACGGCACACATATTTACAAACAGGCAAAATTAAATTGTTAGAACATAATGGCAAAATTAAATGCAGTAAGACGAACTAAAATGATATGAAATGCGCCACTGGTAGGAGCAAAATTAAATGACAATGAACGACAGCATTCTTTAGTGCCTCCTGAGCGATAAAAGTTCGAAGAACCCTGATTTAGAAGAACCTTTCCAGGTGAATGAACTGGCAGGCTTCGCATACAGTTTGCTCCTTCAACCGAAGAATTAACATTCCCTCAATCCCTGTGCAAGTTAAACGACCTCGTTTACTTGCAATAGCGGACAGCTAAAGCCAACTGTCCATCATCCTTCACTTACCCCACACACTCTAGCTAAACTAGGTGGCTCTACTGAAGGAGAATTTCTGCTTAATCTCCATACCCATTTCATACAAACGGATGGAACCTTGGTTAATAACAGAATATTTTTTCTTATTAGTTCTTCTTCTTTCTCATCATCTCCTTATTCATGGTTCCCAATTACTTGGAGTCGACACTAGATACGGATTAAGCCCAGTGTCACGGTCGGATGCCCTTTCTGACGCCAACGTTACGTGATGGAATGTATTCACTGCTGCGTGTCTCTGTGGTTGTTGATAGCATGATGCTGATGTTGATAGTTGTCGGACCAGTCGTTTGTAAATGATGATCAGTATCAGGACGAATACAAACCCTAACCCCAGAACCAGAGAAATTAACCCCAAGCGGCTAAAATCTCCGTCTCAATCGGGGATGGAAACCGGGACCCTCAGAACCGAAGACCAATACGCTGAACATTCAGCCAAAGACTCGGACGTTTCGTAACAGTGGTCCCAAACCCAACAAATAAAAAGTACGTTTCGTCTGTACATTGTGAAAAATAGCATCTTGTCTTAAGTTACTAAAATGTATTTCCATATCGTGTAAAGTCTTTAGACTGAGTGGCTCAGACGGTAGAGCGCTGGCCATCCGAACCCAACTTCGCAGGTTCGATCCTGGCTCAGTTTAGTGGTATATGTAGATTTACTGGCACGTTGAAGAACTCCTGCGGGACTAAATTACGGCATCTCGGCGTCTCCGAAAACAGTAGAAAAGTAGTTAGTGGGGCGTAAAATAAGTAGTAGTAAGTAACATTATTATAGCACATAAACTACACTCACCGGGCGAGTTGGTCGTGCGGTCAGGGGCGCGCGGCTGTGAGCTTGCATCCGGGAGATAATGGGTTTGGATCCCATTGTTGGCAACTCTGAAGATAGTTTTCCGTGGTTTCCCATTTTCACACCAGACAAATGCTGGGGATGTACTTTAATTAAGGCCACGGCCGCTTCCTTCCCACTCCTAGGCTTTTTCTATCCCATCATCGCCATAAGACCTATCTGTGTCGGTGCGACGTAAAACAACTTGTAGTCCTTTCTCGTCTCCAATGATCTCTAACCTTGGTCGACTTGAGCAAGGTCCTTACTGTCTCGTGTTCCCTCCTCATCGCTCTGTGTTGAGGAAAAGTTAATTTCGTAAACCCATCGATAGTAGTTTCCATTAAAAAGACCATGATTGAGCACTACGTTTTCAGGAAATTTGACCAAATTCATCATGATGCACTTAATGCGTCACCCACGGTAAGTAGGCTACTTCAAGGACTGTGACATCCGCGCAGAGACTACAAATCGGAAACTGAATATGAACAGAAGAACTGCCAAGCTCAGTGATGTAGTTACGTATTCCTGTCCTTCTTTACCAAGATACTGGTTTCGATCTCGGTTGAAGTCAGTGCATGTGAGGGTATTTAAATGAGACGACTTCGAATTGTTGCTTTCTGGCACGACTAGGCACTCCTGCGAGACGAATATCCGGCATCCAGGAGTCTTTAGAAAAACTATATGTCAATCAAATAAATTAAACAATTTAGTAAGACATCGTAGGCATAGGCCTGTTTTCAGACCAAGTTTGCTTTACGCGAGTGAAAGCTGGGTGGATCCAGGATATCTTATTCATAAGTTAGAAGTAACAGACATGAGAGTAGTGAGAATGACTGCTGGTACAAATACGTGGGAACAATGGCAGGAGTGTACTCGGAATAAGGAGATAAAGGCTAAGTTAGGAATGAACTCGATGGGTGATGCGGTACGTATGAGTCGGCTTCGGGGGTGAGGAGAATGGAGGAAGATAGGTTACCTAGGAGAATGATGCACTCTGTTATGTAGGGTAAGAGAAGTAGAGGGAGACCAAGCCGGCGATGGTTAGTTCTAACAGTTTAAATATAAGAGGTATAGAATTAAACGACGCCACAGAACTATTGTAGTTACAAATAGAGGATTGTGGCGGCGATTAGTAAATTTACAGAGGCTCGCTGACTGAACGCTGAAACGCATAACAGTCTAAAATGAAGATGTATGTATTAGTAACAATAACTATCACCCGCCTGTTAAAAAATTATTCATACGATGATTATACCCATAATGATGATTAGAGAAATCAATATTTCACAAGTTAAGATGTTGACAGGGACGCATAAGGCATGTTCTTCTACTTCTTCTTTTTATACCGCTTTATCCCACACCTGTTGGGTTGCGGGTGCGAACTGTGTGGCACGTGTGGATTTGGCATTATTTTACGGCCGGGTGCCTTTCCTGACGCCAACCCTATATGGAGGGATGCAATCACTATTGCGTGATTCTGTGGTGGTTGGTAGTGTGGTGTGTTGTGTGAATATGAAGAGGAAAGTTTTGGGTCAAACACAAATACCCAGTCCACGGGGCAGAAGAATTAATCAGAGACGATTAAAATCCTTGACCTGGCCGGGAATCGAACCCGGGATTCTCTGAACCGAAGTCCTCAACGCTGACCATTTAGCCAATGAGTCGGACGGACGCGAAAGCCATCATCCTCGCTGAAAACTTGAGATAAATCCAAGACCAGGAGAGCCTTGAAGCACATTTCCAGTATCAAACATATGCGTAAACACGTCGTTATCAAGTTTGCTAACACTTCGACCAATCGATCGTGCTTTCGATCTACGAACGGTCAGCGTGACAAATTCTCCCGTCATTACCTGGCATCAATCCAGTACACCAGGAAGGTGGTCTTTCCTAATTCCATGCATGAACGACTACAGGTAAGTAGGCACTAAACACAACCGATGATAATGCTAACAACAATCAACTGCGAGAGCTGGAATCATGTAGTATGACTATCGGTGAGGTATAGGCTATTTTTGTGTTTTTTACAAGTTGCTTTCGCACCGACGCAGACAGGTCTTATGACGATGGGACAGGAAAGGGCTAGGAATGGGAATGAAGCAGCCACGTCCTTAATTTTGAAGTAAAGCCAGTAGCGGCGATTATGGGGGGACGCGAGTGGGAGGGGGGGGGTGCACTCACACAATTTTTTGAGAAAATGTTACATTTTTATTTCATTTTAGCCGGCTGAAACTTGGCATTAGTAAACATAAAAGCAATTCGTACAAGCCCTGTTGCCTTAGCAGCTAGTATTTCTCTCCTTTATTTTCTTCTTCTTCTTCCTCCTCTTAATCTGTTTACCCTCCAGGGTTGGCTTTTCCCTCGGACTCAGCGCGGGATCCCATCTCTACCGCCTCAAGGGCAGTGTTCTTGAGCGTCAGACAATGGGTCAGGGGATAAAACTGGGGAGGAGGACCAGTACCTCGCCCAGGCGGCCTCACTTGCTATGCTGAGCAGGGACCTTGTGGGGATGGGAAGTTTGGAAGGGATAGACAAGGACGAGGGAAGGAAGCGGCCGTGGCCTTAAGTTAGGTACCATCCCGGCATTTGCCTGGAGGAGAATTCGGAAACCACGGAAAACCACTTCCAGGATGGCTGAGGAGGGAATCGAACCCCCTCTACTCAGTTGACCTCACAAGGCTGAGTGGACCCCGTTCCAGCCCTCGTACCAGTTTTCAAATTTCGTGGCAGAGCCGGGAATCGAACCCGGGCCCCCGGGGGGTGGCAGCTAATCACACTATTCTACCACAGAGACGGACTATTTTCTGTAATTATTATGAAAATTGTTAGTGGAAATACGCACAAAATACCGTTCGTTCCGGTTAACCGATTTCTATAGTGCCACTGGGAGTAGTGGAGACATTGCATACGGAATGCTGTGAGGAAGGGTGATAGGTTTATTTTTTTGTTTTTTGTTTTTTGTTTGTTGCTAAGGTCATGTACACTGAGGTATGATTCACCCACTTGCCGCGCGCATTCGTCAGTCTGGCAGTCTCTTCAGTGTCTGTTAGTTTCTTAGTGTGTAGTCAAACACTAAATGATTATTAATTGTTTAATCACACCGTACTTCTTTTTAATTGTAATAAAAGTGTAATATTGTTCCTTTCGTGAAAGTTTTATTTCATAGTATTGAATCAAAATCTCAAAACTCTATTATTACCGCACTTAAATTAGTAAACTGTCAACGACCGAGGTCGATAGCTGCAGTCGCTTAAGTGCGGCCAGTATCCAGTATTCGGGAGATCGTAGGTTCGAACCCCATTGTCGGCATCCCTGAAGATGGTTTTCCGTGGTTTCCCATTTTCACACCAGGCAAATGCTGGGGCTGTACCTTAATTAAGGCCACGGCCGCTTCCTTCCCAGTCCTAGCCTTTTCCTGTCCCATCATCGCCATAAGACCTATCTGTGTCGGTGCGACGTAAAGCCAATAGCAAACTGTCAACGTTTACCTCTCTGTCGAAATACCCTCAGAGACCATCAAAAAGCTTTTTTATACTTTAGTTTAGATTTATATAAAAAACCCATCCCCTGTATCCTACAAATCCGGATACTGTTTGTTGTTTGTATATTTTTGCCCCCACACGTTTAATTCCCAATCGCTGGTACTGAGTACAGCCCCAGCATTTTCCTGGTGTGAAAATGGGAAATCAAGGAAAAACATCTTCAGGACTGCCGACAGTGGGGTTCGAACCCACTATTTCCCGAATACTGGATACTAGCCGCGCTTAAGCGACTTCAGCTATCGAGCTCAGTATATTTTTTTTGTTTAACGTCGCACTAACAATTACATGTTTTCAGCGATAGTGGGATGGTAACAGGCTCGGGCTGGGAAGGTAGCAGCCGTGGTCTGAATTACGGTACAGCACAAATATTTACCAAGTGTGAAAATGGGAAACCACAGAAAGCCATTTTTAATGCCGCCGACTGTGAAGTTTGACCCACCCGCTGAATGATCTGTACCGCGTAACCAACTTAGTCGGTGGTGAGGTACCTCTGGCTAATTTAATTTCTAACGAAGCAAAGCAAAGATATCTCTGTACAAGCCAGAAAGGTCCTTAGAAGTGTGGAAGGTAAAGGTTTCCACTGGCCATAACCTCGGCAGTTAGTGGGGTAAAAGCAAAGTCATCTCCGTATAGGCCCTGAAGGCCCTTGGAGGGGTAGATGATAAAGGCTTCCACGATATGTAACCTCCGCACGTGGGGGTCTAGAGTGGTTAGGTGTATGCCCGGCCGCCTCGCCCCCCCCCCCTCCATGAGTTAGTCTGGTACTTATTTTTGGTGTGGGCTGGGACTGAGTGAACCTCCGGAAGTGGTAATTTAGTTTCTTAAATTTTTGGACTTCCTGGCCGGGAATCGAATCCGCGTCCTTCCGGGTGAACCGAGCACGCCTTTACCGCCTCGGCCAGGCAGCCCCTAGTTAGTGAGGTAGGGTAGTTAAGCATTCAGCAATTAACCTAAAAATCATTACTTATGTAGGCTGAGTCAATCCCAGGGCAATCTGTCTCTCCAGAAGTAGAAATATTTCCGCCGAATTCTTCGACTTTCTAGCAGGGAATCAAACCCGCGTCCTTCTGGATGAACAAACCAGTACTTCTGCTAGGCAGCCTGCATGGACTACTTCAACGAGCGAAGAAACCAACTGGACAGGTGTCTCTTGTATACACTCGTATATGCAGCGAGATTCGATCCCACACAACCTCTGTCACTCACCCGACACGAGTCTATCGTAGTTAAGCACATCCGCTACATGGGGATTCGACCTCAAAAGCACGAAAAGAGGATCATTTAACCAAAATGTGCTAGTTAATTGGCCGCGTAAATCATTATACGCAATTTTATGGAGGTTGGTGAACACAGCAGAGTCACGCTACAAGCAAGGAAAGAAACCGCTGCACTTGACAGACCTTCCGGTGAGTAATTTTCTCCTGAATACGTGATGAAAAGGAATACCTGAAAACGACGTACGTTGCGCAACGCGAAAGCAATCTTCATAGTGTGCAGCATGAATGAATGTGCTGCACTCCCCAGGCAGGAAGGTTTACTAACCGGTCTCATTACTCACCTGCTCATGAAGAACCAGTGCCTCGGGCAGTGGTAGACCTTACAATTAGAGGGAAACTATGGTTTAGGCGCACAGATCCGAAAGTTTTGTCTTCAGTGACCTTGCAACTTCTATTCCCTCTTAAGATAATAACAACGCAAAGACTATCACAAAACGATACATAGTATTAAGTTCATGAACTTGCTCCGCGGTTATTAGCAATGAAGTTGGGAGGCAGCCGGGTTTGAAAATAACTGTTGGCTGTCTTATAGACGTTATTTCTCATTTCAACTCCATGTAAATGCTATTCCTGTTTTATTATATCCCGGCTGAGGTCAGTAGCACTAGAGGGTGTTTAAATGTGATAAGCCTGTGCTGCTGCCTTCCGCCAAGTGAAAGAACTCTCAAAGAAACGTTTCTGACATGCTGGGATTTCTTATATAAAACCTATAGCAATGGAAAGGAGGTTAAACAAATAACATTACTCATGATAATAATAACAATTACAATCCAATTCTATTAACGTCATATACGCACCGAGATTCGATTCCTTGGAGTAGTACTAGATTTGGCCAAGAGAGGGTGGACAGAAAATATTAAATGTATCTTTCATAATTTGCTTCACGTCGCTCCGACACAGATAGGTCTTATGGCGACGATAGGATAAGAACAGCCTAGAAGTGAGAAGGAAGCGGCCGTGGCCTTAATATTAAGGTACATTTGCCTGGTATGAAGACGGGAAACCACGGAATACCATCTTCAGGGCTGCTGACTGTGGGATTCGAACCCACTACATCCTGGACGCAAGCTCACAGCTGCGTGCCCCTAACCGCACGGCCAACTCGCCCGGTAAGGTGAAAGATAGGAATATGGTATATAAGTAAAAGAAATGCGAGGAGTATAGAATTGTTTACCCATAAAAAGTCATCGATAGTGTTTTGTGCAAAGGGTATATATCTCAGCCCGGAGGCTGGGTGGATCGTCAACAGTTCCACTTCCAACTTACTGTCATAGGCGTCACTTTAATTAAGATATGGCTTTTATCATAGGGAGTATCCCAGGACAAGTTCGGTTCGCCTCATGCAGGTTTTTCTATTTCACGCCCATGGGCGACATGTGCGGTGCGTCTGGATGTGGTGATGGTGATAATACCGGGCAAGTTGGCCGTGCTGTTAGGGGCGCGCAGCTGTGAGCTCGCATCCGGGGTATAGTGGTTTCGAACTCCACCTTCGGCAGCCCTGAAGATGGTTTTCTGTGGTTTCCCATTTTCACACCAGGCAAATGCTGGGGCTGTACCTTAACTAAGGCCACGGCCACTTCCTTCCCATTCCTAGCCCATCCCTGTACCATCGTCGTCATAAGACCTATCTGTGTCGGTGCGACGTAAAGCAAATAGCAAAGAAAAATATGGTGATAATGAGGTAGGGAGAGGGTAAAACCTGGCGTCGGCGTATAGCCTACTTCTGTCGAATAACACCAAGGGGTCTGTTCATGGTTTAACCTCCCCATCCGATGGACGAATCACAATTAAGAGCGTCTTATGCCCTCACTGAATACGAATGCTGAGGAGAGGTTTGGAACTTAATCCTGGTTTTAGGTACCTACTCTACCACCTCCACGGCCAACATTCTGATAGTGACAATGTTTTTGACCAACGCGACTCGAACCGGTTAACCACAATATCAGACGCCTTAAGGATCATGGCTAACAGGTGAGTTAGGCGTCAATTAACAGGCGTATTAGGGGAAATGAGCACTGACGTAGTTTATCGCTGATTTCCTCATCGTGCCAGAAGGTGATATTGCACATCAAGAGCAACACTTTCACACCACTCATTATGGATACTGGCTACATAAGAACATCACTCATACTTTCAAATCATCAAAGCCAAGGATGAGACTGAGAGAAGAAAAACTAAACATAACGAACTTGATCTAACCCTTTTGTTTTGCAATTTTATTTGCGTCGCACCGAAACAGATTGGTCTTATTTCGACGATGGAATAAGAGAGTGCTAGGAGTGGGAAAGAAGCAGCCGTGGCCATAATTAAGGAACATACCGGGCGAGTTGGCCGTGCGGTTAGAGGCGCGCGGCTGTGAGCTTGCATCCGGGAGATAATAATAATAATAATAATATGTTTTATTTATCCTGGCAATACTGATGACAATAATATGATAATATGAACAATAATAACAGTAATGGTATTAACAAAAGTAACCACACTAAAAAAATCATATAATCTATATAATATAAATCGTACGTAGAGTACATTAAGGATATGTGAATAATGAGTTCAAAGTTTAGAAAATATATACATTTCTACAGTACACCGAAATATCGCCTTCAATTGAGAGGTGACGAGAAGGATTAGTAAGAAGAAGAAGAAGATCTGTGAAAGGAAGAGGGAAATGGTGAAGAGGCGGTAGGAGAAGGTGTTTTCAGGTCATAATTTGATGATTCATGCATGTTTACCTAGTATTTCGACACACGCATGTTTAAAAGCTGAGCTGCTGGACATACTTCTGACGTCCACTGGTATGAGATTCCATTGTCCGGCTGCGGTAACGGTGAATGATTTCGTGTAGATTGCTGTTCTGTGTACAGGAAGGGATAAACACATGGTGCTGCAGGATCGGGTATATTTGTTATCGGCTGTGAAGAGGAGCTTCATGCGATCACGGAGATAGGTTGGTTGAGAACTTGTAAGAATATTATGCAAAAAGCAAAGAGTATGAAGTGTGCGTCGTTCTTGCAGGCGAAGCCACCAGAGCCGCGTGTAAGACGGTGTGACATGGTCAGCGTAACGCAGACCACAGATAAATCTTACACAAGCATTCTGAGCACACTGTGATTTCCTTCCCCAGTCTACTCCTAGGTTGTTATGAACTATATCGCAATAATCAAAATGAGGTAATGCGAGTGATTCAACAAGAATTTTCTTTAGTTTAAAAGGGAAAGTGAATTTGAATTTACTGAGACAGTGTAGCGTGGACCTCGTTCCAGTCCTCGTACCACTTTTCAAATTTCGTGGCAGAGCCGGGAATCGAACACGGTCCTCCGGGGGTGGCAGCTAATCACACTAACCACTACACCATAGAGGCGTACATGTAATCGGTTTTACGTCCCATTAACTGCATTTACGATTTTCGAAGGCCTCTTGTGCCAGAATTTTGTCCCAAACGACTTATGTATTTACGTACCACTAAATCTACCGACACGAGGCTGACGTATTTGAGCACCTTCAAACACCGCAGGACTGAGCCAGAATCGAACACGACAACTGAGGCACTCCGCTCCACAAAAGGTAATGTATTTTACTCCAGTCATTCGTTACCTCGGAAGAAAAGAACGCAATGCTGTACATCACAAAGGAGTATACACTGGATTCAGAACTCAGAACAGGCGTGGTCTGATGCAACTAATGATGATTATGAAGGAGACCAGATCGTCCTGCAGCATGTAAAGTAGAAGAGTGGAAGCCACTAACCACATCAACAGCAAAAACAGCATCTTGACCGGAGTTGGCGCAGGTGTAGCGGATAATTACAACTTCCTTTCCACAGGTTGCACGGCGGCCAACTCCATTTGTTGCTCTTTCCACTAACAAGTTTTCCACAACCAGTTTTAAGAGTTGAGATTTTTAATGACGATGTTCCGATTGTAATTGACTCATAGTTCATGACTCATAGGATAACTGACGAGTATCCATTCAGCCTTTCAATTTGCATGCAAATTGTTATATCTAAATATAAAAATCAATTCCCTTCATCCTCATTACATAAAGAGAATCTCTTTTTTTTTTTTTTTTTTTTTTTGCTAGGGGCTTTACGTCGCACCGACACAGATAGGTCTTACGGCGACGATGGGATAGGAATGGCCTAGGAGTTGGAAGGAAGTGGCCGTGGCCTTAATTAAGGTACAGCCCCAGCATTTGCCTGGTGTGAAAATGGGAAACCACGGAAAACCATCTTCAGGGCTGCCGACAGTGGGATTCGAACCCCCTATCTCCCGGATGCAAGCTCACAGCCGCGCGCCTCTACGCGCACGGCCAACTCGCCCGGTAAGAGAATCTCTCATCACCAGAGGAGTTCTAATCTCAGGCTCTCAACCAACACTCTTTACCACCTAGCTTCATAGATGAGCAGATTAACCTAAACTTTAGAATAGGGATGGGAATATCCACCCCTCAGAAATCTGTAATTTGAATATTTACATCCATCGCAGTGGTGTTCGGGTCAGCATAATAGCTTCCCATGCGATGTTTTCGGCTCGGTACCCAACAGTTTCAAATTTAAGGTTGGTTTGAACGGGGTATACTGAGCTTCTTTTTTTTTTTTTTTGCTAGGGGCTTTACGTCGCACCGACACAGATAGGTCTTATGGCGACGATGGGATAGGAAAGGCCTAGGAGTTGGAAGGAAGCGGCCGTGGCCTTAATTAAGGTACAGCCCCAGCATTTGCCTGGTGTGAAAATGGGAAACCACGGAAAACCATCTTCAGGGCTGCCGATAGTGGGATTCGAACCTACTATCTCCCGCCTCTACGCGCACGGCCAACTCGCCCGGTGAGCTTCAATTAACATGTTGTTGTTCTTGTTGGGCTCCCGGCGGATCAATGTTGTACGATATCAGCATGTAAATGGTCACTGGTGGCACACTTGGTATTCAAAACACAGAAATAATTCTCAAAACGCAACCGCAGATCGCACAATTTAGGCGAATTGTTATTTTTCCGTAGCAATTCATCTATTCTTTTATTTCAAATCGATTATCTATCCGACACACTAACCGAATACTTTACTCATGAGTTCATGACGTATTCGAATATTTTCTGCGACACAACTGAATGGTAATTGCAACGCATTTAAATAATCGGTTGGACGTTATTCAGTTATTATAAGTATTCGATTATCTCGGCACTACTTTACTGTCACAGAAATGGAACGTACGGAGTTCGTGGGAAAAGCCTAGAAAATACGTAAGTAAAAGCATATAGTTTAAGGAATTTTCTCACAACAGAATGGAATACAAGGAGACTTGATGGATGGGTTAAGTGTGGGAATTATGACTATAGGTAGGCTATTTTCTCACATTAGCTTGAGCTGACATCTTATCAAATATGAGTTTCTGTTTGAACTACAAAGCTGTTGTCTTTTTGAACTCGTTAACTACAATGAGAACAGCCTAGTCTTGAGGGTAAAAGCACATTATTTTAACACAGGAGGACGTAGGTTTGGTTCCCCGCCCGGAAGTGAAGAAATTTAGAAGCGAGACTTCCACATCCGGGGAGGCATATTACCCTGGGTACACTCAGCCTACAACAGAAATGAGTAACAGGTTAGTTCGTGAGGACAAACGCAGAATGGTATAAAATACCAAGTCTGTCCTATTTAACTGGAGGTGTAGCATAATTGGTTAATCACACCCCCTCTGTACTCAAATTACGGAATCAAATCCCACTCAAGGTTGCAGTCTTCGCGGTGACGAAGGAGTGGAGCAGAGCTGGTACTGGGAAGGAAGTGACTGTGGCCTTAATTAAGACCCAGCCTCAAGTATTTTCCTCGTCTGAAAATTGAACACCACGGAAAACCACCCTCTGGGCTACCGACTGTAGGGTTCAAACCCATCATCTCCTGAATGCAAGAATACAACTACGCGGCACGTACCACATAGTCAACTCGTTCGGTAACGTGGCTGTTGATATCAAAATCATAGCCACAGGACCTCTAATTTTACGCGGAATCCGAACCTCTGGGACGTGACATCTCGCAAGCATTGACTGTAATTCGAACCGCGGTCACCTGAATCGTATCCTGATGTAGCAAGCTGCTACTTCGAGATGCTTACATGTGAATGATCCTCATCAGTGGATTTATTGGCACGTTTCTTCTTCAGTGGAAAATTCTGGCACTCCAGCGTCTTTGAAAATAAGAATCAATTCAAAGGAAATCAGCACATATGATAGAAATGTTAATAATATCGTAAGATCCCCGCTTAGCCGACCTTTGCTTATCCGGTATTCCGTTTTATCCTACATTTTCGATTAAAAAACACCTAAAATTACACTCATGAAATAGCACAAACCGTACATTCCTTCCCCTTGCCACTTATATCGGAAGGATTCAAAGCCCTTGAAGCAGCATTGACAGACGTGGGGCAGTGCTAGTGGTTTTACATCACACAGATAGGTCTTATTGCGATGATGGGATAGGAAAGGCCTAGGAGTTGAAAGGAAGCGGCCGTGGCCTTAATTAAGGTACAGCCCCAGCATTTGCCTGGTGTGAAAATGGGGCAAAACCATCTTCAGAGCTGTCGACAGTGGGATACGAACCCACTATCTCCCGGATGCAAGCTCACAGCCGCGCGCCCATAACCGCTCGGCCAACTCGCCCGGTGCAACAAACCTCCGGCACTGATGTGTTAGTTTCCTACTTCTACAGCGAGTGCGTGACATGGGGACGAGAAGATGCTTGTTGTTTAAAGGGGCCTAACATCTAGGTCATCGGTCCGGGATGAGAAAGAAAAGGCAGTTGACAAGCAAGCAAAATTCTATTAAACAATTTCGAAACATATTTGAATCTGTATCAACATATCATTTTTATGCTCATTTTTTAATTGTACTGTACAGTGAATGTATCAACTGTATCAATAACAAGACGCTCGTAAGCATTCACAATCTATTTTTCTCTTTCCCTATTAACTGAAATATCCGCTAATCTGACGTTTCGCCACCGGTTTACGTCGGATAAGCGAGTATCTACTGTAATAAGAAAGCAATAATAATAATAATAATAATAATAATAATAATAATAATAATAATAATAATAATAATAATAATAATAATAATAATAATAATAATAATAATAACAGTAACTAGGACTGGGAAGGTAGTGGCCATGACGGTAATTAATGTACGGCCCCAGCATTTGTCTGGTGTGAAAATGAGGAAACCACGGAAAATCATCTTCGGGGCTGGCGAAGGTGAGGTTGGAACCTACCATCTCTCGAATGCAAGCTGACAGCTACGCGATCCAAAAGACTTAACCAACCCGCTCAATGCCAGGCAGAGTTGCCACCTTTTAAATGTGAAAATTTGGGGCTTGGAACCACAAATATAAAGCCCAGCACAATGATAATAATGCTACTTGCTTTACGTCCCACTAACTACTTTTACTGTTTTCGGAGACGCCGAGGTGCCAGAATTTAGTCCCGCAGGAGTTCTTTTATGTGCCAGTAAATCTACCGACACGAAGCTGACGTATTTGAGCACCTTGAAATACCACCGGACTGAGTCAGGATCGAACCTGCCAAGTTGGGGTCAGAAGGCCAGTGCCTCAACCGTCTGAGCCACTCAGCCCTGCCTGCATAAAGAAGCGCGCCCGACTCCTTGGCTGAATGACCAGCGTTTGGGCCTTCGGTTCACAGTGTTCAATTCCCGGCTGCGTCGGGGATTTTAATCGTTTCTCGCCAACGCCATCCTAACATGTTGGTAAACTGGTAGCTATTATTATTATTAATATTATTATTAATATTTGCTATTGGCTTTACGTCGCACCGACACAGATAGATCTTATGGCGACGATGGGGCAGGAAAGGGCTAGGACTGGGAAGGAAGCGACCGTGGCCTTAATTAAGGTACAGCCCCAGCATTTGTCTGGTGTGAAAATGGGAAAACACGGAAAACCATCTTTAGGGCTGCCGACAGTGGGGTTCGAACCCACTATCTCCCGAATACTGGATACTGGCCGCACTTAAGCGACTGTAGCTATCGAGCTCGGTAAACTGGTAGTTACTAGTTACTCTTTTGTATTAATAGTGTAATGATTATTGTAGCTTGTGGTACGTAGCTGTAATTTATCTGTACACAATGGCATATTTATAATATTCTATATTTAGTTTCCTATGACTTGGTCAACTGCAACTGTCGGATGCCTAACGATAATTAAACTATTCTAATTCTAAACCTCCGAATCGGGGGCTGGGTGTTTTTGTTTGTCCCAACACACTCCCCTTCCTATCAACACATCATATCACTTCACACTACCAACCATCAAAGGAACACGTAATAGTGAGTGCATCCCTCCACATAGCGTTGGCGTCAGAAAAGGCATCCGGCCGTGAATCAGACCCAGGTCAAATGTGCTACACTGTTCGCACTCGCGATCCCACATGAGTGTGGGATACGCGGCAGCAGCAGCAGCAGCAGCAGAAGAAGAAGAAGAAGAAGAAGAAGAAGAAGAAAAATATAGGCTATAATGAGGGATACTCGACAAGAGGAGTGAGGAGTTCAATGTGCTATAAGTGCTATTGCTGGCAATAGAAGCATCAGGGCAGTGAATTAGACAGAAATACATGGAAATGATCAATAAAGAGTTCCATATAACTGATTGTGAGGAAGTCTTGCCATGGCACTTTTTATCCCTAAGATACATTACAGATAACCAGTGTTGCCAGATCTAAAAAATCATATTTCGGAAGGTGGGGCTCAAAAATTTCCGAAAATATTTAATATGTGAATTTTGATGATTTTACTGGCAATTAAATGATAATACAATTGAAAAAGAACTGAATAACATTAATTTATCTTTCTTTCTTTCTTAATCTGTTTACCCTCCAGGCTTGGTTTTCTCCTCGGACTCAGCGAGGGATCCCACCTCTACCGCCTCAAGGGTAGTGTCCTGGAGCGTGAGACTATTGGGTCGGGTGATACAACAGGGGAGAATGACCAGTTCCTCGCCCAGGGGGTCTCACCTGCTATGCTGAACAGGGGTCTTGTGGGGGGATAGGAAGAATGGAAGGGATAGACAAGGAAGAAGGAAGGAAGCGGCCGTGGCCTTAAATCAGGTACCATCCCGGTATTTGCCTGGAGGAGAAGTGGGAAACCAAGGAAAACCACTTCCACGATGGCTGAGGTGAGAATCGAACCCACCTCTACTCATTTGACCTCCCGAGGCTGAGTAGACCCCGTTCTAGCCCTCGTACCACTTTTCAAATTTCGTGGCAGAGCCGGGAATCGAACGCGGGCCTCCGGGGGTGGCAGCTAATCACACTACACCACAGAGGCGTCTGGCTCCATGGCTAAATGGTTAGCGTGCTGGCCTTTGGTAACAGGAGTCCTGGGTTCGATTCCCGGTGGGGTCGGGAATTTTAACCATAATTGGTTAATTTCGCTGACACGGGGGCTGGGTATATGTGTCGTCTTCATCATCATTTCATCCTCATCACGACGCGCAGGACGCCTAAGGGCGTCAAATCAAAAGACCTGCATCTGGCGAGCCGAACATGTCCTCGGATACTCGCGGCACTAAAAGCCATATGCCATTTCATTTCCATTTCATTACCACAGAAGCGGATCAGTCATTTATCTGAGGATCAAATTCTTTCTGATGACGCCGACGATGATTGTAGTTTAATGGGACCTAAAATCTAGATCAACATCCCCTTCTTCTCTTTCTCCTTGCTCACATGTTGCTCCTCGTCAGACGTACTCAAAACAAATAGTAACAGTCCCGAAAGGCCTTGGCCTACCAAGCGACCAGTGCTCGGCCCGAAGGCCTGCAGACTTCAACGTGTCATGTGGTCAGCACGAAGAGGCCTCTCGGTCGTTATTCTTGGCTTTCTAGATCCGGGCCGCTATGTCCCTGTCAGATAACTTCTCAACTGTATTCATGTACGCTGAGTGGACCTCGAACCAGCCCTCAGAATGAGGTAAAAGTCCCTGACCTGGCCGGGTAAGAGACATGAACGCTACCCCTACACCGCGGGGCCGGCTTACTCTTTCATCGTCCCTAGAAATTATGTGGTAGGCCATGCACTGATATCCCAGCCGGTCAGCTATCATTTAAAAGTGCGTACATGCGAGGAACCCGTACTATTAGCACGTTAAAGAAGTCATTCTCAAGGTAATATATCAGGATAGCACCCCAAACTCCCTCAATACTAACAACACTTGAACTGAAGTTAATCACATGATTTTTTTTTTTTTTTTTTGCTACTGGCTTTATGTCGCATCGACATAGATAAGTCTTATAGCGACGATGGAATAGGAAAGGCCTGGGAGAGGGAAGGAAGCGGCCGTGGCCTTAATTAAGGTACAGCCCCAGCATTTGCCTGGTGTGAAAATGGGAAAGTACGGAAAACCATCTTCAGGGCTGCCGACAGTGGGATTCGAACCCACTCTCTCCCGGATGCAAGCTCACAGCCGCGCGCACCTAACCGCACGGCCAACTCGCCCTGTGATATTGTTTTGATGTACAGCCGTGTAAAATACTTCAGACTTGTAGATTGTGGCTATTAAGTGAGGACGGAAAAATCGGAAGATATCCATCTAATTTCGTATTTTCTGGAATTGTTTCAATAATCAGAAGATATTCTAAAATTTCGGAGGATCTGGCAACACAGAAGCAATATAACCTAATACTGACAAATGTTCCTTACTTATTTGCGTTTACGCATTTATATTTCATAAATCACTTATCCTCCTCTGCGAATCATGTGACCTTGCCGCGGTGGGGAGGCTTGCGTGTCCCAATGATGTAGATAGCCGAGCCGCAGGTGCAACCATATCGGATGGGTATCTGTTGAGAGACCAGACTAACGAATGGTTCATCGAAAGGGGGGTAGCAGCCTTTCGGTAGTTGCAAGGGCGGCTGTCTAGATGATTGACTGATACGGCCTTGTAATACTACTCAACATGGCTTAGCGGTGTTGATACTGCTACACGGCTGAAAGCAATGGGAAACTACAGCCGTAAGTACCTCCCGAGGACATGCAGCTCTCTCTGTATGAATGATGTACTGATGATGGCTTCCTCCCGGGTAAAATATTCCGAAGGTAAACTAGTCCCCCATTCGGATCTCCGGGTGGGGACTACACGAGAGGGGGAAGGTTTCCCATTTTCATACCAAGCAAATACTGGGGCTGTACCTTAATTAAGGCCACGGCCGTTTCCTTCCCACTCCCAGCCCTTTCCTATCCCATCGTCGCCATAATACCTGCCCGATCAAAAATGGGGAAACTATGGAAAGCCATCGTCAGGGCTGCCGACAGTGGGGTTCGAACCCTCTATCACCCGAATGCAAGCTGAGAGCTACGTGACGCAAACCGCGTAGCCAATTCGCTTGGTACCGGTGATGATGACGACGACGATTATTATTATTATTATTATTATTATTATTATTATTATTATTATTATTATTATTGCTGTTGTTATATTCCATCCCATGTGGTTACGATTAATGGAATTATTCACCTTCCTCTCCCCCAAGCGCCTTGTTGGCTGTTACAGAGAAGGCTGTTATTTTTTTACTGTTAGAAGAAAGATAATCTTGTGATGACAGAAAGGCATACTTCATGAAGAAAGGGCTGAAGAAAAGAGAGCCATTACACATTCCTCCGTCTTCCAGTAGATGCCAGAATGAAAGTAGCACTTCTTGAATGAGAATTACCAGCGACTGCCTTCGGAGATATTTATATAGCCTACATGCCGGGTATACATGAGGAGATTCATTCCCTCCATACTCACCGGGGGAGTCCGCTTAACGCTGGTTGTGAATTTCTCCTGAATTTGAGCTTTTCTAAAACGATCTCCTGAAAATAATGCGGTAACTCACTCCGAAATTTTCGGTAGCACGTAATTCATTTCTATTTGTTATTGGTTCATTTAGGGGGACTAGAGCATTTAGTCACCAGCCTGGAGGAACCCAAGTCACTTCGAGAGTGACTGCCCTAGCCAAGGCGGTAAAGGCGAGCTCGGTTAACCCAGAAGAACGTGGGTTCGATTCCCCGCCATGAAACCCGAAAATTTAGATAATAAATTTCCACTACTGAAGAACCATACTGCCCTCAGTTTCACATAGCCCACACAAAAGGTGAGTACCAAGCGAATTCGTGGAGGTAAAGGCTGCTGGGCATAGTGCTACCCACTCTATACCGGCTAGTACCGAGATTATGGATACTAAAAACCTTTACCTCCTCGAAGAGTCTTCATGGCCTGTACGGAGATGGTTTGTTCACACGACGTTTAGTTCGCTTTCACGATATTAGCCGTCAGTGGGAAACCTTGTCTACAGGAATAGTGTGAAAATCTGCTGCCTCTTGATATGAAGAGGTCATCGCCATAGTTCACAAAGCTCCTTGAGCAGCGAATGATGAATTTGTCACAGTCAGTGCCTTTTGTCTAATAAGATAGGTAGCGGTACTCACCCGAACTTCTTCATAAAAGGGATCCTACAAGAGCTCCTACACTTTCAGCATATCTCCAGAAGTATCCTCTTCTTCTCTCGATCGCTGTTTGCGTTGGTATCCAAAGCGGAATGTCGTCCTTGGATATCTATCAGGTCTGAAACTGTTGAGAGGAGGTCCACCTATTTTTAAAAACATGAGTACAGAGGTTGAAGATACCGATGGTGTCAGTATCGGGTTCATCTGCGAAAACTCTCTTCCTCGTTCACTGGACGATAAAGCAATGTGTTTAAAGAGAGGAAGCAGTCTATGCAGCAGTTTATGTTCTTCAAAATACTAATGAAAACCAAGAATAGCCTCTCTTTCACTTATTCGAACCTTTTGTGCTAGCTTTCGAATGTTTGCTTCTCCAAAGGTGACTTGTCTTTCTGTCTTTTCTGATCAGTTATGAGAGTCTAACTTTAGCACAATCAAGCAAATCTACATCTGTCCCCTGCAGGAGTCTTCTTTCTAAAGGTTCCTTTAGGCCCTGATAAAAATGCCTGGGTTCACTGAACAACTGTGTTTCTTGTTTGTTTTGTTGTAAAGTTCAGTCTCTTTGGACACCATGTTCTTTTCACTTTGGAGAGAGACGCTAATATGGGCCAGCGTTAACAATATTGATCCTTATCTTTCTCTAAGCTTTGTACATTTCTAAATTTAAATCACTCAGCTCTTGTCAAGATATTTTCTTCAACAGGACTTCATAAAGACACTACTTTGCTTTGACTTCTTGCAGCATTATTCTGTGTTTGTGAACTCAAGACCCTACCTATATTTAGGAGCTTCGAATCTAATGTTGCTGCACATTACTGAAGTTGTCTTCAGTCATATTCTCGTACACATTATATGTATAGAAAAATAATAAAAGCATACAAACAAGCTTGATTTTAAACCACTTCATAGGAACTGCGATTGGAAATTTCCCAATAATATCCAGTTTTTTGGAAAAAAGATGCCGTACTGCGTACCGTTGCGTACCGCCATAAAAAGCACTGGTCACAGAACTGATCACTAACGTCCAGCCCATTTAAATTAATAGTGAACTTCACTGCTGTGGAAGATCATTCAGGGCGATTATGTCTTTATAGCGCGATGATTCAATACACGTTCTTCAACAGTGGTTACCATCCTCAAGAATTATTGTATTAAAATTAGCCTTAAAAAGGCTAAAAATGGTTTTATATTTTCCTGTTCTTCACATAAATTTTACTCAAAGGATGAAACAATAGTTCAGTTTTAACAGGCTATGGGAGGCATGTTTATGTTCTACAAAATACCTTCGGATTTTATAAGCGGAACATTTTATAAATACTGCGCTGCCGGAGTAGTCTGTTGAGGTGCTCGTCTTCTATACTGAACTGTTGGAGTCGGTTGGCGTTTAAAAGAGCTTAAATGCAAGAGACTGAAGTCAGAAGGTTTTGCTGGCACGTTAAATAAAACTTTTACAGAAGAAAATTCCAGCACTACAACGTTCCCTAAAATCAATAGCAATTGGAATGGATGTTAAGTACATATAATTAATACTCAACAGAAATTGATGATGCTTCTGCTGCTGTTGGAAGGCATGATTTCCTTCAATTTTCAACTTAAATATTTATTTTATACTCATAGTTTAAAAAACAGTTCTTCTTGGGTGGAAGCGGGAAACGCCGCACAGATACCCGTCAAGTCACTTACGTTGGGGGCGAAGTAAATACCTTTTTCATATTACAATAATAAAAGAAATGAATTCCTTATAGTAGCAAGATACTGACCAGATTAGATAATCTTCGCACATGCAGTAATTTGTTTATCACGAAACCCCAAATCCCTCAAATAAAACTACAACAAAAATGCGTACAAATGTCAATAATTATATTTCATATTTTGGAAAAACAGAACTTTAATGTTCTTTTAGCTAGAAGTGGACATGCTATTTCTTATGATCTCAGGGGAAAATTGTAATGTCTTTGTACAGAACTTTGATTACCTTATATATCAGCATCTCCCCCCTTTGATTACTATTTATCTCTAACTGGAAAGGGCATGTTTCCCCTTACACACTCCAGTATTGATGGTGTTACTTGATACAAGTCTACCTGAACAATAATAATGTGGAATTGAGTTTATTTTAAAGGAAAGATCGAAGTCAGCTGATTCAAGTTTTTCTCTTTGGAAGACGGCCTTCATCACTTCCTCTCTGTGCGAATTTCAAACCACGATCTGGAGCTGAGTCAGTGGACCGTTTTAACAAAGGCCATGTGTGGCGAGTGAGGGTAATAACCGTTCTACATGGGGACACATCCTCGACAGTTCCGGCACTTCAGCCAGCTGCGCAAAACAGAGACCTTTTATGTACGCTACGACTCCAAGTGTGGACCAGGAGACCCTTCCATTAGAGTATCAACCACAAGAAAGGAAAATAACAAACATTAATGTAACGTAGATTGACATGACGCAATTTTGAGGAACTGTATACTTGACAATGCTAATTTCATTTCAAAGACTTACTAACTTTAGAACAGTTTGAAAATGGATCGATTGGACCCAATTTTAGCAGTATAACTAGTATTTTTTAGTATGTTTTAAGAACAATTAGAGTAATATTTCAGGTACTAGCCTTTTGGTGAAATAAAACATCCCTATTTAAACAGATATAAAAAAGTATCATATATTTCTTATTTCCAGCACACTTCGCTTCGACCTATTGATTCCTTACAATATTCACTTTTGGTAAAGTATCAACGTGACTACGAACAGAAGTGTTCATCTTGGAATCATATACTCCTCGAGAATTCAAATTCGGTTAGTCGTTCTTCTGTTTACACAACAGCAGGTTCGATCCCAGTTGAGGTCGAACGTTTTTGAATCGTTTAAATTCAACACCTCCCTATCATATGTTTCCAGCATTTTAAAGGACTTCTGCAAAGCTAAACTGTGACACCCTCGTGTGTCTTAAAATCTATAGCAACTGAAGAGGCGTTGAACAAGTTATTATTATTATTATTATTATTATTATTATTATTATTATTATTATTATTATTATTATTATTATTATTATTGAGCAGCCTCCGTGGCTCAGGCGGCAGCGCGCCGGCCTCTCACCGCTGGATACCGTAGTTCAAATCCCGGTCACTCCATGTGGGATTTGTGCTGGACAAAGCGGAGGCGGGACAGGTTTTTCTCCGGGTACTCCGGTTTTCCCTGTCATCTTTCATTCCAGCAACAATCATTGCCCCAGAGGAGTGCGACAGGCTTCGGCAGCCGGCACATTTCCTATCCTCGCCGCTAGATGGGGTTTCATTCATTCCATTCCTGACCCGGTCGAATGACTGGAAACAGGCTGTGGATTTTCATTATTATTATTATTGGGGGCGTAATTAGCTTAGTAGCATAGTCATGGCTTCACACCCGGAAGACTGAGATTCGAATCCCAGTCGATCTTATTTAGAGATTTTCATGTCAAGAATCACTTGGCGTCAGGTAGGGCATCCAGCCTTAAACCCCAGGCCAAAACCAAAATGAGCCCGGATGGCTCCAGCGACCCCAAAAGTAACTGGGATAAGCTTAAGAAAGAAAGATTACATCATTATTATTATTATTATTATTATTATTATTATTATTATTATTATTATTATTATTATTATTATTATTATTATTATTATTATTATTACTCGGTTCTGTGTGTGAAAAATGTCACAGTTTTCCGCAAATGTATTAGTTATCAACCATAAGAAAGGAAAATAACAAACATTAATGTAACGTAGATTGACTTGAGGAGGAAATTAATTGAACAATTATTTTTCAACGTACTAAACACAACTGCTACTGTTAGCAAGAAATCATCATCATCATCATCATCATCATCAGTTTACCGTCCAGGGTCGGCTTTTCCCTCGGACACAGCGAGGGATCCCACCTCTACCGACTCAAGGGCAGTGTCCTGGAGCTTCAGACTCTTGGTCGGGGATACAACTGGGGAGTATGACCAGTACCTCGCCCAGGCGGCCTCACCTGCTATGCTGAACAGGGTCCTTGTGGAGGGATGGGAAGATTGGAAGGGATAGGCAAGGAAGAGGGAAGGAAGCGGCCGTGGCCTTCGCCTGGAGGAGAAGTGGGAAACCACGGAAAACCACTTCCAGGATGGCTGAGGTGGGAATCGAACCCACCTCTACTCAGTTGACCTCCCGAGGCTGAGTGGACCCCGTTCCAGCCCTCATACCACTTTTCAAATTTTGTGGCAGAGCCGGGAATCGAACCCGGGCCTCCGGGGGTGGCAGCTAATCACGCTAACCACTACACCACAGAGGCGGACTAGCAAGAAATCAACGAAGTTAACGGCGAGGTGCGAGTGATGAGACATGTGCAGTGGACCTCGGCGCGGTATCTATGGACCGCGAGGGAATCCCTGAACTCTTTGAACGCTTTTATCTGGATGACAATGAGGGGTTAAAAATGTGATTTCTCAGCTCCTATTGAACGGATAAAGATAAAACCAAGTCCAGGTAAATTCTGGATGTCTCAACTTTAATATGAGCAAGTTGCATCGTGTATCCGTGTCTTTTTTTTTTTTTTTTTAAGTTGCTTTACGTCGCACCGACAGAGGTAGGTCTTATGGCGACGATGGGACAGAAAAGGGCTAGGAATGGGAAGGAAGCGTCCGTGGCCTGAATTAAGGTACAGACCCAGCATTTTCCTTGTATGAAAATAGGAAACCACGGAAAACCATCTTCAGGGCTCCCGACACTGGGGTTCGAACCCACTATCTTCCGAATATTCGATACTGGCCGCACTTAAGCGACTGCAGCTATCGAGCTCGGTACTGCCCGCCTTCGTAGCTTATCGGTTAGCGCTATTAACTCCCGTCCTCGGGGTGGGGGCGGTTGGGGTTCGGTTCCCGGTACTACAAAAGATTTAAGAATGCAGGAGGTCTGGTGTGAGGTTAAAATAGTACATGCAGCTCACATCCATTGGAAGTGTGCCTGTAAAGGACTGCACCACCTTGAGACGATGGCACGAGTTTACTTTTTATCTGTGTACTATAAACTCTCTCAAAATCGCGACACGAAAGCAAATGTACAGACAGACGCTGTAGTTTTATTATATTTGTATGGTAAAAGTAAAAAGTCACTTTCGGGACGTCTGACCTTGTAATATCCCATCGATTGTTGATTTTGAAGTTGAAGAAAACTTTCCTTTAGGTTTGTTAGCACAAGCAATTTGACCCTTAACTTCAGTCGAGAGGTCCCAGGGACCGCACTACAAGTACTGTGTAGAGATGAGAAGAATGCAAGAATGAGGAATGTGGCCTGCAAGTACACATTTCCTGTTCTGCCCAGACAGATCGGCTCTTATCTGCTACACGAAAATATTGACTCACACTTTGCAGTTTGCTGGATTACAACTGACAAGAGCTAAGAGCTGCCAGTAGAAGATACTACAAATTCGCCTGGGCAGTAGCGGAGTTGCTATGGTAACCATTGCGTCATTGGCTCTGCTGGTGAAAACCCCTTCGCCCCGTGCCTCACCGGGTATGCGCATTCTTCTGATCTCTCAACAATACTTTTCACTCCCCAGGTCTAGGAACTCTATCGATTTTGGAGATCTGTGCATCTCAATAGCTTCCTCATTCTCAGTCTACTGCCGGTCACCATAGTAGTGACGGTCAGCGTACTGGCTTTCGGTTCTGAGGGTCCCGGGTTCGATTCCCGGCCGGGTCGGTGATTTTAACCTTAATTGGTTAATTCTAATGGCACGGGGGCTGGGTGTATGTGTTGTCTTCATCATCATTTCATCCTCATCACGACACGCAGGTCGCCTACGGGAGTCAAATAGAAAGACCTGCATCTGGCGAGCCGAACTCGTCCTGGGATACCCCGGCACTAAAAGCTATACATTTCATTTACCATAGTAGTCAATGTTGGGGGCTCTGTGTTGTCTCTCGTATTGTTCAAGCGAAAGACTGAGCATTTATTTATTTTTTGCGTTCGTTGTGTTTATTAGTTTTCCGCATCTGTTGATGACAGAGAAAGCGACATGGAAACAGAAAAATCTCTAATTATAGCCCACTGTAATATTACAAAAATTGGTGTTGATACCGGAGATGATGAGAGCGCCAAATACCTTTCAAGGCGCCGTACACAGCGCTGGCCCATGGTTGTGCCCTTCGTATGAAGGTTATCAGCGCATATCTTGTTCACCAGACCTTCAATGAAAGAACTGTACTTAGCAGAAAAACTCTCGCGAAACAACTGATTGAACCTACACTACGAGAAAGAATAATAAACAGACGCCTTATAGGATAACTGCGATTTTCTGTCGGTCGAGTTGTGGGAGTCGAAGTACATCTCCATGAAGACCGGGACCAGGAGGACAAACTGCCGAGGGATGCAAGGAAGACATGTCAAAATTGTCTATCAAAAAGGCACGGAAAAAACGGGCTACTTGTGTTGCAAGTGCAAAGTTACAATTTGTTTGGAATGTTCAAATAAGATGTGTGCGCAGTGTATGTAATGTGACGTTGAATATTGTCAATTTGAGTAGTGCACATTTTTTTCAGTGCAATTTATTATAGAGAATACTTATCAACTTTAGCATCCGTGAGTCCTGTATAATATTAAATTGCAATTTTTCAAGTTTTCAGGAAGGAAATGCCTTCAGTTATTATTATTATTTGTGTCCATGTGTACAAATTTTGAAGCGAATGTTTAGTGTAACATGAACAATTTACTTTCACAACGGTGAAACTAATGTTTGTAAACCTGATGCATTTTATGGTTTATTAAGGAATAATCGTAATCTAGGAAGACGTTTCTATTACCTACAAATCACCGAGATGTTGACATTCTTGATGAATACCACTTATTGCAGAATGACAAGGAAGACGTGTTTCTGTTCGAGAATACGATTTGTTAGAGGTGAAGAATGATGTAACCGGAAGGCTTCATGATGAGCAAGAGGCCTGCTATCGACCGACGAATCTGCGTATCTCTCAGCAGCACGAGTATTGTGAGGAACTGAAAACTGGCGTGGGAGCGGAAGAGGAGACTTGCTAATGTAGTTCAGCAGCGGTTCCCATTCTTACTGTTTGGAGTACCGCTGATGCAATGCTTGGCGAACTGCTGTGGTACCTAGAATTTATGCAAATACGCCAGAGTAACTCAATCCATACACTTGATTTGAACTTCACTGACGCCATCCTTCAAAACAGTTTTTACGATTTTACATTTATGCAACAGGCATATAAATATAATGATCAGAAAGATATGATAAATTCTACTTGAATCGATTCCTTGAATCATCTTATTCGGAAATTAATGTTAAAATATGTAGCACTAGCAGGATACCCGCGGGTTGATACAGTTTTGAACTGAAAGTTATCTTTTAGAGTTTTAAATTTTGGGGAGTCTATTGTCGGTTAAGCCTGAAAATACACCGTCAGTTCGTATCTCAAACGGTTTTGGAGAAATGATCATTTATTTTCCGATATAACACTCATCTAAAACCCAAATAGTCTATCTTATTTAATATCTAGAACGTAGAAGCGACCAACCTGTGAAATTTTGACTTCGTATGTCGAACAATAATGGAGGAATGAATGTTTTGTCTTAGGAGCAGAATGTTTCTAAAAAATGTCTTATTTAACATCTACTATATAGATGAAGAATGACTATTGTGATTTTCAGAGTCAACCTCCATCTACAAACCTTAGGATATACTATTTTGAAGTATATAATATTAGACGCCTAGGACATAAAAGAACAACTTCCTTGTCAAATTAAAACTTCGTACGTCAAACGGTTTTTGAGGGATGAATAATTTCTCCCAATACACGGAGAGCAAATCATTAACAATTATATCATTATGAAAGAAAAAAGTGAATAAAACATGCAACAAAGACCACGAAGGCATAGAGCAGCCACAAGCCCAGACATGTGTCAGGAATTTACCAAAGGTCGCGGGTCACCTAAACTGTTTACCTCAGCAGTTTCCTCGAATACATCACTCATATCGATATTTTAAAAATAGCTTTGTCTGTGCTTTGGTCAGAATATAAATAAATGGTATTTATGTGTCGGTAATTTCCAGAATAAAAAAGAAAGAAAGAAAGAAAGAAAGAAAGAAAGAAAGAAAGAAAGAAAGAACGGAGATGTGCAGTATGTATGTACGTTTGTATGTACGAGCAACAACAGAAAACTGCTGAACGGAAGTGAATGAAAATCGGTATTTAAGGCCAAGGGAGAAGGCACTATAATCTAGGCTATAAATAATTTTATTCACGCTGGCTGAAACAGTAGTTTATGGGAAGGCCTAAAAAATAATCAGGGGCTACCTGGCCGAGGCGGTAAAATCGTGCTCGGTTCGCCCGGAAGGACGTGGGCTCGAATCCCCGTCAGGAAGTCGTAAAATTTACGAAACGAGATTTCCACTTCGGTGGTGCACATGGCCCTGAGGTGCACTCAGCCTACACCAAAAATGAGTACCATGTTAATTCCTGGGGTCAAAGGCGGCCGGGCGTAGAGCTAACCATTTTACCCCATCACATGCCGAGGTTACGAATGGTGGAAGCCTTTACCTTCCACCCCTCCAAGGGCCTTCATGGCCTGTACGGAGATGACTTCGCTTTTTGGTAAAAAATAATCCTCAACAATCTCCCTGTTAGGAGAAATTTAGAATCGAAATTTCCACTTTTGAAGAGGCGCATGAACCGGTGTTTTATTCAGCTTGCAGCAAATAGCAATACCTGGTTAATTTCTGGGGACAAAGGTGACTGGTTATTGACAGAACTAACCACTCTATTCAACTTAGTATCGAGATCATGAATAGGTCTGACGGAAATCTTCACCTCCCGTTATTCCAATGGCCGCTATGGCCTGTGCGAGAGACCTGTGCATGAATGCAAAACTCCAAATTTTGAAATAAATATTCCACGAACAATCTGTGGCTCCAACAGTCCCTGAAGAACCATAGGGCTACCAAGGCGACTGCTGTCTTTCTAGATGAACTACGTGTACTGGAGTGATATGTAATCAGTATGACGATTCCCTGACCCGTACTGCGGCCGAGTTCGCAGTCTCTGATATAAGCCGCTCATCAAATATCCCCGAGACGGAATGAACCTCACACCAAGTCTATGATTAGGATTGAACTTCCTACATAGGCCTAAACTTAAAATTGAACTCGTAGCTATATATCAGACAGTCAGTGTATTTAATAAACCATGCCCTAATTATTTTATTTTTATAAGAAATGCTATTTGTTCGGGGCGTTGACCCATGTCGATCTTTTGCCCCTACTGGAACCATATTGTATGAACGTGCGTGTAATTGGAATGGCGGTAGTGTTTAATGTTGTGCGTGAGGAAATCAGATTATGGACGTCACAAACACCCAGTCCCCAGGCCATGGATCTTAATCATTACAATTACAAACCTGGCCCAGCCGGGAATCGAACCCGGGGTCGCCGGGTGACAGGCGGACGCGTTTCCCCCTACAGCGCAGGGCCGGACATGCCCTCACTAACTTTCCGCTTGCAATTTGATATCTAAGTGTCCGACTCCTTGGATGAATAATCGACATCGAGGTTTTCAGTTCAATCGGTCCCGACTTCGATTCCCGGCCTGGTTGGGGATTTTAACCGCATGTGGTTAATTTATATGTTTATCGGGATGTTTGCGTTCGTTCCTAAACAGTCCTTTTAATATACACACTACCAACCACCACAGGGTCACACAGTAATGGATACATCCCTCCTCACAGGGTTGGCGTCCGGCTCCATGACTAAATGGTTAGCGTGCTGGCCTTTGGTCACCGGGGTCCCGCGTTCGATTCCCAACAGGGTCAGGAATTTTAACCATCATTAGTTAATTTTGCTGGCACGGGGGCTGGGTGTATGTGTCGTCTTCATCATCATTTCATCCTCATCACGACGCGCAGGTCACATACGGGAATCAAATAGAAAGACCTGCATTTGGCGAACAGAACTTGTCCTCGGACACTCCCGGCACTAAAAGCCATGCGCCATTTCATTTATTTCATAGGGTTGGAGACAAGAAGGGCATTCAGCTCTAAAATAGGACCAGGTCCACATGTGCGCTACCTATCTGAAATTGCACTTAGATTTTACCCGTGTCACGCTCCCTATTATTGGACATGGGGTGGGTCCAACCTTCGCCTTTATGAAGGCTTTCATTCTGCTGGGACCGAGCTGGATAGCTGCAGTCGCTTAAGTGCGGCCAGTATCCAGTATTCGGGAGATAGTGGGTTCGAACCCCACTGCCGGCAGCCCTGAAGATGGTTTTCAGTGGTTTCTCATTTTCACATCAGGCAAATGCTGGGACTGCTTCCTTCCCATTACTAGCCCTTTCCTGTCCCATCATCGCCGTAAGACCTATCTGTGTCGGTGCGACGTAAAGCAACTTGCAAAAAAAAAAAAAAAAAAAAAAGAGATTCTGCTGGGGACACTTTCAATGAGGTGCATGAATATCTGGGAAGGAATTGCAACCCTATTCTTCCTCAAGAGCCGACACCAAAGAAGGCAGTGTTGTTGGACGCTAAGGTCTGGAGCGAAGTCGACATTCGACTGATCCCAAAGGTATTCCATTGAGTTCAGATCGGGACTCTGGGCTGGCCAGTCCATTTCAGGAATGTTGGAAACCATTACCTCACAGATGCACCTTTATGACAGCGTGCACTGTCATGCTGATACAAGCAGTCATCGTTTCCGAACAGGTCCTTGGCTGTACACAGTACAAAATGGTTTAACATGTATTCATATCCTTCCATATTTAGAGTTTGCTTAAGCGCAATAAGGGGGCCACGACCTAACCACGAAAAAGACCCCCATACCGTAACACCACCTCCTCCATACTTCACTGTTGGTATTATACATGATTGCAGGTAAAGTTCACCAGGCATTCGCCAGACCCAAAAACTTCCATCGGATTTTCGCAGGGTAAAGCGTGATTTATCGCTCCAAATAACTCGTCTCCAGTCATCCACTGTCCAGTGGCGTCGCTCTTCATCTCAATCGTCGCGTAATACTGACTACAGAAATGTTTGGCTTATGAGCAGCAGCTTTACCATCGCACCCAAATCTTTTTAACTCTCTACGCACTGGTATTGTGCTGACTGGAGTGCTGGTAGCACTTTGGAACTCACGAGTGATTCCTTCCGCCGATTCCTTGGGATTTTTACAAACACCCTCCGCAAGAGTTGACGGTCCCTGTCCGTCATTAAAGGAAGTCTGCTGGTCTTGGTTTAGCTGCGGTTGCTCCTTCACGTTTCCACTTCACAATTACATCACCAACATTCGACTTGGGCAGCTGGGCTGCCTGGCCGAGGCGGTAAAGGCGTGCTCGGTTCACCCGGAAGGACGTGGGCTCGAATCCCCGTCAGGAAGTCGTAAAATTTACGAAACGAGATTTACACCTCCGGAGGTGCACATGGCCCTGAGGTCTACTCAGTCTACACCAAAAATGAGTACCATGTTTATTCCTGGGGGCAAAGACGGCGGGCGTAGAGCTAACCATTCTACCCCATCACATGCCGAGGTTACGAATGGTGGAAGCCTTTACCTTCCACCCCTCCAAGGGCCTTCATGGCCTGTACGTTCGAAGTCACTGAGCTTTCCTGACCAACCCATTACGCTGTTGATTGCTTCTGTACTGACAACCCAATACTTCCCGCCTCCTTTTATACTGGCGGGTCCACCTCTCTGACATCTATGTAGGGTTCAATTTCACATTACATCGGGGTGTCCGGATGCTTTCGATCAAACGGTATTGCGTATGTATGTATGTATGTATGTATGTATGTATGTATGTATGTATGCATATTATCACAACATAGTATACCTCAATATTTTAGAATAATTTTGGCAAATGTTCATTCATGAATGGCTACATACAAAAGATCATGAATACCTATGCCATTCAAAGTAAAATTACATATACACAGTCCAAAAAAATTAAGGGAACATGTTTTGTAACGTCTGGTATGTGAACGTTAATTTGGTAGATGGGTTGCAATGGTCGTACAGCATACCTTGAGACCTTAGCTACTCAGGGCATGTCAAATCGAAATTATACTCCATCTGCAGGCGTAGCCATGCATTAAAATGTCAGCTGATCCCTCGAAACAAAGTGAATAGCGGTGCATCCGTGTGTCGTTGTGAGGTACACAGACTACTGCGGTCATTGTAGCACGTTGTATGTAAACCAGCACATCTCATGAGATATCTAAACGAGGTTCAAATCGCAAGGACCGTCACTTTGATCTAGGAAGGATGGACTTTTCGTCGTGTTGCTGTGGATCTCAATGTCTCTCCGTCAGTTATTCACCGCTTGTGGAATTGATACAATGAGACAGGCCAGTTCACAAGGAGCGTTGAACAAGGTCGTGGACGCATGACAACCCCACAGGATGACCGGTATCTGACCATCTGTGCGTTGCGGCGTCGTTCAGCAACTGCCAGAGAACTGCAACAAGACCATAGCAGGGTCACTGGATTAACGGTATCTGACCAGGCAGTAATGAACAGGTTAAGAGAAGAGTCCATACGACCCAGACGTCCCGTTTGAGCGCCCGTTTAACGCAGCAACATCGCGCAGCTCGCCTTCTGTTTGCCCGTACCCACGTCAACTGGCAACTTCGCCAATGGAGATCTGTGTTGTTCATAGACGAGTCCACATTTTCCCTGACACAGCGTGATGGACGTCAACGTGCATGGAGACGCCATGTTGAGCAGTACATGCCAAATGTTGGTCAGGAAGGTGATCGATACGGACAAGGTTCTGTGATGCTTTGGGTTGGCATCAGTATTGATGGCCGTACAGATCTTGTCGTCGTCTGTGGTAATCTTACCGCTGCGGGGTATATCGAGCAGATACTGCTACAGCATGTGCTGGTTAGGGGATGCCTGGCCGAGGCGGTAAAGGCGTGCTCGGTTCCCCATCAGGAAGTCGTAAAATTTAAGAAACGAGATTTCCACTTCCGGAGGTGCATATGGTCCTGAGGTTCACTCAGCCTACACCAAAAATGAGTACCGGGTTAATTCCTGGGGGCAAAGGCGGCCGGGCGTAGAGCTAACCACTTTACCCCATCACATGCCGAGGTTAACAATGGTGGAAACCTTTACATTCCACTCCTCCAAGGGCCTTCATGGCCTGTACGGAGGTGACTTTGCTTTTTGTTCTTGATGTGTTGGTTGCTGCATACGGTGTTGGCCCTGAATTCGTACTTATGCACGACAATGCCAAGGCTCATGTAGCGCGCATCACCAGAGCTGTCTTGCGAGAGCTGGACATTCAAGGGTTGGAATGACCAGCAGTGAGTCCCGACCTTAGTCCCATAGAGCATGTATGGGATAGGCTTGACGGAAGTGTTCGTTGGCATCCTGTTCCACCATAGACTCTCCAAGACCTCGAACAGGCTCTCATTGAAGAATGGGACCTGATACCGCAACGTGACCTCCGTCGACTTATACGGAGCATGCCACGTAGGTGCCAAGCTGTGATAAATACTCGTGGAGGACATACACCATATTGAAGCTCTCCAACTGTGATAAAAGTCCACCCTGGAGGACTGTTATCACTTTGTTTTCGCCCCTATTTGGATATCTCCGTTTGTGTTCTGAAAATGAACGCGAATCCATCGATGTTCTTTTTTTGTATACTTCAACGGTAAAGAATAAAGGTTTAGTTTGTAATATACCTGGGTGTGAGGTATTGTTTTGTGGAGAATGGTATACGTTCAAAGAACATGTTCCCCTACTTTTTTGTGCTGTGTATAATATAGAGGCCTACTATCTTACATTTCTATCAGTTGGTGTGTTCCTACTTACAACTGGATTTGACCGAAGTCCTTCCTCAAATTGAATTTTCCAGAAAAAAAGCACAGGCAAAAGGCGACCCAAATGATACTCGATTTACAGTTAATAATTCTGTATCATAAAGGTAACGGCGTATTCTTCCGTTAACAAAACAAGTAATTATTAAAAGTAGCAGCGTGGAAATACATAAGTAGGGCAGGTTTTCTCAGAGATTGTAACTGGCGTCTTCCTGCTCGGGATAGAATGCTGAAATAATGGTTTTAAATGGAGTACGTTACCGCAAGGACTTGTGCGTTATTGTTATAGAGATGCCCTCGACCTGATAAGAGGTGTATGTGGCCAGGTCATGGACAAGCCAAGGTACAGGATATTCCCACGTACCAACACACGATCTGCTCGTACCTTACTTCCTCCTTAGAAGACCTGCAAAGATTTGCGTCAACAGAGGCAGACGATTTAGTTTGTGTCTACTCCAAGCTAAAACAAAGCAAACAAGCTTGTTTTGTGGGACTGTCAACTTATTATCATTAGTAAGAGTTCCAGCCTGCGTGAAATGTGAGTCATAGAAAAAAATGAAATTTAATTTTAAAAATCCTACTTGCACTGGCCCCGTTTCTAACAATAGTTCCCTTGATAAGATGATATGTGTTAACTAAGTTACCGCATTCCGAGTTAAATATGAAGCAAAAGATTATCTGTGTGCTAATTTCAACAGAATATTCATCACTTCTTCTTCTTCCTCAAGTTCCGATCCGTTATCGGTTGTGGCGGTCCACGTGCCGATCTTGCCTTTGTTAACTGAATTTCGGAACAGTTCAGTAGATTTCTTAAATTTCTTTAACCATGAAATCCGTGGTCTTCCAAATTCACGTCTACCGGCCATATTCCATTGTAGTTGAAGAAGCCCTTATCTCTCAAGATGCCTCATCGTCAACACATGGACCAGGTATATATGTTTCCTCTTATGATTTTATGCAAATTCTAGGCCTTTTCTTATCTTTCTCAATACTTCACAGATGTATATGACTAGTCCAAGAACATTTCAATATCCGTCTATAAATCCATTTCTCAGTGGCACATAGTTTCTTTGTGGTGGTCACATTCAACGTCCATGCTTCTGCCCCGTAGACAAGAACTGTGAAGACGTATCATTTTACCAACCAAAGTTTGGTCTGGATGTTCAGATGATTGATTTTCAGTATGGAATTCAACTTAATAAACGTATTAGGTGATAACAAATAATTAATTAAATAACTCTAGATATTGACAAGGCTGAGTTTAAATATCAAATGTGTATTTATTGGAGTAGAGATTGTACTCAATACGGACCATTATAAAATCAAACTACAATGGTTAAGTTAATAAACTAGCAGACATTTATTCCTCACAACGAATTCACATGTGACTGAACAATTCTGAAAAAGGTATTCAAAGGTGACTCATTAAACTTATGGTTACATAGTATTTACATTTCCTGGCAGTATGTTTCCTGGACTAGGGACGAAGGTTGAATGTAACCATTCTTCAGAGATCTCACCAGGGTCATAAATACTATTGAAGAGTTGTGTGACAATGCCAACGGCTCAGTTCAGCAGTTTCAAGAGATCTACAGATACGCACTATTCATCACACCAGGACAAATTCAATGTTCTTAAGATACTTCGACCATTCTGTCATAGGAATGAGTAAATTGCTTCTTCGTCTCTAGTGGTAACGTATGAAGTATGTACGACGTTCTAAACCAAAGCCTCTTTTGACAATATTGATAACATGTGATGAAGCATGGCATTCTAAACCAATGTATCTTTCGTCATTATTCATAACGTGATGAAGAATGACATTCTAAAAAAATGTCTCTTTCGTCATTATTCATAACGTGATGAAGAATTACATTCTAAAAATGTCTCTTTCGTCAATATTAATAACATACGATGAAGTACGGCATTCTTAACCAATGCCTCTTTTGTCAATATTAATAACATACGATGAAGTACGGCATTCTTAACCAATGCCTCTTTTGTCAATATTAATAACATACGATGAAGTACGACATTCTTAACCAATGCCTCTTTTGTCAATATTAATAACATACGATGAAGTACGACATTCTTAACCAATGCCTCTTTCGTCCTATTTATAACATAACGACGAAGTACAACATTCTTTATCATTGCCTTTCGTCCTATTGATAATATACGATGAAGTACGGCACTTAACCAATGCCTTTCGTCCTATTGATAATATACGATGAAGTACGGCATTCTTAACCAATGCCTCTTTCGTCCTATTTATAACATACGATGAAGTACGACATTCTTAACCAATGGCTCTTTCGTCCTATTTATAATATACGATGAAGTACGACATTCTTAACCAATGCCTCTTTCGTCCTATTTATAACATACGATGAAGTATGACATTCTTAACCAATGACTCTTTCGTTCTATTTATAATATACGATGAAGTACGGCATTCTTAACCAATGGCTCTTTCGTCCTATTTATAATATACGATGAAGTACGACATTCTTAACCAATGCCTCTTTCGTCCTATTTATAACATACGATGAAGTATGACATTCTTAACCAATGACTCTTTCGTTCTATTTATAATATACGATGAAGTATGACATTCTTAACCAATGCCTCTTTCGTCCTATTTATAACATAACGACGAAGTACAACATTCTTTATCAATGCCTTTCGTCCTATTGATAATATACGATGAAGTACGGCACTTAACCAATGCCTTTCGTCCTATTGATAATATACGATGAAGTACGGCATTCTTAACCAATGCCTCTTTCGTCCTATTTATAACATAACGACGAAGTACAACATTCTTTATCAATGCCTTTCGTCCTATTGATAATATACGATGAAGTACGGCACTTAACCAATGCCTTTCGTCCTATTGATAATATACGATGAAGTACGGCATTCTTAACCAATGCCTATTTCGTCCTATTTATAACATACGATGAAGTATGACATTCTTAACCAATGCCTATTTCGTCCTATTTATAACATACGATGAAGTATGACATTCTTAACCAATGCCTTTTTCGTCGTATTTATAACATACGATGAAGTATGGCATTCTTAACCAATGCCTCTTTCGTCCTATTTATAACATAACGACGAAGTACAACATTCTTTATCAATGCCTTTCGTCCTATTGATAATATACGATGAAGTACGGCACTTAACCAATGCCTTTCGTCCTATTTATAACATACGATGAAGTACGACATTCTTAACCAATCACTCTTTCGTCCTATTTATAACATACGATGAAGTACGACATTCTTAACCAATGCCTTTCGTCCTATTTATAACATACAATGAAGTACGACATTCTTAACCAATGTCTTTCGTCCTATTGATAATATACGATGAAGTACGGCATTCTCAACCAATCACTCTTTCGTCCTAACATACGATGAAGTATGACATTCTTAACCAATGACTCTTTCGTCACTTTTGATAACATACGATGAAGTAAACATGTGTTTCCACCATTCCTAGGTTAAAATTGGTGTTGTTGTTTATAGTCATCAGTCCATAGACTGGTTTGATATGGAAAAGTAAGTCAAAACTACTGTTCCTTGTAGAGTGCTTCGAATCACGCAGTCTATAGGTTTATTGGCACGTTAATTACGCCTTTTTCACGGAAAAGCTCCGGTGATCTGGTGTCTTAAAACCGATAGTAACTGAAAGGATGCTAATGCAGAGCATTAAAAAGAAACATCATAATGCCTTCTACTATACTGAAAAATGTGTCAGTACTGGTTTCCAGAAATAATCTTAGGATAATAGTGATATTCCTATCCGAGGCACAATTCTGGTGCAATATAGCATAAACTTAATTCTCTGGGGCTACTCAGTATGAAATACAACCAAAAGCTGGGAATAAAATGAAGCAGCAAGAAACGAAAAATTCTCTTTGGAATTCCAAGGACTGGACCGGACATAATGTTCTTCTTGCTGTATCTGCTCGAGTGGAAAGGAGCAGCATTTATCGCGTCCGCTCGTGGGTGACGCGATGACTCTGGGAACGGAGGAATTCCGACATGCTGCCTGATAATAGTCTCCTCATTACGTCCCACTCAAATTACATTTGGTTTTGAGTACATCTTATGTTTAAAAAAATAAAGTCATCATGTATCCATTTGTTGCACTGAGTTCATCGTTTTTGTGAGTCTGATATTCATCGTTTTTGTGAGTCTGATATTCTATTCTTATTAAGTTCAAACACCATCACGTTCCTCGTGTTCTAATCAAAGGCCAATTTCCTTACTTTTCTTTTTAAAAGTTTTATTCTGCCAAAGGTAAGCAAGGTGATTTAGTATGTAGTACTAGTATATGAATATGCGGAGAGCTAGAAGATGCAACGGACACTGAGAGTTCGAAAAATGTTCCTTTAAACAATATTCTTAACTACAATTTGTCTATATATAAGCGAAACACGACTCAGGCACTCATTTATCACGATACTTCAGAAACCACCTGTCTGTATGTCTGTTAAGACTTCAGCCTGGAGGATAGGTGGATCCTCATATAGCACCATCAAAGTTTATGCGGTTACATGGAAACCACAAAAACCGATTGTGGCGCCATAAGAAGGTGTAGGTCTACAAGGCATAATAAGGAGTGAGTTGGTCATTGCTTCCCTCACCGGTCCAGGAAGTGCTACTGCAACATGACCAGCCCTATCGGCAACACCTTCCATAACGTCCAGACCCACCTAGTAATTTCTAGACCTAGGATTTTTAGGTGATGGAAGTTTTAGTTTAGGTGCCTAAAATAGCCTCTCAAGAGAGAAAACTTGGTTCTAAAAATACACTTTAGGCAGCTTCAATTTTACCTATTTTAAGACATTTATCAATTAAAATTGCATTACTATTTTGCTAAATTGATAATTACTCTTTCGGAAGAATTTAAAACAAATTTCGCTAACCACTTTGGTACAAATGTCACAGAATATAATAATAACCACCCGATGTGAAGTGGGGAAACACCTGTAACATTTTAATTAAGGACGACTTGGAAGCTGACAATTTCTTGTTTGCAGCAAGTCAACGAAAATGACACAGACTAGGGGCGTGTACTGCGAGAGGTTCTTAAGGACTTCCGGGAGTAAGGTTTACATCTTTCCGGTTTTAAGACTTTGTTTGAAATGTATTTCAAGATTAAACCGATACTGTAATTGTTTCACAGTTGAAGAATTTAAACTATGACTGACTGGTGGGGATATCTCAGAAAAACCTCTTTAAAATAGCCGTGTTGCGGGAATGAACCATGCCTCATGAGGCGGGAGTCTCTCACACTATTAATACGTGCTCTGCACAAGATCAGTAAGATATTTGGAAGCTAAAATACTCCGATTTTCTAGCAAACTTGACAGTACACTCCTAAGCTTTTGAAAGGAAAATTAATGTTCCTTCGTGAGAAATTCTCAAGATGTTTGTTTTTCTCTTAATTGCGTGGTCATGGGATGATTTCGTTGAAACCACACGATTCGCGACATTCAGTGGAAATATACCAACTAATTTCCTTGTAAGTGCTGTACATGTGACATAATTTATAGTCCGAGGACGTTATACCGTATAGTATGAGAATGATGCCTTTGTCATAACGACGTTACACCCATGTGTGTAATAGATGCAGTGGTCGTCCATTTATCATGTTAGTTTCCTGCTCGTTTGGCACAGAATTCGATTCCTTCCTCATCTAGAAGCATGTAGGTTCCATTCCTTTTCACGAAGTTGAGAAATTTAGAAATGAGACATGCAATTCTGGAATTGCATCTGACCCTGAAGTCAATTCAGCCTTCAACCGGAATGAGTACCAGCTTAATTCCTGTAGTGAAAGGTGGTCGGGCATAAAGGTAACCACTGAATCTCACTTAGTGCCGGGGTTTATGGTAGTGAAAGAATTTGCTTTCCACTCCTCCAAGGACACTTCATGGCCTGTGTAGAGATTGTTTTGCTTTTTCTTTGGTGTGAGGATCGGGATAGGGTGTAGTCAGATTCGTTGGGAAAATCTGAGTTTCGAATCTTACTCTTCACCACACTAAAAGAGATTTTTTTCGTGGTTTCCTATTTTTAAGTTCAAACATTATAATATAATATAATATAATATAATATAATATAATATAATATAATATAATATAATATAATATAATATAATATAATATAATATAATATACAGTATTATTATTATTATTATTATTATTATTATTATTATTATTATTATTATTATTATTATTATTATTATTATTATTATTATTATTATTTTGTGCTTAATTTTGTCGCAGAGTAATGTGCTAGGTTCGCTCACTCTATGTAAGGAAGAGGGAGACGGAGTTATTAAGCCCTTGAATTCTCTTTGAACGGTTTTCAATATAATATATATTAACTCTTCAGGAGGTAGGGTGTTATTTGCTTGGACGCTGTTGCGGCGATTGGGAGTTAGAAGTAGGGCGGGGGCACAAAAAGTTATAGGCAACGAAAGGTACCGGGGTTTAAGGTCTATAGCAGCGGGCGGGCGGAGGGAGGGATGGTAGGGAGGGAGGGAGGGGGGGCGAGGACGTAAAATTGAAAAAATAGCTACAAAATGGTAATTTTTTTTAATGAGGTTTGAACGAATTTCGACAGCGACGTAAAGGTTGAGCCTACCAAATTTAGTGCGGTAATAACAGTACACAAGAACCTCGTTTATCCGGATTAAGTGGGACCGGAACGGATCCGAATGATCGAAAATCCGGATGATCCGGAAAAATCTAGAAAAACAAATACAGTTCATGTTATATTATTTATTTATTTATTTTGCTATTTGCTTTACGTCTCACCGATACAGATAGTTCTTATGGCGACGATAGGATAGGAAAAGCCTAGGAAATGGAAAGAAAGCGGCCGTGGCCTTAATTAAGGTACAGCCCCAGCCAGCATTTGCCTGGTGTGAAAATGGGAAATCACGGAAAACCATCTTCAGAGCTGCCGACAGTGGGGTTCGAACCCACTATCTCCCAATTACTGGATACCGGTACTGGCCGCACTTAAGTGACTGCAGCTATCGAGCTCGGTATATTATTTATTAACATAAGTTGTACAGTAATACCTTTTGTTCAATTGTACAAAAAATATAAGAACACTTTTCCTACATTTACGACTCTGTTTTATGCACTAACGTAATGTGTAAGTTGTCTCTGTTTTACATTTGTATAGCGTTTGCGCGCAGCACGATCACGAAGACGTTTTACTAACAACAGTTCTGCCGGTGTGGTATCAGTCTAGGATTCTAAATAGGCCATCAGTTTGTCCAGCTACATTGTTGCCTCTCCATGAGTCATTATTTCTTCTGACGGAGCGCCGTTTTAATTTTCGAATTCACCATCAGTGAATTAGAAGTGCGTTGCATTCAGAAGAGCGTAGGTTCGAATCCCACCTCGGCCGACCTGGGAATGGTTTTCCACGGTCTCCCATTCTCAATTCCAGGCGAATGCTGGGTCGGTACCTTTGATAGACCGTGGCCAAATTACTTCCAATTCCTGTCCTTAAATATCCTTGGCGGAAAAGACATTCAAGAAAAATCGACCCCGTAAAAGAAATATCGTACAAGTAAAAATAAATGTTATTATTTTCGATCCGGATAAACCGGAGATCCGGATTAATGAGGGCCGGATAAACGAGTTTCTTGTGTACTATACAATAAAACTTTCATCAGATGGACAATAATTACACATGTATTACAATTAAATAGAAGTACGCCGTGATTATACAATTACAATAATTTAGTATTTGACGACACACTAACAAAGTAACGACACGTGATAGAACTCCACAGACACACTGAAAGAGTGAAACTGACAGACTGACGAATGCGCACAGCAAGAGGGTTAATCATACCTGCGTCCATAACCTTAACAAAAATATACCCCTGCTACTTACCCTTCCTCACAGCACATGCCACACGCTGCTGCGCTGTATGAATCGATTAGCCGCAACGATCATTTTGTGCGTATTTCCGCTAAGTATTTTTCTTAATAATTAAATAAATTAATGGTAGGAATTGGTTAAAATATCAATAGGGGTTGTAAAAATTGCTTTATATAATTTATAGTTTCAGGCGATTTTTTAATAACTCTTAGGTTCTTCAGTCTGTCGAAACTTAAAAAGTCAGGTGACTGCACCCCTCGCCCCGCCCCTCTAATCGCCGCTACTGCTTGGACGTAGAATAGCTGAGCGTACATCATATTTATTTTTTGTCCGGCTCCATGGCTAAATGGTTAGCGTGCTGGCATTTGATCACAGGGGTCCCGGGTTCGATTCCCGCCAGGATCGGGAATTTTAACCATAATGGTTAATTCCCTGCCACAGGGACTGGGTGTGTGTGTCGTCTTCATCATCATTTCAGCCTCATCACGACACGCAGGTCGCCTACGGGTGTCAAATCAAAAGACTTGCACCTGGCGAGCCGAAGTTCTCGGACACCTCCCGGCACTAAAAGCCATACGCCATTTGATTTCCATATTTATTTATTTTCATACAAAACAGGGCTTATTATAGACTTCATTTATAGTGTACCTACTCTGCTTATCGGTAGTATATCTGGCAAATTTACAATATTTGTCAATATGCACATAAAACTATTGGTGAGAATGATCGGAACTCGAGCATTTTGTGATATAGTAACTGTTTCAAAGTTGACGGTTTAATCTATGGCTGTTTGGTGTGGATATTTTAGAAGAGCCTCTTTAAAATAGCCGTGTTACGGGATTGAACCATGCCTTATGACGGGAGAGCCTCTCACGCTTTAAATACGTGCTCTGCACAAGATCAGGTATTCGGAAGCTTAACTATTGCGATCCTCTAGTAGACTTGAGAGTACACTCCTAACCTTTTGGAAGGGAAATTAATGTTCCTCATGGGATTACTCACCCTTCCCACCACTGTTGCAACAATGGGAGAAGGATTTCTACAATCTTCAGCTGTTTTTGAACAGACAAACTTTCATAATGATTTCCATTAATTAATGTTTAAACTCCATATACACCATTGGCCATAAAAATATCAACACTGTGGAAGATAACATCTATCAACGCTATATAATTACATCTACAGCAAAGGCATCTCCGTACAGATCATGAAGGGCCTGAGAGAAATGGAAGGTAAAGGCCTCCACTACTCATAACCTCGGTCGTAATGCGGCTGTCTTTGCAGCCAGAAATTAACTTAGTGCCTCTTTTTAAAATTTATACGACTTGCTAACGGGAGATTTGATTCCGTATCCTTCCGGGTGAACTGAGCATAAACAAACTGGGCTACACGTATCAAGTCACTTAACCGTAAGCTTCCATTCGAAAGATAGTGGGTTCGAGCCCCATCGTCGGCAGCTCTGAAGATGGATTTCCGTGGATTCTCATGTTCACATCACGTAAATGCTGGACTGTACCTTAGTTAAGGCTGCAGTTGCTTCCTTCCCAGTCTTAGCCCATTCCTGTCCCATCGTCATCATTAAACCTATGTGAGTTGGTGCTATGTTAAAAAATAGAAAAAACTGAGCATGCATTTATCGTCTCGCCTAGGCAGCCCCTCATTATATTTACACTTCGACTGGATTCATGTAAAACATATAAGTTAGAATCTCGTTGAGCCACTATTATTATTTATTAATTATTTTATTTTTTACAACTTGCTTTTACGTCGCGCCGACACAGATAGGCGATGATAGGATAGGAAAGTGCTAGGAGGGGAATGAAAAGACCGTGGCCTTAATTAAGGTAAAGCCTCAGCATTTGCCTGGTGTGACAATGAGAAACCACGGAAAACCATCTGCAGGGCTGCCGACAGTGCGGTTCGAACCCAGTATCTTCCGAATGCAAGCTTGCAACTGCGCGCCCAACTCACTCGGTTTTATTGTTTATTATTATTATTATTATTATTATTATTATTATTATTATTATTATTATTATTAATATTATTATTATTATTATTATTATTATTACACACAAATCATTAAGTACTATTGATGAAGATGTTCCAAGCCGTTTACGTGATGCAACAACAAAGTGGACGGTTGAACCTTTTGTCCCATTCTTTTCTTTATTAAACAGGAATAACCAAGCAGCTTAAATGCGGATTATTCATTTCCTATTGTTATGTCTACCTCGCTGACGTTTGGACAAGCATGCACATAACAACACACCCTATTTCCAAGAACAAATGCCTCAACTTAATTTATATTATTTCTTTTCTTAAATTGCAGTTCTTAAAAGAGTAATGCTGCAGAATGCTGATTCAGAAAAGTACTACCCTTTGCTGTTGCGAGTGACACGTTTCGTAGATTATTTATACCCATACCTTGACTTCTTCCAGCTTGTGTTCGTCAAATTTCTACAGGGGCTCTGAACACAAGAGACTGCGTAGCAACGATAGACATTAACTTGAATTTCGGATTCTGACAGTTTCCACTCAATTGTACTAGATTCCTCTTGTTATCCCTTATTGTCCAATGTTGCTTGTTAGACTCCCTAACCTCCCTTTAGTTACCTATATAACGCCATACTAACGTCTTAAAAGATTACTGGGGCAGTAGGAAAGAAGATGGTACAGACAGCGAAGATCGCGACTGTGGTTGTCGTAAGTTATAAACAAACCTCATGGCGCTACACCTCTGACAATCCCTGACCGACTAAACGACCGCTGCTCAGACCGAAGGCCTGCAGATTACAAGGTGACATGTGGTCAGCGCGACGAATTCTTTCGGCCATAAATCCTGGATTTTTTAGACCGGAGCCGCTATTCTGCGGTCAGATAGTACCTTAATTGTTTCCACGTAGGCTGAGTAGACCTTGAACCAGCCTTAGCTCAAGAAAAAAATCACTGATCTGGCCGAGAATTGAATCCAGGGCCTCCGAGTAAATGGCATGCTCGCTGCTCCTAGACCACGAGGCCGATTTTCTTTAGGTACAGCCTCGTCATTTACCTGGTGCGAAAGAGAAGACAACATAAATTCAACTTCAGATCTGCCAAGGATGGGACTCGAATCTACAATATCTCCCGAATGCAAATTTACCCAACACGACCCGTATCATTTAGCTAAATCGCTCAGTGCTTCCTATCCCCTTCTAATCTCGACATCATTGGGTATTCTTAATTTTCACTTTTGCCTTCCATAACTTCAAAGTCCCTGATCCATATCTGGTGAGATACCATTCCTTACACAGCCAGTTTCCTCCATTTTATTTAACCATCTGCTTTACGTCGCTCCGACACAAATACGTCTTATATCGACGATGGGATAGGAAAGGGGTAAGAGGGGAAGGAATCGACCGTGGCCTTCATTATGGTACACATATCAAGTTTGAAAATGGAAAACCACGGAAAACCATCTTCAGGGCTGCCGACAGTGGGTTTCAACTCAATATTCCCCTAATGCAAGCAGATACTGTAGCTATGTGATCCAAGCCACAGAGCCACTTGCTCAGTACCTTTTTCGCAATGTATTAGAGTAGGCACGTGTGTATTTGGTCCAGTTTTACGGCCGGATGCCCTTCCTGATGCCAACGCTATGGGGAGGGATGTATTCACTATTGTGCGTTTCTGTTGCATCTAGTAGAGAGAGAGAGAGAGAGAGAGAGAGAGAGAGAGAGAGAGCGATGTTTATACATGAAGAGAAGTGTATTAAGATGAACACAAACATTCAGTCCCCAAGCCAAAAGAATTAACTATACGCAGTTAAAACCATCGACCCGGTCGGGAATCGAGCCCAGTACGCAGACCCTTCAGCAAGGAACCAAACTCCCCGTGCTAAGATAATGTGAAAATATTTTATGGGTAGTTAGTGTATACATGTCACATTAGTGATATTACTGGATTCATGTAGCCTACCACCGAATACTTTTACTGTTTTCGGAAACGTAGGGGTGATCAAATTTTGTTCTGGAGGTGTATTTTTTTACGTGCCGATAAATCTACCGACATGAGCCTGGCATCTGGCATGTTCGAGCACCTTCAAATACCATCGGACTGAGTCGGGATCGAACTCGCCAACTCGGCCAGCGCTTTTACCGTCTGAGTAACTAGGTTCGGCCAGAAAGAGTCAAGATGGAATGATTCGCTCCATTCGCCCCTATGTTATTACGTTTTATTAATAGCATGCTAATTTATAAATAGGTAATCCAGATGTCATACTACACAATACTCTAGTTTCGATTATAAACGATACAGAAGTATTAAAAGCCTAATATTTTGATAAATTTACACACTGTACGTCTTATTAAAATATTATTGTAGAGCGTAAAATTATGTTCGAGTTGTCAAAATCACGTTTTCGGTATAAAGTATTTTAGGTACCGATAAGTTTAACATAGAACTAGCTGTACACTACTGCAGTGCATATACAGGGTCATCCTACGTCATCAATTAAGCGCTCCGAACCATCCAGCTATTTTGCAGCAATTGAATGGGTAAACCACCAGCTGTAGTATTGAGGAGGGCAAGAAGGGCGTGGCCACCTTCCTACAAGTGAATTCCTGAACGAGGGTGCCTGATCAATGGTCTTTACAGGGACAGCGTCCACGTTTGCACAAGGCATTTCACTTCACGCTTGTTGTAAACCAAGTAAATCAACCACACATCATGAGATTTATGTGACAATAACTACTACAAAACATAGGCTACACATAATCCTTTTAGTGTCCATCTCCGTGGCTGACTAACCAGCATTTCGGCTTTCGGCCCTCGGGTTCGATTCCTCATCGGACCGTAGAATTTTAATCGTGAACGATTAATCCCTTTGGCTTAGGAACAGGGTGTTGGTGCTATCCTCCGCGTCGCTGTATCACAGACAACATTACCCTCCAGTACACTAGCATGGAGTTGCTAATACACGGCAGACGACGACCACGATCACGCTCATCGGAAGGCCTGACTGCAAGCACCAATAAGAGCCACAATAATGTATTATTATTATTATTATTATTATTATTATTATTATTATTATTATTATTATTATAACCGTGTTACCATTTTAGTGACTTTTCGTTTCCCGTATTGTCCACTTCCTTTATATGCTATTACCAGACGTTAACGACGTGCAGCAAATCTACACTGGTTTGAAGCTGTCCTTTGCAGCGCGATACCTGTAACTTTAAAGTATATCGGTGTTAATTCTCCGGTTCAGTTTACTTAGGTTTGCCAACTAGGTTTATGATTGAATGTAAATGTACCGAATTGCAACTATCTCTTTACTTTCAGAGATACGCTTCCCCCTACACAATCATAATTATGAAACTACTTCAGACAATTCAAATAAAAGAATACAAAACCATCTCCATACAGGCTATGAAGGCCCTTGGAGGAGTGGAAGACATCCACCATCCGTGACCACAGCACTTAGCTCTACGCCCAGCCACTTCTGTCCCCGGGAATTCACCTAGTCCTCGTTTTGGTGTAATCTGAGTGAACTTCAGGCCCGTGTGCCTCTCCAGAAGTGGAAATTTCGTTTCTAAATTTGTCCACTTCCTGACGGGGAACCGAACCCACGTCCTTCCGTGGAAATCGACACGTCTTTAACGCCTCGGCTAGGCAGCCCGTTATGTATAACCAATTAGGCCTGGAGGTTAGTCACTGCCCCCAGTTGGTCCAACGGACCACTGATCTCCCATACTGAGCCGGAGTTTATCTGTGGTTGGGTAGCCAGTTTTTTTCCGCTGCTCTTTTAACGTACAGTACATGAGCTACTATCCAAGTGGTGACCACGCCCAATGTTGCTTAACTTCGGAGATCTCATAGGATCCAGTCCTTAGGAATGATCAACGATTCTTTTCCTTTTTTTTTTTTTACCACGATCCCTTGTATTCACCAGGAGGAACGTCAGAGATGTGTGCTATGCTATTGATCGTCATCAGGAAAAATATTCAGAGGTTATAGTGTAGACATAGGGTTACCATATGTAGCATACTGCTAAATTTAAAAGCGGGAGGAATTTTTATCGAGTGGTTTATTTCATATTTTTCGCTGAAAATCCGTTTTAGAGACAACGCACCCAAAGTACAGGACACATGTTATTTTTTCATGTTCTAAAGTACAATTAACAACTATTTTACATTTTCAACTGTGAGCATTTTTCGCTCGTCCATCCAGTGAAAACTTAGAACGGAAAATATTCTTTCTAGAGCTGTGTTATGTGCAGGTCTAGCAAAATAGTACTGTACCACTGTTAACAAATCAACAATATCAACAAAGCTGGACACGTACTGGTGCCATTCCTCTGCAACACTTTTCCCTATTAAAGTTGTAAAGTACATCTTGTTCTTAAAGCACTTCTTCTTCTTCTTCTTCTTTTATGACCACATAGGATCACTTTAGTCAGTCCGTCGTTCAGGTCTCTTTGAAGGGATTGTTCGGGCTTTGCGGTCCTCCCAGTACTTCTTCAGACGCTCCGATCTTCGTGCCTTTTCCTCGGTTGAAAATGTGCGTGTTGTTGGTTTGTTTTGTGTAAGGGTAAAGCGGAGGTTTGTATTCTTGAGTTTTGTATTCAATTTTATCTTATTTTTGGTGTCTTCTGTTGTAAGGCCTATTTCCTTCAGATCCTCTCTTACTTCTCTGATCCATTTACATCCTGTTGTGGTATTTTTTGAGACGAGATTGTGTTGTACTAGTTGTTTCAGAAGTCTTATTAATCAAAAAGTACAGAGTCATCAATAATATTAACACCCTTTAAAAATACCGCAATTCTTTCTACTGATTACCAGTTTAACTCTTTCTTCAAGAGTTAGCCAGTGAAATACAAACAAGAACTGAGTGGCGCCTTCAGTGTAGTCAACTTTAAACTGGGTTCAGAAAAAAAGACTCCCTAGAGGCACACATGATAGCAAATATAGGCCTACTCAAATCTCAAATTATAAAAATAAAATAGAATAAAATACAAAGTGCGAAGAATTAACTAGAAGGCCAGATGACCGTACGTTGTACTCCTGTGCAATGACTGCCAGGAATCATCAAAAAGTAAAATGATAAATATATTAAATAATTTGTTTGTAGACGAAAAATCGGAGTATCCAGCAAAACTGAACGGGAGTTGGGGTAAGAATCTCAAAAACGGATGGTTCCCAGTAAAAATAGGTAATATGGTGAGCCTATGTAGAAATGAATATAAACTGTGAGCTTCCATTCGGCAGCCCTAAAAATGGTTTTCCATGGTTTCCTATTTTCACACACCAGGCAAATGTTGGGGCTGTACCTTAATTAAGGTCACCGCCACTTTCTTCCCGCTCCTAGATCTTTCCTATCCCATCATCGCCTTAAGACCTATCTATGTTGGTGCGACGTAAAGCAACTTGTAAATGTACTAGACATGGAAAATAGTCCGAAAATTTGAGCGGCGGTTCGAATTCGCCCTTCTCTCTTGGATGTTTACATCACATTTCATTTTAAGATCATTATAGGTTTTGCAGTCTGCTAAACGGACATACTGTCTTATAAATCAATAATGAGTCTCCATGCGTCCGGTACGATCTGACGTAAGTTAAATCAAGTCAGTATCTCCCTGATAAAAATAACATTACTGTACCTCTTCTGTTGGTCTGCAAACTGAAATGGTCGATCATTTACATGATTCCAAACTTAGGATGCTCATGGTTAGTTCTCAGCCTAGGCGTAATGACGACGACTGCTGACCTTCAAGCGTGCTACCCACTGCCTGTGGATCAGCTGGCTCATACGTCACGTCTTGGAAACCAAGACTACCTTATACATCATCAGCCTAGCGCGGTGAGAGCATATCATTCATTAGTTCGACCTCTGACTTCGACACGAGGCTTCAGCACGGAGCAAATAACGCGGCTGAATTTCGTTCGCGATCACTAGATATTAGTTTCATTGTTGTACTTTTTTCTCGTGAATAGATTTACAACAACTGTAGCAACATTTCTTGTTGACGCTTTACGCAAGAGACTAGGTGTATCATGGTTAGCAGCCTCATATACTTCGGCCGGGCTGAGTGGCTCAGACCGTAGATGGTTGGTCTAACGGGGTCTATCCCGGCATACTCCAGTGGTACTTCGGTATTTCAAAGTGTTTAAATATGGCAGCCTCGTGTAGGTAGAATTAGCGGCACGTAAAAATAAACCGAGCTCGACAGCTGCAGTCGCTTAAGTGCGGCCAGTATCCAGTATTCGGGAGATAGTAGGTTCGAACCCCACTGTCAGCAGCCCTGAAAATGGTTTTCCGTGGGTTCCCATTTTCACACCAGGCAAATGCTGGGGCTCTACCTTAATTAAGGCCACGGCCGCTTCCTTCCCACTCCTAGCCCTTTCCTGTCCCATCGTCGCCGTAAGACCTATCTGTGTCGGTGCGACGTAAAACAACTAGCAAAAAACGTACACATAATCCTGTAGGACAAAATTCTCTTATCTCGGCGTCTCCGAAAAGCGTAAAATTAGTAGGACTTAAAACATCAAATTACTAATCATACACGTGAAGTCTGACAACCTGTGTGGAAAATGTTTCTGTATGTGTGTGTGTATACTTCATACTCACTGGGACCTGAATTGGAAATGAAGCGGCCTAGATATCAGGTCCATGCCTGGCTCCATGGCTAAATGGTTAGCGGGCTGGCCTTTGGTCACAGGGATCCCGGGTTCGATTTCCGGCAGGGTCGGGAATTTTAATCTTAATTGGTTAATTTCGCTGGCACGGGGCTGGGTGTAGGTGTCGTCTTCATCATCATTTCATCCTCATCACGACGCGCAGGTCGCCTACGGGAGTCACATCAAAAGACCTACATCTGGCGAGCCGAACTTGTCCTCGGACACTCCCGGCACTAAAAGTCATACGCCATTTCTTTTATCACGTCCATTCCGCTCCTCGCCCGAAGTCGAAAAGGTAATCCACAGAATACCATTTATACGATTTTAAACCACATCTCTTCCCGCATATTTTCCCGTGGCTAAGTGTACACTGTAACTTGCCATTTTCTATCTTCTCGGAAAATAATAGCGCATTCCTCCTACAGGAATGTGAGCTAGACAGCCCCTTGAACTTCATTATTATTATTATTATTATTATTATTATTATTATTATTATTATTATTATTATTATTATTATTATTATTATTATTATTATTATTATTATTCCTTTGCCGGTGAGATGTAGTGTTCACAGTGCACTATGTCTTCTGGTATGGGCTAGAATACATTTGTTACTTTTATTGACCTGTCTCAGTCTCATCCTTGGCTTTGGCAATATTAAAGTGACCGAGGTACGTGCGATGCTAGTAATGCCATTCCTTATGCAGCCAGCCCCTGTTATAATGGTGTGAAAATATCGTTCATAGGGTCGGTTGGTGCACGCATTTCAGTGGGCTTGGCAGACTGGTACGTAATACCAACTTCTGGCTCGGTGAGGAAAGCAACTCTCATTTCCCTAGTATGCATCTAGTATGACAGCTGTTGGCGGAGATGTGGAGGATTAAACCAGACTTCGGGCTGAATACCCAACATACACATAATAATAATAATAATAATAATAATAATAATAATAATAATAATAATAATAATAATAATAATAATAATAATAATAATAATGAAATGGCGTATGGCTTTTAGTGCCGGGAGTGTCCGAGGACATGTTCGGCTCGCCAGGTGCAGGTCTTTCGATTTGACACCCGTAGGTGACCTGCGCGTCGTGATGAGGATGAAATGATGATGAAGACGACACATACACCCAGCCCCAGTGCCAGTGAAATTAACCAATGATGGTTAAAATTTCCGACCCTGCCGGGAATCGAACCCGGGTCCCCTGTGACCAAAGGCCAGCACGCTAACCATTTAGCCATGGAGCCGGAAATAATAATAATAATAATAATAATAATAATAATAATAATAATAATAATAATAATAGTCTAATAATGCCATGTGCTTAACGTCCCGTCAACTTGCTTAGATTTTAAGAAACAGAAACAGATTTTAAGAAACAGTCCCAGAATTTTGTCCTTTAGATCAGCGGTTTTCAACCTTGTAGAGAGCGTGAGCCGGTAAATTCCTTTTTTCTATAAGACGAGGGCCCGATCCCAAGAAAGTTACTCATAAATGCGTTACAATTTTTTGAAGTTGATAAATTTAACTAGCACGTTTACTTATTAAGTAGGCTATGAAACTGACTTCAGTATGCTGAAAGTTTTCCCCTCCCTATTCGTATCTTGGAAATCGCTCTGTGGACTTGAGATGGATGCATCACTACTTGTTGCGTCACAAAAAATCTTCAGTATGACATTTCTTAATTTCTTATTTTCTTAATACAGATATTTAGCAATGTCTGTTGTGTTTTATTCATATTAACATTTAAATATATACGCCTATTAATATAAAAAATCACGGTATTCAGGTTCTGAAACAGCACTTACTCTCAAGGTAAATTTACGAACAAACGTATTCACTTTGACTATTCAGTATCGAGAACGGAAAACAGACTGCCTTAATCTTCAAGTAAGGAAACTACGGTATTTTGTTTCTATTTCCCAGGTAATTGCACACTACCACTTGCATCACAAACATTATTCTGTTCAGTTTTGAGAACAGGAGATTCGCCACCCATTGCTGTAGTAGGCATGCAGGCAATTTTTGTGGCTAGTCATCACATTTCCAATTTTGAAAGATTTCTATGCCTGAAAGTTTCCCGATCATTCACAAATAAGTGCTTTTTACTGATATTTGCTACAGATGTTATTTAGTTTGTTCGAAAATTATTCTCCTAAGAATGTTTCCACTGTAAAATATGCATTCGTGAAAATGCTTAGAAAAGTAAAATGACAAATTACTGGCAATATCTTGCGGCCAGGTATAATTGATACCAGGGTCCGATCGTTGAGAAACACTGCTCACTAATATGCTAAAAATCTACCAACACAGATATCTTGCATTTAAGCACCCTTAGATATTAATCGACTGTGTCGGAATTCGAATACAAAATCTTGAACAAAGGAGGTAAGCGCCTAAAAGTTTGGGCATAGAATGCAGAGTAACGCAGCGGTCAGAATGTTGCGGGAAGCCGCAGCTGCCCGCAGAAAGGACCCTCACACAGAAGAGGCACTATTGCAGGCAGGGAAGCACATACTGCATTTATGGCTTCTGTATTTTTAGGAAATAAATTCTACTGCCGAAAGGGGAAGTGCTTGCACTATTCACCCTTCTGAAACAATGTAGAAAATGACAAGGGAATGGACTGACGACATCAACAGGGAACGAGATTAACTCGGCGAATGTCACAAACTGAGCCGAGAATTGAATTGTCTAGGTTCTTTGTTTATTTTCACATACCTCGTGAATGTTTTGAAACCATAGATCATGTACTGAAGAGTGTGAAATTTACAAGAAGTTGGAGGAGGAGGCTGTCACTTCTATACGTTTTCCGTCTCTATGTTGCTAGCAGACCGCAGACCGCAGACGACTACAGACTCCAAACAAACGCTGAAACTAGCCCGCTGCGGTAGGACGGCACCTGTATGACGACGACAGTGCCGTACTCTACGTAACAATTTTGCGTTCTTCCTGCTGCGGGCTAGGATCGAAGACCGCTGCGGTATCACATTTTCTGTGCGTTCGAACCTTAAAATAACTTCGCCACCCAGCCGGTCGAACCTTAAAACAACTTTGCAACCCAGCCGGTCGAACCATAAAACAACTTCGCTACCCAGCCGGTCGAACATTAAAACAACTTCTCTACCCAGCCGGTCGAACCTTAAAAGAACTTCACTACCCAGCCAGTCGAACCTTAAAAGAACTTCGCTACCCCGCCGGTCGAACCTTAAAACAACTTCGCTACCCAGCCGGTCGAACCTTAAAACAAGTTCTCTACCCAGCCGGTCGAACCTTAAAACAACTTCGCTACCCAGCCGGTCGAACCGGAAGCAAGATATTCGCCTAGATCGTGGTTGCGAACTAGTAAAACTCAGAACCTTCGCTATCAGAACCTGTAATCGAACCAAGCAACACGTACAGGAACAGCTTCCTGGTTTGAATACTAGTCGCCCTCAGGAAACTTTAAATTTTACTGGAGGACGTTGACCTTCTTTTCAATCCCACGAAACAACAGCATCCAGTTTCCTCGTGACAGATAGGAGGGCGAATGAAATTGAAAGGTAGTAACAACGCTAACAGAGCAGGCGAATACTTCCATGTGTGCAGACATGCGGATTATCAAAACGAGTCTCACGAATAGGTGACCAACTGTTGAAGGAAGATATATAGGACAAGACAGTCAAAAGAGTAGGACATCCCACAATTTTGGGCGACGGCTACATTTTTAGCTCTATTTTTTTTTTTGCTAGTTGCTTTACATTGCACCGACACAGATAGGTCTTATGACGACGATGGGTCAGGAAAGGCCTAGGAGTTGGAAGGAAGCGGCCGTACCCTTGATTAAGGTACACCCCCAGCATTTGTCTGGTGTGAAAATGGGAAATCATGGAAAACCATCTCCAGGCCTGCCGACAATGGGATTCGAACCCAATATCTCCCGGATGCAAGCTCACAGCCGCGCGCTCCTAACCGCACGGCGAACTCGCCCGGTAGCTCTAATTTTAAAACGACTTATATTTTAATGCTTTCAAAAGCAATGGGTTGTCAGTTTCACTTTGTTTTTGAACAAGAGCACTTTTAATGAAGTTATAACATAGAAATATACATTTCACTCATCGTTATTGTATGGTTTCTTTTCCAGTCTGTGGGTTGGAGACCATTCATCTAAATGAAAACCTATAAAAGTCAACAAACTCTGTAATAATAAAATAAATATTGAACATTGTATAGTCAAAATGTTAACACAAGTTTTTAAAAAATGGAAATAGAGGAAGATATACATATACGTGACACTTCTTAGTTTTATCATTTACATTAAATACTTTCTAACAGCACTTGTTGGGCCGATGACCTAGATGTTAGACTAGTATGAACAATAAGCAAACATGCAACCGCATTTGTTCTAAATTTCAACCTCTAGTTAAAACCACTAATATATTAATACTGAAAACTCAACATAAATAAAACTATTGCATCATTTATCTTGTTTGAAACTGTATTTATCGGCACTTGTTGCACAAGCCAAAATGTCTTTTGTCATTCGGTAGATCCAGAATGCTTCGCCTAAGATGCTATAACCTGCTTCTTTGCACTTTCAAAGCTCATACTATTGGCAACATTTTTAAGCTATTAGTTGAAGCGATGGCAGGACAGTTGCGTACCGATGACAATAACACGAAAATTCGTCCAGATATAAAACGAGACAGTTGCGGGACAAGGGACGTCCCGCGCGAGACATTTACAAATACCTTAAAATGCCGGGCGGTTGGTCACCCGACCTCATAAAATAAAAGTAAACTCGTGTCCTCGTCCCGAGGTGGTGCAACTCTTTTCAGGCACACCCCCAATGGAAGTCAGCTGCATGTACCATTTCAACCAGATACCAGCCCTCTTGCCATTCTTAAATTTGACAGTACCGGGAATCGAACCTGGGTCACCAAGGACGGCAGCTAATAGCACTAACCGTTACGCTACGGAGGTGGACACCCTACTTCATGAAGGATCGTAATATATTTTCAGCCTTCATAAAATACATTGTGCCGGGCTGAGTGGGTCAGACGGTTAAGGCGCTGGCCTTCTAACCCCAACTTGGCAGGTTCGATCCTGGCTCAGTCCGGGGGTATTTGAAGGTGCTTAAATACGACAGCCTCGTGTCGGTAGATTTACTGGCACGTAAAAAAACTCCTGCGGGACTAAATTCCGGCACCTCGGCGTCTCCGAAGACCGTAAAAGTAGTTAGTGGGACGTAAAGCAAATAACACTATTATTATTATTATTATTATTATTATTATTATTATTATTATTATTATTATTATTATTATTATTAAAATACACTGTACCGAGCGGAGTGACTGCGCGTGTAAACGAACTACGACAATGAATTCATGCTCTGCATTCGGGAGATGAGTGGGTTCGAACCCAACCTTCGACTGTCCTGAGAATGGTTTTCCGTTGTTTCCCATTTTCACTTCCAGACAAATGTCGGGACAGTTCCTATTCACAGGCCACAGTTGATTCCTTCCACCTCTTCACGCAATTTCTTTCACCAACGTTCATTTCATCTCCATTATCTGTTCAACTGAGGTTGGCGAGAGGAGGGCTATCCGGCCGTAAAAACATGCCATATAATTTCATCTCACCTCATCTCCGAACCCCTATCAGGAAACGGGACTAAGGGGGTACACTGTAATGGTCACCATTTCTGGGCTGCGATATCTGGCTGAGAAAACAGCCGACAACAGCTCTTGGCTTCACTGAATGGAGGAAAGTGTGATTCAGGCTTTAAAAAGAAGAAGGCGTAAGACAAAGGTACAACACATTCCAACCGCGAGATACGGACTGACAAGGGTCATCCCGCAGATTACGTCACGTCTTGAGCAACATTTCTCTTATGAACTCGAAGCACCGGTATTGAGATCTAGCAATAGTCACTGCTTGGACCCTAATACTATACACTAGTCGAAATGTACATTGAAGACTTGCGAGGAGGCACTCAGCCCTTCATTAAACAGGTTATGTTTATATTCTCTGTTGTTGGAAAATATCTACAAGACAGGGATAACGAAAATTCGGGACAAAGTTCCGGGAAGGTTTTCTCCATACGTGTTGTTACATCTTCAGCCCGAATACTGGTTGGATCCTCAAACAGCACCATCACAGGTTATGTGGTTTTAGTGAAACCCCTCAAAAAGACGATGGCGGTACTATAGTTAGGCGTACAGCGCATGGTGAGGAGTGAGGTGATTTGCCATTGCTTTCCTCACTGGGCCAGAAAGTGCTATTGCAGTACTGCCAGTCCTATGATTATCAGCACCTTCCATACTGTCACACCTAAAATAGAGACTGAGACCTCGGTGGGAGCTACATTTTCTCTGTCCTGAGCCAAGAAATTGATTCAAAAATACTGTATCCGTCATGAAAAAGCAACAGACGCATATGCATATATACATAATTTGCTTTACTGGGTACTATTTTCAAATGAACTGAGCGCGCGAGTCCGTTATAACGTATGATTCTTTCAGTGTGTTATGGCTCTGTATGTCTCGCTGCAGCGGAAGTTCGGCTGCCCGCCAAAGTCCAGTATACCGACAATGAACCGTGTGAGTGTTGTGTCTGACTGATCCGTGATTGCGTACGATTCTTTCAGTGTGCCATGGCTCTGTATGTCTCGCTGCAGCGGAAGTTCGGCTGCCCGCCAAAGTCCAGTATACCAACAATGAACCGTGTGAGTGTTGTGTCTGACTGATCCGTGATTGCGTACGATTCTTTCAGTGTGCCATGGCTCTGTATGTCTCGCTGCAGCGGAAGTTCGGCTTCCTACCAAAGTCCAGTGTACCGACAATGAACCGTGTGAGTGTTGTGTCTCACTGATCCGTGATTTCGCCACTCAGCACTGTCTGCTGCGAGTCAGCTGAATCGTGTGCCGAGACCTCGCCGTTCCTGTGAATCGATTGACTCAGACACTTGAATGAATCGATACACTGCTTCGAATCATACACTCAGTAGCCAACACTAGTGTTTACAGTTCACTGTGTGTTTTGATATGGGCTAGAATAATTCGTTACTTTCGTTGACTTGTCCCAGTCTCATCTTTTACTGTCGCAATATTTGAAGACGACTAAGGTACAAACGATGCTACTAACGCCATTTCTAATGTAGCCAGTCCCTGTTATTAATGGTGTGATAGTGTCATTCGTAAGTCGGTTGGGGTGTATTTTTCAGTGCTTTTAGTAGACTAATTTGTAAAAGCAATTTCATGGCCGGTGAGGAAAGCCACCGTAAACAACCTCGCTCCTCATTTCCCTAGTCCCCACTGTCGGCAGCCCTGAAGATGGTTTTCCGTGGTTTCCCATTTTCACACCAGGCAAATGCCGGGGCTGTACCTAAAATAAGGTCACGGTTGCTTCCTTCCCACTTCTAGCCCTTTCCTGTCCCATCGTCACCACAAGACCTATCTGTGTCGGTGCGACGTAAAGCAATTTGCATTTCCCTAGTATGCTCTTCAGAGTCTCTTAGGCTCTCTGTGACCATTCTTCACTCTGGTGACTAAAAAAAGAAAACACCACTCGCTTACCGCCCAACTTTGACCCTCCGGAATGTTCTATGGCAAACGACCGTAGCCTATGTCGCATTGAAATTCCCTAACTGATACATGAACATTCAAACACAAGGACTGCTGTAGTCTCTCGTAACAGGTGACAGGTCAGTGCACGCACAACTCTAAAGGCCAGAGTGACCTCATACTGAAGCACATTAACTCCCCTAATGCCCTTTTCTTTTCATCGTGGGGTGGAGAGTCTGGTATTTGCCTAGCTACAGAGCAATTCTCTTATATATTACAAGTTCGGCCAGTAGCAACAACAAATGCCAGAGGCAACATCGACTGTTATCAATGGATATTTACTGGCTTTCTCTCAACCTCCTCACGGAGACACAATTTCATTTTTAGGGGCTGGAGTCATCATACGTTATTTTATCATCTTCAGTCGTTGTATGTGAAGGAACGATCAAATAAAAAAAACCAAAACCAAACCCTATGGCACTACAGCCCTTGAAGGGCCTTGGCCTACCAAGTGACCGCTGCTCAGCCCGAAGGCCTGCAGATTACGAGGTGTCGTGTGGTCAGCACGACGAATCCTCTCGGCCGTTATTCTTGGCTTTCTAGACCGGAACGATCAAATAATCTGTATTATTAAAGGCATTCATGAGTTGGACTGCCAAAGTACACTTTTCCAAGACGCTGGCGGCTTGTGTGCCGTTGAAACACATCATGATCATCATCATCAGAAAGATTTCATTCACCTCCCTGAAGGGGAGGGGAGGGGCGGGCTATCTAGTCGGTAACACCTACTCTCTAGCCAGGGTTTGAAACACCTCTACCGAGCTCGATAGCTGCAGTCGCTTAAGTGCGGTCAGTATCCAGTAATCGGGGGATAGTGGGTTCGAGCCCCACTGTCGGCAGCCCTGAAGATGGTTTTCCGTGGTTTCCCATTTTCACACCAGGCAAATGCCGGGGCTGTACCTTAATTAAGGCCATGGCCGCTTCCTTCCACTTCCTAGACCTTTCCTATCCCATCGTCGCCATAAGACATATCTGTGTCGGTGCGACGTAAAGCAAGTAGCAAAAAAAAAAAAAAAAAAACCCACCACTACAAGCCTCCCATGTAGGACAATGTAGTGACAGTGCACTTGGGGAAATACGTACCGCCACTTGTATAAATTACTGCCTTTGGCTTTCATGACAACAATTATGTTTCCAGAAGGAAACCATAATTTAATTTCATCGTTTGGAAATGTTAAAAACATTCAAGCCCTTTAGGGCTTCTTAATCTTGAAATTACCAGCGTTTCGCCCCAGTGTAGCAGTGGACTCGTTTGGATTGCTAGACATTTCCATAACGCTGGCGGCTAATGCGCCGGTTGAGACACCACTACAAGACTGCTATGTAGGACAGTACATGGAAAGGTGTAGCAATCCAACTGATGAGCCCACTGCTACACTGGGGCGAAACGATGGTAATTTCACGATTGAAAAGGCCTAAAGTCCGCCTCTGTGGTGTAGTGGTTAGCGTGATTAGCTGCCCCCCCTGGAGGTCCGGGTTCGATTCCCGGCTCTGCCACGATATTTGAAAAGTGGTACGAGGGCTGGAACGGGGTCCACTCAGTCTCGGGAGGTCAAATGAGTAGAGGTGGGTTCGATTCCCATCTCAGCCATCCTGAAAGTGGTTTTCCGTGGTTTCCCACTTCTCCTCCAGGCACCTAACTTAAGGCCACGACCGCTTCCTTCCCTCTTCCTTGCCTGACCCATCCAATCTTCCCATCCCTCCACAAGGCCCCTGTTCAGCATAGCAGGTGAGGCCGCCTGGGCGAGGTACTGGACATTCTCCCCAGTTGTATCCCCTGCCCCAATGTCTGAAGCTCCAGGACACTTCCCTTGAGGCGGTAGAGGTGGGATCCCTCGCTGAGTCCGAGGGAAAAACCGACCCTGGAGGGTAAACAGATTAAGAAGACGAAGAAGAAGGAGGAGAAGAGGAAGAAGAAGAAGAAGAAGACGAAGAAAAGGCCTAAAGAGCTTGAATGGTTTTAACATTTGCAATCGATGAAATTAAATGATGATTTCGTTCCGGAAGCCAACGGCCGTAGCGGTGTTGAAACACCGGATCCCGTGAGATCTCCGAACACGAGTGGAACATGGCAATGGACAGGAAAGATTAACAGTAACTTCTGAGGAAGTTAAGCAACATTGGGCGTGGTCAAGATTTGGATGGGTTGCCACGCGCTGTTGGTGGGGCGTAAGGGAATGGAGGAGCGGAAAGGAACTGGTCACGCTACCGCTCGTAAACTCCGGCTCAGGCACACCTCTGCGGAGGTTCGGACCTACCTTCGGGCAGAATACACCCTTACTTTACCTTACCTTCCGGAAACGTAATTTTTGATGTAAGAAACACATTCTTGTTTGAGGGACTGTCTACCCGAGGTGATAAAAGCGTGCTCAGTTCACACAGTAGGACGTGGGTTCGATATTCGTCAGGAAGTCGATAAAGTTAGAAACGTGATTTCTACTTCTTGATAGGCACATGGCACTGAGGTTCAAGTCTACATCAGAAATGAGTAACTGGTAAATTCCTGGGGGCCGCGGTTGTGAGTACCGTACTAGAAGCCTTTACCTCTCAATCCTCCAAAGGTCTTCTGAGGCCTGTACGCTGATGGCTTTGCCTTATTTTTGTGATATTGTTAGATCCATGCCGGCGCGGAAATGAAGATCTTTGAGGAAGTGAAAGGAAGATGCTTATTCAATGTGGAATATTTTTAGCTCTATGCCTGGCCAAAATTGTTCTCAAGGAACTCACCAAGTACCATGCGCGTCATCAGAAGTTATAGCCACATTTCTATATTCGTAATGAGGAATCGGTACCGCACCTTTACGGGTATTGCTAGCAAGTCTTTTCCCTCTCGGTTAGGCAGCCCCAGAGGCCTGAGGTACTGCACACAACTGTAATTATTTTGGCCAATGACTGGGAGAGGTGCCGTGGAACTTGAAATATTCGTACATTAACAGGAGATGTAGAAACATATGAGGAAAGACCTTACATAGGACAGCCACTGTTATTGCTGCGATTGGAAAATGGGATATCCGAAAAGAGCAGCTTACACAGTACTCGCTTCACAAATACAGTGTGGTATAATTAAGAGCTGTCTTGTCTGTACATTCTCGTTACATCTCCCGGAGTTGCTGAAGCGACTACTTGTTGCCGGTGATAGGCCTACAGGAAGCCAGTAAAAGTAAGGGAAGCTTAATGTTTACTGATAACGAAAGTTTACACGACCAAACTTGTTTGCATCTAATTAAAGTTAAAAGTCTATTCTTTAGCGGAGGGCAATGACAAATAACTGCGACATCCGCCTCTTAGGTACTGTTACATACCAAGTCCCAGTGGCAACCTGTTACTAGAGACCAGTGCAGACTGAAAATATTAATTCCAGACAGATATGTAAACCTTAAACCTTGAAGCAATACCAAGCGTGGAATTCTCTATCAGTTGTTGACTCAGTGATGGAATGAGTGCGGAAAGAAAGTCGAATGTCTCTATCGCTTTTAATTATGTATGACAACTCTCTGTGTCCTGCATCTTAGTGATAGTGAAGTTGAGCTTGCATCCGGGAGATAGTAGGTTCGAATCCCACTATCGGCAGCCCTGAAGATGGTTTTCCGTGGTTTCCCATTTTCACACCAGGCAAATGCTGGGGCTGTACCTTAACTAAGGCCACGGCCGCTTCCTTCCCACTCCTAGCCCTTTCCTGTCCCATCGTCGCCGTGAGACCTATCTGTGTCGGTGCGACGTAAAACAACTAGCAAAAAAAAAAAGTGATAGTGAAGTAGAGGCCCCGGTCTCTGACATTGATATTAGCTGCGGGATTATCAGCTTTAAAAACCATCCCATTTTCAAACTATCATGTGATTCTACCCCTACATGAGGAATCGTCGGTCATTAGGAGAAAACCATTGAGCCCTGCATTTCAAGGTGTTAGTGATCTATACTTCTTCCTGGTATTTTTTAAATTGCTTGACGTTCGCGCTACATGTGGATAAAGCTCAGTTTTACGGCCGAATTCCTCTCTCCACGCTAATCCTATGAGGAGGGATCTATTCACTATTGAGTGCTTCTATGGTGGTTTTTTTTGCTAGGGGCTTTACGTCGCACAGACACAGATAGGTCTTATGGCGACGATGGGATAGGAAAGGCCTAGGAGTTGGAAAGAAGCGGCCGTGGCCTTAATTAAGGTACAGCCCCAGCATTTGCCTGGTGTGAAAATGGGAAACCACGCTATGGTGGTTTGCAGTGTGATGTATTTTGTGTAAATGAAGATGTGTATTAAGATGAATACAAACCGAGTCGGATAAATTAGTCAGGCGTGGTTAAAATATCAATCCCGGCCGGGAATTGAATCCAGAAACTTAGGAAGATAAAATCATTCAAAGGGGTAAGTACGTGCATTCACTCGTACAATGCCCTTATGAGACCAACAATTAGAATATACCATAAGTGGTGTATGGAGTCCCAGATGTAAAAGCGCATTGCACAAATTGAGAATGTACAGAAAATATTTCTCAGAATATTGCACTACAAAGGTAGGCATATAACCACTAATGACACCGTACAACACATGTCAAATTTTGCAGCCTAGAATTCCGAAGGAAGAATAATACTCTGACGTTTCTCTACAAAATTATAAATAGTACGTTTGATAACTCTGAATTCCTGGAAATGTTGAAATTTCATGTTCCTAGAGTCAACAGCAGAAGAAACTTAACATTTCAAATTGAGAAAGTTTGAGCATCTGCTAATGCAAATTCTCCTCTTCTCAGACTGTGTGTGCATTACCTACAACAGCGCAGTTCGTTACAATTTTTCACTGTATATCAACAAACCATTTAAAGCCTTCATAATGAACATCAGAGTTCCAAAAAGTCATAAAAGATTTCATCCACTCACAATTTTGTAAATGACTGTGCATTTCTCAACATTTCTGTAGAATGCCGGGCTGGGTGGCTCAGACGGTTGAGGCACTGGCATTCTGAAGCCAGCTTGAAAGGTTCGATCCTGGCTCAGTCCGGTGGTATTTGTAGGTGATCAAATACGTCAGCCTGGTGTCGGTAGATTTACTGGCACGTAGAAGAACTCCTGCGGGACTAAATTCCGTCATCTCGGCGTCTCCGAAAACCGTAAGAAAGTAGTAAGTGAGACTTAAAGCAAATACAATTATTATTACATTCCTGTAATAATGTATATGGACGGTATATTATTATTTTAATAATTAATGTTATTAATTTATGTATATTCAACTGTAAAATATATTCATAATCATTAATCTTTTAATTAGTATAACTAGTTTAGTATATTGTGCCGGCCCAGCGGTGTAGGGATAGCGTGCTTGCCTCTTACCTGGGGGCCCCGGGTTCCATTCCTGGCTAGGTCAAGGATTTTTACTTGGATCTGAGGGCTGGTTCGAGGTACACACAGCCTACGTGATTACAATTAAGGGGCTACCTCGCAGTGAGATGCAAAGAATATCGGCCGAGAGGATTCGTCGTGCTGACCACACGACACCTTGCAATCTGCAGGCCCGTCTCCCGAAAGCAGAGGCGTAGAGCCACGGTAGAACCCACATGTGAACGTGAATTTGGCAGAAGAGGTTCCAATGATCGTACAGCAGCATACCTTGAGTAGCTACACAGGGTATGTCAAATCGAAGTTATACTCCATATGTAGGCGTAGCCATGCATTGAACTGTCAGGTGACCCCTCAAAACAAAGTGAATAGCAGTGCGTCCGTGTGTCGTTGTGAGGTACGCAGACTACTGCGGTCATTTGAGCATGTTGTACGTCAACCAGCACATCCCATGGGACATCTTAACGAGGTTCAAGTCGCTAAGGCCGTCACTTTGATCCAGAAAGTGAGGACTTTTCGTCGTGTTGCTGTGGATCACAATGTCTCTCCGTCAGTTGTTCACCGCTTGTGGAATCACTACAGTGAGACAGGCCAGTTCACAAGGAGTGTTGGACAAGTTCGTGGACGCATGACAACCTCACAGGATGACCGATATCTGGTCATCTGTGCGTTGCGGCGTCGTTCAGCAACTGCCAGAGAATTGCAACAAGACCTCAGGAGGGTCACTGGGGTCACGGTGTCTGACCAGACAGTAAGGAACAGGTTAAGAGAAGTGTCCTTACGACCCAGACGTCCTGTTCGAGTGCCCCGTTTAACGCAGCAACATCGCGCAGCTCGCCTTCTGTTTGCCCGTACCCACATCAACTGGCAACTTCGCCAATGGAGACCTGTGTTGTTCACAGACGAGTCCAGATTTCCCCTGACATAGCGTGATGGACGTCAACGTGTATGGAGACGCCATGGTGAGCAGTACATGCCAATTGTTGTCCAGGCAGGCGATCGATTCGGACAACCTTCTGTGATGCTGTGGGGTGGCATCAGTATTGATGGCCGTACGGATCTTGTCGTCGTCCGTGGTTATCTTACCGCTGCAGGGTACATCGAGCAGATACTGCTACAGCATATGTTGGTTGCTGCGTTCAGTGTTGGCCCTGAATTCGTACTCATGCACGACAATGCCAGGGCTCATGTAGTGCGCATCACCAGAGCTGTCTTGCGAGAACTGTCCATTCAAGAGACAGAATGACCAGCAGTGAGTCTCAACCTTAATCCCATCGAGCATGTGTGGGATAGGCTTGACAGAAGTGTTCGTGGGTGTCCTGATCCACCACAGACTCTCCAAGACCTCGAAAAGGCTCCCATTGAAGAATGGGACTTGATACCGCAACGTGACCTCCGTCGAATTATACAGAAATGCCACGCAGGTGCCAAGCTGTGATAAATGCTCGGGGAGGACATACACCATACTGAAGCTCTCCAACTGTGATTTAAAAAATCCACCCTGGAGGACTGTTATCACTTTGTTTTCGCCCCTATTTGGACATTTCCGTTTGTGTTCCGAAAACGGACAAGAAACCATCGATGTTGTTCTGTGTACTTCAACGGTAAAGAATAAAGGTTTAGTTGGTAATATACCTGGGTATGAGGTATTGTTTTGTGGAGCATGGCATACGTTCAAAAACACGTTCCCCTATTTTTTGAACTGTGTATTTAAAAAAGCTTCTTAAATCTGCACTGTATCTAACATAATTTGTTATAGATAATTAACAGTTTTAATAAATTAAATCAATAACAGTGTTGTTAAGTTTACGTCCCACTAACTAGTTTTAGGTTTTCTGATGGCGCCAAGGTGCCGGAATTTTGCAGGAGTTCTTTCACGTGCCAGTAATCCTACCGGCACCATCAAATACTGCTGGACTGAGTCGGGACCGAACCCACAAACTTGGGCTCAGAAAGCAAGGTGTCTGCTATCCGAACCACTCAGTCTGGCTATTTGTTATTTATTAGTAAGATTTGCCTAATGAATCTCGCATACTTATGACTGACGTTTGGGATCTGGTTATAGAAGTATTGTATAAGCGTACTGGTCCGGAATTTATATCAGCCATTTTTAGCAGTATTTTCCTACTACACCACCAGACCGTCTTCTAATGGGCCACACTGCAGCAAATTATATAAACTTAACCTGATTCACTGCATGCTGTCATTTCTTGATGGATACAGTACTTTTGTATCCATCTCTTGGCACAGGCCAGAGTAAAGTGAAGCTTCCACCGAAGTCCCAGTCAACATCCATGGCTGTGACAATATGGAAGCTGCTGGGGTATGGGTAGTGCTGAGTAATGACATTCAGAGCACGACTATTGCATCTGAGTGTTATGAAAGGTGTTGCTCACAGGGTCAGTCGTGCTGCAATAGTACTTTCTGACCCAGTGAGAAAAGCAATGGCAAACTACCTCACTCCTCATCTTGCCTAGTACGCCTCATTTTGGTGCTGCCATTGGTTTTTGGGGTTTCCTTATAACCGCATAACCTTTGGTGGTGCTATTTGAGGATCCAACCAGTCTCTGGGCTGTTGACATAACTGACTGAACCTGATTCAAACCTCCATTTCATCCAGTAACTGAGTGCATTCGTGTCCTCGTCCCGAGGTTGTGCGACCTCTTCCAGGCATTCCCCTAATGGAAATGAGCTGCCTGTACCTCTTCAACCACATACTGTACCTCCTGCAAATTTTAAATTTATGGCAGTACCGGAAATCGAACCTGAGCCACAGGCGACGCAGCTATTCGCGCTAACCGCTACACTACGATGGTGGACACTTCCTCGGCTGAAATATTCACATGAAGACATCGATATTTGAAACAAGAGCACATTGGTAATGCCTTACTATCTGAGCCATACAGGTACGCCTTACGATACTATATGAAAATCCTCAGCTGTTTCTAGTCATTCGACCAGGTCAGGAATCGAATGAATGGAACCCCCATCTAGCGGAGAGGATAGGCACTGTGCCGGCTGCCGAAGCCTGTCGCACTCCTCTGGGGCAATAATTAATGACTGACAGATGAAATGAAATGGTATTGGAGAGTGTCGCTGGAATGAAAAAAGGCAGGGAAAACCGGGGTACTCGGAGAAAAGCCTGTCCCACCTCCGCTTTGTCCAGCAGAAATCTCACATGAAGTGACCGGGATTTGAACCACAGAACCCAGCCGTGAGAGGCCAGCGCGCTGCCACGAGACTATCCCCCCATGGCGCAACAGCCCCGAAGGTCCATGGCCTACCAAGCGACCGCTGCTCAGCCCGAAGGCCTGCATATTACGAGGTGTCGTGTGGTCAGCACAACGAATCCTCTCGGCCGTTAGTCTTGGCTTTCTAGACCGGGGCCGCCATCTCACTGTCAGATAGCTCCTCACATTGTAATCACGTAGGCTGAGTGGACCTCGAACCAGCCCTCAGATCCAGGTAAAATCCCTGACCTGGCCGGGAATGGAACCCGGGGCCTCCGGGTAAGAGGCAGACACGCCACCCCTACATTCGGGGCCGGCTTGCGAGACTATACTAAGACTAAATCATTGGGGGTGGAACAGACAGTCGAACTTGAGACTCAACGTGTGCTTCCGTGTGATATCAACTTATTCAACTGCGGTACATCACCGTTTAATAATTTTAACAGAAAAAGTACAAAATCGCTTACTTTACATTCTCTTCAGTTTCCACCCAGTTAATTTTAATTTTAATTCTTCAATTTCATATCTCTCCGGAGTCCAGAATTCAGATTCACGTGCTAGGCCTCACAATTTACTGACAAGTAATTAATCCAATTTCCCTGAACTGATTACTAAACATCATCATCATCATCATCATCTGTTTACCCTCCAGGTTCGGTTTTTCCCTCGGACTTACCGAGGGATCCCACCTCTACCGCCTCAAGGGCAGTGTCCTGGAGCTTCAGACTCTTGATCGGGGGATACAACTGGGGAGTATGACCAGTACCTCGCCCAGGCGGCCTCACCTGCTATGCTGAATAGGGGCCTTGTGGAGGGATGGGAAGATTGGAAGGGATAGGCAAGGAAGAGGGAAGGAAGCGGCCGTGGCCTTAACTTACGTACCATCCCGGCATTCGCCTGGAGCAGAAGTGGGAAACCACGGAAAACCACTTCCAGGATGGCTGAGGTGGGAATCGAACCCACCTCTACTCAGTTGACCTCCCGAGGCTGAGTGGACCCCGTTCCAGCCCTCGTACCACTTTTCAAATTTCGTGGCAGAGCCGGGAATCGAACCCGGGCCTCCGGGGGTGGCAGCTAATCACGCTAACCACTACACCACAGAGGCGGACATTACTAAACATAATTCCATTTACATCAAAACCGGATCCCTTCGCTATGGCAAACCATTCGCACGATCATATTTGTATAATGTGATGATTAAATATGAGTTCTTCAAGAGTGATTACAAAACTGACCGTCCCGAATGGTTAACCGCACAGAAGTGTGCAGTCCACTTTTGATTTTGATGGAGTGAACTTTTCTGATCAGTGCAGTAACTCGTTTTTCATACATTACTCATAGCGCAAATCAAAAATATGATTTGATCATTTTGTGAACTCCGACGAAGACCGTTTTTTGAAATGTAACTTCTACATCCTATAGCCTATATCTTTGTATTTAGTGGCAGAGGCTCTTCACACCACCCAACAGTAAACGTCCCATCGTTGACCTAAGGACTAGGCGTCCCATTAGCGTCTAATATTACGCAAGCGAACAACATGTGTGGCACTTTTAGCGATATCAAATTCGTTCCTGATCTCGAAGTTGGATGAATTCCTCGAGACTAATACCGAGTGAGTTGGCTACGCTGTTCGGATATTGTAGCTGTGAGTTCGGATTCGGAGATGGTAGATTCGAATCCCACCGTTAGCAGCCCTGAAGATGGTATTCTATAGTTTTCCTTTTTCACATCTGGCAAATACTGGGGCTATAGTTTAGTAAAGCCCACGGCCGGTACTATCCAGTGTTAGTCCTTTCCATTCCAAATAACGATGACAGCTTTCTATAAGTAACTGCGACGTTCAACTAGGCCTACCAGCAAAAATAAAAATATATAAAAAACTGGAGAAACGTTAATATTTTTTTCCAATATCGAAGATACAGAAGTCCTACTTTAGAAATTGACGCTGTATTTGCCATAGTGTTTCTTCAAATGTCGATGCTATACTAGTCCACAGTATGTGCTTAGAGTAGTTGTGCTCTTTAGGACAATATTGTTGGGTCGGGTAGATCCTGTTGAATAAAGAACAGAGTTTATCTTCTTCCTTTCTTTCTGCCGGGCTGAGTGGCTCAGACGGTTAAGGTGCTGGCCTTCTAACCCCAACTTAGCAGGTTCGATCCTGGCCCAGTCCGGTGGTATTTGAAGGTGCTCAATTACGACAGCCTCGTGTCGGTAGATTTAAGAACTCCTGCGGGACTAAATTCCGGCACCTCGGCGTCTCCGAAGACCGTAAAAGTAGTTAGTGGGACGTAAAGCAAATAGCATTATTATTATTTTTTCTTAATCGGCTTACCATCCAGGGTTGGTTTTTCCCTCGAACTTGCGAGGTATCACACCTCTACCGCCTGAAGGCCAGTGTCCTGGAGCGTGAGACATTGGATCGGGGCACACAAGTGGGGAGGTTGACCAGTACCTCGCCAAGGCGGCCCCACCTACTATGCTGAACAGGGGCCTTGCGGAGGGATGGGAATATTGGAAGGAATAGACAATGAAGAGAGAAGGAAGCGGCCGTGGCCTTAAGTTAGGTACCATCCCGGCATTTGGCTGGAGATGTGGGAAACCACGGAGAACCACTTCCAGGATGGCTGAGGTGGGAATCGAACCCACCCCTACTCAGTTGTCTTCCCGAGGGAGAGTGGACCCCGTTGCAGCCCTCGTACCACTTTTCAAATTTCGTGGCAGAGCCGAGAATCGAACCCGGGCCTCCGGGGGTGGCATCTAATCGCACTAACCACTACACTACAGAGGCGGACGAGTTTATCTTCTTCCAGTGGAACCTCGATGTTCCTATATACAGTAACTAGTGCATCCGAAACAGTTTTTATTACAGGAGGCTGCAAAACTGGCTCTGGCGGAAGTACGAATGCCGTTACGTCCGGTAGACACGCAGTGCCAACAGTTTTATCGCTCTGGTTGTATCATACTTTGTTTAAAGAACTGTAAGACCAGCAATGTCAATACAAAAATCTCTGTAATGCTGGCATCTTGGAGACGTTATTTTTTTAAATTTATGAATCAGGGTACAAATATATCTACGTCTAATAAACGGAAATGATTAATTTCCTTTATTAGTCATGAAGTATCATGGACTGATTTCGAAAATGCACTACAAACAAGGTAGAATTTAATATAGGTGGCGTCACACTTACTCAGAGAGGTTTTCGGCGACGAAGGATTAGGAAGGGGCTGATTATTATAATAATAATTATTATATTTACGTCCCACTTAATACTTTTTCGGTTTTTGATGACGCCGACAAGTCCGCAGTTTTTCCCCGCAGGAGATCTCTTATATGACAGTAAATCTACTGACATGAAGTTTTTGAATTCTAGTACCTTCAAATACCACCGGACTGAGCCGGGATACAGCCCTCCAAATTGGTGTCAGAAAGCAATCGCTCTACCATCTGAGCCACTCAGCTCGGTATTATTATTATTATTATTATTATTATTATTATTATTATTATTATTATTATTCGATAAGCCTCGGTGGCTCAGGCGGGAGCTAGCCAGCCTCTCACCGCTGAGTTCCGTGGTTCAATCCCCGGTCACTCCATGTGGGATTTGTGCTGGACAAAGAGGAGGGACAGGTTTTTCTCCGGGTACTCCGGTTTTCCCTGTCATCTTTCATTCCATCAACTCTCTCCAATATAATTTCGTTTTGATCTGTCAGTCATTAATCACTGCCCCAGAGGAGTGCGACAGGCTTCGGCAGCTGGCACAGTTCCTATCCTCGCCGCTAGATAGGGGCTTCATTCACTCCATTCCTGACCCGGTCCAATGACTGGAAACAGGCTGTGGATTTTCATTATTAATATTCGGCTCCTTGGCTGACAGAGTAGTGGCCTTCGCTTCAGAGACTCGGGGTTCGATTCCCGGCCGGGTCGGTGATTTTAACTTTGCTCAATTCCCCTAGCTCGGGGGCTGGGTGCGTGTGTTCGCCTTAACACACATCTTCATTTACATACAACGTATCACACTAGAAACGGCCAGAGGGACGCGCAGTAATAAATACATTCCACCACATATGGTTGGCTTCAGGAAAGGCATCCGGCAATAAAACTGGGCTAAATCCATGCAAAGTACTGATCCCGGGTACTTGGGAAAAGACCAGGAAGAAGAAGGAGAGTATTAATATTGATGTGACGGTGCCCGCCATTTTACTGTAAAGCCTTGGGAGGAGCAATTTAGCCTGGCTCCCTCTGCGAGTGACGCCACCGGTTTAGGGCTCCGTCCGTTCGCCGATACAGCAACCAGTCAGGGATGAACAAGGCGCGCAAGGCCAGTCGCGTCTGCCAACACACTCTGTCGTCGCTTCGTTATCTCAGTGGAGGCTTCCTGGTGATGAAAAATAATTAGGAGGTGAACCAAGACCTTTCAGATCTCAGAGGACTCCAGGGGCGTCTCCTCTCGCGAAGTATTTGAAAGGGCCGGCCTCCCTATATAAGGCAGGTCGGACGAGCTTCACTGATTCAGTCGGCACAGTTCTGTCAGTGGCAAGTGACGGCAAGTGCGGGGCAGTGCAAATGAGCGGCAAGGGACAGCGAACGAAGTCTATGGTGAGTGAACGGACTATGTACCACGTACAGACTTAATTGGAAGAGTGTTGCGCACGCTCAAGCTGTGAACTGTATACCCGTGATGGTGTACAGCGTGCGTAATTGCGAACTGCCATAGGGCCCAAGTGACAGTTATGGAAGAGAGTGTCGTGAGACTGTTATAGTTGTAACGATAGACGGAATAACTGGTGTAACTCAGTAGTGAGAGTAGAAAGTAGAGAGAGCACGAATGGGTGTAATTGTCGTGGTCGTGGTATGCCAGTAGAGTTGTGTTAGCAATAAGTGTGAGTAAAAAAATCCTAGAGTAAATGCTGCCAGGTCTGTTTATTTACCTGCCCGCCGTCGCGTTCCATTATTATTATTATTATTATTATTATTATTATTATTATTATTATTATTATTATTATTGGGCGTAGGGCATCGGAGGTAAACAGCGCCGTACGTATAGGCCTAATACGTGTTAAGTCTACCTCATAGACCGTATCGATATATTGTCTGTACTTGTGAGTGAACATTTCTCATTAAATTTAATAGCATTGGGAAGAAACAGGTACAACATAACCTGCTGCTACACACACGTCCAAAGGTACCACAATAGTGTAGATTTGTGTAGAATCTTCACGCGCATGCATGTTAATAGATCTAATTAACCCCGGTGCACAAACTGTCTGGTATTACAGTAGCGGCGATTGGGAACTAACAGCGTGGGGGGCAAAACATGTACAGACAACAAAATATACCTGGGTTGTGGGATATAGCGGACAGGGGGAAGTGGGTATATACATCTAAACTGAAGAAAAAAGCTGCAAAATGGCAAGTTCTTAATGCTCTCTGCGCGAATTTCGTCAGTGGGGTAAACGTTGACAGTTTACCAACTTAAATGCGGTACCAATAGTTTTTCTAGATCATGATTCAATACTATAAAATATAACTTTCACCAAAGGAACAATATTATACATGTATTACAATTAAACAGAAGTACGGCGTGATTATACAATTAAAAATCATTTAGTATTTGACTACACACTAAGAAACTAACAGACACTAAAGCAACTACCAGAGTGACCAAAGCGCGCCGCAAGCGGGTTAAACATATCTCAGTATCCATAACCTTAGCAAGAATATACCCCTACTACCCTTCATCACAGCACGTGCAAAGTCACCACTACTTGCTGTGTTGCTGTACAAATCGGTTAGCCTCGAAGAACGACATTTTATGCGTATTTCCGCCGATAATGGTGTTAATAATAAAAGAAAGAATTAGCTGATAAGACAACAGGGCTTGTGCATATTGATTTTTTAAATAATTCATACATTTCCTAGTTTCAACCGGTTAAAATGGAATAAAAATATGTTTTCTCGGGAAAGTGGGAGAGGGCGACTGCCACCCCCACTTGCCTCCTTCCCACCCCTTTTCCCCCTAATCGCTGCTACTGTGGTATTAGGGCTTGTTATGGGACCTATACCAGTGCTTGTACTTGTGTCTACACTTAGGTTTAGACTTGAAAGAAGGTACTGCTCCGGCTGTTTACTGAAATATGTGTAGGTACAGTTGAGAAAATCATTGTCTCCGCCGAGATTAAGTCCTCGACTCTCCGAATTAAACAGCTACCCATTCCTATAGCGAAACACAACATATAGTACGTTCACATGCAGGATTCAGATCGATCTGAGTACACTTCCCGTACTGAAAACGCCACGTAAACGGGGACTCAGTTAGGATTGAGTCTCAAGGTCGATACGGTAAAATCTGGGATAGTATCGTACTCGGTTCGAATTGAGTTCCATGTAAACGAGGATCGTTCCATGTAAACGAGGATCGTACTGAGATCTAATTGAAAACGACTGCGCACACACTCCATGTTTGTAATGAAGAAATCATCATCATGAAAGTTCTGTTGAAATAACAAATATAATAAGCCAGTAAATATATTTGATGATGCTTGTTGTTTTAAGGGGCCTAACATCGAAGGTCATCGGCCCGTAAATATATTTACCTGTATAAATGATCAGCAACTGCAATCACATTATAAGACGGCCAGCCCTTGCGATTAACAAAATCACGATAACCTTCTGCTGGGGGTAAAATTGGAATGTGCTTTCCATCTATTGCACCAATTACATTTGGAATACCACACATACTTTCAAAACTGAAAGTCATCTTCTGGGCTTCTACTGCATTTGGCGTTTTTAAATTCTAATGGGTTATATCGATTTTAATACAATTCTGCATCGTTCGTATACGTCGATGTTGCCTGGCGGATTCAATTCGATACTCAAATAGCCTACTACATGTAAATGGGGACCGTTTTCAATACGGTAAGTGTACTCAAATCAATCTCAATCAACATGTAAACGTACTAATAATCGCACAAGGTCAGCGAGGTAGATAAAGAGACACTGAACTCACAAGCTATTGCTTTATTCAATCAAGCGTTCCATTTGCTCGCTCCGTCTTCATCTACGGTGCTCCCTCACGCATAACCCCTTTCACCTGCCATTGTCTACTTCCACATTCCGCTCTCAGAGCCCTAGGTACGGTAGCTTCCTCTTAACATCATGAAATATTCATTTTAAAAGACTCGCTCGTTTCGTTCAGAGCATTTCTAGCCTTTGCCCGCGAGCTCGATAGCTGCAGTCGCGGCCAGTATCCAGTATTCGGGTGATAGTGGTTTCGAACCCCAATGTCGACAGGCCTGAAGATGGTTTCCCGTGGTTTCCCATTTCCACACCAGGTAAATGCTGGGGCTGTATCTTAAAGCAACTTGTAAAAAAAACATGCAAGTGTTTTACGTAGAACAACATAATTACGAGCATATTATGTTTAAAGTTTTCTGAAGTCATTTAATCATATTTTGTAAGAACTGAGAACCGATTCCTATTAGTTAGCACAAATGTCAAAAGGACTGAACATAAACATTACGAATGGAAACTCAAGAATAGCCCGCCTCTGTGGTGTAGTGGATAGCGTGATTAGCTGCCACCCCCGGAGGCCAGGGTTCGATTCGCGGCTCTGCCATAAAATTTGAAAAGTGGTACGAGGGCTGGAACGGGGTCCACTCAGCCACGGGAGGTCAACTGACTAGAGGTGGGTTCGATGGTTCGATTCCCACCTCAGCCATCCTCCAAGTGGTTTTTCCGTGGTTTCCCACTTCTCCTCCAGGCAAATGCCGGGATTGTACCTAACTTAAGGCCGCGGCCACTTCCTTCCCTCTTCCTTGCCTTTCCCTTCCAATCTTCCCACCCTCCATAAGGCCCCTGTTTCGCATAGCAGGTGAGGCCGCTTCGGCGGGGTACTGGTCATTCTCCCCAGTTGTATCCCCGACCCAGAGTCTGAAGTTCCAGGACACTGCCCTTGAGGCGGTAGAGGTGTGATCCCTCCCTGGAGGGTAAACAGATTAAGAAGAAGTCAAGAATAAAACAAGTGGAGAACTGCCCCACATTGACCAAGCGAGTTGGCCACGCGGTTTGGGCAGGGAACGATTGCACATCATACAAATATTTCTTAATTCGGCGAACGTCAGCAAATATACATTCATTTTTTTCTTACAATGAATCTAGATAGCTACACTCCGTTGAAGTAAACCATGGCACATTGCGCGTTTTAGTGAGATGAATTCTTCCTGTTGTTAAATCGTTTGTCGTGCTACCGAGACAGCAGGAGACAAAGGAAGAAAATAAGAAGAACTCCACGTTCAGGTTGACGAAGCAGGACCAAGCTCCAACTACAAGCTTCTTAGAATAATGCTCCCACTGCAAAGCTGCGAAGCTAGACGCCGCGTGTGAACTAAGGGTATTCAAATAACACGGACAGGCAAGAAACGACTTGCAGCTCACCTCTAGGTACATGTAGCCACTTAGTGTCAATCTAGAGTGATTCTACACGAGAGACCATCCCTCGCATTAGTTCCGCACGTATCACATGAACGGGTGTCTTTTTTTTTTTTTTTTTTTTTTTTTGCGCTTCAGTATCATTCTGACTACGACCGTTGAAATGTATAAAAGAAGACTTAGAAACCAGTCACTTCCCTTATAGAGGGCAAAACAGAAGACCGTCTGTCACATCCGCAGTCAATAGGCTTGGTTGGTAACTTGCCGGTTTGCCATTCATCCGGTCAAACAGCAATATTTCACAAAGCAATGAGAGTATTATAATTATCATAATAACATTTTTTTTAAATTCCTTGTGAATATTTCTAGCCTGGTGCAGCCCTTGTAAGGCAGACCCTCCGACGAGGGTGGGTGGCCTCTACCATGTGTAGGAAACTGTGTGTTATTGTAGAGGATAATAGTGTTGTGTGTGGTGTGTGAGTTGGAGGGATGCTGGAGACATTACGAAGGCAAGAAAATTAACCATTTTATCGTTAAAATCTCCGACCCAGCCTGGAATCGAAACGTCTGAAGCGAAAAGCACTACGCTGAACATTCAGTCAAGGAACTGAATATAATAACAATAATATTAATGCATTTACTACACGAAGTAGGCCTGTTTATTTCAATTGGGATCCCTACAGCTACTGCTTGTCTTAATACTATAAACATTCTATTTTTCATTTATATTAGGATATTAGGAAGCATATTATTACTCTTGTCTTCAATTTACGATACTCCCAGGCATACACACTTAAATTTCTTAGAATATCGAGGCATTAAATATGAATGTCTGTGCTTTGATTTTATTGGTTCTACTTGGATTTCCCAGATAAAAAGATATGTGTCTGTAATAGCAAGAGCGTAAATAGACACCAATATTTAGAATGATACTTTCACGACCCATAACTGTAGACATGGTAATAAACTTTGGGGATTTTTCCGTGTCAAGAAAAGAAGGTGATGGTGGTGGTGATTATTGTGTCAAGAAGTACAACTGGGCAACCATCCTCTATATAACACTAATCAGAGAGAAAAAATGGAAGAGTCCCGACACTTCGAAAAGTGAAGGTATCGGCCAAAGGAAGACAAGGGCCACGAAAGGCATGAAAATGAAAGACTCCCTAGGCCTCCATACGTAATACCGTCGGGGTCTGAAAAGAACAAGAGTTGACCAAGGGAAGTCAGATAGGATAGATGAAAGTGAGGAGCCTGGCACAAGTAAGTGTAAGCAATGCCGGGACTCAGCTAAGGGCCCCGTGGTCGTCAACCCACGCTCCAACGTTCAGAGCCCATGGGCCCCTTTTAGTCACATCTTACGACGGGCAGGTGATACCGTGGGTGTTATTCTACCGCCCCCACCCACGAAATTCTTTACGTTTCGCAGAGAACTTTACTCCGCGTTTTCATAAGAAAATCTCGGCCGTTCACTAGGAAGACTACTCCAATAATGAAGGTTTGAATTTAAGAAGCATTCTGCAATGCGCTCGCTCGCTGAAGCCAAGTTCTGCGCGCGTCGCCATATTGGGCCGATCACCCGTGCCAGTTAATTCCTATGAGAATCAGTCATTTCAAAGGTACTTTAGTGTTGTTACTTCGTAACTTTATCAATTTGACGCAATAGTAAAGCATCTCAGTCGTAATAATATGCTCTCGACAGCCCAAAACACTGGTTAAATCACCAAACCAAACCCCTTGGCGCAACAGCCCCGAAGGGCAATGGCCTGCCAAGCGACCGCTGCTCAGCCCGAAGGTCTGCAGATTACGAGGTGTCGTGTGGTCAGCACGACGAATCCTCACAGCCGATATTCTTGGCTTTCTAGAGAGGGGCAGCCATCTCACCGTCAGGCAGCTCCTCTATTGCAATCACGTAGGCCGAGTGGATCTCTAACCAGCCCTCAGATCTAGGTAAAAATCCCTGACATGGCCGGGAACCAAACCCGGGGCCTCGGGTAAGAGACTGGCACGCTACCCCTACACCTCGGTGTCGGCTACTGTTCGGAAGTATGAAATCAAATAGCCCAGTCCCATATCAAATTGAATTTAGCTTAAACGTATTGCAGATCTGCATGGTATAGCTAAAATAATGGAACATTCTTCTTCTTTATCTGTTTATCCTCCAGGATCGGATTTTCCCTCAGACTCAGCGAGGGATCTCACCTCTACCGCCTCAAAGCAGTGTCCTGGAGCTTCAGACTCTGGGTCGGGGGATACAACTGGGAAGGATGACCAGTACCTCGCCCATGCGGCCTCACCTGCTATGCTGAACAAGGGCCTTGCGGGGGATGGGAAGATTGGAAGGGATAGACAAGGAAGAGGGAAGGAAGCGGCCGTGGCCTTAATTTAGGGACCATCTCGGCATTTGCCTAGAGGAGAAGTGGGACACCACGGAAAAACATCTTCAGGGCTTAGAGGAGAACGAATAGGTGTCTGCATTCAGTAATAATGGAATGCATGAGGTTTGTTTACGATCTCTTAAGGCGAAATTAAGTCAAGAATACAACTACCTGTCGAGATTTAAACTAGCGCTAAGTATTACGTATCCATTTTACGCAAGATATTGTATTCCGGTTTCTCACTCTGAAAATGACAAACTACATCCTAAAAATTTGCGAAAGTTGTATTAATGCCTTTCTTTTCTCATGCAATTTATATCTGCAGTACCCAAGCCTGCAGTTGCGCATTGACCACATGGGCCTGGACCCTGGGCGGCAAATTTCTGGATAAAAACTTCGAGACTGAACTCAAGAGCGTCGAGGGGAAAAAGCTTATCTCTTGGCGAAAGGTAAATTTAAAGATACGTTAGGAGAATTATTGAAAACAATGTTGGTGCCACTGTTATTCTCTAATCTCATGTTTCCAAAGAGCACGTGATATATTAATCTCTTTGAATGTTTCATTGGCTACTCCACTGTGCAAAGATTAGCTCTATTAGCTGTCATTCGTTGAGGCTCGGGTTCGATTCCCGGTACTACTATAAATTAAGACTGGGCAGGTATATGGTTAAAATGCACATGCATCTCATCTTCGGATGGGTGTATATAAAAAGAGCTGCACTACCTCAGGACGATGACACTAATTTACATTTTTGCACATACCTTGGCTCCTTGATCTTCCTCCATTCTTTGATCTCAAAGGCTATTGTTGAAAGAATCAAATTATTTACATACATCTCAAACTCAGGAGCCCTTGAACCATCTGGTTATCAATAGAAAATGTCCAACTCGTTGGCTGGATGGTCAGCGTACTGGCCTTCGGTTCAGAGGGTCCCGGGTTCGATTCCCGGCCGGGTCGGAGATTTTAACCTTCATTGGTTAATTCCAATGGCTCGGGGGCTCGGTGTTTGTGCTGTCCCCAACATCCCTGCAACTCACACGCCACACATAACACTATCCTCCACCACAATAACACGCAGTTACCTAAACATGGCAGATGCCGCGGCCTCCCTCGTCGGAGGGTCTGCCTTACAAGGGCTGCACACGGCTGGAAATAGCCACACGAAATTAGTATTATCAATAGAAAATGAGTTTACCGTGGTTTTTAAAATATGTTTACTGTGATTGTAGGACCAAAGCATGAAGAAAACAATTTGCCTAGTGAAATTCTGAGTTTTTGCAGTAACTAAGTAGACTTAGAAGCTCGGTACCTACACTGTGGTGCATTTTTTTATTATTTAGTAGCTGTAATGATTTCTGCCTTCATTTGGTTTCCCAAAAACCTTATGATATTTTGTAGTGTATCAGTCTTGTGCATTGTGCTTGCGTATTTATGTTTTTGGTTGTTTCTTACGTTATGACACAGTCGCGACCGTTCAGGATTAATTTCTTTTTATAGACTTTTAATATAGTATTTTTCTCAATGTCCTTTCTACATACTTAATATTCTTTTTCAAGACTGAAGAAGGTCCAAAAGGGTCAAAATATGTATCATTAATTGTGTTTCAAATCAACATTTGTGTATTGACTAAGGTGGACTTTACTTTTCTTAATAATTAATAATTAATTAATTATTAATTAATTATTATTAGTCATTCATAATTAATTAATTTTAATTAATAATTAATTTTCTTAATCATTCTTTAAAGGAATAACGTTCATATTTATTATCACAGTATAAATTTGGTAAGTAACGGTCGATCTGTGAGGAAGATACCAACCCAGGATGGAGTTGAAATAAGAAATCACGGATAATCATTCTAAGGATAGTTGCCAGACGAACAAGGAAAAAGTCCCCGTGCGGTCGGTGAGAAGGACTCCGTTAGTAATATTGTATGTGGATGAGCAGGTGTGCTGGTTGTTAGAGGTACTGACTTTCTACCAGATATATTTTTTTTCTTGGGCTTGGTTGAGTAACTCAGATGGTTTAGCGCTGGTTTTCTGACATCAACTTGGCAGGTTCGATCCCGGCTCAGTCTGGTGGATTTGAAGCGGCCCAAATACGTCAGCCTCGTGTCGGTGGATTTCCATGCACGTAAAATTCCGAAACTTCGGAGACTCCGAAAATCGTTAGTTAATGAGAAGTAAAGCCAATATTATTATTATTATTCCTTGGATTGAAGCCTCCGTGGCTCAAGCGGCAGTGCGTCAGCCTCTCACCGCTGGGTTCCGTGGTTCAAATCCCGGTCACCCCGTGTGAGATTTGTGCTGGACAAAGCGGAGGCGGGACAGGTTTTTCTCCGAGTACTCCGGTTTTCGCTGGCATCTTTCATTCCAGCAACACTCTCCATTATCATTTAATTTCATCTGTCAGTCATTAATCATTGCCCCAGAGGAGTGCGACAGGCCTCGGCAGTCGGCACAATTCCTATCCTCGCCGCAAGATGGGGGCTTCATTCATTCCATCCCTGACCCAGTCCATGACTGGAAAACAGGTTGTAGGTTTTCATACTTCCTTGGGATAGAATTTAGGTGAGCCCCGTCGTGTAGGTGGGGTCTGTCTCTTACACAAGTTCGATTTCTGTCTCGCCTAAGAATTTTTAATTTCCTTTTATCCTGGACTGAATGAAGGCTGTAAGAGAGTACACTGAGCTTCGTGAGGTTAGGTCTCAGTGAGAAGCTGCCCGAGCAGTATGGTGAGGGAGTCTTTGTTCTGACCAGGTGACTACTCGAATACCTACGGGCAATCTGTTTGGACAACAGTCATATTGGCAAGTTAGTCACACAAGGCCCTGTTTGCCACGATCGTGATAGGGTGAAGGAAGTTTAGTGTCTTTCCCTACAATAAATACTTATTTTGACATCAAGGCGAGTCGACCACATGTTTCGCAGGAGGTGAGAGTACCGCAGTTCACTTGCTCTCCCGTTTCTGTGCCCATAATGTTAATTTGTAAGTCGTTTAGTCCTTCATGCGACAGGAAGTGGCAAGGACACTCGGTAACACAACTCTAGGCATAATAACCATGTCGTCACTATTTTTGTTACTTTTAGAATTAATTTCTGAGCAAAATGAAGTCATCCGTAACCGTGAGCTCAGCCAGCGCGCCAATTCAGGTCTGATTCACAATGCTTAAACTCCTGTTGACAAAAGGAAGCGTCAAAATCGAAATAATCTGACATACTTTTCCCCACTAGAATCGACCAGGAGACGGCATTCCTCCAGCATTGCTACTTTTACTATTTGTTTTACGTCGCATCGGTACAGACAGGTCGTATGGCGACGATGGGGTAGGAAAGGGCTAGGATTGGGAAGAAGCGACGGTGGCCTTGATTAAGGTGTGAAAATGGGAAATAACGGTAAACCATCATTAGGGCTACTGATAGTAGGGTTCAAACACATTATCTCCTGAATGTAAGTTCACAGCTACGCGACCCAAAACATACAGCCAACTCACTCAGTAATCTCCAGCATGCCTCCAGGTCATCAGAACATTAAATGAAATACATCTGTATTAAACATGTGTAACCAATTTAATAAAATACAATAGACTATAATGAATTTGAAACTGTGGTTCCTTTTTTTACGCAAATACCATAACCTACGAGAATTCGCAATAAAGTCAAACGTGATGAAGAATGTTCTAAGGTGATTTTGAAGTCCCTCTATGATTCACGTGATTGTAAAACACCAAACCCCACGGCACTTAACGCCCTTGAAAGGGCTCTGGCCTGCCCAGCGACCGCTGCTCAGCCCGAAGGCCTGCAGATTACGAGGGGCCGTGTGGTCAGCACGACGCATCTTCTGGGCCGTTATTCTGGCCTTTCGAGACCGGGTCACGTGATTGTGGTCGATAAAAACAATGTTATTATTTTCGAGAATTTTTAGAAACAACGTCAATTTGAACCTAATTTGGTCTATTCTGCAATAAGTGCAAAATTCTAGCGATGTCTAAAGCAAATAATACTTCGATATTTTTCTACGTTTTCGCGTTTGGCAAAGAAACAGGAAGACAAAGGAAGAGTTTGTCGAATTGATAAAATGTACAGGAACTGTCCCTGGATTTGCCTGGAAGTCAAAACGGGAAGCTATAGAAAACCAGTTCAGGACAGCCACCGGTGGGGTACGAGTTCGCTCGCTTCCCGAATGGAGTCTTGGCTCCATAGTCCTAGCGCATAAACACGCGATTCCACTTGGTTGCCAAATTCGTAAATAAAGACAATATCAGATGATGATGATGATGATGATGATGATGATGATGATGATGCTTGTTCAAAGGGGCCTAACATCTAGGTCATCTGCCCAAGGTTGATAAGACTATGCAGCATGCTGAAAGACTTCCTAAAAAATGTTTGACCGGGCGAGATGGGCGTGCGCGTAGAGGCACGCGGCTGTGAGCTTGCATCCGGGAGATAGTAGGTTCGAATCCCACTATCGGCAGCCCTGAAAATGGTTTTCCGTGGTTTCCCATTTTCACACCAGGCAAATGCTGGGGCTGTACCTTAATTAAGGCCACGGCCGCTTCCTTCCAACTCCTAGGCCTTTCCTGTCCCATCGTCGCCATAAGACTATCTGTGTCGGTGCGACGTAAAGCTCCTAGCAAAAAAAAAAGTTTGCAAATAAAATTCCCTATCCTGGACTTCACGTCGGATTTTCAGCCTCTAGAAATAAATTAAGAAATTCAGAGGGAGAAACTGAAGAGGAAATGTTCCTCGTTCAGGGTGTACCCTGGAATAACCGCTTGAGAGGACGATACAACCATCATTAACACCGATTCCAGTCAACAGAATCGCCCGTTTCTTGCGAATACCCATGAGCACGTACCAAGAAAACGAGGGTAATCTGAAGGGGATAGGTTACAGTACTTAGACCGAGCGAGTCTTAACTCTGTGCCGAGAAGAAACCCGTAGGGTGCATGAAGCAAGGCTGGGCTACCTGATACCCCACGTCCTGTCAGGTGCTGGAGGTGCTTTGTCTCAGATGACATTGCAGGCTGCTTAATTTATGCTCAGCTGCACATAAACAGGCTGCTACATAGTTCAGTTCTGACTTTACCGAGATTTTGACACCATATTCCGAAGCACTTCACCATCAGCTTGCTCCTCTCAAGGAGAGTAAATCACTGCTTGGCAACTTCTTAGGCAGAAATCTGGAGGTTTCCATCAACAACAAAACCAGCTGGCCTACACAAATTGCGACTGAGAACTCTATCCTTTAAAAAAGGTAAAGGACAGTGGACTCACCCGTTTGTGATTCTAGATGTTACGAGAGAATTTACAAATTTTCCGAAATTGGCAAACTTTTACCAATATATCTATCTACACATAAACTCTTGTCATTCAGTGCTGAATATGCAAGCGACTGTGACTGGACCAAAGCCTGCATATTTCTCTATTCGCATCTAGTACTGTGGCCTCATTTGCTTCTTTACCTTCTTATTTTGAATTCATTAAAACGGAACTTACTTATCTCCTCTGGTTCTTTTACCCCCAGTCGACCAGTCAATTGGTAACCCATACTCCTCCATTCATAGCGCATGACTCCACTCCGAGATGCGCAGGTCGCCCATGAACAACTCCAGGACTTTCTGGAGGCCATACACCTTTATTATTATTAGCCTCCATTACAAATACCCTTCTACCATTGTACTCATCGGTTGTTAGTAATAATCGTTCTGGATACTTGCATATCTATTACCTCCATCATATGCACAGAATACCCTGAGCTTTCTCCTGCATACACACACGAGACGGTCTGAAAACATAGCGATGTAATGAGAAATAATAATAATAATAATAATAATAATAATAATAATAATAATAATAATAATAATAATAATAATGGCTTTACGTCCCAGGTACATACTTTTTACAGTTTATGGAGACACCGAGGTGCCGGAATTTTTGTCTTGCAGTTATTTCCTGTGCCGATAAATCTAACACGAGGCTGGCGTATTTGAGAACCTTCAAATTGCCTCGGACTGAGTCAGGATCGAAATCACCAACTTGGGCTCAAAAGGCCAGTACTCTACCATCTGTACCACGCAGTCTGGCCGATGGAATGAGCGAAGTTTCTCCACACAGATTGGGGTGTCGATCGCTATAGTATTCGTTGCGGTTCCTGCACAAAACGTAAACAAATCACTACACCACGCACAAAACCGACCGCTACTACCACACTCTCAGGTCTTAACCATTCACTAAAACACGCAACTAGGCCTTCAGCTACAACATACAGGTACATTAAATATTGTCCCCCTCTGTGGTGTAGTGGTTAGAGTGATTAGCTGCCACCCCCGGAGGCCCGGGTTCGATTCCCGGCTCTGCCACAAAATTTCAAAAGTGGTACGAGGGCTGGAACGGGGTCCACTCAGCCTCGGGAGGTCAATTGAGTAGAGGTGGGTTCGATACCCACCTCAGCCATCCTCGAAGTGGTTTTCCGTGGTTTCCCACTTCTCCTCCAGGCAAATGCCGGGATGGTACCTAACTTAAGGCCATGGCCGCTTCCTTTCCACTTCATTGTCTATCCCTTCCAATCTTCCCATCCAACCACAAGGCCCCTGTTCAGCATAGCAGGCGAGGCCGCCTGGGCGAGGTGTTGGTCCTCATCCCCAGTTGTATCCCCGACCCAATGTCTCACGCTCCAGGACACTGCCCTTGAGGTAGAGGTGGAATGCCTCGCTGAGTCCGAGGGAAAATCCAACCCTGGAGGATAAACAGATTAATAATAAAAATAATGGTTACTACATGTATAATATTTCTGGAACGATTTGTTTTACAAACTCTACAGGGGATATTCTATTGTTAAAGGACGTACGCATGAAGCATCAACATTCTTTCAGCACGACATATGTTTTGTTTCTTCCTTCGAAGCCGTGTTTACCGTGTTGATTCGCGAATATTATTATTATTATTATTATTATTATTATTATTATTATTATTATTATTATTATTTAGAAGTTTCTTTACGTCGCTCCGACACAGATAGGTCTTATGGCCACGACAGGACAGGAAAAAATGAAATGGCGTATGGCTTTTAGTGCCGGGAGTGTCCGAGGACATGTTCGGCTCGCCAGGTGCAGGTCTTTAGAATTGACGCCCGCAGGCAACCTGCGCGTCGTGATGAGGATGAAATGATGATGAAGACAATACATACACCCAGCCCCCTTGCCAGCGAAATTAACCAATGATGGTTAACATTCCCGACCCTGCCGGGAATCGAACCCGGGACCCCTGTAGCCAAAGGCCAGCACGCTAACCATTTAGCCATTGAGTCGGAGGACAGGACAGGAAAGGGCTTGGAGTGGCAAGAAAGCGGCCGTGGACTTAATGCAATCAGCAAGCAAGTTGTAGTTTTACGTGGCTGTTGATACCGTGGTCATAGCCACAGAACATCCAGTTTTACTTGGAGTTCGAACAACAGGGGGCGTGATCATTCATTACAAAAAACCCACTCGCATTGAGACCGGGATTCGAAACACGGCCGTCTCAGGAAGAAGCCAGTGTCTATGCCACTCGACTATTACACCCTCTAGGCATTGTTGATCATAATGATGATGATGATGCTTGAAAAAGTAGCGAATTAACTTATGAGCGAATAGTATAAGCTATAACATTTCAAAGAAAAGGAAATTATCTTTCGTATCAATTCATCGTTAATAAACATCGTTATGAATGAGCAAATGGATTATTATTATTATTATTATTATTATTATTATTATTATTATTATTATTATTATTATTATTATGTCCTCCTTCCTTCAACAATGGCTTAGTTTTCCTCCAGATCAATCCAAATAATACTGAGAAAGTTTGTCGTGTTGTTAAGTTTGCGTAACTGTGAGCTTGTATTCGGGAGATGGTGGTTTCGAATCACACCGTCGACAGCCCTGAAGGTGGTTTTAAGAGGTTTCTCGTTTATATACCAGGCAAGTGCTGGGGCTGTTCCTTAATTAAGGACACGGCCGCTTCCTTCCCAATCCTAGCCTTTATCCTATCTCATACTCACCGAAAACCTTCGATAATAATTTCGTGTGGCTATTTCTAGCCGAATGCAGCCCTTGTAAGGCAGAACCTCCGATGAAGGTGGGCGGCATCTGCCATGTGTAGGTAACTGCGTGTTAATGTAGTAGAGGATAGTGTTATGTGTGGTGTGTGAGTTGCAGGGATGTTGGAGATAGCACAAACACCCAGGCCCCGACCCACTGGAATTAACCAATGAAGGTTAAAATCCCCGACCCGGCCGGGAATCGAACCCGGAACCCTCTGAACCGAAGGCCAGTACGCTGACCATTCAGCCAACGAGTGCGACGTCAAACCACTACCAAAAAAGAAAAAAAACAGATAATAATATTAAAATTAGTATTTGTTACCGGGCGAGTTGGCCGTGCGGTTAGGGCCGCGCAGCTGTGAGCTTACATCCGGGAGATAGTGGGTTCGAACCTCACTGTCGGAAGCCCTGAAGATGGTTTTCCGTCGTTTTCCATTTTCACACCAGGCAAATGCCGGGGCTGTACCGTAATTAAGGCCACGGCCACTTCCTTTCCACTCCTAGCCCTTTCCTATTCCATCGTCGCCATAAGACCTGTCTGTGTCGGTGCGACGTAAAGCAAAAAAAAAACCTATTTATGCTAGTATTTACAAGGAATCTTGCTTATTTTTAGCATTACACCAAGTACATTCCGGAGCAGGTTCTTCATATTTCAAGTTGACAGACTCATAAGAACTCTTTGATTTATAGAAACTAATTCCTATTTAATACGGCATATCCTCTTAATGTAAATATTTTTATCATGTCCGAGAACCAGTTTGCTACATCCGGTGATAAACTGTTCCAGGTGATTGCCTTGAACGATACGTGATGCCTTACATACCGACCTAATATTTGCTAATGGTTCACTTCGTTCTTGATCTCCTTGTCTGACCATACGTTTATTCCAATACTGGGGAGGACATTTATAATAAAAATAACAACACTGCATAATTAATTAACATCGATTATTCAAATGGAAGAACGATCCGACTCCTTGGCTAAATGGTCAGCGTTAGGGCCTTCGGTTCGGAGAGTCTCGGGTTTAATTCCTGGCAGGGTTGGGTATTGTAATCGCGTATGCTTAATTCCTCTGACTCGGGGTTTGAGTGTTTCTGTTGGTCGTAACACACTTATCCTCGTTGACTCAATACATCACACTCCCAACCATCAGAGAAACACGTAATAATGAACAAATCTTTCCACATAGAGTTGGTATTAGGAAGAGCATCCGGTTGTAAAAACGGGTCAAATCCACATGTGTGGCAGATTTCGCACCCTCGACCCTAGTCGGGTGTGAAAAATGCGGCAGAAGAGGGCAAAGAAAAACGAAGAAGAAGATGGAAGCATGGTGGAGATACAGTAGAGTTGCAGTGTGAGGGTCACTGAGGAGTTTTGAGACAACGAGCCTACTCCCTTCTTGGAGGCCCTTGGTTCGATTCCTGGCCATGGCTGGGATTTTTACATGGATTTGAATGCTCATTCGAGGTCCATTCACCCTACGTTTGTACAATGAGGAGCTATACGACGGTGAGATAGCGGCCCTGGTCTAGAAAGTCAAGAGGAGTCTTCGCGCTGACCACGTGTCGCCTGTAATATGCAGGCCTTAGGGTTGAGCAGCGGTCGCTAGGTAGGCCAAGGCCCATCTGTGCTGTAGCTCCATGGCGTTTAATTATGTCACAAAATGGGTTCGATTGAAACTTATCATCATTTGAAGTCCATCATTCCTTCCTGGAAGTGAGGGTTAGAGATACGAAAACACGTTCCCTCGCAGATATTTTCCCATGACGGTATAGGTTTGAGGTTCTACTTGCCACATTCCTTTAAAACCACATACCCTTTGACTGGGAATCAGAGGTAAATCTCATTTTACCGAGCAAGTGCTGTTACGTAGCTATCAGCTTGCATTCGGGAGATAATCGGTTCGAACCCCACTGTCGGCAGCACTGAAGATGGGTTTACCGTGGCTTCCCATTCTCACACCAGGCAAATGCCGGGGCTGTACCATAATTAAGGCCACGGCCACTTCCTTCCCACTCCTAGCCCTTTGCAGTCCCATCGTCGCCATAAGACCTATCTGTGTCGGTGCGCCGTAAAGCAGATTGTTAGAAAACACTCATTTTGTTCCCTCTTATATATTTTCTGTGTAGCCGGCCCCGTGGTGTAGGGGTACCGTGCCTGCCTCTTACCCGGAGGCCCCGGGTTCGACTCCCGGCCAGGTCAGGGATTTTTACCTGGACCCGAGGGCTGGTTCGAGATCCACTCAGCCTACGTGATTAGAATTGAGGAGCTATCTGACGGTGAGATAGCGGCCCCGGTCTAGAAAGCCAAGAATAACGGCCGAGAGGATTCGTCATGCTGACCACACGACACCTCGTAATCTGCAGGCCTTCGGGCTGAGCAGCAGTTGCTTGGTAGGCCAAGGCCCTTCAAGGTCTGTAGTGCCATGGGTTTTGTTTTTTTGGTTTGGTTCATATATTTTCTGTGGATTTCAAAATACACCTCATTTGTCCCATACTCAAAAGTAAGAGGCAGCTGAAAGAGGAGGAAGCTTACGATCCCCCAACACATGGCAACAGATATGTATTCAGAAAGGTTAACACGAAGCGGGTTCGGAAATTGGCAACACTGGGGTATGTCCCTTTTAATTTTGCACTCTATTTTTCGACCCACGTCTCGAGGCTTTTTTATTCAGAAATAATTTTAATTGCATTTCATTTCACGCTAGTATCGTTTCTACATCACCGGCCGGGTACTATTCGGTCTGATATCCGGTGTTATAGAGATGTAAACTGGTGTATTTTTGTACTTAATTGGGCTCTGTTTGTGTAATGATAACCAGGGACTTCACGAATTATCCCCGCAATTTCCTGAGTAAGTCAAGGTAAACCGGCAGATGTTAATAATAGTAACTACGTTGACAGTTTTCGGAGACGCCGGAGTGCCGGAAGTTTGTCCCGCAGAAATTCTTTTACGTGCCAGTGAATCCACCGACACGAGGCTGACGTATTACACGCCTTCAAATACCACCGGACTGTTCCAGGATCAAGCTGAGGTCAGAAGGCCAGCGCCCCAAACGTCTGAGCCACTCAGCCCAGCACTCGCAGATGAACCATACGATAACTATCTAAAGAAGTCTCTGTGACAGGCTCAGGTATTTTCCACTCCTCTCGTGCTGCGTACATTAAAGCGCACGGCTATGAGAGAAGGTACATAGTAAATAACATTAGCTGAATGCTGAAGGTACTTTTCTGCAATCTGTAAAATAATTGTCTAATGGACACAATGTTAACACCAAGAATGTAGAACAAGGACCACATCCATTTTTCTGTTTGATTGCGAACTTTTCAATGATGATGATGCTTGTCATTTAAAGGGTCATCGGCAATGGAAGAAACATCAACTTGCATTTTCTACATCAATCAAGCTACATCCAATCTTTTCACTTTCGCAAACTATTTTTTTTTTTTTGCTAGTTGCTTTACGTCGCACCGACACAGATAGGTCTTATGGCGACGTTGGGACAGGAAAGGGCTAGGAGTGGGGAAGGAAGCAGCCGTGGCCTTATTTAAGACCCAGCATTTGCCTGGTATGAAAATGGGAAACCACGGAAAACCATCTTCAGGGCTGCCGACAGTGGGGTTCGAACCTACTATCTCCCGAATACTGGATACTGGCCGCACTTAAGCGACTGCAGCTATCGAGCTCGGTACCGCAAACTATTTGCTGGGATATTACCAACAATGTCCACCTCTGTCGTGTAGTGGTTAGCGTGATTAGCTGCCACCCTCGGAGCACCGAGTTCGATTCCCGACTCTGCTACGACATTTGAAAAGTGGTACGAGGGCTGGAACGGTGTACACTCAGCTTCGGGAAGTCAACTGGGTTTTCCACTTCTCCTCCAGGCAAATGCCAGGAAGGTACCTAACTTTAGGCTCTTCCTTTCCGCTTCCTTGCCTATCCTTTCCAATCTCCCCATCCCTCCATAAGACCCCTGTTCAGCATAGCAGGTGAGGCCTCCTGGGCGAGGTACTGGTCCTCCTCAGTTTTATCAAGCGACTCAAAGTCTCGCGCTCCAGGACACTGCCCTTGATACGGTAGAGGTGGGATCCCTCGCTTAGTCCGAGAGAAAAACCAACCCTGGAGGGTAAACTGATTAAGAAAAGGAAGACCATTAACAATACATTTCCGATTCATTTTCTCGAATTGTTACTTTATGATAGCAATAATGGATACTACTTTTCATGAAAATCTGCAGTTTGCAATCTGAAGAAGCATAATTATTTCGGTTCAATCTTAGGAGGGAAGTATTTGTGTTTGAACGCTCCAAATTGCTTGCAAATTGATAGGAACGCTCAAATATGGTCTCTAGGGTTCTCCCTCCTCCGTGTAAAATTTTGCATTTTTCATTTTTATTTTACTTTATTTTACAATTTGCTTTACGTCGCACTCACGCAGATAGGTCTTATGGTGACAGTGGGATAGGAAAGGCCTGGGAGTGGGAAGGAAGCGACCGTGGGCTTAATTAAGGCACAGACCCAGCATTTGCCTGATGTGAAAACGGGAAACCACAGAAAACCATTTTCAGGGCTGCTGACAGTGGGGTTCGAACCCACTATCTCCCGACCCAAACCGTGCAACCACTTGCTCAGTAATCACGCATTTGAGCAACAGAGTAATTTCAAGTAGCTGTTGTTAGTAACAATGTTGAAAATGACCGGAAAGCACCGTATACACGTTTATCATATCGTCGTTGTGCTTTCGAAAATCGCTATCTGATAATATTGTGGGGCCGATGACCTTCGATGCTAAGCCCCTTTAAACAACAAGCACAAGATAATATCGTGGGAGAAATACTGACCCGCAGCACATGCATCACCAAGAGCGACAATTCTTTGACATTACACTCACAATCAAAATCCATAGCCTGCTTCCAGTCACTCGATCGGGTCAGGAATGAAGTGAATGACGCCCCCATCTAGCAACGATGATGGGAATTATGCTGGCTGCCGAAGCCTGTCGCGTTCCTCTGGGGCAATGATTAATGACGGATGAAATGACATCGGAGTGTGTTGCTGGAATAAAAGATAACAAGAAAATACGGAGTAACCGGAGAAAAACCTGTCTCGCCTCCGCTTTGTCCACCACTAACTTCACGTGGAGTAACGAGGATTTGAACCACGCAACACAGTCGTGAGGGGCCGATGCGCTGACGCCTGAGCCATGGAGGCTCTGCATTATCCGCACCAGCACCATATTGAACCTTAGATGACATACCCTTACCGGCCAAAGTTCTCAACTGAAATAGGCCTATTTCCATAGCAGTTTCCGCAGGTGTAACGACGATATTGTCAATACAAGTGTAATACATAAAAGGTGATTACATGCCTAGTGTATGTACACTCAAGTGTTGATATGAACGGAACGTGTCTCCGTACAATTTTAGTCAATATCAATGGGGCTTTTCGATGAAGTAGTCGATGCACAACGTAGCATAACAATGAGCATATGTGCATCACTGCACGTACCATCCTCATCGTTGCGACCTAACGTCATGTTACTAACCGCAACTATTTTAAGTTACTCGTTTGATCAAATGTGTAACTTGACACGGAAAAGAATCCTACATCCCTTTTCAGCGACCTGATTTGAGCTTTCCTACCAATTTTGATGCAATTCGGAGCGTTTGAACTCGTTAGTAATGCGGTCAGTTAGTAGTTGGTCTTTATTCCCAAGACAGCAGTTCAATCTCGGCTGAGGGCGGTGGCATTTAAATGTGTTAAATTGTAACGACTCCGTGTCATGTGCTTCCAGCACGTAAAATAATTCCTGTGCTTGTCAAGATTTTCAGCAGTAAGAATGGACATCAAACAAATACCATTAGCATACGTTTCTTCTTCTTCTTCTTCTTCTTCTTAATCTGTTTACCCTCCAGGGTCGGTTTTTCCCTCGGACTCAGCGAGGGATCTCACCTCTACCGCCTCAAGGGCAGTGTCTTCGAGCGTGAGACATTGGGTCGGGGGATACAACTGGGGAGAATGACCAGTACCTCGCCCACGCGGCCTCACCCGCTATGCTGAACAGGGTCCTTGTCGGGGGATGGGAAGATTGGAAGGGATAGAGAATGAAGAGGGAAGGAAGCGGCCGTGGCCTTAAGTTAGGTACCATCCCGGCATTTGCCTGCAGGAGAAGTGGGAAACCACGAAAAACCATTTCGAGGATGGCTGAGGAGGGAATCGAACCCCCCTCTACTCAGTCGACCTCCCGAGGCTGAGTGGACCCCATTCCAACCCTCGTACCACTTTTCAAATTTCGTGGCAGAGCCGGGAATCGAACCCGGGCCTCCTGGGGTGGCAGCTAATCACATTAACCACTACACCACAGAGGCGGACTAGGCTACTTTTATTAAACCATATCTTGCTCAATGGCTGAATGGTCAGCGTCTTGAGCTTTGGCACTCGGGTTCGATTCCCGGCTTAAATAAATTCCCTATGCTCGAGGGCTGAGTGTTCGTGCTGTCTCCAATATTCCTGCAACTCTCACATCGCACAGAACACAATCCTTCACCATAATAACACGTAGTTTGCTATATATGGCAGAAGCCGCACACCCTCTGCAGGGGATCTGCCTTACAAGGGCCGCACCAGGCTAGCATTAGCCTCACGAAATTATTATAATTATTAACCTTTACAGAAGACTTCGGATGTGGCGAATTCATTCCCAGCAAGTATTCAAGTGATCTATTTTCCAACGGAAGGATTAAACTGTGTGAAAATCATTTCATACTTCTTGTACTGTGCCTGAGCAGAAATATTCCTGGAAATCGTCTTTCATTGCTTCTTTCAATGCTTCCGTTGCACTTTCGATGATTTATCATCAATACCATTTCGTCACTCACTCAGAACAGCATTGCACGCGACACCAATAGGTTAGCAATTTCTAGAAGCTAACGCTCGAGAAAGGTGCGACTACTCAATGACACTGTCACTACCTTCTCATCACGTCCAAGGCGGCTGAGAAATGAATAACGTATGATGGATGCGAGACTTCCGAATCAGACAGTCACATAAAACTTCAAGCTTCCATTAATATTACATTGACCATTAAAAAGATGTCGATATCATTAAAAGAAACTGCGTTTTCAGCAAGCATTCTTAAAATACTTTCGATGTAGATTTGCGTAAACATTTTAAATTAGTGTGCAGTTCTACAACTCTCCGCTTTCGAATGCGACAAACCAATAAAATGCAAAATCCATGCCACTGTCATATGAATCTTCTCCCTCACTCATGTCATCGTTACCCATCGAAATTTGTTCCCTCTTTTTTTCTTCTTCTTCTTCATTTTAGTCCGTATGGTACAAAAAATATTCTCTCTTCCATCAAGGATATTACTGATGATACACTTAAGAAAAGATGAAATGATAATTTGTTTGTCCACTTGCGACCAATGATGCCTTCACCCACTCGCACACCTGTGCGGTAATAGGCTGTTTCGGAGCCCCTTTCGACGTCACCTCATGAACACTGGTATCCATCATCCATTTGGTCCATTCTTCTCCCACGTACACTTTAAAAGGTTTGTAGTTGAGATGCTAGTCCTCCTCCAGGCAATTCAGTATTTCACCGTTGGAAATTTTGTTTGATGAATTTCATCAATTTGATCGAAACTGACTTGAGTAGATTTCTTCTTGAATAACGCGCCTTTCCTCCCTACGCAATTTAATCAATTCATATTTAGATGTCGTTTTCATCCATCCAACCCTTCCCATGCATGTGCACAACCACCCTGCTGGTATCTTTTCTTTGGGTTGAGTCGTTTACTTCAAGATGATCATCGGCGACAGCTTAGTGCCATCAGCACAACACGATGTCCACTCGTTTTCACTGTAACACTTTTTTTCCACCTTTCTTAGCAAGAGTCCTATTCGGGAGTGCATCATACGTGAGCGGCGTTTCGTCCATACTCGCTATCTGTCCCATTTCAAAATTGTAAGGCTTCGAAAAGAAACCTCAAGAAATCTGTATCTTCGTTACGTAATGTATAACTGTTAGCTTTTTCAGTCTGCCGAAACTAATTTTGAATAAATAAATGTATAAACTACCTGAATAAGAAAACCTATGGTAACCAAATTATACCTGAAAAAGAAACAACTTAATTAAAATAGAATTACATGTTTCGTTCTAGAAGGACCATCATCAGATTCTATTAAATCACACTAAAATATATTTAGAAATGTATAAACATTTATGTTTATTTATTCCAGAGTGGAGAGCAGTGAGGACTTAATTAAGATCAGTAAAAGCAAAGCAAAGTCACCTCCGTACAGGCCATGAAGGCCCTTGGAGAAGTGGAAGGTAAAGGCTTCCACCATTGTTAACCTCGGCACGTGATGGGGTAGAGTGGTTAGCTCTACGCCCGCCCGCCTTTGCCCCCAGGAATTAACCTGGTACTCATTTTTGGTGTAGGTTGAGTGAACCTCACGGCGATATGCACCTCCGGAAGTGAAAATCTCGTTTCTTAAATGTTACGACTTCCTGACGGGGATTCGAACCCACGTCCTTCCGGGCGAACCGAGCACGCCTTTACCGTCTCGGCCAGGCAGCCCCTTAATTAAGATAAGTACCAAAATTAAAGTTTTTAAGGCTTTAAACAGAAATAAACATAAATATTTTTCAGTTAGTTTATTAATGTATTTACTCAAAATTAGTTTCGGCACATGAAGAACCTAACAGTTATAAATTAACTGAGTCGAAAGTAAAAAGAGATGACCTCAAATGCCACCAAAAAGAAATTCGTTACATAAGACGCACTCCATTTTTACGGTCTATTTTAATTGTAAAAGTGTGCGTCTTATACACCGAAAATACGGTACTAGCGAAAGAGCAGTGCGGTACCAAATGTTGGTATTCATTTTTAACGAAATGAGCGAATAGACTGCCAGGGATACTTTCAAGTCAGCCTTCTGGTGTAGGGTAGAATGTCTCTTATCTGGGATACCCAAGTTCGATTTTAGGCACGTCGAAGTATTTAAATCCTGGATTGAGGTCTAGAATGGAATTCACTCAATGTCGTGAGGTCAAATGAGAAGCTGCCTGAATGAGAGTTCCTTGGTGAAAGCAAGGCAATATGGCAGAAACAATCGTCACGCTAACCACGTAATACTGCGATATTAGGTCACCTGGCTGGGTAGCAATCGTTTTGGTGGGCCAAAGTCCACAAAGGGCCTGCATGTGCAACAGGTTTAATTTTAGTTCAGATATTATAACATTTATTTCGGGAAAGGAATATATCATTTATAGTAACTGTAATGCTCTACATGGTATAGCTGAAGTGCATATCGTTACTCAAAAGCATCTTCCATGCACAATTTACAGGTGAAAAGAGCAATCGAGGTGATTAATGTAAAGTATCCAGTGGTTTAGAAAGGTGATAAGACAACAACGTAAATGTTATGTCAGGTTTTACTGCCCAAGGATAACTTGCATCCATCTCCCTAAAACTGAATATTTATTTTTCTTATCTACCTAGAGTTGAACAGATAGCCTCTGTACGTTTATTGAAACCGAACCGATCAATTTGAGTATCCGAAACCTTTCGTGGGTTGATGAGAACGCATGTTCATTAACAGACAGCAGTGATAAATCGGAAACAGTACAGTAATTGGTTGTTGTGTATTGTAAAAGAGATAGCGTGCAGCATAACAGGGAACGCCCAGGATACGTCACAAAAACAAAGTCCGTTTGGGAAAAAAGGACAACTCAAACACCCAAGGCACATTAGCTGAAAACAGTGCGAAACTGAGAAAACAGCCAATCTCTGTACCGAATATGTAGCTCTTTAATCAAGTTGGTCGTCGACAGTCCGAACCGCTTTTGGAATAATTAAACGAGTGGTGTGATGCTCTGGTTAGATAGGTGGAACTCACTCCCATCACCACATCCGAAACTTCAAGCTTTGACGCCCCACAGCGCCCAAATCATGCATTTCCGAAGATGGATCTCCTCTTGAAAAATGATCAATTTTTCGCTCGCCAAACATGCTAAGCATTGTCGCATTCATTCCGAATCATCCCTAACTTCCTCAATTTCATTTTATGGTTTAATTTGTGATTTACAACATACAATTTTGAAACATACATGATAATCCACGAAAAATAAACTGAAATATGTCCTAGGGTGAATTTAACTGAAGTATGGAGTATGGCTCGAAATGCTTGTTTATTCAGTAATAGTGTAGTAGAATTCACTCTATCCCTACCATAAGGCATGTAAAAATGAGCTCTGAAGGCTGAAAGTGTAATGAACTGCTATGGGTTCTCAAACAGAAAAGGTTAGAATTCAATATGCATTAGTGACAGCAGCCCTGGTTTTAGAACTATCCATCACCTTCCAGACGATTTAACTCAGTCAACTGTCCCAAATGAGTGTATGCATGTACGTATGTGAAGGTTGGTCGGATCCTTAACAGTCCCACGATCTGTTGGCACAAAGAGCCCAGACCTCATTAAAGGGGCAAACTAAGGAAATGAGCAGTGAGGAAGTGTCCCGTGACAGATGATTCTATTACTATTCGCGTACCTTTTAGGGCCGGTATTATAATAGAGGTTTAAACTGTTGCTTCGGTTTAAACTTCAGTTTATCTGTTAGTCACGTATTATAAAACTTAATCTTAAGTTTAACTAGAGATTAATATTACTGTCACTCATCTACCGTTTAAACTGAAGTTTAAGAATACATAACCTTACAACATGGCAGAACGAATGGATCTGGAAGATATTTTTCAGGTGTTTGAAGAAATACTAAGTGACGATGAAGAAGTGGTTCAAATTATTGAACGACCACGGGCACGTCACTTTCAAATATGGAATGAAACATAGTTTTTAAATACACTGACTGACAGAGCAAATGCAACACCAAGAAGGAGTGGTCAGAACTTTATGCCAATTGCAGGGTAGACTGACGTCACTGAGGTATGCTCATGATGTGAAATGCGCCGCTGTGCTGCGCACGTAGCGAACGATAAATGGGACACGGCGTTGGCGAATGGCCCACTTCGTACCGTGATTTCTCAGCCGACAGTCATTGTAGAACGTGTTGTCGTGTGCCACAGGACACGTGTATAGCTAAGAATGCCAGGCCGCCGTCAACGGAGGCATTTCCAGCAGACAGACGACTTTACGAGGGGTATGGTGATCGGGCTGAGAAGGGCAGGTTGGTCGCTTCGTCAAATCGCAGCCGATACCCATAGGGATGTGTCCACGGTGCAGCGCCTGTGGCGAAGATGGTTGGCGCAGGGACATGTGGCACGTGCGAGGGGTCCAGGCGCAGCCCGAGTGACGTCAGCACGCGAGGATCGGCGCATCCGCCGCCAAGCGGTGGCAGCCCCGCACGCCACGTCAACCGCCATTCTTCAGCATGTGCAAGACACCTTGGCTGTTCCAATATCGACCAGAACAATTTCCCGTCGATTGGTTGAAGGAGGCCTGCACTCCCGGCGTCCGCTCAGAAGACTACCATTGACTCCACAGCATAGACGTGCACGCCTGGCATGGTGCCGGGCTAGAGCGACTTGGATGAGGGAATGGCGGAACGTCGTGTTCTCCGATGAGTCACGCTTCTGTTCTGTCAGTGATAGTCACCGCAGACGAGTGTGGCATCGGCGTGGAGAAAGGTCAAATCCGGCAGTAACTGTGGAACGCCCTACCGCTAGACAACGCGGCATCATGGTTTGGGGCGCTATTGCGTATAATTCCACGTCACCTCTAGTGCGTTGCGTATTCAAGGCACGTTAAATGCCCACCGCTACGTGCAGCATGTGCTGCGGCCGGTGGCACTCCCGTACCTTCAGGGGCTGCCCAATGCTCTGTTTCAGCAGGATAATGCCCGCCCACACACTGCTCGCATCTCCCAACAGGCTCTACGAGGTGTACAGATGCTACCGTGGCCAGCGTACTCTCCGGATCTCTCACCAATCGAACACGTGTGGGATCTCATTGGACGCCGTTTGCAAACTCTGCCCCAGCCTCGTACGGACGACCAACTGTGGCAAATGGTTGACAGAGAATGGAGAAGCATCCCTCAGGACACCATCCGCACTCTTATTGACTCTGTACCTCGACGTGTTTCTGCGTGCATCGCCGCTCGCGGTGGTCCTACATCCTACTGAGTCGATGCCGTGCGCATTGTGTAACCTGCATATCGGTTTGAAATAAACATCAATTATTCGTCCGTGCCGTCTCTGTTTTTTCCCCAACTTTCATCCCTTTCGAACCACTCCTTCTTGGTGTTGCATTTGCTCTGTCAGTCAGTGTAGGTTTACCCTTACAAAACAGACATTGATAACCCTATTTCAGCAAATTGGTGCTAAAATGAAACATGCAACGAAAAGGTAAGCATGTAAAAACGACTTTTTGAACGGCTTGAATATTATAAATGTAAATTTTTAGAAAATAAAGTAACTTCCTTCTATTTCAGAAATCATGCTCTAGAACCCCTCAGTGAACTACTAATAGCATTGCAGTTTTATGCCTCCGGTAGTATGTTTATTACAATGGGAGATTTCGGAGGAATTCATAAAGCCACTGTTTCACGTACTATATAAATATTTCTGCACTAATTGCGCAAGCAATTCTCTTTCCTTACAAGTAAAATTAGGACAACGTTTATTGTTTTTATCCGCCATTTTACCTAAAAGAAGTAAAAAAAAACATTATCGATAATCATCTTTTCTTGCGAGTCACTACAAAACATTATCGACAGTCATCTTTTCTCGCAAGTCACTGCTACCAAGATCGTATATTTCCTTCTTCCCCTCAGTTTAACTTAGGCCGTTCATTATAAGACTCAACATCGGTTTAAACTCAAGTTACAGTTTAACTCAATCTTCATTTTAAGACTTCATTATAATACCGGCCCTTAGTGATAGAGTTTTGTCCGGGGGTGAGGCGTAAGGAAGGAGCTCTCCTGGTTCCGGTAATACTGCCCAACTGAATGGAAATTAAATCTGAATTGAATCGATAATATGATCGATCGATATGAATTTTCTAAACCTTTATTAACTTAAGCCAACAACTGTGTCATACACACATTATATAACATTTCCTGATGCGAATCTTCTTCCTAGCATGAAGTCTATAGTTTGGCTTTGCTGTGTAAACAACAACAGTACTAGTACGTAGTCCGGCTCCATGGCTAAATGGTTAGCGTGCTGGCCTTTGGTCACAGGGGTCCCGGGTTCGATTCCCGGCAGGGTCAGGAATTTTAACCATCATTGGTTAATTTCGCTGGCACGGGGGCTGGGTGTATGTGTCGTCTTCATCATCATTTCATCCTCATCACGACGCGCAGGTCGCCTACGGGAGTCAAATCAAAAAGACCTGCATCTGGCGAGCCGAACATGTCCTCGGACACTTTCGGCACTAAAAGCCATACGCCATTTAATTTCACTAGTAATTAAAGTGTACGCCAGATGTCGCACAACGATGCATAAGCAATTCAGAGTTTGTGTTTCAAAGGTTGCCTATACGAATCTCGAAGATACAGTAACCGAGGTCGACCGACTCAGCACTAGGGTGTTCATCTATCACTAAAAGGTGCGGCAATAGTACTCTGCATATCAGTCCAACAAGCTCAAACACCCATCCTACCGACAATACTTCACACCAGGGATTGGCTGGATAAGGAATGACAGTATCTCAGTCCCTTGCATATTCTTTGAGCTTAAGATGAGGCTGAGGCAGGATAATGAAACTAATAAACATATTCCAGCCCAACACCATCTCTATCTGGAGAGTACCAGAATAATTTCCTCCTTCAGTTAATTCCCATAGAAATGACTAGTCAGGGCGCAGTGCTGACCACACTATCCCTTATCTCTAGTCCCAGAAGCCAAGAACATCGTCTCCAGGGACCCGTCTATTCCCTTATTGCCCACTAGACCAGAATGGACAGTCTCCTATCAACTATAGTTAGGGATAGTGTTTTTTAGTGTCTCGAAATCTGAAAGTCGTCATTTTATAGCGTATATATATGTAACTTAGAGTTTTGAAGAAAAGTATAGGACTTGAGCTAATTCTAATAAGCAGGTAATGTCTTTTGGCAACTTTAGTGTGAGATTAGAATTGCATTTACATAGACCTAATAGTAAAATACAAAATCCATGAAGTATGATAAAATGTATGCGTATTTTGCTTTGATATGGAGTAATCATAACAGAATGCAGTTCAACGTAGCAGTCACTCGTCAACGACCTGTTCAGGTGGATCCGCCACGTGAACGTACCGCTCATCATTATGTAGCTACCACCAGCCTGTATGGTGCCTTGTTGACCACTGGGGTCTATGGCTTCATGCGACTTGCGCCATATCCGAACCCTATTATCAGCTCTAAACAACTAGAACAGTGATCCATCGGATCAAGCTACATGTCGCCAGTCCCAAAAAGTCCATTTAGCAACGCCACGCGCCCAGGTGAGACGCTGAGCTCAGTGTCGTGGTGTTACTCTGGTAGGTATTCTGCTCTCATATCCCACTGACATTAAGCAACGTTGCATTGACCTGCTGAATATGCGTCTGCATTGAATGTGGATGTTATATGAGCCAGTCTGGCTTGCCTGTTACAACGGACAATTCTAGGCAGACGGCGCTAACCCCGATCATTAAACTGCGCCATTGCGCTCTTCACTGAGGGTGGTAATTCCCGCCTTGCCACGACCAGCACAGACGGTGTTTACACTCACTCAAGAGATGCCACATTGCACCTGATACAGGTCTGAGAATTTTCAAGTACATTTATCGGCACATAAAAAACTCATGTGGGACTAAATTCCGGCACCTCGGCATCTCCGAAAACTGTGAAAATGTAGCCAGTGGGACGTAAAGCAAATAACATTATTATTATTATTATTATTATTATTATTATTATTATTATTATTATTATTATTATTATTATTGTTATCCGCCTGTGTGGTGTAATGTTTAGCGTGATTAGCTGCCACCCCCGGAGGCTGGGGTTCGATTCCCGGCTCTGCTACGAAATTTGAAAAGTAGTACGAGGGCCGGAACTGGGTCCACTCAGCCTCGGGAGGTCAACTGAGTAGAAGGGGTGGGGGGTGGGGGTTCGATTCCCACCTCAGCCATCCTCGAAGTGGTTTTCTGTGGTTTCCCACTTCTCGTCCAGGCAAATGCCACGATGGTACCTAACTTAAGGCCACGGTCGTTTCCTTCCCTCAACCTTGTCTGTCCCGTCCAATCTTCCCATCCCCCCCACAAGGCCCCTGTTCAGCATAGCAGATGAGGCCGTCTGGGCGAGGTAATGGTCCTCCTCCCCAGTTTTATCCCCGACCCTTGATTCGGTAGAGGTGTGATCCCTCGCTCAATCCGAGGGAAAAACTAATCCTGGAGGGTAAACAGGCTAAGAAGAAAGAAAGAATGAAAGAACGATTATTATTATTATTAGTAGTAGTAGTAGGATTAGTAGTAGTAGTAGTAGTAATAGTAGTAGTATTTTCAAGGCGTCACTGTACGGTGGCACCACTGACTATTACATTTAAATTCTGCTATCCCATGACTTTCGGCATGTTAGTGTGTATTTGATACATTTTAACGCACGAGCCAGGATAAGAGAGTTATTCGCAAATATTTATTCTTACTTCACAGTCCGTCAACGGTGAACATCGTTGACAAAGAAGCATCATTTAGCCGCCATGGTAACGTGTTAACTGGCGATAGTGGGGGTTGTTGTGATTGTTTTATAAGGTGCAAAGCTGCGTTGGTCATCACCCCTATTTATGTGTGTGACGGTCTACACGAGTGGCAATTAATTAGCTTCTTCTGCTGTTCCCATGCTTTCTAAGTTGTTCAATAACCTGACAACGACGGGTACTACAGGCAGTAATCAATATAAATTCATATCAGAGCCGAAGACCGAACCCAGGCTGAGGCGTCAAGTCTGTATGGTCTGACACCGTTGTTAGTCGGTTCGACAATCTATATATATAAAATAGCTTGTCCTGACTGACTGACTGACTGATTCATCATCGCCGAGCCAAAACTACTGGACATAATGAAATTAAATTTTGGGAATACATTCATATTAAGATGTAGGTGCTCGCTAAGAGAGGATTTTTTGATATTCCGTCGCTAAGGGGGTGAAATTTTAAAATGAGTGAATCTATATCTCAAAACTTTAAAAGTTTACAAATGTAAAAATTGGTATTTAGAATCTTCTTTAAAAATAAGGAAATACGTATTTTTTTGTTTTCAGAAAATCCCAATAGGAGGGGTGAAAAAGGGTGAAAAAGGGGTTGAATGCCTTTAATCAGGATACAGGTACTTATATCTCAGAAACTGAAGGTATTACAGACCTGAAAATTGGTACTTTTAATCTCTTTTAAAAATAAAGAAACACGTATTTTTTTGTTTCTGGAAAATCCAATTAATGGGAGTGTGAAAAGGGGGGTGAATTTTTAAAATCAGTGTATCTATATCTCAAAACTTTGAAAGTTTACAGATGCAAAAATTGGTATTTAGAATCTTCATTAAAAATAAAGAAACACGTATTTTTTTGTTTTCGGAAAATCCCAATAGGAAAGGTGGAAAGGGGTGAAAAATGGTTGGAATGAATTTAATGAGGATACTTATATCTCAGAAACTGAATATATTACAAACCTGAAAAATGGTGTTTTGGATCTCCTTTAAAAATAAAGAAACACGTATTTTTTTGTTTTTGGAAAATCCAATTAATGAGGGGGGGTGTGTGAAATGGGGTGAATTTTTAAAATAAGTGTATCTACACCCTAAAATTTTAAACGTTTGCAGATGTGAAAATTGATATTTTGAATCTCCTTTAAAAATAAAGAAACATGTATTTTTTGTTTTCGGAAAATCCCAATAGGAGGGGTGTAAAAGGGTGAATAATGGGTTGAATGCCTTCAGTGAGGATACATATATCTCACAAACTGAAGATATTACAGAACTGAAAATTTGCATATGGGATCTCCTTTAAAAATAAAGAAACACGTATTTTTTGTTTTTTTGAAAATCCAATTAATGGCGGTTAAACAGGAGTGACATATTTGGGTGATTTTTTTGAAAGACAGTATCTACAGAATATCTGAGAAACGTAGAATGTTACAGACGTAAAAAGTGATATTTGGAATCTCCTGTAAATGTAAAGAAACATAGGCGATTTGTTTTTGGAAACTCCTCTTAAGGGGAACTAAAAGGGTGGTTAAAGTTTAAAATGAGAATTTATACAGTATATCTCAAGAAACTTAACATGTGACAGAAGTGAAAAATGGTATTTTTATCTCTATAAAAATAAGGAAACGTGTATTTTTAGTTTTCGGATATAGCACTTGGGTGGAGGGGGAGGGGGTGTAAAAGTGACTGAAAATGGTGTTTAATTCTTTTAATTAGGCTACTGTTATCTCAAAAATGAAGATGTTACAGACGTGAAATTTGATATTTGGAATCTGCTTTAAAAGTTAAGAAACACGAATTCTCGGAAAATCCAATGAATGGGGAGGGGGGAGGTGAAAGAATTGAAAAATTAATTGACTTAATTGTATGAGAATACTTACATCTAATAAAAACTAAAGTTGTTAGGGCCTACAGACGTGAAAATTGGTATTTGGATCTCCTTTAAAGACAAAGAAAAGCCCGTTTTGTGAGCGGGGGGAGGGGGGGAATCATCTTGGGTGGCGTGAGTGAAAAGGAGTTGAATTCCTTTCATGAGGACACATAAATCAAAAACTGAAAAAGTTACAGTCGTGATAATTGGTATTTAGAAGATCCTTTACTATTAAAGAAACAAGTATTTTTTTGCCGGAGGGGGGGGAGGAGTGTGAAAGTGATAAAAGTGAATTATTTTAATCTGAAAACTGAAGGTAATAGACGTAAACAATGGTATTTGGAATCTCCTTTAAACATAAAGAAGCATGCCTTCTTTTAGTTCTTTTTTTGGAGGGGGGGGTAAATAAACTTAACGGCGGTGGGGTGTAAAAGGAGTTGAGACCAATTGATTTTACTGTTCATAATGTATTTATAAGGAGCCTCCGTTGTTCAGGCGGCAGCCTCTCACAGCTGGGTTCTGTGGTTCAAATCCCGGTCTCTCCATGTGACATTCGTGCTGGACAAAACGGAGGTGGGACAGGTTTTTCTCCGGATACTCCAGTTTTCCCTGTCACCATTCATTCCAGCAACACTGTCCAATATAATTTCATTTCATTTGTCATCCGTTAATCATTGCCCCAGAGGAGTGCGACAGGTTTCGGCTTCCGGCACAATTCCTATTTTCGCCGCTAGATGGGGGCTTTATTCATTCCATTCCTGACCCTGTCGAATTACTGGAAACAGGCTGTAGATTTTCGATGTACTTATTCTGATCGTAAACCGATCATTTTTAATCTTTCCTGGGTTCGTTTTCAAGAGCCATCTTTCCCTTCGGAGAACGTTCTTAGATTACAGTACCTTTCCTTGCATATAAATAAAAATTTAAACACATTTGAAATAAATGATAGGAATGAGATCGACCGTCCAGTTTTTCATCTCTATAATAAGGTCAATAATGCACGGAAGTATGTCTTTCATATGGCCAGAAATCCCCCCACAGTTGCCTACGCGCGACAATGGTGCTGGTCACATTCTCAACAATGACAATGGCAGCAGATGTAATTTACCGCCAAGTAGCGGTCTTGCATCTTGCTGTTGGGTCCAGAACATCTATAATAATAATAATAATAATAATAATAATAATAATAATAATAATAATAATAATAATAATAATAATAATGTTCTGGACCATCGTCAAATGTGCGGACCGTGCTGAAAACGGGTCCTGGACGGGTAACGACTAAGAATTTAGTCCGGCTGCGGGTTCAGAACCGCCAAGGCACCCATGACGACACCAGGCCGGATCTCCTGAAGGATTTCATCCATATTAAAAATGCTTATAGGAAAAGATGACAAAGATTTAGGGACGCAACTGACCGGGTGGAATACCTGGACCTAGCCCGGGAAGTATGAAATCTTTTTTTTTTTTTGCTAGGGGCTTTACGTCGCACCGACACAGATAGGTCTTATGGCGACGATGGGATAGGAAAGACCTAGGAGTTGGAAGGAAGCGGCCGTGGCAATTAAGGTACAGCCCCAGCATTTGCCCGGTGTGAAAATGGGAAACCACGGAAAACCATCTTCAGGGCTGCCGATAGTGGGATTCGAACCTACTATCTCCCGGATGCAAGCTCACAGCCACGTGCCTCTACGCGCACAGCCAACTCGCCCGGTAAGTATGAAATCGATTGCTGGAAAGAAAGATTGAAAAATGGAAGGAGACTTGCCGTAATCTATTAGAAAACGAGTCAGATCGCGAATTTTGGCGGATTCTCGCAGAAAACGAGTCAGATCGCGAATTTCGGCGGATTATATATCTAAAACAATAAGCATTCAATTATAAATTTCATTATAATACCGTAGCGAAGCACGGGTACCTTGCTAGTTTATATATATATTTACAATTGGCTTTACGTCGCGCCGACACAGATTGGTCTTATGGCGACGACGGCACAGAAAAGCGCTAGAAGTGGGAAGGAAGTAGCCATGGCAATAATTAAGATACAGCCCCAGGATTTGCCCGGTATGAAAATGGGAAACCACGGAAAACCATCTTCAGGGCTTCCAACAATGAAGTTCGAACCCTCTATATCCTGAATGCAAGCTCACTGCTGCGCGCCCCAAACCGCACGGCCAACTCGCTCGGTTGGTCGGGTCGGGTCGAGTTTCGTTAACGGAATAAAAGGAAGCATACAATTTCTGATCACTAGATTGCGTGACAAAAGCCTGCATTCAATTCTAAACCTCCCCGCTCTGTTCATATGATGCTGTTTATGGTGATTCATTCGTCGGATGGAGACGTTAAGCCTTCAGCAGACCCTTTGGTGTGCTTCTTCAGGAGTAGGCTACGTGCCGACACCGGGTTTCACTCTTTCTTCATATCATCATCATCATCATCATCATCATCCCACATCCAGACGAATACGTGCCCCATCGGTTTCGGATAGAAACACCTGCACCGGGTGAGCCCAACATATAGTCGGACACTCCCGTCACTGAAAGCCATACAATAAATAAATAAATAAATAAATAAATAAATAAATAAATAAATAAATAAATAAATAAATAAATAAATAAATAAATAAATAAATAAATAAATAAATAAATAAATAAATGTCCGCCTCTGTGGTGTAGTGGTTAATGTAATTAGCTACCACCCCCGGAGGCCCGAGTTCGATTCCCGGCGCTACCACGAAATTTGAAAAGTGGTACGAGGGCTGGAACGGGTCCGCTCAGCCTCGGGAGGTCAACTGAGTAGAAGTGGGTTCGATTCCCACCTCAGCCATCCTGGAAGTGGTTTCCCGTGGTTTCCCACTCCTCCTCCAGGCAAATGCCGGGACGGTACCTAACTTAAGGCCACGGCCGCTTCCTTCCCTCTTCCTTGTATATCCGTTCCAATCTTGCCATCCCCCCACTAGGCCCCTGTTCAGCATAGCAGGTGAGGCCGCTTGGGCGAGGTACTGATCATTCTCCCAAGTTGTATCCCCCGACCCAATGTCTCAATCTCCAGGACACTGCCCTTGAGGAGGTAGAGGTGGGTTCCCTCGCAGAGTCCGAGGGAAAAATCTACCCTGGAGGTTAAACAGATTAAGAAATAAATAAATAAATAAATAAATAAATAAATAAATAAATAAATAAATAAATAAATAAATAAATAAATAAATAAATAAACCATGACAGTGGACCTGAGGAAATATATTAATTGTTGAGGAGTTGTACACTGTTTTCACGACCGGCTGCAATAAACTTTTAACTGCCACATAATGTTATTCCATATTTCCTCCCTTTACATCTCATTACTCACTACCTTTCAATGAACTCGTCCGCTGTTTATAGCAAAATCATTGTTGGAAATCGACCTTGGATTGTTTGACCTCCAGACGTAAATGTTTTCGCACTCGATCGGCTCAACTGTGTGTAATTCCTCCTGGTGGCATCGTTGTCCAGTGATCCAGCCTGTTCTAACGAGCGAGTAGTCACAGAATTTAATTTCCTTCACCAACACCTACCGAGAATTTTACAATATATACAAATATAAACCTCTGTGGTTATAATCCTAGCGGATTTTGGACAGAAGTGTTCGCTTATAAAGATCACGGGGCATCAAGTAGCGTATTCTGCCTTAAAACCCTAGTCTAAATCCAAAATGAGCCAGGTAGTAGTGTGATGATTGCTATAGAAATTGCTATACACTAATGTATCTCTATCCGATGTCTATTCATGTTCCAAATTTCTAGTATTTTTCTCAAAAATCAGTCATTTAGAAACATGGTGGGCAAGATCTTTCATGATCCCTCGAAAGTATTCTTCCTCCCGTGATCTTTCATGGATTGAATAAGGAGTCTACCTACAGTCTAGATCTAGACAAGTTTCACTATTTATATCCCCCTGGATATGTATAATGAGAATGCATGATGTTACTAACGCTGATGTTCATAGCGGATGCAAACTTGTACGTAATCTTTTCATACGGATGGAAGGGTAGAAGAAACTCGTCTGATTTAACGCCCCCATCCGGTCTCATCACACTCCATTCCTTCTTTCTCAGTGTGCGCATTTCAGTAGTCGATGCAGATGGATCTACCGCTAGCTTTCCAATCGCGTTGATTAGGCTACTGTTATTATTCAAGATGTAAGAAAATCTGCTCACTGGACACAGAGGTCTTGTACAGATCATGTATACCATTAAATAGAGGTCGAAGTGTAGCGATTAACATAAGAATGAAAATAGACATGATTCAGGAAATGGTGGGATCGATTCCCACTTTCGACATCTCTGAACATGGTTTTTCGTGGTTTCCATTTTTCACACCAAGCAAACGCTGTAACTGTATGCCAGACTGAGTAGTTAAGACGGTAGAACGCTGGCCTTCTGAGCTCATGTTGGCGGGTTCGATCCCGGCTCAGTCTGGTGGTACTTGAAGTTGGTCATATCGCGTCGCAAGATTTACTGCCAGTAAAAGAACTCGTGCGGAACAAAATTCCGGCATCTCGGCGTCTCAGAAAAGCACAAATGTAGTTTTATTAAAAGCTATTTGTTCGGGGCATCGATCTATGAAGATCTTTTGCCCGTACTTGCACCATATGTTATGAACCTGCGTGTATTTGGACATTGCGGAAGGGTACAGTGTTGGATGGGAGGAAATGATCGTTAAGAACGACATAAACACCCAGTCCCCAGGCCGGGGATATTAATCATTTACAATGAAAGCCCCTGACGTTGCCGGAAATCGAACCCGGGGCCACCGGGTGACAGGCGGACGCGTTGCACCCTACACCGCGGGGCCGGATACAAATGTAGTTAGTGGGATGTAAAAAGGAATAACATTATTAACAGAAACTGTATATTAATTAAGGCCACGAAAGCTTCCTTCCCACTCCTAGGCCTTTCCTATCCAATCGTCGCCATAAGACCGATCTGCGGTGCGACGTAAAGCCAATTGTAAAAAAAAAAAGAAAAACAACTTTACATCAACTCATATTAGCATACGTATCAACTTTCAAAAATAAAACAATCAGGAGATTTTAACCACGTACAGTATCTTGACAGTGTTACGACGCTGCAGTGATGGCATAACTTTCATCAGTTCCATAATATTTAACACATTATAGTACACTATTACATCAGTTCGACTCGTTGGCTGAATGGTCAGCGTACTGGTCTTCGGTTCAGAGAGTCCCGGGTTCGATTTCCGGTCGGGTCGGGGAGTTTAATCGCTTCTGATTAATTCTTCTGGCTTGGGGACTGGGTGTATGTGTCCGTCCCAATACTCTCCTCATCATATTCAGACAACATACCATACTACCAACCAACACAGAAACACATCCCTCGATATAGGGTTGGCGTCAGGAAGGGCATCCGGCCGTAAAACAGGCCCAAATCCACATGTGCGGCGTAGTTCGCACCCGCGGTAGGAAAAAACGAAGAAGAAGTACACTATTACATCAGTGTTTCGTTATTTTTTTAAATACTAAAATATTAACATATCTCAGCTTTAGAACGCCAACATCCTTCAATTTGCTAAACACTAAGTGGCCGGTGCTAATCGTGATTCAACACCGTAGCTTACATACACCTCATCAGAAATTCTGAATCAAAATGTTTAGGCCCTAATGTTTTAATTTTTAATGTTTTAAGGACACCGTCAGCTGATTTCGTCTTCTCTACCTATGCTTTTGACTCCACTAGGAAAAGTGAAATATTTTATAACAATATAAAAATACTAAAAAAATATTTAAATTGGGAGATTGGTCTCAGCGATCAGGAGAGTGGGAAGAAGGATGAAAAATCGGTAGTATCCCGCTTAAATCAGAAAAGTTGCCACTTTTGTATCATGCTTAGATTTTTCCAAATTCTTGACTGCACCGTGTTAAGAGAGATATCAGATACCACACATGGCTGCATTAATGAAGTGAAAATTGAAGAAAAGCTTCAAATCTTGGCTGCGCTAGAGAGCGGTAAGGCGACCACAGACCGGCACACCCCCACATTCCTCCGCCCACTGACGGCCTTCAGCGTACAGCACACAGGTAGATGCTTCATTTAGATTCATCCTCAGATCTGTCGCTCGAGAACATGAACACAGTAAGTAATTCAATAATTGTTCCCAGATAATGCGGAACGAACTTCTAACTTTCTGTGGGAAAAATTGCATGTCGGCCGTACCTGATGCGGGAGGCAACGTTTTGTATCTTCTGTACTGTAAGTGGGCAAGAATGGATGTCAGTTAAACAGGATTAGAATAGTGAGTGGATTTTGTTCGTTGATGAAATGAAATGAAATGAAATGAAATGAAATGAAATGAAATGAAATGAAATGAAATGAAATGAAATGGCGAATGACTTTTAATGCCGGGAGTGTCCGAGGACATGTTCAGCTCGCTCGTCTTTTGACTTTACGCCCGTAAGCGACCTGCGCGTCGTGATGAGAATGCAATAATGATGAAGAAGACGACACATACACCCAGTCCCCGTGCCAGCGGAATTAACCAATTATGGTTCAAATTCCAGACCCTGTCGGAAATCAAACATGGGACCCCTGTAACCAAAGACCAGCACGCTAACCATTTAGCTATAGAGCCGGACTGTACGTTGATAATAATGTCGTTATTGCCGCCTAGGAGAAGAGAGCCATTCTTTTCAGTGTGGACTTAACCTTATAGTTGTTTCAGTCTGTCGAAGCACGAAATACTATAACATAAAAGAACACACTGATAAAAGAATGCCATCTTTCGTTCTACAAGAACATTCTATCAAATTCTATCAAATCACTGTTAAACATGCGTGCATATAAACGATGTTGTTTACGTTGCGTAAACTTTTCGAAGATAGCGAATTCCTGATTATGAATTCATAACATCACACATTCACAGTCATTTACAAGTTTAGGCAACGCAAACAATATTGTAGATATATGCGCTTACTTGAAGGTGATCTGATTCATTTGTCATCGTCCTGGAGGGGAGTGTCAGACCTTGCTAGCCGGTTCGTACCTAAACCTTTGCGCTAATTGAGACTTCATCTCTAACCTGACATTTGACTGAAATCAGGTTAGTTATTCTTCTTCTTGGCGTTTACCCATTTACCTGTGGTCGGCACTTTGTTTTGGATTTAGCCCCTTTTTACGACCAGATGCCCCTCTTGACGCCAACCCTATATGGAGGGACGTACTCACTATAACGTGCTTCTGTGGCGGTTTATAGTGTGATGCATTGCATGTAAATTAACCCTTTCAGACCGAGTACGCACAATTGTGCGGGTTCGTATTTTAGTTATCCCTGACCGTATTTGATGTTTTTTCGGCGCTACACCGGACTGCAGTGATTGTGCAGGACACGTGGCGTGTATTTCAATTGATTTTAGTATGCGCTTGACCGCCAGGGCGAAGGAAGAAGAGTTTAAAAAGCACAGTTGATCGGCGAGATGGCAGGAAGCAGTAGTGCCGAAAGTAAGTATTTATTTACTGCGTTTATATTAATCTAGAAGCTTTACTGAATACCGGAATATATTCAATGAAGTGTGTACATTGGTTAGTGAACGTAAGTTTTGAAGCTACACCATCGTACGTGATACAACGAGGTTTTGAATTTTGATACGCACAATTGTGTGGGTCCTGTTTTTCGGATGTTAGTTTTTATTTTGTAAAATAAACTATTAATATGTGTATTGAGGAGCATTTTAGTCAGTTCTTGACGTACAAACAAAAATTCACACCTCCAGTTTTCTTTCCGGTCTGAAAGGGATAAGATATGTATTATGACGGACACAAACATCCGTTTCCGAGCTAGAGGAATTAACTAGAAAAAGTTCAAATCACCGTCCCGGCCGGTAATCGAACCCGGGGACCTCTGACTGGAAGGCCACTTCGCTGACCATTCAGCTAAGGAGACGGAGTACTAGGTTATTATTTATTAATATTTGTACTGAGCATGGTATGATTTACCAGCCTCTCAGTGTGACACTAGGTCAGTTAATAATGCCTTAGATTCGCAACTGGAGAGGCTGAGTTCAATCCTCTGTACTAACAGGCTCTTACGAACTGTCTCCCATATTGGCACAATCAATTATATGGGCACTATTCGTGGAGACTTCCTTATATAGAACAACAGCACTTCAAAGAACACAAGCAAAGAAGCTGGTAGTTTTACATGGCGGTTGATATTGTGACCAAAGCCAAAGAGGTCTTTAGTTTTAAGCAGAATTCGGACAACAGAGACGTGACTTTCACTTTCAAAAAACCTATGTGTACTGGTCGGGATTCCAACAGTGGCCGCCTTGGTATGAAACAAGCGATGAATTCACTCGGCTATCACGACCCGGACAGAAGTTCACGTAAGGTAATTCTGTGTATTTGATTATTATGTAAGCAACTGCAAATATCTTTTGTTTATAATAAATATTTAAATACCGGGCGAGTTGGCCGTGGGGTTAGGGGCGCGCAGCTGTGAGTTTGCATCCGGAAGATAGTGGATTCGAGCCCCACTGTCGGCAGCCCTGAAGATGGTTTTCCGCGGTCTCCCATTTTCACACGAGGCAGATGCTGGGGCTGTACCTTAATTAAGGCCACGGCCGCTTCCTTCCCACTCCCAGACCTTCCCTACCCCATGGTCGCCATAAGAACTATCTCTGTCGATGCGACGTATAAAAAAATGCCGGGCTGAGTGGCTCAGATGGTTCAGGCGCTGGCCTTCTGACCCCAACTTGGTAGGTTCAATCCTGGCTCAGTCCGGTGGTATTTGAAGGGGCACAAATATGTCAGCCTTGTGTACGTAGATTTAATGGCACGTAAAATAACTCCTGCGGGACTAAATTCCGGCACCTCAGCGTCTCCGAAAACCGTAGAAGTAGTTAGTGGGACGTAAAGCAAATAACATTATTATTATTATTATTATTTTTATTTTATTATTATTATTATTATTTTAAAAAGTTAAATAATTGGTTCCTTCTCAAGACACACATGTAACCAACCTTTACGTAAATTTACAGTGACAAAACTAACGGTAATGAGCTCCCTTGGTATACATGCAAAAGTGAATGTCCTTCTCCGAACATTTGTTATGACTAGGGCTCGGAAGTTGAGGAAATATATAATTTTTTTTTTTTTTTTTGAGTGTCCGAAGACGAGGCCCAACATAATATATGTTTATTCTGGGTCACTGTAGGCCAATAAAAATGGTGGGTTTTATTTGTTCTTTTTGGCAATTTTTTGGCCCACTGGTCCATTTTAGCCTTTTTTAGGTCTTACCGGCTTTTTTTTTCAACGTCACCTTCTTTCGACTACGTTTTTACTGCCAGTTCTCACTTCGAATTATCATTAGTATCATCCATTACCTCTCAAACACCATTTTTCTAGTCAATTCATATATTTAAACCATTTCTGACAAGAGAAAAAATGAAATGAAGTGAAACATGAAACTATTGCTTAAAAAAAGCCGGTGTATCACATTATCTGTAATATAAGTGAAATTTTGAAAGGTGAAATTATTGATGTGAGTGGTTTTGAAAAGGAAGATGTCATTTGCTTCAAGTATGAACCCTTCATCTCCATTGAACTGAATAGCGTGTGGCCTCCGGAGAGGCCTCGTGCAAGTCTTTCAATGTGACCTGCGCGTCTGTGAAGATGTGGCCCTATCTAAGATGAAATGTAATGCTGAAGACTTCACAAACACCCAGCTCCCGAGCCATAGGAATTAACTTATGAAAGTTAATATCCCCTACCTGATCGGGAATCGAACGTGGAACCCCTTGAATCGAAGGGCAGCATGTTAGCTATTCAGCCATGGAGCCGTAATTAACACCCGCTGATGTGGAGAAGGGCCGCCTCTGTGGTGTAGTGGTTAGCGTGATTAGCTGCCACCCCCGGAGGTCCGGGTTCGATTCCCGGCTCTGCCACAAAATTTGAAAAGTGGTACGAAGGCTGGAACGGGGTCAACTCAGCCTCGGGAGGTCAACTGAGTAGAGGTGGGTTCGATTCCCACCTCAGCCATCCTCGAAGTGGTTTTCCGTGGTTTCCCACTTCACCTCTAGGCGAATGCCGGGATGGTACCTAACTTAAGGCCACGGCCGCTTCCTTTGTCTATCCCTTCCAATCTTCCCCATCCCCCGCAAGGCCCCTGTTCAGCAAGGCAGGTGAGGCCGCCTGGGCGAGGTACTGGTCATAATCCCCAGTTGTATCCCCCGACCAAGAGTCTGAACCTCCAGGACACTGCCCTTGAGGCGGTAGAGGCGGGATCCCTCGCTGAGTCCGAGGGAAAAGCCGAACCTGGAGGGTAAACAGATGATGATGATGATGTGGAGAAAAGTTTCCCGATGTTTTGCAGCCTGTCTTCTGAAAACCAACGATCCTTTACACGTACGAGCCTGGAGATAACTATTGTGTGATAAACTGCAAGACCAACTGAGTTAAGGTTTCCGAATTCCAATTTCTGTAACCCTAAACCAAATGTGATTCCAGTTATACTAATTTCAATTTCTTTCTCCAGGATGGCCATTGCGGGTTCGCTGAATTCATTCTAGCTGGAAACGAATTTACATTTTAAAGTATGCAAGTACTTTATTTTAACACGAAATTCCTTTTTTAATTATTTTAATCTAAATAAATATATAATATCTGAAAGAAGAAGTTTTTCTCTCGTATATTTTTGCACTTGCCGCCTCTGTGGTGTAGTGGTTAGTGTGATTAGCTGCCACCCCCGGAGGTCCGGGTTCGATTCCCGGCTCTGCCACGAAATTTGAAAAGTGGTACCAGGGCTGGAACGGGGTCCACTCAGCCTCGGGAGGTCAACTGAGTAGAGGTGGGTTCGATTACCACCTCAGCCATCCTGGAAGTGGTTTTCCGTGGTTTCCCACTTCTCCTCCAGGCGAATGCCAGGATGGTACCTAACTTAAGGCCACGGCCGCTTCCTTCCCTCTTCCTTGCCTACCCCTTCCAATCTTCCCATCCCTCCACAAGGCCCCTGTTCAGCATAGCAGGTGAGGCCGCCTGGGCGAGGTACTGGTCATTCTCCCCAGTTGTATCCCTGACCAAGAGTCTGAAGCTCCAGGACACTGCCCTTGAGGCGGTAGAGGTGGGATCCCTCGCTGAGTCCGAGGGAAAAGCCGAACCTGGAGGGTAAATAGATGATGATGATGATGATGATGATGATATTTTTGCACTTTATGTTGCATACCACCAGAATGTTGCATTTTTAAACATAATATTCCTTCTGTAACTATGTGCCAACGGCCGTAGCCGTGTTAAAACACCTGATCCCGGAGATCTCCAAAGTTAAGCAACATTGGGCGTGGTCAAGATTTGGATGGGTTGCCACGCGTTGTTGGTGGGGGATAAGGGAATGGAGGAGCGGAAAGGACCTGGCCACGCTACCGTACGTAAACGCCGGGTCAGACACACGTCTGCGAAGGTTCGGACCTGCCTTCGGGCAGAATACACAACTTGGTTCGCCGTCCTTTTTGCCAGTTTTAGGTCCTTTTTTGGATGTTTCAGGTCTTTTTATAGGTCATTCTTAGCACTAGTTATCACCAGACGTGAACTTTTGGCTTAGCTTCAAGGAACTGTTACATCGTTTAAAAAAGTAACTGTTAATACGTGCACAATTAGACTGGGACTAGAGCCTGTTTTCTGGAACAAGGAAACTTCGAATGTTGAGGATGAATACTATATTAGTTTAACCATAAGAACGGGAAAAATTGTGAGACCTGGCATATGTTTCTACCACCGTACCATTGGTTCAACGGCTGATTGGATAACCTAAAAGTTTCTTAGAGGGGTATATACACTGACTGACAGAGCAAATGCAACACCAAGAAGGAGTGGTCAGAACTTTATGCCAATTGCAGGGTAGACTGACGTCACTGAGGTATGCTCATGATGTGAAATGCGCCGCTGTGCTGCGGACGTAGCCAACGATAAATGGGACACGGCGTTGGCGAATGGCCCACTTTGTACCGTGATTTCTCAGCCGACAGTCATTGTAGAACGTGTTGTCGTGTGCCACAGGACACGTGTATAGCTAAGAATGCCAGGCCGCCGTCAACGGAGGCATTTCCAGCAGAAAGACGACTTTACGAGGGGTATGGTGATCGGGCTGAGAAGGGCAGGTTGGTCGCTTCGTCAAATCGCAGCCGATACCCATAGGAATGTGTCCACGGTGCAGCGCCTGTGGCGAAGATGGTTGGCGCAGGGACATGTGGCACGTGCGAGGGGTCCAGGCGCAGCCCGAGTGACGTCAGCACGCGAAGATCGGCGCATCCGCCGCCAAGCGGTGGCAGCCCCGCACGCCACGTCAACCGCCATTCTTCAGCATGTGCAAGACACCCTGGCTGTTCCAATATCGACCAGAACAATTTCCCGTCGATTGGTTGAAGGATGCCTGCACTCCCGGCGTCCGCTCAGAAGACTACCATTGACTCCACAGCATAGACGTGCACGCCTGGCATGGTGCCGGGCTAGAGCGACTTGGATGAGGGAATGGCGGAACGTCGTGTTCTCCGATGAGTCACGCTTCTGTTCTGTCAGTGATAGTCACCGCAGACGAGTGTGGCGTCGGCGTGGAGAAAGGTCAAATCCGGCAGTAACTGTGGAGCGCCCTATCGCTAGACAACGCGGCATCATGGTTTGGGGCGCTATTGCGTATGATTCCACGTCACCTCTAGTGCGTTGCGTATTCAAGGCACGTTAAATGCCCACCGCTACGTGCAGCATGTGCTGCGGCCGGTGGCACTCCCGTACCTTCAGGGGCTGCCCAATGCTCTGTTTCAGCAGGATAATGCCCGCCCACACACTGCTCGCATCTCCCAACAGGCTCTACGAGGTGTACAGATGCTTCCGTGGCCAGCGTACTCTCCGGATCTCTCACCAATCGAACACGTGTGGGATCTCATTGGACGCCGTTTGCAAACTCTGCCCCAGCCTCGTACGGACGACCAACTGTGGCAAATGGTTGACAGAGAATGGAGAACCATCCCTCAGGACACCATACGCACTCTTATTGACTCTGTACCTCGACGTGTTTCTGCGTGCATCGCCGCTCGCGGTGGTCCTACATCCTACTGAGTCGATGCCGTGCGCATTGTGTAACCTGCATATCGGTTTGAAATAAACATCAATTATTCGTCCGTGCCGTCTCTGTTTTTTCCCCAACTTTCATCCCTTTCGAACCACTCCTTCTTGGTGTTGCATTTGCTCTGTCAGTCAGTGTACTTGAGAATCACCGACACATAAATACTTCGCATTTGAAATTGTGGTTGAGTTGCTCCCCGACAATGTGCTCCAGTTGGACGCGCCTAGGATCGCAAGAAATATAAGTTAACATTCTGACCAGTGCTCGCTGGCTAGGAAAGGACTGCAAATGATTATTATAAGCAGAGAAGTAACAACAGGTTTTGGATTTCCGTGGTTTCCTATTTTCACATTAAGCAAATGCTGGGGCTGTACCTTAATTAAGGTCACGGCCGCTTCCTTCCCAATCCTAGCCTTTTCCCGTCCTTGCGTCGCCGAAAACTTTTGATGAGTTAGTGCGACGTAAAACCATTAGCAAAAAAAAAAGGGGGGGGGGGAGTTGTTCCGGTTGTGGATTGTATGTAGTGATAATTGTAAGAACGCAGTAACGAAATGCTGTTTTGGAGATATCATCTGTGGAAAAGTTTATATACCTACCACAGAACTTGAGTGAGAACGTAATATGTGTGTTCAAAGAAAAAAGAGCGGCAGAATTTTGCCATCAATAGGGGCACTTCTACAAGATCCTGAATCTATTAAGAAAGGCATTAAGCATTTAAACACCCTTAAATTCCAGCTGATTGCACCAGGATTCATTCCTGCCTTGAGCATAGTAGGCAGTACCTGGCCAAATTCGCTAACCAGCTGACCTTCATGAGTTGGATTCTTTTCATTTATAATTCGCAGTGTAATATTGCCCGTGTGTAAAGAAATCTGCACAATCGAAGCCCCACACAGTAATTTCCCATGTATTTGAAACCCCACTGTGTTTATTACTCCACGGTGCGACGACAAATTGTCATTGTGACTGCCTTCTTACCAAGGCGACCAATGCATGTAAGATTTTTTAAATGAATCACATCACTATGATTCGGATTACACGTAAAACTGAAGGTCACGTGACCATTATTACGAGATTAAGTTCTTTTTTTTTATAATTGGCTTAACATCGCACTGGCACAGGTAGGTCTTATGGCGACGATGGGATGGGAAAGGCCTAGGAGTAGGAAAGAAGCGACCGTTGCCTTAATTAAGGTTCAGCCCCAGCATTTGCCTGGTGTGAAAATGGGAAACCACGGAAATCCATATTCAGGGCTGCCGACAGTGGGGCTCGAACCCACTATCTCCCGGATGCAAGCTCACAGCTGCGCGCCCCTAACCGCGCGGCCAACTCGCCCGGTAAAGATTTAAGTTCTAATCTCACCGTCGCCAGACCTCAAGATGGTTTCCAGTGGTTTCCCATTTTCACACCTGAAAAGTGCAGAAATTAAGGTTGTGGTGGCTTCTTGCGCATTCCCATTACATGTCCCATCGTAACCAGCTGACCCAAACTTGGCAGGTTCGATCCCGGCTCAGTCCGGTAATATCTGAAGGTGCTCAAATACGTCAGCCTCGTGTCGGTAGATTTACGGGCACTTAAAGAACTCCTGCGGAACAAAATTCCGGCACCGCGGTGTATCCAAAAACCATCCAAAGTAAATAGAGGGACTTAAAAACAATAACATTATTAAAATCTAGACGTTAAACCACTAGAAAAATGATTAATTATCATGTAAAGCTGTACCGGTAAACTTACTTTGTTATTAGCCGCTACCATTTCATCTTCAACAATAAAAAATTAATAATCATATTGGTATTCCTTTTTCCAATTACTTGGAGTCGGCACTTTGTATGGATTTAGTCCAGTTTTATGACCGGTTGCCCTTCCTGAAACCAACCTTACTGAATGTAAAGGGATGTGTTCACTATTGCGTATTTCTATGGTTGGCCGGACTGAATGGCTCTGACGGTTGAGGCGCTGGCCTTCTGACCCCAACTTGGCAGATTCGATCCTGGCTTAGTCCGGTGGTATCTGAAGGTGCTCAAATACGTCAGCCTAGTGTCGGTAGATTTACTGGCATGTAAAAGAACTCCTGTGGGACAAAATTCCGGCAACTCGGCGTCTTCGAGAACCGTAAAAGTAGTTAGTGGGACGTAAAGCAGAAAACATTATGAATTTACATTGTGATTTTTAGAGTGATGTGTTATATGCTAATGAATATATACATTTATCGTATTTACGCGAATATTGCCCCCACATTAAAAACTGAGGCACAAAATTGGGGTGCGGGTTTTATTTGCGTCAAGGTTGGCAACAAGCTCCTGGCTAACCTAGTTTTTGATGTTGGATGTACGGTTATGCTTTGTGTAACCGCCGATGCAAGAAATCTGTCCCCATATGTCATATTTAAACGGAAAACAATTCAGACTTTAAATTCTAAATTTCCTTTAAATTGAAAAATAGTATTTTTCAGAGTAATTTAAATTTCAAATTGCTCCGCATCATGATAGAACGCGTCTTCCGGAACGTGTAGTGGGTAGCTTTCCGCACTTTCACTCACTTCGGTGTGTCTATAGTGTATTTCATAGTTGCTAAGTTCGAGTGAAATTGTAATTCTTTTGTATACAGCGTTTTAAGGAACGCCACAATATCACGTAGCAGGCAGTGTGCGAAGAAGAAGAATCCGCGAACACTAGCGATGCCAACAGTTCGCGAAAAAGCGTGGCTCATAATTATAATCAATTCGTACGCACCGAGTGCCTCCGTGGCTCAGGCGGCAGCGCGCCGGCCTCGCACCGCTGGGTCCCGTGGTTCAAATCCCAGTCACTCCATGTGATATTTGTGCGGGACAAAGAGGAGGCGGGACAGGCTTTTCTCCGGGTGCTTCGGTTTTTCCCTGTCACCTTTATTTCCAGCAACATTCTCCAATTATCATTTCATTTCATCTCTCAGTCATTAATCATTGCTCCAGAGGAGTGGAAGAGGCCTCGGCAGCCGGCATAATTCCTATCCTCGCCGCAAGATGGGGCCTTCATTCATTCCTTCCCTGACCCGGTCACTGACTGGAAAACAGGTTGTAGGTTTTTTCGTACCGAACAATACTGTCAATGTCGATGAAACTGCATTGTTTTTTTTCTTTAACGCCAAGCCCAAACGAACTTGTGGTGCTGTCCTGTGCTGCAATGCAGACGGAAGCGAAATACCTTCTCCCCTCGTCATAGGAAAGTTCGATAAACCACGATGGTTTAAGGGTATTTGATACTTTCCGTGCAAGTAGGAGACATCTAAAATGCATACAGTACAGTAATCCAATGAATAAAGCACTTGCGCAGGGGAGCCAGCATAGATTTCTCCTCGCTTTGAATAATTATTTTTTTTACCGAGCTCGATAGCTGTAGTCGCTTAAGTGCCGCCAGTATCCAGTATTCGGGAGATAGTGGGTTCGAACCCCACTATCGGCAGCCCTGAAGATGGTTTTCCGTGCTTTCCCATTTTCACACCAGGCAAATGCTGGGGCTGTACCTTAATTAAGGCCACGGCCGCTTCCTTCCCAGTCCTAGCCCTTTCCTGTCCCATCGTCGCCATAAGACCAATCTGTGTCGGTGCGACGTAAAGCCAATAGCAATATATATATTTCTTTCGTTCCGTGAGGTTATGTTTGCCAGTGAATTATCGAAGTGCATTATTTGAATACTGTAAATGCACCTTGTTGGATTCATTTTGGAAATAGCTGTGTTCATAGCATTTGAAAGTTTTAAACTGTGAATCAATGTTAATTGCAAGCAGTAATGGGTATTAGAATATTTTGTGACGCGACGAGGGCTGGCATTTTTGAAGTACGAGTTGGCGGTTAATTCGAAATCACGTAAGTCCGATTTATGCGTCCCAAAGACTTAGAATTAAAAAGGTTTTACTGTATCGCAAAACTAACATCCGAATTCGCTGGTGTGTCTGTTACAAGTGTTTACATTGCACTAGAGATGGGGAGATTCTGAACGAGTGATTCAAAATGAACGAATCATTGCACTGAACGATTGAATCATGATTCAGTGAACGAAATGAATCGACTCGTTTGTGAATCGAAATCTGAATCGAGAGATGGCAGCCGCAACTCGTTCCTTGGTTCCTCGTTCGTTCTGATTCATATCGCCAAATCGGGTATCCACCATTTTTGAATCAGTGACTACTTGTGAAGAACGACTCTGTTATTTTTTATTTAACCTGACCTAAAAGTCCGGTCCACAAGTCAAATACTCTTAACCTAACCTTACAGGAAAAAAAAAAATTTTTTAATAAGAAATTATCACGTAGTTTCAAGTCACACACTTCTCGGAACTTTAATATACACTCAACTTCCAGCTCATTGCGAAATGTTAGGGTTAAGTTTACCTCAAGGTTCCCGTTCACGTTCTTGTTCTCTGAACGTGTGAAACATGGCCACAAAAATGTTCATATCTACTATAAATTTCAAATTCAATTCTCGTATAGTTTCGATTGGTAGCTACTTAAGTTTGGAAAGGATTAGTCAGACAGTTGTGTAGCATTTTTCGACTGTAACCTCTAAAAAAAGATAATACTCTTGTTAAAATGCTATCAATTATTATTATTATAACTTGAACATTTCACTTCTTGTAACCTGTAAACATGTAAAGCAGTAGCAGTTATAAAGAACATAACGGAATGGTTCATCTGAGTCCATGGTTTCGCTTTCGGCTCTCCGTCACGTGGTATTGGAATGAACGAATTAAATGAACGAATCAAATGAACGAATTATTTTAGTGAATCGGTTCAAATGAATCGGTTCTTCTAAAAGAATCAGATTCCCCATCTCTACATTGCACGAAAAGAATTATTCACCACCGGTCGTGTTACTATCCGAGTAAAAAGAGACCGCGTGGAAGAAGTGTTTTAGACGTAGTGTGACGAATTTGTAAGTAATTTAGGAGAGGATTCTAGTGATGCAAGAGACAAAGAACCTTCCGATCTACAGGGAATCGAGCCTAGTGCAAGTTCAGATTAATGAAATATCTGTCACCTAAGTAGACCTACTTGCTAATTTTCATGGTAAATATATTTCACAGCAGTGATAATGTATTTTCATCATCTAGGCAAAGCAGCTATATCCGCAAATTTACGTTCACATTCGCGTGAAGACCACGTGGACCTCGCGGAGTGATATGAAATGTTCGTTTATGCTTACGTTACTCTTTCGATGGAAGGAATTTTAGTGGCTCAGATGGTTGAGGCGCTGGCCTTCTGACCCCAACTTGGCAGGTTCGATCCTGACTCAGTCCAGTGATATTTGAAGGCGCTCAGATACGACAGCCTCGTGTCGGTAGATTTACTGGCACGTAAAAGAACTCCAGGGGGACTAAATTCCGGCATCTAGGCGTCTCCAAAAACCGCAAAAGAGTACGTAGTGAACGTAAAGCCAATAACATTGTTATTATTATTATTATTATTCCTTTTTTCAAAATGAACCCTCTTAAAATTAGGGTGCGGGCATTATTCGGCAGCGGGGATTATTCGCGTAAATGAAAATGAAAATCCACAGCCAGTTTCCAGTCATTCGACCGGGTCAGGAATGGAATGAATGAAGCCCCCATCTAGCGGCGAGGATAGGAAATGTGCCGGCTGCCGAAGCCTGTCGCACTCCTCTGGGGCAATGATTAATGAATGACTAATGAAATGAAATGATATTGGAGAGTGTTGCTGGAATGAACGATGACAGGGAAAACCGGAGTACCCGGAAAAAAACCTGTCCTGCCTCCGCTTTGTCCAGCATAAATCCCACATGGAGTGACCGGGATTTGAACCACGGTATCCAGCGGTGAGTGGCCGACGCGCTGCCGCCTGAGACACGGAGGCTCACTATTCGCGTAAATACGGTGTATATATAAATCCGCTGCCTGTTTCCAGTCCTTCGACCGGGTCAGGAATGAAAGCCCATCTAACGGAGAGGATAGGAACTATGCCGGCTGAAGAAGCCTGTCGCACTCCTCTGGGGCAATGATTAATGAATGACTAATGAAATGAAATGATAATGGAGAGTGTTGCTGGAATGAAATATGACAGGGAAAACCGGAGTACCCGGAGAAAAACCTGTCCCGCCTACTCTTTGTCCAGCACAAATCTCACATGGAGTGACCGGGTTTTGAACCACGGAACCCAGTGGTGAGAGGCCGGCGCGCTGCCTCCTGAGCCACGGAGGCTGGACATATGTTAATTAATATGTGTGTTAAATTTAATACTAATACCCGGCCCCTCAGCTAAAGGAATTATGAATGCACCACAGAGTTGTTTCACGTATCAGTTAATCTATCGACACGAGGCTGGCGTACTTGAACACCTTCAAATATCGCCGGACTGAGATAGGACTGAACTTGTGCTAAGAAAGCCAGCACTCTACCTTCCAAACCACACTGTCCGGTATTTTTTATTTATAGACTCATTTACTCATCAGCCAGGGCTCAATTATACTCACAACGAAATCATTTAAAACGCTATATATCAAAGAGTGAATTTGTGGTCAAGCTTTAGAACTTCATTATTTATTAATCAATGTTACTCATTACCGGGTGAAGAAAAAAGAACGGTTAAATTTTAAAAAAATGCTGAAGTGCAGTACATAGTATCACTGTTCCTAAACCAAACAATGCCTCGCTCTAGTTCGAACAGTAGACAGTGGTGTGGCGGGTCGCCCAGACGCACGTGCACGCTATTTTTACCAACTACCGTAATATGAAGACGATGTAAACTTTGAACACAAACAAAACTCTCTGTCACTCTTCAGCACTTCAGACTTCAAAGAAATTTAGTGCCTACCAGGACCAAATTCAGACTAGTCCTCTTCTCGAAGTACACCATCATTTTACCATTATCTTAAACTCCAAGTAAATTCGTATTTCTCATTGTCAAGACAACTTAACCCACTAAAGCGCAAATTGTTTTACTACAGAAAATGCACTCGATCCACATTCATGGATATAGTTGGGGAAAATGTCCGGAAGAAGAAGAAGGATTTCTATTGAAAATACACAGTTCAAAAAACTAGGGGAATATGTTTTGTAACGTCTGGTATGACAACGTTAATTTGGTAGATGGGGTTTGAATGGTCGTACAACATACATTAGGACCTTAGCAACTCAGGGTATGTCAAATCGGAGTTATGCATTAAACTGTCAGGTGACCCCCCCACCAGAACAAAGTGAATAGCGGTGCGTCTGTATGTCGTTGTGAGGTACACAGACTACTGCGGTCATTTGAGCACGTTGTACGTAAACCTGCACATACCATGGGACATCTTAACGAGGTTCAAATCGCAAGGGCCGTCACCTTGATCCAGAAAGGATGGATATTTCGTCGTGTTGCTGTGGATCTCAGTGTCTCTCCGTCAGTTATACACCGCTGGTGTAATCCCTACAATGAGACAGGCTAGTTCTCAAGGAGGGTTGGACAAGGTCGTGGACGTATGACAACCCCACAGGATGACCGGTATCTGATCATCTGTGCGTTGCGGAGTCGTTCAGCAACTGCCAGTGAACTGCAACAAGACCTCAGGAGGGTCACTGGAATCACGGTGTCTAACCAGACAGTCCGACTTGCTGGCTGAACGGTCAGCGTACTGGCCTTCGGTTCGGAGGGTACCGGGTTCGATTCCCGGCCGGGTCGGGGATTTTAACCTTCATTGGTTAATTCCAATGGCCCGGAAGCTGGGTGTTTGTGCTGTCCCCAACATCCCTGCAACTCACACACCACACATAACACTATCCTCCACCATATTAACACGCAGTTACCTACATGGAAGATGCCGCCCACCCTCATCGGAGGGTCTGCCTTATAAGGGCTGCACTCGGCTAGAAATAGCCACACGAAATTACAAATTATACCAGACAGTGAGGAACAGAAGAGCCGCCGTGGCTCAGACGGCAGCGCGTCGGCCTCTCACCGCTGGATACCGTGGTTCAAATTCCGGTGACTCCATGTGAGATTTGTGCTGGACAAAGCGGAGGCGGGACAGGTTTTTCTCCGGGTACTCCGGTTTTCCCTGTCATCTTTCATTCCAGCAACACTCTCCATTATCATTTCATAGCATTTATCATTCATTAACAATTCACCTTGGGAGTGGCGACCCCATTGTAATAACAGCTTATATATGTTTCATTCATTACATCCCTGACCCGGTCAATGACTGGAAAACAGGTTGTAGGTTTTCATTTTCAGTAAGGAACAGGTTAAGAGAAGTGTCCTTACGACCCAGATGTCCTGTTCGAGTGCCCCGTTTAACGCATCACACCTTCTGTTTGCTCGTATCCACGTCAACTGGCAACTTTGCCAATGGAGACCTGTGTTGTTCACAGACGAGTCCAGATTTCCCCTGACACAGCGTGATGGACGTCAACGTGTATGGAGACGCCGTGGTTAGCAGTACATGCCAAATGTTGTCCAGGAAGGCGACCGATTCGGACAAGGTTCTGTGATGCTGTGGGTTGGAATCAATATTGATGGCCATACGGATCTTGTCGTCGTCCGTGGTAATCTTCCCGCTGCGGGGTACATCGAGCAGATACTGCTACATACAGCATGTCTTGGTTGCTGCATACGGTGTCGGCCCTGATTCGTACTCATGAATGACAATGCCAAGGCTCATGTAGCGCGCATCACCAGAGCTGTCTTGCGGGAACTGGACATTCAAGAGATGGAATTGCCAGCAGTGAGTCCCGACCTTGATCCCATCGACCATGTGTGGGACAGGCTTGGCGGAAGTGTTCGTGGGCGTCCTGTTCCACCACAGACTCTCCAAGACCTGGAAAAGGCTCTCATTGAAGAATGGGACCTGATACCGCAACGTGATCTCCGTCGACTTATACGTAGCAAGCCACGTAGGTGCCAAGCTGTGATAATTGCTCGTGGAGGACATACCCCATACTGAAGCCCTCCAACTGTGATAAAAATCCACCCTGGAGGACTGTTAACACATTGTTTTCGCCCCTACTTGGACATTTCAGTTTGTGTTCTGAATATGAACGCGAATCCATCGACGTGCTTTTGTATACTTTAACGGTAAAGACTAAACGTTTAGTTGGTAATATACCTGGGTGTGAGGTATTGTTTTGTAGAGCATGGCATACTTTGAAAAACAGGTTCCCCTAATTTTTTTGAATTGTGTATATAATTACGAATATAAGTATAAACAAATCTGTATAATCATATGTTTAATTAAGTCGTCCGAATTCTCGGCTAAATGATCGGAATAGCGACCTTCGGTTCTGATGATACTGGTCTCGATTTTCGGCCAGGTCGGGGAGCTTAGACGCGTCTGGTGTTTGTCTTCGTACACACGTCTTCATTCATACCAACCACCTCAGAAACAGGTAATAGAGAGTAAATACCTCTGCATAGCCTTGGAGTTAGGAAAGGTGGTTCGAATCCTGCTTAATGCACCTGACATTCTTTAAATGCTGAGTCAGGTCCCTGTGTATAGTATTTTGCGTTAGTGACGGGATTATCGAATGAAAACTACCGAATTATTCGATAGTCGTCAACTACCGTTACAACCCATTGTTTCCGTTTGCATTCGGTTTTTCATTCGTATCGCGAATTCTGATTGTTTCCTTTAGCGCTGAAATCGGCCTTCTCTTTCGTTATGGTGTGAAGTCACAGTCATTTATTATAAATGAATAGGTATCTGACTCAAAGTTGTATAATGATAAATGCAATTTTGTTACTGTGCACTTTATCAATACATGAAATGGCGTATGGCTTTTAGTTCCGGGAGATCCCAGACGGGTTCGGCTCGTCAGGTGCAGGTCTTTTGATTTGACGCCCGTAGGCGACCTGTGCGTCGTGATGAGGATGAAATGATGATGAAGACAACACATACACCCAGCCCCCGTGCCAGGGAAATTAACCAATGATTGTTAAAATTCCAGACCCTGCCGGGAATCGAACCCGGGACCCCTGTGACAATAGGCCAGCACGCTAACCATTTAGCCATGGAGCCGGACTTACCAATAGATAATCATTTTATAGTTTTTATAAATACTTTCCATATACTAACCATGAACGTCTAATGATTGAATATTAACCTTTAAAGGAATGGTATTATTTTTAAATTAAATATGCACTATTACTTGGCCCTAGGAAAATATGTTGGTTTTTTCATTTAGTTTAGTTTGCTGTATTCACATTACTTTAATATGTGGTGTCATTACAATAAGGTGTAAACCTAGCCTTCGTCTGAAATTACCTTACCACACCCCGCGGCACTGACGCCTTTGAAAGGGTTTTGGCCTGCCCAGCGACCGCTGCTCAGCCTGAAGGCCTGCAGATTACGAGGGGTCGCGTGGTCAGCACGACGCATCCTCTCGGTCGTTATTCTGGGCATTCGAGTCCGGGGCCACCATCTCACCGTCAGACAGCTCCTCAATTCTAATCACGTAGGCTGAATGGACCTGGAACCAGCCCTCAGGTCGAGAGAAAAATCCCTGACCTGGCTGGGAATCGAACCCGGGGCCTCCGGGCGAGAGGCAGGCACGCTACCCCCACACCACGGGGCCGTCTCTGAAATTACCTGATATTTGTTATTTTTTTCTTTTTTTGCTAGTTGTTTTACGTCGCACCGACACAGATAGGTCTTGTGGCGACGATGGGACAGGGAAGGGCTAGGAATGGGAAGGAAGCGGCCGTGGCCTTAATTAAGGTACAGCCCCAGCATTTGCCTGGTGTGAAAATGGGAAACCACGGAAAACCATTTTCAGGGCGGCCGACAGTGGGGTTCGAACTACTTTCATGGGGGAATTTTATATTATTTTATAGACCAACGTACTTCAGTTCCCAATCACTTCACTTGAACATAATGTAGTGTAACGTTTGTTACTAGTCTCAATATTTCCGCTCATATCACTACCAACAAAAGAAACACACTATAAAAGTCGGTAGTATAATACAACGTCTGCCTCTGTGGTGTAGTGATTGGTGTGATTAGCTGCCACCCCCGGAGGCCCGGGTTCGATTGCCGGCTCTGCCACGAACTTTGAAAAGTGGTACGAGGGCTGGAATGGGGTCCACTCAGCCTCGGGAGGTCAACTGAGTAGAGGTGGGTTCGATTCCCACCTCAGCCATCCTGGAAGTGGTTTTCCGTGGTTTCTCACTTCTCCTCCAGGCAAATACCGGGATGGTACCTAACTGGAGGCCACGGCCGCTTCCCTTCCTCCTCCTTGTCTATCCCTTCCAATCTTCCCACCCCCACACAAGGTCCCTGTTCAGCATAGAAGGTGAGACCGCCTGGGCGATGTACTGGTCATCCTCCCCAGTTGTATCCCAGACCCAGAGCCTGAGCTCCAGGACACTGCCCTTGAGGCGGTAGAGGTGGGATCCCTCGCTGAGTCCGAGGGAAAACCAACCCTGGAGGATAAACAGATTAAGAAGAAGAAGAAGAAGTATAATACAACATTTCACATTTCGGTAGTTACTAACAAATGACTTATTGCTAGTTACTACGACTAGCGCAGTAAAAAACGTATATTACTACTTTAAAACCGATTCCAAACCCAATGAAAACTATCGAATGTTATAATTCGATAGTCACGCTTCACAATCGGTAGTCTACCGATAGTTTAAAACATTCGATATTACCATCACTATTTTGCGTAAAAACTGGAAGTCCTACTTCCAATCAATAGTCGTGTAAGGCTCTAAACTTGTTTGTTTTTTCACAATTTAAAATGCCGTCAAAAGAAACCGCTACACCCTTTGTTGCCACTACTGGATCCACATTTGTACAATAATACGCACGTCTGGATTGTTTGGGACAAAAACCGAGAAAGTTGTTGGATTTACACTGCAGAACATTATAGACATAAAAAGTAGCCAGCATAGTAACTTTCGTCCCACTGTTACGAATATAAGATGATTAGAAAAACTGGAAGGCGATTCACTAATCCTCGGGTAAGTTCAGCCACGTAGCGTGATTGGTTAGACGCATGCGTTCTATGTTTAAGGTTGCGGGGTGAATTCCCTGTACAGTCCATTGAGATTTGGGGACCTTTTCAGGTTTAGTTACGAATCATAATATTCAGCTTTGCTTAATTAAGAGTGAAAATACAAAATTTCTCTTTTCAGTCGATTGAAAGGCGATAAATTTCCCGATATATTTCAGAATGGTCTTCTTACCTAGACTTTTCCCCAATTATCTGGGGTCGGTAGTAATGTGGATTAAGCCCAGTTTTACGGTCGAATGCCCTTCCTGACACCGACCCTATGTGAAGGAATATATTCACTGTTGCGTGTTTTTGCGGTGGTTGACAATGTTGTTGGTAAATGAAGATGTGTACCAAGACGATCAAAAACGCGTAGCCCTTGAGCTAGAGGAATTAACCAAACGCAGCTTAAAGTCACCGACCCAGCCAGGAATAGAACCCGAGGCTTTATCAACCGAATGCCACTAAGTTGACCATTCAACCAAGGAGCCGGACGAATTAAAAATTTAAAAAATTATGTTGAGAATAATTGTCCACAGAATCTTCTCAAAAATAACCGTTGTGAAAAACTGTGCAAAAGACACCCAAGAACCTCTGAAACTTCCTTGCAATACTTGCAGTACTTTGCAATACTCTGGAGCGTAGTCTTCTTTCAAGTATGGCTTCTAAAAGATACCACTTTCATGTCAAACACGCCAGTAGATTCGGTGTGATACCTCCAGGAAAAACCGGATAAAATGGAACCAAAGTGGAAACGATCATTATACACCTCGTCCAAAAAAATTGAAATATGCAGACAAAAGGCCAGTTATGCATATAGATGTGGATTTTTTTGTTATTCGACTTATGTCCCACTAACTACTTTTTTCGGAGACGACGAGGTATCGGATTTTTGTACCGGAGGAATTCTTTTGCGTGCCGGTAAACACGAGCGAAACATCTTCAAATACCACCAGACTGAACCGAATTCGAATCCGCTAACTTGGGTTCAAGATCAGTACTCTACCATCTGAACAACTGAGCCCGGCAATTTGGAACATTAGCATGCCCTGAACGACTGAAGAGCACAAAACATATATATACATTTATTCACAGCATGCTCCATTACTTGGAGTAATACTAAATGCATAGATGAATAACTTTACATCTGTACATTCTTCCACCTAAACACAGAATTACAACAGTTGTGGATATTCGTATTTACCAGTTCTTATGTCGTAATAAAATGGAAATCATATTGCTCACATCTTCCGGTACTTCGTCTGAGCATACATTTGATAATATTATGGTCCCGAGCAGCTCTCTCCTTCACTGACTTTCCATTCGATGAATGCCTTGAGTACTTGATTGCTGATAACTGCTAAATCCGCACTGCTGGTTCCTCTTCGACAACGGAAAGTAGTCAGTTCCGATTGTTCATTCATGACAGACACTTGTTAATTTTTCAATTATTTTTCGTCTTGCATTCGTCTGATTGTATTGCCGGGTTGTAGACTTCGAATTACTGTCCACAGCAATTCGAACTCCCAAGTTGTTGGCAAACTAACAATTTATCAATTTCTTCTAAATTATTTCCTAATTTGTCATTAATATCGAAGTGCGTGCTTGCTTGCTGCTAAGAATCAACATTTGTCAGGCATTATTTCTATAACAATATTATCTTAGCCTGTTAGCTGTTCTGCAAAGAAGGGCATCTATTTTTATTGTTCTTCATCTTTTCGGTTCTCTGCTTTTTTCTGTTGCCAAAGCTAAACGTTCAATATTGTTTACTGACTCCTACTATTTTGTTTTATGTTTTGTTTGTTTTGAATTGTACAATATACAGTTTTTGAATAATTACTATATCTATTTCTTCATCGTGAATTACAGGAAAAGGCTAGGAATGGGAAGGAAGCGGCCGTGGCCTTAATTAAGTTACAGCCCCAGCATTTGCCTGGTGTGGAAATGGAAAACCACGGAAAACCATCTTCAGGTCTGCCGACAGTGGGACTCGAACCCACTATCTCTCGCATACACTATGAATTTCTTGATTAGGTTTGTTGTTTAAAGGGGCCTAACATCTAAGGTCATCGGCCCCTGAATTTCTTGAGATCGGTAGTAGTTAAATGGCCATTAAAAACGTGGCCGTTGGAGAAGAGATGTGGGACGAAATTCCACTCACATCCATTCTAGAAGTGATTAATCGTGGTTTCCCTCTTTAATTCCAAGTAAATACTGGGATGGTATCTTACATAACTAATGGCGCCAGGCGTCCAGTTTTGAACGGGACAAAGACGTTATTCAACCCTCTGTCCCGGTGTTTCTTTGTTCCCTTTCGTTAGAAAAGGCAAGGCAATTTGTCTTGAGTTTATAGTAAATAGATAAGCAGTCAAATAGACAACAGTGTAGTTTGTCTTGTGTTTATAATAACTTTCTTTCTTTCTTTCTTAATCTGTTTACCCTCCAGGGTAGGGAAGATTGGAAAGGATAGGCCACCGGGCTGAGCCAGGATCGAACCTACCAAGTTGGGCTCAGAAGGCTAGCCCTCTTGTACCTGAGCTACTCAGCCCAGCTACATTGATTTAAATTGTGTTAGTTTGAAAGAGGAATGCTACTGGGAAAAATTATTATGCACTGTACTTTGACAGAAGTCGGTAGAGTAGGAGGAGCAGCTGAAGGATGTCAATTTATTGGTTGAACACTTGTCACATATACATACGCCAAAATGTGAAATGCATGTAATTTTATATTTTAAAAATGTACGAATCTCTCAATTCTAACCATAATCACGAAAATTACTCTCCTAGGAACACTTTCACTCTACAACATTATTCGTAAAAAGGCTTAGAAAAGTTTAAAAAGTCCAGCAGAATATCTCGCGTTCCGATCTAATTGATGAAGGTACCGTGCTGCGGCCCGACTATTGCTTGCTTACATGCAACGATGTTGTCCTAGTCCAGTTCCGAACCTCTCGACTTGGACTTGGGGACCTCTCATCAGTAAAATGGTTGAATGAGCGCCCGCTGGTAAAGTCTGACCTACACAACATTCACCCCCGTGAGCGCGAGGAGCGCGCTGCCAAGGAATGAAGAGGGCTGCGGCTTGACAGCAGCTAGCCTTGCAGCTCCTCATTAGGCTGTCCTCAGCATGGTATTCCGCGGCTTTCCATTCTCCTGCACTAAGGCGAATGGCGGGACAAATTATTTTATAGGCCCCCTCACCTTCTCCACACCACAAATCACCAGTACAGTTTGTGACTGGGCACATCGCTATCACGCGAAGCCCATCAAATTATCAAGACAAGACAATCACCAGTACAACTCTGCCTGGCCTGAGAGAGGACAGGCAAGGCAACGGCTCGGTAGCTTATGATGCCCGTTCTACGGCATATTTCTTGTTATATGCCTACACACCTTCAGCGGATATATGCCAAAAGACTGGCTCGATCCCCTCAGGTGAATTCTGTTTCTAAGCAAGCTCATGATTTTACGTGACTGTTGATATTATGATCGTAACCACGGGACTTCCAGTTTCTTGAACCACAGGGATGTGACTTTTCATTTTCAGAATCCCCCGAGCTTTGGCAGGGATTCGAACTGCGGCCACCTTGGTTAGAAGCCAGTGACTATGCCATTAGGCTGAATTATATGTGTCCTGACCGTTTACCCTTTTTAAAAGCAAGTTTGCAGTGTTGTCCGGCTCCTTCGCTAAATGATTATCATAGCGGCCTTCGGTGCAGAAGCTTCCGGGTTCGATTCCCCATTGTGACGAGGCTTCTAAACACCTCCGATTAATTGCTATAACTCAGAAGCCGGGTGTGTGCTGTATGAGTTGCAGGATTGTTGAGAACGGCACAACTACCGAATCCTCAAGTCAAGGGAATTAACCATTCAAGATTAAAATCCCCTGTTCGGCCGAGGATCGAACCCGGGATCCTAAATACCGAAGATCACTGCACTAACCATTCGTCCAAGCAACCGAAATCCATGTCACTAACACTCACAGGCTCAGGGCAGATTCCGCCCACTTTCGTTGGAGAGTTTGCCTTACAAGAGCAGCACGAGGCTAGCAATAGCCACACGAAGAAGAAAAGTAACCTCCTTTATGATCGTAAATTTGATCATCGTTATGGGGCGATCAAAGAACTTGTGACAGTAAACAAGACGAGACACCTTTCTGCTCATCCTGCCTCTCAGCGGAATCCGATCATCAGTTCCAATACTGAACGTGCCGAAAGCTATTACGGAAATTTAATCGGTTTTCGATTGAAACTTGGTTAAAATTTTATTGTAACCACATACATAAATATATTTTAAACAGGTGAATTACTTTCCCCTAAAATTGGCATGAGTTGCAAAAATGTTAGGGACAGCACAAACACCCAGTTCCCATTTAAGATTAAAATCTCTCGACCTGGCCAGGAATCGAATCCGGATTCCGAAGACCAAAGGGCAAGACCCTGACAAGTCAGCCTTGTATTTAGACATTTATCTAGTGTGAAAACTGGAAACAAACGAAGAACGTCTTAAATATGCCAATTGTGGGGTTCGAATCCACCATATCTCGCACTAGTGGCGATTGGGAAACAGAAGTGCGGGGGGGGGGGAGGCCAAAAAATGTACAGACAATAGGAAGTACCCGGTTTTGCAGGATATTAAGGGGGAGGGGCACAAAACTGAGAAGAAAAGCTACAAAATGGTTCCTTACGCTCTCTAAGGGAATTTCGACAGAGGGGTAAAGGTTGACATTTTACAAACTTAAGTGCGGAAATAATTGTTTTTTTCCGCCCGGCTCCATGGCTAAATGGTTACCGTGCTGGCCTTGGCTTGGTCACAGGAGTCCCGGGTTCGATTCCCGGCAGGGTCGGGAGTTTTAACCTTAATTGGTTAATTTCGCTGGCATGGGGGCTGGGTGTATGTGTCGTCTTCATCATCATTTCATCCTCATCACGACGCGCAGGTCGCCTACGGGTGTCAAATCAAAAGACCTGCATCTGGCGAGCCAAACTTGTCCTTGGCACTAAAAGCTATATGCGACGTCGTTTTATAGTTTTTTGAGACTTTCATTCAATACTATACAATAAAACGTTCCCCATAGGAACAATATTACACTTGTATTACAATTAAGTACAAGTACGGCGTGATTACACAATTAAAAATCATTTAGTAGTTGACTACACACTATGAAACTAACAGACTAAAGAGACTGCCAGACTGCCGATTACGCGCGGAAAGTGGATGAATCATACCTCAGTGTCCATGACCTTGGCAATATATATACCCTACTACCCTTCCTCACAGCACATGCAAACTTTCCACTACTTGCTGTGGCGCTATATAAATCGGTTAGCCGCGACAAGCGAGATTTTTTTGCTTATATCCGCTTATAATTTTGTTAATAATTAAAGAAAAAAGGAAATATTTAACTGATAGGACGACAGGGCTTGTAAACATTGCTTGTTTTAATAATTCCTATAAGTCCTAGTTTCAGTCGGTTAAAATGGAATACAAATGTAATGTTTTCTCCAAAAAGTGAGGGGGCGCCCACCCCCCGCCCCCTCATCGTAGCTATTGATGTTTCCCGGATACGAAGGTAGCCTTATACCACCCGTACCGCTATCATATCCGATTTCTATAAGGAAAAAAGCAATCTAAATATGGAGATCTTGCGAAATGCAACATCGGTACCACAGGTATTTTCAAAAGTGTAACAATATATCTCAGAATTAATTTAACAATGAGAAAAATGATAAATTTTGTGTTTAGAAAAACACTTCAATTCCTCATACTAAAAGCTGGAATTAAGCTTTGTGTGTGATTAGAGTTTTTGTCTGGCGAGATACAGTGTTTAAAATGCACGCACTGTCTTTGGGTACGGATTTGATTCTACTACTACTACTACTACTACTACTACTACTATGTACTTCTTCTTTCTCCCACATTTGCAGGGTCGAGAGTCCGAACTGTGTCGCACATGTTAATTTGGGCCGGTTTCACGGCAGAAATCTCTTCCTGACGCCAACACTTTGGAGGGATGTTATCACTATTGTGTATTTCTGTAGTTGTTTGCAGTGTGATGCGTTGAGTGGACATGGAGAGGAAAAAGTTGGGACAAACACAAACACCCAGTCGCCAGCCCAGAAGAATTTATCAGACGCGATTTAATCCCCGGCCCGGTCAGGAATCGAATCCGGGCCCCTCTGAACCAAAGGCCTCAACGCTGACCATTTAGTGAAGGAGTTGGACGGTACCGGCTTGATTCTAAACAATCAATGTAATTAGATAATTGTATGACTCAACTCTATCATTCTCGCCCGGAGAAAGATTAGCTTAGGGGCTTAGATGCTGGCTTCCCACCAGCAAAGCTGAGGTTCGAATCCCTGTCGATCCCAGGTTGATATTTTTATCTCAAATATCACGTGGCGTCAGGAAGGGCATCCGCCCTTAAACGCTCTGCCAAAGCCAAAATGAGCCTGGGTGACTCCTGTGACCACAGACATACCTTGGAGATGCAGAAAAAAAGTATAATTCTATCACGCTAGACCAAAATTAATTTGGATACTTATCACTTCCTGACCAAATGTAAAGCTCAAGTTATTATATGGGTCAGGTATCAAGTAGCAGATGTTCTAAATGACACCATATAGGCCGCCTGCCTATCAGTTTCGACTTTCCCACAGTGCTGCTGTCTAGCAACGAAAGCGAAATTCAACTAAAAGATTTCTACGGCTCACAAGGAACATTCGCTAAGTGTCCTTCTTAAAAGTGGTATAAAATCAATTACAATGGAAAGTTCAGCTGTAACAAATGCTTATTGTACCAATTTTGGCTGCCCATAGCGTTAATTATACACGTTTATGAGCTTAGGTAGGTGTTGGTATAATAATTAATCTTCCTTTCTTTTTTCTTTCTTAATCCGTTTACACTCCAGGATTGGTTTCTCCCTCTGACTCAGAGCGGAATCCCACCTCTACCGCCTCAAGGGCAGTATCCTGAAGCGTGAGACTTCGGGTCAGTGATACAACTAGGAAGGAAGACCAGTACCTCGCCCGGGCGGCCTCACCTTCTATGTTGAACAGGCGCCTTGTAAGGGATGAGAAGATTGGAAAGGATAGGCAAGGAAGATGGAATAAACCACTTGGAGGGCGGCTGAGGTGGGAATCGAACCCCCTCCACTCAGTTGAACTTCCGAGGCTGAGGGGACCTCGTTACAGTCCTCGTACCACGTTTCAAATTTCGTGGCAGAACCGGGAATTGAACCCGGGCCTTCGGGGGGTGGTAGCTAATAAAACTACGACAGGAAATTCATCTATTATTATTCTTGTAATTATAACTGTCTATAAATATTGTCAAACATGTTTGGGTTTCAATGTAAAAATATGTTCAGCACAAATGCAAACAACGAACACATTGGATGAATTATGCATTTGTGCAGTTTGGAGTTGAGCAACTCGAATTTTCAGTGTCCCAGGTAACATTGTCAGGAGCATCGAAGGCATCACATTCAACTGGAAACGTAGCTTTCATCCACGCATGCTTAATCATGTTACTGAATAAGGGGGCATTCAATTGGTTTTGGATATGCCCATGAAGGTTGATAGCGTTACGGCTTGTTGTTTATATTTATATTTATGCCGGACAGATTTCTACGTTAATGCCCACAAACATGTTTAGGTATATGTAAGGACTGCTAAAGAGAGGAGAACAGTCATTATTTATAACTCAGCTTTCTGACGTAGTTATTGTTATACCGATATCTATCTACGCTTATACACGTAGGCCTATATAATTACTTCTACGGGCAGCTAAAATTGGTATAATAGGCATTTATTACAGCTGAACATCCCATCGTGCCTCTGTGGTGTAGTGGTAAGTGTGATTAGCTGCCAGCCCCGGAGGGTTCCCGGCTCTGCCACGAAATTTGAAAAGTGGTATGAGGGCTGGAACGGGGTCCACTCAGCCTCGGGAGGTCATCTGAGTAGAGGTGGGTTCGATTTCCACCTCAGCCATCCTATAAGTGGTTTTCCGTGGTTTCTCACTTCTCCTCCAGGCAAATGCCAGGATGGTACCTAACTTAAGGCCACGGCCTCTTCCTTGTCTATCTTTTCTAATCTTCCCATCCTCCGCAAGGCCCCTGTTCACCATAGCAGGTGAGGCCGCCTGGGCGAGGTACTGGTCATCCTCCCCCGTTGTATCCCCTGACCCAGAGTCTGAAGCTGCAGGACACTTCCCTAGGCGGTAGAGGTGGGATCCCTCGCTTAGTCCGAGGGAAAAACCGACCCTGGAGGGTAAACAAATAAGGAGAGAGAGAACATTCCATCGTATTTGGTTTTATACCATTACCAGTCAGGCACTTGGTGAATGTTAAATTTGTCACACGCCGTGAGTGCGCTATTCGATATCAACATACAATCACCAATGATATGGAGAGAGAAAAGATGTTCCAACTCTTCAAAGATCGACTAGATTCTACCTTGGCCCAGTCCGGCTCCATGGCTAAATGGTTAGCGTGATGGCCTTTGGACTATAGGGTCCCGGGTTCGATTCCCGGCCGGGTCGGGGATTTTAACCTTAATTGGTTAAATCCAATGGCTTGGGGGCTGAGTGTGTGTGGCGTATTCAGCATTAGAAATCATCCTAGGTAGGGCCCTCATCTTCACAGACATGTAGGTCGCCTAATAGACTGTCTACGAGAAAACGACCCGCACCAGGCCTCCCCGGAGGCCATATGCCATTATTACAGTATTTACCTCGGGCCGGATCAACCCTCAAACATGGTGACATGTATCGGACACTACCACTGATCCCCCGATGATGGTTATTATACTCATCACCATTTCAGTTGTATGTTTAATTTTGAGTCCACAAGAAACGTAATTAAATGGTCGCCGTATGGGCTAATACTAAACGTCCTCTGTAAAAACCGTAAAGGAAACTGACAGTCTTTCTTCCTCGGCTGAGCAAGCAATTACTGTGTGAAGCCTGCATTTGGCGCCACGCTGGTAAGCTGGTTATCTACTTTCGTAGGTTATAGGACATTTCGTACCATCGGACATTTCGTACCACTTGACCGGCAAATTACCTGCGAAGTGTCAGTTTATGACTTTAAAATATTTATGAGAGGGCATTCCGTACCACTTGAAAGAGAAGGAAAGTAATGCGAAGTAAAAACGATTTCGTAATGAATGTATCCATTTGTACATCCATTGTCCACTACTGGCGCAGAAGCCTCCGCATGGGTTTTTTTTTCGTGTGGCTATTTCTAGCCGGGTGCAGCCCTTGTAAGGCAGACCCTTCGATGAGGGTGGGCGGCATCTGCCACGTGTAGGTAACTGCGTGTTATTGTGGTGGAGGGTAGTGTTTTGTGTGGAGTGTGAGTTACAGGGATGTTGGGGACGGCACAAACACCCAGCCCCCGGGCCATTGGAATTAACCAAGAAAGTTTAAAATCCCCGACCCGGCCGGGAATCGAACCCGGAACCCTCTGAACAGAAGGCCAGTACGCTGACCATTCAGCCAACGAGTCAGACTCCGCACGGGGTGACCACTACTGATGTTAACCTTCCGCCGGGCGCAACTGATCTTACTGGCACACGTGTTAATTCTTACCTCGTATTCGTCATCCATGAGGACCTAGCTATTTCCACCTTTCAGCAGTTTCCAGTTTCCTGGTGTCTTTCAAGCACATGTCGGTCAGTTCATGAGAATCTTTTATTTTACTTACTTGGTAATGAAATAATGCAGTAGTTTATAAATATTCACAATAATACTAATATTATCCATCCTTGTGCTCGTCAGGCATATTGCGCCCGAACACGATGTATATTTCTATAGTATTGTTTTGTTTCAGGTTTCAAACTTCAAAAAATCGACTTTCTTATGATATGTACGTAAACATAAGTGATACGTATAGTAAAAAAAACCATGGCACTACAGCCCTTGAAGGGCCTTGGCCTACCAAGCGACCGCTGCTCAGCCCGAAGGCCTGCAGATTACGAGGTGTCGTGTGGTCAGCACAACGAATCCTCTCGGAGTTATTCTTGGCTTTCCAGGTCGGGATCGTCATCTCACCGTCAGATAGCTCCTCAATTCTAATCACGTAGGCTGAGTGGACCTCGAACCAGCCCTCAGGTCCAGGTAAAAATCCCTGTCCTGGCCGGGAATCGAACCCGGGGCCTCCGGGTAAGAGGCAGGCACGCTGCCCCTACACCACGGGGCTGGCTACGTATAGTTTAAAGGGCAATTATTAAAAATAATATTGAAGTTTACTTCAGCAAATGTTGAAAATTATTTTTGTGTCTGATTTCTAAAGTGTGCCTGTGAGACCCATTACACCCGCTGGCGTGGAAATGGAATTCCAATTTGACATCAAGTGATACGGATTGTCCCGGCGTAAATATTTGGAGATTACGGGAAAACCGTTCGCAGGTAGATAACGACCTAGGTGGTACGAAATGTCCTAAGAAATCAAGTGGTACGGAATATCCGGACACCGCTTTCGTAGAGTTCACACCCATAAGGCATAGTCGCACAGACAAGTGGTCGAGTATTTAGTCCGCGCACCACCAGAACACACAGACGCTTACATCGCTAATAAGTTGGGCGAGAGTTTTCTCAACATTGTTCTCATGATATACAATCCAGGTTTTAAAAATATTACTACTTTTTCCACAATTCAGATTATAAATACGTCAGTGTTACGTTACAAGCAATTACTGTGTAAAGTCAACATTTGGCGCCTCACTGGTAAGCTGGTTATCTGTTTTCGTTGAGTTCACACACTTACGGCATAGTCGCACAGATAAGCGGGCTAGTAATTTATTCAGGACCGAGCAGGTGGCCGTGCGGCTTGGGTCACGTAACTATCAGCTTGCATTCAGGAGGGAGAGAGTGGATTCGAATCCCACTGACGGCAGCCCTGAAGATGGTTATCCGTAGTTTCCCATTTTCACACCAGGCAAATGCTGAGACTGTACCTTAATTAAGGCCGCGGTCGTTTTCTTCTCACTCCCAGCCGTCGTTGGCCTTTTCCTAGTTACCTGGGGTCGGTACTTTGTATGGATTTAGCCCAGTTTTACGAGCAGATGCTTTCCTGAGGTAATGAAATGGCGTATGGCTTTTAGTGCCGATGATCCCAGGACGGGTTCGGCTCGCCAGGTGCAGGTCTTTTGATTTGACTCCCGTAGGCGACCCGCGCGTCGTGATGAGGATGAAATGATGATGAAGACAACACATACACCCAGCCCCCGTGCCAGAGAAATTAACCAATGATGTTAAAATTCCCGACCCTGCCGAGAATCGAACCCGGGACCCCTGTGCCCAAAGGCCAGCACGCTAACCATTTAGCCATGGAACCGATGACGACCCCCAACCCATTTCACTTATACTGCGTACAGTAGCTGGACTAAACACGAGCTGACATCAGAGACTGCCTAAGTCCTAAAGGGCGTGTCCGGTTCACCTGAAGGGCGTGGGTTCGATTTCCTGTCAATAAATTTTTAAAAATATAGACAAAAGTTCCTCTTCTGGAGAGAGACATGGTCGTAAGGTTCACTCATTCTGCACCAAAAATGAGTACCAGGTTAATGCCTGGGAGCAGTGTATTGACCTAACTACTCTGCGGACGTTACGTATAGTGGAAGCCTTTACCTTCCAACTCCTCCAAGGAACTTCATGACCTGTGTGGAGATAGCTTTGCCTTTTACACGCTAAGTGAATCTGTGCATGTGATTCTCAAGTTCCGTTAACCAACTTCCCTTGTCATCAGTCTATTAAAAGAAGAATAGTAGAATAATACCATCCTATACAACTCAACTTCACTTCACTTCACAGACTGGGTACAGATTGCAGAAACGGTCTAATGCGACAGCAAAAAACAGTCATCCTTTCCTCTCAAGACGTCCTGAAGGACACTGTTGAAGATGGCTTCTCTTGTAAACTGTTTCACGGTTGAACGCACACTCTGTATTTATGGATCTGCCGCTTCACTTACAGCTATGTCGGCTGTATTGACTGGTTTCCTTTCGTTTCTTTAGTAAGGCCGCAATTTAAAAGTAGTTGACCGGATAGAAAAAAAGAAAAACGCAAAAAAATTGTACTTGTGATTTTAAGGGCGGAGTTTTTAAGATTTACCGTCCCTGCGGTCTAGAGGTAGCGTGCTCACATCTCGCCCGGGGATCACAGGTTCGATTCCCGAGCAGGTCAAGGGTTTTTGCCTGGAACTGATTATTGGTTCTAGGTCTTCTCAGCCTACGTGTTTACAAGAGAGGAACTATCTGACAGGGAGACGGCCACCCCGGTCTAGAAAACGAAGAATAACGGCCTAGAGGATTCGTCGCACTGACCCTGCGTCACCTTGTAATCTGCAGGCCTTTGGCTTGAGCAGCGGTCGTTTGGTAGGCCAAGGCCCATCAGAACTGTAGTGCCATGAGTCTGTATGTTTACTTTTTTGTTTTTAAGAACCGTATCATATCTGAATGACGAACCAGTAGTACTAAGTTGTTCGAAAAGAAACCTCAACTGATAGGATTCAAACTGCTGATGAATATAATACACAGTAGGATGGGATCACCGTGCTCGATAGCTGCAGTCACTGAAGTGCGGCCAGTATCCAGTATTTGGGAGATAGTAGGTTCGAACCCCACTGTCGGCAGCCCTGAAGATGGTTTTCCATGGTTTCCCATTTTCACACCAGGCAAATGTTGGGGCTGTACCTTAATTAAGGCCACGGCCGCTTCCTTTCCACTCCTAGCCCTTTCCTGTCCCATCGTCGCCATAAGACCTATCTGTGTCGGTGCGACATAAAGTAACTAGCAAAAAAAAAAAAAAAAGGGTGGGATGCTCTGTTATTGCTTCATTGTACAAGTAAGGGTGTTCTGAACTTCAGCTCTCTCTGTACAGACATTTTTGTTGAGCTGTATCTTGTGTTATTGATGTGTCTATAAATGTAGGCTATGCTTGTAGTTGATTCAGGCAAGGATAGGGAACAGTGTTTCGGGACATGAAATAAGGTTAGATCTCAACATTTTCTGGGAGTAAATAAATACAAGTTACTCTTTAAGATATCCGTTGGAGGTCATCGGAATCGAGTTCGAATCACAGAACTTCGATACTGCAGTTATCTTTTGTTACACGGTCGGCAATAAAATCAGGTGAATGAAGGTACAAAGCTCTCATCAAAGTATAGAAGATAGAAAATAGAATAGAAAATATTTGATTTTGTTTAACATCTTTCCTATGCAGTGCAGGTCATGTAGCTATAAGCTTGTATTTCGGAATTGATTGGTTCAAGCCCTTGAAATTTTAAAGATGGTTTTCCGAGGTTTCTAATTTTCGTACCAAACAAAAAGAGCTAGCCCATAATTAAGATAGCGGACATTACTTTCCTAGCCCGAGCTCTTTCCTATTCCAGCATCACCGAAATCTCACCTACATTAGCAAGACCATAAATAACGACCAATAAAGAATCTATAATAAATTATGTGTGCTTCTGAAATACTGCAACGAAATAGCTCCGTAAATAGACTTAATTTAGACCAGCTGATTTGCACTGTATGGTTTGACACACGTCTCCGCATTCAAGGTTGTGAGACCGAATTCTGGCGCAAGTCACCCAACATTTAAGAATGCTTAAACGCGAGGACACTTTACCGCCTGAGTTACTCAACCCATTATTATTATTATTATTATTATTATTATTATTATTATTATTATTATTATTATTACGACAAGGTGTACGAGATATTTTGTCAGTCGGAGCTCTGTGTGTGTGTGTGTGTGTGTGTGTGTGTGTGTGTGTGTGTGTGTGTGTGTGTGTGTGTGTGTGTGTGTGTGTGTGTGTGCGCGTATGTGATAGAAAGTTGGTCGTGTCCTGTGGCTCGTATTTGCTGGATATAAAGATGTTCACATTGTCGAGCTATATTCAGCTTAATTTACGTGACAACTGCGTGTCTGTAAGTGCCTTACTCTGACTTCTTGTCCAACAAAGACTCTGAAGATAGGACCCTTTCAGACTCCTCGTTATAATGCACCTGACTTGACCTCACCTCTATACAAACACAATGTACTGTGCTCTTGAAGCGGCTTACACAACTCGCAATGATGCTTTAAGAGAGCATTAGTGGCCTGTCCAGACACGCACAGCACACACTCGCCCACGTTGTGTCGGACTACAGCAAGGATTGGCGAAATTCTCAACACGTAAGGACTCTATTCAGGGAAGTTAATTCAACATTTAGAGCGTTCATTGAACGTTTCAGGTGCGACTTCGGTGACTGAATGTAAAATTTACGCAGGACAATCTCATTTTCCTAAGACAGGATTGATAAGCACAAAGCAGAGTGCCACTAATAGGGTTGACAGAAGGAAAATCTGATAGCCAGGCCAGTAGTGTAGTAGTACCATGTTTGCCTCTTACCTGAGCTTGATTCTCGATTAGATCAAGGATGACTTATGGACTCTGGGATGGAATGGGTTTTATTCACGAGGAACCTAAACCACGTCGAGTAAGGAAGCACAAACGAACTCGTTCAGGACGAACATATGTGCAACTTCTCTTTAAAAACTCACATTAAATCACCGCACTCTACAGATATGATCATACCGAATAGTTTACCACCGGGCGAGTTGGCCGTGCGCGTAGAGGCGCGCGGCTGTGAAGCTTGCATCCGGGAGATAGTAGGTTCGAATCCCACTATCGGCAGCCCTGAAAATGGTTTTCCGTGGTTTCCCATTTTCACACCAGGCAAATGCTGGGGCTGTACCTTAATTAAGGCCACGGCCGCTTCCTTCCAACTCCTAGGCCTTTCCTATCCCATCGTCGCCATAAGACCTATCTGTGTCGGTGCGACGTAAAGCCCATAGCAAAAAAAATAGTTTACCACACCAAAAGAATTCACTTTTGATTTATAGTGAACTTTTGTAATCAATGTAGTGACTCGTTCTTCCTTCCCTGTTCATCGTACAAATTAAAGTTGGAATCTTTCAACATTTTACGACCTCTGACAATGACTGTGAAACGTAGGATAACTCATGAATCCTATAGGCGATCTTGCTATTCAGAGCCACTCGCATTTCGCCTCTCTCAAAGTTAAAGTTTCCACCGTCCTACTGTGGAGACGGTTTTCTATTAGCTGCTAACATGGTGGGCACGAACCAAGACATTGTGTGGCGCTTTCAACGATACCGACAATATTGCTATTTCTAGGTTCCTCTTCAGCCTAGCGAGACCATCCGTGGGGCTGTATGCAGGGTGGTTCAAAATAACAGGGCCGATGACCTAGATGTTAGGCCCCTTTCAACAAGCATCATCATCATCAAAATAACACCGACAACGCTCAGTATGTTGTGCAGGACGGCAAATTGATAATTTTCCAACAGTGAACCCATGTCTGGAAATGCATGGTTTGGGTGCTGAGGGGCGTCAAAATATGGCAATGCCTGGGATATGGGAAATGATGCGCGTCCTACATGTCGTCACGAAACATCCACTAACCTAACAAGGGCATCATATCGTGCATAAATTACCTCGGCAGTGCAAAGACTGACGCCCATTGTCAAATACTGTACAGTACATGTAGGTTGAGTAATCAAGTAGAAGGTCGACAATTCGAACCCCTTCTGTAATTTAATACACGATATGATGCTCTTGCTGCATTAGTGGAGGTTTCTTGCCAAAGTGTGGAGCATGCGCCCATATCCGAGCCATTGTCAAACTTTGAAGCTCGACTGCACCCAAATCCATGAATTTTCCGACAGGGGTTCTTTCTTTCCTTATTTCTGTACTACTGATTTAACTTCGCACTAACACATAGAAGGTTTTCGGCGACGGAAGGAAGGATGGGAAGGTAGACGCTGTGGCCTTAATTAAGGTACAGTCCCAGCAGTTGCCAAATGCCGTCTCTGACAAAGGTCTCTCACAATCACTTCTATCCTTACCGACTCTTCTATTATTTTATCCGGTTAGGGGCGCGCAGCTGTGAGCTTGCATCCGGGAGATAGTGAGCTTGAACCCCACTGTCGGCATCTCTGAAGATGGTTTTCCGTAGTTTCCCATTTTCACACCAGGCAAATGCTGGTGCTGTGCCTTAATTAAGGCCACAGCCGCTTCCTTCCCACTCCTAGGCCTTTCCTATCCCATCGTCGCCATGAGACCTATCTGTGTCGGTGCGGCGTAAAAACAAATTGTCAAAAAATGTATTTTATCCACACCCACCACCCCCTGTGCTTTGAGCTCGCGAGGTGACTGTACAATCAACTACGCTACACAGCCGGTTTCTTCTCATTTCAATTCTGTGCCTTTTTATAATTATCTCCGAATAATCAAACACACTAGTACAGACGTTGCAGTGACGCAAACTACTAGATAGAGATTATACTCAGTAAAAACACTAGGCTGAATACCATAATGTTGTAAGCCACTGAAGAAACAATGATATGTTATTGGCAAAGTTCATTTAACGCGATTGATGTACGTGTAAAGCAGCTTTGATGGTGGGGTCAAATGAGGCGAATGAAGGATGATAGGGTACATAAGAGAATAATGGACTCGTATGTGGAGTGTAAGAGAAGCAGAGGGAGACTGACGCGGTAAATGTTAAACTCAGCTTTTATTGATTTGAAGATAACAGGTGTAGAACCGAAGTAGACCACAGAGCTAGTTGCAAAATAGACAACTGTAGAGGCACATAGTTAATTCACAGAGGTTTGCAGACTGAATGATGAAAGGATTAACAGTGTATAATGAAAATGTATGTATGTATGTATGTATGTATGCATGTATGTATGTATGTATGTATTGTAACCGTTCATCACCACACCATATACATGTCATGAGGTTCAGTTAATAATATATGCCGTTTTTCGCGATATTCTGCGACATATAGTGTCATAATGAACATTTTTCACCCAGTCCTGGACACGAATGGCACCGCGCCAGCTCGGAGAGCAGAGGTCTCGTTACGCGCACCGAGAGAAAAAGGAGCTATGTAGAGCGAGTCCTTGGAATAACTCTCTCACTCCGCAGAAGGCGGGTCATTGATAAAATTATATTTAATAATAATAATAATAATAATAATAATAATAATAATAATAATAATAATAATAATAATGTGTGCGCCTGATCGAAGGGAAAATTCCGCACAGGGGCTGGAAACGAGAGTGAAAGTCGTTCCTCCCTGCTGACGAAGCAGCCAACTACTCTGTGACATATTTACGAACCCTTTGTAGGAAAGAACGTTGAGTCCAGAAACAGGGTTTGCTTGGCTGTTAAGTGTTAGGAACATTCATACGATAACTTCCGCTCCATCTCGACACTATATTAACAGCCGCATGCAAATTATAGATCACCGCCAGCGTTGTAGACTCGATGTGTTATGAGACGAAGTGATTCCACCCATTTTCTTTATTAAATGAGATCGAGGGTAGGGTCTCAGACGTGTACCCCGTAGTCTGAAGAACATGGGTTCGATTCCACGTAGATTGACGTCCATGGATCAATACCAGGAGACCTGGAAGGGTCGCATCTTCTATATGCATTCTTGTGTGTGAAGTGTATATGTTGTTGTCATAATTTGAGACGATTGTTCTTGTCTCTATGTTATTTATACTGTATATGCTTGTATTATTCGATGGTGTTATGGTGCGTTACAGGAAACCAACGTTGCTTGGGTCCGCCTTGTGATATGTTAGTGCAAGACATCCTGGAGAAACATGCTTGTGCGATATTTTAGTAATTGATTAAGGTAGTTAGGTAAAATCTAATATGCAAATACGGTGATATGTTTTTCATGAATATAAGATGTGCGTAACCGTATTTCGTTAGATGCCTCAATACCATGAGAGACACCAATGATTGTGTCGTTTCGCGAGAAGTGCCATACCAAATGAATATATTTAATCGTTTGTTTCTTGTACAGTATTGTAAGAGATACCAGCGGGTATCGATAGTATAGAAAGTATTCAAAGAAAAATGTAAGTTCTTAAGTGCGTGTGTACAAGATGATTTGGAAGTGTCAAATGAGAGTCAAATATATGTAACAGACTGACGTGAACATGGAGACACTCTCCAGATAATTGATTTATCATATGTGTTTATATGACATTGCCTCGTGTATACTTTTTACCCTTGTGACTATTAAAATAGTCATTAAAATTTTATGTTTTTGATTGGGAACAAAAATCTTCTCATTTAGTGGTTAACGTATTCCTCTCATATTGTAGGACACCCTACTTTCAATATATTTAAATTAGTGCCCATTTTAGTCGAACAGACCATTGACCCGTATGCTCTTGAGTTTAGCCGTGGATACAATGAAAGTAGGGAGGACGGGACTTCGATGCCCGGGATCGATTGCCGAAGTTCTCATTCAACAGATTTCCATTCAAATATTTATTTGTGAAACTTAGTTATTTTAATGATGCCATGTGGAGCCCGGGACTGGACTGAAAGCTGCTATAGCCTACTGATCATTCAGATAAGGGGTCGGATTTGTAAGGTACGCGAACATTAGCCGGAATTTATGAAACAATGGGAAAATACAGCTAAAAGATCGAGAGACAATGAAAGGGAATGGTCTGATCGGTAAAGATTCTCTAGAAAGAGATAAGAAGGAAGAGAAATTATGACGATCACTATAATTCGGGAAGTCATTAAAGTAGTATATCTAATGAGAGCGTGCAGAGAACTAGAGCAAGACTTAACAGATGAGAAGTAAAGGTTGAAATAGCAAAAGGAAAGGATTATACTCAATTGTCTAGTTATGGAATAAACATGTGGTGCACGGAGAAGATAGTAACCGAATGAGTTAAGTACGTGGCATAAGTAGTGTTTCCGTAAGTACATGTGGGAGATGGTGGGTTCGAATTCCACCATAGGCAGTCCTGAAATGTTCATTTGTAAGATTACGTAGCCTAGAACTTTCAGTCATTCTCACTGAAAGTGTTAGGTGAAACACCTGATAGTGTAACCAAATTGGTCTGGTCCCTATCGGAAGAAACATCAGATAAACCCTGATACGCTTTTCCATGGTTTCACATTTTGACATCAGGCAAATGCAGTTGCTGTACCTCAGTTAAGGCCACGCTTGAAACTTTCCCAGTATTAACCCTTTCCTATCTCACGGTCACCGTAAACCTGTACGTGATAGTACGGCGTTTAACCCCAAGCAATAAGCACACACTGCAGAATTAAGGCAGAGAGCAGAATTATTTTCTTATTACACAGAATTAAGTATAATTTGTATTACTCCTGGGCTGAATGTGATCAATGTGGCGGCTTTCGGTTCCGTTGGTCCTAGGTTCGATTATCGATCGGACCAGGGATTTTAGAAAGAGCTGGTTCATTCCTTAGCTCTAGGACTGGCTATCTGTGTTCGTTTTAATACACACCTCTCAACGTACACGCAACACTACACAACATACTACTAACCACCATAGAAACACGAAATAGTGAATACATCCTTCCACATAGGGATGGAGTCTGGATGGGCATCCGGCCGTAAAGCTAGGCTAAATCCACATAATCTAAGTAATGGAAAAAGGTTAGGAAGAAGATGATGTTACTAGGGGAGTTTATTGAAATCCTCCCTAGATGAGAATGTACCATAAATAGGGATTATAAGAAACAAAGGAATCCTCTTGAGTATATGACTGATTCTGAATGTGTAATCAAAACATCTCCATAACTTATCATCGAAGCTGAAAGCATTAAATCTTCATGCTGCAGCTCTGGAGTTATTCAGTTCGTACATAAAAAAATCGAATCCCAGAGCTATCAGCTTCATTGGCGTATGCTGAGTCCAAGACGTGAGCTGCCACTAGACTTAGGTTACTCCTTTTCGATGGTTGGTTTAGTGAATGTCAAACCTTTTAAGAATTTTGAGCTGCAGCCAATAGCCAACGGAGTAGCCTACTGTGTTGTCTAGGCTGCTTCACAAGCTACTGCCCTGTCCACTGATCAGAGATGGTAGCCTAAGATATAGCAAATTGTCCGACTTTATGGCTAAATGGATAGAATGCTTGCCTTTGGTCCGACGGCTCCGGTTCAGTTCTTAGAATGAAACCCCTCGTGCTGTTAATTTACCTGGCTTGGGGACTGGGTGTTTATGACGTCTTCGCCATTCATTGCATCCTCATTAGGTCAGCATCAATCCTATACAGATGCTATGCACCATTATTATTATTATTATTATTATTATTATTATTATTATTATTATTATTATTATTATTAAATACAAATGTTGAATTTTACAGCACTACCAGAGATCGTACACATCGTTCACTGGTTTATTACCTTCCTCGGGAGATCAGTGGTGGTGTCCGACCCATGATCACGGGTTCGATTCCAACCCACAAAAGAGAACACTAAACCTGAAGGATTGCATTTTATTCTAGCAGATCTACCTATAAAAGGAAAACTATAGCCTATTACTCCTATAACAGCAGCCCTGCAGTGTCTTCCTACAAAGATGTAGAAGCAACAGGAGTGAAATATCAGCACTCTGTTATCTATGAGGTGAGGAAGGATATACGATGAGGAACGCATGGCTGTTAGTAAGCAGTGGCGATCTGATGGACCGAAGCCTAGCACACCTATACCCCCCGGTCCCTGCACCTATTGGGCATACATCAGCAAGCCGCGCGAGGTGGATTGAGGGGAGATAGACACATAGCCTGGACTGCAATATCAGTCTCCGAAGCCTTGCTCTAAAATACGTGCGGCGTTTTTTCTCATTGCTTTCAACTTTTGTAAATGGAACAACGTGTCAGATGCTTACACTATAATGTGCTATAGATTTTCATCGTTCTCATTTGAGGTTTGGGCTTCACCGATAGCCTTGGTAGCCCTCAGTATACGCCACTGGTCAGCATTTATCCCGAAGGTAATTAACCACCGAATTTTTCCTCATTTTCTCCAGCTGAAATATGGGATGGCACTATATTTCAAACCCCCCCTCAACAAATATAACTTTATATATATATAAGTATAGTTATACAGTTTGCAGTAGACATGTTTAGCCAGTCTGAGTAGCTCAGACTGTAGAGCGCAGGTCTTCTCATCCGAAGTTGTTGGGTTCTTTTCTGGTTCAATTCAGCGCTATTTAAAGGTGCGATATGCCATCTTCATGTTAGTACATTTTTTGGAACGCAAAAGAATTGGTTGGAGGTGAAATTCCGGCATATCTTCTCACCCCAGCCTACGGAAAAAATATGGTACTCAATATATTTGTAGACTACAAATACATAAACCTGATGACCATAGATGTCGCAATTAAAAGAAACTACAAAAATACGTCCATGACAGTGACAAGATGCCACGAATAGCACGTTCGACCTCGTGCTACGACAGTTTCCGGCAGTTGTCCTTGATGTGGATTATCCTCTCTTTTCATTCCAAAAAGAACCATTTCTGCATAGACCAAAGCAAGCATGCTTGTAGTTTTCCGTGACATTTGATATCCAGTGTTGCCAACTTATATTTTCAAGATCCGCTAAATACCACTAATGATCCGCTAAAATTCCGCCCAAGAAATCCGATCTCAAATAATGAACAATAAAACTGAGCAATAATAATAATAATAATAATAATAATAATAATAATAATAATAATAATAATAATAATAATAATAATAATAATAATAATAATAATAATAATAATAAATGTCTGCACTCATCTGATCTGGAGTTTCACTGGGATTAACACCCTGCCGGCGAGCTAAAACTTGTAGGCGTTTTACTGCCTGGTGCAAACTAGGTGAACCCCTACCTTGGTGAATCCCCTACCTCAAGGGCCACACACAGAACAGGCCAGTTTATTAAACGGTATTCCTTCATACATAAATATAAATGCTACTCTCCCCAGTTTCATGATCTGTCGTCATTCGTCAACTAAGAGATAAGTACCGATTCCCCACGCATTACAAATTTATGATACCATGATCTCATAACATCAAATCCAAATAACATGTTTTCCTCATGTGACTGCTACCTCCTGACAAGAAATACGGAATAGCTCGGAGACAGACTGGAGTACAAATTAAAAAAAAAAAAAGCAAAATGGATAAAACACTAAATTCCGCTAAAATAAATCTAGAATTCCGCCAAAAATCCGCTGTCCGCTAAATGATATATTTCTCTGCCAACAGTCTTCTAATTCCGCCAAATTTAGCGGAAAATCCGCTAAGTTGGCAACACTGTTGAATCATGATCATAGCCACGGTACCACCAGTTTTATGTGGAAACGTAACCACTCTGGACGTAATTTTTCATTTCAAAAGTCTCTCATGCATTGGACAGAATTCGAATCGCGGTTACCTTGGTGAGAAGCCTGTGAAGATGCCACGACCACTATTGTACAGGCCATGAAGATTAACGGAGGCTATTTGTGACTTCGGCATGGCATTGGCTGGATGTGTAGCAGTACATTCATGAGCATGAACTGAGTAAGGCAGTAGCGTCAGTAACTAATTGTATAGCTTTCTATATACGTAGAACATTCAAAAAGCGTAATATTTTGACTTTGATTTGAAACATATTCCTTTAAAATGTTTTTTTTTGAAGGTTATACGTTACTTTTAGAATGAAACAATTAATGTTTTAAGAATTAATCCATTGTGAAGTTAAGGGTTAACCTGGTACCGGTAGTCCATCCTCTAATTCTAACAGACCAAGTGATCCCCGAGCCTGGAAGCAGTAGGGAAAAAAACCAAAGCCTGTTCCAATCATTCGACCGGGTCAGGAATGGAATGAATGAAGCCCTCCCCCCCCCCCCCCATCTAGCGACAAGTGTAGGAATTGTGCCGCCTGCCAAAGCTCTGTCGCACTCCTCTGGGGCAATGATTAATGACTAACATATGAAATGAAATGATATTGGAGGGTGTTGCTGGAGTGAAAGATGATAGGGAAAATTGGAGTAACCGGAGAAAAACCTCTCCCGCCTCCGCTTTGTCCAGCACAAATCTCACGTGGAGTTACCGCCATTTAAACCACGGAACCCAGCGGTGAGAGGCCGGCGCCGCGCTGCCGCCTGAGCCACGGAGGCTCCTGGAATTAGTAGACTCGTTCCTAAATTATTTGATTTCCTGACCGCAAAAAACGAAGCATCTTTGACTTCTTTTCAGTACTCACTCCAATTAAATGTTCCTATAGTACCTTATTTTGAGTACCTGTGCATCTTCTCCAATTCTCACCTTAAAAATATTATACCACTAAAAACAATTAACTCAGTATCACAGACCAGGAGACATTCAGGATCTGGAGGGATAGACAGAGTAGTTTCCTCTAAAAGAAGCTACAAGTTAACACAGAAAGTAGAGTGCAGAACAGTGAAAAGAATGTGCAGTCTCTGCATGGGAAACAGAATATATTTCGCAAACTAGTGTGCATCTTAAACAGTATGTTGTCATCTCGTACATCCTGCCAGCCTCAATGGTCGGTCAGCGAGACCGCTACACAATTAAAATGAACGTATTAACACTTTCACTTTCCCAAACTCCCGGTCATAGCAAATTAACACCACTGTTAAGATTCATCACAGCGAAATGAGCTTGGACTAGTTTTGTCTATAAAGAAACTAATATTAATGACACAACTTTCTGATTCCCACATGTGAGAGTTTTTGCTCACTTTCCTCAAGAAAAAAACATTGAATGATGGTGGTTCAAAGACTGTTTTTAGATTTTTTCTTTTCTAGTGGTTTAACGTCGCACTAACACATACAAGGTGGCGCGATTATGGGGAAAGGCCTAGGATTGGGAAGGTATCAGCCGTAGCCTTAATTAAGATACAGCCTCAGCATTTTCCTGGTGTGAAAATGGGAAACCATGGAAAACCATCTTCAGGGCTGCCGACGGTGGGACTTTTTTACGTCGCACCGACACAAATAGGTCTTATGGTGACGACGGGATAGGAAAGAACTAGGAGTGGGAAGGAAGCGACAGTGGCCTTAATTAAGGTACAGCCCCAGAATTTGCCTGGTGTGAAAATGGTAAACCACGGAAAAGCATCTTCATTGCTGCCGACTGTGGGATTCGAACCTACCACCTCCCGAATGCAAGCTTACAGCTTCGCGACCCTAACCACACGACCAACTTGCTCGGTAGGATTGTTTTTGTTTTGGTACTAAATATGTGCTCGGTTCACCCAGAAGACCACGGGTTATATTCCCATACAGGAAGTCGGAAAATTTAGAATCTAATCTTCAAGTTCTGGGAAGGCGCACGAGTTCACTCAGCCTACACAAAAAAGTACCAAGTTAACTCCTAGACGTATCAGGCACAGAGCTAACCAATGGGGTAGACTCGACGTTACTCCCTCTGGCCCCTGGGGCCTACGTGACCCGGCATTGCTTTGTTTTACTGGTCCTTATGTTAAAGTAGCGTAATTGCATGGAATTTTCAAAGCAATTAAGGGCATATGGCAAACGTACTGAGTCGCATCCTGAGTGTCAAATTTTCATTCAAATGTTATAAACTCGAGGATTCCTGACCCACAAGGGCATGGGGGAGGGTTGCAGTAAAATGAAATGGCGTAGGGCTTTTTAGTGCCGGGAGTGTCCGAGGACATGTTCGGCTCGCCAGGTGCAGGTCTTTTGATTTGACTCCTGTAGGCGACCTGTGCGTCATGATGAGGATGAAATGATGATGAAGAAGACACATACACCCAGCCCCCGTGCCAGCGAAATTAAACAATTATGGTTAAAATTCCCGACCCTGCCGAGTATCGAACCCGGTACCCCTGTGACCAAAGACCAGCACGCTAACTACTTAGCCATGGAGCCGGACAGGGTTGCAGTATGATGGGATTAATGATATTTATACTTACGAAGTCTTGAGGCTGTGGAAATTGGTTAAGTCTTTTTGCGACTCACGAACTAACATTAGATATTGCATAATCTTCATGAAACCGAGTGAGTTTGCTGAGCAGTTTGGATCTGTAAATCTTGGCTCGCATTCGGGAGATGGGTCGGATTCTACTATCGGCAGCCCTGAAGATGGTTTTCCGTAGTTTCCCATTTTCACACAAGACAAATTATATCCCGGCCGTTGAAAATTATAATAGCGTGATAAATTGTGTGTACCATCATCAATCGTGCACGAGTTCAATCCCGCAGTTGAAATAAAAATTAAGTGACGAGACGAAGTGAGAGGGAGCCGGAAATCCTGAATGAATAACACGACAATTATCACTTATCTACCGTGGCACTGTAGCAGGCGGTGGACGTGGAGGTCTCGCGTTACAAGTAGAACGTACAAAAGAATCAGACCAAGAAGTTCTTCCTACGTGCTCTACATGCACCAGCACTGGAAGTACGCTCTGATGTTTCTCGAACAATACTGGACTTGTGAACTGAATAACCAGACACGGTTCAAAGTTGGATCAGCTCTCGAGGATGGGATTGGGAGGTCTACAATTTATACAAGTTCATTTTACAAAGGAGCCAGCTTTTCGAGCTGTAAGCAATAACATAATGAACAGTTTACACTGTTTAGTGGAATTCAGGGTAACAATATACTTTGATTAAATCCCACATGCATTAGCCGGGATTTCAACTGTGGCTGTTTTGGTGAGAAGCCGGTGTCGACACAACTCGCCTATTTTTTAATATTTCTTATTGCTTGCATTCCCCATCATGAAGGGGTGAGGCGGGCCACCCAGAGGACAACAACGTCTCTCCGGCCAGGAGAGTGGGCATGGTAAAGGAGGAGAGAAGGATAAGTGAGTTGGATGGAAGGGTGTCGTAATGCAAGTTATTAGAGGTATAGTTTTATTCCGTTTTGTGCGAAAGGAGGACAAGATCAAAGGATATACTTTATTTATTGTTTTCTGATTGTTTTTCATCATTATTTTTTCTTCTTTTTTTCATGTATAGGCCTATATGGTAGGTCATATGACAAGAGTTACATTTTGAATTTTGAGTAGGCTATACTATTACAAACATGTATGTGAACTGGATTATTTAAATACATATGATGGTAGGACATAGTACAAGAGTTACTTCTGAATTTGAGTACAATTTTACACTATTAGAAACATAGAATGAATAGGAAAAATGATAAGGTACTGAACCCTTTGGCATAAAGGTCATGGGTTCAATACAAACTCGCCTATCACGCCCCAGACCTTAAAAGAAGCCATCTCCGCTCAAGCTATAAAGGTTCTCGGAGGAGTGGAAGGTAGAGGTGTCCACTGTTCGTGACTTCGCTCAGTGAAAATCTGGACAAAACAAACGTTTTTACAAACAACGATTTAGAACGATTAGGTTGGCAACAGAAGGGTTTTGGCTATTGAATGGTAACGAAATAAAAGACCTACCAATTCCACAGGAGCTGTAATTCCAATTCACAGTTAACCTTTCTCCGTCCGGTGTCGGGGGCAACGCGTCCGCCTGTCACCCGACGGCCCGGGTTCGATTCCCGGCCGGGCCAGGGGTTTTTAATTGTAAATGATTAATATCCTTGGCCTGGGGACTGGGTGTTTGTGTAATCCTTAATGTTCCTTTCCTCACATTCAACACTTTACTCTTCCGCCATTTCCAAATACACGCAGGTTCACAACATATGGTGCAAAGTAAGGCCAAAAGATATTCGTAGGTCGACGCCCAGAATAAATAGCATTTTAAAAAACTTTCTCCGCTAGTCCAACGCCGCGCGCGGCACACGTGAAAACCTCGTCCACTCTGAAATAATGCTGCAAGCTTAGTTCGTAACGAATTTGTGTGATATAAAATGGAATCAATTCCTGGAAATAAAATAAATGCTTGTGTTTACATAATGGCATTCTTTACATAAAGTTAGATTTTTAAAAACAATTAATAATAACTAGCAAGATACCCGTGCTTCGCTACGGTATTGTACTGAAATGTATAATTGAATGCTTAACTTTTTATATATAATCCGCCGAAATTCTCGATCTGACTCGTTTTCTGAGAGAATCCGCCAAATTTCGCGATCTGACTCGTTTTCTGAGAGATAACGGCAAAGTTACTCCCATTTTTCAATCTCTTTCCAGCAATCGATTTCGTACTTCCCGGGCTAGGTCCAGGTATTCCACCCGGTCAGTTGGGTCCCTAGACATTTGCCACCTTTTCCTATAAGCATTTTTAATATGGATCAAATTATTGAGGAGATCCGGAGTGGTGTCGTCTTGGGTGCCTTGGAGGTACTAAACCCGTGACCGGACTGCATTACTAGTCATTACCCGACCAGGTCCCGTTTCCAGCGCGGTCCACACATTTTGACGACGGTCCAGAACATGTTTATTTTTATTATAAAAATAAAAATAGTTGAATTTAGGTTATTATTATTATTATTATTATTATTATTATTATTATTATTATTATTATTATTATTATTATTGATGTTCTTTACCCCATAGCAAGATGCAAGACCGCTACTTGGCGGTAAATTATATCTGCTGCCATTGTCATTGCTGACAATGTCACCAGCACCATTGTCGCGCGTAGGCAAGTGTGCGGGATTTTTAGCGATACGAATGACATACTTCCGTGCATTATTGACCTTATTATGGAGGTGAACAATTGCACGGTCAATATTATTCCTATCGTTTATTTCAAATATGACCGGCTCCATGGCTAAATGGATAGCGCGCTGGCCTTTGGTCATAGGGTCTCGGGTTCGATTCCCGGCAGGGTCAGGAATTTTAACCTTAATCGGTTAACTTCGCTGGCCCGGGGGCTGGGTATATGTGTCATCTTCATCATCATTTCATCTTCATCACGAGGCGCAGGTCGCCGACGGGAGTCAAATAAAAAGACCTGAATCTGGCGAGCCGAACTTGTCCTCGGACACTCCCGGCAATAAACGCCACACGCCATTTCATTTTAAATATGTTTTTTTTTTTGTTTATATGCCAGGAGAATCTGCTGTAATCTAACATTAAGTTCACCGAGTTCGATAGCTGCAGTCGCTTAAGTGCGGCCAGTATCCAGTATTCGGGAGATAGTAGGTTCGAACCCCAATATCGGCAGCCCTGAAAATGGTTTTCCGTGGTTTCCCATTTTCACACCAGGCAAATGCTGGGGCTGTACCTTAATTAAGGCCACGGACGCTTCCTTCCCACTCCTAGCCCTTTCCTGTCCCATCGTCGCCATAAGACCTATCTGTGTCGGTGCGACGTAAAGCAACTAGCAAAAAAAAAAAAAAAAAAAAAACTTTAAGTTCTCCAAAGGAAAAGATGGCTCTTGAAAACGAACCCAGGAAAGATTATAAATGATCGGTTTATGATCAGAATAAGTACATTATGAACAGTAAAATCAATTGGTCTCAACTCCTTTTTCACCCCACCGCCGTTAAGATGAATTTACCCCCCCCCCCGCCTCCAAAAAAGGAAGACGTGTTTCTTTATGTTTAAAGGAGATTCCAAATACCAATGTTCACTTCTCTTACCTTCAGTTTTGAGATATACGTATCCCCATAAAAAGAAATCAGTTTCTTTTCCCTTTCCTTCACAATCCACGCCCCCTCCCTCCTAAGTGAATTTTCCGGCAAAAAATAATTGTTTCTTTAATAGTAAAGGATCTTCTAAATACCATTTATCCCTACTCAAACATCTGAAGTTTTTGAGATATGTGTCCTAATAAAAGTAATGCAACTCCTTTTCACCCTCTCGCCACCAAGATGGTTTCCCCCACAAAACGTTTTTTCTTTGTTTCTAAACGAAATCCAAATACTAATTTTCACGTCTGTAACAACGTTCTTTTATTAGATGTAAGTATCCTCATTCAATTAATTTTCCATTCTTTCACCACCTCCTCCTCCCACCCTTCATTGCAATTTCCGAGAATACGTGCTTTTTTTACTTTTAAAGCAGATTCCAAATACTAATTTTCACGTCTGAAAAATCTTTCGTTTTTGAGATAATAGTATCTTCATACAAATAATTTTTCAATTCTCCTCCCCCCTTAAGTGGATTTCAGAAAACAAAAAATACGCATTTCTTTATTTTTTGAAAGAGATTTCAAATACCAAATTTCACGTCTGTGAAATCTTCAGTTTTCGAGGTATCAGTATCCTAATTAAAAAATTCAACCCCATTTTCAGTCATTTTTACCCCCCCACACCCCACCCAACTGGCTTTTCCGAAAACAAAAAATACACGTTTCTTTATTTTTAACAGAGATAAAAAATACCAGTTTTCACTTCTGTAACATGTTAAGTTTTCGAGATATACTGTAGACATGCTCATTTTAAAATTTCACCCCCTTTTTAGTTCCCCTTAAATGGAGTTTACAAAAACAAATCACCTATGTTTCTTTACTTTTACAGGAGATTCCAAATATCAACTTTTTACGTCTGTAACATTTTACGTTTCTGAGATATACCGTAGATATAGGCCTAGTCTTTCTAAAAATTCACCCCAATTTGTCACTCCTGTTTAACCCTCCTTAATTATATTTTCCAAAGACAAAAAATGTCTCTTTAAGGAGATCCCAAATACCAATTTTCAGGTCTGTACTATCTTCAGTTTCTGAGATATACGTATCCTCATTAAAGGCATTCAACCTCTTTTTCGCCCTTTTTTACCCCTCGTATTGGGATTTTCATAAAACAAAAAATACATGTTTCTTTATTTTTAAAGGAGATTCTAAATACCAATTTTTACATCTGTAAGCTTTTAAAAGTGTTGAGATATAGATACACACATTTTAAAAATTCACTCCCCTTTTCACCCCTATTAATTGGATTTTCCAAAAACAAAAAATACGTGTTTCTTTATTTTCAAAAGAGATCCCAAACACTAATTTTCAGGTCTATGATACCTTCAGTTTCTGAGATATAAGTATCCTCATTAAAAGCATTCAACCCCTTTTTCACCCCTCGTAATGGGATTTTCCGAAAACAAAAAATACGTGTTCCTTTACTTTTTAAAGGAGATTCTAAATACGAATTTTTGCATCTGTAAACTTTTAAAATTTAGAGATATAGACATCTGTAAACTTTTAAAATTTAGAGATATAGATGAACTCATTTGAAATATTCACCCCCCTTTTCACCTCCATAGCGACCCAGAAATTCTCCCTTAGCGGGCACCTACATTGTAATATAAATGTATCCTCAAAATTTAATTTCTTTATGTCCAGTAGTTTTGGCTCGGCGATGATGAGTCAGTCAGTCAGTCAGTCAGTCAGTCAGTCAGTCAGTCAGTCAGTCAGTCAGTCAGTCTGTCAGTCAGTCAGGACATGTTCTTTTATATATATAGATTGATATAAAATACTCTTTCTGACTTATGGAACTGAAAATGTATATAAACAGCAAGATTTTGACCTTTTTTTTACCGTGTGTTATTACATAGATATTTACCAATTAACTAACGAAAAAATTAGCTGCCCGTCTTTACTCTGCAGTATGAGTTTTAAGAAGATATGCGGGAAAGGCGGTTTTAGAGAGATTGTGGTTGGTAATCCTTTTAATTTTGGTTAAAAATCACTTCGAATCAATCAATACGTTTTAATTTCTGCGCACTACATCACTTCGAATCAATCAATACGTTTTAATTTCTGCGCACTACATCACAGAAATTATATCATAAAAAATCACTACAAACTCAAATCCTTCTTCTTTTCAAGTAATCTCAAAAAGAAATTAAAGTTGATTCTCACTGCCTTCCAGATACACCGCTACAAGTTATTGTAAATGTCGAATAATATTCGGATGAAGATGATGTGTCCAATCACGACTATGTTGACGATGATCGGTGTGATAATGTCGATAAATAAAGTAAGTCGAATCTTTATTTTAATTCATTTTAATAAAAATGTCATCATGTACATTTTTATTGTAAAATATTCTTCTTAGTTCCACTGGCTTTAGCCTGCACTTTGTTATATTGTTTTAAATCTTTAATTTTAACTTCAAATTCTATATTACCTTCCTCAGGAATTCGTTATAACACCATTTTCCAAGATGTTATGGCCATTTTTTTAAAATTTGCCATATTGGGTCCACCATTTTGTTTCATCTTAAGCTGTGATTAGTAATCAGCACCTCCAAAAACCTTTATCATATCATTTTGCTGAAACGTTATTTTCTTAAGAAGTCCGCCATACCGGATTCACCATTTGGGTTTTCAAATTTTAACTTCAAACTTGTAATCAATGACCCAGAAATCACTACTTCAAGCAGACTGAAAATAGTCGTATTTTGGTAAAAGTGTCGGCACTAGGTGAGATAGAGTGGTTAACTCTATGCCCGTCCACCCTTGTCCCTAGGAATTAACCTGGCTCTAATTTCTGTTATAAGGCGAATAAAAGTCAGGACATTGTGCATCCCCAGAAGTGAAAGATTCGTTCATTAACTTCTCCACAGCCTGAATGGAAATTTAACCCACTTCTTTCCTGGTCCGAAGACAAATACCTAGTGTGTGTGTTTTTTTTTTTTTTGCTAATTGCTTTACGTCGCACCGACACAGATAGGTCTTATGGCGACGATGGGATAGAAAGGCCTAGGAGTTGGAAGGAAGCGGCCGTAGCCTTAATTAAGGCACAGCCCCAGCATTTGCCTGGTGTGAAAATGGGAAACCACGGAAAACCATCTTCAGGGCTGCCGACAGTGGGGCTCGAACCCACGATCTCCCGGATGCAAGCTCACAGCCGCGCGCCTCTACGCTCACGGCCAACTCGCCCGGTAATACCTAGTGTGAGAAGGTTTTCGTATCTCATAATAGGTTCTTCAATTATACTGTAGTATAGACCTGTGACAGGTAACTAAGGCTATCCAGACGAGAGTAATTATTTTCTTCAACTTAAACGTTCACACTTGAACGTGATATCTGCAATAAGATAATTAGATGTAGAATGAAAAAAGGCTAGGTATTTAATATTCCTTCAACTTCTCTAAATTCCAAAGAGAGTACCTAGCCTAAGTTTAAAATCTTGTTCTTCAGGGGAAAACCACGCAGAAAACCTTGATAGACTAAAGACGGAGCCCCATGGAGCTATCCTGTACTTCTCCTAAAAAGGCCTGTCATATATTTTTCTTAAGTTCGGCTTGTTTGGATGAATGGCCAGCATTGCAACCTTCAGATCAGACGGTCCTGCGTACGATTCCTGACCGGGTTTGTGATTTTAGGCATGTCTGGTTAATTCCTCTGGCTCGGGGACTGGGTGTTTGAGTTCAACTTAATTAACACATCTTCATATGCACACAGCAGTACGCAGTTGCGGTCCGATCAGGGTGTGGGGGAAAAAGGAGGAAAACACAGACTTCATGGGTCCTAAATCACGTGGAATAGAGAGGTAATGTCTAGGTTCGACCACATTCACCTCCAGGAATTAATCTGGTATTTATTACTGGTATGGCCTTCACTTCCTACTCCAACTGTGGATGCCTCATTTCAATTACTTTCACATCCCTAAGGGGAATATAACCCTTGACCTACAGAATGAACCGAGCACACCTTCATCGCCTCGGCTAGGCAGCCCCCTTGACACAAACAGTGACCATTACATTCTTGTCAAAGAAACTTGCATTAGGGATGAAGAATTCAGGAAATCACTCAAGTGATGAAACTGAAATACAAATAGCATTTTCGCCTAGGAAAACTGTCTCCGTCTCCATCCGAAGAATATCTGTCCTCCTCCCTTCCCCTAAGATGTTATAAATATTGAACAACTTCAATGAACATAACAAAAGCTATAATTTTCTAAGCTGGATATAATAATTTAGATTCACTGATACTTTTCGCAATTAATTTCCTCCAAAAAATAAGTTTTCCTCTATCAGTTTTCTCCAAAATGTTATTTTTTTCAAATCACTCTAACTCTGAATACTATCTTCTCACCATACACTATTTACAACGGAAATCGTAAATACACTTTTTATTGCGTTAATTACAGTGTTACATAACTACATGCCATTGTATTATTATTACATTCCCGCGTGTCATACATAACGCATGTTGAATAATGTATAAACATGATTTTCCTTGTCAATATTATAATAATAGTACCTGAGTTTTCGGTGAAAGGCTGTTGGTCTGAAATTTATCTCGTAATAGCGGCATTAACCTGTATCTTGCTATTTTGCTTAACGTCGCACCGACACAGATATGTCTTATGACGACGATGGGATAGGAAAGGGCTAAGAAGTGGAAGGAAGCGGCCGTGGCCTTAGTTAAGGTACAGCCCCGGCATTTGCCTGGTGTGAAAATGGGAAACCACGGAAAACCATCTTCAGGGCTGCCGACAGTGGGGCTCGAACCCACTATCTCCCGATTACTGGATACTGGCCGCACTTAAGCGACTGCAGCTATCGAGCTCGGTAACCTGTATCTTGATAGGAATCCGTACATTAGGAAACATGCCTTCCCAGTGGAAAGAGTTTCCGCTTCATTTCGAAGTAACAATCTTTACATCGTTGGACAAATGTTCTGCATGTGATTCTGTATCTATGGTTACCAATTTAGAGCGTATTCAATAATGTTCGTACCAAGAATCAAAATAAATGGTGATAGGGTTACAGTTTCTCTTCCGAATAGGGTTAATATTTATTTTCCTATATTTGAAAGCAGAATCAGCTACTATTTGTAAAACAAATGGCAAACTATTACTATTGAGCTACATAACTTCTGGATAAAAACTATTCTGAGGAGTAGATCTTAGAAAATATGCCATTGAGAAAAATGTATATTGTAGGAAACAATAACGTTGTATGTTGCACTGTAATCAGTCCAAAACGGGTTTCTTGAAAGTGGTAGTAAATCTGTTGATATGGTATTTCGTAATTAAGCATCAATCGTTACCAACATTTCTGGGAGAAATTTGAACCTCGGTAGAGCGGGGGCCTTCTGAATCCAACTTGGCAGGTTCGATCCTGGCGCAGTCGGGTGGTATTTGAAGGTGCTCAAACACGTCAGATTACCTGGCACATAAAAGAACTCCACTGGGCGAGTTGGCCGTGCGGTTAGGGGAGCACAGCTGTGGCCTTGGCATCCGGGAGATAGTGGGTTCGAGCCCCACTGCCGGCAACCCTGAAGATGGTTTCCCGGTTTTCCGTGGTTTCCCATTTTCACACGAGGTAAATGTTGCGGCTGTACCTTAATCAAGGCCTCGGCCACTTTCTTCCCACTCCTAGCCCTTTCCTATCCCATCGTCACCATAAAACCTATCTGTGTTCGTGCGACATAAAACAAATTGTAAGAAAAGAACTCCTAAAGGACAAAATTCCAGCATCTCGGCGTCTCCGAAAACCATAAAATTGCAGTTGTTGAGACGCAAAACCAATAACAATAGCCGGGCTGAGTAGCTTAGGCGGCTGAGACGCTGGTCTTCTGACCCCAACTTGGCGGGTTCGATCTTGGCTCAATCCGGTGGTATTTGAAAGTGCTCAAATACGTCAGCCTCATGTCGGTACTGTAGATTTACTGGCGCATAAAATAACTCATGCGGGACAAAAATTCAGGTACCTCGGTGACTCCGAAAACCAAAAAAGTAGTTAATGGGACGTAAAGCCAATAACATAATTATTACTGTTGTTATTATTATTACAATAACATTATTAGATTCAATCCTCCAGCGGGAAATAAGCACTTAATAGACTGAGAAGTAAACTACAGTATTTAGAGTTAAGTTTATTTAGATTTTAATGATGTTCGTTATTTAGTTCGTGACCTTCCTTAGTATATATAGACTTATTTATTAGTAATATATTTATAATACAATTCTGATTTTCAAGAAAGTTGTTTACAAATAATAATAATAATAATAATAATAATAATAATAATAATAATAATAATAATAATAATAATAATATCTGTATACCCCCCTAGAACCGCGGCTGGGTCACTTATCACCCACCTCTATTTTTTGTGATTAAAAATACTAAATAACAAGTCCCCTAAAAAGTATGGAATAAGAGAAATACACCTATAGTGCAGGCTGCATTATAAAATTACTCTTTGGAACAAACGGTAAAAAAAAAAAAAAAAAATGAAATGAGATGGGGTATGGCTTTTAGTGCCGGGAGTGTCCAAGGACAAGTTCGGCTCGCCAGATGCAGGTCTTTTTATTTGACGCCTGTAGGCGACTTGCTCGTCGTGGTGAGGATGAAATGATTTTCAAGACGACACATACACCCAGACCCGTGCCAGCGAAATCAACCAATTATGGTTATAATTCCCGACCCTGCCGGGAATCGAACCCGGGACTCCTGTGACCAAAGGCCAGCACGCTAACCATTTGTCTATGGAGGAACAAACGGTAGTAATTATTAATTCATTTCCTTTCGTGTCTTAGAGAATATTGCAATAATTATCTACTGGAGTCATCTTCCGTTATCATGTAAGTGAATTCGGGTGTTTAGAACGTCCATCATAACATATATTATATGGTGCGAGCTGTAATTTATGCAAATGTAATTAAATGGACTAAGAACTGGGAATGTACCTCTGGACTAGAAATAAGGCACCATCCCACCATTCGCACCGAATAAGTATGGAAAATAACGCTAAAAATAAATACTCGTTATAAATGCCGGAATTCGCCATTCAGGTTCAAATAATTTGTCTTAGGAGTCCCTAGATTTATCAAGGATGGTTATAAATAATAAATAATAATGTAAATGTTTTTACGTCCCACTAACTACTTTTACGGTTTTCGGAGAGTCGATGTCCCGCATGTTTGTCCAACAAGAGTTATTTTACGTGCGAGTAAATTACCGAAACCAAGCACCTTCAAATACAGCCGGACTGAGTGGGAGAGGTGGGGGGGGGGGGGGGTTCGAACCCGAGCTCAGAAGGCCAGCGTTCTATCGTCTGACAAGTGAGCTACTCAGCCAGCCACGGATGGTTATTACCGTCTGTTTAGCAACTCTGACCGGTAGGCGTAGAGCATAGTTACTTATTCCTCGCGACAGAAATCAGAGATATTGCAGTTCTTAGCGATGAAGTTTCATGAGAGGAATTACGAAAGGTTACAGAACGCAAACAGAAAAGTTTCGCGGAAGAAACACATTGAAGGTTTTCGGCGACGCGACGCGATGATGGTAAAGAGTGAGGATTTGGGAAGAAAAAGCCGTGGCTTTAATTAAGGTACATTTGCCTGGTATGAAAATGAGAAACCATGGACAACCGTCTACAGGGCTGCCGACGGTAGGAAGTATTGTACTCGGCATCAAAGAAGGTTTAAAACTGTCCACACTACCAGATAATCATCTTCCGTCTGTTAGACGGCTGAATGACGTGTCCGTGACAAGAATCTGTATCCATTAACGTTACCCACGTACAGCCATACACAGCCGGCCATGCTTAAGATACGTTCCTTAATACAAGAACATTGGTTTCATCCTGGGTCATCACAAATTTCGCTATAGTGAGCATTCCGCAGACAGTGGGCTCGAATCCCACTGTCGGCAGCCGTGAAGACGGTTTTCCCTGGTTCCCCATTTTCACACCAAGAATATGCTGGGGCTGTATCTTAATTAAGGCCACGGCCGCTTCCTTACTACTCCTACTCCTTTACTATCCCAACGTCGCCATAAGACTTATCTGTGTCAGTGCGACGTAAAGCAACTTATAGAAAAGAAAAGTATACTGAATGTTTTGACTCCACTGTACGATCAACAAATTAATCTAAAAAGCCACCTAATCGATTAGGTGGCTTTTTAGATTAATTTGTTGATTAAACTCATCGATACGGCCATGAAGTGGACAGCTTGCAATCCACTGTACGAATCATTTAGTTGGCCGGCAGTTTCTAATCCCACTGTTGTCAACCCTGAGGATAGTTTTCCTTTTTTCTAGGACCGGTTTTACGTTGCACCGACACATATTGGTCTTATGGCGACGATGGGATAGGAAAGGCGTAGGAGTGGGAAATAAGGGACCGTGGCCTTATTTAAGATACAGCCCCAGCATTTTCCTGGTGTGAAAATGGGAAACCTCGGAAAACCATCTTCAGGGCTCCCGACAGTGGGGTTCGAACCCACTATCTCCCCGATGCAAACTCACAACTAAGCGGCCCTAACCGCATGGCCAACTCGCCCGGTTACTACATTTTCACTACAGAAAAATGCCCGGGATCTTCTTTAATGAACGCCATGCCTAGTAGTTTCCCGTCCTTTTCAAGTATCGCCGAAATTATACCTGTGTTAGGGCGACATATTTTTCCCCCGCTGTATTCCAAACACATCCCATAACAATGCTACGGCAGTACCTTAATTCAATTTCTGAGGCACAGTTCAATGATCAAGTCCATCTGATTACAGTTGGATAAACTATCACAGATATATATATATATATATAATAACATGTCCTGACTGACTGACTGACTGACTGACTGATTGACTGACTAACTCACTGACTGACTGACTGATTCATCATCGCAGAAACAAAACTACTGGACATAAAGAAACAAAATTTTGGAGACACATTTATATTAGAGTGTAGGTGCTCACTAAGGGTGGATTTCTGGATATTCCATTGCTAACGGGGTGAAAAGGGGGGGGGGGTGTATTGTTTACATGAGTATATCTATATCCCAAAAGCTTTACAGTTTGCAGACGTAAAAATTGGTAACTGCAATCTCCTTTAAAAATAAAGAAACACATACTTTTTGTTTCCGGAAAATCCCATTAAGGGGGTGAAAAAGGGGGAAAATGGGTTGAATACCTTTTATGAGCATACTTGTATCTCAAAAACTAGAGATTTTGCATACATGAAAATTGGTATTTGGAATCTCCTTTAAAAATAAAAAAAACATCAACTGGGCAGAGGGGGGTAAAAAGGAGTTGAATTCCTCTTATGAGGACACATATATCTCAAAAACTGAAGATGTTACAGTCGTGATAATTGGTGTTTGGAAGCTCCTGTATAAACAGAGAAACGCGGTATTTTTTGTTTTCGGAAGATTCACTTAAGGGGTCAGGGTGAAAGGAAGTGAAAAATTTGAATTCTTTTTATGAGCATACTTATATCTCAAAATTGAAGCTTACAGACGCGGGAACTGGTATTAGGAATCTCATTTAAAAATAAAGAAACATGCAAATTTGAGGGGGATCAATTTAACGCGACTGGGCTGAAAAAGGAGTTGAATTCTTTTTATGAGCATACTTATATCTCAAAAACTGAAGTTGTTTCAGACGTGAAAGTTGGTACTTTGAATCTCTTTTAAAAATAAAGAAACACGTATCTTTTGTTTTCGGGAAGTCCACTTAAGGGGGTGGGGGTGGGAAGAAGTGAAGAAGAAGAAGAAGAAGAAGAAGAAGAAGAAGAAGAAGAAGAAGAAGTTGTATTATTTTATGAGGATACTTACGTCACAAAAACTGAAGAAGTTTTGGTATTTTGAATCTCCTTTAAAAATAAAGAAACACGCATCTTTTTGTTTGGAAAATTCACTTAAGGGGCTGACAAGAATGTAAAAAGCGGGTGAATTTTAAAAATGAGTACCGGTATATCTACAGTATACTATGTTAAAAACTTAACATGTTACAGACATTTAACTTGGTATTTGGGAAGTCCTTTAAAAATACAAACCAAACCAAACCCCATGGCACTACAGCCCTTGAAGGGCCTTGGCCTACCAAGCGATCGCTGCTCAGCCCGAAGGCCTGCAGATTACGAGGTGTCGTGTGGTCAGTTTAAAACACAGGAAAACTTTTTTTCGGAAAAGGCACTTAATGAGGGTGAAAAGAAGTCAAAAAAGAGTTGAATATTTTTTTTATGAGGATGCTTATATCTGAAAAACTGAAGAAGTTACAGTCGTGAAAATTGGTATTTGGAATCTCCTTAAAAAATAAAGAAACATGTATTTTTTTGTTTTCAGAAAATCGATTGAGGTGGGTGTGGGGTTGGGGGAATGACTGATAAAGGGGCTGAATTATTTTTATGGGGATACTCATATCTCAAAAACTGAAGATGTTACAGACATGGAAATTGGTATTTGGAATCTCCTTAAAAATAAAGAAATATGGTTTTTCAACTTGAGAGAAGACTGTTCCTCACATATACAGTTCTATGTTTAAGAAACAAAACTTCCAAATCTGCAGTATATATAGTTACAAACTTTTTTCAATTCTTCCCGATACCATGGGAGGAGGCAAGTAGGGAGCGCAAAGGATTTGCTAGAGACAAGTTTTACGCACTCTATCAACTACATGCGAGTCGATAGTCGAAGATAACAGTTGCCTCTAAAACCAATCAAAATTAAATCAATATATACTTCCAATATTTTTTATAATTGGGCACAACAATGTAAACAGAAAGTATATTTCGTTTTAAATTCTCAGAATGAAATATTGTTCTTTATAACTCGTTGCATGAGTTGAAATATCATCAATCTGTCGACCTTCATGAACTCGATGACTCCTTGTGAGAACATTCCCACCTTACATAAGCATTTACTTATGTTCTCCAAAACCCAGCTCACGCTTATAGCAATTACGTCAACAGTAACAGTCACTTCTTTACTTCGACTGTCTCATGCGACCTATCACCTATTTTCAATAAAAATCTAGTGAAGGGCTCTGGTGCATTTGGAAATATCTTTTGGTGGTCGACCTATTCGAAGTTTCTACCCCCGACTTCTCGAATTAGCACACCTTGGCATCATCCCTGGTGTCAGGAAGAACTGAGGTAAGTTCGTAACTAGATAGTCCAGTGCCATACATATACTCGTATGTAGAATCCATCTTCTGTGAACTTACTGAAGTGGTTCCTTACATGCCAGTCTTCTTCTTTTCCTACCGCTTTTCCCACACCTGTGGAGCCGCGGGTGCGAACTGCGTCGCACATGCGAATTTGGCGCTGTTTTACGGTTGATGCCCTTCCTGACGCCAACCCTATACGGAGGGATGTAATCACTATTGCGTGTTTCTGTGGTGGTTGGTAGTGTGTTATGTGAATATGAAGACGAGAGACGGACACAAATACCCAGTCCCCGAGCGATTAAAATCCACGACCCGGCCGGGAATCGAACCCGGGACCCTATGAACCGAAGGCCAGTACGCTGACCATTCAGCCAACGAGTCGTACTTCCTTACATGCCAGTGTATGGTATGAATTCACCGAGGTTTATTAATATACCACACTGATTTGAGATTTATACTTCCATTTACATGTTATTTACCGAGCGAGTTGATTATGCAGTACGGGTCGTGTAGCTGCAACCTCATAGTCCGAAGATGGTCAGTTGCAAGCCCTGAAGATGGTTTTCAGTGGTTTCCAATTTTCACACCAAGAAAATGCTGGGGCTGTACCTTAATTAAGGCCACGGCCGCTTCCTTCCCACTCCTAGCCCTTCCCTGTCCCATCGTCGCCATAAGACCTATCTGTGTCGGTGCGACGTAAAGCAACTGGCAAAAAAATGAAGTTCACAGTTCCTTTATTATCATATGTCCAGCTTTGCAATGAAACTTCAAGGTGACGAATTCAGTACAGCGTCCTCTTTAACAAAATGTAGTCTGTCTTTGACGTGATGTTTACCCGCCAGTGGGTACGTTCCTTACAGACACAGACGAACTTTCAGTTTTATTCATAGATACATAGGCTACTGTATACTTTAACTTGGCCAAGTTCGACACAGCCATGTGAGTCACTGATCTCGCGGCCTTGTACCACACGTGTCGACGAGATCTGAAACTGAAACATCTTTCCAGCAGCCTCAACAGTGTCCCATGGGAGGTAGCTACCAGTACATTAGGGTCTCTGTGAGACAAGTCATCTGTCGTCTGAATCCCTCCAAAAGCATGTGAATATTAACGACCAAATTATTATTATTATTATTATTATTATTATTATTATCATTATTATTATTATTATTATTATTATTACTGAGCTCGATAGCTGCAGTCGCGTACGTGTGCCCAGTATCCAGTATTCGGGAGATAGTACGTTCGAATCCCGCTGTCGGCAGCCCTGAAGATGGTTTTCCGTGGTTTCCCATTTTCACACCAGACAAATGCTGGGGCTGTACCTTAATTAAGGCCACGGCCGCTTCCTTCCCAGTCCTAGCCCTTTCCTGTCCCATCGTCGCCATAAGACATGTCTGTGTCGGTGCGACGTAAAACCAATATAAAAAATATTATTATTATTATTATTATTATTATTATTATTATTATTATTATTATTATTATTATTAAATAATGTTATTGGCTTTACGTCCCACTAACCACTACTACGGTTTTAGGAGACGCTAACGTGCCGGAATTTTGTCCCTCAGGAGTTGCTTTTACGTGCCACTAAAATTACCGACAGGAGACCGTCGTATTTGAGCACTTTCAAATACCACCGGACTGAGCCAGAATCGAACCTGCCAAGTTGGGGTCAGAAGGCCAGCGCCTCAACTGTCTGAGCCACTCAGCCCTGAAAAGAGCATATTATTATTATTATTATTATTATTATTATTATTATTATTATTATTATTATTATTATTATTATTATTAGACTATTATTATTGAAATGAAATGAAATGTCGTATGGCTTTTAGTGCCGGGATATCCCAGGACGGGTTCGGCTCGCCAGGTGCAGGTCTTTCTATTTGACTCCCGTAGGCGACCTGCGCGTCGTAATGAGGATGAAATGATGAAGACAACACACACACCCAGCCCCCGAGCCATTGGAATTAACCAATTAAGGTTACAATCCCCGACCCGGCCGGAATCGAGCCCGGGACCCTCTGAACCGAAGGCCAGTACGCTGACCGTTCAGCCAACGAGTCGGACATTATTATTATTATTATTATTATTATTATTATTATTATTATTATTATTATTATTATGTTTATTCGGTATATATGAACCCGAATTGGATTTCTGATGTCTTAATGATAGTGGGTTCGAACCCCACTCTCGGCAGCCCTAAAGATGGTATTCCGTGGTTTCCCACTATTACAAAAAGCAAATGCTGGAGATGTCCCTTAATTAAGGCCATGGTCGCTTCCTTCCCACTTCTAGGCCTTTGCTATCCAATCATCGCCAATCTGTGTCAGTACGATGTAAAGCAAATAATAAAAAAGTAAAAAGTGAATATGATTCGATTCAGAGGGTACAGGATTCGATTCCTGGTAGGGTCGAGGATTGAAGCCATGCCTGGTCATATCCTCAGGCTCGGAGACAGGGTATTTGTGTTTATCTCAAGACACATTTCTTCATACACACAAAGAACATACTATGCCACCGAACATCACACGAATACGCAATAGCGAATACATCCCTCCATATAGGGTAGGCGTCAGGAATGGCATCCGGCCGTGTTCAACAAAGTTCGCAGACACAACTTCATCATAGTGTAGGGGATGCAGCGTGATCCATACCTGGGAGAGAAGCGAAGACTGTTTATTGATTCGTTATAATTAATGATACAGAAACCAGAACAACACAGGTGATCAGACATATCAAGTACGCGCAACTTGATCGCGATATCCGAAGTCTCTCATATGAAGCAACAATAGCATCTTCATACAATGGGATGGCATTTCGATATTGTTCCTGTAGAGTGCCAAATGGTGTCGCAGTTAGTGCCCTTGTTCTTCTGTTTTCAAGATAACAGATTGGATCCTGCTTGAAATCGGAGATATTTAAGAGCGTTTAAATGCAACAACTCTTAAGATATTGCTCTGTAGTACGTTAAAGTACTCGATTGAGTGAGTTGGCTGCGTGGTATGGGTCCGGTAACTGTGAGTTTCCATTCGGCAGATGCTGGGTTCAAACCCCACCACCGGCAATCCTTAAAATGGTTTACCATTTACCATTTTTACACCTGACAGATGCTGGGGATGTACTTTAATTACGGCCAAGACCGCTTCCTCTCCCAACCCATCGTCGCCGAAAACCTTAAAGTACACTATTAGGCAACGTTAAACCTCTAACAACAAAACAGATCTAGCAAATAAAATAGAACAAAGCAACAGTTCCGCCTGCAGCAGGGACCGTATTTGTGCAGCATTTTATTTTTCTCACCATTGATATATCTACAAAGTACAGTATTTCATTTACAATGCCTTTAAAAGGAAGTGGTGGGCTTACAGGACGTTTGTTCCCCTGTTGTAGCGCAGACATTCCGAAGGTGTATTGGGCACATTCCTCCCATCTGAGGCACTCCCTGAGCCATTGTGACCCTCTCCTGTGAAGACACAATGCAAGCGCGCTCAGTGTCACTGCTAGTAACACACACAGGCCTGACAAATGGCAAGGGGCTGCCCTAGCCTTGGCATTAAAGGTCTGATTAGTTCACCAGGACGGAAGGACGTGGGTTTAATTCCCCGTCGGGAAGTTACGATTCACAAACGTGACCGTCAGTTCTGGAGAAGCAAATGGCCCTGGGTTTCACTCAGACTATAACAATGGGTACCAGGTTAATTTCTAGGGTCAAAGGCGGCCGGATGTAGAGCTAACCACTCTATCTCGCTTTGTACTGAGTGCTTTCCAGTCCTCTGGGGGTCTTCATAGCCAATACGGCAGGAGTTCTCACGTGGTGTTCGCTAGCGCCACGGTACTACTGTATGGGACCAGCGTACAGCCATTCGGGTCAGTGGGCGACGGGTTCGGTTCTCAGTGTCAGCGGGTATTAACCGCCTATGGTAAACTCTTTTGTCTTAAGGATCTGCTATTTTTTTGGTGTTCGTCTAAATAATAATAATAATAATAATAATAATAATAATAATAATAATAATAATAATAATAATAATAATAATAATAATAATAATAATAATAACGTTATTGGTTTTGCGTCCCACTAACTACTTTTACGGCTTTTGGAGCAGCCGAGGTGCCGGAAATGTTGTCCCGTAGGAGTTCTTTTACGTGCCGGCGAATCTACCGACACGAGGCTGGCGTATTTGAGCACCTTCAAATACCACCGGACTGAACTGGCATCAAACCCACCAACTTGAACTCAGAAGGCCAGCGCTCTACCGCCTGAGCTACGCAGCCCGGGGCGGGGCGTGCAGCCGTGAGCTTGCATCCGGGAGACAGTGGATTCGAATCCCACTGTCGGCAGCCCTGAAGAAGGTTTAGCGTGGTTTCCCATTTTCACATCAGGCAAATGCTGGGACTGTACCTTAATTAAGGCCACGGCCACTTCCTTCCCATTTCTAGGCCTTTCCTGTCCCATCGTCGCCTTAGGACCTATCTGTGTCGGTGCGACGTAAAAGGCAAAATAGCAACATAGTATACTATGCACATTCCACTCGCGACCCCACTAGGGTGTAGGAGAAGCTATGAAGTAGGATCATTTTTTATTTCTTTATTTTTTTACAATTTGCTTTACGTCGCCCGGACACAGATAGATCTTATGGCGACGAGGGACAGGAAAGGGCTAGGAGCGGGAAAGAAGCGACCGTGGCCTCAATTAAGATACAGCCCCAGCATTTGCCTGGTCTAGAAATGGGAAACCACGGAAAACAATCTTCAAGGCTACCGACAGCGGAGTTCCAACCCAATATCTCTCGAATTCAAGCTGATAGGTACGTGGCATACTGTACAGAGTAATAAATAAGTTACAGGATTGTAAGCAAATGAAAAAAAGACGGAGATGGAGGATGGGCGATGGTATGGTAAACGAGGTGAAAAGTCAGGTTTCGAGTTTCACCTAGAAGGAAAGTCCTCTCAGTTTTAATTACTGCTTTGAAGGGCTGAACGTACCTCAAGACGATCACTGTAAGTACCTGCTGAAGATGTTAATATAAGGAATGATCTTCACTGGGGTAATCACATAAACGGCCGAGATGTCAGTGGAGAGATGGCGTGGAATGATAGTAGTAAACGAAAGATGTTGAATGGTGTTTTTTTAAAGCAGGAAAGGTCATAAAATAAAGTTGGAAATCAAGAGGACAAATTGGAGCAAATATTCGTTTACAGGAAGGGGAGTTAGGGATGTCCGCCCCTGTCGTGAAGTGGTTAGTGTGATTAGCTTTCACCCCCGGAGGCCCGGATTCGATTCCCGGCTCTGCCACGAAATTTGAAAAGTGGTACGAGGGCTGGAACGGGGTCCACTCAGCATCGGGAGGTCAAATGAGTAGAGGGGAGTTCGATTCCCTCCTCAGCCATCCTGGAAGTGGTTTTCCGTGGTTTTCCACTTCTCCTCCAGGCAAATGCCGGGATGGTACCTAACTTAAGGCCACGGCCGCTCCCTTCTCTCTTCCTTGTCTATCCCTTCCAAACTTCCCATCCCCCACAAGGCCCCTGTTCAGCGTAGCAGGCGAGGTACTGGTCATCCTCCCCAGTTGTATCCCCCGACCCAGAGTCTGAAGCTCGAGGACACTGCCTTTGAGGCGGCAGAGGTGGGATCCCTCACTGAGTCCGAGGGAAAGGTCGACCCTGGAGGGTAAACAGATGATGATGATGATGATGATGATGATGATGACGATGTTCAATAAATTCCCAACTTCTTTGAAATTATTTTAGAAAAGACTTTTTTTGCTATTTGTTTTACGTCGCCCCGACATAGATAGGTACTGGTCATCCTCCCCAGTTGTAACCCCCGATCCAGAGTCTGAAGCTCCAGGACATTGCCCTTGAGGCGGTAGAGGTGGGATCTCTCGCTGAGTCCGAGGGAAAAGCCGACCCTGGAGGGTAAACAGATGATGATGATGATGATGATGATGATGATCAATAAATTCCCAACTTCTTTGAAATAATTTTAGAAAATTTTTTTTTTTTTGCTATTTCCTTTACGTCGCACCGACACAGACAGGTATTATGGCGACGATGGGACAGGAAAGGCCTAGGAATGGGAAGGAAGCGGCCGTGGCCTTAATTCATTTTACAGCCCCAGCATTTGCCTGGTGTGAAAATGGGAAAGCACGGAAAACCATTTTCAGGGCTGCCGACAGTGGGGTTCGAACCCACTATCTCCCGGATGCGAGCTCCTAACCGCACGGCCAACTCGCCCGGTTTAGAAAAGACTAGGTAAACAACTGATAGGGAATTTGCCACCTGTTTGTCTATCTTAAATGCAGATGAGGGGTGATTGATTGATTGATTGATTGATTGATTGATTGATTGATTGATTGATTGATTGATTGATTGATTGATTGATTGATTGAAGACATTATTTCCTTTTGTCTACGCTTCAAAGTGACCCGTAAGAGTCGCTCCGCATTTGATAAAGAACGTCAAATAAATATTTGGATGGATGGCGATGAAAATACTTTTAAGTTTTCTGTGGAATGATTTGCAATTGTTGGTGATGCGTCCGAATAATGGCCGTGTATATACCCCGTCGAATGAATGCTGAAATATCTGCCATAAGGACATTATTTCAGTAGATGAACAGTCTGAACCGAGTAAGATCACTCAGTGATGGATTAGAAAATTCAACGTCGTAGGCAATTGGGAGGCGTTTTACTATACCATCTCTAGTAAACAGGCTCCCTGCAGGCAATTTACTTACATCACCCCGCTTAAATGTGGGAGACCAGTCTTGTTGGGATTCAGCACGTTAAAAAACGTCTGTGGGACTTTTCTTCGAAATCTCAATGTTCTATGGCTATAACAATTGAAGGCAAGTTAAGCAAATAATAATAGTAATAATAATAATAATAATAATAATAATAATAATAATAATAATAATAATAATAATCATCATAATAGCGCCAGATTCTGGTCTTTCTAGTTGACTCCCATGGGCAACCTGTGCATCTGTGAGGACGGGGCGATACATAGAATGAGATATAACACTGAAGAATGCACGAACACCCAGTCCCCAAGTCAGAGGAATTAGCCGAAGAAAGTTAAAATTCTCGATCCGGGAGAGAAATGGACTCAGGACACCTCTGACCAAAAGCCAAATGCTAATCAGTTACCCATGGGGCCGTAATAAATAATAATAATAATCATAATCATAATCATAATAATACATCTAACGTCTCATCAAATTCTGAAGTTTTTTACGAGGTTCTGCAGTGCTGGAATTTTGTCTTGAAAGGGTGTTCTTTTATGTGCAAGTTAAGTCCAGTGCTATAAAGGTAATGCATTTACACATTCTTAAAATTCTATCGATTGCACATGAATTTCACCTTGCAAACTTGAGCATTAGAACGTGACCGCCTAATCAATTATGCTACGGAACGCTATCCAGAGACAAGGTGTTTGAACAGCAGTTTTGTTTAGAATCTAAGCAGAATTGGTGATCTCAATGCGGTTCTTCCTCAACACAATTTTCGACACATCATATGTCTCGAAGAAGGTTTAATAATGCTTCCAAATTAGTTTAATGCCTAACGTTACCCGGGAAAGTTACGGTGGTTTGAGATGAAAGTGCTCTTTTGTTATCCCATCATATAACAAAAACTGACGTAAATCAAATGCACACTATTCGCCACAAAATACCACTGCTACCTACTCTTAAATCACGGCACTTTTGAACCACTGGGTGTTCTTCTGTAAACCCCAACCATATTTTTTTAAATGTAGGTTACTTCCTGTGCCTTGGGAGGAAGGGCAGAGAGGGTGCAGAGGGCCGACCTCAGCCACAAGAGAGAACGGAAAGCAGCTGTTGTCAATAGATACATTTCACGCCGCTCAGCACTCCGGCCTGATCTGTTCAATATTATCTTACTTAAAAAGATCACAGTATTTCACGTTAACTATAGCAGAGTTGTGCCTTCATATTTATCTGGAAAATAAATTAACTGTCCTTTATTTTTACGAAGTCTCGCAATTTACATGTTTAAGAAAAGAAATCGAAAATTCCTTGGTTGTAAAAAGATGAACTTGTGAGCTAGAATATCTCGTCCAGTATTAACGTATACCGAACGTGGAAACGTATCAGTCTGTCTATAAAGAACAGAGCCCGGATTCGAAATACAAATTCAGGTATGTGGCCATGATATGCATCGTAAGTCACGATTTCATTGTGTGTATAGGCCTAAGAGCACCTTCCCAAACAAACAAACAAACAAACAAACAAACAAACAAATAAAAGCACATTTCTACATGTTTAATTCAAAAATGCATTTATTACTCGTAACTGGCGTATCAAATGATTACTTGTCACTTTTCCTTCATCAGCTAATTACTAACAATTAGTTAATCAAATATCTGCAATAAATTGGGTATAAAATTTAGAAAATAGCGTGTGTCTGTGTAACAGGGGAATACCTATAATTGTAGTGATATAATATTGCATATTTTATATTAAGAGCGAAACTAGGAAATCGTCACGAGTTGTCATGCAGTCAAAGCAAATCCCATCAGTACTAGGCAAGACAACTTCCTTATAAACTTCAACAGCCACGAATAAGGTAAAATATCCCACAAAACAAAAATAATCTATTTGATTCTTGTTAACTTGATTTTGCATATATTAAGGCACATATTTATTTTTACATTTTTGCGCACACTTGCAAGCATATTTTACTATTTGACTGTACATATAAATCCGGCTCTAATAATGAATATGCATGCATGCTGTTGCTTCATTCTCAGCCAAGAGCTTCGTGTAATAATGATGATAATAGACTAATAATAATAATATAATAATAATAATAATAATAATAACAATAATAATCTATATATATAAAAATGTGTGTGTGTTTTCCCCACATCTCCTAAACCACTTGAGCAATTTCAACCAAACTTGGTACACATACGACTTACTTTACCCCGGCCCTGAGGTGCTAGGGTTGTGGAGGGGATGACATGTAGATATAATCGGAAACGACTAATATTAATGTAGAATTCATAGTTTTCAGGGTCGCTGAGATGAGATGAATAACGACACTCTGGATTCCGTTAAGTCAAAGTTCAACCCCTATCGGTATGGAGAGGAGGATAAGAGGGGGTGAAAAAAGATGATGTCCAAAATGACCGAGATTGTGGATGTGTGTATGTTCCATCATAGCTCTCAACCAAACTCGTTACACTTAACAGTTGCTATCTGAAAGAAAGGATGTGGAGGAGGGGGGGGGGGGTGAGATGCCTCTAGCACCCTTAGGGGTGGGGAGGGAGTGACATGCAAACATGATCGAAAACGACAAATATTAGTGTCGAATCTATTGATTTCGGGGTCGTTGAGATGAATAGTGACACTCGCATACCTGCCACCTTTACAAAACCAAAAATCAGGAGATTTAGATATGAAAATCAGGAAAAATCGGGAGGAATCAAGAGATTCAATTGGTAAAAAACTGCTTACTCTACATTTCTTGCGCAATACAGGATACTATGGTATATTTTATCACTTATTGTCTCAAAACCCGACTGTTCCTATACGAGGCTACAAGGCTAAAAATTACACATCTCTATTCCCTCACAGGAAGTATGTGAGAGAGATGATTGTTCTCTGATAAGTCTTCCGAAAATAGTATGATCTCATGCTCCATACGTGTGAATCACGTAGATTCCGTCCGGCTCCATGGCTAAATGGTTAGCGTGCTGGCCTTTGGTCACAGGAGTCCCGGTTTCGATTCCCGACAGGGTCGGGAATTTTAACCTTAATTGGTTAATTTCGCTGACACAGGGACTGGGTGTATGTGCCCTCTTCATCATTTCATTATCATCACGACGCGCAGGTCGCCTACGGGAGTCAAATCAACTTGTCCTCGGACACTCCCGACACTAAAAGCCATACGCCATTTCATTTTACTTAGATGTCATTACTTAGCAAATGCAGAGAATAATATATTGCATCAAGCGCCCGCTCAATTATGCGAAGCGCATTGTTATTTTTATCACGTAATAAATTAAAATTCGCCAGAATTGTCTCCAAATGGCTCCTAAAATGTCTAGAAACGTCTCTGGTAGCTATCTTTGACATTCCGTCACTAAATTACTAGAAAAGACTCCAAATCTGGCGACTAGTCTCTAGAATCGACCAGACTGATGTGAAGGAACAGGAACATAGCAAGCGAGAACGATAGCTTGATAATCGATATACGCGTCGCGATATACAGGTTTCAATAAACATCGCACATTCGCACACATTTCTCGTTAATAAACGTCGATACTGTATATCATTTGAGAGCGGCCAATTAGCGAATGGCGGGATTTGAAAACAAATGTTGGAAGTTTACCCAAAAATAAGCTAAAATCTGGAGAAATAATAGAATAATTGGGAGGCGGGAAAAACTGTCGAAAATCGGGAGTCTTCCACCTAAATCGGGAAAGATGTCAGGTATTCACTTGGGTGCTGTTTAAGCCGATGTTCAGCCACCATTGGGAAGAGGGGGGAGGGGGTGAGAAGGGGTGAAAAAGTAAATGTATAAAATGGCCGAGATTAGTGCTGAATCCACAGTTTTCGGGGTCGCTATGCTGAATGGTGAAAGTCCTAATGACAGTTACAACCATGTACGGTGACGCGCAAATACACACAGTTATCACATTTTTTGAAAGGATAAACTATTTCCCAGGCAATCTGGATTTCCACATGGACAAAGTTTTACGCAAAAAATAATATAAAAATTCGTGTCGTCCCAAAACTCACGAGTTTCAAAACTCACGAGTCTCAAAACTCACGAATTCCAGGAAAAGGAATTTTAAGAGCAAGTTTCTCTACCTTGGTCAGTCTCAAAACTCACGAATTCCAGGAAGAGGATTAGTAAGAACAGGTTTCTCTACCTGGGCCAGTCTCAAAACTCACGAGCAGGGCCAGTTCTTCTTTGAATGGATAAATGTCCACCCTATTAGTGATGGGATAATGGAATACTTTTAATAATCCAATAACTTCTATCCGATTATTTAAATAATCGAATGAATAATCAAATCAAATAATGGAATGAGTTTCAAATATCATTCAGTTATATGCGCCATGAATAAATTTTTCTCTTTAAGTGTGTCGGGTAGATAATCGACTGAAATAAGCGAATAGATGAGCTCTTACGAAAAATAGAAACACGCCTTTTTTCCAAATGAATCTCCAAATGTTGAAACTAAATGAGTGAATTAACTGTCTTGATGTATATCTCTAAATAAAATTCCTTATTGAAGTAAATGCCGCCTTGGCCGCATAATGGATCTAAGCCCCAGTACTACCAACTGACAGTTTCTTTTTACTGACAGCGGGCAATATACCTACTTTAATTTGATGTCGTCCGGCTTTATTCATGGATAGTTAGCATGCTGGCCTTTGGTCCAAGGGGTCCAGGGGGTCCCGGGTTCGGTAGATCAGTGTTACACTTGGGGAATTTGATCTTTGGTAGGATGATAATTCCTGTTAATAGTACATGGGAAATACCATTCTAAAAGTCGGTGGAAAAACATGGGTTGAAGGGAAGCGTGATTCATCGCGCAGCTCGTCCCTCCTGCGGTCATCGCAAGCACTTGCCGTCCGGAGTCGTGAATTTTGAGACTCATTAGAATGTTTACTTTAGTGACCAGTTTGTGTTCGTGAGTTTTGGGACTCATTAGAATGTTTACTTTAGCGACCAGTTTGTGTTCGTGAGTTTTGAGACTATTTGTTACTAATTTTAGGCCGTGAGTTTTGGGACTCGTGAGTTTTGAGACATAACCTAAAAATTAAAACTAAGCACATGTCCAAAACTCTAAACCTAAAAAATTGGTTCATAATATATCAATCAAAGTCACAATAAGGAAATCTACATAAATTCACTTCACACACATAACAGGTAATACTAATCTGAAAAGTAAACATAAAAAAAAACTACCCAGACAGTGCCTGGTACTAGAGCTAGCATTATTATTATTATTATTATTATTATTATTATTATTATTATTATTATTATTATTATTATTATTATTATTATTAAAGAAACAAAGTTTTACACAAAAAATAAATAATATAAAGCTTAAAACTAAACACATAGGCCTATTAAAAATTCAAAACCTAAAAAATGCCGCCTCTGTGGTGTAGTGGTCAGTGTGATTAACTGCCAACCCCGGAGGCCCGGGTTCAATTCCCGGCTCTGCCACGAAATTTGAAAAAGTGGTACGAGGGCTGGAACGGGGTCCACTCAACCTCGGGAGGTCAATTCGGTTTCGGAAGGTCAGTGCTGACCTTCTGTTCTGAACATACCAGATTTGATCCCGACTGTGATCAGAGTCATTTGAGTGCTTTAAATACCACAAATGCACTTCCAGTACGTTAAAGGAACAAACTTCCAACAGCTTAGGGTCTCTTAAAATAAATACAAAATGAATTAAGATAATAATAATAATAATAATAATAATAATAATAATAATAATAAATAACAATATATTTCTACCCCTTAGTCCCTTTTCTGTGGTCGGGGATGAGGTGAGATGAATCTATATGCCATGTTTTACGGTTGGATACCCTTCCTGACGCCTACCTCAGTTGATGAGCTAATGAGGATGAAAAGTATGAATAATAATAATATAATTATGTTTAAACACTTCGACTGCCATAAAGACTAAGAGACGCAAGAGTGCCAGAATTTTGACTTGACAAAGACTACTGAACTCCTCTACTGACACAGGTCATACCCATTTCGGCACACTTAAATGCCAGCCAACTGTGCCAGAAATCGATCCCATAACCCTGAACACAGAATACAAGCGTCTGACCCACTGAGTTACGCAGCAGAGCTTTGAGTTTTGAGTAACATGATTTCAATAAATACACGTCCAGCTCCATGGCTCAATGGTTAGTATTCTGGCCCTTGGTCTAAAAGTGCCCCAAGTTCGATTTCCAGCTGGGTCGGGGATTTTAACCTTCATTAGCTAATTCCTCCGACTAGAGGACTGGGGGTGCGTCTTCAGCAGTAGAAATTATTATAGATATGGCCTTGTCCTCACAACCGCACAGATTGCCTAGAAGTGTCGATTCGAAAGACCTGCATCAGGCCCCTTTGGAAGCTATACGCCATGAATTAATAACCACACGACACTTAGCTTAACACCGAGAGTTCGCCGGGCGGTTAGTGTCGCGCCGCTGTGAGCTTGCATTCGGGAGATAGTGAGTTCAAATCCCACCGTCGGCAGCCCTGACGAGAGTTTTCTGTGGTTTCCCATTTTCACACCAGGCAAATGGGCTGTACCTTAAATAAAGCCACGGCCGCTGTCTTCGCAACCCAAACCCTTTCTCATCCCTCCGTCGTCGAAAATCTTGGATGAGTTAGTGCGATGTAAATCAAGTAGCACTTAGCTTATCTAATTGAAGGTCGCTGAGGTTGTATTTGCTGGAGAGTTAAGTGAGCTGGGCTATTACCGGGTGGTTCGGTGCAAGCGAAGTAAGAAAAGTGAGCTCAGCAGCTTTGTCCATATGACTACTGTTGACAGACTTATTTCTCTGTCAGGCTACCGATATCTCTACTCTCCAACTGAATGTCAAGTAGCTGTTGATTTGCAGTGACGTTATAACTGTCTATCTCACTAACTGACTAACGGATTTCTCAACAACGTAGTCGCCTCTTTGCCGGCCCCGTGGTGTAGGGGTAGCGTGCCTACCTCTCGCCCGGAGGCCTCGGGTTCGATTCCCGGCCAGGTCAGGGACTTTTCTCTCGACCTGAGGGCTGGTTCGAGGTCCACTCAACCTACGTGATTAGAATTGAGGAGCTATCTGACGGTGAGATGGCGGCCCCGGCCGGCCTCGAAAGCCCAGAGAGGATGCGTCGTGCTGACCATACGGCCCCTCGTAATCTGCAGGCCTTCGGGCTGAGCAGCGGTCTTTGGGCAGCCTAAAGCCCTTTCAAGGGCGTTAAGTGCGGGTGGGGGGGGGGGGGGGTAGTAGTCGCCTCTTTAATTTTTTTCTTTTACTTTCTGTCTATTGCTTTTAACCAACTAATATAATCTCTGCAACTCAAAGTACACAAAAACATGGCGCTCTGGATAAAGGGAGAATGAAAGCGAGAGTGCAATAAAAGTATCCTCTTCCTCTTTCCACGGAAGTAAGTTATCTTGAAAACAAAAGTCTGATCCCGACCAACGCCAACCCTGAAGGATCAATATTTACATCCGGTGAATGCACTTGCTGTAGGCCTACACCTTGCTGTTTAAAACGTGGAAAACTTTAGACTCAACATCCGGTCGTTTTCTTCACTATTCCGCAATAAAGGCAACATACAGATGAAATCACCAGACTCGCGACCAGAAGTCTTCGGCAGGAAGCAAAAAGCTAAAAATACAATCTTCTCTAATGCCGTTCTCCACCATCCCCAGACCTCTGCGAATTGAGTGAAGACTAAAAGGAAAGACAAAGGGATTCTTTCTTCATCTTTCTTTTCATTTCTTATGGTTCGTGGTGTAGATTACTGTAGTCACACCCTTGTGACGGGTAGAAAATCTTCAGGACGAGAACATTAAACAGAAGTACAAGGATATCATTAGTAAAATGTTCCGAACAATAGACGGTAAGCAGGCTCGGGATATAGAAGACAGTGGGTGGCATACGGGAATACTTACCGTAGTAGAAACAGCAAGAGAATGCCTAGAAACAAGTGTGTGTAAAACTAAACCCCATGGCACTACAGCCCTTGAAGGGCCTTGGCCTACCAAGCGACTACTGCTCAGCCCGAAGGCCTGCAGATTGTGAGGTGTCCTGTGGTCATCACGACGAATCCTCTCGGCCGTTATTCTTGGCTTTCTAAACCGGGGCCGCTATCTCACCGTCAGATAGCTCCTCAATTCTAATCACGTAGGCTGAATAGACCTCGAAACAGCCCTCAGGCCCAGGTAAAAATTCCTGACCTGGCCGGGAATCGAACCCGGGGCCTTCGGGTAAGAGGCAGCCACACTACCCCTACACCACAAGGCCGGTAAATGTGTGTAAAGATGGGGAAAAGCTATCATCTTGGTGGAATGAGGAATTGAAGGAAGCTCCAAACAAGGACTGATGCTAACAGGGAACCCACCTGCTGAACCCAAGAAAAAGTCGTGGGAAGATTTTGGTTATAACCTGGAAACGCTAGGTCAAGCTGCATGGAAACCTTTCTAGACAGTAATAATGAATCTTAGAAAGGGAGGGAAAAGAAATGAATAAGTGTTTTGGATAGATCAGGTGAATTCATAGGAGATCCCAGGGAATCACTAGACAGGTAGAAGGAATATTTTGAAAATTTTCTCAACGTAAAAACGAAATATTTCTGTTTACGTCACGAACAACCGAACTCATTGGTGGGAGAACAATGATGTTAATGAAATTACTCTTGAGGAAATGAAAAGGATGGTAAATAAATTCCATTGTCATAAAGCAGCAGGAACAGATGAAATTTTACCTCGAATGGTGAAATATAGTGGGAAGGCAAGGATGAAATTGGCTTCACAGAGTTATAAGATTAGCTTGGAGTGTTAGTAAGGTACCATCTGATTGAACTGAAGCAGTAATTGTAACTATCTATAACAAAGGTGTTCACTAGCATGAAGGTGGGGTCAGTGGTTCAGAGTGAGTTGGATGAAAACCAGAGTGGTTTCAGACCTCGAAGGGGCTATCAGGATCAGATTTTCAGTCCAGGTAATTGCTTGCTTGCTTTTTGTTTTAAGGGGCCTAACATCGAAGGTAATCGGCCCAGTCCAGGTAATTGAAAGAACTACGAGAGGAATAAACATTTATCTTTCATAAATCTGGAGAAGCCATATAACCGAGTACCGAGGGAAAGGATGTTAACCGTACTGGAGAATTATGGAATTAAGGGTCTATTATTAAAAGCAACCAAAGGCATTTATGTCGATAATTGAACAACAGTGAGAATTTATGGTAGAATGGTTCAAGGTACTTATAGGGGTTAGATAAGGCTGTATTCTTTCACCTTTGTTGTTCATGGTTTACATGGGTAACCTACTGAAATGTATAAAGTGCCAGGGCGGGATTCAGTAAGGTGGAAATGTAGTTAACAGTTTCGCCTATGCCGCGACTTGATCTTGATGGTAGACTGTGCTAAAACCCCGGAAGTCGTGCAAGGTGAAAATGGGTGCAATGAGTATGAAATGAATACTGGATTCTCCAAGACTAAAGTGGTGTCAATAGGCAAGAAACCTAATAGAATTGAATGTTAGTTTGGGAATACAAAATTGGAACAAGTAGATCATTTCAAGTATGTAAGATGTGTATTCTCCCAGGATGATAGTATAGTAACATTGCAAGTGAGATTTAATCAAGGCCTGTTTGCATACCAGCTAAACTGTACGGGACTGAAAGCTGGGTGGATTCAGGATATCTTATTTATTGGGTCGATGAATAAGTTCCTGCAGTTCTTATATTGTATATTTTATTATATTTTACTTTATCTTATTTTATTTTACTGCCACTGTCATGCACTGTAAATCACAATCACAATCACTCAGTGATGTATTCACCTCCACTCTCCATGACCTTCTGCCAACGTTCAGGTAGCACTTGAATGCCTCGCCTGTAGAACTGTTTAGGTCAAGAAGACTGTTCTTCGGAAGAATAGTAAAAATCACCGACGAAGGTATAGGATCGACACAAAGTTTCTCGTTGTATGGCCAACCAGTAAGAAAACGTGATTTTAGTAACACTCAAGGGGTGAAACCCGTGTTGAAGGGTTGAATGTCTGCCTCCTGTCTGGAGGGTTGGATTTCGATATCCCGCCAGTCCATGACTGAAGCACGGTACACTTTGCCTTTTAAGTTCAAATGAGGAACTACTGACATGAGAGGTAGCGGACTCGGTCAAGAAACCCAAGTAATACGGCTGACCACATGATACTTCCATTATCTGCAGACCGTCTGTCATCTTGGCAGGACAGTGCTCTTAATACGCAGTATGTGCCATGAGGTGTGTAGTACTAGCCTGTTGTTATTATTATTATTATTATTATTATTATTATTATTATTATTATTATTATTATTATTATTATTAACCAGTTATTCAGGAAAATATTACCCATTCCTCATTTCTGATATTTCATCTATGTGGCGTGGGGATTTTGATTCAGGAATTTTTTTTTTTTTTTTGCTTTACGTCGCACCGACACAGGTAGGTCTTATGGCGACGATGGGAGAGGAAAGGCTTAGGAATGGGAAGGAAGCGGCCGTGGCCTTAATTAAGGCACAATCCCAGCATTTTCCTGGTGTGAAAATGGGAAACCACGGAAAACCATCTTCAGGGCTACCGAGAGTGGGGTTCGATCCCACTATCTCCCGGATGCAATCTCACTGCACGGCCAACTCGCCCGGTGATTCAGGAAATCAAGGCAAAAGTAAGGATGGTTAAGAATGACAGTATCCAGTATTCGGGAGATAGTACGTTCGAACCCCACTGTCGGCAGCCCTGAAAATGGTTGCCCGTGGTTTCCCATTTTTACACCAGGCAAATGCTGGGGCTGTACCTTAATTAAGGCCACGGCCGCTTCCTTCCCACTCCTAGCCCTTCCCTGTCCCATCGTCGCCATAAGACCTATGTGTGTCAGTGCGACGTAAAACAACTAGCAAAAAAAATGACAGCTTTATTTACTACTCTCTTCAACTATATGTATTAGGGACTGAACAAAGCCCGTTCCGAGTCCCTCAAAACCACTGTTAGGATCGGGAATCGAACCCAGCTCAACCCAGTGGGAGCTGCTGTACTGCCCTAAACAACTGAGGCGAACTATCCTACTTCCAATGTCAAATACGACTTTGTAATAATTTTCCAGCTACATATTCTATTTTATTTTAAGTCATTTTGGAAAAAGCCCAAAAGTTTATAACCCTTACTCTTCCAAAATGTGTATCCCAGAGACGGCCAGGAGAGTACGCACAAACTGTGTCATACATTCGACCAGAGAAGCACGGCCGGGCTCTTCTGATGTGTGCTGTTTTCCTGTTCCACTCTTCTTCGCTCATCCGCACTTCCTCGAGCCAGGGAGCAGCATGGTTACGGAAGGGCGTGGTGGGGAACAGAGGAAGGAAGGTAGTGCAGTAATTGAGTATGTAAAGCATCATAGACCTTTTTAATGCTGTAGTCGCACGAGCTGTTTGTGTTGTTTAGTTGTAAACCAGGTAAGAGAGGAGCAAACGGGATGAAAGGAAGTGTAATCTTTTACCGTCTGCTCATTGTGTTGCATAGCCCAAGGAGTGGAGAGCACGAAGCTCTATCTGTGTCGAGTTGCCAGTGGAGGAAATGGCAACTGTATCTACCTGAAGTAGAGCTCGCTGTCACTACAACGTCGCATCAACGTAGACAGATTGATAGACCTCTTCATCATAATATCCTTTTCAATTGACACTCATCTGCCGGAATTTTGACTTGGAAATGGTTTCTTTATAGAATCAGAAAATCTACTGACACAGAGATCTTTCGAAGTTGGAAATTCTCCAATCCCAACCGAATAATAATAACAATAATAATGTCTTATTAACTACTTTTGTGGTTTTCAGAGAGGCCGAAGTGCTGGAATTTTATCCCACAGGAGAACATTGACGTGCCAGTGAAATTACCGACACGAGGCTGACGTAGCCTACTTGTACTCCTTCATATATCACCGGACTGAACCGCGATCGAACCCACCAACTTGAGCTCACAAAGCCAGCGCTTCTACCGTCTGAGCCATTCTTCCCCGTGCTGGGTGAGATTCAATTCCTTAACGTAGAAATAAGGAGGCAAGCGCCTGACCAAGTACGCCACATATCGAGTTACATAGGTAATTTCTCCTCTTATACAGTATGTTTCTATAGTTGTCAAAACAACAGTGAAGAAGTCACAAGTTAGCGTTCCATGTATTACTCAAATTACGTTAACTTGTTTTGAGACGGAGACCCACAAAACCATTATTCAACCGTCTAGAGGCCAAGTTAGTGCCTGTGGCTATTGGAAAAATATGGAAATATTCGATGCATCACTCTAAATTTCAAAATGTACCCCTCGTAAAGTGAAATTATCGAAAGAATAGACGTGCGTATCTCTGAAGTACTGTACAAAGGCGCTAATCCGCGGTACTATGTTAGCGAGCATCTCATGAATCATCGATAGGCATTATGCTAAAGAGTATTATAAACGACATCATTTACCGTATCCTCAGGAATGTTGATCATTCAACGTCACTATTGTCCGATAGTCAGTACCAGTCAAAAAAAGTGAATGTGATGGCTGATAGAGTTAAGTATTCGGCTTTATGGCTTAATGGTTAGCGCGCTGGCCTTCGGTCCAGGGGGTCTCGAGTTCTATTTTCGGCCTGGACAAGGATTTTACCGTTCATTGGTTAATGCCGGTGGCTTGGGGCTGAGTGTGTGCGCCGTCATCATCATTAGAATTAATCATATGCAAGGCCCCATCCTCATAAACGCGCAGGTCGCCTATACGGCGTCAACTCGAAAGATCTGTGCCATGCCTCTTCGGAGGCCACACGTTATTAAAATTATTATTACTATTATTATTATTATTATTATTATTATTATTATTATTATTATTATTATTATTATTATTATTATTATTATTATAGAGTAAAGTTATGCTCTACATATTCAAAATCCTTAAAGAAGGCAGTATTTTTAGCGATCAATTTACAGGACGTTAAATTAATGTTCATCGGCTTGTACCATGATTTGCGCACAGGATATTGTGTTAACTCAAGATCATCAATTTACTCTAGTCATTTGTGAGATCGCTGGAGCTAATTTGGTTCATTTTTGGGTTTTGGTTGGAGTGTTACAGCCGAATGCCCTTCCTAATACTACGTGATTGAAAATGAAAACCTACAACCTGATTTCCAGTCAATGACCGGGTCAGGGATGTAATGAATGAAACATATATAGGCTGTTATTACAATGGGGTCGCCACTCCCAAGGTGATTTATTAATGCCTGATAGATGCTATGAAATGAGAATGGAGAGTGTTGCTGGAATGAAAGATGACAGGGAAAACCGGCGTACCCGGAGAAAAACCTGTCCTGCCTCCGCTTTGTCCAGCACAAATCCCACATGGAGTCACCGGGATTTGAACCACGGTATCCAGCGGTGAGAGGCCGACGCGCTGCCGTCTGAGCCACGGAGGCTCCTACGTGATTATTCCAGTGAAAATTACATCGAAGACACTGGAATTAGAATCTAGATCGTCAGGCAGGAAAGCCAGAAGCTAAGCCACGGTGCTGGGGAAGTCTCCTTATCGTCTGCCGTAATCAAAGCTGGAAGAAAATATCTCATCATTTTATTGTTTTTACGTCTACTTAAGGACTTAGGACAAAATTGCTCTTAGTGTGGCAGTGTGTCTGTACCAGAGTAGGCCTACCATTTCGTACGTAACTGAACTTATCATTAGGAAAGGTACTGGCGTGGCCTACGTGTTGTGCACTTGTGTACAGTTGAAGCAGACAACCCGTGAGAATAAGATCTAGGATGGCCTATTTCTTCTGTTGGGTTTCCTAGGCCGAGTGCATCCAGTTCCAAACAAGTCTTTAATTCGTGCCGTAGTCGAGGCTCACCAACCTATAACCCCTAGACCATGATAGCGGCCACCTTTACTTGATAGACCAGCCGGCCTCATAACGTACTGATAAGCGACTCTGTCCATCCGTGACACATTGGGGACCTTACAGATACGAGAGTAACAAACACGGCCGCGGGTCATCATGCTGACCACGCATTAAGCGCTACAAAAGCTTACGGTTAGGTCTCGTTAGCCTGTTAATTCCATTTTTGTTCAGAGAATTATGGAAGCAGCCACCACTGAGAACAGACCAAGAATACTGCTGTGAAATAATAATAATAATAATAATAATAATAATAATAATAATAATAATAAAGCAAAACCAGGCCATGGCGACCCTTGGAAGCCAGGAAGGTAAAAGCTTCCATTACCCTTAACATATGCACTAATTATTGTAACTAGAATAGAGTGGTTAGCTGAATACTCAGCCCACTTTGCCCCCAGTTACAAAGTACAGTACTCAATTTTCGAGCAAAGTGAACCTGAGGGTCATGTGCCTCTCCAGAACTGAAAACCTCGTTTTTAATTTTTTCGACTTCCTCCTGGGGGAACCGAGTACACGTTTAGCGCCTCATCCAGGCAACCCGTACTACTACTACTACTACTACTATTACTACTACTACTACTACTACTACTACTACTACTACTACTACTACTACTACTACTAATAATAATAATAATAATAATAATAATAACAATTGACTAATAATTTAAACACCAGGTGAGTTGGCTTCACGCCACGGGTCATGTAGCTGCAGAAAGAGGTCCGGCCAACCGTCAGCAACTCAGAAGGTTATTATTATTATTATTATTATTATTATTATTATTATTATTATTATTATTATTATTATTATTATTATTATTATTAAGTTCAATTCGCGGTTTGCAATGAATTTATGACTAAAATGAGGATCGAGAATAGAGTGCATACAGCCTCAGGTAAACAGACTGCAAGACCAGAAAACAAGGACTTTTTTCATACATACACAACTTGCTTTACGTCGCACCAACATAGATAGGTCTTATGGTGACAATGGGATAGGAAAGTGCTAGGAGTGAGAAGGAATCAGCCGTGGGCTTAATTAAGGTACAGTTCATTCCTTTCCGCCGACCCCGTGGTGTAGGGGTAGCGTGCCTGCCTCTTGCTCGGAGGTCCCGAGTTAGATTCCCAGCCAGGTCAAGGATTTTTTCTCTCGACCTGAGGGCTGTTTCGAGGTCCACTCAACCTACGTGATTAGAATTGAGGAGCTCTCTGACGGTGAGATGGCGGCCCCGGTCTCGAAAGCCCAGAATAACGGCCGAGAGGATGTGTCGTGCTGACCACACGACCCCTCGTAATCTGCAGACCTTCGGGCTGAGCAGCCCTTTCAAGGGCGTTGAGTGCCGTGGGGTTTGGTTCAGTCCTTTCCAATCCTATCGCAAGTTAATTACAAACAGTCCAGTACAGATGCCAAGACTGTACTTTTATTTCGTAATATGTCCTATTGTCCCGACAAATGTTCCGTTCTTTTTTACTAGAAATAAACGATTTTGTTATTGTAATTTAATATTAAGTGTTATTTTGGCCCAATTTCTACTTGCTGTAGCATTCTATTACGTTTTGTTTTACTGTAGACTGACTTACGGTAAAATAATATTTTTAACGCTTGCTAGTAGATCGTAGAACGCATTCAGAATATCGCCGTTATTCCTGTACAAAACCGCTATGTCAAATGTTTCACCTTAGAACTTTTCCCGATAAGATTCTGTCATTTAAAAGGTTCAATAATGTGCGAGTATATTGAAAGAATTCTCACTCTTGATGAAATATGTGCTGCGGGTTAGTATTTCTGCTACATTATCACATAGCGGTTTTACCAGGCGCAATGACGATATAATTTCTGCTTTACGTAATTTTCCACAATTTACTTGGTAACCACTAGAGAGCAGCAATATTCCAGTTTCCGGTTTACCGTTACCTTCTTGAATTTCTTAAAGCAGTAGATTCAGGTTCATCAATTCGGATAGACGAAACTTTACATTTCAACGAAATTTTAACCAGTAAATTTGAAGAATGGAAAAACGTTAAGGATTATGTTGATAAGTCGTGGTGTGATGTATGTTATGCACTTAAAAATCTATGTACTGCGTGCAAAAATGTAGAAACGTTAGTGAGCTTCGTATTAGCTATTTCAGGCACAAATGGTACTGTTAAACGAAAGTCCCCAATTGTAATCTTTCTATTCTATGGACTGATCAAATGAAATGTCGTATGGCTTTTAGTGCCGGGATATCCCAGGACGGGTTCGGCTCGCCAGATGCAGATTTTTCTATTTGACGCCAGTAGGCGACCTGTGCGTCGTGATGAGGATGAAATGATGATGAAGACAACACATACACCCACTCCCCGTGCCGTAGGAATTAACCAATTAAGGTTAAAATCCCCGACCCGGTCGGGAATCGAACCCGGGCCCTCTGAACCGAAGGCCAGTACGCTGACCGTTCAGCCAACGAGTCGGACTATGGACTGATGATAAGACCGTTTTAAAATTGATAATTGTTGTGTCAAAATACATTTTTCAGATCTTACTTGTAATCAATTTCATAATATGTTAGTAAGAAATCCCAGAAAGAAATTATCTCATCAGAAAAATTCAATAATCTTCTTTCTGAGGCCAGCACCTCAAGTTCAGTAGATCATTAAAGTGCTTATGTATTTATTTACTTGTACGTATATAATTAATGGTTATTAGTAAGGTGGCGGATTTTGCCCTGTTTGCCCTTTCTCCTCCTTTGTTCAGAAACGTAGGCCTCTTGAGTTTTAAACCCATTTCCTGCTATCATAAGCCTTAAAGCATAGTTTAGGTTTTTTTGCTAGTGGTTTTACGTCTCACCGACACAGATAGGTCTTATGGCGACGATGGGATAGGAAAGGCCTAGGAGTGGGAAGGAAGCAGCCGTGGCCTTAATTAAGGTACAGCCCCAGCATTTGCCTGGTGTGAAAATGGGAAAACACGAAAAATCATCTTCAGGGCTGCTGACAGTGAGATTCGAACCCACTATCTCCCGGATGCAAGCTCGCCTCTAACCGCACGGCCAACTCGCCCGGTCATAGTTTAGGTAGTGCCTGTAATCGGTTACTTATCCGCCTTCGTACCGTAACGGTGAGCAATATTACCTGCCGTCCTCGGGGGTCCGAGGTTCGTTTCCCAGTACTGCCAGCGATGAAAGATTGGCAGGAGGGTTGGTATGTGGTTAAATAGGTGCATGAAGCTCACATCCAAAGGGAGGGTGTGCCTGAAAAGAGCTGCACCACCTCGAGATGACGACACCAATTTACTACTGACTACTTCATTCGTATATTGATGCCTAAAATAGCGCTTTTAGGCAATTGTTTCCCTTCTTTGCCACACAATTATTGAATCTGAAGTCCTATAGACCTCAATACTGACGTAGCATACATCAAGCGCCACTTCTATAGAAATCCCAGACGCGGTCACAGAACTTTAGACAAGAAACAAAACCGGGCGAGTTGGCCGTGCGTGTAGAGGCGCGCGGCTGTGAGCTTGCATCCGGAGATAGTAGGTTCGAATCCCACTATCGGCAGCCCTGAAAACGGTTTTCCGTGGTTTCCCATTTTCACACCAGGCAAATGCTGGGGCTGTACCTTAATTAAGGCCACGGCCGCTTCCTTCCAACTCCTAGGCCTTTCCTATCCCATCGTCGCCATAAAACCTATCTGTGTCGGTGCGACGTAAAGCCCCTAGCAAAAAAAAAAAAAAAAAACAAACAAAATCGATCGAGTTGGCCGTGAGGTTAGGCGCGTGCAGCTGTGAGCTTGCCTTCGTGAGATTGTGGGTTCGAACCCCACTATCGACAGCCTTGAAGATGGTTTTCTGTGGTATCCTCATTTTCATACCAGGCAAATGCTGGGGCTGTACCTTAATTAAGGCCACAGCTGCTTCCTTCCCACTCCTAGCTCTTTCCTATACCATCGTCGCCATAAGACCTATCTGTGTCGTTGCGACGTAAAGCCACTTGTAGAAAAGAAACCTAAGAAACAAATCTTTGGTGGAAACACTGGACACGGTTAGGCAGATTTCCAAAAATATTAGAGACAGTGCCAGGCAGCGTAGGCCAAACAGTGAGTGCCAGACTGCAGCGTATGCTTCAGGGTAGTCCAGGATGGAAAAAAAACATTGCAGTGATTGGTAGAATTTTTTCGCATGCCTATTTCGAAAATGTTAGTGCCCATAAATCCACTCCTCAATTATTACTTACTAAAACTTTTCCTAGCAATTATCGATAATTAAACATTGTTATTCAGTACATAATACTTTGTAATGTAGGTGTCCCGTTTCTATGTCTGCATTTACAGAATGAAACACCCTGTCCTTTTATTTGAAAAACCTTGCCACTACATAAGACAGAAATACACGGGTTTGGTGATCCCGGTGTAGAGAAATATACGATTTAGTTTTAAAGTTGTGTATTTCATCTATTTTGTAATTTTTTTCTGGCTATTTCTTGAACTTTAGTGTCTTTTCAAGAATGTAGTTCTTGTATTTTGCTGCCTTAGTAGGCCAAGCAGTGAGTGCCAGACTGCAGTGTATGCTTCAGGGTAGTCCAGGTTGGAAAAACCATTGCAGTGATTTGTAGAATTTTATACGGAAATTCAGAAACTCCAGCAGATGTAATTCTTCGACCGCATGCTACTGCTGAAATTAATTTTTTCCCTATTGTTTTGCGTAAGGTAGAAATACATTTCTCTTGGTATAAAAAAATATTCTGCGCTCTGTGTGGAGCGTCTACGTGAAATGATTGTGTGATTGACGGGCATCTCTGAAGTTGAACCAAGGAACGGTCATCGTGCATCGTGATTGCTAATAGACTGTGTGCTCGAACCTATGTGCGTGTAGCTGCTCAGAAGAGCGACTGAGCGTGCGAAGCGAAATGAAAGGCGACCTGTGAATCAAGATTACGGAAGGGATCGTCATTCCAGGTAAATACCAGAGCTGACGACCTGCTATGAGGAGGACAAGAGACTTTGTAAGTACCCACTAATTAAGAACTGCTGCCATCCATTCTCAAATAGAATTGTGTTATCCTGCATTCCATTAGATCAATAAAACGGACAGTAAGAATATTCTGTGTGAGAACAGATAGGCTCTCACTCCCGAAAAGTTTGAGAAATATTAATTAATTTCAACCCAAATTGCTGCATGGAGTAGTGTAAATAGACTGGAAACTAAAAGAGAAATATACAATTTAGTTTTAAAGTTGTATATTTCATCTATTTTGTAATTTTTTCTAATAATAATGTTATTTGTTTTACGTCCCACTAACTACTCTTTTACGGTTTTCGGAGACGCCGAGGTGCCAGAATTTAGTCCCGCAGGAGTTCTTTTACGTGCCTGTAAATCTACCGACACGAGGCTGACGTATTTGAGCACCTTCAAATACCACCGGACTGAGCCAGGATCGAACCTGCCAAGTTGGGGTCAGAAGGCCAGCGCCTCAACCGTCTGAGCCACTCAGCCCGGCTGTAATTTTTTTTCTGGCTATTTCTTGAACTTTAGTGGGTTTTTTTCAAGAATGTAGTTCTTGTATTTTGCTGCCTTAGTGAGTGCCTATTCCTTAAATTTTTAAATTCCTTTTCGCATGCCTATTTCGACAATTTTAGTACCTATAAATCCACTCCTCAATTATTACTCACTAATGCTTTCCCTAGCAATTATCGATAATTAAACATTGTTATTCAGTACATAATACTTTGTAATTTAGGTGTCCCGTTTTTATGTCTGCATTTACAGTCCTTTTATTAGAAAAATCTGGTCACACTACATAAGGCAGAAATACACGGGTTTCGTGATCCCGGTGTAGCAAGCCCCTATAATGAATCAACAACATTGGTAACAATAACTTTTCCCCTGGCACTGAGTCCTAATTTCACGAATTAACATTCTTTTCGCTCCCCCCCCCCCTCGCTCCCACCCTAAGAGCAGGTGCTGTCTACCGCGTGCTGTAATCCAGCATGACACTGCAGGTAATAACTCGCGCCTTGAACTCGGGTGGACAGCGTTGTTAATCCATGTATAAATGTGAGTAAATAATCAACATAGCAACGATTTGCGTACGATTCCCGGTACTGCTAGAGATTCAAGAATGCCAGAAGGGCTTGTATGTGGTTAAAATAGCACATGTAGCTCATCTCCATTAGAGGACGAGTATACACTTTTTTTATCGACTTAGCAAAGATGCGATCCTATACTAGTAATGATTATCCCTCCAAGGTCCGATAGATTGCCACCGCCTTCAACGAACGGTGACTGAGTCACAGCGTTGGAATCTCTTCGTGTAGGGGATAGAGCCACGTATGGCCAAATACCCAACCTTCACTGGTTGTATCAATGAAATCTTCAGTGTTTAGTACGGTTGTTCTCAGGCCTCGCAAAGTATTTGTCTGTTTGCTCAGCTCTCACCGCCCACGCCCACACAAAACAAGCCCAAGGTCAAGGCCAGCTATCAGAGTCACCAAAGAGTCTTTGAGGTCACAGGAGTACTAGAACACAATGTGTTATCTAGTATACAGACTAGGAAACACCTCAAATGGTACGCCGTGTTTTGTTAAGGACTTACTTTAGGGAGTTAAATTCCTCGTTTGCTCTTTTCCACCTGTCTGTTTCAACTGTCATTATCTTCACAACCCAGGGTGCGAATTACACATTGTTGTCAGGAGAAATAGGAAATTGAGAGATAATAATAATAATAATAATAATAATAATAATAATAATAATAATAATAATAATAACTTTTTAACGCCAGGAACACATTCTGGTAAACTTTTAGAACTTTAATGGTTCTTAAATACAACTGTATTCTTTAACCCTTACCATACGTCAATTCTTGATTCCTGAAAGGCAAGCATCTAGCAAAAGAAAAACAAAACACAAACAAACGTAACGAACTCGTGAAGATAGCAACACCAGTACGATGAACGCAAAATGGATCTTATTTCTTCCATAAATGTATCTATATATCCTTTTGTAAAAGGTAATAATAATAATAATGCAAAGGCATCTCCGTACAGGCCATGAGGGACCTTACAGGAGTAGAAGGTGAAAGTTTCCACTATCCTTACCATCGGCATTAAGTGAGATAGAGTGGTTAGCTTTATATCCGGCCGCCTTTGCCTCTGGGAATTAACCTGGTACTAATTTTTGGTGTAGGCTGATTGAACCTCAGGGCCTTGCGCCGCTCCGGAAGTGGAAATCCCGTTCCTTAAATTTTTCAACTTCCTGACGGGGAATCGTACCCGCGTTCTTCCGAGTGAACCGAGCACGCCTTTACCACCTCGGCTAGACAGACCCTCAATAATAGTAATAATAATAATAATAATAATAATAATAATAATAATAATAATAATAATAATTTCGTGTGACTATTGGTAGCCTAGACCCTCCGTGACTCAGGAGGCAGCGCGCCGGCCTCTCACCGCTGGGTTCCGTGGTTCAAATCCCGGTCACTCCATGTGAGATTTGTGCTGGACAAAGCGGAGGTTGGACAGGCTTTCTTCGTGTGCTCCGGTTTTCCCTTTCATTTTTCATTCCAGCAACACTCTCCAATATCATTTTATTTCATCTGCCATTCATTAATCATTGCCCCAGACGAGTGCGACAGGCTTCGGCAGCCGGCACAATTCCTACCCTCGTCGCTAGATGGGGCTTCATTCATTCCATACCTGATCCGATCGAATCACTGGTAACAGGCCGTGGATTTCCATTTTTTTCATTTTTCATATTGATAGTCTGGCGCAAGCCTGGTAAGGCAGATCATCCAACGAGGGTGGATAGCATCTGTCCTGTATACGAAACTAAGTGTTATAGTGGTAGAGGATAGAGTGAGTATGGTGTATGAGTTGCAGGAATGTTGAGCATAGCACAAACACCCAGTTCCCAAGCCAAGGGAATTAACCATTTAAGGTTAATATCCCCGATCCTACTTGGCGGGTTCAATCCCAATTCAGTCCGGTGGTATTTGAAGGTAGGCCCTACTCAAATACGCCAGCCTCGTGCCGACAAATTTACCGGAACGTAAAATAACTCCTGTTGGACAAAATGTCGGCACCTCAGCGCCTCCGAAATCCTTAAATGTAGTTAGTGGGACGGAAAAACACTATTAATATTATTGTTATTTTTATTATTAAATCTAAAATTAAGTTAAATCAACCTCGAAGCCCATGTTGCCCATTCTGGGCCAGCCATATAACCTGCGCCTCATATGGCCACTGAAGACTGACTGAAGCCCCGATCTAATCCTCAGACTGGAATAAAAATTCTTGAACGAGCCGAGAATCGACCGCGAACCTCCAGAAGGGAGAAAGACGTTGTCTCTGCACCAGGGGCTATCATCAGTTCTCTCTATTAATGTACACGGTGATCCTAAACTATGGAAACAAACTTCAGGTGGTGATTCATGCCAGGACAAACTATAAGAATGTCGCCACCAGCACGTCCGGAAATTGCAGTGTCCTGAAATAGATGGCAGCTCTTATCACTTCGCCAGACCTCCTTATACGCAATTTTCTCCTCGATCTTCTTTTGTAGGGGGCTAGGGGCATTTACTTTTTTTTTGCTATTTGATTTACGTCGCACCGACCCAGATAGGTCTTTTGGCGACGATGGGATAGGAAAGGCATAGGAATGGGAAAGAAGCGGCCGTGGCCTTAATTAAGGTACAGCCCCAGCATTTGCCTGGTGTGAAAATGGGAAACCACGGAAAACCATCTTCAGGGCTGCCGACAGTGGGGTTCTAACCCACTATCTCCCGATTACTGGATACTGGCCGCACTTAAGCGACTGCAGCTATCGAGCTCGGTGAAGGGCATTTGAGAAGTGCCGTGTACCCTGACTATTTCCCTAATGGAGGACTTTGGAATAACGATTTAATGCAAGCTTTAATGGTTTTTTTGTTTGCAGTCGGGAACGTTCAAAAGGGTGCGTCGGTCCATTCTTCGACATGTGCGTGCATGCAATGAGATCATGGGGGCCAGTTCCAGCATCTGCTGCGGTGGCCCGGACGAACGCAGGATGTATACTGTTCGGTAATGTTATGGACTGTGATAATGCTTTTCCTATGGGCTCACTGCACGTTTAAACATTAATGTTTATGGAATCCATTTTGTCCCTTGCCTGGCTGGAATCATAACCCTAAATTCGTCCCCATAGTTATAAATCCCCAGTATAATATAAAAAAGTATGCCCGGCTCCTTGGCTGAATAATCAGCATACTGGCATTCGGTTCAGAGGATCCTAAGTTCAATTCCGAGCCGAACCGGGAATTTTAACCACGTCTGGTAAATTCCTCTAGCTCGGGGTCTGAATGCTTAGGTTCGTCTCGTTAGACATCTCCATTCTAATACAACACATCACACTACAAACTGCCATAGTAACACGCAATAGCGCATACATCCCTCCACATACGTCTGAGTTAGGACGGGCATCCGGCCGTAAAAATGGGCCAAATTCATAAGTGCCGATCCCAAGAAATATGGAAAAAGCCAGAAGAGAAGAAGAAGAAAATATATGGATTACAATACTAATTTTGCGACAGGTGGTCTTTAATTAGCCTATAATCCCATCTCATGTGCAGAGAATTATTCTATATACAAAAAATAGTGTGTCTTGATCCACCACGATTCTTTGATAGTAAGTTTTTTCTTTAAAAACGTTAATCAGATTAGCTTAAGCCATTAAATCGTTAGCCAGTAAGTTCATGGACAAAATCACCGCTAACTTTTGTAGTCCATGGGAGCGAAGACGACCCGATTGAAGGGTATAACAGCAAAGCCAAGCCATCTTCATGCAGGCCATGAAGGTCCTTGACGGAGTAGAATTTAAAAGCCCCTACTCTCCTTAACTTCGGCACTAAGTGGTTAGCTCTACACCTGGCCGCTTTTCCTCTCAGAAATCAATCTGGTTATCATTTTTTATGTAGGCTGCGTGAACATTAGGGCCATTTACCGCTCCAGAATTGAAAATCTCGTTTCTTAAATTTTTCGACTTCTGACGGAGAATCGAACCCATGTCATTCTGCGTGAACTGATCACACATTTACTGCCTCGGCCAGGGAGCCCCTCAAAATATCATAAGACTGAAAAGTAGTTCCTTATGGTCACCATATAAAAAAAGATGTGTGCAATGGGAGAAGACTGCTGCTTTGAAGAGACTGAGACCGAATTAGGAATGATCATTTTGGACGAAACCACTGTAAATGTATGGTTTTTGATGGTATAGCCATAATGGAGAACGTTTATAGAGTGCTGAGGAAGTGGTTACGCTGACTACGTGACACCACAATATCTACAGGCAATTTGGCCGACAACAGTCGTCTTGGCAGACAGAAACCTGCTAATGGGCTGTGAATTTCCTTTGGGAGGATACTACTGGAATCAGTCCGGTCTTACAGAGTTAGGAGAACCGAGGGATAGCAAAACGACGATGATTAGGCTCAATGTTAAAGGAATTCACAGTACGAGGCGTGAAAACGAAAGGCTGAGTGGCTCAGATCGTAGAACGCTGGTTTACTGAGCCAAAGTTAGCGTGTTCGATCTCGGCTCAGACTAATGGTATTATAAGGTGCTCAAATACGTCAGTAGATTTTCCGGTAAGTAAAATAAATTCTGCGTTCAAAATTCCGCCACCTCGGCGTCTCCAAAAACCATACAATTATTTATTGGTACAAAAAACAATATTATTATTATTTAACCTTTTTTATTTGCTTTACGTCGCACCGACTCAGGTAGATCTTATGGCGACGATGGGATAGGACAGGGCTAGGAGTGGGAAGGAAGCGACCATGGCCTTAATTAAGGTATAGCCCAAACATCTGCCTGGTGTGAAAATGGGAAATCACGGAAAAACAATCTTCACGGCTGCTGACAGTGTGAGGTTAAAACCCACCATCTTCCGAATGGAAGCTGATAGCTACGTGAACCAAACCGCGCAACCACTTGCTCAGTACATTTAAACTTCTTTTTATTGCCATAATAGCCTTATTTGGAGACGCCGAGATGTCAAATTTTGCCTCGCAGAAATTATTTAATGTGTCGGAAGGTAACAACACAGATTGATTACAATTAATCACCTTCAGATACCATCGAATTCTGCCGAGACCGAACCCGCTATCTTGCGATCAGAAGGATAACGATTAGATAACTGTAGCACTGAAATTGACTTGTACAACAACAATAATAAAAATAATAATTATTATTATTATTATGAATGTGTGACGCGCCATCCGATTCCTGGAGATGTTAGTATGCACTCTCATACTTCAATGGGATGTGCAGTTATGTGGTCATGAGGAGTGCCTTCGAACAACAAAGTTAGACGCTCTTTCAGGGTCATTTACTGCCACAGCAGATTCTGAAATGTACATTCTAGTAGGCTAAATTCATCAGTCAGTGTACAGAGAATTCGGAATCATACTGTAGTTCATTATGATGCAATAATTCATTTTCATCTTATTACAATAATGTCTGGGTTTTCTTGGCTCAGTTTGGATTTTGGTCGAGGTTTCAGACCACCTTACAATACGAAAATATTTTAAGAACCGAAATACAAAAAAAAAAACTGTTAGAGATGAAAAAAATAAAACGTACGCAGCCGAGAACTGCCCATGACACTGCAAGCCTGGTGGGCTTTGGCCTACCAGACGACAGTCGCTCGTCCTGAAGGTATGTAGATGACGAGATGACGCGTGAACAGCGTAGTGAATCCTCTCGGTCGTTATTTTTTTTAATTTCTAGGCCGCGATCACTATCTCACTGTCCGATAGCTTCTCAAATATTCTCACTTAGGCTGAAAATCTTTTCGACTTGGTCGGGAATCGAACACGGGAGGTTCCCATTAAGGGGCAGGCTCCCTACCCCTAGATCGTGGGGTCAACATCCAAGAACTGCAGCTTAGCAATTCCAAGGGATGTATATTTTCTTAGACAGAACAAAGTTTTAATTCACACAAAACAGAACAATGTTTCTGACAGAGAATTAAAACAGCGTAAAGTAGAGGAAAATTGCATAATAAGATTTACCTCAAGAGAGTTTCAACAGTATTGTCCGTCTATATTACGAGGTATAGCATTGTACAGTCAACATCTTACAAGCATGTGAATATGTAACAGATAACCAGGAGAGGTAAAACAATACTTTCGGAAATACTGAAATATTTGAGTGGGGATGGAAGCACTTCCGTGTATGTGGGGCTTGCCCTTTATCCATCTACCACTCCTGTATTGTACATGTACAATTTAAGGAAAATAAACAAATAAATTAAATAATAATAATAATCCTTGTAACATAGCGGTAAAGGTTTCCTTAATTCTCTCGGAAGGACGTGGATTCGATTCCCTGTCAAGGAAGTCGAAAGAGAGGCTTTTATGGAAACGCATATGGCACTGGAGTTCCCTCAGCCTACAACAGGCGAATTCTTGGAAGCAAAGGCGGCTGGATTAATTACCTTGTCCCACTTAGAATCCATTAATCCGGAGATACTGTTGGCCTATGCGGAGATGGCTTTATTTTTGGCTTTGCAAGTGTTTTAACGTCGCATCGACTCATATAGGTCTTTTGGCGACGATAGATTACGGAAGGGACGGGTCAAGGATGGAAACGGCCGTGGCCCTAATTAATGTACAGCCCCAGAACTTCCCTAGTTTGAAAATGGGAAACCACTGAAAACCATCTTCAGGGCTGGCGGCGGTGGAACTTGAACCCACCATCTCCCGAATACAAGCATCACATTTACGTGACGCGAACCGCATAGCTAACTCGATCGGTATTTTGCCATTACGTTAGCAACATAATCCTCTTCTGATGCTCAATGCATCTCCACCTTGAGTTGCTCATTTAGGATCCACATTATCAGAGATAGAATCAACAGGTGCCGAGCTGAAAACCCAGATCTAGTGACACATACATCAATGGGTGATCACTCAGTAGTTGGGCAGGAGACGGCGAATTGTAAGTTGGCTGAGAAGCAAGAAGAAACTAATCACTCTACGGCACTCCTATTTAAAGTGCCTATCAGCGATTCCTTGGCTTTGGAGACACTGATCAGGACGCCAACGTTCGCGAAATGGAAAAGTTAGCAAACCTGTATGAATATGTATGTATGTATGTATGTATGTGAGTCCTCAGTCCAAAAGCTGGTCGATTCTCCATCAGCTTTCACAGAAAACCCAGGAGTCACCAAAGATGCGTACTAACGACATGAGGAATAAGATAGTTTAGCGTTATTATTATTATTATTATTATTATTATTATTATTATTATTATTATTATTAGTTGTTGTAATAGTAAGATGGTTTCCCGTTGCTTCCCTCTCTTGGTAGGCCGAGGAAAGAAATTGTACACAGGGTAGTCACTGAATGTTACCATAGCCTGGCACTTAACACGCACTGCTTTCAAGGAAAGTAGATAGCATGGAAAGCTGCGTTGTTGTTGTTGTTGTGGCGTATTTATTTGGGGGCTAGATAGATCTCGGTCATCAATGTTGTGTACTTAACGTGGGCGTAAAATCTGTTTGATTCCTTAAGTCAGCGTATAGGCCTATATTTATAATAATAATAATAATAATAATAATAATAATAATAATAATAATAATAATAATAATAATAATAATACCGAACAAGTTCGGGCCGTCTGTGTACTTGTTAGCTTGCATTCTGGAGACAGTGGGTTCGAATTTCTCTGCGGCAGCTCTGAAGATTTCCGTACTTGGCTATTTTAACACCAGTCTAATGCTGGGGCTGTACCTCAATTAAGATCAAGGCCACAGCCGCTTCCTCACCACTTCTAGTCCTGCCCTATCCATTCGTTGCCATAGGACCTAACTGAATTGATGCGACGTAAAACCAATAATTTAAAATCCACTCTACTTACTAACAATCTAAAGAAATTATATAGATACACTGTATTTTAGGATAGAAGACGGTGAGTTCGAAATAACCTACATGCCGAATGGTAAAAACAAATTCTTGTTCTCGTTTCGGTCACCATGGTGCAGTTCTTTTCAGGCATTCCCCCATTAGAGGTGAGCTGCATGTGCCTTTCGAACCACATACCAGCCCTTTTACCCATCTTAAATCTCTGGCGGGGTGAAGAATCGAACCCAGCCCAACGACAATGGCAGCTAATAGCCCTAACCGTTATACTACGGAAATCGACACTTACCGATCCAATGGACACTGATTACCATGGCTAATGGTTAAATTTTCTGAATTTTACTGGTTCGTCAGAGTGAAATATTATGACGCGAATGTAGACGCAAAAAAGAAATAAGATAAAGCCGAGCTGTGGATATATAATTGCACAGGAGCACTGCTATTTCACACTTCGACCTGATACCACTTGGCCAAAGAATAGAAAATCAGTTCTTCAATCATCACCGATCTGCGTTTAGGGCAGTATCCCTATCAGTATGGACTGAACCTTAGCTAATACTGAATGCAGTTTTCATTAAAATGGACTCTTTCGTCAGTGACTTTTATGTTCTTGCAGAAGCTCAATTATTCACATTATTGCTCATGGCAGTTAGACGAGATATTTCGTGAGAATTTGAGAGACAAAGAAACATGGAGGTCGAATCCACTGTGGGAAGAATTTCTTAGAGATGCCTCTCTGATGTGTCTGTAGTGCGGTTATGAGTATGGACGATTTCTCTGGACAGGAAATGACTACTAAGAAAGCACCCGAGTACGCAGCACAGGTAGTCGTAAGTGAACTGGACTGAGATGCTATCTCTTAAGATCTGCGCTTAGTGGTAAAGTTCATGTGGACTAATAATAATAATAATAATAATAATAATAATAATAATAATAATAATAATAATAATAATAATAATAATAATAATAATAATAATAATAACCTTTAAATCGTCGGCATTAACAAAGTGGGATATAATGTTTATCTCTCTGCCCGGCTGACTTTATTTCTAGGTATTAACCGGGCAAACATTTCAACAATAGGCTCATAACACAACCTTTCATCCTCCTAACAGAAAATTGAAGTCACAGCCTTTCGGGTAAGCCACCACGACTAGACAACCTCCAATACCAACACAAGGATTACACAAACATGTTATAGGCATGTACTGTATGTTGGTTATTCAGCCTGAAGACCGGTTTGATCCTCCACAGCTCCGCCATAAGCAGTAATAAATTGCCTAGGCATCACAGAAGAGGAATACTAGGAAAAAATAAAGAGTGAGGTAGTTTGCCGTTGCTTTGCTCACCGAGCCAGAAATTGCTATTACATACCAGTCTGCCAACCCTACTAAAATTCACGCACCAACCGACCCTATGAAAATATCGCTGAATAAGGAAAGATGGCATTAATAGTATCGCTCATACCACAGTCACTTGCATATCTACTTTTCTATTTTTTATTTTTTTTCTATTTGTTTTACGTCGCACCGACACAGATATGTCTTATAGCGACGATGGGACAGGAAAGGCCTAGGAATGGGAAGGAAGCGTCCGTGGCCTTGGTTAAGGTACAGCCCCAGCATTTGCCCGGTGTGAAAATGGGAAACCACGGAAAACCATCTTCAGGGCTGCCGACAGTGGGGTTCGAACCCACTATCTCCCGATTACTGGAATTTGGCCGCACTTCAGCGACTGCAGCTATCGAGCTCGGTCACTTGCATATCATCAAAGCCAAGGAAGGACTGAGACAAGTCAAAGAAAGTAACAAATTTGTTCTAGCCCATACAAGAAGATGTAGTGCACTGTAAACACTAGGTATCGCCAGCAAAGGAAAATGAAATGGCGTATGGCTTTTAGTGCCGGGAGTGTCCGAGGACAAGTTCGGCTTACCAGTTGCAGGTCTTTTGAGTTGACTCCCGTAGGCGACCTGCGCGTCGTGATGAGGATGAAATGATGATGAAGACGACACATACACCCAGCCCCCGTGACAGCGGAATTAACCAATTATGGTTAAAATTCCCGACCCTGCCGGGAACCGAACCCGGGACCCCTGTGACCAAAGGCCAGCACGCTAACCATTTAGCCATGGAGCCGGACGCCAGAAAAAGCATATCATAGGGATAATAGAGGTTAAATTGTTAAAGTGTAAAGAGGTATGGAACATTAGAGAAATACTGGGATAGTGTCTGTGAAGTCCTGAGACAGTTATCTCTATCCTGGACTCTAGAAACGGCATGTTGCAGGTGCAAAGTCCAAGATTGAAGCTGAATGTGGGAGTAACCAGAGAATTGCAGAATATTTAGCGGCAAAAAAAGAAGAAATCATTAAACTTCAGCATCAAGTACAAGTAGGTAGTCTAAATTGCACTGAAAATACGTAAAGAAAGATCTTACCCTGGACAAAATACATCGGAGCCAATCACAATGAAGCACTTGTTGGCTACACTGTCCCTATAGAGTCACTGTATTGGCATGTGGCCAACACTGCAACCTGATATGTGATATCTGGATTAAAGCACAGCTGACCAGGGATGGATCTGTCCAAATATGAAGAAGAATTTAAAGAGAAAAGGATACACAACTATTAGGGAGTAGGTTATTACAGGCAAACAAAGACCAGTGGCGTACGCTGAATTTCGACGAGGGGGAAATCAGTTTTGTGACTGGTTATCTAAATGAGATTTCCCGGTATTTGAATTATATTTCCTATCGTAATAATAATAATAATAAAATAATAATAATAATAATAATAATAATAATAATAATAATAATAATAATAATAATAATAACGGGAGCCTCCCCGCCCCCTTCTGTACGCCACTATCAAATACACTTACGCTAACAATCAATCATCCCGCAGTGAGACTTGATTATGTAATTAATTATTGGTTCAAAATGGTTACAGAGGCTAGACAAGGCTGTATTCCTTCAGTCTTATAATTAACAGTTTAAATAGATCATTTACTGAAGAGTATAAAATGGCAGGGACAGATTCAGTTGGTTTGGGTTGAAATGCAGTAAACAATTTGGTCTATGCTGACGACTTAGCCTTAATGGTAGCCTATGCAAAAGCTTACGATCTAATAGGCCTGTCTGAGAACTAAAAAGGAAATGCAGCGAGTATGATTAGAAAATTACTATTTCCAAGACTAAAGTTACGTCAGTTGGGAGGAAACCTAAGAAGGTTCAGTGTAAGGCAGAGAATAGAAGATTGGAACAGGTAAGTACTTGGGTAAGTGAAATCGAATTAAGGTGTAGCAAAGCCAATTCTGTCGACCCCGCGGTCTATGGACAGCGAGCCTGCCTCTTATTTGGAGGACGTTCGACTCCTGACTGGATCAGGATGTGAGGGCTGGTTCGAGGTCTCCTCAGCCCACGTGAGAACAAGTGAGGAGCCACATGACGATGGCACAGCGGCGCCGGTATGGAAAGCCAAGGATGACGGCCGATAGGATTCATCGCGCTGGCCACGCGTTACCTCGTAATTTGCAGGCTTTCGGGCTGAGCAGCGTTCGCTTAGTACGCTAAGGCTCATCAGAGCTGTAGTGCCTTGAGGGAAAGTAGCTAATACAGAGAGCACGCAGATGCAATTAACGGTAGGCCTAATCTATAAAAAAAGTAATGAACTCTCGGACGAAATTATTCTTACAGCGCTCTGTTCTCAGGCCGACTTTACTGTACGGCAGTGAAAACTAGATGAACTTACGATAACTTATTCATAAGCTAGAAATATCACACGCGAAAGTAGCAATGATCGCTGGTACACGCGGGAACAATGGCAGGACACTGGGAATGAGCAGATAAAGGTCAAGTAAGAAATTAACTCGGTGGATGAAGTTGCTCCGCTAGGGGCGCGCAGCTGTGAGCTTGCATTCGAGAGCTAGTGGGTTCGCACACCACTGTCGGCAGCTCTGATGATGGTTTCCGTGGTTTCCCATTTTCACACCAGGCAAGTGCTGGGGCTGTGCCTTAATCAAGGCCACCGTCGCTTCCTTCCCATTCCTAGCCTGTTCCTGTCCCATCGTCGCCATAAGACCTATCTGTGTCGGTGCGACGTAAAGCAAATTGTAAAATCAAGTTTTGCAAGGAGGTACCCATAGGATCAATTGTACTGCAATAGCAATTTCTGGCTCAGTGAGGAAAGCAATGGCAAACTACCTCACCCCTCATCTTGCCTAGTATGCCTCATTTTGGCACTGCCGTTGGTTTTTGAGGTTTCCCTACAATCACATAAACCGGGCGAGTTGGTCGTGCGGTTAGGGGCACGCAGCTGTGAGCTCGCATCCGGGAGACAGTAGGTTCGAATCCCACTGTCGGCAGCCCTGAAGATGGTTTTCCGTGGTTTCCCATTTTCACACCAGGCAAATGCTGGGACTGTACCTTAATTAAGGCCACGGCCGCTTCCTTCCCATTCCTAGGTCTTTCCCGTCCCATCGTCTCCGTAAGGCCTATCTGTATCGGTGCGACGTAAAGCAAAAAAAAAAAAAAGTAACGACGTACAATTGTCAGCCGAGTTATTCGGACACTTGTATTACTAAAATTGAAATGCCATATGGCTTTTAGTGCTGGGAGTGTCCGAAGAAATGTTCGGCTCGCCAGGTGCAGGTCTTTTAATTTGACACCCGTAGGCGACCTGCGCGTCGTGATGGAGATGAAATGATGATTATGACGACACAGACGCCCAGCCCCCGTGCCATAGAAATTAACCAAGGATGGTTAAAATTCCCGACCCTGCCGGGAATCGAACTCGGCACCCCTGTGACCAATTGCCAGCACGCTAATCATTTAGCCATGGAGCCGGACACTTTTATTATTATTATTATTATTATTATTATTATTATTATTATTATTATTATTATTATTGTCCGGCCCTTTGGCTGAATGGTCAGCGTAATAGCCTTCGGTTCAGAGGGCCCCGGGCTCGATTCCTGGCCGGGCCGGAGATTTTAACTGTGTGCGATAATAGTAATAATAATAATAATAATAATAATAATAATAATAATAATAATAATAATAATGGCCGCCTCTGTGGTGTAGTGGTTAGCGTGATTAGCTGCCACCCCCGGAGGTCCGGGTTCGATTCCCGGCTCTGCCACGAAATTTGAAAAGTGGTACGAGGGCTGGAACGGGGTCCACTCAGCCTCGGGAGGTCAACTGAGTAGAGGCGGGTTCGATTCCCACCTCAGCCATCCTCGAAGTGGTTTTCCGTGGTTTCCCACTTCACCTCCAGGCAAATGCCGGGATGGTACCTATCTTAAGGCCACGGCCGCTTCCTTCCCTCATCCTTGCCTATCCCTTCCAATCTTCCCATCCCCCTACTAGGCCCCTGTTCACTATAGCAGGTGAGGCCGCCTGGGCGAGGTACTGGTCATACTCCCCAGTTGTATCCCCGACCAAGAGTCTGAAGCTCCAGGACACTGCCCTTGCGGCGGTAGAGGTGGGATCCCTCGCTCAGTCCGAGGGAAAAGCCGAACCTGGAGGGTAAACAGATGATGATGATGATGATAATAATAATAATAATAATAATAATAATAATAATAATAATAATAATAATAATAATACGGACCGAGGAGTGGGTGTCTGCGTTTGTCCCAACACATTCCTTTTCATATTCACACAACACAACACACCACACTACCAACCACTACAGAAACACGCAATAGTGAATACATCCCTCCACATATGGTTGGTTTCAGGAAGGGCATCCGATCATAAAACCAGACTAGATCCTCATGTTCAACACATTTCACACCCCCGACATCGTCAGCATGGGGAAAGGGGTAGAAGAAGATTTTTGCAGTAAAACCTCGTTAATCTAGACTCAAATAAGCCGAACTTCACTTATTTCGGACAGCAAAACTGGCCAAGAAACTTCGTTAACATCCAGAACGCTAGGTTTCATAACGTGGCTTGAAGTCAATAATCGTTATCGTCACATAGCTCAGTAACAGTTCAGATAGTTTACCCATTGTTGTAGATACACACTGTAGCCCGTTTTTATTGAGCTGTTGTATGAAACGTACTGTGTTTTATTACATTTTTACGTGCTATCATTAAGTTACTGTGTAAGCGTTTTTCTCAAAAGAAACATACTTGCAAAAAAATGCCCGAAAAATTAGAGGTAACAGGAAAACTTGGAAAGGATCTGTCCATGGCTAATATTATTGCGCAGAGAACAGAATCGCAAAACAAACTGCCCCCGACATCAAAAAGAAAAAGTGGACTATTAATATTGTGCCAAATATAATGTAGACGTGAACCGAATTAGAAAGTCCCAGGTGATGCCGTCTTGGTGGTTTACATAACTACGTTCGAATGGATTGGTGGTCAGAGTGGCCGCGGAAAAGCTGGCAAACTGGCGAGTTGAGGCCGGCTTTTCCGATTTCGTCGACGCCGTAGAATAGTTAATGTTTTTCCTTTTTTTCTCAGATTGTTGCCAGTTAATCCGAATTTTCGTTAATCCGGTCAACTTAGTCCCAATTAGTCGGAATTAAAAAGTTACTACTGCATTATTATTTAATAATAATAATAATAATAATAATAATAATAATAATAATAATAATAATAACACCGGGCGAGTTGGCCGTGCGCGTAGAGGCGCGCGGCTGTGAGCTTGCATCCGGGAGATAGTAGGTTCGAATCCCACTATCGGCAGCCCTGAAGATGGTTTTCCGTGGTTTCCCATTTTCACACCAGGCAAATGCTGGGGCTGTACCTTAATTAAGGCCACGGCCGCTTCCTTCCAACTCCTAGGCCTTTCCAATCCCATCGTCGCCATAAGACTTATCTGTGTCGGTGCGACGTAAAGCCCATAGCAATAATAATAATAATAATAATAATAATAATAATAATAATAATAATAATAATAATAATAATAATAATAATAATAGACAATACAAATAAGACTGCCATTGTTGCCTCATTTTAACATCGATGTAAAATAAACCCCAGAAACACATGTCCAGACTTAGTTTCTTAGTTTAGAATTACGCATACCAACCTCAACTGTTCAATAAGATATCCATGATCTCCCTTTCCTGCAACTTGCAAAGGCTTGAACATTATATTTACACACAGATAGAAAAATATGTATAAACAATAAAATTGAAAAGGGAGTATTGAAACAAGCCGCCTCTGTGGTGTAGTGGTTAGCGTGATTAGCTGCCACCCCCGGAGGTCCGGGTTCGATTCCCGGCTCTGCCACGAAATTTGAAAAGTAGTACGAGGGCTGGAACGGGGTCCACTCAGCCTCGGGAGGTCAACTGAGTAGAGGTGGGTTCGATTCCCACCTCAGCCATCCTCGAAGTGGTTTTCCGTGGTTTCCCACTTCACCTCCAGGCGAATGCCGGGATGGTACCTAACTTAAGGCCACGGCCGCTTCCTTCCCTCATCCTTGCCTATCCCTTCCATTCTTCCCATCCCCCTACAAGGCCCCTGTTCACCATAGCAGGTGAGGCCGCCTGGGCGAGGTACTGGTCATACTCCCCAGTTGTATCCCCCGACCAAGAGTCTGAAGCTCCAGGACACTGCCCTTGAGGCGGTAGAGGTGGGATCCCTCGCTGAGTCCGAGGGAAAAGCCGAACCTGGAGGGTAAGCAGATGATGATGAGTATTGAAACAAGACATCTGTTCGAGAGGAATTAACTAAAATAGTTATTATGCACTTTTTTGTTTGTCGCAGTATGAAAACAATAATCTCGTTTGGTCCTATGTCACAGCGCTCGGATTGTGAGGACTCGTACAAACGTGAAAGGATCCTAGAAAGTTTCAAGTTACGCTTGGTGAAGTCATTAGTAACAGAAGGAATTTAACTGGTAGCCTGCTTTATAATGTAGTCACACTCGACATAATATTTTATCTTAGTAGGCTGCTATGAGATTCATTCTTCCCCAGCTGCGGTTGCAGTATATAACATACGTTTTTTATTCATTGCTGAACGTTCGCCTTTGAAAGCCAGAAATATGACTTCGACTGGAAGGTGTCAGGAAGAACAATATAACACAAGTAATGTGTCTGTCTGTTAGTCCGACTCGTTGGCTGAATGGTCAGCGTGCTGGCCTTCGGTTCAGATGGTCCCGGGTACGATTCCCGGCCGGGTCGGAGATTTTAATCGCATCTGATTAATTCTCTTGTCTCGGGGACTGGGTTTTTGTGTCCGTTCCAACACTCTCCTCTTCATATTCAGACAACATACCATACTACCAACCACTACAGAAACACGCAATAGTAATTACGTCCCTCCATATAGGGTTGGCATCAGGAAGGGCATCCGGCCGTAAAACAGGGCCAAATAAATATAAATATAAATATAAATATAAATATAAATATAAATATAAATATAAATATAAATATAAATATATACACACACGTGCGACGTCGTTCGCACCCGCGACTCCACAGGTGCGGGAAAAAGCGGTAGGAAAAGAATGTATGTGTCTGTTAACAAATTTCTGTTAGTCAGGTCACCTGCCCAGAGGCTGGTTGGATCCTCAAATAGCATTACCGAAGATTGTGTTGTTGTAGTGAAACCGATGGTAATGCCAAAAAGCAAGGTGAGGAATGAGGTAGTTTGCCATAATTTTTCTCACTCAGACAGAAAATATTATTGAAACACGACTAATCCTTAAGAGCAACACAAAGCCAAACCAAACGCCATGGCACTACAGTCCTTGAAAGGCCTTGGTCTACCAAGCGACCGCTGCTCAGCCCGAAGGCCTGCAGATTACGAGGTGTCGTGTGGTCAGCATGACGAACCCTCTCGGCCGTTATTCTTGGCTTTCGAGACCGGGGCCGCTATTTCACCGTCAGCTAGCTCCTCAAACCTCGAACCAGCCCCCAGGTCCAGATAAAAATCCCTGACCTGGCCGCGAATCGAACCCGGGGCCTCCGGGTAAGAGGCAGGCACGCCACCCCTACACCATGCGGCCGGTTTAAGAGCAACACATAAAGTAATTATTAAAATATGACTAATCCTTATGAGCAACACTTTCGCAGCATCCAGATGTTTCAGTCATTCACTGAATATCTCTATTCAGCACCACTCATACCGCAGCAGCTTTCATATTGTCACAGCCATAAATGAGGCAGACTTCTGTGGAAGCTGCGCCAAGGGATAGGCAAAAGTACTGCATCATAGTACATTTTGGAACATTCAAACTAAGCTGGAGGTTCCTCTAAAATCAGCGTGCTTACCAAGTAGGTGTGAAGTATCCACGAACTTAAATCTTTGTGACGAGGAAAGCTGCCTTGAAATGTTGCTGTTGGTGATGTTCATTTCTTTAATGAATTGAGCCGTTGTAGCCGTCAGTCTCGCGTTCTCACTGCAAGTAAACTGCCTGATAACAGGACTTACTTTTATGCTCTTTACGGTGTGTATATGTGATTAATCATATAGGGTGAGGATCAGGCAGGAATTAGTCACAGACTTCAGAAATGTTCCACCTTAGCACATTGCCGGAATACAACTAAAGAAAAACCGTTCTCGTGAAAGCGTTCAGTGGAATCCCAACAATCATGTCTCTTGAGTATAGTCCTCTCCGTGTAAGGACGTACCCTAAGGGTGCAACCTTACCCTTTCTCCCCTGTAATATTAAGATATTGATTTATAGTTACTTTTCTTGCTGTTGGGTCTTTTTCAGTGTCGGTAACCATACAGTTTAGGGACCCTACTTGCCGATACGACGTCTTACATTTACCGTTAATCTGTTACGTTGGCAACGTTCAATCACTGCTCTAGCGTGGAGTGCGTGTTGCCACCGCATTGCCGTTAAAGTCACTAGTGATACATTTGCGAGAATATTTAAAGCATATTTTCTTTTTCTGTGGGATTGTAAATCTATTTGGCTAATACCAGGTAAGTAGGATTGTGGCATGTTCGGATAATGCATTTAATAACATAGTTTGTGTGAAATGATGAAAGTGCTCAAATACGTCAGTCTCATGTCTAGATCTACCGGTACATGAAATAACTCTTGCGGGACGAAATTTTGGCAGTAGAACTTATAACATTATTATTTTCAAATCCGCAGTGAACTTGAAAGCTGACCTAAATTCCGTTCACGGAGCTTGGCACATTAGTATTCCTATATGTTTCCTGATAAGCTTGAACATATAACCAGCCTGCAGGCTGAAAATATGCCCAATAATCTCTCTCCTTACTGGTTACCGGTATTGAAGAGAGAAGGAAATATTCGCGCAAAAGAAAGGGAAGTCATTGGATGTCTGCAACTTTCGAAAATTACACTGCAAAGACTTATTAAATAAATTGCATCGTTTAACACGCCCCTCTTTTCAAGAATATGGTTATAGTACGCCTACTGTATATCAAAATAAAGACAGATAATTTAAGTGAGAACGTGTGTTTATTTCCTTAATTCCTCAATGAGGAGATATTCGTAATTATCTTGATTTATTTCATCTTATCATTTATCATTTACTAGGGTAGGGAAACATTCATTATCGGTGTTTACATTGAGGTTAGTTTGTTATGGTTATGTCTGATGATTTTAATATGTAACCAGGCAGGTTGGCAGCAGTGATCAGCCATTACAAAAAAGAGAAAAGAAGAGCATCGGGCGGCGATATTTACTTTCTGGGGTATTACCTTACGTGGCAATTACTATACGTAGTTACTTCCCCACACTGGTCGGTGCTTTAGAGCACTTAGCTATCCTGCTCAGTTTAAATTCTTCTGTTCCGTTAACGAAAGATGGAAGAGGGGTGTTGTACAGTTGTTAAATATGGAAACATGGTTATATGAGGCGATTCGAAAATTAAAGAATTTTTGGAAAAAAATACTGTTGTTATGAAGAAAATGTATATACAGGTGTTTAACTTTCTTCAACATATCGTCACGTAGGACATAAACGTACATGGATATCGAGATCTATTTGTGTATTATCATTTCGTAGAAAGTTGCCATCTGTTGTTTCAATCATTACAATCAATCACTACTGATCTGCATTTAGGGCAGTCGCCCAGGTGGCAGATTCCCTATCTGTTGTTTTCCTAGCCTTTTCTTAAATGATTTCAATGACATTGGAAATTTATTGAACATCTCCCTTGGTAAGTTATTCTAATCGCTAACTCCCCTTCCTATAAATGAATATTTGCCCCAATTTGTCCTCTTTTCTTCCAACTTTATCTTCATATTGTGATCTTTCTTACTTTTAAAGACGCCACTCAGATTTATTCGTCTACTAATGTCATTTCACGACATTTCTCCGCTGACAGCTCGGAACATACCACTCAGTCGAGCAGCTCGTCTCTTTCTCCCAGTTCTTTCCAGCCCATACTTTGCAACATTTTTGTAACGCTACTCTTTTGTCGGAAATCACCCAGAACAAATCGAGCTGCTTTCCTTTGGATTTTTTCCAGTTCTTGAATCGAGTAATCCTGGTGAGGATCCCATACACTGGAACCATACTCCAGTTGGGGTCTTACCAGAGACTGATAAGCCCTCTCCTTTATATCCTTGCTACAACGCCTAAACACCCTCATAAGCATGTGCAGAGATCTGTAAACCATTGCATGATAGCAATGTTTACCGCGCTAATCATTGTCAAATTGTTTTCAGCAAGGGGCTCCTCCAATTTCGGGAACAGGTGGGAATCCGACGGTGCTTAGTTCGGTGTGTACACTACCGGGCTATGAGGCGCAGAAGGTAGAAGCGAAGATCCAAAGGAAAGCAGCACAATTTGTTCTGGGTGTTCCGAGCGAGCTGGCCGTGCGGTTAGGGACGCACAACTGACAGCTTGCATTCGGGAGATAATGGGTTCGAGCCCCACTGCCAGCAGCCCTGAAGATGGTTTACCGTGGCTTCCCATTTTCACACCCCCTAGCCCTGTCTTATCTCATCGTCGCCATATGACCTATCTGCGTCGGTACCACATAAAGCAGATTGTTAGACAGGTAGTTGTTCTGTGTGATTTCCGAAAAAAGAGTCCTATTACGAAAATATTGCATACTTTGGGCTAGGGGGATTTTGGAACAAGGAGACGAGCTGCTCGACTACGCGGGATGTTTCGAGCTGTCAGTGGAGAGATAAAATGAAATGGCGTTTGGCAGTCAGTGCCGGGAGTGTCCGAGGACACGTCCGGCTCGCCAAGTGCAGGTCTTTTGATTTGACTCCCGTAGGCGACCTGCGCGTCGTGATGAGAATGAAATGATGATGAATACGACATATACACCCACCCCCGTGCCAGCGAAATTAACCAATGATGGTTAAAATTCCCAACCCTGCCGGGAATCGAACTCGGGACCGCTGTAACCAAAGGCCAGCACGCTAACCATTTAGCCCTGGAGCCGGACAGCGGAGTGATGGCGTGGAGTGATATTAGTAGAAGAATACACCTGAGTGGAGCATCATCAAAGGTAAGAAATATCATAGTATGAAGATAAAGCTGGAATTATAGAGGACAATTATTATTTTTTTCTAATTGCTTTACGCCGCACCGACACAGATATGTCTTATGGCGACGATGAGATAGGAAAGGCCTAGGAATGGGAAGGAAACGGCTGTGGCCTTAATTAAGGTATAGCCCCGGCATTTGCCTGGTGTGAAAATGGGAAACCACGGAAAACCATCTTCAGGGCTTCCGACAGTGGGAATCGAACCCACTATCTCCTGGATGCAAGCTCAAAGCTGCGCGCACCTAACCGCACAGCCAACTCGCCCAGTAGAGGACAAATTAGGGTAATTATTCATTTCTAGGAAGAGGAATTAGGGACTAGAATAATTTACCGTGGGAAACTGTTCGATAAATTTCCAAGTTCTTTGAGATAATTTAAGAAAGAACTAGGTAAACAACTGATAGGAAATCTGCCATCTAGCGACAGCCCTAATGCAGATCAATGATAATTAATTGACTAAATATCCAAACCGAAAAAGGGCATGTGAATAACAAGGTCAAGGTGTGAGTTAGTAGGCGTACTTGTATACCGGTATTGTTTTTTTTTTAATTATAACAATACTATCTGTAGAACGCGTCGTCGACGGGACAATCATGTGCAAAGTTATCTAACTCTCGAGCTACTTTCCGCCAATAATCAGCATGCTGCAGTAATCCCATCTATCGGATATGAGTCACAGCAGAAGAGACAAATCACATAACAAGAATGGTCAATGCAATGTTATTGTTGATCAGTTTTATGAGCTTTCGATATTGTAGACCTTCATACTTAGTTTCCTTCCGACTCTGGGATATTAGAACATCTAATGCAAAGGCGGACTCTCTCTTGTCTTTGCTCTCTAAAACTTTTGTTACGTAGTACTTTTCGATAGTACCAATACATGCAGTAGGTATTTAAAAATTACATTTTAGGCACCTGCTCCTAAGCTACCATGTTATCCAGCGTGAATAAGAATTATTTTTAACCTTGACTATAGTACCTTATTCCTAGACTTTACATACTGATTTTCATTAAATCCTGTCCACCAATTTTCTTCTGTTTCGGCGTTGATATGGACTTAGCAACAAAAATCGAAATTCATGTATATCTGTTATCATAGCCGGTACGGTAAAAATATATACGACATAAATGATCGGAAATTTAGTTCTACGTAACTTTATTTATGTAGAATTTGTTGATAGGACCACTAATACCACAAATATTTGAGAATTAAATTTTAGGCTTTCCCTTAAACTACCATTTTACTCAGCGCGAATAAAATTACGAGTATTTATAGCCTAGATTGTAGTGCCTCATTCCCCAACTTTACATACCGAGTTTCATTAAATTATCTTCAGCCATTTTCTCGTGATGCCCGTACAGACAGACAGACAGACAGACAGACAGACAGACAGACAGACAGACAGACAGACAGACAGACAGACAGACAGACAGACAGATAGACAGACAGACAGACAGACAGACAGACAGACAGACAGACAGACAGACAGACAGACAGACAGACAGACAGACAGAGACATAATAATAATAATAATAATAATAATAATAATAATAATAATAATAATAATAATAATCGTATGGCCTCAGCTACCGTGTGCTGACATTTCGATTTGACGCCATCTGGCTGTCAGCTCGTCAATTTCGACGTTCCGTTTTACTCTAGGTCCGTTAGATGGCAGGCAGAGTAAACCGGATCTCTCTTGGGCGTCTATGGCTAAGATTTAATTGATTTTGTCGGGTAAATACCAAATGTATCACCAGAGATCTTTTACATGCCGACATCGTAACACATGGAGTGTCGAATGGATTTTTTTCCGCCCTTCAAAAATCCGACTACCTCTGCCGGGTTTGAACCCGCTATCTTGGGATCCGGAGGCATAATGGACAATTAAAAAGTACATCTCCTTGTTATTGTGGACACGACCGATACAGAAGGGCCATTCTTTTTAAATTCTGAGCAATGTACAGACAAAACTTTTATTTTATATACCGGTATATAGATACATCCTAAATAACCAGTTGCATTACTGATTTTTTTAAAATATGCTCTTCAGTTAAGGATCCCGTTCGTCCCGGTTTTCTCGAGTTAGTTCCGTTTCTCATTGAATTGCCCCGACAAACTTCATCCGGGACGTGAATTGTCCTGTTTTTTTCTTTTCCATCTTTCGTAATCATCGCCGATGACCTTGATGTTAGGCCCCTTGTAGTTAAACATTCTTTATAATATGAAATCACGTACGTATATTAATGAAAGTAGTGAAATAAAGTCCAGGTTCCCTTAAAACAGATGTATCTACTCTGCAGGTCCTCACACACACCAGCCAGACGCCAGGATGGTGGAGCCTTCAGGCAAGCTCTCCACTCGGGGGCCAAAAAAATACAGTAAGCAGCACATGCGTGCCGAGAAAAACATACCAAAACTAGCAGTCAGCCCAGCGATGTAGAACAAATCAGTCCTTAATACCAAGCTGACCTTCATTCTTCTCACTGAAGATCATGACGAATGGAAATGAAAGACTGGGCCGCATGACAATCTATGATCTTTTCTGTACTTTACGAATTTATATCTGATACTTCTCTTTTTATGTCGGATTAGGCTTACAAAACTTGGAAATAGGTTCGATTGAATTTCAGTTTCTCTGTTTGTTTGCTTGTAAAAACGGCTGAACATTATTTATGAAACTCATTATTTACACTGAAGGAGATAAGGGCTGTAAATTAGGTTCTACATTATTCTACTGCGTCAAGGTGATTTCCACTGAGTGATTTACCCATCCAGTGCGATTCGTGCAGATGTGATGTGTGGCTTTGAACACCACCGTCACCAGTCTAAAGGATGATTTTCCGTGGTTACCCATTTTCTGTAGGCGAGCATCTCGATTATAACTCACAGATAAGACACGAGGACACATCTGCAATTTACCTTTTATAAAAAACAAATCCGAGACATTTTCCGTGTAAGCTGGATTGTGTAAGCTGTATTGCGCCTTTAGAACGCACAAACGATGTGAAATCGAATAGAAAAATGACATCAAAAATGGTTTTAATTTACAGACACTGTATTGCAAATTATATTCAATTATAATTTTTCTCCTTATTTTACGTTGTTTTAGTTATCTGAAGTACTCGCTTCATCATCTTAAATTTTCCTATATTTTTCCGAAGAATGAATCAGCTCGATGAGATTCCACATTTGTCGACATCACTATCCCTTTGTTGAAGAAATGACAAATTTTAAAGCTCTTGTTGAAAACGCATTTTCCCGTCGGCATTATTATTTAAGCCTTCAGCCGACGTAACATCGTAAAATGAATACGGAATAGTACCAAATGTGGGTGGTAACACGTCACCTACCTGTTGGCAATAGTGTACTCATTATCGATTTATACCATTTCGACCTAATAAAGACCGATATGTTAATTTCTTTTCATGTTTACTTCAATCTACGTGTCGAAGCAAATTTAAAACCAAGAATTATGAAGATTTGTTGTTGAATGTTGTTTAAAGGGCCTAACATCAAGGCCATCGGCGATGGTTATGAAAGGTAAAAAAGAAAAATAACAGGACAATTCACGTCCCGGATGAAGTTTGTCGGGACAATTCAATGAAAATCGGGACGAATGAGATCCATAACTGAAGAGCATATTTAAAAAAAATCAGTAATGCAATTGGTTGTTTATTATTATGGCAAAAGACACTGGCGTCAAGGGAATTGCAGTACCGAATAAAAGAGATGCAGTCCCATTTACTCCGACTCCTATCCCTGTGATGAAACTAGAGAGCCGCATGAAGTGAATAATCTAATTAACAATGAGAATTAGCCGCACGCAAGCCAGAACGAGAAGTACGCACCGTACACCAGCTGGCACGGATAGGCACCCTCGAAACGATCCTGACAAGAGGAAGTTTTACAGTTATGAGTTCGTCACACTGTGTGGTGCCGACAACAACATATCTCCGTCACACACAACAGCTGGTGTGTTTTAGAAGCTTGTAGTTTCACGTGACCGTTGATATGACCATTGCCGCGGGAACTCCGGTTTTACGTGGAATCTGAACTACACAGAGGTAAATTTTCATTTTTAAAATCCCACGTGCATTGACCAGGATTTGAACCACGGCCATCTTGGTGACGATACCGCTCGACTAATACGTCACTTTTTGTAGGGATCTAACCTTTAGCCCGCGCCAGTGACTTGATCAGGAGACGAACCGTGGCCAAAGTATGAAGCGGAGACTCCGTTCGTACTTGGGATGATTTTCCGTGGTTTCCCATTTTCACACCAGACAAATGCTGGGGTATACCTTAATTAAGTGCACGGCCGCTTCCTTCCAACCCCTAGCCCTTTCCTGTCCCATCGTCGCCATGAGACCTATCTGGGTCGGCGCGACGTAAAGCAGCTTGTAAAAAAATGGAACAATGTTCCAGAAAAGGGAAGCAGGTCGACGTGGATATATTTTTTCTCAATTACACTACTGTCACGAATCATTCGAAATAAGATTCATTGGTGATGATGATAAAACTTAGGTTATCTGTCCAAGTTTTCGAGATAATATCCTGGCCTCCTAAATTGTATTCTTCGGTAACTCTTTACAAATACGTCTCATGACAGGCTTAGGTTTATGGGCTTAAAACAAAGTACATTAACCCTACTAAAGAAGAAAATAAAGATTCTGACACTCAGGGTCGGGAATCGCAACTGGGGAAAGTAGACCACTAGACCAAGACGTGACGGTCATAGTTAATAAAATGAAAGGAATATTAAAACGAAAAAAATCAGTAACACATTGAGCCACTTTTTGCTGTAGTCCCATGGCTACCACACATCTCAAATATGGGCACAAATTTAAGCACTTTCAAATGCCAAGCATGCTGGGATTCGATTATGCAACCTCGAACACGGGAAGCGAGTGCCTAACCAATTGCATTCCTCAACCAATTGCTTATTTTCCCTGAAAGCCCACTATGGAAATCCGTCCACCTCCGTAGAGTAACAGCGCTATTAGCTGTCTCCTCGGAGCCCCAGGTTCGATTACCCGGTATTGCCAGAAAATTAAGATTGGCAGGTAGGCAGATATGTGGTTAAAAAGGGTGCATGCAACTCACCTCCAATAGGGGTGTGCTTGAAATGAGCTGCACCACCTCGAGACGAGGACACAATTTTATGTTACTAGTAGAAAGCCACCGAGCTCGATAGCTGCATTCGCTTAAGTGCGGTCAGTATCCGGTAATCGGGAGATAGGGGGTTCGAACCACACTGTCAGCAGTCCTGAAGATGGTTTTCCATGTTTACCCATTTTCACACCAGGAAAATGCTGGGGCTGTACCTTAATTAAGACCACGGCTGCTTCCTTCCTGCTCCATGCACTTTCATGTCCCATCGTGGCCATAAGACTTTCCTGTGTCGGTGCGACGTAAAAAAGCAACTTGCACTTAGTAGTATGCTGGGGTTATTGCTACTTTGTGTATTCAGTTGCATCAGTGAACATAATTTGAAATAATGTTCTTTCTTTTTTCTTTCTTTCTTTCTTAATCTGTTCACCCTCCAGGGTTGGTTTTCCCCTCGGACTCAGCGAGGGATACCACCTCTACCGCCTCAAGGGCAGTGTCCTGGAGCGTGAGACATTGGGTCGGGGGATACAACTAGGGAGAATGGCCAGTATCTCGCCCAGGCGGCCTCATCTGCTATGATGAACAGGGGCCTTGTGGGGGGATGGGAAGATTGGAAGGGATAGACAAGGAAGAGGCCGTGGCCTTAAGTTAGGTACCATCCCAGCATTTGCCTGGAGGAGAAACGGAAAACCACTTTCAGGATGGCTGAGTTGTGAACCGAACCACCTCTTCTTAGTTGACCACCCGAGGCTGAGTGGACTTCGTTCCAGCCCTCGTACCACTTTTCAAATTTCGTGGCAGTGCCGGGAAACGAACCCGGGCCTCCGGGGGTGGCAGCTAATCACACTAACCACTACACCCCAGAGGCGGACTTAAAATAATACTACTGTCATTAATCTAATCTTCTGACCCTTGTTCAGAAGTAAATAACTTTAAAAAAAGTAATTAGTGTAACCCCTTAACTTGGGAGTAGTATCACTGTCTCAATCGAACAAAGGGCAATTACAGAGCGTGACTGGCGCTTGTGTTGTAGAAAGGAACAGATATAAATACGGGCCAGAATAAATACTTCACAAATGACACAGGAATGTTTACGTCAACCATGAAAGAATGAATAATCTCAATTGTTGATTATAAAATATTTCAACATCGCATGTACAATCGTTGTCATAAATGTGATGAAAACTGACAGTTGGCCCTTGTTCTCTTCAAAGTAGTCCTCACCACCATCTATTTCGAGAAGTTCTGGAAATAGCCTCCTAAAGTCACTTCTGGTATATTTCTCAGCGTATCTGTCATTGACTTCTGGATATCCGGAATTTCCTTATGTTGCCTTCATTTCAGTGTTCTTTTCGACCAAGGAAAGATGAAGACATTACATGTGACATATCAGGACAATATGGAGGATGTAGAATACCTGTCACTAGTCAAAAAATGTTGGACGAACAGACCAATGCGGGGTCGTATATTTTTGTGAATAAAACATTGCCCAGATTACCAGAGGTTCAATATGCCAATCATGCCGAAAGCCTTGTGTCCCTAGATTAAACAGCCCATGACTGAATATTCTCTGCTCAAATACGCCAGCCTCATGTTGGCAGATTTACTGGCACGTAAAAGAACTCCGGAGGGACAACCTTTCGGCACTTCGGCGTCTCCGAAAACCGTTAAAGTAATTATTGAGACGTAACACTAATGATATTGCTGAATATACTCTACGGAAACAACTGAGGTAGGCCTACATGTTTCCGAAATACAGACTTAGAACAGTAACTGTCCGACCCCGCGGTGTAGGGGGCAACGTGTCCGCCTGTTACCCGGCGGCCCCGAGTTCGATTGCCGGCCGGATCAGGGTTTTTTAATTGTAAATGATTAATATCCCTGGCCTGGGGACTGCGTGTTTGTGTCGTCCTTAACGTTCCTTTCCTCACATTCAACACTTTATATTTCCGTCATTTACATAATACATGCAGGTTCCTCACATATGGTGCAAGTAGGGGCAAAAGATCTCCATAGGTCGACGCCACGAACAAATAGCATTTTAATTTAAAAAATAGAACAGTAACTTCTATGACAACGTTTGTAGGTGGAATAGTGATTTTCATATGCTGATATTCAGTGTTTCATTACTCTCAGTGATAGTGTGCCAGCCTCCGGATTGCAAGAGGTAGTAGGTTTTTTAAAGAGCGTAAGAAAGTCAATTCCATACTTCACGTCGTACGATGTGACACATTTGGTGTTTACCAGAAAACATTAATTAAAAACTCAGCATTAAGTTGACCAATTGTGCTTCTCAATGGTTTTGGTGACAATTGTTTGAGAAGCCTTTCTCTTGACAGTCGATATTTTTTTCCTGATGACGCAGAGCAAAGTTCTCTGCGAAACGTACAGAATTTCACCTTATTTTCTTGACACGACATAAGCTCAAAAGCCTGTATCTATATAAATAAAATTGTAGGGGGTCCGCTGTCTGTAATTTCTTTTGTTTTGCCAATTTTTCAGATATTTATCCGTTTTAGGTCAACTCAAGACCGAATCGGTGGTTTTTACGTTTCGTGTCTGTTTGTCTGTTTGTCTGTTTGTCTGTCTGTTTGTCTGTTCCGCCATCACGTCGAAACGGCTGGATAGATCTCAACCAAACTTCATATTTAGAGTAAACTCATCCCGGGGATGGTTTCGATATGCATATCATTTTAAAATCTTTCAATACTCGGGGGGTTTATAGGAAAACCAGAATGGTTTTTCCACCATCACCTTGAAACGGCTGGATAGATCTCAACTAAACTTCATATCTAGAGTATACTCATCTCGGGGAAGGTTTCGATATGCATATTATTTTAAAATCTTTGAATAGACCGGGGGTTTATAGGAAAACCAGAATGGTTTTTCCACCATCACTTCGAAACGGCTGGATAGATCTCAACCAAACTTCATATTTAGAGTATACTCATCCCGGGGAAGGTTTCGATATGCATATCATTTTAAAATCTTTCAATAGACGGGGATAGGAAAACCTGAATGGTTTTTCCACCATCACTTCGAAACGGCTGGATAGATCTCAACCAAACTTCATATTTAGAGAATACTCATCTCGGGGAAGGTTTCTATATACATATTATTTTACAATCGTCGAATAGATGGGTGGTTTATAGGAAAACCAGAATGGGTTTCCTCCATTTTCTCTTATACTATTGATTTTCTGTAAACTTCGTTTACCGTACGTGAAACGTCTCTTCATTATAAACAACTTTCGTTATGTTCATAATTTACCTTACTCTTCACATGACGGAGAAATTTACAATTTTCCGCTGGTATCATGCTCTGCATTGAGTGACCGACAGACCGACAACGAAACTACAGGTTACCATGGCAACGTCTCTGACTGCATGCCAGCAGGGAAGTAACGTATTGCCATTTTCCTCATCATGCTTTTAAATTCGTGGTTGTTCCTTGGGTAGAAGGCAAGAGAGCCGTCAATCGGCCTATCTGCGGGATATTGGCGGAATATCGTTGGATATTATAACCGCCCTCGAATAGATTAAGTAATAACACCATTAGTCATCTTCTTATTATTTGTTTACCTAAGAATCACTGACCTAAATTTCTCCTCTGTTACCGCTTTATTATATCCATTACTCACACTAGCATAATTTATTGAGGGGCATTTGATTTTCCAATACATTCACTTGGCATTTACATATTTGTCGTTATCCGGCTGTCCGCAGTTATAATCCATTTTCTATTACTTTCAACTTTCTTAACTGTATTATTTCTTCCTTAATTACGCCGTATGTACGCGAATGCTACAAACTACTGGATGTATTTCCACCAAGACTCATATTTAGAATACACCTGTCCTTGATAGGTTTTGGGCAAATATTGTTTCTAAATCCCTGAACTGACTGGGGGTTTATACGAAACCGAAACAGTGATTTTGCACTTCCACAAAATATACACAACCAAACTTAATGGAAATCTACCTACCTTGGTAGATAATAATTTCTAAACCTTTTTTCTCATGTGCATCATTTCGATACGAGGATTAATAAGGGAGATATCATTAACGGACCGTTTTTCTGTACAAGTCCCATCGGACTTAACTCCCGAGCGGGTGCGTGTAAAGCGTACTCCTTACAATTTGAAAACTACTGAAGACATTCGAACCAAAATTTATATTTAGCATCCACCTGTCCAAAGGTAGGTTTTAAACGTAAATAACATTTCATGTTCCGGAATGGACTGGCGGTTTATAGGGAACCGAAATGGTGATTTTACTCTTCCACAACATATACAGAACAAGACCAACCTGACTGGAAATCGACCAAACGTGATGGAATTCCACCTCTAAACCTTTTTTTCATGTGCATTCTTTCGTCAGGAGGATTACTAAGGGAGATATCATGAATGGTCACTTTTGCAGGTTAAGTCCAGCGGACATAGCCCAAAAGGTGTTTTACATGGAGCAGATTCCTTATCTATATAAATCAAATCGTAACGACTGTGTGCCTCTACACTGACTATTTTGGCGAAATTTTCGTACAGCTTTCCGTTTAAGGGGTAATAATGACCATCTCCATAATTTTTGGTTTAGTTTCCTGAAAGTACTAATTTTTACCCGCCTCGCCCAAAATCAAAATTGCGCCATAATCTGCCAGAAGAAAAAGAAGATAATTGAAATTTGACAAAATTATACGTTTAAGCCTGTAACGAACGGAAAACTTCCTAGATCATTAAATTTTTCACTTTGAATCCCCGAAGAATATCGAAATACGCAGGCAATTTTAATGATGGTGCAGACCTTCGGAAATTCCTATCCTATAACGGATTGCACAATCTCCGTTCAATTTGGAATGATCTACAACCGTGGTCTTATGACTTTTTGCCGTATCTGTATCCCTTTTACGTTTGATTTTTCTCTTTAATCGATGTTAAGTCAATTTGGAATTTTCACATGCATAATTCATACTTTCAATTACTTATATGAAATACAGAATCATTAAACTCTTCACGAAAATTGGCCCACCCAGTAGCCATATGTGAGCCAAATGCTATGTATGTATCCGAAAAGTAATGTAATGTGAGATAATCTTACAAAACCTTTACCCTGTTCCACGTTTCTAACTCAATCTGACCCAAGAATAGATGACATATCATAGGACCAGCCATTTAGGCCACTAAATCCGGCGTGTCTTATGGTATAATCCTTTGTCGATATGACGTACGTTTAGTAGCAGTTAATCTGTAAATGAAGGTCTTCAATATTGTAAATACGCATATACTTTCGTATGTCGATCTATATATATTCACTGATGTCGATTTTTAGCGATCGAGAAAGGGTGGGTCTGCTATTGTAATAAGTACTCCCCACACCGACTTTGACTGGCAGTAGGAAAGGGTTCCTTCTCCAACTCCTGTGTAACTGTCATTAGTAAGGAAAGCCTAAAATTATAATGAATAGTTCCCTTCTCGATTTGAATTGCAGAAGGCAAGTGAGCATGCAGTTTTGTTTAAAACTCCCCTACCCGATTGTGTTTGGCAGTAGGCAAGGGTGCCTATCATTATAAAGAAATGTCCTCATCTAAAATGTGACTGGCATTAGGCATAGTGGCCTGCTATTTTGATGGAAACTCACCAACTTGGTGTGACTGGCAGTAAGCTGGCTGGCAGTAGGAAAATGGGCCTGGCATTATAATGATAACTGCACAACTCAATTTCGAGTGATAGTAGGGTAATTGCCTGCCATTATAATAAAAACTCCTCACCTGAAATCTGTCTGGAAGTAGGAAGGGGGCTGCCATATTAACGAAAACTCCCCAAATCGATTCTGTCCGCGTAGTAGGCAATGGGGCCTGCAATTATTACGTAATCATCCCAACTAGATTGTGAATGGCAGTAGGCAAGTGAGTCTGCCGCTATTTCACAAATCCATAACAAACACTTTACATTGGAAACAACGTACGGGGAACTCCCCATGCTCTTTCTCGGATAACGCTAAGAGACATGCAATTTTAAAACAATCTTATTTACTGCATGTACACTATTTACTTCGATAACCGAATACAATGTAGAATACCGTAGCGAAGCACGGGTACATTCGCTAGTCATGTATATAGTTGGTTAGTTATTATCTGTATCTTTCAGCAAATTTTACTTCCGTAGCGGGACGTAGCATTGTCCGCTTTTGTGGTGACAATTGCAGTTTTTCATTCGGCAACACGGCGTATACAGAATGTAACAAAATTACTGGGGAAATTTTCAGGAATAATTCCTCATATAGAAAAGAAAAAAATCTAATATCAAAATGGGCCCGGAAATGCTTAATTTCAGAGTTAATAGTCAGTGTAGTGCGAACTAAGTTCATTGGATGGAACTGAACCCGAGGCATTGATATATAATAGGTCTAATATGTATCTATCTCGGCTCAAGTGAACGACGCTCAACCAGCTCTCTGGGAGTGAACTGAGAAACCTGTCAGACAATAAGAACTCCGTAAGGAATGTCGGAGCTTGTTCAGAAGTCGATAAGGTGGCGAACGGAAAGTCAAATATCTCAGAAACAAGACATTTCCGAGCCCAAGTTGATATAACATATTTTCATTCAGTGAATATAAAGATCCATACAATTTGTCCTAGATTTTTTACACCCAGTAGGTTATGAAGTTTAATTCTCACAGTTCTCATGAACTTTGAACTTCTAAATGACATTTTCTACCTAAGTAACTGAAGGACTAAGCCTGTTACCATTTATGTTGCATGGCGAATATCAGTAGCAACATTGGACTCTCACATCCTACCACCTACCCCAACATGGCTCTGGATGTTGTTCAGAATGTTCCTGGTCAGCGTCGGATTCCATGTTAGGGATGGCTGTTCTATAACTCCAGGTCTCACCAACTTGGTTTTACCTTTGGATGGGATTCTACCCTATCCCCCAAACCTGAAACTACGCAACTACCATGCTAGCAAAACGTACGGAATCTAGTACGCCAGCCGGATTAATCCAGGGCCAGAGTTCTGGTTCAAGTAGGGTGAAGGATTCTGGGGGCCTTACGCCATCATGTTTGGATCAGTCGAAGGATCCATCACCCCGCAAACTCAGAACGAAAGAGAAGCATTTCTTTGGCACACTCAATGTGAGCACCCTTTTGAAAGTTGGTAAAGAAAAGGAACTGATCAAAGTACTCGATGAATATGAGATCAAAGTTCTAGCGGTCCAAGAAACAAGATTTATTTCAGATGAAGTGTCGGCTATTGGAAACTACAGAATATTGAAAGGACGGCCAGCTATTAAAGTTAAGAAGTCAGAGAAAACCAAGAATCCAGTGTTAATAATCGGGAGAGCCTTCTTTATTCACAACTCTAGAACAGAATCTATAGTAGACTTCAGATCTCCATCTACCAGATTGTCTCCACTAACTCTCAAAAGTGGAAACAAATTGTACTCCATCTTCAATGTTCATGCTCCAATTAATGAAAATAACAGAAATAATCCAGAGAAAGTAGAAGAATTTTGGTCACAACTTGAAGAAGAACTGTTCAGAACCCCAGAAAAACGTGTCAAGATCTTAATGGGAGATTTTAATGCTCAGACTGGAAAAGAGAGAAAATTTCGAAACATCGTTGGAACATGCACGGCTAACAAAAGGACAAACAGAAATGGTGAATGACTGATAGATTTTTGTGCATCATTTGGCATGAAAATAAAGTACACTCAGTTCAAGAAAGCTCCCAAGCAGATGATAACATGGCGACCACCTAACTCCATGTTAGGAGAATTCCAAATTGACCATATAGCGACCACCAGCCCGAAGGAAATAATGAATGTCAGAGTGCAGAAAGGTGCTAATTTTGATTCCGACCACTATCTAACAAGGATAAAAGTGAAGCCACACCTTGTAACCGTAGAAAAAAACCCTCAAAATACAGAAGTACAGAACTGAAGAACTCAAAGTCAGCGCAGAAATAGTAGTGAAGTATCAGAAAGAACTCGACACGTTGGAGTCCTATGAGTGAGGCAAAATGGCTCGAAAGATTCAGGAAGCAGCGAAACAAACAATTTTTCTTGCTAAGAAGAAGCATCCATGGTGGAATGATGAGTGTGAAGATGCTCTACGAAGACGATCAGAAGCTTGAAACAAGTAGAGCTCCAACAAACAGAACTTCAAAGAATTTAAGTTCCAAAGGAAAAGGACAGCGAAGGTGTTCAAGAATGCGAAAAGAAGGTTCGAAAAAGAGTCCAACTGAGTGAGATAGAAGAGAATTTCAAGAAAAACAACACCAGAAACTTCTATCAGACGATTAAGACAAAACTTCGAAGCTACTCGTCACCCAACATTTGCTTCAAAATGATCAAGGTAAGCTGATTATGAGCAACAAACAGAACTGTGAACACTTGGCTAAATATTTCAAGGAACTGCTCAACTGTGATCCACCTCAAGAAAAACTGACGTTCCAGAAACCAGAAAGCATACTTCATGAATCAACCCCGCCAGATAAGAACGAAATAAAGGAAATCATCGAGAGCTTGAAAAATAACAAATCGTCTGGCAAGGACTTAATTGTTGCTGAACTTCTGAAATATGCAGGGGATAACTTCCTGGATCAACTTGAAACACTCTTTCAACAGATGTGATCCACAGGAGAGATCCCAGAAGAATGAAGGGAGGGTATCATCCACCCCCTGCACATGAAAGGAGACAAAACGAATGTCAATAACAAACTATAGAGGGATATCACTTTTGCCAGTAGCCTACAAGATACTTTCTATAGCACTCAAGCGTAGGAAAAACTTATAGATAAACAATTAGGAGAATATCAAGCTGGCTTTCGAAAGGGGTGGTCATGTGCAGAACAGATTTTTACCATTACGACCTTAATAAAAACTAAGACATTAGCAACAGATAAGAAAGTGATAATGACATTCGTGGACTTTAAAAAAGCATACGACTCCATAGACCGGGACACACTAATGGAAGTGCTTAAGGAATTTGGAGTAGACAATAAGACAACAACCCTGATTCATCAAACACAAAAAAAACACAATCGCAGGTAAAATTTTTAGGAGAACTGTCAGAGCCCTTTGAAAGCAAAACAGGTTTGAGACAAGGAGATGGCCTCTCTCCAATTTTGTTCAACTGTGTTTTAGAGAAAGTTATCAGGGAATGGCGAAAAGAAATGAGCAAACTCAACTTTCAAAATGGAATTAGATTAGGTCACAAGAGAACTGGGCTTAAATTTGAATGCCCCGCATTTGTAGATGGTATAGTCTTTTTTGCAGAGAATTTGCAAATTGCAACTAAGCAGATTGAAGTCCTCAAAGAAACAGCAGACAAAACAGGATTGCAAATATCTTTTGAGAAGACGGAGTACATGAACATAAATACCACTGACCCAACCTGGACAATGAGGACCAAGTACGGTGGCATCAAAAGAGCTACAAAATTTAAGTAACTAGGAGAGATTTTGACTCCAAACATGAATGAAAAAGCAGCGATTCAAGAACGTGCAAGAAAGATGGAAACTGCATTTAGATTATGTCAAAACATCTACAAATCTAAGTCACTCTCCTACCAGACCAAATTCAAGCACTACAGCACGATAGTCAAACCTGAATATTTATACGCAGCTGAGACAATAGCCACGAAGGGACTCTCAGATTTGGAAAAGAAAGAAAGGAGGTTCCCTAGAAAGATTCCTGGACCCAGAAAATCATCAGACAAGTTTACGTTTCGCACGAGACCAAACCAAGAACTATACCAACAATTTGAAAACATCACCACCACAATGAAAAAGAGGAGACTGACGTTCTACGGACATATTAAAAGGATGGGACCAGAGAAACTCGGCCAACAGGATCCTCAATTTCCAGAACAGGAAGACACAAGTCCCATTGGTAAAATAAGTCCACCGAGATTTAGAAAAATGTGGGATCACGGCAGAAGGTGTAACAAACAGAAAAATCTTCAGGCAGAGTTGCGGAGGTGAAGGACCTAGCTGAAGAGAAAACGAGGAAGAATAAAGTATTCACGGCAAAAGTACGAGCACGAGCAAGCCAACGGATGAAGGAATACTGACGAAAGAGGAAGGAGAAAGAACTTGAGAAGGGAATGGAAGTTGCGTAATCGCAACCCATAGATGGCTGAAACGAAAATAATGATAATAATAATAATAATAATAATAATAATAATAATAATAATAATAATAATAATAATAATAATAATATGTGCTTTACATCCCACTAACTACTTTTACGGTTTTCAGAGCCACCGACATGCCGGAATTTAGTCCCGCAGGAGTTCTTTTAAGTGCCATTAAATCTACCGACACGAGGCTGACGTATTTGAGCACCTTCGAATACCACCGGTCTGAGACAGGATCGAACCTCCCAAGTAGGGGTCAGAAGGCCCCCGGCAGAATGTTCCGAACTAGAGGTGATTATTTCTTGAAGTCTTTTGATTGGCCATCATCTCCATCCACTGCGAATTATTTTTCTGGGGCGAGCCGTGTAGTTCGGACACTATCAGATGATAGAAGCACTGGCCTACTGAACCTTTGTTGGTGAATTCGATCCCGGCTAATTACGGTGGTACTCGAAGGTGCTCAAATACGCTAGTCCCGTGTCAGCAGTGAATGGCTATACTGGGAACCTGCAGCTCCTGGTCATCCCGTTGCGGATGGTATTCTCAGTGTTTCCTATCTTACGGTATTCCAGACACCTAATTCTAAATCCTGAAGCACATCTCTAAACCCCAACCACTAAATAATTACGGGATTACACTCACCAGTACACATATCACAATATAATTGTGCTGGCGCGATAGCTTCACCACAATCGCACATAGTTTCTCATCGAGGTACATCGAATCCCATTCAAAGCAAGTGGGATTTTCGAAATGGAATGTCTCGTCTTGATGGTTCAGATTTCACGTAAAACTGTAGGTCCCCTGGTTTTGTGACTTAGGAGTAATAGCCATGTAAAACACCAGGTTGATTTGGAAAGTGATTATTAGGCAACGATCACACAGTAGAATACGAAGCCGATGGCAGGGTAATTCTTCGGCTTTAACATAAGAAAGCAACATTAATGGAAGAAGCGATCCCAGTTGACATGACCTTCATCATGGGGTTGTACCGACCTCGATAGCTGCAGTCGCTTAAGTGCGGCCAGTATCCAGTATTCGGGAGATAGTGGGTTCGAACACCACTGTCGGCAGCCCTAAAGATGGTTTTCTGTGGTTTCCCATTTTCACACCAGGAAAATGCTGGGGCTGTACCTTAGTGAAGGCCACGTCCGCTTCCTTCCCAGTCCTAGTCCTTTCCTGTCCCATTGTCGCCATAAAACCTATCTGTGTCGGTGCGACGTAAAGCCAATAGCAAAAAAAAAAAAAAAAAAAAAATCATGGGGTTGCATGCGACTTTAGATCGGATCGCAAATCAACTGGTACAAATCCTCCCGGCGAAGAGATTTCTTTCATCTGTGGAATGTTGATGGAAAAATAAAATGTATAACTTATTTCCTAATAAAATGATTAGATATCAAAGATATTGCTCCAATTCCTAATCTCTTTCAGTGCATTTGGTGTGTAGGCATGAGGTGCGAACTTAAATTCAGAGGCCTCCTCGAAGCTTTTGTACTGGAGTGCGCAGATACCGCAATTCTGTTTTATTTCGCCCATGCCCATCATTATGAGCTATATTTTAATACACACTCATTGCATTTACCATATTCACATATTCTGTTCGCCAGTTCTGAGGAGGAAAGGAATTGAGCACCGTATGTTTGTCAACTCTTCGGCTTTAGTAACCCTTCGTAGTGTGGTCGCCAGAGTCCATTGCTTCTTATTATTATTATTATTATTATTATTATTATTATTATTATTATTATTATTGATATTTGTTTTACGTCGCACCGACACAGTTAGGTCTTATGGCGACGGTGGGATAGGAAAGGTCTGGGAGTGGGAATGAAGCAGCCGTGGCCTTAATTACTTAAGGTACAGCCCCAACATTTGCCTGGTGTGAAAATGGGAAACCACGGAAAACCATCTTCAGGGATGCCGATAGTGGGGTTCGAACCCACTCTCCTGGATGCGAGCTCACAGCTGCGCACCCTTAACCGCGCGGCCAACTCGCCCGGTGAGTCCATTGTGGAGAACAACAGTCGTACTTTCAGCTGTATGAAATATTATTCAAATTACTATATGACTCAAAAGTCCGGGTCATTGGCTAAATGGTCAGCGTACTGGCCTTAGATTCAGAGGACCCGGGTTCGATTCCCGGCCAGGTCAGGGATTTTAACCGAGTATGGTTAATTCCTCTGGCCCGGGGACTGGGTGTTTGGGTTCATCTTAATTCACTTCTCGCCATATACACACATAACACCACACTACCGACCACCACAGAAGCACGCAAATAGTAAAGACATCCTTTCGCTTAAGGATGGTCACAGGAAAGGCACTCGCCGTAAAACTAGGCCATATCCCCGTAATGTGCCGATCCCAATAAAATGGGGAAAAGGCCAGGAAGAAAACTGTAGGAATCGAAAAATTGTAAGAAATATAACGAAATTCATTTCTCATTCTGGGTATATGATATTGCTAAGAAACACTTGATGAAGGCTACTGAGCTCCAAAACACAGAAGATCCGGACGAGAATCGCTACCTTAACACAAATTATTCCTTCCTTCATCCACAAATGCCAAATTATTCAATGTTGTAGTTATAGCAACCTAGAAAACTACTATCATTCCAAATGATTCATTGTTGACTATGCACCAAACGATTCATTGTTGGCTATGCGCTATGTCATGAAGGCAGTAGGTGCTTGGTGACCAGGAGAACTGTCAAGCATTAAATAACTATAGGAGAACATTTTTGAAAAACACACAAGGACAAATTTAGAGAAGCATAAGATGGCATTATTTCTCATGTACTGTATGTAAAATAAGCGCATGTCTAAGACTCTTTTATCAATGCGCGGATTTTAAGTAGCCGTGCAACCGGCCTCGTACGAACAGTTCAGATGTTTTTGGCTTAGTTCCATATATTCTTAAAAGAAAGAATAAAAAAAACGAAACTTACACGCCAAATCTCCAGTACTTTAAACTCATCTAGAAACACCCAGCTCTTTAAAGAATTACACTGGTGATGGTGAATAATTTGAAGACGCATGTTGTGCATTTAAAAGAACAATGTAAGCCTATTGTCACGATTATTACATGGAATCTATTATGCATGCAAGCTACGTCTTTGGTTGGGAACTTAATTGCTTGTTCGACAGATGCTACAGCTGTCACGTTGACCGGCATCATCCAACAACCGTAAGGAAGGAAAACAAATCTTTTCATTATTGTTACCGAGTTAGCGTAAAGGTGTACTTACATGTTTGGACGGTGAACAGAAGACACAAGGCGTGGAAAGCGAAAGCTAAATGCAGAAACATCGCAGAAGTAGAGGAAAGCTTTCTTTCACTTCAAACTTTGGTTCAGCACCATGAGACGAAAACAGATGAAGCAGGTAACCAAGCGCACGACCTTACACCTCCTTTCTACAGCGGTGAATGAAGGCGAAACGTGAATGACTAAACCGAAGAGTAGAGGGAGGGGAAACTAGGTGGAGGGGGAAACGAATGCAGCGCTCTCAACTTCACATCGGTAAGTACGCGAAGGAAGGTTCCGTTTGGTATGTTCGCCCTCAGATGCCTCAGCAATTAAGTGAATTCAATTATCACAACAATTAATGTTATCTCCTGTCATTGAACCACATAATAATTCTAAACACGTTTACTCCTACTGTGGCGAAGAAGAGTAATTCATCCTCCAGCCTCCTTTCCTTTGTTTTTAAGAGCTCCAAGGTTCCGGTGAAGATACGTATTAGTTATGTTATCAAAACATCCGTTGTTATAAGAGAAACGTAATTAGATCATCAGCTTTAGGATTCACCACATGCAGAAGTAATGCTAGTGTATCCGTTCTTCTTATGGTCCATATATTTTACTACCATTCCTCGATTACGATTATTATTATTATTATTATTATCATTATTATTATTATTATTATTATTATGAACGGGCGAGTTGGCCGTGCGGTTTAGAGTCGCGCAGCTGTGAGCTTGTATCCGGGAGATAGTGGGTTCGAATCCCACTCGGCAGCCCTGAAGATAGTTTTCCGTGGTTTCCCATTTTCATACCAGGCAAATGCTGGGGCTGTACCTTAAATAAGGTCACGCCGCTTCCTTTCCACTCCTAGGCCTTCCCTATCCCACCGTCGCCATATGACCTATATGTGTCGGTGCTACGTAAAGCAAAAAAAAAAAAAAAGAGAAAAGAAATTATTATTATTATTCCTCCGCTTTTTCCACATCTCTGGGGTCGCGGGTGCACATGTGGATTTGATCATGTTTTACGGCCGGATACCCTTCCTGACGCAACCCTATATGGAGGTATGTAATTACTATTGCGTGTATCTGTGGTGGTTGATATCACTCGCACACTTTTTAGTGGTCCGACTCGTTGGCTGAATGGTCAGCGTACTGGCCTTCGGTTCAGAGGGTCTCGTGTTCGATTTCCGGCCGGGTCGGGGATTTTAAACTTCATTGGTTAATTCCAATGGCTCGGGGGCTAGTTGTTTGTGCTGTCCCCAACATCCCTGCAACTCACACACCAAACATAACACTATCCTCCACCACAACAACACGCAGTTACCTACACATGGCAGATGCCGCCCACCCTCATTCGGAGGGTCTGCCTTGCAAGGGCTGCACTCGGCTAGAAATAGCCACACGAAATTATTATTATTATACTGTTTAGTGATAAATGGACACCCTAGTGCTGAATCGGTCGACCATGGTTATCTTCGAGATTCGTATTGGCAACCTTTGAAACACAATCGCTTATGCATCGCCGGGTGACATCTGGCGTACACTTTACGTACTAGTACTGTTGTTGTTTACACAGCAAAGTCAAACTATAGAATTCATGCTGCGAACAAATTCGCATCGAGAAATGTTATATAATGTGTGTGTGACACAGTTGTTGGCTTAAGATAATAAAGGTTAAGAAAATTCATATCGATCGATCACACTATCGATTCAGATTTCATTTCCATTCCATTGGCAGCTTTACCGGAACCGGGAGAGCTCCCTCCTTACTCCTCAACCATGTACAAAATCTATCACTGAAAAGTGTGCGAGTAAGAGTGTAGTGTGTTGTCTGAATATGAAGAGGGAAGTGTTGGGACAAACACAAACACCCAGTAGAATTAGTCAAACGCGATTAAAATCCCTGACCCGACCGTAAATCGAACCCGGGACCTTCTGAACCGAAGGCCTCAAGGCTGACCATTCAGCCAATGAGTCGGGCTACGATTATTATTATTATTATTATTATTATTATTATTGTCCGGCTCCTTGGCAGAATGGTCAGTATGTTGGGCTTCCGTTGATAGGGCTCTGGGTTTGATTCCCGACCGGTCCTGTGATTACAAACATTTTCATCCATAAACGATGCAGTAAACCAGTGAGATGTATCTCACTATTCGTGAGACAAGAGATAGATCTCAGGTTTATTAATATCACTTCTAATGTAAACCATTCCACCCTGCTTCGAGCTGCGGTTTCAGATTTGTGCTACTCATTTTTATCTTCGCTATCCGACCTTCCTTGGTTACTGTTGTTCTTTTCCGACCTGGCGGCCTGTGGTCCCAGCAGCTCTTAACTTGGGAGCGATGGTTGGTGACCACTGGACCTTGGTTGAGGCTGTTTCGATTTACTGGTGCCAAGCACCTGACTTTCTTATATTCCCTGGTCAACTCTTGTTCCTTTCCAACCCTGAAGGTATTAGATTTACGAGGCCTAAGGAGACTTTTATTTTCACGCCCTTCGTGAACCTTACGTTTCTCCTACGTTGCCTTCATTCTGGTCGTGGTAGTGATTATACTGGGCAACCATCCTCTCTTAACTCTAATCAGAAGGAACCCTTACGAGAATGAAGGTACCGACGGAAGAAAGGGAAGGATCGCTAAGAACGTGAAATTGAAAGACTTTCCACGACACGCAATACCGCCAGGGTCGAAAAGGAACAAGAGTTAACCAAGGAAGGTCGGATAGCGAAGATAAAAATGAGTAGCTTGGCTCAAGTGTAAGAAATTCTAGACTCGGTTAAGGTCCTCGTGGTCGCCCCCCCCCCAAAAGTTGTGAGCTCTTGGGTTCCTCATTAAACGCCTACTACGTCAGGTAGCAGATAATGATGATGACGATGACGGTGATAATAATATATTATTATTATTATTATTATTATTATTATTATTATTATTATTATTATTATTATTATTATTATTAAAATACAGGTACCGAACGAGTTGGCCATGCGGTTAGGGGCGCGCAGCTGTGAGCTTGCATCCGGGAGATAGTGGATTCGAACCCCTCTGTCGGCAGCCCTAAAGATGGTTTTTCGTGGTTTCCCATTTTCACACCAGGCAAAATGCTGGGGTTGTACCTTAGTGAAGGCCACGTCCGCTTCCTTCTAATTCCTAGGCCTTTCCTCTCCCTTGGTCGCCAAAAGACCTATCTGTGTCGGTGCGACGTAAAGCAAATAATAATAATAATAATAATAATAATAATAATAATAATAATAATAATAATAATAATAATAATAATAATAATAATAATAATAATAAAATACAGGTACCGTTTGCAGGCATTTTAATTTTAAGCTATGTTGGCTACTTGTGCGTCAGTTTGAAAGTTTCGCTTTATTATATCAATTGGCAGAGTAAATCGAATCTCTCTTGGGTTATGTATGGCTGAATGCTTAATAAATTAAGTCAGGCAAACACCAAATGTGTCAGAGAGAGCCTTTACATGCCGCCATCGTACAACATAGTGTCGAACGTATTTTTTCTACCCTTTAAAAATCCGATTAGCCTACCTCTGACGGGTTTGAACCCGCAATCTTTGAATCTGCAGGCTGCAGAGGGAGCTAAGCAGGGGACGTATTCTACTTTCCGCAGGGGGAGGGGACACGAAACATGTACGAACATTTCATGATTTGTAAGATAATAAGTCAGTACATATTTTACTTTTGTTGGTATCAGAATAATAACATGAACGGTGATTTTGCTGCTGATGATGGTGATGATAACTGATAGTTTCTACAAAACAAACAAATAAACACACACGTAGACAAACAAATCATATGGCACGAGAGCTCTGATTGGACTTGACCTTCCAAGAGGCCACTGCTCAGTCTGAAGGCCTGCAGATTACGCGATGGGGCGTGATCAGTGCGACGAATCCTGCCGGCCGTTATTCTAGACTTTCTAGACCGGAGCCGCTACCTCAGAGTCAATAGCTCTTCAATCGCGATCACGCAGCCTGAATGGATCTCGAAACAGCCTTCAGATCCAAGTAAAAATTCGAGTAAAAAACCCGGGAGCTCCGGGTAAGAGGCACGCACTCTATCCCTGGACCGAGTCCAACGCTAGGATCTACATGTAGCATAGTTGTCTAAAATGGTCACAAAACCAGTTAACAAACAATGTAAGTAGTCTTAATTATTCCATACTCACTAGATTTTTCATATAAAATAGAAACAAATGTAACGTATAGGTTATAATACCTTTCCTGATTAAAAAATGCTACTAATTTTTTCAAGGCTTTTCAATAGTCATGGCTGCGCTGTGGTTTACGGGTAGCAAGTCTGCCACTTACCTGGAGGCTCAGATTCGATTACCTGTCAGGTCAGGGAATTTTACCTGAATATAAGGGCTGCTTCGAGGTCCACTCAGCCTACACAAGAACAAGTGAGGATGTATCTAAACGTGAGATAGCGCACAGGTCTAGTAAAACCAAGAGTAACGAACACACGCCTAGCTTCGGGCTGAGCATCGCTCACTTGGAAGGTCAAGACCCAACGGGCTATAGCATCATGGAGTTTGTTTTCGATTTGTTCCAATAGCTATACTTTGCTATAAGCTAAGATATAATTCAAGCCAGAAAATTACCGCTCTATTCATATGATATTCGTATTTTGGTTGTTGAGTTTTCCTCCACCGTTAACTTGGCATTTAAAAGTATAAGTGTCCCATTGCCGCGGTTTTCCTGCAGCACATTTCGCGAAATTTAGACTATAACGACTGCTTCGCCGTGCTTTTGTATAATCTTGATGAGCCGGATACTCCACAATTTCTCCCACCATCGTTATTATTCTCAGGTAAACTAAATTAGAAGAATTGTAAAAAACCGAGTCGCACCATGAGATGTTTAAAATCCTGCCTCTAATATGCGGTATGTGTTTATACAACTGTGGTTTCAGCTGACAGACACCAATGCCAGTGTGCGAGACACATCTCGTGAGCGGATAACAAATTTTATTCATCTGCATGGCGAGATCTATCTCTCGTGTGAGTTCAGACTCAGTCCTCTTTTGAGATCTGTCTCACGAGATGCTTCCCACTTTTATTCGTATGACCCTTATTCTCGGCTGCCCTTACCTTCAGAAATGAATCTGGTACTCATTTCTGATGTAGGCTGAGTTAATCCCAGGGCCATGCGCCTCTCCAGAAGTGCAAGACTCGTTTTTAAATTTTCCGACTTCCTGACAGGGAATCGAATCTGCGTCCTTCCGAGTGACCCGACCACGTCTTTACAGTCTCGGGCAGGCAGTTTCCATTTATGTCAGTGGCTACCTCAAAATATATCAATTTCTTTCTTATTGTTTCCCGTCTGCTTGGCTCAGTAGTAGTGCACTAGCCTTGAGTCCGAGGGGCTGACTTCGATTCCGGGCCAGGCTGTAAGAATTTAATCGCAAATTTTAATGGTTTTGGGAGTGGGTGTTTGAATTGTTTCTATACCCGTTTACAATACACAACACGTTCCTCTATCTCAGTCACCGAGCGAGTGGCTGCCTGATTTATGTCAGCTTGCATTTGGGAGATAGTGGGTTCGAACTCCGCAGTAAGTAACCCTGAAGATAGTTTTCCGCGTCTTCCCATTTTCACACCAGTAAATGTTTGGACTGTACCTTAACCAAGGTCACGGTCGATTCCTCTCCACTCCTAGCCCTTTCCTGTCCCATCGTCACCATAAGACCTATCTCTGTCGGTGCGACGTAAAGCAAATCGTAAAAAGAAGGAAGTATCTCACGCCACTGATGCCACTCATACTGCCTAAGATGGGCCTAACCAAGGCTACAATAGCCAAACAAAATAATAATAATAATAATAATAATAATAATAATAATAATAATAATAATAATAATAATGATAATAATAATATTACTTTGCTAGTGATTTAACGTCGCATTAACACATCGAAGGTTTTCGGTGACGTAAGGAGAGGAAAGGGCTAGGATTGGGAACGCAGCGGACGTGGGAAATGACAGAAAATCATTTTCAGTGCTGTCGACGGTGGGATTCGAACCCACCATCTCCTGAGGCAAGCTCACAGCTACGCCACCCTAACCGCATGGCCAACTCGCTCGGAAATTATTATTATTATTATTATTATTATTATTATTATTATTATTATTATTATTATTATTATTATTATTATTGTTATTATGGTGGAGGTGGTGGTGTGGTGGTGGTGGTGTGGTGGCGCTGTGGTGGTGGTGGTGGTGGTGGTCTGAGCCTAACCATAACTGAAAAGTAGGCCTACTCATTGTAATTGAAGTGCTTGAACGAAAGGAACAACTTTTCTACTTGTGTGACTTAGGTTAGTATAAAAATTATGGATAATACATACATCCTCATTTCTGTATTCACACTGCAAATCTCTGGGAATCAACCAATCGTTTCCACAATCCTCTGTTTGCAACTAGCTAATTAGCCTCGTTTAAATCCACGCCAATCATCATTAAATAACTAAAAATTGAATCTAATCATCGTCGCCTTGGTCTCGCTCTGCTTCTCTTATCCTCTATGACCGAGTTCATTATTCTCCTAGGTAGTATATCCTCTTTCATTCGCTGCACATGACACAACCACCGAAGCCGCCTTATGTGTACAGCTTCATCCTTCGAGCTCATTTCAAATTTAGCATTTACCTCCTCGTTTTGAGTACCCTTCTACCATTGTTCCCATCTGTTTATACAAACAATCAATATCACTACTTTCATGTCTGTTACTTTCAACTTATGAATAAGGTATCCTGATTCCACCCAGCATTCACTTCCGTACTGTAAAGTCAGTCTGAAAACAAACTGATGTAAAGATAGTTTCGTCCAAGAGCTGGCGCCTTTCTTACAGAATACCATTAATCGTAACTACGAGCTAATTGCATTCGGTTATTTTTTTTTTTGCTAGTGGCTTTGCGTCGCACCGACACAAATAGGTCTTATGGAGACGATGGGATAGCAAAGGCGTAGGAGTTGGAAGGAAGCGGCCGTGGCCGTAACTAAGGTAGGGCCTACAGCCCCAGCATTTGCCTGGTGTGAAAATGGGAAACCACGGAAAACCATCTTCAGGGCTGCCGGTAGTGGGATTCGAACCCACTATCTCCCGGGTGCACTGCATTAGTTTTGCTGCACCTTGATCCAGTTTTACTTCGTACACTACAATCCTGCGAGGATACATGAAATGATCCCCCTGTTCCAGTTTGGTATTCCCCACTATATATTCAAAGGGGTCTTAGCCAAGGCAGTAAAGGCGTGTTCGATTCACCCGGGAGGACGCAGGATCGATTCACCGTTCAGGAAGTCGAAAAATTTAAGAAACGAAATTTCCACTTCCGGAAATGCACATGGCCCTGAGGTTCATTCAGTTTCCACCAAAAATGAGTAAAAGTAAGGTAAAGTCATCTCCATACAGGCCATGAAGGACCTTGGAGGTGTAGAAGGTAAAGGCTTCCACTATCCGTAACCTCGGCACTTGATGGGATAGAGTGGTTAGTTCTGCGCCCGGTCGCCTTTGCCTCCAGGAATTAACCTGGTACTCATTTTTGGTGTAGGCTGAGTGAACCTCAGGGCCATGCGCATCTCCGGATGTGGAAATCTCGTTTCATAAATTTTACGACTTCCTGGCGGGGATTCGAACCCACGTCCTTCCGGGCAAACCGAGCACGCCTTTACCACCTCGGCCAGGCCGCCCCTTTACACCAAAAACGAGTACCAGGTTAATTCCTGGGGGCAAAGACGGCCGGGCGTAGAGCTGGAGAGGTAATTAAAATAACTTCCATGGGACAACGTTCCGGCACATCGGCGTCTCCGAAAACCGTGAAAGTAGTAAGTGGGAGGTAGAACATAACTTCGTTGCGCTTCTGGCCAGCAAGGTTCTGTCATCTAAGATTCAGTATTGGATGAACTATATAAATGAAGTTTCGTTCTAAGTGGTACGTGTGCTGCTGGTCAGTATTTCTCCCCTCAACATTGTCACATAACGGTATTTCGAGACGCAAAGACGATATATTATTATTATTAATATTATTATTATTATTATTATTATTATTATTATTATTATTATTATTTCTGGCTCCATGGCTGAATGGTTAGCGTGCTGGCCTTTGGTCACAGGGGCCACGGGTTTGATTCCCGGCAGGGTCGGAAATTTTAACAAAAATTGGTTAATTTCGCTGGCACGCGAACTGGGTGTATGTGTCGTCTTCATCGTCATTTCATCCTCATCACGACGCGCAGGTCGCCTAAAGGAGTCAGATCAAAAGACCTGCATCTGGAGAGCCGAACTTGTCATCAGCACTCCCGGCACTAAAAGCCACACGCCATTTTATTATTATTATATCATTATTATTATTATTATTATTATTATTATTATTATTATTATTATTATTATTATTATTATTATTATTATTATTATTATTATTATTATTATTATTATTATTAGAGCTAAATACTCTACCCCGCCAAGTGCCGATTTTAAGGATAATGGAACTTCCACCCCTCCCAGGGCCACGGAGATGACATTGCCTTCTTGATAACAATACATCAATACTCTTAGACATCACTTTAGTCTTACAAATGCTAATTCATGTTACAAGTAAAATGTAGAGTCTATCAAACTACTGCCACGTTACTTGGCTACAAGCTGAGCTTCTACTTCATTCTTTATTAATGATAATGACTTCGATTGCTTTGTAGGTGAATAATTGATCGGCTATTGAGGCTATCCTCAATGCAGTGATGAAGACAAAATTTCAGAAACAGATGACAAAACGGATCCGGATGAAATGAGCGTTCAAACAACTTTTTTTCTTGTTTTACTTTGCACCGACACGACACAGAGAGGTCCTATGACGGCGATGGAGTAGGAAGAGGCTAGGAGTGGGAAGGAAGTGACCGTGGCCTTAATTAAGGTACAGCCCCAGCATTTAGGGCCTACCTGGAGTGAAAATTGGAAACCACGGAAAATCATCTTCAGGGCTACCGACAGTGAGGTACCAACCCACCATCTCCCGAATGTAAGCTGACAGCTATACGACGCAAATCGCACAGCCACTCACTCGGTTGTGATGAAACTGAAGTGGAGAGAACAGATCATAGCGTTGATAAGTGTTATGTAGGGACGTCATGAACCGTGAGTCAGATGTGATGTACAAGACCGAATTAAAGTTTTTATACAGTGAAAGAAAGACGTAGGTTCGATTCGTTGTAGTTTTGGAATATCTAGTACGATGTAGGCCTATACTTTAAAACGTTCTACGTCAGGAGGAATTAGTTGCGAAAATTTGCTTGAGAAATGAACCGTAAAGCTGAACATGAAATTAGTGAGCGGAGTAAAAATAAACCAAATAACCAAAATTACGTGGATTTCAACTGATACAGTAAGTTTTCGCATTTATTTGTCTACAGTCGTCTGCCACTGAATGAGGAACTTTGGTCTGGTTTTCGTTTTAATCAAACTTAATGCACTTTCCAGAAGAATTCATTCTCATTTAGAATGCAGTGCTGTGATACTTGTAATAAATTTTGTCATCAAATAGATTATTCAGAAATTCGTCTCATCCTCTGTGGAAAACAACAATAAAATATTACAAATCCACTGTGCAGTTCCTTTGTTAACTGAAGTAAAAAGACCAGCAATAGCTAATACCATTAATGTTAAAAATGCCCACTAAAGTTCATGTTTAAAATCATCAAAATTCAAATTGTGTCCACAAAAATCACTAGGCAATATTTATGAGCCTGTATTATAACAGCCTGGCTCTTCAAAATGTCCTAGCAAGCAAATTTCGTGGTAAGTTCAGAAAAACTGAAAAAATCCTGATTCACTGCCAGGTCACTGTACATACTGGGTTCCGTCCCACGAGTTCCATTCCCGTAAGTTCCGAAAACAAATTGGTTAGAAAAAACGTCCCATGAGTTTCTACCGCGTATTCACGCCTGAGTAAATAAGCTAATGAGTCCCACTAGTTCCGAATGTCTCTGGAACACCCAGTTGTCAGTTCTGAGGTTTGATCGACTAATAATAGTACGACGCGATCTTGAAGAGTTAATGGCCTTACCACCAGGTACCTAAGGGCTATTTTCAAGTAATTTGTGTTTGTGTCTTTGAGTGGAGAAGATAAACATGGAGTTCAAAACTAACATTAAAGGAAACCAAATTTTGATATTTAATGGTTACCGTTTTTATAAGAAACGCGACAACAAATCAAGCGAAGTGTGGATTTGTGCTGCAAAACCATGTGCCGGAAAAGTGATTTTAAAAAATCGGGAACTGATTAAAGAAGCGGACCTTTGTTCCTGTTATAGCCAGCATTGAAGTGTTCAAACAAGCTTCCATGGACAGGAAAAGAGCTCGCGAGGAGAATAACTCTTCAGTCTCACAGGTAAGGATGATTCATATTACTTTCTTATTGCTTCTCTTTATTCTTTACAAGCTATTTTATTAATCAAATGCAGAAAATAAACACAGGGTTGTTGGACATTTCAGCCACTTTAAATTATTATATTAAATATAAGGCTAAGATTAAAACATGAATTATTAAATAATATAATATTTATCTTCATCTAATATGCTTAGGAGTAATATCATCATACTTAGGGATCTAATATGATTCATGTGATATGCTTAATTATTTAACAATGATTGTAATTTAACAATATTGTACTAATGAATGACATAATTACAAGCGGTAAAGTGAACCATTCTAACGCCATGTATTTTTTTCTGATGTTCTTTCTTTCTTAATCTGTTTATTGTCCAGGGTTGGCTTTTCCCTCGGACTTAGCGAGGGATCCCACCTGTACCGCCTCAAGGGCAGTGTCGTGGAGCTTCAGACATCGGATCGGGGGATACAACTGGGGAGAATGATCAGTACCTCGCCCAGGCGGCTTCACCTGCTATACTGAACAGGCTCCTTGGTGGGGGATGGGAAGATTGGAAGAGATAGACAAGGAAGAGGGAAGGAAGCGGCCGTGGCCTTATGTTAGGTACCATCCCGGCATTTTCCTGGAGGAGAAGTGGGAAACCACAGAAAACCACTTCCAGGATGGCTGAGGTGGGAATCGAACCCACCTCTACTCAGTTGACCTCCCGAGGCTGAGTTGACCCCGTTCCAGCCCTCGTACAACTTTTCAAATTTCGTGGCAGAGCGGAAATCGAACCCGGGCCTCCGGGGGTGGCAGCTAATCACACTAACCACTACACCACAGAGGCGGTCTTTTTCAGATATATGACGAAGAATTCGGACACTTGCACCAAACAGGATACGAGTTAGTGACTCGAATGCCTCAGTTCCAAAGTTTAAAGAGTTCATTGTACAGTGAGCGGAGTAAAGCACAAGGAGTGCAGAAAGAACCAATGCATCGAGATGAAGTAAATTTAGCTGAAAAAACTCTATGTAGGCTATGTCCGATGGCACAAACTTCTTATTGGCTGACGTCTGTGAAGGCGACAGATTATTGATATTTGTGAGCCCTAGAGGCAAAGAAATATTAAAACAAAACAAAAACACTTCTTAATGGACGGGGCATTTAAGAATGTCAGTAGCAAAGTGTATACCATTCATGTAGACTTGGGAAGCAACAAAGAGGAGATAAATACAACGCCTGCTGTTTTCGCACTGCTTCCAAACAAGAGCAAAGCCACTTATGTTCGCCTCTTCAAAAAAATCCTTAATGTAATACCTGAATGGTCACCTGAAATAGTAAACATGGATTTTGAGGTTGGAGCTATCAAAGCGATAGAAGAAGGTTGTGGGTTCGGATCCCACTGGTGTCTGGTTGGCCATTTTTGTTCTGTACTTAACATATCCTCAACGCGTACTAAATGTACGTAACACGACCTAATAGGTTGAAAGTCGGTTTCGATTACGATAGAAGAAGTATTTCCAAAATTCCAAGTGCAAGGTTGTTTTTTCCACTTAAGCCAAAGTATTTTGAGAAAAGTGCAAGAAATTTGACTTTCGGGTATGTATAAAACTAGCCAGGAAATCAGAAACACCATCAGGCAGTGTGCTGCACTTGTATTCCTCAAATCAAAGTAGAAGACGGTTGGCTACACATTGATAGCACGGTCCCGGACAATGAAAAGTTAATCGAGATTTTTGATTACTTTATCGAGCAATGGCTTAAAAACGTGCATATTCCGATTGAAATGTGGAATTGCCATGGGAAGAGGCATAGAACGAATAACTATGTACAGGGTTGGAACCATAAGCTGAATTTGAAATGCGGAAAATCTCACCCCCGTGTGAGAGACTTGGTGTTGCATTTGAAAGAGTCTCAAAATTCAGACGAAAAACTTATGCGGGCAGAGTTGAATTTGCAAGCCACAAAATGGAAAAGAAAATGTGTTGCAATGGATGACAGAATCCAAAGAGCAACTCAACAGTTTGAAGAGACCGGTGATTTAACAGTATTTTTAAGAAATATTTATTTTGCTGTACATGAGAGTATGAAGAAAAGAATAATTCAGTTAAATGATCAATTTGACAAAGCTACGTGCTGATTACTAAGTGATTTGTAAATAAGATTAAAATTCAGCTAAAAGGTCAATTTGACGAAACTACGTGCTGATTACTAAGTGACTTGTAAATAAGATACATATTCAGTTAAAAGATCAATTTGACGAAACTACGTGCTGATTACTAAGTGACTTGTAAATAAGATTAAAATTCAGCTAAAAGATCAATTTGACGAAACTATGTGCTGATTACTAAGTGACTTGTAAATAAGATAAATATTCAGTTAAAAGATCAACTTGACGAAGCTACGTGCTGATTACTAAGTGACTTGTAAATAAGATTTTAAAAACAGTTCAAAGACGAAGCGACATGCTGATACTATTTTAAGAACTTCGTAAATATACCTCAAAACTGATTATTTTGACGAAGGCACATGCTGATACAGATACTGACAAGGCGAAAGCTGCTTATGGGAGCTACCGGTCCATGGCGTTCGCCCCCTCTCTTAGAGGAGCCAATTCATTAAAGAGGGCACGCACTCCCGGCTGGCGCTAACAATGGACCTTATTTGTTTCAGTAATAAACAAATTAATACAATTTTACAGTAGGAAACTAAGCTGTATCGTCGCCATAAGACGTAGCTATGTCGGTGCGACGTAAAGCAGCAAAAAAAAACCAACAACAACAAAAAACTAAGCTGAAACTCGCTCAGGCAGTGTTCGGAACTGACGGGACTCGCTCAAGTAGTGTGATTGGCAGATAGCCAATTCTCGAAATTATTCGGAACTGGCGAGAATCGAAACTCATGGGAGGACACGACATACTGTATCACTTACGGAACTCTCAAGAGAGACATAGTGTTCCAGTCCAATTCCTGGAGGCGAGGAAGGCCAAGCATAGAATTGGCAATCCTATGCCACTTAGAAATGCCTAAGTTACGAATAGTGGAAGCTTTTAGCCTACCTTCCGCTCCTCCACGGACTTTCGTTGCCTACATGGGAAAAGGGATTAATTCCTTCTTATTTTTAAGAATTTGCTTTACGTCGCACCGACACAGGTAGACCTTATGGTGACGATGGTATAGGAGAGGCCTAGGAGTGGGATGGAAGCGATCATGGTCTTAATTATGGTACAGCTCCAGCATTTGCCTGGTGTGAAAATGGTAAACCACAGAAAGCCATCTTTAGGGCTGCCGACAGTGGGGTTCGAACCTACTATATCCCGGGCGCAAGCTTACAGCAGCGCGCCCCAAATCACACGGCCAACTCGCCCGGTAATTTATTATTGTTAGGATCATTATGTTACGCTATTTTTTGATGTATGCAGTATTTTTGTATCCGTCTCTTGGCACAGGCCAGGGCAAAGTGTAGCTTCCACCAAAGTCCCAGTCTCATCCATGGCTGTGACAATTGGAAGCTGCTGGGGTATGAGTGGTGCTAAGTAATGACATTTGGAGCACAAATAGTGTCCGAGTGTTATGAAAGGTGTTGCTGCACCTTCTGGCCCAGTGAGGAAAGCAATGGCAAACTACCTCACTCCTCATCTTGCCTAGTACGCGTCATTTGGGCTCTGCCATTGGTTCTTGTGGTTTTCCTATAACTGCATAACCTTTGGTGGTGCTATCTGACAATCCAACCAGCCTCTGGGCTGACGACCTAACAGACAGACAGATCAGTTACGACGTAAGTTAAACAAGTAGCTTTATTTATCACACACACGCTCACGCAATTCTTTCTTCCTTTTTCTTTCTTTCTTTCTTTCTTTCTTTCTTTCTTTCTTTCTTTAGCCGGACTGAGTATCTCAGCCGGTAGAAAGCTGGCCTTCTGAGCTCAAGTAGGCATATTCGATTCCAGCTCAGTCCGTTGATATTTGAATGTGCTCAAATACGCCAGCTTCCTGTAGGTAGATTTACTAGCACGTAAAAGAATCCCGCGGGAAAAAAATTCTTGCACCTTGGTGTATATGAAAAGCGTAAAGGTAGTGGGTCATAAAATTATGATTATATTATTATTATTATTATTATTATTATTATTATTATTATTATTATTATTATTATTATTATTATTATTATTATTATTATTATTATTGTTATTGATTCAGTCAGACGTCAGCATTTCACGGCACCATCTTAAGTTATAATGTTGATGACTGAATGCGACATTTATGGACCATGCACAATTCCTTCAGAATCTCAGGTTGTTGCTGTCTCATTTAATCCATTCTTTTATGCTTTAGGTATTCTCATTTCAGGGGGATCTCAAGGTCCTGGCTGGGGTTATAATGTTGGAGACCCTTCTGTTGAAAATCAAACAATCGAGTTGGAACGTACCGGCTAGCCCAACGCTCTGTCATTTTCACTCTAATAATGATCTACTTCTCGTCGGTCTGAAGGTAGGTGTTACACATCAAAAGTCGGTCATCATTACAACACAGCTTATCAGACAGATTCCTCACACAAGGGAACAGCATGACCAAATGCAATTACGTTCAGCGCATGTCGAGTCTTCTTTCAACGACTCATCACATGTTTGAAGTCAAGATAAACAGATTATTATTATTATTATTATTATTATTATTATTATTATTATTATTATTATCATTAGGTCCGGGATTTCTATGTAAATACATATTTGTTTTTCATTAGCTACAGTGAAAATTTTGTCATTTATTTACGTATTTAGATATTTAGAGTGATTTAAAATATATTTTATTTTCCATATTTCTCCATGCTTCCAGCTTCAGTACATGTTTTTACACATTTGATGAAATGACACACATACTGTATTTACATTACTCAACATTTTTTAAATATCTTCCATATTTTACGGTTTCAAAGGTATTCTTCCCAGAAAATAATTTAAAATCATGTCCATCGTACACGCACTGTGACCCCATATCAAAAAGTTTAAACTCTTTTTCTGACTTAAATTTCATTTAAATTCCTATTTTTGTGACTTTCGTGTTTAAGCAATAAATCTTTACTTGTACGGTACTCTTTGTATAAGTATTAAAATTTGAAACTACAGTATACATATACATAAGAGGCTTGCAGTGGTGTCTCAACGCCGCACTAGCGTCTTGGAAAAGTGTTGCAATCCAACTGATGAGGCCACTGCTACACTGGGGCAAAACGCTGGTAATTTCACGGCTGAAAAGGCCTCAAAAGCTTAAATGTCTTTAACATTTGCAATCAATGAAATGAAATTACGGTTTCCTTATGGGAACTTAATTTTTGATAAAAAGGCCGAAGGCAGGCATTTATACATGTGGAGGCACATGCTTCCCCTAGTGCACCGTCACTGCATTGTCCTACATAGGAGTCTTGCAGGCTGCCCCTTCTTCAAAGAGGCAATTAAGGCACATCACAGACAGTCTCCCCAAAACCACCCCCACTACTCAGCCTCCCAGTCCCACCCCCATCACAACCGAACCCAAGACCTACCCCAAACCCCCTCACCTCACTCATCCCAGACACAACCACCCTGCTTCTTCTTCTAATACTGAACATGTTCTCGAACCAAACCAGCCTACCACCCCCCCACACTCACACCCCCAAAGCCAACATACCCCCAGACCCTCACCCTCAACCCGCCAAGCCCAGTAAGACCAACGCCAAAGTTCTCACTCCTATCAAAAAGCCAAGTTTCCTACCAAGAAGCCAAGTCTAACCCAATACCGGCCTTCTAGCCTTGTATCAACCCCACAAACAGACCAAAGCCACAATAACCTGCAACACAATCACAAATCGCTAAACCCACAAAAACAGTAATCATAACCATCATAACCGAAGCACTGGAAAACGACAGGACGCCGAGGAGGGATGCACACACATGCTGCAACTACAGATGCTAAAATGTTTCTTTTTTCAAAATTTATAGTGCCACTAACAACCGGCACACGCGAATTAATAATATTCCGTGAATAAAATAAATAAATAAATAAATAAATAAATAAATAATAAATAATAAATAAATAAATAATAATAATAATAATTATTATTATTTATTATTATTATTTATGTTGAGGAATGTCATATCAATACATTCCCTAGGACTCTGGAATTTTCAGCTTGCATTCGGGAGATATTGAGTTCGAACCACACTGTCGGCAGACCTGAAGATAGTTTTCCGTGGTTTCTCATTTTCATACCGGGTAAATTGTGGGCCTGTGCCTTAATTAAGGCCACGAATGCTACTTTCCCACTCCTATCCTTTTCCTATAGTCGCCATATGACCTATCTGTGTCGGTGCGTCGTAAAGCGGACTGTAAGAAAGTGAAAAAAATCCTCTGGAGTCTTCTACTCTCTGTAAAGTCAGCACTTGGAAGGAGACTATCGTACTTGGAAATAACTTATAAACTAACTGTGATATATGTATGTTCTACAGAAATCTCCCTTTAGTAAAATACTGGAAGGGTTTTACAAGACGAGCCTCAATTTCCAAGAGAACCGTGAATATAATTTCCAGCATAATTTATACTTGGAAAAATAGACTTTACTCAGTAGGCTATAATATGGCATAGTCCAGAACGCAACGTACTTGACTTTAATGCTGCCGATTATTAAAAGTATTAAATATTTTAAAATAATTATTAACAATGTAGCTGTAAATAATTAGATTGTTGGCCCTATTATTAAATTAAATGTTATCACTTACCATTTCCCTAATTAATTTCTTTATGCGAACGTCTTTCCTTTTCTGGAAAAGTGTAAAATAGGTTTTTCATTACTTTCCGTACATCATGACTGACTGGAATAAAAAGGGAAAAATCTGGAGCCGGGAGCAAAATCGACTCAGCACTCATTAGGTAGACATGCAACTTGCCCGCTGAGCTATGCTTCGTTGCGTCAAGGTGAGCGCTACTTAAGTAGTATTATGTTGTGCTGGTAACTTAATCTCGGTTATCTCGGGAACCGTGACCCATATTAACAAGGTACTCCTTCATAACTCATATCAAAATGATTGCTTGTTGTTGTTGTTTGCTTGTTGTTTTAAGGGGCCTAACATCGAAGGTCATCGGCCCAAACAAAATGATTGAAATCGGTGATTCCCGAGTATAAAGTAACCTTGTAAGTGAGATAAAGTGGTTAGTTCGGATCCCAGCTGTTGTCTTGGTACTCATTTCCGCTGTAGGTTGAGTGAACACCAAGACCTTATGCTCTGAGGAAACGGAAGTCACTTCTCTAAATTTTTCGACTTACTAACGGAGAATCGAAAGGACGATCTTCAGAATGACCTAAAACAGTCTCCTGTTAAAGTTTTCAAACAATGGGTGGTTTTGGTTTTCTTTCTTTCTTTCTTTCTTTCTTTCTTTCTTTCTTTCTTTCTTTCTTTCTTTCTTTCTTAATTCGTTTACCCTCCAGGGTTGGTTTTTCTCTCGGACTCAACGAGGGATCTCACTTCTACCGCCTCAAGAGCAGTGTCCTGGAGCGTGAGACTTTAGGTCGGGGGATACAACTAGGAAGGATGACCAGTACCTCTCCCAGACTACCTCACCTGCTATGATGAACAGGGACCTTGTGGGGGATGGGAAGGTTTGAAGGGATAGACAAGGAAGAGGGAAGGAAACAGCCGTGGCCTTAAATTAGGTCTCATCCCGGCATTTGCCTGGAGGAGAAGTTGGAAACCATGGAAAACCATTTCGAGGATTGCTGAGGAAGGAATCGAACCCCTCTCTACTCAATTGACTTCCTGAGGCTGAATGGACTCCGTTCTAGCCCTCGTAACACCTCTAATATATCGTGGCAGATCGGCGGGAATCGATCCCGGCCGGGCCTCCGAGGGTGGCAGCTAATCACACTAACCACTACACCACAGAGGCAGACGGATGATTTTTGCTTCGAAAAAAATCGTTTACTATCTCGTATGTGGTCTGAACTGGTCCTTTCCTGGCATTTTGTGATTTAGATTGTTGGGTTTAGAGGTGAAATTTGTCAACAAGGCTAACAGCTGCATCATGCCATCAAATTCTTCGTTAAGAGATGTTTCAAGATTTTACTTGACCTCATCCCGAAGACCACAGAATCATTTCAGGTTTTCCCCTGAATCTAAACCACTTTAATGCCTCATAAATAATTATTTCTGCAATTTTGACAGGAGTCTGGAACAATTGATGACGAATGCATGCTCTAATGCAACTTACAACAGGAAGTACAGTTTTCATGACGTGCTTGAATTTCAGTACCTTTGTGAATATAGCTTTCTAGTGACTAATACTGTGATAAGAACGGAATTTGGCCAATAACTGATCCTGAATGTGCCCCAGCGGTTACCACAATAAGTACTGCAAATCGTAAAAGAAAATACCTCACAAATTTACGTCCTTTATGATGGGAGAAAGAGTTCAAGGTTCGAAGCAATTGCAGGGTTTAGACAAATATTTCAGATATTCTTATTCGTGATACACCCATAATATGTACTGGAAGATATAATATAGCAGGGCGGATAATAATAATAATAATAATAATAATAATAATAATAATAATAATAATAATAATAATAATAATAATAATAATATAATAATTATATATTATATTATATTATATTATATTATATTATATTATATTATATTATATTATATTATATTATATTATATTATATTATATTATATTAAATTATATTATATTATATTATATATAAGTATATTATATATAATAATAATAATAATAATAATAATAATAATAATAATAATAATTAATATTATTATTATTATTATGATTTTACGTCCAGCTAACAACATATAAGGTTGTTGGAGACGCTGAGGTGAAAGAACGTTGTCCCACAGGAGTTCTTTTTCTTGTCAGTATACCTACCGATATGAGACTGACGTATTTTGAGAACCTTCAAATACCACCGGACTGAACCGGGATCGAACCCACCAAGTTGGTGTCAGAAGGACTTGAGCCACACTTCCCAGCAAGGTGGAATTCTGGTGGATGAAAATATTTCAAGCGATTTGACTTTTTTGGACTAAAAAATTGAGTACATCTCTCCCTTCTCTCCAAGGTGGCCTGCTTCAAATCCCAGTCAATGTACGAGCTATTCTCGAAATGGGAAACGAGGTCCAAATTATTTATATTCAGCGTAAAACAATATATTCCGTGAGTTAGGAAAAGAAAACATGTGGTACACACTAGCCACAAAGGACTTCGACCAGCAAAGACTACTGCTGCCCAATCTGATGATCTGCGGATATTATTGTGTCACACGGTCAGCGTGATGACTTCCTCAGCCATATTGTTCGGATTTCTTTCCACTATTTTTTCATTTCAGAAACTCCACGGTCGTACACACGAGGCTGAATGAAATCGTTTCATCCTTGAGGCCTGATTTAAAATCATCGAACCAGGTTCATTCAGGTAGAAACACTACCCACTAGATCACGAGTCTCCCGTGTTTTATGTCGTAATATAATGACCGCTTAGAACACCAACCATACTTGCAATTTGGCTTATGCCCATAACTTGGTCTTCTGGCAGACTATATAAAAAAGCTGAAATCTAATATCTTGGAGTTTGAGGGAAGAAATGCAGCACATACCGTATGTTAGACTATCAAAATATAATAATGTTAGGCCTATTGGTTTTACGTCCCGCTAACTACTTTCCCGATTTTCGGAGACGTCGAGGTGCCGAATTGTTGTCCCACAGGAATTCTTTTACGTTTCAGTAATTATACCGACTCGAGGCTGACGTATCTTAGCACTTGCTGCTAATCTCGGTTTCTTGTTATCGACATTTCCAAAAATTAAAAAATTAAAAATCATAGGAAGTGAATACCAAATTGTTTCAAGTTAATCATTTCAAGAATAGTGAGAGAAATCTCGCTGTTGTGATCAACAGTATTTCGTATAAAAGAAGCGAGTTCGCAGTTTCATTTTACACTCTCGATATTCAGCCAAATTTCCTGTTGGATGCAAAGTTTAGAATATGTATCTTATTCATAAGCTATAGGTGACAGGCATGAAATTACCGACAATGATTGCTGGTACAAACAGATGGGAACAATTATAGGAGGGTATGTACTGTGGAGAGGTAGACGCAAAATTAACAACGAACAGGTTGGTTCTTTACCAGCAATTTGTCGGTTTTATTAAATTTCTTGTGGCCATTTCTAGCCGAGGGTGGGCGGCATCTGCCATTTGTAGGTAACTGCGTGTTATTGTGGTGTGTGAGTTGCAGGGATGTTGGGGACAGCAAAAACACCCAGCCCCCGAGCCATTGGAATTAACCAATGAAGGTTAAAAATCCCCGACCCGGCCGGATATTGTCCGTTGATATGATTCCACTGAAGTAGTGATAACGTAGTGGGAGAATGAACTCGTCCACGAGAGATCAGAAAGGCAGAGGTGTTTACAGAAATAGTATTTGTAAGTAGTGGATTATGGAGGGGTTTGTTTCATCGATAGTGTCACGCAGACTGAACGCGGAATGAAAAAATATTATAAATATAAGGACTAACCGCATAGCATATTTGCTATATGTACTTTTTTTTTTGCTATTTGCTTTACGTCGCACCGACACAGATAGGTCTTATGGCGACGATGGGACAGGAAAGGTCTAGGAGTGGGAAGGAAGCGGCCGTGGCCTTAATTAAGGTACAGCCCCAGCATTTTCCTGGTGTGAAAATGGGAAACCACGGAAAACCATTTTCAGGGCTGCCGACAGTGGGGTTCGAACCTACACTCTATATGTACTGCATGTTGAGTGTTCAGCCCGGAGGCTGGTTTGGACCTCAACAGCTCAGCCATCAGCCGTCATAGGTGGCCCAGGTGCCACTGAAGAGGCGTACTAGGGAAATGAGGAGTGAGGTAGTTTCCCGTTGCTTTCCTCATCGAGCCAGAAGTTGCTATTACATAGAGCAGCGTATCCAGAATCACCCGATTGGGGGGGGGGGTTATAGTTCTACATTTATGTCTCTGAATTTTTATTTATTGTATTGTCAGTTTGTGTTTATTTTACTTTTGTAAAATTTCTATGTGTGGGGAAGGGTTCTAACCCTCAGTAAACCCCCCTAGGCTACGCCCCTGATTACATATCAGCCTGCCTACCCCGCTGTAATGCCCGCACCAGCCGATCCTATGAACAAAATGTTCACACTATTCATAGCAGGGACTGACTGCATAAGGAATGACATTACTAGCATCACTCATACCTAGGCCACATTTTCATGTTGTCGAAGCCAAGGATTGGACTGAGACTGATGAATGAAAGTAACAAATTTGTTCTAGTCCACACCAGAAGACACAGTGTAGTGTAAACACTAAGTCTTCCCAGCAGTGGCGATTGGGAAATAAAATTGCGGGGGCAAAAAAAAAAAAATATATATATATATAGACAACAAACGGTACCCGGGTTTGTGAGATGAAGCGGCCGGGGGGGGGGGGTGGAGGGGGGAGAGGGCGTTAAATATATCAAAACTGAAAAGAGACCACAACATGGTAAGTGTTTTTAATGCTCTCTGAGCGAATTTGGACAGAGAGGTAAAGATTGACAGTTTTTCCAACTTAAATGCGGTAATAACAGTTTTTTTGAGGTATTGTTTCAATGCTATGCAATAAAACTTTCACCAAAAGAACAATATTACACATGCATTACAATTAAACAGAAGTACGGTGTGATTCTACAATTAAAATCATTTAGTATTTGACTATGCATTAAAAAACCAACAGGAACTAACGAGACTGCCAGACTGACGAATGCACAGGGCAAGGTACCTCAGTGTCAATGACCTCAGCAAAAAGAAAAAAAAAGAGATAAAATTAGCCCTGGTAACCTTCCTCATTAGCACAGGCAATGTCTCCACTATTTGCTGTGGCGCTACACAAATCGGTTAGCCGTGACGAAGGAAATTTTTGTTCGTATTTCCGCGAATAATTCTGGTAATGATTAAAGAAAACAAAGAAAAATAATTATCCGATAAGACGATAAGGCTTGTACAAATGGCTTTTTAAAAATAATTCCTTGTTTCAGCCGACTAAAATGGAATAAAAATGTAACATTTTCTCCAAAAATTTAATAATGGTGATGGTGATGATGATGCTTGTTGTTTAAAAGGGGCTAACATCTAATGCCATCGGCCCTCTCTAAAAAGTGGGGGGACGACGACTGGCCCCCCTACTCGCCGCTACTGCTTCTTCCCGTTTTCTATGATCAATTATGCGTTATTAAGTGGATGTGAGGGATCTATGCTAGTAGAGGTACTACTTGAACGTTTAAGAATCTATTCTCAGGACAAAGTAACCAATTACAGCAGAAAGCAATCGAGGATACTTGTACCTGGCCGACAAAACTAATACATCACACTGAACAGAGTAGCCTCGGCTCTGCAGTTCTGCATTTGAGAGTAAGGATGTTGCGATATTATGGATATCAGTATACCGTATATCAATGCTTAGCTATCGATATTCGATATCTCAGTATCAATATTTGTTTCGATATTTTTGTGGTATCGGTACTATGTTATGATATTAACGATATCGGAAAGATCGTTAGGAAAAGTTAAAGAATAGTGATATTAATCGAACAATGTGTACAAAATTATAATTAAGAATAAATTTCATGAGCAGTTTAAGCTATTATCGTAAGGGAAAGGCACGAAATATTTTAACACAGAGAAAGGATAGTGACGGAGAATAAAAACCTTTTTTCTTATATTTTTCGCTGTCCATTCAGTTATATATGTTCCATGTGTGATTTGCGTAAATTTACTTGCTGTTGGCCTGTTGCATGTTGTAGACATTTTTACTTTGTGGGCACATCTGAATTTTACATTGCATAAATGTTCCGACTTTGGTGTTTTCTCGTGAAAGTTACTTTCAATTGCGAAAATGGCTCCTCCGACTAGTAAGCCTATAGCGTGGATGTAGCGTACTTAATAAAACTGTGAAGTGTCACAGTGTGTAAACAATCTAAATATGTCAGGTTTAGTGGAAATACAACAAACTATTGATCACTATTTTACACACGATATTTTGATTGTTATATTGATTCTGAATTAGTTTGTTTCTCTTGATCCCAAATGTAACGCAAATCAACGTAGTTTCGAATCCTTGTCTTTTGAAGATAATAATTTGATATCGAGAAATATCGATAATGTCGACAGTATTCGTGCTAGTGTTGCAGATACTTTAACGAAAACCGACATCAACTCAATGAAACGAAATTTACAAAATGGATCTGTTCTACCTTCAAATATGAACTATCGATATTTTAGTATATGGGAACGTTTCTATTTGGGAAGTGGTGAGCTATTCCCACCGTCGGCTGTCCTGAGAATGGTTTTTCGTTGTTTTCCATTCTCCTCACTAAGGCGAACCCGGGACAGTTCTTATCATCTGCTACCATCTCACCTTCCCACACCTCATGTCATCGCAACACATCTCCTGGCCTGAGAGAGACCAGCGTACCCAGTCAGGGTACGGAATGAAAACATTTCAGTAGTGCAGTAGTAGCAGTCTGTGGTGTAGTCGTTAGCGTGATTAGCTGCCACCCCCCGAGGTTCGGGTTCGATTTCCGGCTCTGCCACGAAATTTGAAAAGTGGTATGAGGGCTGGAACGGGATCCACTCAGCCTAGGGAGGTCAACTGATTAGAGGAGGGTTCGATCCACACCTCAGCCATCCTCGAAGTGGTTTTCCATGGTTTCCCATTTCTCCTTTAGGCAAATGCCGGGATGGTACCTCTTCCTTGTCTATCCCTTCCAATTTTCCCATCCCCACCACAAGGCCCCTGTTTAGCATAGCAGGTGAGGATGCCTGGGAGAGGTACTGTTCCTCCTCTCCAATTGTATCCCCAACTAAAAGTCTCACGCTCTAGGACACTGCCCTTGAGGCGGTAGAGGTGGGATGCCACGCTGAGTCCGAGGGAAAAAGCAACCTGGACGGTAAACGGATTAAGAAAGAAAGAAAGAAAGAAAGAAAGAAAGAAAGAAAGAAAGAAAGAAAGAAAGAAAGAAGGAAAGAAGTAGTAGCTGTATTCGTGCTAGTGATGTAGACGTCCGGTTCCATGGCTAAGTGGTTAGCGTGCTAGTCTTTGGCTGCAGGGGTCCCGGGCTCGATTCCCGACAGTAATTCGTTAATTCCCCTGGCACGGGGACTGGGTATATGTGCCGTTTTCATTATCAGTTCATCCTCATCACGACGTGCAGGTCGCCTACGGGAATCAAGTAAAAAGACCTGCACCTCTCCGGAAGCCACCACGCCATTTCATTGCAGTAGGTATAAAAAGACAGAGCTGGCGCAGGGGCAAGTGGGCAAGATGGCGGCTATACACGGGCTTTCATGGCCCTAACTCTAGGGAGCTGGCTCATGGTAGGATAGGCGGTGTACAAAGGACTTAAGGAGACGGCCAGTACTCTACTCCCTCTGCGACAGCGTGACAAAACAAAGGACAAAAGAGCTAAATGGCTAAAGGCTAAAAGGGCCAAATGGCAATAGGGTTAAAGTCTAAAGGGCTAAAGGGCAAAAAGGGCTTACATTTGTCTAGTATTTAGGGTGCCTCTCCTCTCGTTATCCGGGCTTGAGACCGGAACTAGGCGTGCCCTAGGGCAGAGTTAACACCCTTAGGGAAGGAAGAATATTAGGAAAGTGTCTGTACCAGTATAGCTACTCGATCCACTATATGCTACAGAAGGATGACGTAGGTGAGGCTGATGGTGAGGGCTGGGAATGTAGGAAGGTGTTTAGGCTGTTGTACTGTTGAGAGAGAGCTTACAGGTAAGTTCTTCACTTTGAAGAGCTATTATTCAATAATACCCGCACGGCGTAATTCTTGCTCTATTTCAAAACTATCCTCTTTATACTCTGTGTAACCAGTATCTTGATAGGCTCTTAGCAGTTGCAAACATTTTACGAGTAGGTTGGGTGTCTTTACAGTATCTTACGTCTACATAGGGTAACAAAGGCTTGTTGTGAACTTTGAGGCTGCATGCAGACAGTTGATGTGTAGGGACTTATTTTAATATAGTACGTGCTTCTGCAGTAGCGTTTCTAGGTACAAACTTAACTTGTTTTGATAGCATAGAAGCGTTGAAATCTTCTTCTACTTCACATTGCACCTCCTCCTCTTCTTCTTCTTCTTCTTCTTCAGATGTTTACACAGCGATAGAACGTGTAGTAGGGTTAGAAAATGAAGTAAAATCATTAAGCTCTAATGGTAAAGAAACATTGAGATATTATTTTTCTTCTTCTTCTCCTTTTTTCTTTATTATCACTATTTTCATCAGCATCCTCATCCTCATTATCATCATCTTGCTTCTCTTTATATCGAAATGTGTGCTTAATAACAGAACTTGTAGCAGGCCTAGATACCATGGGAGAATTAAAAATCTCTCGCAGAGGTGTACTTGTTAAAAATAAATCAGTATTTGCTTGAATACGATTGAGCTCTTTATATTTTCTTCTCGATGAAACTACATTACACGTGGCTTCGTGACGTTGAGCGTTGTAAGCGTTCTTGAAATCTCTTCTACAATGTTTGCATTTAAAAACTGTCCTACGAGATATCTCAGGACGTCTCTTGTGGTTAGCTCGGGGAAATGTTTTTTCCACACACATTGAAATGTAGCTAGAAATTGGTTGTTCCATGATGGACTTTTTCTTCTAGGGAATCTTTCATTTTCATGCCATTCATTTCATAAAAAATATATCAACATACTACTCATATGATCCAAGCCTCTGCCGCTTCCTCCCCTTCTAATCTCCACACCTACCCTGTATAATTTCTATAAGATAGGTTATACGCTTTTTGTATTAGTTTACTTAAGCGTCAAGCTGTTCATATCGTAGTAGTCCTCTCGTGCTAAAGCTGCTATAAGATAATTTTCTAATTTACACAGCTTTGTATTACATTATACCAGGTGGCTCAAGAACGCCGTACTTTCTACTTACAAATGTCCCGCATGCACAAATGATGAATGGGATGTCTACCAACTGATTTTCACAGGCGCACTACTGCCAGCGGGTAGGTTACGTCAGAATATGATGAGATAAGGACCAGCCTGTCGCTCGCAGCATGTTACTCAGCTCTACAGGTCTAATGCACCCCTTGCAATAGTAAACATCGTTTTCCACCGCATATTTCTAGGCTGGTGTATGGTACAGCCGCACTATATTTGCTGCCAGCATATCGGCAATGGATAGTGTGTTCAGCAACGACAAATACACAGACGTTATTTTAATCTGGATAACCTAGTCGGAATGCAGCCGAAGCTCCAAGCAGACGTAGGCCAATGCCCCCTACACACGTATTTCACCGAACAGTATTAGTTTTTGATTCATACAAGCAACTCTATTATCGAGTGGAATTTCTACACGTGTATAAATTATTAAGTTATTAAATTTACTTTTCTGCATCTTTGGCGTGTTTACAAACAGTAGCGGTGATTAGGGGGTGGGGTGAGGAAGGACAGTGACACTCTCCTCCAACTTTTTGGAGTAAACATTACATTTTTTCCACTTTAGCCAGCTGGAACTAGAAATTATTAAAAAAGAGCTATTTATACAAGCCTTGTTGTCTTATCTGCAAATTCTTTCCTTTAGTTTTTAATTATTAACATAATTATTTGTGGAAATACGCACAAAATGCCGTTCGTCGCGACTAACCGATTTGTATAGCGCTGCGGCAAGTAGTGCAGACTTTGCATGTGCTGTGAGGTATTTTTTTGACAAGGTCGTGGACACTGAGTTATAATTCACCCGCTTGCCGTTGGCATCCGTCTGTCTGGCAGTCTCGTTTAGTGTCTGTTAGTTTCTTAGTGTGTATTCAAATACTAAATTATTTTAATTGCATAATCATGCCGTACTTCTATTTATTTGCCCCGGGCGAGCAGGCTGTGGGGTTAGTGGCGCACAGCTGTGAGCTTGCACGCGGGAGATAGTGGTTTCGTATCCTACTGTCGGCAGCCCTGAAGATGGATTTCCGTGGTTTCCCATTTTCACACCAGGCAAGTGCTAGGGCTGTACCTTAATTAAGGCCAAGGCCTCTTCCTTTCCACGCGTAGCCCTTTCCTGTCGTATCTGTGTCGGTGCGACGTAAAGCCAATACTTTTTCTTAATCTGCTTACCTTTCAGGGTTGATTCTTCCCCGGACTCAGCGAGGGATCCCACCTCTACTACTTCAAGGTCAGTGTTCTGGAGGGTGATACATTGGGTCGGTATGAAACTGAGGAGGATGACCAGTACTGAGCCGTATCCGACCGGCCCATAATAATAATTGGAACATTATTTGACCAAATATGTGAATTTTATTTATAAAAGATACAGTCTAATATGTTAAAGCATCGTATCCCAAGATAGTTAATACCGGATGTTGAGCAAGACTGTAAGTCGCTGGATGTTGCTTCATATTTCCGCATGACCGTGAGAAAGTAAGCGTACCCAAGCGCTGGCAAGGACCGACACGTGTATTACATGCTGACCAAGCAAGATATTTCAGCCAATGGGAATTTATGGATTTGGCAAACATGGAGGCTACACCGCGTCATATATTAATTCCAGGATGACCAACATGCTCTGTGGATAAAGTCAGTTTCTGTAGACAATCGGTTTTCCACAGTTTCTGAAGTTAGATATATTTGGAAATGTATTATAGAAATTGGTGGAAGAGATTTGCTAATGTTTGAGCTGTGTTTTATAAATATATCACAATAAGTATTGTATCATCATACATGACGAACTCTCTGATTGGTAGTCGGTTCAGATACCCGGGAACCCCAACATTATTAGCGTCACCGAAGCCTCCTCAGTAATCCAAGCTCTGGAGAGCGTCATTCTGTAGCAAAAATTTGAGCAGTACGGATGTATTAACTCGGCACTCTGTAGGAGAAGTTTGAACAGTGCGGATGTACCAACTCTGTGACTGGTGATTGTAATTAACGTGGCGTTATTCCAGAAATAGTAACTGGTTCTCGTTGATACTTCAAATTGTGCAGTCGTAATATTTACTGTGCTTTGACAGAGTTTACTTTTAATCGATAAAGACGGTGTAGTGACCGCTGAGTTACAAGTGTTGTGGAAACGTGCTAGTGTTTCACTATTTCGCGACGGGCGCGTATTCGCGTGGAACTTCCGTACCGAACCGTGGGCTGCTTTTTAAACTGTAATTTTACCCTTTTAGTGAAGTGTGTTATATATATGTGAATCAGTGTGTTAGCTGATCTGGTAAAAGAAAGGGTATCTCGGCTCGCAGCATTAAGCAGTGAAGAGGTTATCAATAATAGTCTTCTGTGTTCCAGTGAATTGTTTTCCAGCAAGATGATGGATACACCTGCAGAGGAAGGAAGTGCATTCCCACATGTTAAGGATGTGATTAACATGGTGTAGATCCCAAAAATTAGTGGGGATGTAAGCTGCTATCCTGGTTCCCCGAGAGTCATCATAAAGTAAGATGCACGTATTATATATGGCATGATATGTAAGTTATGTTAAGGTACTAGGGCAGTGTAGATAGAATTTTCAGTTTCATTTAAAGTAAGCCTGACGGCATGTATTTGTTTAATTTTGTCACTATGGTAGATTCGGATACGAGATTAATGCATGTTTATTTTATTTTTATTTTGCTTTATGATTAGATGTTTGGGAAAATGAGGGATTGATAGGATCAGTTATTGTTGTAAATATAGTACTTAGCGTAGGATATTCCGAGTTTTCCTGAAATATATGCTAGAAGGGCTAGATCGACAGGTTCATTTTTGTATTACGTCAAACACGTATCAATTCATTTTATTTCGGTCATTCAGAGAGACAGGTATAGCTATTTTGCATGATGCATGGTTTTACAGAAGCTGCCAGAAGGAGCTGCAGAACGTCGTTGTTAAATTAAGATCTTTGAAGTTAAGTTGGATTCTGTTTGCCTGATGGTCTGCCAAGGACTTGAACAGCGTCTCGTTATGTGGAAAGGCCAGTAGGATTCATGAGGAATGATGAGATAATAATTGCATGCTTAATTATAATGTATTGGTACAGGCCGATTGTATGCCTGACAAGATAGAGAGAAATTGTGCAGATGTGTGTGTGCCTGCCTAGCGTCTTCTGAGTATATTGTGATCAGAATGGACAGTGTTAATTCCAGACTATTGAGTCTGATGTTGTTAAATGGCCCAAGCATGCTAAGAAGCAATTAATATACGGGAGTTTCCGTGTAGTTGATGATGGGCGTTATCTCATGGCAAGTTGAGTCCTGGCCTGTGTTATCGGCATGTGTGAAAGAGACAGTATTTCCTTGCGGCGGCCACGGGAGACAAAATCCAATCTTTAGCGTAGTGGAGTTCAATATTTCTTTACAGCTCGTAATCTACCCGGAAGTACATGACGGATGACCGCGCTGTTGAGCGCTCAAACGCAGCAGAAGGAGGCAATGTTGCCCATTGCTTTCTTCATGGCATCAAGGATTATTTATATGTTTTTCTCTTACAGGATGGTTTTACCTTATTATTTTGTGATTGTATACCGTGTCTCGTTGTTGTTAAAGGGAACAGCCCGAGTGCTGATGTATCGTTGGTTTATCTAGTTCTGTCTAGATCTTTTGTAGTGAACCGGGATTCACATTAGAAGCAGTGTAGCATTTAAGACTTTACTCGATATCCGATGTATATATATGTTTAGTTTGATTATTTGAATTATTGTAAATATAGTGTAGGATTTGCCCCTAGTATTTTGCATACCTTACATAGCGTCCGGTGCGTCTTAAGTATTTTTTTCTTTCCGTCGTAATTTTTCACATGATGTAACTTTGATTTTACGGAAATAGTTTGATGACTCTCGGGAGTAACTTAATTTTGAAACCGTATCGTTGGGATGCGATAATGTGAAACTCCATACCGAAATACCAATGGCAGTGTTTGCATACACTTGTTGCCATACAACATAAACATTGGACTATGAGAAGATACTCAGTCTTGATTTTTATATATGTTCTTTATTGAACTTGTTTTTCTTTTAATGTCAAATTTGTATTATCACTCATTTAACGTTTCTGATTTCGATTTATTTTATTACTTTGAGTTCATTTTTTACAAGTTATTTTTTTTATTCAATTATTTTCGTGTGATTTGATCGGGGATATTTGTTAATAAATCCATCTTACCCCCTATGATTGTTTCTCATTCGTGTTATACCTCCATTTCCTGTCATTGATTGATATTTTAGTGTAGAACTTCGACTTTTATCCTGACCCAATCGACAACCAACCCACACTCTGCCCAACCCTGAGTTAGTCGGATGTTCATACAGGAATGGAGGCATCGTCCTAGAGGGTATTTACCCCTGGGTACGGTACAGTACCTCGCCCAGGCGGCCTCATCTGCTGTGCTGAACAGGGACCTTGGTGGGGGAATGAGAAGTGTGGAAGGGTTAGACAACTAAGAGGGAACGAAGCGGCCGTGGCCTTAAGTTTGGGACCATCCCGGCGTTTGCTTGGAGGAGAAGTGGGAAACCACGGAAAACCACTTCGAGGAGGACTGAGGTGGCAATCGAACCCACCTCTACCCAGTCGACCTCCCGAGGGTGCGTAGACCCCGTTCCAGGCCTCGTACCCCTTTTCAAAACATCGTGGCAGAGCCGGGAATCGAACCCGGGCCTCCGGGGGTGGCAGCTAATCACACTAACCACTACACAACAGAGGTGAACGTAAAGCCAATTGTGAAATAAATTCAGTTGTAATTGTAATTTCAACGCGAGATAATACCAACGTTTCTTTCACTGGGCTATATTATTTGCTTTGTGTTATGTTATTTATTAAGTAAAACTATTTAACTTACCCCGAGGTTTGTTTGTGAGACTTGGTGAAAATTTTAGTATAAAGCATTTAATCACAATTTCAAAAAATATTAAATAACATAACACAAACGAAAGAATTTATTCCGGTGAAAGTAAAGTTGGTGTTATCTGCCATTGAAATTACAATTAATTTTCTTTTTCACAATTGACTTTACGTCGCAGCGACACAGATACGACTTATGACAACGATGAAACAGGAAAGGGCTACGCGTGGAAAGGAAGAGGCCGTGGCCTTAATTAAGGTACAGCCCCAGCACTTGCCTGGTGTGAAAATGGGAGACTACGGAAATCCATCTTCAGGGCTGCCGACAGTGGGACTCGAAACCACTATCTTCCGGGTGCAAGCTCACATTTGCGCGCCCCTAAACACACGACCAGCTCTCCCGATACAATTAAATAGAAGTACGGCATGATTACGCAATTAAAAGTCGTTTAGTATTTAGTATTTTAATACACACTAAGAAACTAATTGGCACTAAAAGAGAGTGCCAGACTGATGGATGCACGCGGCAAGCGGGTGAATTATAACTCAGTGTCCACGACCTTGTGAAGAAAATATGTACCCCTACTACCCTTCTTCACAGCATATGCAAAGTCTCCACTACTTGCCGCAGCGCTATACAAATCGTTTAGCCGCGACGAACGGCATTGTGTGGGTATTTCCACAAATAATTATGTTAATAATTACAAAATAAAGGAATGAATTACCAGATAAGACAACAAGGCTTGTGCAAATAGCTTTTTTTAATAATTCCTAGTTCCAGCTGGCTAAAGTGGAAAAAATGTAATGTTTACTCCAAAAAGTTGGGGGAGGGTGCCACTGTCCCTCCTTGCCCCACCCCTAATCACCGCTATTGTTTGTAAACACTCCAAAGATGCAGGAAAGGAAATTCAATAACTTAATAATTTATAAACGTGTAGAAATTCCACTCGATAATAGAGTTGCTTGTATGTAACAAAAACTTTTTTTTTGCTAGTTGCTTTACGTCGCACCGACACAGATAGGTCTTATGGCGACGATGGGACAGGGAAGGGCTAGGAGTGGGAAGGAAGCGGCCGTGGCCTTAATTAAGGTACAGCCCCAGCATTTGCCTGGTGTGAAAATGGGAAACCACGGAAAACCATTTTCAGGGCTGCCGACAGTGGGGTTCGAACCTACCATCTCCCGAATACTGGATACTGGCCGCACTTAAGCGACTGCAGCTATCGAGCTCGGTGTAACAAAAACTAATACTGTTCGGTGAAATACGTGCGTAGAAGGCATTGGCCTACGTCTGTTTGGAGCTTCGGCTGCATTCCGACCAGGTTGTCCAGATTAAAGTAATGTCTGTGTATTTGTCACTGCTGAACACACTATCCATTGCCGATATGCTGACAGCAAATATAGCGCGGCTGTATACCATACACCTGCCTAGAAATATGTGGTGGAAAACGATGTTTACTATTGCAAGGGGTGCATTAGACCTGTAACGCTGAGTAACATGCTGCGAGCGACAGGCTGGTTCTTATCTCTTCATTTTCTGACGTAACCTACCGCTGGCAGTAGTGCGCCTGTGAAAATCAGTTGGCAGGCATCCCATTCATCATTTATGCATGCGGGAGGGAGAGTAGCAGGTGTCTTGCCGATTTTGTTTGTTTCTTTTAAAGAAGAATCTGTTAGCAGAAGATAAACTCCATCATGGAACAACCCATTTCTAGCTATATTTGCAAAGAGTGTGCAAAACATTTCTCCAAGGCTATCACAAGAGACGTCATGAGATATCTTGTAGGGCAATTTTTCAATGCAAACCTTGTACAAGATAGTTTAAGAACGCTTACAGCTCACCGTCACCAAGCCGCGTGCAATGTAGCTTCATCAAGTAGAAAATATAAAAGCTCAACCGTATTCAAGCAAATACTGATTTATTTCTTAAAAAGTACACCTCTGCGAGAGATTTTTAATTCTCCCTTGTTGTCTAGGCCTGCTACAAGTGCTGTTACTAAGCACACATTTCGATATAAAGAGAAGTAAAGTGATGATGATGGGGGTGAGAATGCTGATGATAATAGTGATAATAAAGAAAAAGAAGAAGAATAAAAGAAGATCTCAATGATTCTTTTCCATTAGAGCTTTATGATTTTACTTCATTTTCTAAGCCTAATACACGTTCTGTCACCGTGTAAACATCTGAAGAAGAAGAAGAAGAAGAAGAAGAAGAGGAGGTGCAATGTGAAGTAGAAGAAGATTTCAACGCTTCTATGCTATCAAAACAAGTTAATTTTGTACCTAGAAACGCTACTGCAGAAGCACGTACTATATCAAAATAAGTCCCTACACATCAACTGTCTGCATGCAGGCTCAAAGTTCACGGCAAAAGTTCAGTAAGACTTACAATTTTGCAGCGCACGCATCTAGGCGCGATAGCACTGTCATTTGTTTCTCTCTCGCTCACTTCTCGCGATGGTCGTGATCGTGCAGTGGACAGGGCTGCCAACTGTTCATCTCAAGAACTAGTCCTAGTAGAGCGGCGCTACTTTTAAATTTACGAATTTCGTACGGTGACAAAGCCATTGGTCTGGATACATTAGGGTAGGTTAGTGGCAAAGCCATTGGTCTGGATTGGTTAGGGTAGGTTTGTGACCAAGCAATTGGTCTCGATTGGTCAGGATAGGTTAGTGACAAAGCCATTGGTCTGGATCAAGCAAAGAGGGTCTGGGGGCGTAAGCCCCCAGGTAAGAAGCCACGAAGCGGCCCTAGGCCTCTAGTATCCCGCGTGTCACCTCCATTGGTCTGTACACGTTAGGGTAGGTTAGTGACAAATTTGTGTATTTCTTGTACGCCGGTTGGTAACGAAATTCATTTTACTTCACTGCTGGGAGTGACGTCATATCCCATTCTGTCTCACCCAATGGAAATGCTGGTACATATTTAGGCGATGGACAATGGCGCGTGATAAATTGCATTAGGTTATAAAAGGGGGTCGGCGCGTGGGTTCTTAGCTGTCGCAGTGAACACATCTCCCCTCTACAAGGTATTCTACTTAAGGTTTCTAACATATTACCTATATATCATTCTATAAAAGTAACGTAAGTCGTGCTAAATTTCCAACGAAGTTCACAACAAGCCTCTGTTATCCTATGTAGACGTAAAATTTTGAAATATAGCAAGAATTACGTCATGCGGGTATTATTGAGTAATAGCTCTTCAAAGTGAAGACCTTACCTGTAAGTTCTCTCTCAACAGTACAGCAGCCTAATCACCTTCCCACATTCTCAGCCATCACCATCACTCTCACCCTCACCTAAGTCATCCTTCTGTAACAAATAGTGGATGAAGCAGCTATACTGGTACAGACTCCTTCCCAACATTCTTCCTTCCCTAAGGGTGTTAACTCCGCCCTAGGGCACGCCTTAGTGCCGGTCTCAAGCCCGGATAACGAGAGGAGAGGCGCCCTAAATACTAGAAAAAATGTAAGCTCTTTTGCCCTTTAGCCCTTTAGACTTTAACCCTGTTGCCATTTGACCCTTTTACCCTTTAGCCATTCAGCTCTTTTGTCCTTTATTTTTTCACGCTCTCGCAGAGGGAGTAGAGTACTGGCTACACTTCTGTAAGACTAAAGTTATGAAAGGCAGCTGCTCAGAAGGATGAACGATAGCCCAGCCCCTTAAAGTTAGTCTAATATAACCAATGTACAGCAGCTATCTTGCCTAGTAGCCCCTGCCTCATTTCCCAAGAGTTAGCTTCAACTATGATGTGAAGTGGACGGTGTAGGACGGGCACGGAGGCTCATATTGTCAACAACACAACCAAGTTCAACTTGAGTCATTCCATAATGTCAGGATAAATGCATGGTTAATTTTAGTCCCATAGCCACTCATGTTGCATTATATTAGTGCAATTCTACGCATGTAACGACATTTAAACCCGTGCAATGACGGAGCTTCATGGTTCATACCATGTTCATGTTGTGTTCTTTTAGGATTCAAGATTGACAAGACGCTACTACGCCGCGTCACATGATTTATAGACTTTTTATTCGCTAATTTTAATGTGTCCTTACTATATTTTCAACGATTTTATGTGTGGCTGAAGATGTCCCATAAGAGGACGGAACATACATCACTAATATAGTTTAATGTGGTCCTATTAAAAAGACGATTACAGTATTGTAAATGCGGAATTATAAATTTAAATTTTCACAAGTTGTTACTTTTTGACAATACAAGCTACAATATGAAATTTATCACATGCAACCCCAAAAGTTAGGCGATAAAACTAATGGGGCATAAGTTACAAGCTGTAAGCCTCTCAGATAGCTCTCTAATAATAATAATAATAATGTTATTTGCTTTACGTCCCACTAACTACTTTTACGGTTTACGGAGACGCCGAGGTGCCAAAATTTTGTCTCGAAGAGTTCTTTTACGTGCCAGTAAGTCTACAGACATGAAGCTGGCGTATTTGAGCACCTTAAAATACCACCGGACTGAGCCAGGATTGAATCTGCCAAGTTGAAGGCAGAAGGCCAGGGCCTCAACCATCTGAGCCTCTCAGCCCGGCAAGGTAGTTCTCTAGAGCTCGGTCTATTGGAATACAGTATAGCAGCCATCTTGCATAGCAGCCTTTAACTCAGTTCTCGAATGTCAGGCTGATAAAACTAATAGGTAGGTCATAAGTTACAAGTTGTGAGCCCCTGAGGCAGCTCTCTAGTTAGGTCTATACGAACAGAGTATAGCAGCCATCTTGCATGGTAGCCCTTGCCTCAGTTCTTGACTGCCAGGCTGATAAAACTAATAAGTAATAAGTTACAAGTTGTGAACCCCTGAGGCAGCTTTCTAGTTAGGTCTATACGAATAGAGTATAGCAGCCATCTTGTATAGCAGCCCTTGCCTCAGTTCTCGAATGTCAGGCAGATAAAAGTAATAGGTAGGTCATGAGTTACAAGTTGTGAGCCCCTGAGGCAGCTCTCTAGTTAGGTCTATACGAACAGAGTATAGCAGCCATCTTGCATGGTAGCCCTTGCCTCAGTTCTCGAATGTCAGGCTTATAAAAGTAATAGGTCGTAATTTACAAGTTGTGAGCCCCTGAGAGAGCTCTGTAGAGTTCAGCCTATAAGAACAATGTATCACCATTAGCTCCTGGTCCATCTCCTTAAAGTTAGTCTCATATAACCAATGTATAGCAACCATCTTGCCTCGGGGGCCCTAGCACTAGGAAGTTGTACGCGGCCGCCATCTTGCACATTCGCCACTAGGCCGTCTCCTTAAGTCCTCTGTATACCGCCTATCCTACCCTGAGCCAGCTTTCTACATAAGGGCCTATGTATAGCCGCCCTCTTGCCCACTTGCCCCTGTGCCAGCTCCCTAGAGTTAGTCCCGTAAGAGCCCGTGTATAGCCCCCATCTTGCCCACTTGCCCCTGTACCAGGTCTGTATTTTTATACCTATTCATTTAATTTCATTTCATTGCAGAGATGCAGACACTAACGAAAAAGTCTTCAGCTTAATGAAACGGAATTTACAAAATGTGTCTGTTCTACCTAATTGCCCAATTCTCTTGTCAAAGTTCATGAATTCATAGCATCGATAAACATGACATCAAATACGGAAGAAGATTTTGTTTTAGGGAAAACATTTGTTTACTTTTGTATTAACACGCTTGCTTGAAGACATGCTACTTTAATCATAGCCTATTTTCTTTTGTTTACGTTTATAAATACATAACGTTTTGCTACGGAAGCAATGTAGAAGCGGCATAGTATTCTGCATTGTTCTGCTTCATAACTGTTTATGGGAGAGTTGAGCATGTCAAGGCCTCCAGAAAATAAATGCATTTTATTGTGTACCGTACTGATTGCTTATGGCATCCTTTAAAGTAATTATTTATGTTCTTATATGGAAGAATACATGCATGCATGGTACGGAGTACAATAGTTGTGAATGCGTAACGTACACCCATCCAGGCTTGCGCTATCTGATAACGCCGTGGTCTAGCGCTCGCAGAAGCTGTTTCTCACGCACGCACAACTATCAGTAAGCTCGCGACGCTGACATGCGTGGTCTAGGACGAAAACTTGCGTCAGGGCAACCCTGCCATGACCGTGGTGGGCGAGGCCTGCACGCAGTCTGTTCCACTGTGCAGGGAACGCTCGTTTTACGTTGCTGACGTATGAGAAGCAAACAGCGCAATATCGACCCTAAAGCTTAGAATGGATCGCGTATCTCCAAGTATTATACGAAGCAGGTGTATCACTCAGCATTGTAATAGTGATGTAATCCGCCGGTAGATGGAGTAGTCCTAGCTATCTGACAATGAGCACAAGTAAGGTCGCTATTTAGCACGTTGTTTGTGTCATCAGTCCATAGACTTGTTTGATGCAGCCCTCCGTGCCACCCTGCTAACCTTTTAATTTTAACTACTACATCTTACACCTACTCTAATCTGTTTGTCATATTCATACCTTGCCCGAGCGTTCTTACTTCCTACACTTTCCTAAAATAAAACAACAACTGAACACGTCCTGGGTGTTTTAGGATGTGACATATCATTCTCTCTCTTCTGGTCAGATTTCGTCAAATCGATCTCCTCTCACCAATTCGATTCTGTATCTCTTCATTCGTGATTCGATCCACCCATCTCAACTTCAGCATTTTCCTGTAACACAACATTTCATTACTTCTTCTTCTTCTTCTTAATCTGTTTACCCTCCAGGTTCGGTTTTTTCCCTCGGACTCAGCGAGGGATCCCACCTCTACCGCCGCAAGGGCAGTGTCCTGGAGATTCAGACTTTGGGTCGGGGGATACAACTGGGGAGAATGACCAGTACCTCGCCCAGGCGGCCTCACCTGCTATGCTGAACAGGGGCCTTGTGGAGGGATGGGAAGATTGGAAAGGATAGACAAGGAAGAGGGAAGGAAGCGGCCGTGGCCTTAAGTTAGGTACCATCCCGGCATTCGCCTGGAGGAGAAGTGGGAAACCACGGAAAACCACTTCCAGGATGGCTGAGGTGGGAATCGAACCCATCTCTACTCAGTTGACCTCCCGAGGCTGAGTGGACCCCGTTCCAGCCCTCGTACCACTTTTCAAATTTCGTGGCAGAGCCGGGAATCGAACCCGGGCCTCCGGGGGTGGCAGCTAATCACGCTAACCACTACACCACAGAGGCGGACTTATTATTATTATTATTATTATTATTATTAATATTATTATTATTATTATTATTATTATTATTATTATTATTATTATTATTAAAAGTGTCCGGCTCCATGGCTAAATGGTTAGCGTGCTGGCCTTTGGTCACAGGGGTCCAGGGTTCGATTCCCGGCAGGGTCGGGAATTTTAACCATCATTGGTTAATTTCTCTGGCAAGGGGCCTGGGTGTATTTGTCGTCTTCATCATCATTTCATTCTCATCACGAAGGGCAGATCGCCTACAGGAGTCAAATCAAAAGACCTGCACCTGGCGAGCCGGACTTGTCCTCGGACACTCCCGGCACTAAAAGCCATACGCCAGTTCATTTCATTTTATTATAAAAAGTTAGTAATTATACTCGATTTCAGTGTACGTTTCATTAATAACACGCACTAAAATAAATGGTCGGTTTCTGGTACACCACAGTGAGTTACCTAAATGCGCTTTTAATGAGTTGTACGGAAACTTAAATCCAGATTTATAAGCCCTGGCAATTAACAGTAAAGATATCGTCACGTTTAGTATTTCACACCGAGCTCGATAGCTGCAGTCGCTTAAGCGCGGCCAGTATCCAGTATTCGGGAGATAGTAGGTTCGAACCCCACTGTCGGCAGCCCTGAAGATGGTTTTCCATGGTTCCCCATTTTCACACCAGGCAAATGTTGGGGCTGTACCTTAATTCAGGCCACGGCCGCTTCCTTCCCATTCCTAGGCCTTTCCTGTCCCATCTTCGCCATAAGAACTATCTGTGTCGGCGCGACGTAAAGCAACTAGCAAAAAAATAGTATTTCTCGTCCTCCAATAGATGTCTCTATCCAAATGTTTTTGGTGGCACTTTGATAATATCTAGTTACATTTACTAGCGGAAGTTGGTAAAATGCAAACTGGTTGGCAAACATGTACTCACCGGGCGAGTTGACCGTGCGGTTAGGGGCGCGCAGCTGTGAGCTTGCATCCGGGAGATAGTGGGTTCGAACCACACTGCCGGCAGCCCTGAAGGCTTTCCGTGGTTTCCCATTTCCACACCAGGCTGTACCTTGAGTAGGGCCACGGACGCTTTCTTCTCACTCCCAGGCTTTTTCTGTTCCATCGTTGCCAGAAGACCTATCTGTGTCGGTGCGACGTAAAGCAAAATTGTAAAAAAACTTGTACACAATCATCTAAATTAGCATGTAATAATCTCTCATAATATGAATATATGTAGGATCTAATAATGCAAAAATTTTATATATTTTCCATTTTTTCTTACTCACAGAACGCAAACATCCTGTTGAATTTCACCTTAATCGTTGTCGTCACCAAAATTGCACAAATACACCGCAATTAAAAAACAGATCACTTTTCATTGATCCAGAACACAACAAGCGTAAACAAAAATAATCATATAAATGAAAACGCGTAGCACACTTTGGAACCTATCATTCCGGCACTGATGTTCTGCACTGTTGGTGTGATATTCATTCGTTCTCGATACAACTGTAGCAGTTTTTTAAGTTTTTCTTCCGTATCTCGGTGCCGAGTCTTGCGGGCAAATGTTGCTTATTCCTTCTCGTATCTCTTTGGGAAATCGATCATTTCTTCTTCTTCTTCTTCTTCTTCTTCTTCTTAATTCGTTTACCATCCAGGGTTGGTTTTTCCCTCGGACTCAGCGAGGGATCCCATCTCTACCGCCACAAGGGCAGTGTACTGGAGCGTCAGACTTTGGTTCGGTGGGATACAACTGGGGAGGAGGACAAGTACCTCGCCCACACAGCCTCACCTGCTATGTTGAACAGGGGGAATGTTGGGGGGGGGGGGGGGAGATTGGAAGGAAAAGACAAGGAAAGGAAGCGGCTGTAGCCTTATGTTAGGTACCATCCCGGGAAGTGGGAAACCACGGAAAACCATTTCGAGGATGGCTGAGGTGGGGAATCAAACCCATCTCTACTCAGTTGACCTCCCGAGGCTGAGTGGACCCGTTCCAGCCCTCGTACCACTTTTCAAATTTCGTGGCAAAGCCGGGAATTGAACCCTCTAACCACTACACCACAGAGGCTGACATCATTCTTCTCTGATATGTTACTTCACTTGATCAGATGCCAAACACTTCAAGAAATTCATTTTTGTGTTTTGTTTTTATTTCCGGGCTTTCGGGGTACAACTTTAATAACACGAAATCGGTACAAACTGCAATCTCCATCAGCAGTTCTGTAATGTACTCCTCATACTGAGAATTTGTAGGTCTTAATAACTGCAATGGACGAGCCATTTGAGATGTTTTACTTACGCTGACAACGCAACATGCATTGACAAAAATACTCTCGTAACTGAATGATGGGAGGTCTGGCAGAGTCCACTTGAAAATTTCAATCGAACGTAGTGAACTAACCCTGACTCAGAGTGTGAAGAGTGTTGACACAGATAAGAAGGTAACATAAACTACATCTCCCTGCAAAATTGTTAATTAAAGAAGTCCAGATGTTTTATGTTTCTTGGGAGTCTATGAGACAGCACGTCACCGGTTAAAGGATAGGCTAACCGGACGAGTTGGCCGCGAGGTCAGGAGCGCGCAGCTGTGACCTTGCATCCGAGAGATAGTGGGTTCGAACCCCACTGTCGGCAGCCCTAAGATGGTTTTCCGTGGTTTCCCATTTTCACACCAGGCAAATGCTGGGTATGTACGTTAATTAAGGCCACGGCCGCTTCCTTCCCATTCCTAGGCCTTTCCTATCCCATCGTCGCCATAAGACCTACCTGTGTCGGCGCGACGTAAAGCAAATAGCAAAAAAGGATAGACTATATTAATATTAACAATAAATTAAAAAATCGGTATTTATTACTCAGCAGGCATTATATGAAATGAATGCCGGTACCTAAGATGTTTATTATTTAGTACGAATGTAAACATTAATGGTAAATGTTCCATAATTTAGATTGGGTGTTCACTGACTAGTGGTGGGACTCATGATTCAAAGTCTGACGAAATAGATCTTAAGATTATAGCTGCACTGAAAGATCAATTTGAGACCGACGAAAATCCGTTTGATTTGAGTTCTGTTTTTTTAACAATTCAGTTCTCATATTAGAAGATATATCTACAATAGAGGCGTCATGCTTCGAGGAGATTGCAACTGAAACATCTGGGACAGATGGCACCATACAAGTGGAATCAGTGACTGAAACCAATAAACGTGGAAGTAAACGTACTGAACGAGATATTATCGACTCCAGCACACCGAAGTACGTTAACACTAAAGTGATTGTGAATATATTATAATCAGTTCATTGTCACTTACTAATGTTTACGAAACTAATATAAGAACTTGTACGAAACACTAATGAAGTGGCGGCGCATTTCGGTATTTGTTGGAATTAGTTCTAACAGAGAGGTAACTACAGCGCTAAAATAGCTGACGTTACCAGCCGTTGAGCAGGTAACTGTGAAGAAGTCGATAACTATTGTTTCGGAAACTTATTTTAAACTTACCACCATGTTAAGTCACTGATAACTACGCATCTACAGATAACCGTCATTCTAGAAACCGGTCATTTTTAAGTCGGTTCGTTATTGAAAGTTTGCAGACTGAGCGGTTGGCAGTCATTATAACCTTATATCTGAAACTTAATTGTTGGTTGCAGCTGTAGAATGAGCAATGCTAGAAGTGGAGTTGTCACGATGTGCATGGTGCTCGGTACAACTGCCGTATTGCCATTCAGTTATTTGTATAAAATGTCTATTATTGGTGTTATTTTCTTTGAAATACACATAATAAAATACATTATATTCAGTAAGATCTGTCTTGTTATTTATTCTTATCGTTTCATATCCCATTTTACTCCTGTTCATCGATCATCTATATATAACAATTATTTTCTTGTGACGGGTTCCAGACTTTGGAATTCCCTGCATTTCAGTGTCAGAAATACCTCCTCATTACTTAAATTTAAGACTGCTGGCGGAGACTACCTGCTGAATGCAGCTGGATAAGTGAATGACTGCGAGTTAGAACAGTGTAATATATTACTGTGTAGATTATTGTTTACTACATATTATTATAATTAAGGTTCGGGAGTTTATGACTTAAAGAAGTACAAAATAGGCAAGCAAATATGCCCTATAACTAGCTAAATGTATCCTAAAACTAGCTAAATATGACCTAAACTAGCTAAATATGACGTAAGAAAGATAAAATATGACTTAAGCATATAGGGATACGTAAAGTATACAGAGAATTACTAACATTAAACGTGCCAAAAAGTTATTAGTGATAGTACAACAGACATATTTAATCATACGAACTGACAGAGCTGCAGGAGGTACGTTAAGACTTTATACATTCGCTTAGTATCATAGCTCTGACGCGCAGTTCTCACTCTGCTTTCCTAAAAAAACCGAAGTATTAGCATGCATTTTGGTAAGTAAAATAAACGTCTGTCCTCACCCCGAGGTGGTGCAGCACTTTTCATACACACCTCCAAAGGAAGTGAGTTACACGTGCTATTTTAACCAACCTACCAACCCTCCTGCCATTCATAAATGTCTGGCTCTACCGGGGATCGAACCCAGACCTCCGAGGACGGCAGGTAATAGCGCTAAGCGTTATGCTATGGAGGTGGACTGTGAATTTTGATATCTGTCCTCTCCTTCTCGGAATCATGACTTGTAAACCTGCCTCCTGTCTGTTTGGGGAAAAGAAAGAAAAATACATCCACTACAGTATTTGGAAATCCTGTGTTTGATACCTGACGCAGATAACATGTACCTTTTAAAAACGACGCCTCAGTTTGAACAAAAATGCACAGAATATAACCAAATATGAACAAATATCTTCTTCTTCTCTTTTCTTCATTGGGCCTCTAAATATTAGTTCCTAATTAGCATCGACACCTAAGATCTTTTGCTACCATGTTTTTCCTTCATTCCCACCTAGGTATACCTGCTTCCTTCACAAAGCTGCAGGTTGTTCTTATTGGCTCTTCTTGGATTTTTTCTCTCTCTCTGCACCTGGTAGTCCTAGAGTGGAGAGTCTGATTCTACCATTCGAAAAGTATGTGTTTAGCTGATTCCTCAGCTTCATTGCATTTCCTACATATATTATCTGACCAAATATCATTAAAATGACCAAAATATGACATAAATAATAAATATGTCGAAGATATGCATTTATATGCAACAAAAATTGCCTTGAAACAGAGTCAGGGACCCATCATTCAGAGTTGTTTTTAAAATTTCGGTTAAAATGAGCTCAGGAAAGAAATATGAATTTTCCTTAACATCCGAACCTTTATTATTATGTACTCTAAGCTCTGCTCCAAATGACGTACCACTTCACTGGTTAAGGGGGAGAGGGGGCCAAGAACCCTAACTTTGCCTCCTACTGAACCGTATCAAATCACGGTCCATTTAAATTACCTTAACACTGTGGAGCATATTGAATTTACCGCTGAGGAACGAGCTTAGCAACGTTGGGTGACCCTGTGGTTATGCGTGTCGAACCCGTAGCAAGCAAGGTGCGGCGCTTTTCCCTCAGACGAACCAAGGAAGGATGCCGTGATTTTACTAGTGTGAACCCAATCGATGGCATGGCTACGCGAAGAGAAGGGAGAATCAGCACACAACATGTTAATTAATTGTTAAATGTAAGTCAGTACGACATTTGCTTTACTCAGTTTAGGTAAAATTGAATACGTTCAGGGCTGTATGCATTTTGAGCCCCGAGCTAAGTGTGTATATAAAAATTAAATGGGAACAAGGGATACAATAGGTCAGATATAGGTGTGTGCATTTTGTTAACAGTATTTATTCTTGTAGGAGTTGATTTTTATAGCGATGTTGGACATACTTTTCATAGTACCGAATGGCTGCGCGCCTTCAGCGTCGCCAGATTATACAGAGTAGGCTAGAGGCAGCATAAGGTCAGGATGTTTTATATGCATGAAGCATGAATTTTTCGGCTGCAAGGAGTTATACGGTAGAGTTATAGTCACCATTGAATACAGAACAGGGTCTTCACTTTGGTGGCAGGTAAATTCATGAATGTAACGGTTATCGAACCAAGGATCTTTTATGTGAGAGGCTAGAATTGCCGTGAAATGCTGACGGGGCTGAAATGATAAGATAAAGGCTATGAAGCCATAGTGTTTTTCTTGCGTGATTACAATAACTGAAGAGCTATCTGACGGTGAGATGGCGGCACCGGTCTAGAAAGCCAAGAATATTGGAAGAGGGGATTCGTAGCGCTGACCACGAGGCACCTCGTAAAATGTTCTTTGATTTTGGAGAAATAATATTTAATACAGTATATTGGAGAATTTTGTGTTCCGACAAGCGGTCGCTTGGTAGGCCAAGGCCCATTAGGGCTGTTGTGTTATGGGATTGGTTTTTTGTTTGTTTTAGGCATAACGTATGGAAGAAATAGTATTCTGTCTTACTTCTCTTGCACGGGCCGGCTGCAGGGCGGCGTTAGTGTACAGCTGGGCTGGGCTCTGGAACATTAATCGCTTCCGCGCGATTTTGTACATGGCCATGGGGAACGTGCAAATCGCGAGGTTCAGAGCGCTCTAGCGGATTTCTCTGAGATACCGCGGAGATTAGTGCTGCGAGTTGCTAATGTAAGTACACAGTAAGCATGGAGGGACCATCGAGGGATATTATTATTTATGATGGATTTAATGCCTTGAGTTTTACAACCAAAAATGAATCAAGTAATGCCAAAGGTCACAAATTGCTTGAAAGTGGTCATGTGAAGCATGAAGAGCACCTTATTTAGTAGAATAGTTGGGAATGTGATACGGCAGACAAGTGTCAATCTTCCAGCATATAGAGGTAGGTTCAATAGAGGTAGGTACCGATATGTAGAACAGATGCTAATACGGTATAATAATATAGAAATTATATGATATCACAATTACATCTTTAATGTTGGATGTCAAGAAGAGAGCTATCAACGCAGAATGTGAGTGTGCTGCTGGAGAATCGGGTTCATGCAAGCATGTCTGTGCAGTGGTAACATTTTGCAATGAAAATACAGGGGACAGTAAAACCGGTCGGCATCAAGAATGGGGCAAGACGTCTCCACAAGCAGCGGGTGATAATTATTCTTTTCAATACAGGCTTAATAATACATTTCGAAGAGTAGTGACTAGCGACTTTTCTGGAGATTCTTAGGAGCCATTTTGAGACAATTCTGACAATTTTAATTTACGACTTGATAAATTTGGCGAGTCCCTGTAAAGATAGTACTGTTTGAAATAAAACCAACCGATATGAACTTTTTTTGGTACTTTCAGAAAATTAAAATTACGCTAAAGTCAAGACGGCTGAAGAAATGTTCTTAATTAAGAGAAGATCTACGTTAATGTTTCCAGCAGCTCCAGTGAATATTTTAAGTGATTACAGTATTGACTGTCATTTACGACGGTTTGTAATGGAGGAGGGAAAAAGTGAAACAGTTAGGGTTATCGGCAGCCTTTTACAGGATATCGTCGAAAAATGTTCTTGCATAGTTCAGGAGAAGCAAACAAAGAAAGCAATGACACTTCTTGTTTTAAATAATACGTTTTTATGTAGGTACAGTTGACAGCAGACTGATTGTAGATCATTTATATTATGACTATGTACATGTTAATGAAGCTGAAATCATTGACCTGGCTGTACAAACAACGGCTCAATCGGAAAGTGCCGACCGGGCGAACGTGAGAAAATTTCGAGTGTCAGCTACTAAAGCTCATAAAATATTGTGTGGTAAGGATAAGGAAGAAATGACTGGAAATTTTATTTAGAACAAGCCCATTTTACATAGAAACTTATCGTATGGCAAAAAGACTTGAGTCTATTGGCCTCGATAAATATATTGAAATAACAACAATAAAATCATAAACTGTGGATTGATAATCAATAAAACCATCCCTGGTTGTGTGCCAGTCCTGATGGTAAAATGAAGATGGTGAACCTATTCGAGTTGTTGAAATAACATGTCCTTTTAAGTGCAAAAACAGGTTGGTAGTAGGGCCTGCAGGAGATGTAAATGTAGATTGTATTTACAAAGAAACTAACTCACTTCTGTTCAAAATAAATAATACATATTATTATCAGTTACTGGTACAGATATTGCAATATACTGTATTGGCTTATCTGTCCCTGATTTCTTTCTTTATACAAGATTAGATAACTTACTTATTAAAGTGGCCAGAAATGACCCATTCTTTGGAAAAAAAACATTCCAAAACTGGAAATGATATACATTGCAAAATATTTGCAATTACTTAGGGAAATACTGTACTTCAAAAGTAAAACATTCCTACTGCAAAATTTTCTCAATGGATGTTTTATAATGGTACAAGTGAAAAAAACCAGTCCTATTACTTAAAGTTTTGAATGAAGAACAAATTTATGTTTGCAATGTTGCCATTTAATTTATTTCAATTAATATTGATTAAAAGAGTAATAATGTACAAATCATACACTGATATTTAATAATAAGATCCAATAATTTGTTTTAGAACTAGTTTTTTTTAATTGTTAAAATATACCACCTTGGTGTCACTTTTACTAACGATCTTAAAATTAGAAATACATTAACAATTTTGATTGTTTGTACCCAGTGTTGCCAACTCTAGAGATAAGTCGCTAGATATGGAGCTTTTTAAGTCATTTAGCGACAGAATTTCAAAAATAGTAACTAGGGAATTTTCTAGAGATTTTAGGAGCCATTCTGAGACAATTCAGGCGAATTTTAATTTACGACCTGATAAACTTGGTGAGTCAAGTAGGCTAGTCAACACGAGCATTGCGCTTCGCATAATTGCGTGGGCGCGTGATGGAATATATTTATCTATGCATTTGCTAAGTAATGGCATTCGAGTGCATGACTGATTCACATGTGTGGAGCATGAGTTCATACTATTTTCGGAAGGCTTATCAGAGACCGATCGTCGCACTCACACACTTCATGTGAGGGAACGTAGATGGGTAATTTTCAGTGGAGTATGCTGGGATCAAGGCGTGGGCTACCACTAGACTTACGTTACCCCTTTTCGGTGGTTGGTTTAGTGAACGTCAAGCCTTAAGCGTTTTGAGCTGCAGGCGATAGCCAACGGAGAAGCCTGCTGTGTTGTCAAGGCTGCTTCACAAGCTTGTGGCTAAACGGATAGAATACTTGCCTTTGGTCCGATGGCCCCGGTTCAATTTTCAAAGTCAACCCCCTCATACTGTTAATTCCCCTGGCTTGGGGACTGGGTGTTTATGACGTCTTCGCCATTCATTTTATCCTCATTAAGTCACCACCAAGCCTACAAGGATGCCATACACCATTACCTGAATGAACATCCTGGAGAATGAAATTAAAATTAGTATAATTTGAGTCAAAAACACTCACGTCGAAATTTTCTCCATTCAATATTACACATATCTTGCACATCATTTGATACTCCTGGATTTTTCAAGCATTAGTTTCATTTTTCATTTCATTTAATTTTCTCTCTTACTACAAAAAATATGTTTAAGAAATGATGGATGCACTAATGATGATTGGAATTGAGAATGGGCAGTAAAAATGTAGTCACCGGGCGAGTTGGCCATGCGGTTAGGTGCGCGCAGCTGTGAGCTCGCATCCGGGAGATAGTGGGTTCGAATCCCACTGTCGGCAGCCTTGAAGATGGTTTTCCGTAGTTTCCCATTTTCACACCATCCAAATGCTGGAACTGTACGTTAATTAAGGCCACGGCCGCTTCCTTCCCATTCCTAGGCCTTTCCTGTCCCATCGTCGCCTTAAGTCCTATCTGTGCCGGTGCGACGTAAAGGAAATAGAAAAAAAAGGAGTCGAAATACGGTGACGTTGAAAGAAGCCCTTATGAAGTAAAGAGAGCTAAACGAAAGACCCTATAAGCCAAAAAACGCCCGAAAAGGCAGAAATGGTCAAATGAAAACCACCGTTTTGTGGCCTACAGTGACTCAAAAAGAACAAGTATTGTGTTGGGCTTCATCTTCAGACACTAGAGTAAAAAAAATATATATTTCCTCAACTTCCGAGCCCTATTAATCACTAGACCCTGGATTTTAGGCTCTAAAAATATTAGTTTTAGGCGCCTAAAATAGGCGTTTAAAACAAGTAAATAGGCTTTTGAAAGAGAAAATAGGCACTTAAAATATGTTTTAAAGATGTGTGGATCGGCAGGAAATAGACTTCAAAATATTACAATATACACTTAAACTGTAACGTGATACTTTTTTACTTTAACAAACGTGGTATCCCTATTCTTAACCGAAATAACTGCAAAATTAAGACAGAATAAAAAATACATTTCTCGAGAACAATGTAAAAAGTCATGTGTCAAAGAAGTTATGGATTATATGATATATCATTATCAGTACTGATCTAAAACCTTAATACTAAAATCACTGTACACAATTACAGCACTGTAGGCATCTAATAATGGTGTAAACGAGAATGGAGTATGTGTTTATTATTTGTGAGGAACATTCCTACAGTACTTTCATTCGTAGTGTGCATCACAGTACATAACAATAATCTTCTCCAAATTTTCCACAGTCAGGCTGTGTCTTTTGTCTGTTAAAATCATTTTGAAAGCAGAAAAAGAGCGCTCCACACTCACAGATGTTAGAGGGGCATAGAAAAATTTACCTACATTTTTCAATTCAATTTCACTTGATAAGTTTACCTTTTCAACATCCATTACCTGATGTACCCTTTTCAGCACTGAATAACCTGGGTTCTTCTGCAGTACACTAGACCACTTGTCTCTTATTTTATCCCCTACCTTGGCCCTAGCACTTTGTATGTTATTCTCAGCTTCCTCAATTACAGAAAATTGGTGTTTGAGACTGTTTCCTTTTTCCTCCATTTTTGTAATGGTGACTGGAAGAAATGAAAAATTTGCCTGAATATACGCAATGTCTCTCTGAACACTGGAACAATCATTTAACAGCTCTTTGACAGACGACACGCATGCAGAGTTGTCCGTTAAAGGCAAATTGTCTATCACAGTCATGATTTCCTCAAGATGTTCTACATAATACAGGGCAGCTTCCATCCAGGAACCTCAACGGGTGATGATTGGCTGTGGTGGAAGGGGAATAGAGGGAAGTTTCTCTCGAAAGATGGCTATTCTTGATGGAGCCTTACAGAACACTTTCTTCATTGTTGAAATGAAAATATTTACTGAAGGAAACTCGGCCCTAACTGTTTCTGCGAGTCTATGCGAGGCATGGGCCATACAAGTAACATAAATTAAAGAAGGATATAAATTTTTGAGGAGAGGTGCAGTGGCAATCATGTAGGAAGCAGCATCGGAGACAAGGAGAAGGACTTGAGAATCAACACTCCCAGGATACAACAATTGCAACCCTTGTTGATGAAGTATGCAATGCTTTGACTATTGACTTTCTCAAGCTGTTTAGAGCAAAGAAGGTGAGCGGTAGATGCCTGGTTGGGTTCCAGTTTTCCTACTATGAGGTTAGCAATGTACCTGCCCACAGAGTCGGTGGTTTCGTCCACACACAACCATATGCAAGACTCCCCAATATCCTCCCTGATTGACAAAATGACCTCATTGTAACAAATATCTAAGTAGTTTTTCTTTAATGTAGATGCTGATGGGATGTGATGCTTGGTGTATTTCTGTAAAAAGTCTCTGAAAACCGGATTATGCACAGCATTCCAGGGGATATTTGCTGCAACTAGGGCTCTACCCATATAAGCATAGAAACCATTATGGGTTGTAGGAGATATAGTTTGTGTGAGCAGAGTCTGTCTAATGTTACTTTTCATTGATGCTTTCGCTTTGTGACTGGCAGTATCTGGATGCTGCTGAAGGTAGCATTTTTCTCATGTGAAATCTAAAACACAATAAAGTGATGTCAAGTACAGACTAAGATGAGGAATAGAAAAGTGAGCCATTGAAAAAAATTTGTAATTTTGAACTGTTTAAATTAAGCCATTATTACTCTAAAGTTTAATAAGAACAAGAACACTACAGTCCCCGAAGGGCCTTGGCTTTCAATAACGGTTGCTGCCCAGCTTATGGCCTGCAGATATTGGGTGGTGTGTGGTCAACATGATATATCCCTCAGCCGTATTGCCTTGCCTCCGTGACCCCTGCCCACTGTAGCTTCTTAATTGTCCTCACGACGCTGGGTGAACACCGCTCCAGACCTCATAGATTTCTAAATTACTGCCGGTACTGGAAATCGAACCCAGGTCGCCTGGACTAGGTCTCTACAATCAATCAATCAATCAATCAATCAATCAATCAATCAATCAATCAATCAATCAATCAATCAATCAATCAATCAATCAATCAATCAATCAATCAATCAATCAATCAATCAATCAATCAATCAATCAATCAATCAATCAATCAATCACTACATCTGCATTTAGGACAGTCGCCCAGGTGGCTGATTCCCTATCTGTTGTTTTACTAGCCTTTTCTTAAATGATTCCAAAGAAATTGGAAATTTATTGAACATCTCCCTTGGAAAGTTATTCCAATCCCTAACTCCCCTTCCTATAAATGAATATTTGCCCCAATTTGTCCTCTTGAATTCCAACTTTATCTTCATATTGTGATCTTTCCTACTTTTAAAGACACCACCCACACTTATTCGTCTACTGATGTCCTCCCACGCCATCTCTCCACTGACAGCTTGGAACATACCACTTAGTCGAGCAGCTCGTCTCCTTTCTCCCAAGTCTTCCCAGCCCAAACTTTGGAACATTTTTGTAACGCAGTTCTTTTGTCGGAAATCGCCCAGAACAAATCGAGCTGCTTTTCTTGGGTTTGTTTCCAGTTCCTGAATCAAGTAATCCTGGTGAGGGTCCCATACATTGGAACCATACTCTAGTTGGGGTCTCACCAGAGACAAAGATGCTCTCTCCTTTACATCCTTACTACAACCCCTAAATACCCTCATAACCATGTGCAGAGATCTGTACGCTTTGTTTGTTCCCTGGGGTTCCTGTTTACATGCAGATCATGTGAAAATGAAACAGAGCAATTATTACGTAATGCAACATTAGTAGCAGTCTTACCACAGATTTTCAATATCAAAACCTTAGTTTTAGATTAATTTGAAATTTAAGACATATGCACATACCTGTTCATTGCAATACTGGCAGAAAATAATCTTGCCATCAAAAGTCATCTCTAGAAATTTTACAAGCCATTGTTGTATAAGCGCACTCTTAGATGATTTCGTTTTAGGCTTGATGAACTATATTCAGTCAAACAGATGTTCTTTCACTGGCGACTTGACACAGTATGTCCCTTCTTACTACCTGCTCCTTGTTCTTCCTAGATAATCCTCCCCCTCACCCCGTCAGTCGACACAGTACGTCCTTTACTACCTGCTCGTTGTTCTTCTAAGCTAATTCTCCACCTCCACCCTTCACTCAGCATTCCTTCGGTGGCAGTTGTCTGGGAAGAGCACATTTCTGTGGAAAACCCCATCCTCTGTTGTTCTGCTCGTTCCAGGGATGTCCATTGTGTGATTGTAAACATTACAGAAGTTGAATTTTATTTTAAATGTAGAAAATAGACATTTTAGGCACTAAAATAGTAAAATAGGTCCAAATAGGCATTCTAGGGCACTATAAAACTCTATTAATGTAAGGGATTTATCATGAAACGTCAACATATTTAACATGTTATTTCGTAAGGAACGAAATAGGCATTTGCCTTAAAATCCCAGGTGTATTAATCACATAATATTGTGTTGATGTACTGACGTGGAAAATGCTGCTGCCTTGTAGCTTGTGTCTATAAAGCGAGGACGTAACAAGCTGGCAGATTTCCATCTAATTTCGTATTTTCTGGAATATTTATTAAAATCCGACGATCTTCCGATATTTCAGAGGATCTGGCAATACTGTGCGAAGCAACACAGTTACGGATGTCGTCACGCTGGTCAAGTGACATCCTTATATTCGCCCGTCATCTGGCTGAGCAGCAATCATCTTGGAGAGGAAGGGTCTCAATGGACCCCGTGGGCCGCGGGATAATACTGTCAGTGAGTGAGTTAAGACGTTCACCTGAAATAACTCATAAAGCGTTGGATATCGAAAATTGTTTTAAATATCAATGTCGTCAGGTAGGTCGTAATCACACTTGGAGTATTTTTCCAGGGTGTCAAGAGCTGCTGAGATAACGATACTAATGTTTAAAAATGGAATTACATTTTTTCCTACACCTAGTTTTAAATTTATGGACATTGTAAATTCAGCACATTGATTATTTTGAACATCGGACAGGTACATCTCGAGACGAATGGAATGTATTCAAACGTGCTTCATTTGCCAGCCGTGGGCCGTCCTCTTCGATTGAATCACAAACCAGGCGGCCCAAAGACGCGCTATGTATTAAACATGAGCTTTTGACGTACATAGTTCTTTCACCTTCTGTTGACAGGTAGATATTCGTTTCACTGTGCCCGTAAATACACTATGATAAATTGTACGATTTAACATCTGTAAAATAGGCCAGCTCCTTGGTTGAATGGTCAGCGTGGTGGCCTTCGGTTCACAGGGTCCAGGGTTCGATTCCTTGCCGGATCGGGGATTTTAACTTTGTCAGGTTAATTCCTCTAACTGAAGATATGGACGTTTGCGTTCGTCTTAGTACACAACTTAATTTGCATACAACACATTACACTGCCAACCAACACAGAAACACGCAATAGTAAAGATATATCCCTCGATATAGCGTGTGAATCATTCATCAATGACCTCGATTTAGGGCTGTCACACAGGTCGCAGATTCCCATCACTTGTTTTCCTAGCCTTTCCCTAAACGTTTACATAGAATTCGAAATTTATCGAACATTTCCCTTTATAAATTTGTCCAATCCCTTACTCTTCGTCCTATAAATGATTATTTGCCCCGAATAGTTCCCTTGGATCCCAACTTTATCTTCATACTAGCAATTACCCGCGGCTTCGCTCGCGTGGATTTCTAATTTGATCAAAGTAATCGTTCAACGGCATTGTACTAAGACATTATCTGAAAACTCCCGAAGTATAAAAACTCACCCAAAAATTGAATTTTCATTTACACCAGAAAATCTTTGTACACCATGTTTATGGTATTACCTTTTGGGGCTAAGACGACAATGCGGCATAGAACTGTACCCGGTGGCTCTCGAACGCCGTACTTTCTACTTATAAATGCCCCGCATGCACAAATGATGAATGGGATGTCTACCAACAGATTTTCGCAGGGGAACTACTGCCGGCGGGTATGTCACGTCAGAATATGAAGAGATAAGAAACAGAGTGTCGCTCGCAGCATGTTTCTCAGCGCTACCGGTCAAATGCACCCCTTGCATTAGTAAACATCGTTTTCGACCGCATAGTTCTAGGCTGGTGTATGGTACAGCCGCACTATATTTGTTGTCTGCATATCAGCAATGGCTAGTGTGATCAGCAGCGACGAATACACAGACATTATTTTAATCTGGACAATCTGGTCGGAATGCAACAGAAGCTCCAAACAGACGTATGCCTTCTACACACGTACTTCACCGAACAGTATTAGTTTTTGTTTCATACATGCAAGTCTTCCATCGAGTGGAATGCCTACACGTGTATAAAATGATAAGTTTTTATATTGACTTTTCTGGATCTTTGGCGTGTCTACAAACGGTAGTGGCGATTAGGGGGTGGGGCGAGGTGGCACAGTCGCCCCCCCCCCCCCCGCACTTTGTGGAGTAATCATTACATTTTTATTCCACTTTAGCTAGCTGGAACTAGGAATTCTTTTTAAAAAGCTGTTTGTACAAACCTTGTTATCGTATCTGCTAATTCCTTCGTTTATTTTCTTTAATGATTAACATAATTATTGACGGAAATATGCACAAAACGCTGTTCGTCGCGGCTAACAAATTTGTATAGCGCTACGGCAAGTAGTGGAGACTTTACATGAGATGTGAGGAAGGGTAGTAAGGGTACATGTTTTTTGCCGAGGTCGTGGTACCTGAGTTATAATTCACCCACTTGCCGCGCGCATTCGTTTTTTTTTGTAAGTTTGCTTTACGTCGCACCGACACAGATAGGTCTTATGGCGACGATGGACAGGAAAGGGCTAGGAGTGGGAAGGAAGCTGCCGTGGCCTTAATTAAGGTACAGCCCCAGCACTTGCCTGGTGTGAAAATAGGAAACCACGAAAAACCATCTTCAGGGCTGCTGACCGTGGGATTCGAAACTACTATCTCCCGAGTGCAAGCCCAGAGCTACGTGCCCGTAACCCCGCGGAAACCTTGCCCCGTATAATTAGATAGAAGTACTGCATCATTATGCAATTAAAAATCATTTAGTATTTGAATACTCACTAAGAAACTAACAGACACTAAAGAGACTGCCAGACTGATGAATGCGCGCGGCAAGCGGATGAATTATAACTCAGTGTTCACGACCTCGGCAATAAATATGTACCCCTACTACCCTTACTCACAGCACATGCAAAGTCTCCACTACTTGCCGTAGCGCTGTACAATAAAGGGAAGATTTAGCACATAAGACAACACGGCTTGTACAAATAGCTTTTTAAAAAATAATTCATAGTTCCAGCTGGCTAAAGTGGAATATAATGTAATATTTACTCTACAATGTGGGGGTGGGAGCGACTGTCCCTCCTCACACCATCCCCAAACTGCCGCTACAGTTTGCAGACACGCCAAGGATGCAGAAAAGTAAATGTAATAACTTATCACTTTATACACGTGCAGACATTCCACTCGATGGAAGACTCTCTTGTATGAAAGAAAAACTAATACTGTTCGGTGAAGTACGTGTGTAGAAGGCATACGTCTGTTTGGAGCTTCTGTTTCATTCCGACCAGATTGTCCAGATTAAAATAATGTCTGTGTATTCGTCGCTGCTGATCACACTAGCCATTGCTGATATGCAGACAACAAATATAGTGCGGCTGTACCATACACCAGCCTAGAACTATGCGGTCGAAAACGATGTTTACTAATGCAAGGGGTGCATTTGACCGGTAGCACTGAGTAACATGCTGCGAGCGACACTCTGTTTCTTATCTCTTCATATTCTGATGTTACCTGCCCGCTGCGAAAATCTGTTGGTAGACATCGAATTAATCACTTGTGCATGCGGGGCATTTATAAGTAGAAAGTACGGCGTTCGAGAGCCGCCTGGTACATGTGAGAAACAGTCTTCCCTCAAGTCGAAAAAGTAAATACAAGTTCCTTTATTTTTAAAGGAGATTCCAAGTACCTATTCCCACATCTGTAACATCTTCAGTTTTTGAGATATACATAAGTATCTCCATAAAAATAATTCAACCCCTTGATCAGTTCTTCCCCCACCCTCACCCCCATCTATTTGTATTTCCCGAAAACAAAAATACATGTTCCTTTATTCTCAAAGGAGTTTCCAAATACCAATTTTCACGTCTGTAACAACTTCAGTTTTTAAGATATAAGTATCCTCATAAAAATAATTTGACTATTTTTCACTTCTTTTCACCACCTGTTAAGTGCCTTCTCCGAACACAAAAAATTACAGTTTCCTGTATTTTTTAAGGACTTTGCAAATACCAAGTTTATTGTCTCTAAGATGTTAGGTTTTTTTAATGTATAATCTAGATATACCGGTACTCATTTTAAAAATTCAGCCGCTTTTCCAATTCTTTTCAGCCCTTTAAATGGATTTTCCGAGAATAAAAAATACGTGTTTCATTATTCTTAAAGGAGTTTCCAAATACCAGTTTTCATGCATGTACGTCTGTAACACCTTCAGTTTTTGAGATAAATATATACTCCTAAGAATAATGCTACTTCTTCTTCTTCCTCACTTCTTTCAACCCCTCTCCCGCCTTAAGTGGACTTTCTTTTATAAATAAAAAATACGTGTTTCTTTATTCTGGAAGGAAATTCAAAAACCAACTTTCAAGTCTGCAACAGCTTCAGTTTTTAGAATAAAGCATCCTCATAAACATATTTCAACTCATATCTTACTTTCAACCCCACACGCATTACATCGATTTTCGGAAAAAAACAAATGAGTGTTTCTGCGTTTTTAAAGAAGATTCCAAATACTAATTTTCACGTCTGTAACATCTTCAGTTGTTGATATATAAGTATACTCATAAAAGTAATTCAACACTTTTTTCACCCCCCTTCCTACCCGTTAAGCCGATTCCCCCTCCCCAAAAGTGCGAGTTTCTTTATTTTTAAAGGACATTCCAAATACCAATTTTCACGCCTTCAACATCTTTAGCTTCTGAGATATAAGTATACTCATACAAAGAATTCAACTAATTTTTCAATTCATTCACCCCCCTTGAGTGGATTTTCCGAAGACAAAAGCACACGCGTTTCTTTACTTTGAAAGGAGATTACAAATACAAATGTTCATGCGTGTAACATCTTCAGTTTTTGAGATACATTTAAGAAAATGGAAATTGCAACACCATGAAGGCATTGGTCGTTTGTGTTGATTTTCAAGATATGGAACGATGCCATGTAGGTATGTAAACGATCAAAGTTTCAGACCCATTGGATTGTTGCTACATGTCTCCCCACGTGATTGGTCGGGGAGGAATCAACTCCAGTATACGGACTCTGGTGTAGCGTAGTTGACTTGCAGTCTGTGCAGTGAAGTGTTCCCCGTCAAACATGCCTCGACGACAGAGAAGAGCACACTAGCAACAACTGTCGCCGTTTGAGAGGGCTCGGATAATTGGGCTGTGTGAGGCTGGATTATCGCTAAGGACTGTCGCTGCACGTGTTGGACGACAGGCATCTACGGTACAACGTGTATGGCAGCAGCAGTGGTCAAATGAAAGTACCCACACTCGTATACCTGGCACAGGCCCAGCGCGACAGACAACTGTGAGAGAGGATCGCCGCATCATTCGGATGACCCGGATGGAACCCCATGCAACAGCAGCGCAAATTCGAGCAGCTGTGGCACCCCACGTTACACAACAAACAGTTGGTAATCACCTGCGTGCAGCTGGCTTACGAGCCCGCGTCCCTGCAGAAGGTATTCCATTGACTCCACAACAGCGACGTGTAAGGTTGGCCTGGTGTCGAGAAAGATCGATGTGGGTCGACGAATGGCATACGTTTTTAGTGATGAATCGCGCTTCTGTCTTGCCCACAGTGATCGCCGGAATCGTGTGCGCCGACGTACCAGGGAGAGGGGCGGCCCAGATCTTATTTTCGAGACGCACACAGGGCCACCACCAAGCATTATGGTCTGGGGAGCTATTGGCTTTAATGTGAAATCACAATTAGTGCTTGTTGAGGCCACTATGACTGCTCGACAGTACGTTGATAGGGTACTCAATCCAGTGGTTGTCCCTATGATGGCGAACGTTACTAATGGGATGTTTCAGCAGGACAATACCCGGGTTCACACTGCACGCATCTCCAGAGAAGCTCACTACGATATCACAACCTTAGAATGGCCCACCAGATCCCCGGACCTCAGTCCTATTGAGCATGTGTGGGACATGATGGGTCGACAACTGGCCAATCGTCCTCAGCCACCCAAAATTCTGGAACAACTGACCCGTGCAGTGCAGCAAGCATGGGCCACAATTCCTCAGGAAGCGATCCAGGGCCTTATTGACTCCATGCTTCGACGAATTCATCAATGTATTGCAGCTCTTGCTGGGCACATTCTGTATTGATTGTTGTCCAAACTTGCGGTCAGAGGGACCTGAAAGTGTAATCATCGAATCATAAGCGAGCACTCGTCCTGCATGTTCAATTGCAGCAATGTAGCACCATTCCTTCTGGGGGATGCAATTTTCTTTTTCTTCAGTGTATAAGTATCCTCATAAAAGAAATTCAACTCTTTTTTCATCCCATCCTGTTAATTTGATTCTCCCCTTCAAAATATGCGTATTTCTTCATTTTAAAAGATACCATATACAAATTTTCACGCGTGTAACCTTAAGTTTTTGAGATCTAAGTTTCTCCATAAAAAGAATTAAAATTTTTCACTTTATTTCATCCTCCCCTTAAGTGAACTTTCCTAAAACAAAAATGTTTCTTTAAAAGAGCTTCCAAATACCAATTATCACGACAGTAACATCTTCACTTTTTTAGTATAAGTATCCTCGTAAAAGGAATTCATCTCCGTGTTCACCCCCCCCCTACCAAGTTGTCCCCCTCCCTCAAATGCGTGTTTCTTTATTTTATAAAGGAGATTCCAAGTACCGGTTTTCACGTTTGTAACATCTTTAGATTTTTTGGTGTATGTACTTACATTATCACACAACAATTAATCCAAAATTTAATTATTTCACCCCTCCCCCGTTAGGGCTTGTTGAAAACGTGTTTCCTTATTTTTAAAGGAGATTCCAAAAACCTATTTTCACTTCTGAAACATGTTAAGATTTTGAGATATACTGTAGATATGCTATTTTTTAAAATTCACCCCCTTTTTCAGTCACCCTTAATTGGATTTTCCGTAAAATATGTTTATGTTTCTTTACCTTTACAGGAAATTCCAAATACCAGTTTTCAAATCTGTAATATGTTACGTGTCTGAGAGAATTTGCAGATATCGTCTACTTAAAAATCACCCCGTTTGTCACTCCTTTACACCCCCTATTCACCGGATTATCCAAGAACACAAACGATATTCCAGATTTCAATTTTCATGTATGTAACATCTTCAGTTTCTGAGATATAAGTCTCCTCATAAAAGGTGTTCAATCCGTTTTCCCCCTTTTTTACCCCCTGAGATTTTCCGAAACAAAAAAAGTACGCGTTTCCTTATTTTTAAAGATGATTCCAAATACCAATTTTTACGCCGGTAAACTTTTAAATTTTTGAGATATAGATATCCTCATTTTAAAAATTCACCCCCCTTTTCACCCCCTTAGCGACGGAATATTAAAAAAACCTCTCTTAGCGAGCACCAACATGTTAATATGAATGTATCCCCAAAATTTCATTTCTTTATGTCCAGTAGTTTTGGATCGGCGATGATGAATCCGTCAGTCAGTCAGTCAGTCAGTCAGTCAGTCAGTCAGTCAGTCAGTCAGTCAGTCAGTCAGGATAAGTTATTTTTTATATATAGACTAGGAAGATACCCGTGCTTCGCTACGGTATTATACTGAAATTTATAATTGAATGCTTATTGTTTTAGATATATAATGCGCCGAAATTCGCAACCTGACTCGTTTTCTAATAGATTACGGCAAGTTTCCTCGCACTTTTCAATCTTTCTTTCCAGCAATCGATTTCGTACTTCCCGGGCTAGATCCAGGCATTCCACCCTGTCAGTTGGGTCCCTCAATCTTTGCCATCTTTCCCTATAAGCATTTTTAATATGGATCAAATCCTTCAGAAGATCCGGCGTAGTGCCTTCTGGGGTGCCTTGGCGATGCTGAACCCGCGCCCGGACTGCATTCTTAGTCATTACCCGTCCAGGACCCGTTTCCAGCGCGGTCCGCACATTTAACGACGGTCCAGAACATTATTCTTATTCTTATTCTTATTCTTCTACTTCTTCTTCTGATTATTATAGATATTCTGGACCCCACAGCAAGATGCAAGACCGCTACTTGGTGGTAAATTACATCCTCTGCCATTGTCATTGTTGACAATGTGTCCAAAACCATTGTCGCGTGTAGGCAAGTGTGCGGGATTTCTGGCGATACGAATGACATACTTTCGTGCATTATTGACCTTATTATAGACGTGAACAATTTGACGGTCAATCTCATTCCTACCGTTTATTTCAAATGTGTCAACATTTTAATTTATATGCCAGGAGAATCTACTTTAATCTAAGAACGTCCTCCTGAGGAAAATATGGCTGTTGAAAACGAACCCAGGAAAGATTAAAAATGATCGGTTTATGATCAGAATAAGTACATCGAAAATGTACAGCCTGTTTCCAGTCATTCGACAGGGTCAGGAATGGAATGAATAAAGCGCTATCTAACGGCGACAATAGGAATTGTGACGGCTGCCGAAGCACTCCTCTGGGGCAATGATCGATGCATGACAAATGAAATGAAATATTGGACAGTGTTGTTGGAATGAATGATGACAGGGAAAACCGGAGTATCCGGAGAAATACCTGTCCCGCCTTCGTTTTGTCCAGCATGAATGTCACATGGAGTGACCGGGATTTGAACTGCGGAACCCACCTGTGAGAGACCGGCGCGCTGCCGCCTGAGCAACGGAGGCTCCTTATAAGTATATTATGTACAGTAAAATCAATTGGTCTCACCTCCTTTTACACCCCACCGCCGTTAAGTTTATTTACACCCCCCCCCTCCAAAAAATAAATGAAGGCATGTTTCTTTATGTTTAAAGGATATTTCAAACACCATTGTTCACGCCTATTACCTTCAGTTTTGAGATATACGTATCCCCATAAAAAATTCACTTTTTTCACTTCCTTTCACACACCTCTAACCCCCCCCCCCAAGTGCATTTTCCGGCAAAAAATACTTGTTTCTTTAATAGAAAAGGATCTTCTAAATACCAATTATCACGACTCCAAATTCTTCAGTTTTTGATTTAATTGTCCTCATGAAAGGAATTCAACTACTTTTCACTCCCGCCCCCCAAGGTTGTTCCCCCCTAAAACGCGTTTTTCGTTGTTTTAATGGTGATTCAAATACCAATTTTCACGTCTGTAACAACTTTAGATTTATTAGATGTATGTATTCTCATACAATTAAGTCAATTAATTTTTCAATTCTTTCACTTCCCCCCCCCACCTTAATTGGATTTTCCAAGATTAAGTGTTTCTTTACTTTTAAAGCAGATTCCCAATATCAAATTTCACGTCTGTAACATCTTCATTTTTGAGATGTCAGTATCCTAATTAAAAGAATTCAACACCATTTCCAGTCACTTTTAACCCACCCTCCACCCAGTGGTATTTCCGAAAACTAAAAATACACGTTTCTTTATTTTTAATAGAGATAAAATATAACATTTTTAACTTCTGTGACATGTTAAGTTTTTGAGATATACTGTAGAAATTCTCATTTTAAAATTTCACCCCTTTTTAGTTCCACTTAAGTGGAGTTTCCAAAAACAAATCACCTATGTTTCTTTACATTTACAGGAGAATCCAAATACCCACTTTTTACGTCTGTAACATTTTACGTTTCTCAGATATTCTGTAGATATAGTCTTTCAAAGAATTCACCCCAATTTGTCACTCCTGTTTAACTGCCATTAATTGGATTTTCCAAAAACAAAAAGTACGTGTTACTTTATTTTTAAAGGAGATCCCATATACAAATTTTCAGTTCTGTAATATCTTCAGTTTCTGAGACATATGTATCCTCATTAAAGTCATTCAACCCATTATTCACCCTTTTACACCCCTCCTACTAAGATTTACAGAAAACAAAATAATACGTGTTCTTTTATTTTTAAAGGAGATCCTAAATACCAATTTTTAAATTTCTAAACTTTTAAAGTTTTTAGACGTAGACACATTCATTTTAAAAATTCACCCCCCTTTTCACCCCCCATTACTTGGATTTTCCAAAAACGAAAAAATACCTGTTTCTTTATTTTTAAAGTAGATCACAAATACCAATTTTTAGGTCTGTAATATCTTCAGGTTCTGAAATATATGTAGCCTCATTAGAGGCATTCAACCAACTTTTCACCCTTTTCCACTCTTCCTATTGGGATTTTCAGAAAACAAAAAATACGTGTTTGTTTATTTTTAAAGAAGATTCTAAACACCTATTTTTACATCTATAAACTTTAAATGTTTTGAGATTAGATACACTCATTTTAAAAATTCACCCCCTTTTCACCCCCTATTAATTGGATTTTCTAAAAACAAAAAAAGAACATGTTTCTTTATTTTTAAAGGAGATCCCAAACACCAATTTTCAGGTCTGTAATATCTTCAGTTTCTGAGATATAAGTATCCTCATTAAAGACATTCAACCCACTTTTCACCCCTTTTCACCCCTCCTATTGGGATTTTCCAAAAACAAAAAATTCATGTTTCTTTTCTTTTAATGGAGATTCTAAATACCAATTTTTACATGTGTAAATTTTAAAAGTTTTGAGAAATAAATGCACTTATTTAAAAAATTCACAACACTTTTCACCCTCCCATTAATTGGATTTTCGAAAAACAAAAAAATACGTGTTTCTTTATTTTTATAGAGATCAAAAGTACCAATTTTCAGGTCTGTAATATCTTCAGTTTCTGAGATATAAGTACCGGTTTCCTGATTAAAGGCATTCAAAAATTTCCACATTTTCACCCCTCCTATTGGGATTTTCTGAAATCAAAAAAATACATGTTTCTTTATTTTTAATGAAGATTCTAAATACCAATTTTTACTTCTGTAAACTTTTAAAATTTTGAGACATAGATACACTCATTTTAAAAATTCACACCCTTTTCACCCCCTTAGCGACGGAATGTCCAGAAATCCTCTCTTAACGTGCACCTACATTTTAATAAGAACACATCCCAAAAATTTCATTTCGTTATGTCCAGCAGTTTTGGCTCGGCGATGATGAACAAGTTAGTCAGTCAAGACAAGTTATTTTATTATACAGACTAGCAATAACCCGCGGCTTCGCTCGCTTAGATTTCGTAATTTGATCAGAGTAATCGTTCCTCGGCATTAAACTAAGAGACTATCTGAAAATTCCTAAAGTATAAAAACACACCCAAAAATCGAGTTTCATTTACCCCAGAAATTCTTTGTAAACCATGTTTGTGGTATTACCTTTTGGGGCTAAGACAACCATGTGACATAGAACTTCTCTCAAGTCAAAAAATAAATACATGTTTCTATATTTTTAAAGGAGATTCCAAATACCTATTCCCACATCTGTAACATATTCAGTTTTTGAGATATACATAAGTATCCCCATAAAAAGAATTCAACCCCTTGTTCAGTCCTTCCCCTACCCCCATCTAAGTGTATTTTCCAAAAACAAAAGTACATGTTTCTTTGTTTATAAAGGAGATTCCAAATATCAATTTTCACGTGTGTAACATTTTCAGTTTTTAAGATATGAGTATCCTTATAAAAAATAATTCAACTATTTTTCACTACATTTCACCCCCTGCTAAGTGCCCTCTCCGAAAACAAAAAGGCACAGGTTCCTGTATTTTTAAAGGACTTTTCAAATACCACGTTTCTTGTCTCTAGCATGTGAAGTTTTTGACATATAATGTAAAATGAAATGGCGTATGGCTTTTAGTGCCGGGAGATCCCAGAACGGGTTCGGCTCGCCACGTGCAGGTCTGTTGATTTGGCGCCCGTAAGCGGCCTGCACGTCGTGGTAAGGATGAAATGATGATAAAGACAACACATACACCCAGCCCCCGTGCCAGGGAAATTAACCAATGATGGTTACATTTCCCGACCATTCCGGGAATCGAACCCTGTATCCCTGCGACCAAAGGCCAGCACACTAACCATTTAGCCATGAAGCCGGACGACATATAATGTAGATATACCGGTACTCATTTCAAAAATTCCCCCGCTTTTCCAATTCTTTTCGGCTCATCAATTGGATTTTCCGAAAGCAAAAATAATATACGTGTTTCCTTATTTTTAAAGGATAAACAAATACCAGTCTTCATGCCTGTACGTCTGTAACACCTTCAGTTTTTGAGATAAATGTGTACTCATAAGAATGATTCAACTTCTTTTCCTCACTTCTTTCCATCCCTACGTGTTTCTTTATTTTAAAAGGAAATACAAAATACCAACTTTCACGTCTGTAACAACTTCAGTTTTTAAGATAAGTATGCTCACAAACGTATTTCAACTCTTTATTTACTTATTTTCAACCCCACATCCCTTACGTCGATTTTCTGAGAAAAATAAATGCGTGTTTCTTTATTTTTAAAGGAGATTCCAAATACTAATTTTCACGTCCGTAACATCTTCAGATTTTGAGATATAATTATACACACGAAAGTAATTCAACTCCTTTTTCACCCCCCTTCCTACCAGTTAAGTTGATTCCCCCTCCCCAAAAGTGCGTGTTTCTTTATTTTTAAATAAGATTCCAAATACCAATATTCACGACTTTAACATATTAAGTTGAAATGAAATGGCGTATGGCTTTTAGTGCCGGTATTTCCCAGGACGGGTTCAGCTGGCCAGGTGCAGTTCTTTTGATTTGACCCCGTAGGCGACCTGCGCGTCATGATGAGGATGAAATGAATGACGTGATATATGATAGTAGGGAGAGGGTGAAACCCGGTGCCGGCACATAGCCTCCTCCTGTCGAATAGCACCAAGGGGTCTGCTCAAGGCTTAAAGCCCCCATCCGACGGACGAATCACCATCAACAGCGTCATATGCCCTCACTCCATATGAGCACTGCGGAGAGGTTTGGAATTTAATCCAGGCTTCTGGCACCCAATCTAGTGATTAGAAATTGTATACCACCACCTCCCCTACCCTGCCCTGCCGGCCACATTCCGAAGATGAAAATCTTCACGACCAATTGGACTCGAACCGGCTAACCTCGGTGTCAGACCGTTTAGACTTCAGCACCTTAACGATCATGGCCACCAGGCGGGTTGAAGCTTTTGAGATATAAGTATCCTCATAAAAATAATTCAACTCCATTTTCACCCCAGCCCGTTAATTTGATCCACACCCCCCCTCTCCAAAAATACGTGTTACTTAAAAAAAAGTGATTTCAGGTAAAAATGTTCACGTGTGCAACCTTAAGTTCTTGAGATATAAGTTTCTCCATAAAAAGAAATACATTTTTTCACGTCCTTTCACCCTTCCCCTTCAGTGCATTAAGTTTCTTTGTTTATAAAGGAGCTTCCAAATGCCAATTATTACGACTGTAACGTCTTCAGATTTGAGATATATGTATCCTCATAAAAACGAGTTAAACTCATTTTTCTACGCCCCTGCCCCCAAGTTGATTCCCCCCCCCCCCTCCCCAAATGCGTCTTCCTTCATTTTTAAAGGAGATTCTAATTACTAATTTTCACGTCTGCAACATCTTTAATTTTTGAGATATAAGTATCCTCGTACAAATTATTCAACTAATTTTTCAATTAATTCGACCCCTTGAGTGGATTTTTCAAAGACAAAAGATTACGTGTTTCTTTAGTTTGAAATAAAATTCCAAATGCAAATTTTCATGTCTGTAACATCTTCAGTTTTTGAGATATAATTATAATCGTGAAAGTAATTCAACTCCTTTTACACCCCCCTTTCCTACCAGTTAAGTTGATTCCCCCTCCGCAAAAGTGCGTGTTTCTTTATTTTTAAATAAGATTCCAAATATCAATGTTCACGTCTTTAACATTTTTAGTTGAAATGAAATGGCGTATGGCTTTTAGTGCCGGGAGATCCCCTAAAATACTGAGGTATCCTCATGAAAAGGGTTCAACTCGTTTATCACTCCACCCCCGCCGGTTAAGTTGGTTTCCCCCACCCAAAAATTAATGTTTCTTTATTTTTGAAGGAGATTCCAAATACATATTGCCACGTCTGTAACCTTCAGTTTTGAGATATAAGTTTCTCCAGAAAATGTATTCAATTTTTTTACTTCCTTTCACACTCCACACACAAGTGAATTTTCCAAAAACAAACTACTCGTTTCTTCAAAAGAGCTTCCAAGCACCAATTATCACTGCTGTAACATCTTCAGTTTAGAGATATATGTATCCTTGTAAAAGGAACTCATCTCCTTTTTCACCCCGCCCTACCAAGTTGATTCCCCCCACTCTACCAAAAAAACGTGTTTCATTATTTTCAGAGGAGATTCGAAATACCAGTTTTCACGTTTGTAACATATTTAGATTTTTGGTATATCTATTCATACAAATAATTCAAGTAATTTTTCAATTGTTTCACCCCCTCCTCCCGCTACGGTTTTTTTCGAAAACAGAAGAATGCGTGTTTCCTTAGTTTTAAAGGAGATTGCAGTTACCAATTTTCACTCTGCAACGTGATACGTTTTTGAGATATACTGTAGATACGCTAATTTTAAAAATTCACCCTCTTTTTCAGTTTCCCTTAAGTGGATTTTCCGAAAAAATATTTATGTTTCTGTACTTTTACAGGAAATTCCAATTACCAGTTTTCAAATCTGTAATGTGTTACGTGCCTGAGATAATTTGCAGATATAGTCATTTATAAAATTCACCCCGTTTGTCAGTCCTGTTCACCCCCTATTATTCGGATTATCCAAAAACACAAAAGTACGTATTCCTTTATTTTCAAAGGAGATTCCAAATTTCAATTTTCATGTCTGTAACATCTTCAGTTTTCGAGATATAAGTCTCCTCATAAAAGGTGTTCAAACCCTTTCCCCAAATTTTTCACCCCCCCTCTAATTCGACTTTCCGAAAACAAAAAAATACGTATTTGTTTATTTTTAAAGGAGATTCCAAATACCAATTTTTACATCTGCACACTTTTAAGTTTTTGGGATATAGAAACCCTCAATTTAAATATTCACCCCCCTTTTCACCCCCTTAGCGATGGAATACCCAAAAATCCTCCCTTAGCGAGCACCTACATGTTAATATGAATGTATCCCCAAAATTTCATTTCTTTATGTCCAGTAGTTTGGTCTCGGCGATGATGAATTAGTCAGTCAGTCAGTCAGTCAGTCATCACAAGTTCTTTTATATATATAGACTACAGGATACGCGTGCTTCGCTACGGTATTATAATACACTTTATAATTGAATGCTTAACGTTTTATACATAATCCGCCAAAATTCGCGATCTAACTCGTTTTCTGCGAGAATCCGCCAAAATTCGTGATCTGACTCGTTTTCTGAGAGATTACGGCAAGGTTCTCCCCATTTTTCAATCTTTCTTTCCAGCAATCGATTTCGTACTTCCCGGGCTAGGTCCAGGTATTCCACCCAGCCAGTTGGGTCCCTAAATCTTTGCCATCTTTTCCTATAAGCATTTTAATATGGATCAAATCCTTGAGGAGAACCGGCGTGGTGTCGTCTCGGGTGCCTTGGCGGTACTGAACCCGCGGCCGGACCGCAATCGTAGTCATTACCCGGCCAGGACCCGTTTCCAGCGCGGTCCGCGCATTTTGATGACGGTCCAGAAATTATTATTATTATTATTATTATTATTATTATTATTATTATTATTATTATTATTATTATTATTATTATTGATGACCTGGAACCCACAGCAAGATGCAAGACCGCTACTTGGCGGTAAATTACATCCTCTGCACCATCGTCGCGGGTAGGCAATTGCGCGAGATATCTGGCGACAGGAATGATATACTTCCGTGCATTACTGACCTTATTATAGAGGTGGACAATTGCACGTTCAGTATCATTCATATCGTTTATATCAAATGTATTTAAATTTTTATTTATATGCCAGGAGAATCAACTGTAATCTAACTTTATGTACTCCAAAGGAAAATATCTTTCTTGAAAATGAACCTAGGAAAGATTAAAAATGATCAGTTTATGATCAGAATAAGTACATTATGAATAGTAAAATCAATTGGTCTCCCACTCCCTTTTCACCCCACATCCGTTAAGTTGATTTACCCCCCCCCCCCCCCAAAAGAAGGCGTGTTTCCTTATGTTTAAAGGAGATTCCAAGTACCAATGTTCAAGTCTGTTACCTTCAGTTCTGAGATATAAGTATCCCCATAAAAAGAATTCACTTTTTTCACATCCTTTCACACTCACCCCCCCCCCCCTTTTAAGTGAATTTCCCGTTAAAAATACTTGTCTCTTTAAGAGTGAAGGATCTTCTCAATACCAATTATCACGACTCTAACATCTTCAGTTTTTGACATATGTGTCCATATAAAAGGAATTCAACTAACTTTTACCCGCTCCCCCCAAAATATTTCGCCCATAAACGCTTTTTTCGTTGTTTTTAAAGGAGATCCAAATATCAATATTTACGTCTGTAACAATTTTAGTTTTGATTAGATGTATGTATCCTCATACAATTAATTCAATTAAGTTTTCAATTTTTCACCACCCGCCTCTCCTTCATTGGATTTTCCGAGAATCTGCGTTTGTTTAATTTTAAAGCCGATTCCAAATACCAATTTTCACGTCTGCAAAATCTTTCGTTTTTAAGATAATAGTATCCTCATACAAATAATTCAACTAATTTTTCAATTTCCCTCCTCCCTTTAGGTGGATTTCCGAAAATAAAAAATACGTATTCCTTTATTTTTAAAGGAAATTCCAAAAAACAAATTTCACGTCTGTAACATCTTCAGCTTTTGAGAAATCAGTATCCTAATTAAAAAATTTCAACCCGATATTCAGTCACTTTTACCCCTCCACCCAAATAGTTTTTCAGAAAACAAAAAAATACATGTTTCTTTATTTTCAATAGAGATAAAAAGTACTATTTTTCACTTCGGTAACATGTTTTTGAGATATACTGTAGAAATGCTCATTTTAAAATTTCACCCCCTTTTTAGTTCCCCTTAAGTGGAGTTTCCAAAAACAAATCACCTATGTTTCTTTAATTTTACAGGAGATTCCAAATACCAATTTTTACGTCTGCAAAATTTGACGTTTCTGAGGTATACCGTAGATATAGTCTTTCTAAACAATGACCCCAGTTTTTCACTCCTGTTTAACCCCCATTAATTAGATTTTCCAAAAACAAAGAAGTACGTGTTTCTTCATTTTCAAAGAAGATCCCAAATACCAATTTTTAGGTCTGTAATGTCTTCTGGTTCTGAGATATAAGTATCCTCATTTAAGGCATTCAAACCCTTTTTCACCCTTTTCACCCTTCCTATTGGGATATTCCGAAAACAAAATATACATGTTCCTTTATTTTTAAAGGAGATTCTAAATACCAATTTTTACATCTATAAACATTAAAATTTTTGAGATATAGATACACTCATTTTAAAAATTCACCACCTTTTCATTCACCCATTAATTGGATTTTCCAAAAACAATAAAATACATGTTTATTTATTTTTAAAGGAGATCCCAAACACTAATTTTCAGGTCTGTAATATCTTCAGTTTCTGAGATACAAGTATCCTCATTCAAAGCATTCAACAATTTTTCACCCCTTTTCACCCCTCCTATTGGGATTTTCCGAAAACAAATGAATACGTGTTTCTTTATTTTTAATGAAGATTCTAAATACCATTTTTTACATCTGTAAACTTTCAAAGTTTTGAGATATAGATACACTCATTTTAAAAATTCATCCCCCTTTTCACCCGCCCATTAATTGGATTTTACAAGAACAAAAAAATACGTATTTCTTTATTTTTAAAAGAGATCAAAAGTACCAATTTTCAGGTCTGTATTATCTTCACTTTCTGAGATATAATTACCGGTATCCTGATTAAAGGCTTTCAACCCCTTTTTCACCCTTTTTCACCCCTCTTATTGTTATTTTCTGAAAACAATAAAATACGTGTTTCCTTAAATAAGATTCTGAATACCTATTTTTACATCTGTAAACTTTTAAAGTTTTGAGATATAGATACACTCATTTTTAAATTTCACCCCCATTTTCACCCCCTTAGCGACGGAATATCCCAAAATCCTCTCTTAGCGAGCTCGTACATCTTAATATGAATGTATCCCCAAAGTTTCATTTCTTTATGTCCAGTAGTTTTTCTCGGCGATGATGAATCAGTCAGTCAGTCAGTCAGTCAGTCAGTCAGTCAGTCAGTCAGTCAGTCAGTCAGTCAGTCAGTCAGTCAGTCAGTCAGTCAGTCAGGACAAGTTATTTTATATATATACTAGCAATTACCCGCGGCTGCGCTCACGTGGATTTGATAACTTGATAAAAGTAATCTACTCTCGGCATTGTACTAAGACATTGTCAGAAAATTCTTAAAACAATTCGCAAAAATAAAGTTTCATTTACCCCAGAAATTCTTTGTAAACCATGTTTGTGCTATTACCCTTTGGGGTTAAAAGGACCACGTGACATACTGTAGAACTGTACACGTGAGAACAGTCTTCTCTCAATTCGGAAAATAAATACATGTTTCTTTATTTTTACAGGAGATTCCAAATACCTATTCCTACATCTGTAACATGTTCAGTTTTTGAGATATACGTAAGTATCCCATAAACAGAATTCAACCCCTTGATCAGTCCATCCCAAAAACCCCACCCCCACCTAACTGTATTTTCCTAAAACAAAAATACATGTTTCTTTATTTTTAAAGGAGATTCCAAATACCACATTTCACGTCTTAAACATCTTCAGTTTTCAATATATAAGTCCTCATAAAAATAATTCAACTATTTTTCACTTTTTTCACCCCATGTTAAGTGCCTTCTCCAGAAAAAAAACGTACATCCTCCTGTATCTTTAAAGGACTTTCCAAATACCACGTTTCTTGTTTCTAACATGTTAAGATTTTGACATATGATGTAGATATACCGGTACTCATTTTAAAAATGTACCCGCTTTTCCAATTATTTTCAGCCCTTTAACTGGATTTTCGGAAAACAAATAAATACTTGTTTCATTACTTTTAAGGAGATTCCAAATACCAGTTTTCATTTATGTACGTCTGTAACAACTTCAGTTTTTGAGATAAATGTGTACTCATTAAAATAATTCACTTCTTCACTTATTTCCACCCCTCTCCCTCCTTAAGTGGACTTTCCGAAAACAAAAATACGTGTTTGTTTATTTTGAAAGGAAATTCAAAATACAGTACCAACTTTCACGTCTGTAACAGCTCCAGTTTTTTAGATAAAGTATGCACGTAAACATATTTCAACTCCTCATTTACTTATTTTCAGCTCCACATTCTTTACGTCGATTTTCCGAAGGAAACAAATCCGCGTTTCTATATTTTTGAAGGAGATTCCAAATATCAATTTTCACGTCTTTAACATCTTTAGTTTTTGAGATATAAGTATCCTCATACAAGGAATTCAAATAATTTTTCAATTCATTTACCCTTAAGTAGATTTTCCGAAGAAAAAGAACACGTGTTTCTTTACTTTGAAAGAAAATTCCAAATACAAATGTTCATGCATCTGACATCTTCAGTTTTTGAGATATAAGTATCCTCATAAAAGGAATTCAACTCCTTTTTCACCCCAGCCCGTTAAGTTGACCCCCTCCCCCATACGCTAAATGTGTGTTTCTTTATTTTTAAAAGATTTTCCAAATACCAATTTTCACGACTGTAAGGTCTTCTGTTTTTGAGATATATTTATCATCGTAAAAAGAATTCAGGTCCGCCTCTGTGGTGTAGTGCTCATTGTGATTAGCTGCCACCCCCGGAGGTCCGGGTTCGATTCCCGGCTCTGGCACGAAATTTGAAAAGTGGTACGAGGGCTGGAACGGGGTCCACTCAGCCTCGAGAGGTCAACTAAGTAGAAGTGGGTTCGATTCCCACGTCAGCCATCCTGGAAATGGTTTTCCGTGGTTTCCCAATTCTCCTCCAGGTAAATGCCAGGATGGTACCTAACTTAAGGCCACGGGCGCTTCCTTCCTTCATCCTTGTCCATCCCTTCCAATCTCCCCATCCCCCCCACAACGCCCCTGTTCAGCATAGTAGATGAGGCCGCCTGGGAGAGGGACTGGTCATACTCCCCAGTTGTAACCCCGACCCAGAGTCTGAAGCTCCAGGACACTCGCCTTGAGGCGGTACAGGTGGGATACCTCGATGAGTCCGAGGGAACAATCAAACCTGGAGGGTAAGCAGACTAAGAAAGAAAGAAAAAGAATTAATCTCCGTTTTATCCCCCCTACCATGTTGATAACCCCCCCCCAGGCGTGTTTATTTTTATAGGAGATTCCATATACCAGCTTTCACGTTAGTAACATCTTTAGATTTTTTGGTATATATACATTCTCATACAAATAATTCCACTAATTTTCCAATTGTTTGCCCCACCCCATTAGGTTTTTTTTTTCGAAAACCAAAGAATACGTGCTTCCTTATTTTTAAAGTAGATTCCAAATACAATTTTTTACGTCTGCAACATGTTAAGTTTTTGAGATATACTGTAGATATGCTAATTTTAAACATTCACCCCCTTTTTCAGTTCCCCTAAATGGATTTTCCGAAAAATAATACTTTTATTTCTTTACTTTTACAGGAAATTCCAAATACCAGTTTTCGAACCTGTAATTTGTTACGTATCTGAGGTAATTTGCTGACATAAAACCAAACCAAACCCCATGGCACTACAGCCCTTGAAGGGCCTTGGCCTACCAAGCGACCGCTGCTCAGCCCGAAGGCCTGCAGATTACGAGATGTCGTGTGGTCAACACGGCGAATACTCTCGGTCGGTATTCTTGGCTTTTTAGACCGAATTTGCAGACATAGTCTTTTTAAAAATTCACCCCGTTTGTCACTCCTGTGCATCCCCTAATCATCGGATTATCCAAAAACACAAAAATAGGTGTTTCTTTATTTTCAAAGGTGATTCCAAACACCACATTTCACGTCTGTAACATCTTCAGTTTTTGAGATGTCAGTATCCTGATTAAAAGAATTCAACCCCATTTTCAGTCACTTTTACCCCCACCTCCCTCCCCCACAGAAGTGGTTTCTACGGAAACAAATAATAAAAGTTTATTTATTTTTGATAGAAATAAAAATACCATTTTTCACTTCTGTAACATGTTACGTTTCCGAGATATACTGTAAAAATGCACATTTTAAAATTTCACCCCCTTTTTAGTTCCCCTTAAGTGGAGTTTCCAGAAGCAAATCATCTATTTCCCCCTACTTTTCACTTCTGTTTATCCCCCATTAATTGGATTTTTCGAAAACAAAAAAATACGCGTTTCTTTATTTTTAAAGGAGACCCCAAATACCAATTTCCAGATCTGTAATATCTCTCGTTTCTGAGATATAAGTATCCCCATTTAGGGCATTCAACCACTTTTCACCCTTCTTTCACCCCTCCTATTGAGATTTTCGGAAAACAAAAAATACGTGTTTCTTTATTTTTAAAGGAGATTCTAAATACCAATTTCTACAACTGTAAACTTTTAGAGTTTTTAGATATAGATACACTCATTTTAAAAATTCAACCCCCTTTTCACCCCCCTTGATTGAATTTTCCGGAAACTAGAAACATGTTTCTTTGTTTTTAAGGAGATCCCAAATACCAATTTTCAGGTCTCTAATATCTTCAGATTCTGAGATATAAGTATCCACATTAAAGGCATTCAACCCCTTTTTCACCCTTTTTCACACCTTCCAGACGGATTTTCCGAAAAAAAAACGTGTTTGTTTATTTTTAAAGGAGATTCTATGTACCAATTTTTACATCTGTAAACTTTTAAAGTTTTGAGACATAGATACACTCATTTTAAAAATTCATCCCCCTTTTCACCCCCTTAGCGACGGAATATCCAAAAATCCTCCCTTAGCGGGCACCTACATTGTAATATAAATGTATCCTCAAAATTTCATTTCTTTATGTCCAGTGGTTTTGGCTAGGCGATGATGAATCAGCCAGTCAGTCAGTCAGTCAGGACAAGTTATTCGTATATATAAAACTAGCAAGATACCCGTGCTTCGCTACGGTATTATACTGAAATTTATAATTGAATGCTTATTGTTTTAGATAAATAATCCGCCGAAATTCGCGATCTAACTCGTTTACTGCCAGAAATCGCCAAAATTCGCGATCTGACTCGTTTTCTAATAGATTACGGCAAGTTTCCTCCCATTTCTCAATCGTTATTTCCAGCAATCGATTTCGTACTTCCCGGGCTAGGTCCACCTATTCCACCCGGTCAGTTGGGTCCCTAAATCTTTGCCGTCCTTTCCTATAAGCATTTTTAATATGGATCAAATCCTTCAGGAGACCCGGCGTGGTGTCGTCTTGGGTGCCTTGGCGGTACTGAACCCGCGCCCGGACTGCATTCTTAGTCATTACCCGTCCAGGACCCGTTTCCAGCGCGGTCCGCACATTTGACGACGGTCCAGATTATTATTATTATTATTATTATTATTATTATTATTATGATGAGATGTTCTTGACCCCACATCAAGATGCAAGACCGCTACTTGGGGGTAAATTACATCTGCAGCCATTGCCATTGTTGACAATGGGACCAGCACCATTGTCGCGCGTAGGCAAGTGTGCGGGATTTCTAGCGATACGAATGAACACTTCCGTGCATTATTGACCTTATTATAGACGTGAACAATTTGACGGTCAATCTCATTCCTATCGTTTATTTCAAATGTGTTTAAATTTTTATTTATATGCCAGGAGAATCTACTGTAATCTAAGAACGTTTTCCGAAGGAAAAGATGGCTGTTGAAAACGAACCCAGGAAAGATTAAAAATGATCGGTTTATGATCAGAATAAGTACATCGAAAATCTACAGCCTGTTTCCAGTCATTCGACAGGGTCAGGAATGGAATGAATAAAGCCCCACCTAGCGGCGACAATAGGAACTGTGCCGGCTGCCGAAGAACTCCTCTGGGGCAATGATCGGTGAATGACAAATGAAATGAAATATTGGGCAGTGTTTCTGGAATGAATGATGAGAGGGAAAACCGGAGTATCCGGAGAAAAAACCAGTCCCGCCTCCGTTTTGTCCTGCACGAATGTCACATGGAGTGACCGGGATTTGAACCACGGAATCCAGCTGTGAGAGGCCGGCGGGCTGCCGCCTGAGAAACGGAGGCTCCTTATAAGTACATTATGAACAGTAAAATCAATTGTCTCACCTCTTTTTACACCCCACCGCCGTTAAGATTATTTACCCCCCCCCCAAAAAAAAATTAAAAGAAGGCGTGTTTCATTATGTTAAAAAAAATTCCAAACACCAATGTTCACGTCTATTACCTTCAGTTTTGAGATATAAGTATCCCCATAAAAATAATTCACTTTTTTCACTTCCTTTCAAAATCCTACCCCCCCCCCCCCCCACCCAAGTGAATTTTCCGGCAAAAAATACTTGTTTCTTTAATAGTAAAGGATCTTCTAAATACCAATTATCACGACTCTAACTTCTTCAGTTTTTGATTTATGTGTCCTCATGAAAGGAATTCAGCTCCTTTTCACTCCCGCCACCCCCAAGGTGGTTTCCCCCCAAAACGCGTTTTTCTTCCTTTTTAAAGGATTTCCAAATACCTAATTTCACGTCTGTAACAAATTTAGATTTTATTAAATGTATGTATTCTCATACAATTAAGTCAATTAATTTTTCAATTATTTCACTCCCCGACCTCCTTCATTGGATTTTCCGAGAATACGTGTTTGTTTGCTTTTAAAGCAGATTCCAAATATCAAATTTCACGTCTGTAACATCTTCATATTCGAGATATCAGTAGCCTAATTAAAAGAATTCAACACCATTTTCAGTCACTTTTAACCCCCCCTCCACCTAAGTGGTATTTCCGAAAACTCAAAATACACGTTTCTTTATTTTTAATAGAGATAAAGATACAATTTTTCACTTCTGTAACATGTTAGGATTTTTGAGATATACTGTAGAAATTCTCATTTTAAAATTTCACACCTTCTTAGTTCCCCTTAAGTGGAGTTTCCAAGAACAAATCACCTATGCTTCTTTACATTTACAGGAGATTCCAAATACCCACTTTTTACGTCTGTAACATTATACGTTTCTCAGATATTCTGTAGATATAGTCTTTCAAAAAATTCACCCCAATTTGTCACTCCTGTTTAACCGCCATTAATTGGATTTCCCAAAACCAAAGAAATACGTGTTTCTATATTTTTAAAGGAGATCCCATATACAAATTTTCAGTTTTGTAATATCTTCAGTTTCTGAGATATATGTATACTCATTAAAGGCATCCGACTCATTATTCACCCTTTTATACCCCTCCTATTGGGATTTACAGAAAACAAAAAATACGTGTTCTTTTATTTTTAAAGGAGATTCTAAATACCAATTTTTACATCGATATATTTTAAAAGTTTTGAGATATAGATACACTCATTTCACCCCCCATTCATTGGATTTTCCAAAAACGAATAAATACGTGTTTCTTTATTTTTAAAGGAGATACCCAACACCAATTTTCAGGTCTATAATATCTTCAGTTTCTGAGATATAAGTATCCTCATTAAAGGCATTCAACCAATTTTTCACCCCTTTTCACCCCTCCTATTGGGGTTTTCCGAAAATAAAAAACACTTGTTTCTTGATTTTTAATGAAGATTCTAAATACCAATTTTTATATCTGTAAACTTTAAAAGTTTTGAGATATGGATGCACACATTTAAAAATTCATCCCCCCTTTTCACACTCACATTTATTGGATTTTACAAAAAAAAAGTACGTGTTTCTTTATTTTTAAAAGAGATCAAAAGTACCCATTTTCAGGTCTGTAATATCTTCAGTTTCTGAGATATAAGTATCGGTATCCTGATTAAAGGCATTCAACACGTTTATCACCCATTTTCACCCCTCATATTGGAATTTTCTGAAAACAAAAAAACTACGTGTTTCCTTATTTTTAAAGAAGATTCTAAATACCAATTTTTACATTTGTAAACTTTTAAAGTTTTGAGATATATATACACTCATTTCAAAATTCACCCCCCTTTTAACCCCCTTAGCGACGGAATATCCAGAAATCCTCTCTTAGCGAGCACCTACATCTTAATATGAATATATCCCCAAAATTTCATTTCTTTATGTCCAGTAGTTTTGGCTCGGCGATGATGAATCAGTCAGTCAGTCAGTCAGTCAGTCAGTCAGTCAGTCAGGACAAGTTCTTTTATATACACTGACTGACAGAGCAAATGCAACACCAAGAAGGAGTGGTCAGAACTTTATGCCAATTGCAGGGTAGACTGCGGTCACTAAGGTATGCTCATGATGTCAAATGCGCCGCTGTGCTGCGCACGTAGCGAACGATAAATGGGACACGGCGTTGGCGAATGGCCCACTTCGTACCGTGATTTCTCAGCCGACAGTCATTGTAGAACGTGTTGTCGTGTGCCACAGGACACGTGTATAGCTAAGAATACCAGGCCGCCGTCAACGGAGGCATTTCCAGCAGACAGACGACTTTACGAGGGGTATGGTGATCGGGCTGAGAAGGGCAGGTTGGTCGCTTCGTCAAATCGCAACCGATACCCATAGGGATGTGTCCACGGTGCAGCGCCTGTGGCGAAGATGGTTGGCGCAGGGACATGTGGCACGTGCGAGGGGTCCAGGCGCAGCCCGAGTGACGTCAGCACGCGAGGATCGGCGCATCCGCCTCCAAGCGGTGGCAGCCCCGCACGCCACGTCAACCGCCATTCTTCAGCATGTGCAAGACACCCTGGCTGTTCCAATATCGACCAGAACAATTTCCCGCCGATTGGTTGAAGGAGGCCTGCACTCCCGGCGGCCGCTCAGAAGACTACCATTGACTCCACAGCATAGACGTGCACGCCTGGCATGGTGCCGGGCTAGAGCGACTTGGATGAGGGAATGGCGGAACGTCGTGTTCTCCGATGAGTCACGCTTCTGTTCTGTCAGTGATAGTCACCGCAGACGAGTGTGGCGTCGGCGTGGAGAAAGGTCAAATCCGGCAGTAACTGTGGAGCGCCCTACCACTAGACAACGCGGCATCATGGTTTGGGGCGCTATTGCGTATGATTTCACGTCACCTCTAGTGCGTATTCAAGGCACGTTAAATGCCCACCGCTACGTGCAGCATGTGCTGCGGCCGGTGGCACTCCCGTACCTTCAGGGGCTGCCCAATGCTCTGTTTCAGCAGGATAATGCCCGCCCACACACTGCTCGCATCTCCCAACAGGCTCTACGAGGTGTACAGATGCTTCCGTGGCCAGCGTACTCTCCGGATCTCTCACCAATCGAACACGTGTGGGATCTCATTGGACGCCGTTTGCAAACTCTGCCCCAGCCTCGTACGGACGACCAACTGTGGCAAATGGTTGACAGAGAATGGAGAAGCATCCCTCAGGACACCATCCGCACTCTTATTGACTCTGTACCTCGACGTGTTTCTGCGTGCATCGCCGCTCGCGGTGGTCCTATATCCTACTGAGTCGATGCCGTGCGCATTGTGTAACCTGCATATCGGTTTGAAATAAACATCAATTATTCGTCCGTGCCGTCTCTGTTTTTTCCCCAACTTTCATCCCTTTCGAACCACTCCTTCTTGGTGTTGCATTTGCTCTGTCAGTCAGTGTATATAGATAATTTGTCCTGACTGACTGACTGACTGACTGACTGACCGACTGACTGACATATTCATCATCGCCGAGCCAAAGCTACTGGACATAAAGAAATGAAATTTTGGGGATACATTCATATTAACATGTCGGTGCTCGCTAAGGGAGGATGCTCGGATATTCTGTCGCTAAGGGGGTAAAAAGCGGGGTGAAGTTTTAAAATGAGGATATCTATATCTCAAAAGCTTAAAGGTTTACAGACGTAAACATTGGTATTTGGAATCTGCTTTAAAAATAAGGAAAACACGTATTTGTTTGTTTTTGGTAAATCCCATTAAGAGCGGTGAAAAAAGGGGGGACAAGGGGTTGAACGTCTTTTATGAGGAGACTTATATCTAAAAAAACTGAGAATGTTACAGACATGAAAAATGAAATTTTGAATCTCCTTTGAAAATAAAGGAACGCGTATTATTGTGTTTTTGGATAATCCGATGTATAGGGGGTGAACAGGAGTGACAAACTGGGTAAATTTAAAAAAAGTCTATATTTGCAAATTATCTCAGACACGTAACATATTACAGATTTGAAAACTGGTATTTGCAATTTCCTGTAAAAGTAAGGAAACATAAATATGTTTTGTCGGATAATCCACTTAAAGGGGAACTGAGAAAGGGAGTGAATTTTTAAAATGAGAGTATCTACAGTACGGTATATCTCAAAAACTTAACATGTTGCAGACGTGAACATTGGTATTTGAAATCTCCTTTAAAAATAAGAATACACGTATTCCTTGGTTTTCGGGAAATGCCCTTAATGATGGGGAGGGGGGTGAAAGAATTGAAAATTTAGTTGAATTATTTGTATGAGAATGTATATATATATATCAAAAAACTAAAGATGTTAGAAACGTAAAAACTGGTGTTTGGAATCTCCTTCAAAAATAAAGAAACACACATTGGTTGGGGGAATCAACTTGGTAGGTGGGGGAGGGTGGAAAAAACGGAGATGAATTCCTTTTACGGGGATATATATATATCTCAAAAACTGAATATGTTGCAGTCGTGATGATTGGTATTTGGAAGCTCTTTTAAAGAAACGAGTACTGTTTGTTTTTGGATAATTTACTGGAGTGGAGAGTGTAAAAGAAAGTAAAAAAAATGAATTCTTTTTCTGGAGAAATGTATATGTCAAAACTGAAGGTTAAAGATGTGGAAATTGGTATTTGGAATCTCTTTTAAAAATAAAGAGACACGCACTTCTGGGGAGGGGGATCAACTTAACGGGTAGGAAGTGTGGGGGGGGGGGGTTAAGAAAGAGTTGAATTACTTTTATGAGGATACTTCTATCTCAAAAACTGAAAATGTTACAGACATAAAAATTTGTATTTGGAATTTTCTTTCAAAGTAAAGAAACACGTAATCTTTTGTCTTTGGAAAATCCACTTAAGGGGGTCAATTAATTGAAAAATTTGTTGAATTCTTTGTATGAGGATACTTATGTCTCAAAAACTAAATATCTTACAGGCGTGAAAATTAGTATTTGGAATCAACTTTAAAAATAAAGAAACACGCATTTGGGGGGGGGGGGGGTTAACTTGGGGGCGGGGGCGGTGAAGGAGTAGCCTAATTCCTTTTTATGAGGATACATATATCTCAAAACTGAAGATCATACAGTCGTGATAATTGGAATTTGAGAGCTCCTTTATAAATAAACAAGTTTTTTTTGGTTTTCGAAAAATTCATTTAAGGGCGGAGGGTGAAAGGAAGTGAAAAAACTGTAATTCTATTTATGGAGAAATTTATATCTCAAAAATTTAAGGTTACCCACGTGAAAATTTGTATTGGGAATCACCTTAAAAAGTAAAGAAACACGCATTTTTGGAGGGGGGATCAACTTAACGGGCTGGGGTGTAAAAGGAGTTGAATACTTTTTATGAGGATACTTATATCTCAAAGATTGAAGAAGTTAGAGGTATGAACATTTGTATTTGGAATCTTATTGCAGAGTAAAGAAACACGCAATCTTTTGTGTTGGAAAGTCCACTTAAGTGGGGTGAATGAATTGAAAAATTAGTTGAATTCTTTGTGTGAGGCTACTTATATCTCAAAAATTAAACATGTTAAAGACGTGAAAATTGGTATTTGGAATCTTCTTTAAAAATAAACACGCATTTTGGAGAGAGGGTAATCAACTTAACGGGTAGGAAGAGGAGTGAAAAAGGAGTTGAATTACCTTCATGAATCCGGCCGCGCGGTATAGGTGGCAACGCGTCCGCCTGCCAACCGGCGACCCCCAGGGTGCTTTTGTCGTCCTTAATTTTCATTTCCTCACATTCAACACGTTATACTTCCGACATTTACATTATAAACGCAGATTCCTCACATATGGTTCAAGTAGGGGCAAAAGTCGACGCTGCGAACAAATAGCAAGTGAAATCTTATATCTCAAAAACTGAAGATGTTACAGACGTGAAAATTAGTATTTGGAATCTCCTTTAAAAATGAAGAAACACGCATTTGTTGTTTTTTCGGAAAATCGACGTAAGCGGTGTGGGGTTGAAAATAAATATATAAGGAGTTAAAGTTCGTTTATGAGGATACTTTATTTTAAAAACTGAAGCTGTTACAGACATGAAAGTTGGTATTTTGAAAATCCTTTCAAATAAAGGAACACGTACTTTTTGTTTTCGGAAAGTACACTTAAGGTGGAAGAGAGGTGGAAAGAAGTGAAGAAGAAGAAGATGAATTACCAGTATACATTTATCTCAAAAACTTAAGGTGTTACATACGTACAGGAATGAAAGCTGGTATTTGGAATCTACTTTAAAAATAATGAAACACGTATTTTTTGTTTTCGGAAAATCCAGTTAAGGGGTGAAAAGAATTGGAAAAGCGGGTGAAGTTTTAAAATGAGTACCGGTATATCTACATTATATGTAAAAATATTAACATGTTAGAGACAAGAAACTTGGTATTTGGAATGTCCTTTAAAAATACATGAACCTGCACCTTTTTGTTTTCGGAGAATGGACTGGGGATGAAAAGAAGCGAAAAATAGTTGAATTATTTTTAATAAGGATACTTATATCTTAAAAACTGAAGATGTTACAGACGTGAAAATAGGTATTTGGAATCTCCTTTAAAAATAAAGACACATGCATTTTTGTTTTCGGAAAATACACTTAAATGCGTTTGAGGGTCGGGGGGAGGACTGATCAAGGGGTTGAATTCTTTTTATGGGGATACTTATGTACAGTATATCTCAAAATTGAATATGTTACAGATGGGGAATAGTTATTTGGAATCTCCTTTAAAAATATACAATCATGTATTTCCTTTTTGGACTCGAGAAAAAAACTGTTTCTCACATGTATGGTTCTATGTCGCATGGTCGTTTAAGTCCGAACAGGTAATACCACAAACATGGTTTACAGATAATTTCTGGGGTAAATGAAAACCAGTTCTTGGACGAGTTTCTATACTTTAGGTATTTTCAGATAATGTCATAGTACAATGCCGAGGAACGATTACTTTGGTCAAATTACGAAATCCACGCGAGCGAAGCCGCGGGCAATTGCTACTTTTATATATATAGATATACTAGCAATTCCCCGCGGCTTCGCTCGCTTAGATTTCGTAATTTGATCAGAGTAATCGTTCCTCGGCATTAAACTAAGAGACTATCTGAAAATTCCTAAAGTATAAAAACACACCCAAAAATCGAGTTTCATTTACCCCAGAAATTCTTTGTAAACCATGTTTGTGGTATTACCTTTTGGGGCTAAGACAACCATGTGACATAGAACTTCTCTCAAGTCAAAAAATAAATACATGTTTCTATATTTTTAAAGGAGATTCCAAATACCTATTCCCACATCTGTAACATATTCAGTTTTTGAGATATACATAAGTATCCCCATAAAAAGAATTCAACCCCTTGTTCAGTCCTTCCCCTACCCCCATCTAAGTGTATTTTCCAAAAACAAAAGTACACGTTTCTTTGTTTATAAAGGAGATTCCAAATATCAATTTTCACGTGTGTAACATTTTCAGTTTTTAAGATATGAGTATCCTTATAAAAAATAATTCAACTATTTTTCGCTTCTTTTCATCCCCAGTCCATTCTCCGAAAACAAAAAGGCACAGGTTCCTGTATTTTTAAAGGACTTTTCAAATACCACGTTTCTTGTCTCTAGCATGTGAATTTTTTGACATATAATGTAAAATGAAATGGCGTATGGCTTTTAGTGCCGGGAGATCCCAGAACGGGTTCGGCTCGCCACGTGCAGGTCTGTTGATTTGGCGCCCGTAAGCGGCCTGCACGTCGTGGTAAGGTTGAAATGATGATAAAGACAACACATACACCCAGACCCGTGCCAGGGAAATTAACCAATGATGGTTAAATTTCCCGACCATGCCGGGAATCGAACCCTGTATCCTTGTGACCAAATTCCAGCACACTAACCATTTAGCCATGAAGCCGGACGACATATAATGCAGATATACCGGTACTCATTTCAAAAATTCACCCGCTTTTCCAATTCTTTCGGCCCATCAATTGGATTTTCCGAAAGCAAAAATAATATAGGTGTTTCCTTATTTTTAAAGGATAAACAAATACCAGTTTTCATGCCTGCACGTCTGTAACACCTTCAGTTTTTGAGATAAATGTATACTCATAAGAATTATTCAACTTCTTTTTCCTCACCTCTTTCCATCCCTACGTGTTTCTTTATTTTGAAAAGAAATACAAAATACCAACTTTCACGTCTGTGACAACTTCAGTTTTTAAAATAAGTATGCTCACAAACGTATTTCAACTCTTTATTTACTTATTTTCAACCCCACATCCCTTACGTCGATTTTCTGAGAAAAATAAATGCGTGTTTCTTTATTTTTAAAGGAGATTCCAAATACTAATTTTCACGTCCGTAACATCTTCAGATTTTGAGATATAATTATACTCATGAAAGTAATTCAACTCCTTTTTCACCCCCCTTCCTACCAGTTAAGTTGATTCCCCCTCCCCAAAAGTGCGTGTTTCTTTATTTTTAAATAAGATTCCAAATACCAATATTCACGACTTTAACATATTAAGTTGAAATGAAATGGCGTATGGCTTTTAGTGCCGGTATTTCCCAGGACGGGTTCAGCTGACCAGGTGCAGTTCTTTTGATTTGACCCCGTAGGCGACCTGCGCGTCATGATGAGGATGAAATTATAATGAAGACAACACATACACCCAGCCCCCGTGCGAGGGAAATTAACCAATGATGGTTAAATTTCGCGACTCTGCCGAGAATCGAACCCGGGCACCCTGTGACCAAAGGCCAGCACGATAACCATTTAGCCACGGAGCCGGACAACATTTTAAATTTTTGTGATATATGTATACTCACACAAAATATTCAACTAATTTTTCAATTATTTCACCCCCGTAAGTGTATTTTCCATAGACAAAGAACACGTGTTTCTTTACGAAAAGACGATACCAAATATAAATGTTCATGCGTCTAACATCTTCAGTTTTTGAGATATGCGTTGTTGTTGTTGTTGTTGTTTGTCCAACCTGTTTCGCGTTTCCCTACGGGGTCGGGAATTAGTTGAGATGAATCTGTTGTGGCGGGTATTTATGACCGGATGCCCTTCCTGACGCCAACTTCATCAGAGGCGTTAATGAGATGAAATGAATGACGTGATATATGATAGTAGGGAGAGGGTGAAACCCGGTGCCGGCACATAGCCTACTCCTGTCGAATAGCACCAAGGGGTCTGCTCAAGGCTTAAAGCCCCCATCCGACGGACGAATCACCATCAACAGCGTCATATGCCCTCACTCCATATGAGCACTGAGGAGAGGTTTGGAGTTTAATCCAGGCTTCTGGCACCCAATCTAGTGATTAGAAATTGTATACCACCACCTCCCCTACCCTGCCCTGCCGGCCACATTCCGAAGATGAAAATCTTCACGACCAATTGGACTCGAACCGGCTAACCTCGGTGTCAGACCGTTTAGACTTCAGCGCCTTAACGATCATGGCCACCAGGCGGGTTGAAGCTTTTGAGATATAAGTATCCTCATAAAAATAATTCAACTCCATTTTCACCCCAGCCCGTTAATTTGATCCACACCCCCCCTCTCCAAAAATACGTGTTACTTTAAAAAAAAGTGATTTCAGGTAAAAATGTTCACGTGTGCAACTAAAGGAGCTTCCAAATGCCAATTATTACGACTGTAACGTCTTCAGATTTGAGATATATGTATCCTCATAAAAACGAGTTAAACTCATTTTTCTACGCCCCTGCCCCCAAGTTGATTCCCCCCCCCCTCCCCAAATGCGTCTTCCTTCATTTTTAAAGGAGATTCTAATTACTAATTTTCACGTCTGCAACATCTTTAGTTTTTGAGATATAAGTATCCTCGTACAAATTATTCAACTAATTTTTCAATTAATTCACCTCCTTGAGTGGATTTTTCAAGGACAAAAGATTACGTGTTTCTTTAGTTTGAAATAAAATTCCAAATGCCAATCTTCATGTCTGTAACATCTTCAGTTTTTGAGATATAATTATAATCATGAAGGTAATTCAACTCCTTTTTCACCCCCCTTCCTACCAGTTAAGTTGATTCCCCCTCCGCAAAAGTGCGTGTTTCTTTATTTTTAAAGGAGATTACAAATACCTATTACCACGTCTGTAACCTTCAGTTTTGAGATATAAGTTTCTCCAGAAAATGTATTCAATTTTCTTTACTTCCTTTCACACTCCACACTCAAGTGAATTTTCCAAAAACGAACTACTCGTTTCTTCAAAAGAGCTTCCAAATACCAATTATCACTTCTGTAACATCTTCAGTTTAGAGATATATGTATCCTCGTAAAAGGAACTCACCTCCTTTTTCGATTTTTTTAAATTAGGGTACCTACAGTATATCTCAGAAACTTAACATGTTGCAGACATGAAAATTGGTATTTAGAATCTCCCTCAAAAATAAGAAGACACGTATTTTTAGTTTTCAGAAAAGACATTTAACCGGGGGGGGGGGGAAGTGATTAAAAAACTAGTTGAATTATTTGTATGAGAATATATAGGCTATATACATACCAAAAATTCTAAAGATGTTAAAAACGTGAAAAGGGGTATTTGGTATCTGCTTTACAAATAAGGAAACCCGCAAACACGCATTGGGGTGGGGGTGAGGTGGGCGGGTGATCAACTTTTTAGAGGGCGGATGAAAACGGAGATGAGTTCCTTCTACGAGGATACATATACTGTACCTCAAAAACTGAAGTTGTTACAGAAGTGATAATTGGTATTTGGAAGCTCTTTTAAACAAACGAGTACTGTTTGTTTTTGAAAAATTCACTTGAGTGGGGAGTGTGAAAGGAATCATAAAAAAAGAACTTTTTTTGGAGAAACTCAAAACTGAAGGTTACAGACGTGGAAATAGTTATTTGTAATCTCCTTTAAAAATAAAGAAACACGCATTTTTTGGGTGGGGGGAAAGCATCTTAACGGGCGGTGGTTGAGTGATAAAGGAGTTGAATTCTTTTCATGAGGATACTTATATCTCAAAAACTGAAGATGTTATAGACATGAAAATATGCGTTTGGAATTTTTCTTTCAAACTAAAGAAACACGTAATCTTTTGTCTTTGGAAAATCCACTTAAGGGGGCTCAATTAATTGAAAAATTAGTCGAATACTTTGTTTGAGGATACTTGTATCTCAAAGACCAGAGATGTTACAGACGTGGAAATTAGTATTTGTTATCTCCTTTAAAAATAAAGGAACACGCATTTTGGGGGGCGGAGATCAACTTGGGGGCGGGGGCGGTGAAAAAGTAGTTAATTCCTTTTTATGAGGATGCATATATCTCAAAACTGAAAGGGGTACAGTCGTGATAATTGGCATTTGGAAGCTCCTTTATAAACAAAGAAACAAGTATTTTTGGTTTTAGGAAAATTCGCTTAAGTGGGCAGGGTGAAAGGAAGTGAAAACATTTAATTATTTTTATGGAGAAACTTATATCTCAAAAACCTATGGTTGCACACGTGAAAGTAAATTTTTACTTGGAATAACGTTAAAAAATAAAGTAACACGCATTTTTGGAGGGGGGGGGGAATCAACTTAAAGGGCTGGGGTGAAAAAGGAGTTGTTTTCTTTTTATGAGGATACTTTCAAAAAACTGAAGATGTTAGAGGCATGAACATTTATATTTGGAATCTTCTTTCAAAGTAAGGAAACACGTGTTGTTTGGTGTATGGGTAATCCACTTAACCCTTTCAGTCCCGGTGTACAGTATACTGTACATCAAATTCATTAGCTTATAGCGCCAAGAATTATTAGTGAACAGAGGAGTTCTCTATCTTGCTAGAGACTTCTATGCTTTGTCTTTGTTTCTCAATTGGTTGAAGTGACATCTGTCAACACATTAGTGAATTATGAAGATAAACAACAAACATGGCAGACAAGCATGCTGTTGGTGGGAGGTAAGTGGGAAAATTTTATTCTTTATTTTTAACATTTTATTCTGTTTAGGGTAAAGTTCTGTTTGGGGGTTAAAGATAAAGGTTTGAATAGAATATGCATACTAATTATAGTTAGTCTTTCATATCCCTTGACTCATAACATCCATTTATATTAGCATGTACAGTGTACTGTACACGGGGTCTCAAGTGTTGCAAATAGTGTGACTGAGTTCATTATCTTTCACAAAGTTTTATTTATATACCTGGTAGTTTCTAGTAATATAGAAGAAGATTAAGTGTTGTATACTCTAGATTGTCTCTTAGAAATGTAAAAAGAAACTCTTTTTTGTTTTCTGGGTTCCCTAAAAGTATATTTTTGTTGAAATTCAGGCACATCAAGGATAAAAATGAACCCAAGCGACGTTGATATGATTTTGAAGTTTGTTGGAGAATGGAGATGTGTCTGATGTGGAGGAACTAGCCATTGATGATGAGGATGAACCACAAACCAGCCACAAATACAGCGCATTGGTACATTATCACATTCAATATTATTACACATTATGAAACTCCAGTACTCTTATGGCAAACTGAGTTGCCCAAATTTTTAGCTAATAATTATTAAAATATAGCTTTATTTTGCGATATGTTTCAGGAGCTGATGTTGAGATGATATCTGTAAGCAGCCCAACCGAGGCAAGTGGCAATGGATATACTATTGGTACTTCTGGAGATGCTGAACTTTCCGTTGAAGATATTTTCCGGACACAGAGGCCTGATAATCTGCTCCCATGACAATGTGCAAACCAAACAACGCTTTAATTACTTTCCTCAGGTTTGATTGGCTTGTATGTCACGTCTTTCTGAATTGCATAAATATTTGTTTTCTCTGAGTGATGGAGTACAGCCAAAATGCTAGAAATGCTGGGTTGGCACAGAAGGAGATAATGGATTTGTAGATGGGTAGATGAAGCTTTTGTGAAGGTTGATAAGCAGTTCAAGGGTATCAAAAGAGGAAGGCTATCTACAAGCCCTGTAACATCACCTTCAACTAATAAAAAGCAAACAACTGAGAGGAGACCATGGAGGGAAGTGCAGGATAGTGTTGATCACTTACCAGAGCATGATGGCAATAAAGAACCTACTCGATGCAAGAAAATTAATTACACCCAGCGATCACACATTATCTGCAGAAAATGTGGAGTACATCTTTGTATAAATAGGAACTGGAACGGCTCTGCAGCATTTCATAAGCAATGAAATGAATGTGAATTGTTATGAAGCATTTCTTTGTCGGTAACATGTGTACAAAATATGAATATTTCTAAGTAATTATCTGTAAACAATGAAAATATCTCAAAAATAGATAATTTAAGTTCTATAGGAAAGTATGGCTTACTATTTAGTACAGTAGAAACATTGTATACCTCCAAATCCTGTCCTAAAAAAGGTTGCCATCCCAAGGTAAAAGTTTAGGATTCAGCAACACTTGAGACCAAATGTACAGTATACTGTACATGATATATTTTTTGTAACGGGAGGTCTCTCATCAACCAAATTTTGTAAGTACATCCCCAGTATGACCTAAAATCAAAATCCAGTCAGAAATGATTTTTCTTTCTAAACAGAAAAATTCAGGACTGAGGTGAATGAATTGAAAAATTAGTTGAATTCTTAGTGTGAAGATACTTAGGTATATCTAAAAAATTTAAAATGTGGTCCGGCTCCATGGCTAAATGGTTAGCTGTCTGACTTTGGTCACAGGGATCCCGGGTTCGATTCCTGGCAGTGTCGGGAAATTTAACCATCATTTGTTAATTTCCCTGGCATGGGGCTGGATTTATGTGTTGTCTTCATCATCATTTCATCCTCATCACGACGCGCAGGTCGCCTACGGGTGTCAAATCCAAAGACCTGCACCTGGCGAGCCGAACACGTCCTGGGATCTCCGGGCACTAAAAGTCATACGCCATCTCATTTCAACTAAAAATGTTAAAGACGAGAACATTGGTATTTGGAATCTCATTTAAAAATAAAGAAACACGCACTTTCGGAGAGGGGGAATCAACTTAATGGGTAGGAAGGGGGCTGAAAAAGGAGTTGAATTATTTTCATGAGTATAATTATATCTCAAAAACTGAAGCTGTTACAGGCGTGAAAATTAGTATCTGGAATCTGCCTTAAAAATTAAAGAAACACGCATTTGTTTCTTTCGGAAAATTGACATGAGGGGTGTGGGTTTGAAAATAATTAAATAAAGAGTTGAAATACGTTTATGAGGGTACTTCATCTTAAAAACTGAAGATGTTACAGACGTGAAAGTTGGTATTTTGAATTTCTTTTCAAAATAAAGAAACACGTATTCTTTGTTTTCGGAAAGTCCACTTAAGGCGGGAGAGGGGTGGAAAGAAGTGAGGAAGAAGAAGTTGAAAAATTCTTATGAGTATACATTTATCTCAAAAACTGAACGTATTACAGACGTACAGGCATGAAAACGTTTTTCTTTTGCATTCGGAAAATCCAATTGAGGGGCTGAAAAGAATGGGAAAAGCGGGTGAATTTTTAAAGTGAGTACCCGTATATCTATATTATATGTCGTCCGGCTCCATGGCTAAATGGTTAGCGTGCTGGCCTTTCGTCACAGGGGTCCCGGGTTCGATTCCTGGCAGGGAACTTCGTATTTGGAACGTCCTTTAAAAATACAGGAACCTGTACCTTTTTGTTTTCGTAAAGGGCACTTAACAGGGGGTGAAATATAGTGAAAAATAGTTGAATTATTTTTACGAGGATACTCTTATCTTAAAAACCGAAAATGTTTCAGACGTGCAAATTGATATTTGGAATCTCCTTTAAAAATAATCAAACATGTATTTTTTTTTCGCAAAATACACTTACATGGGGGTAGAGGAAGGGCATCAAGGGGTTGAATTCTTTCTATGGGGATACTTATGTGTATCTCAAAAACTGAATTTGTTACAGATCACGGAATATATTTGGAATCTCCTTTAAAAATATGGAAACAGGTTATTTATTTTTTGACTTGAGAGAAGACTGTTTCTCGCATGTACAGTTCTATGTCGCATGGTCGTCTTAGCCTCAAAAGGTAATACCACACATGGTTTACAAAGTATTTCTGGAGTAAATGAATCTCACTTTTTGGGTGAGTTTTTATACTTTCGGAATTTTCAGATAGTCTCTTAGTACAATGCTGAGGAACGATTACCCTGATCAAATTACGGGTAATTGCTAGTTGCTCATATGGGGTTTGTGGATGTATGTGGTTGACAGAATGAGTAAGAAATGGTGGCACCGAATTCTTTTTCACTTTCTAGATGTAACCGTTGTAAATGCTTTCCTGATCTACAAAGAAATATGCTAAGCAAACCCAATCACTCTAAAGCAGTTTTGTCTCTCCATAATTGCTGGTCTGTTAGGGGAGCCCTCGTCCTCAACTCCTACAAGGAAGAGGGTGCAAAAGTAGCAGAATACGTTCAAAGCCTATGTTGCTCCTGAGACAAGATATGACAAAACAGCTCATACGTCAAAAAGAGGACCATCTCGGTGATGTGCTCACTGCAGTACAGCTAATGAACCTCACCGCAGAAGATCACGGTGTGAAACATGCAACGTGGGACTTTGCCTGTTGAAAGCCAAGAGCTGCTTTGCAGTGTTCCACAGACGATTGTAAGTACGTCAGTTCAAAGTGTAACACATGTGATATGACAATGTATTTATTGAAAACAAGAACTGGTTTGAAAGAGACTTGCAACAATGAATCACGTATTTATTATTATTAATACAATTTCCCACATGCGGAGGCTGCCACAAGGACGAAGTATGTCGACTACACGGTATTTTGTCTACTAAGTTACTATTGAGTTTGCTAGTGTGCCAGATAGAAATAACCACCACAAGGCTCAGGAATACATTTGCAATGAATTTGGGATATGGCATGATGTATGGTTCTTCAAATGTTATATAGATTAATGCGGAGTGTGGTCACTGAACCTCGTATTGCGGCGTTAGCGATGCATAGATGTCCAGTGGTTTCATTCTGAAACCACGTGAAAATTGTAACAATGGTCAATAAATATGAAGAACCGTTCTTTATATTAATGTTTTTCTAGTCCTCATTAGTAGATTTTCAGAAAAGGTATACTTTTATTTTCCGACTTTCATGTCATGAGCCTCAAAGGGCTAAACAATCAAGTTCACAGGCATTTCTTTGTTCGCATCACACCCGAGTACAGCGAATATTTTCGTTGAGGAGAGTGAGAAACGGAAAACATGGCCTGAGAAGATTCAGTTCGTTTCTCAAATAGACTGAAAACAGTAAACAATAGGAACTGACTTCAGAAAAGAAGAATGTTACAGCTTAAGTTCCCGCACCGGACATAGCGTTAGATAATATAAGGTCAGATAAGATAACACTGCAAATTTATCTAGTTGGTTTTTGCGCTGAAAATTATTTCTCATTGCCAACAGGTATCACCTGTCAGGATGTTTACTTAAAATATTAAACTGCGTTTTTGTAATGGATATTAGACCACAGATAAGCCAGGCATTTAAACGATAATCACTATGGGAAGAGGACATACACAATCTAGGACAAACTTCAGAGAAACATGTGTGCTGACTATCCCTTCATTGTGCCCAAAAATATCTCAAGTGTAAGTTAGCTGAAAAAACAATAATGAATCAACAATAAGAAAACAACAGAGTAATTTTTCATCTTGTAATATTTTCTCGAAAACCAACGGGTATGGGGAAAATTGTTTGTTTGTTTGTTTGTTTGTTTGTTTGTTTGTTTGTTTGTTTGTTTGTTTGTTTGTTTGTTTGTTTGGTAAGTCTTTATCCGGAGGCTGGTTGGGTCCTCAAACAGCACGATCAAAGTTTATGTGGTTTAGGGAAACCGTAAAAAGAGATGGTAGTGCAAAGATGAGGTATGCAAAGCATGATGGGGAGTGATATAGTTTACCATTGCCTTCCTCATTAAGCCAGAAAGTGCTATTTCAGCACGATGGGCCCTATGAGTAGAACCATTCATAACATACAGACGTTTTAGTTGTGCTCTGAATGTCATTACTCAGCACTACCCAGATCTCAGCAGCTTCCATACTGTCACACCAATAAATGAGACTGGGACTTTGGTGGACGCCACTTTGCTCTGGTTCGTGTAAAAGAGATAGATGTAAAAACAGGACCGAACCAGTTGCCGTAAGGTTTGGGTCATGTGGCTGTTAGCTTGCATTCGGTAGGTACTGGGCTCGAATCCCATTGTCAGCAGCCCTGAAGATGGTGTCCCGTGGTTTCCCATTTTCACAACAGGCAATTGCTGGGACTGTACCATAATTAAGGCTACGGATGCTTCCTTCCCTATCCCATCGTCGCCGTAAGACCTATGTGTGTCGGTGAGACGTAAAGCAAACTCTTAAAAATCCGTGAAAAGAGGAGTACTATTATAAGAATATATTTGTTGGTTTATTATGATACTGGTGATCTTTACTGCATGGGAATAGCGATCATTTTTCCCTAGAGCTTTTTCCATGAAATATTTTCTCCCTAGACTATTTTTCTCTACTGCATGTCTACCTCAAATCTTTTCCTTCCTGAAATGTTTCTCCCTAGAACATCTTTCTTTCTTTCTTTCTTTCTTTCTTTCTTTCTTTCTTTCTTTCTTAATTCGTTTACCATCCAGGGTTGGTTTTTACCTGGGAATCAGGGAGGGATCCAACCACTAGCGCATCAAGGGCAGTGTCCTGGAGAGTGAGACTTTGGGTCGGGGGATACAACTGAAAAGGAGGACCAGTACCTCGCCCAGGTGGCCTCACGTGCTATGCTGAACAGGGACCTTTGTGGGGGATGGGAAGATCGGAAGGGGTAGACAAGGAAGAAGGAAGGAAGCGGCCGTAGCCTTATGTTAGGTACCATCCCGACATTTGCCTGGAGATGTGGGAAACAACGGAAAACCACTTCGAGGACGGCTGAGGTGGGAATCGAACCCCCTGTACTCACTTAACCTTCCGAGGCTGAGTGGACCCCGTTCCAGCCCTCGTACCAGTTTTCAAATTTCGTGGCAGAGCCGGGAATCAAATACGGGCCTCCGGGGGAGGCACCTAATCACACTAACCATTACACCACAGAGGCGGGGCTAGACATGTTTTCCCTACTGAATTCTGCATTTCATTTCCTAGCAAAATTATTAATGATAGTAATGTTATTGGTTTTTACGTTCCACTAACTAGGCCTACTCTTCACGATTTTCGGAGACGCCGAGGTGTCAGAATTTTGTCACGTTGGAGTTCTTTTACGTGCCAGTAAATCTACTGACAAGAGGCTGACGTATTTGAGCACCTTCAAATACCACCGGACTGAGCCAGCATTGAACCTGCTAACTTGGGGCCAAGAAGGCCAGCGCCTCGACCATCTGAGCCACTCAGTCCTGCATAACATTTTTATAAATTATATTATTTAACAACAATCACACATGTTTCCATGGAAATAAAGCAACACATTTCAAGTTTAATGTCAAACGAACCTCAAATTACATCTTCGTCGCGGGGTGACAAAGACTAATTTAGAATGGGTACGGGTATCACAGGAGAGATCGCAGAGGGCAGGAGGAGTATTGGACGTTTAATAAGAAGCCAGAATGCAGAACAACTGCCTCAACCACAGGTTCTGGAAATAAAATACATGTAGTGAAAGAAGAATGCATGCCTTTGCTCCCAGTCAGGAAAACGTTCAGGAAGAACTTACTAATGATAATTTTAAAGAGAAGAGCTAAGGAGCATCTCGATAGGACCCCATCACAACTGATTCCAAGAGAACTGCTGAGAATTTGATCCGGTGTTTTATGTCATTGACCAGAACGGGAAACCTTAAAAGAAATCTTAGACGGGAACGTAGGAGAGATCAATTACCTGAACCGAAAGTACTGAGTGACGTATTTTTACAGTTGGTTTTACGTCGCCCGACACAGATATGTCTCATGGTGACGATGGGATAGGAAGGGCTAGGAGTGGTAATGAAGCGTCTATGGTCTTTATTAAGGTGTAGCCCATCATTTGACTGGTGTGAACATGGGAAATCACACCGAAAAATCATCTTCAGTACTGCCAACAGTGGGGTTCGAACCCACTATCTCCCGAATGCAAGCTCACAGCTGCGCGCTCCTACACGCATGGCCCAACTCGCTCGGTACTGAGTGATTTGAGGGTCTTGGTATGTTGATGGTATCTTTAAGATCACCCCAAATAAATTTGCACACACTTCCATTATTTCATGAGAGATATCTACACAAGGGCTGATACCTTAAAATTCCTTTCCCGTTTATTTAATACTTTTTGTTGCCAGAAAATAGAAGTTCATATTTAAACGTTTACCCCAACCCCCACCCCAGCCGGAGTTATGACCGATTTTAAACTTGCCATAATAAACTCCGCACTCAGACCTTTTCCTGGTACCGACATCGCCTGTTTTTTTTCAATTGTGCCAGTCAGTACAATGATCCTAAGGATAGATCATAAAGAACTGGAACTCATCCCATGTTAGCCCTTGCCTTCTAGTGTCATACCTCCAAATGAGCACGTGAGTCAACACAGCGCCATCTTATAATAGAGTATGCGTGTGACGTCACATATTTAGTACACATTTTGCTGTACTTTTAAGCACTACGTTTCAGATTTTTGCAACAGGTAGACTCCACTTTTATCTGTCAATGGAGACATTAAATATAATCGTAAGTCAAATACCCTCGGTGATATACCACTGCTTCCTTCCCACTCCTAGGCCTTTCATCTCCCATCGTTGTCGTAAGATCTATCTGTGTCGGTGCGACGTAAAGCAAATTCTAAAATAAAAATAAAAATGTTCATAAGAACCAGAACACCTTGAAAGACTAGAGAAAGATAGGAAGTTCATAATTCAAAGGACATGTGCATTAGTATGTTCTGAAGAAATGATTAGCATTTGAAACATGTCAGGCGTCAGGTTAAAGGTCCACATCGATATCTCAGCGCACCACCACCGACTGGTAAAATGTGCCTGCGGCTCTCGTTGTCGCTATAAACCGAAGGTAATGGATCAGTGTGACTTGAGCAGACGTGTAGGATGCCTCGCAGATGTATGCGAGAATCTTACCGTCAAATGAGTAAGTTTGAAAGAGGGCACATTATTGGCATGAGAGAACGCCATGCATCCATCCTGGAAATTGCTGCTCGTCTGGGACAAAGTGTGTCGGCAGTGCAACGGGTGTGTACAGAATGGGTCACATAAGGCGGTAGAAAACGACGAGATGGGTCTGGTCCCACCACCCAGACCATCCCCCGAGCAGATCGACACCTCGTCCGAATGGCATTACAGGACAGCTCTGCGTCCTCCTCGGCTCTGGCGCAACACTGCAACAGTGTAACACATCGTACACTTTCAGGAGTGACAGTCCGTCGCCGTTTATTACGGTCTGGGTTAACGGTGCGTCGTCCTTTCTCCGCCTACCTTTGACTAATGTGCATAAACATACTAGACTGCAATGGTGTATGGAACGACGTCTCTGGGGACAGGAATGGCAGCAGATAGTGTTTTTGGACGATTCCAGGTTCTGTTTGTTTGAAAATGATGGCCGCATTTTGGTTCACCGCAGACAGTGGGAGAGGCATCACATTGACTGCATTCGCACAAGACGTACAGTGCCAACTAAAGGCCTTGTGGTGTAGGGGTGCTATTGGGTACAACCACAAATCACAGTTGGTGCGTGTCCAGGGCACTGTGATCAGTTTGTCCTACGTGAATGACATCCTGCGACTCGTAGCCATACCATTCCTGCACGAAATCTCAGACGCCATATTTCAGCAGGACAATGCGCGACCACATGTTGCTGCACGAACACGTCTGTTCTTGTTGTCACAGGATGTCAGACTGTTGTCCTGGCCCGCCCGATCACCGGACTTGTCGCCAATCGAAAATGTGTTGGATGTGGTGAAACGACAGGTGCGGCGCTGTGACCCAATGCCAACCACCAAAGATGAACTGTGGAGAAAGGTGAATGCTACATGGATGGCTATACCCCAGGACGTAATTCGCGCCTTATACGCGTCGATGCCCATGGAGGACCCAGTGCCTACTAGGCAACAGGACACATGCTGAACCCAGGTGACTGAAATGCTATTCGTTTCTGCAGAACATACTTATGGACATGTCCTGTGAATATAAGCTTCCTATCTCTAGTCTTTCAAGGTGTTCTGTTTTTTATGAACATGGGTGTATTTTCTTTTCATGTATTCGTTGTTAAAAACGCATAGTGATGGGTTTAGTACACGTTCAGGTGATCCAGGAATTTTATTTTTAATATAGGTCTGTAATGAATGGATGATCTGTGCATTGTGTACGCTTCTAACCCATTTTACTTACTAGATGTCATCCGAGTATGAGCACATTCTATTCTAACCCCAATATTTTAATGTACGCCTTTCATTTCTGAACTGGGAATCGAACTCTGATTTTTGAAAGTAGAAATCATGTTCCTGTCGTTTGGTTTCCACATGGAATTTGAGGTCTCGTAGCTATTATAAACAATCAGGTAAAACTAAAAGCTTGCTTCTTTTCTTTGAGTGGAAAACTAGTAGACTTTGTCTTTGTGTCTTCGTTATGGGTACTCCCCACACCACAATGATCGTTCCAGCTAGAGAGGATATTTTTTTCGATTGGTTTTCGTCGCTCCTACTCAGGTTTTGTGACGACGATAGAATAGGACGTGGCTAGGATTAGGAAGGAAGGGACCATGGTTTTAATTAATGTACGGTACAGTTCCAGCATTTACCTGGTCCTAAAATTGGAAACCACGGAAATCCATCTTCAAGGATGCCGGCAGTGGGTTCAAACCTACTATCTCCCGAATGCAAGCTAACAGCCACACTCCTTGAGCCGCGTAGCTTATACTCTCGGTCTAGATACTGTATTACAAATGCTCGGCTGAGGTTCTTTTTTATTAGTTATCTCTGATTTACGAATTAAGTATTACGAATTTAACCCCTAACGCTAGTTATAGTTAGTCTGTATGGCAAGTTATGAATGTATCGATTTATCATTGTATAGGATTTCACCTCTATGCAGATTATATCGGTCTAATTTTAGGTCTGATTCCATTAACTATGCTGCACCCAGACTCTAAGTCTCTACTACCATCCAGGAAGAAGATAACTGAGTATTGGAAATGGTCGCCATATTCACATTCAAGTTTCCAGAAACTAAACTGCTATCAGCAGATTCTGTCACTAAAACCAAGCCGTTGACTTAAGGCTAACTGCCTGTGTGACTCCCTCCCAAGTGAAGGCCACGCTGCCTATTCATGCATTTCAACTAATGGTCCATGTAAAAGGTGAACTTTATACCCCTGATTGAATACCACAATTAATGTGAAACTTACATCCGGAGCTGTGTGGTCTAAGGTACCGGTATGTAGAATTGAGGCACTTATAATACAGCAACTGTTAGTGAGATATTCATTGTTTTACAAACGATCAAATAAAGAAATCAGATGCTTGCTGTTTATCCAACGTGCATTTATTTATAAACACAAAATACTCTTTTACCGATACCAAAACCAAACCAAACCCCATGGCACTAGAGCCCTTGAAGGGCCTTGGCCTACCAAGCGACCGCTGCTCAGCCCGAAGGCCTGCAGATTACGAGATGTCGTATGGTCAGCACGACGAATCGTCTCGGCCGTTATTCTTGGCTTTCTAGACCGGGGCCGCTATCTCACCGTCAGATACCTCCCCAATTCTAATCACGTAGGCTGAGTGGACCTCGAACCAGCCCTCAGGTCCAGGTAAAAAAAATCCCTGACCTGGCCGGGAATCGAACCCGGGGCCTCTGGGTAAGAGGCAGGCACCCTACCCCTACACCACGGGCCGGCTTCTTTTACCGATACCATAGGAAAAAACACCTGAAATAAAATATAAGGCTGAAATTAAAAAATAAAAAAAAAACAGTAATTGTTTCACATGTAGGCTCAAACGTATTTCACATGTCCATATTGTCAATGTACGTTGAAATAATCACTTACATGACTTTTGCTTGTATGAAATACAAAAATTTTCTATCAGCATTAATTATAAGTCATTCAGAAGCTCCTGATAAGGAAGTGAAAATGCAGATCTTCCTTTACGAGTCTGATGAAATTTATTTCGAAGTAATGTGCTTGAGAATTTCGGCTCGTCGTACACTTCGGAGAAAATGCGCTTCGCTTTTCGTAGTTTATCGAAGGCAACAGCATCAGAAATCGGCAGCTCTTTACTATCCGTTTAATTTGATTCAAATTTTTATTCAATCCTTCACATAAATGAATACAACAGTAATAATTACCGAACAAAACAACAACCTGGAAGTAAACAGCACAGGTTGCTAACTGAAGTGAACTTGCATCACTGGTCTTCCGAAAAAATGACCATCTGTTTCGATGGTTTGATAAAGAGATTATAACAGATTAGCAAGATACCCGTGCTTCGCTACGGTATTATACTGAAATTTATAACTGAATGCTTAACGTTTTATAAATAATCCGCCGAAATTCGCGATCTGACTCGTTTTCTGAGAGATTACGGCAAAGGTCCTAACATTTTTCGATCTTTCTTTCCAGCTATCGATTTCGTACTTCCCGGGCTAGGTCCAAGTATTCCACGCGGTCAGTTGGGTCCCTAAATCTTTGCCATCTTTTCCTATAAGCATTTTTAGTATGGATCAAATCCTGAAGGAGATCCGGCGTGGTGTCGTCTTGGGTGCCTTGGCGGTACTGAACCCGCGGCCGGACTGTATTCGTAGTCATTACCAGGCCAGGATCCGTTTCCAGCGCGGTCCGCACAATTTGACGACGGTACAGAATATTATTATTATTATTATTATTATTATTATTATTATTATTATTATTATTATTATTATTATTATTATTATTATTATATGTTCTGGACCCCACAGCAAGTTGGAAGACCGCTACTTGGCCGTAAATTACATCTGCTGCCATTGTCAATGTTAACAATGTGACCAGCACCATTGTAGCGCGTAGGCAAGTGTACGGGATTTCTGGCGATACGAATAACACACTTCCGTGCATTATTGACCTTATTATAGAGGTGAACAATTTGACGGTGAATCTCATTCCCATCGTTTATTTCAAATGTGTTTAAATTTTTATTTATATGCCAGGAGAGTATACTGTAATCTAAGAACGTTCTCCGAAGGAAAAGATGGCTGTTGAAAACGAACGCAGAAAAGATTAAGAATGATCGGTTTATGATCTTCATAAGTACATCGAAAATCTACAGCCTGTTTCCAGTCATTCGACAGGGTCAGGAATGGAATGAATAAAGCCCCATCTAGCGGCGACAATAGGAATTGTGCCGGCTGCCGAAGCACACTTCTCGGGCAATGATCGATGAATGACAAATGAAATGAAATATTGGACAGTGTTGCTGGAGTGAATGATGACAGGGAAAACCGGAGTATCCGGAGAAAAACCTGTCCCGCCTACATTTTGTCCAGCACCAATGTAACATGGAGTGACCGGGATTTGAACTACGGAACCCAGCTGTGAGATGCCGGTGCGCTGCCGCCTGAGCAACGGAGGGTCCTTATAAGTGCATTATGAACAGTAAAATCAATTGGTCTCACCTCCTTTTACACCCCACCGCCGTTAAGTTTGTTTAACCCCCCAGCCCAAAAAAAAATTAAAAGAAGGCGTGTTTCTTTATGTTAAAAAGACATTCCAAACACCAATGTTCACGTCTATTACCTTCAGTTTTGAGATATAAGTATCCCCATAAAAATAATGCACTTTTTGCACTTCCTTTCACACTCCCCCCCCCCCTCCCTAAGTGAATTTTCCGGCAAAAAGTACTTGTTTCTTTAATAGTAAAGGATCTTCTAAATACCAATTATCACGACTCTAACTTCTACAGTTTTTGATTTATGTGTCCTCATGAAAGGAATTCAATTGCTTTTCACTCCCGCCCCCCAAGATATTTTCCACCCAAAAACGCGTTTTTCTTTGTTTTTAAAGGAGATACAAATACCAAATTTCACGTCCGTAACAACTTTAGTTTTTATTAGATGTATGTATTCTCATACAATTAAGTCAATTATTTTTTCAATTCTTTCCCCCCCCCCTGCCCCTTCATTGGATTTTCCGAGAATACGCGTTTCTTTACTTTTAAAGCAGATTCCAAATATCAAATTTCACGTCTGTAACATCCTCATTCTTGAGAAATCAGTAGCCCCATTAAAAGAATTCAACACCATTTTCAGTCACCTTTACCCCCTCCCTCCACCCAAGTGGTATTTCCGAAAACGAAAAATACACGTTTCTTTATTTTTAATAGAGATAAAAAATACCATTTTTCACTTCTGTAACATGTTAAGTTATTTTATATATACTGTAGAAATTCTCATTTTAAAATTTAACCCCTTTTTAGTTCCCCTTATGTGGAGTTTAAAAAACAAATCACCTATGTTTCTTTACATTTACAGGAGATTCCAAATACCCACTTTTAACGTCTGTAACATTTTACGTTTCTCAGATATTCTGTAGATATAGTCTTTCCAAAAATTCACCCTAATTTGTCACTCCTGTTTAACCGCCATTAATTAGATTTTCCAAAAACAAAAAAATACGTGTTTCTTTATTGTTAAAGGAGATTCCATATACAAATTTTCAGTTCTGTAATATCTTCAGTTTCTGAGATATATGTATCCTCATTAAAGGCATTCAACCCATTATTCGCCCTTTTACACCCCCATATTGGGATTTACAGAAAACAAAAAATACTTGTTCCTTTAGTTTTTAAGGAGATACTAAACACGAATTTTTACAACTGTAAACTTTTAAAGTTTTAAGATGTAGTCACACTCATTTTTAAAATTCAACCCACTTTTCACCCCCCCCCCAATTATTGGATTTTCCAAAAACGAAAAAATACCTCTTTTTTATTTTTAAAGTAGATCCCAAATACCAATTTTCAGGTCTGTAATATCTTCAGGTTCTGAGATTTAAGTATCCTCATTAAAGGCTTTAAACCCCTTTTTCACCCCCTCCTATTGGGATTTTCCGAAAATAAAAGAATACGTTTTCTTTATTTTTAAAGGAGATTCTAAATACCAATTTTTGCATCTATAAACTTTAAAAGTTTTGAGATATAGATACACTCATTTTAAAAATTCACCCCCTTTTCACCCCCCATTAATTGGATTTTCCGAAAACAATAAAGATCGCGTTTCTTTATTTTTAAAGGAGATCCCAAACACCAATTTTCAGGTCTGTAATATCTTCAGTTTCTGAGACAAAAGTATCCACATTAAAAGCATTCAACCACTTTTTCACCCCTTTCCACCCCTCCTATTGGGATTTTCCGAAAACAAAAAAATATGTGTTTCTTTATTTTTAATAAAAATTCTAAATACCAATTTTTACATCTGTAAACTTTAAAAGTATTGAGATATAGACGCACTCATTTTAAAAATTCACCCCCCTTTTCACCCTCCCATTAACTGGATTTTCCAAAAACAAAAAAAAAATACTTGTTTTTTCTTTATTTTTAAAAGATCAAAAGTACCAATTTTCAGGCCTGTAATACCTTCAGTTTCTGAGATATAAGTACCGCTATCCTGATAAAGGCATTCAACCCATTTTTCACCCTATTCCACCACTCCTATTGGGAGTTTCTGAAAACAAAAAATACGTGTTTCGTTATTTTTAAAGAAGATTCTAAACACCAATTTTTACATCTGTAAACTTTCAAAGTTTTGAGATATAGATACATTCACTTTAAAATTTCACCCCCCCTTTCACCCTCTTAGCCACGGAATATCCAAAAATCCTCCCTTAGCGAGCACCTACATCTTAATATGAATATATCCCCAAAATTTCATTTCTTTATGTCCAGTAGTTTTGGCTCGGCGATGATGAACCAGTCAGTCAGTCAGTCAGTCAGTCAGTCAGTCAGTCAGTCAGTCAGTCAGTCAGTCAGTCAGTCAGTCAGTCAGTCAGTCAGTCAGTCAGGACAAGTTATTTTATATATATAGATTATAATAGATTCGTTTTATTATTCGTATGGAAAGCTCTAATATGAATTTGTCAATTAAGCCTCGAATTATCAAATGTTTAATTTTCGAATTTTACCACGTGTAGTAGGCCCTACTTAGGTCCACCGAGCTCGATAGCTACAGTCTCTTAAGTACGGCCGGTAGCCATCATTTGGGAGATAGTGGGTTCGAACCTCATTGTCGATAGCCCTGAAGATGGTTTTCCGTGGTTTCCCATTTTCACACCAGGCAAATGCTAGGGGTGTGCATTAATTAAGGCCACGGCCGCCTCCTTCCCACTTCTAGTCCTGCCCTGTCCTATCGTCGCCATAAGACCTACCTATGTCGGTGCGACGTAAACGCAACTTGTACAAAAAAAAAAGAACTTTTGAACTACACCGTTAGCAGCCCTGAAAATGGTGCTCCGCTATTTCTAATTCCCCCACCCCCCAGGAAAAATATCAGAGTTGTAGGAACCTTAATTAAGACCACAACTGCTACCTTCTCAGTCGTAACCCAGTGTCATTAGAAACATAACAGGGCCAGTCCGACATTAAATGAAAAGAAAAAAGCTCACTTCCGTCATTTCACATATTTTTATTTACTACAATCTATCGTCGAGGAAGTTAGTAACTGATTTTAACAGTACTAATTAGTTTTTTATTGCATACCATTGTGTCCATCGCCGTTGGGAGTCTCTGACTAAACTGAACATCGATTTAATCACGCGGGTAAGTAAATTCTTAGTGCGCTAGTCAATAAAACGAGTATTAAAGACTAGAGATACAGCGTGTGTGTTCGGTAATTCTTGAAGTGCTTTTCTGAGTTCATCCATTTCAATGACAATTTACATCTGTCTTCGTAAAAGATGTTGGAAGCCATTTGAATAAGGAAAGTAAAGGTTTCTACTATTCATAACCACACAATTAAGCGGGATAGAGTGGTTACCTTTATGACTTGCGCTCTTTTGCCCCTGGGACATAATTTGATATTCATTTCTATTGTAGGTTGAACAAATCCCTGGGCCAAGTGAAGAAAAGCAGCCCCCGTCTCCCATTTCAACTATAAAGGTAGCTGTTGACATGGTACTTTGGTACTTCTCTTAGATTAATATCTTCCCAGTCCCAATCTCAGCTACTAATTCACACTCTGATGATGATGATGATGATGTTTGTTGTTTAAAGGGCCTAACATCTAGGTTATCGGTCCAATTCACACGTTAGAACAGACACGAGGAAAACCTTTTCACACATGCAGTGTGCCGAATCACACTGTCGGCAGCCCTGAAGATGGTTTTCCGTGGTTTCCCATTTTCACACCGGGCAAATTCTGGGGCTGTAACTTGATTAAGGCCACGGCCGCTTCCTTCACACTCCTAGACCTTTCCTAACCCATCGTCGCCATAAGACCTATCTGTGTCGATGCGACGTAAAGCAAATTGTAATAATAATAATAATAATAATAATAATAATAATAATAATAATAATAATAATAATAATAATAATAATAATAATAATAATAATTTGTGTCAATGTGGATATATTTAAGAATTCAGTTATATTTTCTTGCAGCCTGTACTTATGTAGCCTAGTTAAAATATATTTCTTGTTGCTTTTTAATGATACTGATTTTTATTGCAACATGAAATTCTATCGTAGGCCACATGGGACTGAAATACTGGTTATTCTTAATTCGCTGTGTTAGGCTATTTCGTTACATTTAGACACTCACTTAGCTTTAGCGTACTTGAAGTCGTCGAATCGGATCCCGACGTACTTGTTTGTAGTTGGAGGGTGCTGAAATGCGAGAGACCATAACATATCAGTAGATTCTCTGACACACTGAAGAATTTCTTTTCAGGACAGGCACTACAACGTGTCTTAAATTAGTTAATTATACAGTTGTAGGGTCGTTAAACATTATTATTATTATTATTATTATTATTATTATTATTATTATTATTATTATTATTATTATTATTATTATTGTTATTATTATTATTATTATTATTATTATTATTATTATTATTATTATTATTACGGTACTGGAAAGATTTTCTTCTGACCTAGGCGCTATTTCTGAATACCAGGCGGCACAAAAATACAAACGCACTATGATGCACAGGCCTAAATATTTTGGCCTTAAATTATAGTTACTGATATAAAAGGTACAAACTAAAATGAGTGTACAGGCTATCCCTTGGAAATTATAGCAAATGAAAGCAGTATAAGTGAAGTTTTGCAAAACAACAGTGTGTTTTTGGTGTGCTTTATGCCCGTACACATGTTTTGTAGTTTGAGCAGTGAAATACCCATTTTTTACTGCTCTGGATAGATCAAATTTTCCAATGATGGGCCTTTCATGTTAATAAGCATTAAATTATTAAGGCTGTACGACACTATTGATTACCTCAAACTGTTATTTATTAGGTTCATTAAACTAAATACTAAATACTGCAGACTCATAACTCAACGGAATATATTTGACATTCAAGGTAAATCTGAAATTTGAACTTTACCCGGCAACGAATTTATTACCATATGTGTTTAATCCATCCGCATAAAAATCAAACCTACTGGCTGGTAAAAATTGGGTATACCAACGTCAGAGAAACCTATGCGTCAGTCTCTTATTTCTAGTCACAATGGCGACTTTGCACCGGGGATTTTTCGAGTCCTAATGATGATGAAATTATTATTATTATTATTATTATTATTATTATTATTATTATTATTATTATTATTATTATTATGGGCTGCCTATCCGAGGCTGTAAAGTCGTTTTGGTTCACTTGAAAGGACGTGGGTTAGTTCCACAGTCGGGAGGTCGAAAAATTTAGAAACGAAATTTCCACTGCTGGAGAGGCACACGGCCCTAAGGTTCACTCAGTCCACATCAAAATGAGTACCAGATTAACTTCTGGGTGTTAAAGGCGGTCGGACGTAGAGCTGGTTACTCTATCCCACCGATTGCCAAGGTTATGGAGAGTTGAAGCTTTTACTTTCCACTCCTCCAAGGGCCTTCATAACGTTCATGGAGATGACTTCGATTTATTATTATTATTATTATTATTATTATTATTATTATTATTATTATTATTATTATTATTATTATTATTATTATTAGGAAGACGTGAACTCGTGCCTCGGTAAACCTTGCCCAACAATGCAGCAAGAGTTATCCGTACGGAAATTGCCCTTCATGGAACTAATCCTGCAGAAGCATACACTTGCAACTAAATGGCCCTTCAATACTCATATACTTTAGTACGCCTATGCTTGGGAATGGGATGGATATACTGTAACGCAATAGGTCGATAAATTTCATCCTCATGGTTCCGCAACCTAAATACTGAAACATCTGATGCGTAGGTCGTCAATTTGCTGAAGTGCACAAGTCAGCAACATTCCACCACTCTGTTTTGCTCACACATCGATAATGGGTATGACACCGATAGCTTTAGTTTTACTGAGCTTACTCTTACCTCGAGATAGAGTTCATTCACCACACTTGGATCCTCACTGGGATGACTATAAGGTAAGTCTGTCAACATTACGTTGCCCTTAAAGTGAGTTGGAACGTATTAAAATATTTTGTAATATCTATAATAATAATGTTGTTTGCTTTACGTCCCACTAACAACTTTTACGGTTTTCGGAGACGCCGAGGTGCAGGAATTTACTACCGCAGGAGTTCTTTTACGTGCCAGTAAATCTATCGACACGAGGCTGACGCACCGGACAGAGACAGGATCGAACCTGCCAAGTTGGGGTGAGAAGGCCAGCGCTCTACCCTCTGCGCCACTCAGCCCGGCTTTTGTAATATCTGTTGATGATGGTCATGCTTGTTGTTTAAAGGGGCCTAACATCTAGGTCACCGGCCCCTAATGGTACGAAATGAGACGAAATGGAACGACAAATTAAAAGTCCAAAATCCTCCATTGACCAGAATTCAAAACGTGAGAACGAAGAATGAATGGATGGATTTGAATTTAAAACAATCATTGGATCCGACCCGCAGTGCCTCACATTCACAGAAACTAACGTTAAACAATAGTATTACTGAACAAAGGACTGCGTCTATAGCATAATACTGAATCAATGACGCTTTTAGTCTAAAGGGGTCCAAAATCCAAGTCATCAGCCCCTCATAATGGTACTTATTGCTAGGAAAGCAGAACCATGGTATTTGTCATGGTGCGGTACTGATCAAAAGTAGCGTAGACTCGCGGCATTCCACACAGTATGGTACCACTCACAGGCAATGAAATTCGCACATGGAATACAGACCTATGGTGTTTCGCACATTGTGGCGTCATTTACAGGCAACGCAAACCTATGGTGGTCATCACATACGTGTACTAACTACAGGGACCCGCACTATCCGGTGGTGTTCCTCATATAGTGGATACTAATCATACGCAAGCCACAACCATGGTGTCGCTGCTGAAGTGATACTAATCACAGGTACTGTAGAAGCCGGCAACGCACTCTGTTGCTACTAATCACAAACGTATTTGGTACCTAACAGAGTGGTACTACGCGCAAGTAAAAGCGACCCATGGTGTTCCCAGCGTGATGGTACAAATCACAAGTAGTTTCATGGTTCTAATACAATCATCCCTTGGTCGCCCCTTTTAGTCGCCTCCTACGACAGGCAGGGGATACTGTGGGTGTATTCTTCGTCTGCGTCCCCCACCCACAGGGGTTTTTGTAATATCTGAAGCCACCTCTGTTCAGTTTCGACTCATATACCTAACAGTTATAAACGTATTAAAAATAGTCAACTTCACGTTCCTGCATCAACGAATCCTTTGTAGAAAGTACTTTGAAATATTTATACGGTGAAACTTATCATAACGGACACCTCTGAAATGCGGACACCTCTAAATAAGGGACCTTTTTTAAGTCGTGGGCAGAAATGCAGGGTTTTAAATGATGTAGTTACCTCTAAATAACGAACATTTTAAATAGCGGACGCCGAAGGCAAAAATATACCCAACGTTCATTAAAAATCTGTAAATAACGGACGGTGTGAAAGAAACACGTACAGTTCCTGTAATTCAGAGACAACAATGATGCTAATGGGCACGATTTGTATTTTCACGGAGTAGTTGTAATGATGTCCGCCTCTGTGGTGTAGTGGTTAGTGTGTTTAGCTGCCACCCCCGGAGGCCCGCGTTCGATTCCCGGCTCTGCCACGAAATTTGAAAAGTGGTACGAGGGCTGGAACGGGGTCCACTCAGCCTCGAGAGGTCAACTGAGTAGAGGTGGGTTCGATTCTCACCTCAGCCATCCTCGAAGGGGGTTTCCGTGGTTTCGCACTTCTCCTCCAGGCAAATGCCGGGATGGTACCTAACTTAAGGCCACGGCCACTTCCTTCCCTCTTCCTTGTCTATCCCTTCCACTGTTCAGCATAGCAGGTGATGCCATCTGGGCGAGGACTGGTCATTCTCCCCAGTTGTATCCCCGACCCAAAGTCTCACGCTCCAGAACACAGCCCTTGAGGCGGTAGAGGTGGGATCCCTCGCTGAGTCTGGAGGGTAAACAGATTGACAGTTGTAATGATTTGGTGGCAGTCAGACATATTTATTGTGTTCCATGAGTACCTAAGAGTTACAGCTCATTATTTAACAAAGTGCTTGAAGTACTGAATCTTGAGAAGTGTGGTAAAATGGCACAAGAACGTAAATAACTAACATGAAATGAAAAAGTTAAAATCATCGATATGTACAAAAGGAGAACGAGGTTTATCTCAAACCGTCTAGATCATTCATGAATAAATAAGGGAACGTTTTGAAAATTACAAGTACATTTGGAAAGAAATGAGCGACATTCAAGCTCAACGCTAAACAAATGCTCGACACAATTGGAAAATAATTCAAAAAGTTCATGTTCATGAACAAAAGTGCTTACATTTGTCTTTTGCAAATAGTGTGTACTGTATAATGTATGGAAGCCATTATTACTGGCAAACATTTTGTAATAAGATCGTATTCTGGAAAACTAGTTCTTATAGCATTCTAAGTTTTTCTCGAATAGCAGCCACTTCCTAACAGCGGGCATTTTTAAGTTTCCCATCAGTGTCCGTTATAGGGAACTTCCATTGTATCTCTCTTCTTCTTTTTCTACCGCTTTTCCCACGCCTGTGGGGTAGCGGGTGCGAACTGTGTCGCACATGTGGATTTGGCCCTGTTTTACGGCCGGATGCCCTTCCTGGCGTCAAACGTATATAGAGGGATGTAATCACTATTGCGTGTTTCTGTGGTGGTTGGTAGTGTAGCGTGTTGTCTGAATATGAAGAGGAAAGTATTTGGACAATCACAAACACCCAGTCCCCGGGCCAGAAGAATTGATCAGAAGCGATTAGAATCCACGACCCAGCCGGGAATCGAACCCGAGACCCTCTGAACCGAAGGATTCAACGCTGACCATGCAGGCAATACCATTGTATCTATATTGAACATCTGTTATACATTCACTGTACCAGGCTTAAGAGAGCTTTATTGTTTGAATAAGATTTATGATTTTCTTTTACATGCAACATTATCGGAGAATAACGTATATTAGCCTATACTAGCTGTTCTGTACCCATCGTTGAGGGGTTAGCCATTGTAATTATCAGTAATGCCACCTAGAGAACATAAGTAGCAACAGAAGAGACAGAGCACATCTCAATGATAATCAGTCAGTGTAATGTTATTGCTGATGATTTTTAGAGGCACGTATCGGCACATTTACTGGCACGTAAAATGAACTCCTGCGGGACAAATTCCCAGCACCTCGGTATCTCCGAAAACCATAAAAATGTAGTTAGTAGTCCGTAAAAACCAATAGCATTAAAACAAATATTATTATTATTAAAATTCAGGAAACTCAATCGTCAAAAATTACCAGTGTTTCGCCCAGAGTGCGGCATGGGCTCATCAGTTACATACCGCACCTTTTGCAAGACACTGGCCGGCTAGCACGCCGGTAGCGACACCACTGCAAGCCATACATGTGATAAGCACAATGCAGTGCCGACGTACTAGGGGAGAATTGCATCTCCACTTGCTATATTCCCCTCCCGGGCTAGCATGACTAATTTACCTATCTCAATCGGAAGCCATATTTTTGGCCAATTATTATTATTATTATTATTATTATTATTATTATTATTATTATTATGTCCGGCTCCATGACTAAATGGTTACCGTGCTGGCCTTTGGTCCGAGAGGCACCGAGTTCGATTCCAGACAGGGTCAGGGATTTTAACATACATTAGTTAATTCCTTTGGCTTGGGCGCTGGGTGTTTGTGCCACCTCCAATATTAGAATTCAACTTAGGTAGGGCCCCATCCACACAGATGTGCAGGTCGCCTGTACGGTGCCAACTCAAAAGACCTGCACTAGGTATCTCCGGAGGCCACACGCCATTAAATATTATTATTATTATTATTATTATTATTATTATTATTATTATTATTATTATTATTATTATTATTATTATTATTATTAGTACAGTATTAGAAGCTTAGGACATTTTAGGTCGACACATCTTGTTTTCTTCGTCTCGGTGATAGATCATTCGAGGCCTAAGTATTCAATACTCCTTTTACAGTCCCCCGCCCTCATTCTTCGTTTGGTCGTTCCACCATTTTTTCTTCTCGTTACGATAATCATCTAAACTATCTTGTCCATCATCAATGATCACGCGGTTGTGCACCTTATAAAACAATCACGCCAACCCCCATCACTATTTCTAGTTATTTAGTTATCTTCACGATTGAACAATAAAGCGCGGCCGGTATCCAGTATTCGGAAGATAGTGGGTTCGAACCCCAGCCCTGAAGATGGTTTTCTGTGGTTTCCCATTTTCACACCAGGCAAATGCAGGGGCTGTACCTTAATTAAGGCCACGGCCGCTTCCTTCCAACTCCCAGCCCTTTCCTGTCCCATCGTCGCCATAAGATATATCTGTGTCGGTGCGACGTAAAGCCAATAGCAAAAAAAATTGAACAATATTTTCACGTTAGTGATGCTCACTGTTGTTGGACTTAGCAATAAAAATGTATATCATTGAGCATCTACGTTATGGTAACTCACACAGTAAAAATGTATGAGGGGTAAAAAATTAGAAATTATATTTTCTACAGCGTTTATCATGTACAGTCTTTAGACGGAAATATTATTTGCATATATACATATATATATATTGCTAGTTGCTTTACGTCGCACCGACACAGATAGGTCTTATGGCGACGATGGGACAGGAAAGGGCTAGGACTGGGAAGGAAGCGGCCGTGGCCTTAATTAAGGTACAGCCCCAGCATTTGCCTGGTGTGAAAATGGGAAACCACGGAAAACCATTTTCAGGGCTGCCGACAGTGGGGTTCGAACCTACTATCTCCCGAATACTGGATACTGGCCGCACTTAAGCGACTGCAGCTATCGAGCTCGGTCACATATATTTGGAAATCTGTGAAAAATATAATAATCGGGAATATCTCCTTTATTATTTTTTCAAGTGGTAAAAGCGTATTAAATGTAAAAGGTCGAACATTACATTTATACAAATTTTATTATTAACAGTTTTTCGATACTACAAACACTAAAGGAGAAATTAGGTATTTCCCGTGATAACACCATTGGTTTTGCTACACCACTGTATTGAACCCTTGAAATTACCGTTTCATCGTTGGTCGTCTGCTTCGGCTGCTTCAGTAGAGCAATAATGTCGTACTCTTGGATCTTGGGGTCGTTGTGAGTTTTTTCCCCTGTCACTTCATTGATCAAACGATAGAGTTCAGAGGAAAGCACAACTACTTCAAGTGAGGAGCAAAAATGTATTTACTAAAATATTTATTCAATGTAAATCACTATAACTTGTTTATTAAATAGGCAAGAAACCTCACTTAAAAATTTCATAACATCGTTTAACGCAGTCACAATGCATAACGTGAGTGGTCAAGTTTTATTGAAATTGTTTATTATTGTCCTTCAAAGAATGAAAAGGTAGTGTAGAATTCGTGGAGAGCGAAAAACCAAAAAACGAGAATAAAGCCTAAAAATCTTGCACCATTGATCCAAACGATAACTGAGAGTTAACCCACACGATCCGTGGAAAAGTTGCCCTTCAAAATATAGAATTCCAGATTTACATTTAATGAAGGTTATCCGCCAGTCGACTATCCTATCGAATATTGGAACACCCCCCAAATGTACCTTAATCGAACCAAATCGACTACCAGTTGCTTTGGATAGATTGCGAAATATTACTTGAAAGCATGGTGTTCATTACAAGTTAACAGCAATTGTCACAATCAAAAATAAAATTCCACCATGTATTGTCATCTCATGACACCCGTAAGTTACAGAGGAATCCCGATGCTGAAACATGCATCACCCCAAATAGATGTTCAGAAGGAACCAACAACACTTGATCCGATAGGATCTTACATTACATCGTTCTGAAGGAATAAAACTGCGAAATGCAGGAAAATATAATTTATTATGCATTTAGAAGAAATGCTAAACACTGAAGTTTAAGAACAGTTTCTTTCTTTCTTAATCTGTTTATCCTTCAGGGTTGGTTTCCCCTCGGACTCAGAGAAGGACCCCTGACCTACCGCCTCAAGGGCAGTGTCCTGGAGCGTGAGACATTGGGTCAGAGGATACAACTGGGGAGAATGACCAGTACCTCGCCTAGGCGGCCTCACCTGCTATGCTGAACAAGAGCCTTGTATGGGGATGAGAAATGGAATGAAATGAAATGGCGTATGGCTTTTAGTGCCGGGAGTGCCCGAGGACATGTTCGGCTCGCCAGGTGCAGGTCTTTCTATTTGACACCCGTAGGCGATCTGCGCGTCGTGGTGAGGATGAAATTATGTTGAAGACGACATATACACCCAGCCCCCGTGCCAGAGAAATTAACCAATGATGGTTAAAATTCCCGACCCTGCCGGGAATCGAACCCGGGAACCCTGTGACTAAAGGCCAGCACGCTAACCATTTAGCCATGGAGCCGTACGGGGGTTGAGAAGATTGGTGGGGATAGAGAAGGAAGTGGGAAGGAAGCGGCCGTGGCCTTAAGTTAGGTACCATCCAGGCATTTGCCTGGAGGAGAAGTGGGAAAGCACGGAAAACCACCTCCAGGATGGCTGAAGTGGGAATCGAACCCACCTCTACTCATTTGATCTCCCGAGGCTGAGTGGACTCCGTTCCAGCCTCGTACCATTTTTCAAATTTCGTGGCAGAGCCGGGAATCGAAATCGGCCTCCAGGCGTAGCAGAGCCGGGAATCGATCCCGGGACTAAGGGGGTGGCAGCTAATCACACTAAACACTACACCACAGAGGCGGACCAATACATAGGTCAAACATGTTCATTTCACAATTTTGTTCTTTCTTTCTTAATCTGTTTACCCTCCAGGGTCGGGTTTTTCCTCGGACTCAGCGAGGGATCCCACCTCTACCGCCTCAAGGGTAGTGTCCTGGAGCTTCAGAGTCTGGGTCGGGGGATACAACTGGGGAGTATGACCGGTACCTCGCCCAGGCAGCCTCACGTGCTATGCTGAACAGGGCCCTTGCGTGGGGATGGGAAGATTGGAAGGGATATACAAGGAAGAGGGAAGGAAGCGGCCGTGGCCTTAAGTTAGGTACCATCCCAGCATTTGCCTGGAGGAGAAGTGGAAAACCACTTCCAGGATGGCTGAGGTGGGAATCGAACCCCCCTCTAGTCAGTTGACCTCCCGAGGCTGAGTGGACCCCGTTCCAGGCCTCGTACCACTTTTCAAATTTCGTGGCAGAGCCGGGAATCGAACCCGGGCCGGCAGCTAATCACACTAACCACTACACCACAGAGGCGGGCGCAATTTTGTGGCACATTATATTTGTATTTTTGTATCTGCTGCCCACAGAATTGATGGATCTCTTCAATACTTTGTATTACTGTAGAACTTAAATCTTCATAGCTTACGTTACAGTGGGAGAATTCCCCCACCCCTAAGTTCTGGAGAAAAACTTCTGGCTTCTTGACTGATTGGTTAGCGTACTGACCTTTGGTTCAGTGAGCCCTGAATTCGATTCCTGGATGGACCGGGGATTTTAACTGCGTATGGTTAATTTCTCTGTCTCAGGGACTGGGTATTTGTGATCAGTCTGAATACACTTCTATTTATCTACATGCAACAAACCACACTACCAACCATCACAGAGATACGCAGTAGTGAATACATTCCTTCACGTAGAGTAGGCGTCAGGAAGGGCACCCGGCCATAAAACTGGGCCAAATCCACTTAAAGTGCCTATCCCAATTAGAAAATGGAAAAAAATGGCGAGGAGGAAGAAGAAGAACTCCTTAAGAAACTTAAGTAACATCTTTTCAGTATATCTCGGGGTGATAAATAGCCTCCAAGGGGCAATTTATCTCCTTATAAGTACATAAATTGCCTCCCAATTTTCAAGGACGACAATCTTTATATCCGCCAATGAGTGCACCTCACATTTGTTCTACTTGATCATCCACTGAAATGACGTCGTGACGAGCGACGTTTCAGTATTCATGGGGATGTATAGACATATATATCAGGGTGTATTACGTGTTCGGTCTAAACTGAATTGGAATCTACTGCATTTTGAATGAAGAAGGTAAACATTTCTAGCCTACATCATCGATGGATACAAGTTTAGATTCCACAATAGGATGAGTACTTTACTTAAGTTTGTAAGTGCTGTTTGTTTTAAATTACTGACTATTTAAAGAAGTTTGTATTTAATCTTTTAAACTAAAGTCATGCTTAAACACATTTTAAGTTCTATGACTTTTTCTAATTGAAGCTGACCTATACTACAATTACATTTAACCACATTTTAACCGTACCAGTAATTTGTGCGAATTATGCACGTAAGCCAATATTACTGACAGTCCTATATCTGCTAATGATAAGGAAAATGTGGTTATAACGGCGTATTCATAAACTGGATGTACCTTGACTTTCTCACCAGCTCATGTAAACAGGTTTGCAAATTTACGTACCGTAGCTACTGTGAAAAGAAGGCCATTCACGCACCGTAGCTCAAGTAAACAGGAGACAATTTATGTACCACAACTTATCTAAACTGGAGAAAATTTACGCACCGCAGGTCATGTAAACAGGAGACTATTTACGTAACCCAGGTCATGAAAACAGGAGGCATTGGCGTACCGTAACTCATGTAAACAGGAGGCAATTTACGTACCGTAGCTCATGTAAACAGGAGGCAATTTACGTACCGTAACTCATGTAAACAGGAGGCAATTTACGTACCGTGGCTCATGTAAACAGGAGGCAATTTACGTACCGTAGCTCATGTAAACAGGAGGCAATTTACGTACCGTAGCTCATGTAAACAGGAGGCAATTTACGTACCGTGGCTCATGTGAACAGGAGGCAGTTTGCGTACCGTACCTGATGAAAACAGGAGGCAATTTGTGTACTGTAGCTCATGTAAACAGGAGGCAATTTACGTACCGTAGCTCATGTAAACAGGAGGCAATTTACGTACCGTAGCTCATGTAAACAGGAGGCAATTTACGTACCGTGGCTCATGTAAACAGGAGGCAATTTACGTACCGTAGCTCATGTAAACAGGAGGCAATTTACGTACCGTAACTCATGTAAACAGGAGGCAATTTACGTACTGTAGCTCATGTAAACAGGAGGCAATTTACGTACCGTAACTCATGTAAACAGGAGGCAATTTACGTACCGTGGCTCATGTAAACAGCAGGCAGTTTGCGTACCGTAGCTCATGTAAACAGGAGGCAATTTACGTACCGTGGCTCATGTGAACAGGAGGCAGTTTGCGTACCGTACCTGATGAAAACAGGAGGCAATTTGTGTACTGTAGCTCATGTAAACAGGAGGCAATTTACGTACCGTAGCTCATGTAAACAGGAGGCAATTTACGTACCGTAGCTCATGTAAACAGGAGGCAATTTACGTACCGTGGCTCATGTAAACAGGAGGCAATTTACGTACCGTAGCTCATGTAAACAGGAGGCAATTTACGTACCGTAACTCATGTAAACAGGAGGCAATTTACGTACTGTAGCTCATGTAAACAAGAGACTATTTACGTACCGCAGGTCATGTAAACAGGAGGCAATTTACGTACCGTGGCTCATGTAAACAGGAGACTATTTACGTACCGCAGGTCATGTAAACAGGAGGCAATTTACGTACGGTGGCGCATTTAAACAAGAGACTATTTACGTACCGCAAGTCATGTAAACAGGAGGCAGTTTGCGTACTGTAGCTCATGTAAACAGGAAGCAATTTACGTACGATGGCTCATTTAAACAAGAGACTATTTACGTACCGCAAGTCATGTAAACAGGAGGCAGTTTGCGTACCGTGGTTCATGTAAACAGGAGGCAATTTACGTACCGCAGGTCATGTAAACAGGAGGCAATTTACGTACCGCAGGTCATGTAAACAGGAGGCAATTTACGTACCGCAGGTCATGTAAACAGGAGGCAATTTACGTACCGCAGGTCATGTAAACAGGAGGCAGTTTGCGTACCGTAGCTCATGTAAACAGGAAGCAATTTACGTACCGTGGCTCATGTAAACAAGAGACTATTTACGTACCGCAGGTCATGTAAACAGGAGGCAATTTACGTACCGCAGGTCATGTAAACAGGAGGCAGTTTGCGTACCGTAGCTCATGTAAACAGGAAGCAATTTACGTACGGTGGCGCATTTAAACAAGAGACTATTTACGTACCGTAGCTCATGTAAACAGGAGGCAATTTACGTACCGTGGCTCATGTAAACAAGAGACTATTTACGTACCGCAGGTCATGTAAACAGGAGGCAGTTTACGTACCGCAGGTCATGTAAACAGGAGGCAGTTTACGTACCGTAGCTCATGTAATCAGGAGGCAATTTACGTACCGTAGCTCATGTAATCAGGAGGCAATTTACGCACTGTAGCTCGTGTAAACAGGAGGCAATTTGCGTACCGCAGCTCATGCACATAGGGGGTAATTTACATAACGTAGCGCATGTAAAGAGTTGGCAATTTACGTACCGTGGTTCATGTAAACAGAATGCATTTTACCGTCTCCAAACTAAAACCACGTCTTAGAAGGTAATCAGTGTATGTAAATACTGTAGATCGTCCTTAAAATTATGTCATACATCCAAATTAAAACTTGTAAATACACTATGCAAGTGTTTCTCGTTTTGGTTAGCGGTAAGTCATTCTTTTTCAATAATGTTAATGCTTTAAGTCCCACTAACTAACCATTCTTTTACAATGTTGACTCAATGAATATAACTTTAGTATTTTCACTCCGTCGAAACGTTATATATAACACTTAGAATACCATAACATACATGTAAGTAATTGTCTTTTCAGGTATGTTACTGTATATTTTCCTGAGTGTTATATTGCGTGTTTCGACAGACTGAAACAACTTGTAAGTTATACTGATAGGTGTGACGTGATGTATTACACTCAATATATCCCAAATTCTGAACAGAAAGAAACCTACTAATGACGTTAACACCCGACTTTCAAACATGCTAGGAATGTTTTGTCAGTCCTAAGCCTAGTAAAGTGTGAAGGAAAGCTGTTACGCTTACCCTCTTTAATCATTCAAGTAAGTACAAGCTCAAGTATATCAAGCTAATGCTAGAAATTCTAGGTGCTGCACCGTATTATTATTATTATTATTATTATTATTATTATTATTATTATTATTATTATTGCTATTAAAATGCCAAAATTAGCTGGTCTTGGAAAGAAAACATTAAATTAACACCCCTAACGGTGTTTTGGTTGCACCATTTTACGCCTTTTCTCAATGCAAGCATCTTCCCATTTGTTTAATACATTTTTGGCGCCTTTGTCACATTTCATTCTTAAAATAATAAACAAGAAAAATCTAACGTTGCTATAAAGACAGGGAAAGGGAAAGGGTTTCGTCTGTATAAGTTGGTTTTTCTTAGTTCCTCAATTCGCCGCTAGGATCGTACATTCCTTCACTGCATTAATCGGGAGCGTAAGTACAAACCTGTTGAGTGATTGTTGAATTATTAGCTTACTGGCCTTGTTAGTAGAAGTTTAGTGGGTCGGTAGATGCAGAGTGGGTTGTTGTCCCATATACTCTGTACTCTGACCGGCCAACCGAGCAGAGGAAAGTTGGTCACGGCTCTACCGTGGCTCTACGCCTCTGCATTCGGGAGACGGGCCTGGGGCACAATGCCGGACTTCACGCCTGGCCCCACCCGTCGGCTGTCCTGAGAATGGTTTTCTGTGGTTTTCCATTCTCCTGCACTAAGGCGAATGCCGCGACAGTTCGCAGTATAGGCCACGGCCGCCTAACCTCTCACCTTCTCCGCACATCCCCTTCACCGTAACAAATCTCCCGGCCTGAGAGACGGCGTCACCGTCTAAGAGGCCCGCCTCCCCCTTCAGGGGAGGAATAAAAACGTTTAGTAGTAGTAGTAGTAAGTTTAGTGTACATGACCAGAGTGAAGGCGTAACCTTCGGGGGAAAAAGTCTAGTACAGATGGTATTCACAACGTCGGGTCTGTTCTGAGGTGCAATGTGTGTTTTACATCAATAACAATTGATGAAGAACACCAACGTAGTCGTGTTACGCAGCATACACCTAGCACAAAACATGTGAAGAATAAGGAATCAACTATAATGTAGTAACGGTGGAGTGCGACAATAGTAAAACTCACCGACGAAGCAATGGGTTTTTTAATTTCAAGAAATAAAAATGATTTTTCTTTTTTACTGAAACAGCAAAGATATTTGTGGCATGTGGTATTCAGCTTAAAAACCCTGTTATGAAAACGTATTTGCAGAAATATACTGGGAAGTCTCTTCCAGATTCCAGTATATTTTCTACTAGATAGGAAAAACAGGTATGTTTTAAACATTTTAGTAGCACCAAATAATGGACAGCAAGTGAAACCCATGCTGTTGAATATGTACTTTCTGAATAAAACAAACAATGCCAGTGTGATGCAAAGTTTCAGTGATGCATGTGTTGTATTGTGGCCTGAAGGAATACAGTGTGATTGAGTGTGACTAGCAGTGGTGTTTCGTGCATGAAGGGATTTTGGGCGCCACCCCGCCGCTTTTTCAAAAACACTTAACATAATATCACTCTGAAACTGATTGCATAAAGATGTGCACAAATGTAGCGAAGTCGATCTTACGGTGGTATGCTGTTCAGTTATATAATGTTACATTTATGCTTTTGGCTGTAAACATCTCGTTTTTCTATTTTCAAAGATATGGCAAAAGAATTTCAGATTATGGCTGCTGTCCGCAAAGCACGATGTTTTCTCTTTAGCCCTGAGGCGCTCGGGCTGTGGCAGGAGAGCCCTCTGTAGGTCCCTTGAGTTAGCAAGTGTGCGGGGTGTGGGAGGAGCCTGGAAAGACGATATGGGCATGTGAGGGGAGGGAAGAATTCAAGCGGATGTAAAGGGTGTCCGGCGGAGCCCGCAGCGACATCGCCAAACGCTTGACAATGTACCTAGGCATTTTCCCCCACGTCTTACATTGATTGTCATTAGAGATTAATTCCAAAACATTTTACATAACAATGAATTCCATTATACAGTACTATTTAAATAATTCAATAATAATTCAAATAATAATATAAAATAAATATTTAAAATGTAACCATAAGGTGACGACACCATTCGTAGGTTGGTCAAATTGTTAAATGCGCCTTCATGCTTTAAGATATGAGCAAGACGAGAGAAATTCAGGCGTGCACAATTTATTTGTTTTCATGGTTGTCGTTATTGTAGTTAGTAATAAGTGAAACAGTGCAGTGTCATAGTAGTCTTGATTTGCAGTATTGTTTAGACTGTTAATGTGTGTGTAGTAGTGCAAGTGTTATGAAGGTAAAACTACCATACTAGTTTGGCTAGTTGCTTTATGTCGCACCGACACAGATAGGTCTTATGGCGACGATGGGACAGGGAAGGCCTAGGAATGGGAAGGAAGCGGCCGTGGCCTCAATTAAGGTACAGCCCCAGCATTTGCCTGGTGTGAAAATGGGAAACCACGGAAAACCATTTTCAGGGCTGCCGACAGTGGGGTTCGAACCTACTATCTCCCGAATACTGGATACTGGCCGCACTTAAGCGACTGCAGCTATCGAGCTCGGTACCATACTAGTTTAAATTGCATTGTAAATTCTACCTTCAGTATGTAAGTCTCGTGTGTTTAGTGTTTATATGCCTAGTTGAAAACTAAATGTTACAGTCATAATTTAAGAAGACAAGCAAGATGAGTACTGTACATAGAATTTTAAGTAGTGGCGGGAATTTAAGGAGGGTTGTAAGAACAAAAATACATACACTAAGAAATTTAGTCCGTCACTTTATAAGCACGCCGACTGACAAGCCACCGAAGGAAATGTAGCAGGCATAAGTCAAAAACGCACTCGGTTTGAAGTTTATAGAATAACCGCTGCGAAACAACCTGGAAACCTGGAAGTATTTTTCCCGGTCGATGAAGTTGTTGTGGATTATTTGTACAATTCCGATGACAACGTCAGAAAGCGAACGGTGCTTCTCTACGCTGAAAAGGATTAAGTCGTTCAGTAGGAATACCATGAAGAACGCTTGCTATGTGCTCCATCGAGAAACAGTTGTTGACCGTCTTCAACGAGCGTGTCATGAACCACTTCGCGAAGCAGGAGAGGAGGAGAGTGGATTTTGTATACAAGCAAGTCAGCTTAGGTATCGTTACCATTTTTTTGTATTATTCTCATCTATACCATCTTCCCATCACCATCGCCATAATTTTCATAATCGTCAAGGTACGAACTTTGTACTGTACTTATACTAACAGCGTTCGTAATCTACGAAAGCTGTTTTTCGGGTGTAGTTATTGAGTTGCTTGTTGGCGATGTGAGCTCTGCTGTCTTCACACGTTGACAGATACATGAACCCTTTCGTTTTCCCTGCAAGTGTTGTGATTTATTAGCCTATATTTGTTAAACCTCTACCTGAAAAGTATATCGAGTGTTGAATTTAGTGGTGATGCGGTCGTAAGAATATGTCTTTTGTCTATGTTTTAAGGATATGTAGTAGGTTGTAGGACTGCTATATTTACGACGCTTTAAGTTTCTTTTTGTTTTTTTTTTCGCTTCGCGATTTTATCTGATTTTTCGCTACGTGTTCGTTCTGTCTCGGTAGCAGATTTCAATTCAGTCAGTGTCATAGAATAATAATAATAATAATAATAATAATAATAATAATAATAATAATAATAATAATATTAATAATATTTTTCTTTCCTTCTTAAACCGTTTACTCCCCCCCCCCCCCAAAGGGTTAGTTTTCCCTCGGGTTCAGCGAGGGATCCCACCTCTACTTCCTCAAGGGCAGTGTCCTGGAGCGTGAGACTTTGGGTCGGTGGATGAAATTGGGAAAGAGGACCAGTACTTCGCCTAGGCGGCCTTACTTGCTATGCTGAACAAGGGCCTTGTGGTGGTGGGGGGGTGTAGGAAGATTGGAAGGGATAGACAAGGAAGAAGGAAAGAACCGACCGTGGCCTTAAGTTAGGTACCATCCCAGCATTTGCCAGGAATGAATGTGAGAAAAACGGAAAATCATTTCGACAATGGGTGAGGTGGGAATCGAACCCACCTCTACCGTACTCAGTTGACCCCCCGAGGCTGAGTTATCCCGGTTCCAGCTATCGTACCACTTTTCAAATTGTGTGACAGAGTCGGGAATCGAACCTGGGCCTCCGCGGGATGGCAGCTAATCACGCTAACCACTTTACAACATAGGCAGACATTATTATTATTATTATTATTATTATTATTATTATTATTATTATTATTATTATTATTATTATTATTATTATTATTATTATTATCATCATACCGGGCGGTACATCTCTACGACGCAAGTTCAAATCTTGCGCCAATTGAAACTTCTCTACTGGAGAAACCCGGAACTTTAACAACTGAACTAACTCGACTGTTTATCAGAAGATGTCACTGTGTGTTTTTGATTTGCTTTTGTTTATCAGTGATCAAGAAGTGTGGACATTCTCTAACAGATGTCTCTACCAAAAACTATGGTAATACACTCTGGTGCAATGGAATGAACTATCTTGAAGAAATATTGTATTCATAAGTTTTGTCTTTACTAAATTTTATTCTGTCATTGGTGGGTTGGCAATATTAAGTTTTCTTTCCGCCTGTTTTGAATGTAACCAATCCTAAATTTCTGTAATTAATTTCCCACCAATAAGGTGTTTCTTCATTGCCTTGTGTACAAGTTTTTGCTGTCAACCAATAAAAATTGAGTGGGTGTGCCTACTCATTCCCGAAAGGTCTCGAATTTTCCACGAGGGTATAAAAACTGCTGATTTTCTTGTCTCCGGGCCACTTCAGTAACATCTAGCTTAGTGTGTGGATATGTAGCAGGGGGGCGGGAAGAGCCCCGTTCTTCAGGCAGCAGCTCTTCATCAAGGTAATGGCCTCTTAACATCTTTATTTCTTGCTAGCTCAGCAGTTTAACTCCCGGGGAAGGTTCGAAACCTTTAATATGTAACCTATATCTTTAAAAATGTAAGCCTTTTCAATCCTTGTAAAAAACTTCACATAACTTGAACTGTAATTTGGGGATAGAGAGTGCTTTGCCCTCTCGAGTTCCCCTTCATTTTGAAGTTGAGGTGACTACGTTTTCTTATCTGTTTCTTCTCTTCCTTAATGTATTAAAGTTTTCTCCTACGAGTCACCTCCCTAGCTTGGGATTAGCCCCTGTGTATAGGCCTAGAGCCACTTAGGTTTTAAAATGTATATTTAGGAGTGCAAGTTCATGCCTCCATCCTTTTTGTTTTTGGCCATTTAAATTAACCTAGTTTTTGGACACTAAGGCCCAGTAGATTGGGTACGAGATACCCCTGTTTCTTTATAATGCCTTGATGGCAGTTTGTGTAAAAATCCGTTATTGCCTTTATAGGCTTGAAAGGTCGAGAGCGGGTCAGCACTTTATGGTGTTGTGGTAAAAGTGCCTTAGAGAGGCTTGAGATGTAAAGCGGGAGCACGAGCTCCATGTAATTAAGGGTTTTCTGCCCTTTGGTATTTTGTGGCTGTGAGCTGAGAGCTCAGACTTTGGGGCTCGCAGCCCAGAATTTGTAAAGTTGCTTTGTACCTGATTATTCTTTTTATTTCACCTAGTGAGAATTGTTAACCGTTGTTATCTGTTGAAAATATAACCTTTATTTAAATTTTAAATTCATCTTTAAGACTTGTAGTTTGACCCATTCCAGCCCGCACCTTTTTTCACCTCTGACTTCCACGGATAACTCCGTAACAAGTGGTAGCATAGCGTAGTTGAATGGGTCTCAATTTAGCCCCTCTGGAAAACATTGCTTTTGATTCGAACTCTAACAATTTTCTCAGTCGCTGGAATTCCTTGATTTTTCTAAATTTTTCTGTCATCATACACGGCCCTCGCGATGTCCTCCATCCCGGCTATTTGCGCAAGGAGGAACTGATCTATGAATTAACAATTAGAAATGTTCAATCTGGAGGCACGGTTGCGGCCGATATCACTAAGCTTAAAGATTCTCTTGATTTGCCGATTACCACCCCAACTTTGGGAGAGAAAGAGATTGATGACTCTCTCTCCACGATCACTGACAATACTACTGAGCTAGCATCCGTAGTTAGTTTTCTTGAAGGAGGGGATCCATCCCCAAATCAACTCAAAAGAGTACAGGCCAGATTGTACCACTTTTCTAATAGAGTTAGCGATCTGTTGTCTCTAAAGCTGAATGACATTCAAGGGAAGGAGGCTAGTGCTCTTCTCGACAACCTTGCTAAACTGTCCAGTAAGGTTACCCTATTGTTAACTGGGGCAGTCCCTCCCAAAACTGACCAACCCGCTACGGTAAACGTAGTTTACGAGGAAGACTCTTCTAAAGGAGAAGAAAATAGGAAATCAGTAGGAGCCCAACAAACCTCTGCCCCATTAGACAATGAATCTGAACGTCGTACCTCGTTGAATAATGCACCTTCTGAATCAGCTTCTCCGCCACTTAGGCCTCTACCCTCTATGTCACCTGGCTTCAGCAGTTTGCCCCATCCTTTAGCAATGTTGCTCAGAGGTATTTCTAAGTTTTCTGTTAACTCTACCAGTGACGTTATTTCATTCTTATAAATTCCAAGATAATGCTCTTGTTTTTTCTCTTTCTCCGTGTCAAATTCTGCAGATTATTTATCCATACACAATTGGTGTTCTATCTGACAAATAGTAAGAGCAATTGCTGATCAATCATCTATAGAAGAATTTCACGCCCATCTGTTAGCTAATTTTATTCCGGCTCGAGCTAGGTCATCACTAATTCAGAAGTACTATTACCGAGTACAGCGGCTGGATGAAAATCTTGCCGACTTCATCCAAGACATCAAATTCTACACCAGAGTATTTGCCCTCCATTTTCCAGAAGATCAAATTGTTCAGGCTATAGTGGAAGGAATTTCACCATCTTACAGGTCATACTTGTGTTTTGCGTCGCGTCCGCAAACTTTTGCCGAATTGGAAGCTATGACTGTCTCAGCCGAAGGGGTTAGATATGCCGACACACTACGTGTGACCGAGCTCGATAGCTGTAGTCGCTTAAGTGCGGCCAGTATCCAGTAATCGGGAGTTAGTGGGTTCGAGCCCCACTGTCGGCAGTCCAGAAGATGGTTTTCCGTGGTTTCCCATTTTCACACCAAGCAAATGCCGGGGCTGTACCTTAATTAAGGCCACGGACGCTTCCTTCCAATTCCTAGGCCGTTCCCATCCCACCGTCGCCATAAGACATATCTGTGTCGGTGCGACGTAAAGCAAATAGCAAAAAAAAAAAGAACACTACGCGTGGCGAGGGAGCCCCCTCCTTCTTTTAGTAATCCTCGGCCTCCACCTCGCCGACCGGTCTCATCCCGTAAATGTTATGCTTGCGGGTCACCTGACCATCTTCGGAACAAGTGTCCGCTGATCAAATCTAGCGGGACAAGGAATGAAGCAGGGTCATCTCAAGGATGTTTTAAATGCGGCGCTTTCTCCCATATTGCCAAAAATTGCCCGAATTCGAATAGCACTCCCTCCTGCTCAACTTCGGGTGCAACTTCCACCAACAATCATAAGTGACTAGTGGCTCCGGCTGAGTCGGCAGATTCATCTTTTCAAGGCTCAGCCCAGGTTAAATCCGACGAAAATTCAGAGAAAAGTCAGAACTGTTCTACATTACGATTTGAATGTCCCAAAGAATGTCTTAAGATTCCGGCGGATACCCCCGCACCTGTTCCATTTCTCAAAATTGAATTGAATAATGAACCTGTAACTACTCTATTAGATTCTGGCAGCGTGTGTTCCATTATTTCGGCCGAATGGTATTCCAAACTAAAATCTGTGTGTAAACTTCCGGATTATTGTTCGTCTTTGGTTCAATGCGTTTCGGCAAACTCCTCTCCATTAGAAATTTTAGGGTTCCTGTATGCCAAAATTAGAATTGCTAAATTTACTTGGAAATTTAAATTGTTTGTGGCTAAGCATTTGTCTTGCCCCATTATACTAGGAGCGGATTTCATGTCACACACCGGTCTTGTGCTCGACATTCAGAGCAAGTCGTGCACTTTCAAATTTGTCAGTAATTTCAAAATCCCCGTTGTTATCATGTAGTTCTGTATCATGTTCATCTGTTTCGCCTACCCAGGATGAGATGTTGTTAGACCCTAGACATCTACCTGAGGAGCAGGCTGATAGTATTCGTAAGTTGTGTCAGTCGCTTCCAGAAGTTTTTTCTCATACCCTTGGTGTTACTGACCTTATAGAATACAAGATTGAGGTTACGGATTCGATTCCAGTCCGTTTTCTACCTTATAGGCTATCTCCACCTAAAATGAAGGCTTTGAAGGAAATTATAGATCAGATGTTGAAAGATGGTATAATTCGGCCCTCTAAGTCGGCGTATTCATCGCCTATTTTCCTTGTTCCGAAACCCCAAGGTGGCTTCAGGCCTGTGAGTGATTACAGGGCTCTCAATCGGAAGGTGGTGTTACAATCTGTGCCCCTTCCCGACCTTCATTCTTGTTTTTCGTGGTTTCGGAAAGCTAAGTTCTTCACCATCTTAGACCTCAATCAGGCTTATAACCAGATACCTCTGGCTGAAGAATCTAAACATCTGACAGCGTTTGCCACGGATCGGAACTTGTGCGAATACAACCGCTTGCCTTTCGGGCTCCCCACAGGAGCAGCTGTGCTTACGAGACTGCTAGACAGGGTCTTCTCCGACATCAAATTTGAGTATTTATACCATTATCTTGATGATGTCGTCGTATTTTCTGAGACCTTTGAAGAACACCTTGATCATCTGAAAGAGGTCCTTAATCGCCTTCGTAAGGCAGGGTTAACAGTTAAGCTGTCCAAAGGTGCTTTCGCTAAACCTTCCATCTCATTTCTAGGGCACATTGTGTCGCCCGATGGTGTCGCTGTAGATCATTCTAGAACACAGGCCATCCGTGATTTCAAACCTCCCAAGGACATCAAAGGTATTGCCAGGTTCATAGGCATGGTGAATTTCTTCAGGAAATTAATTCCTAACTTCTCTAATAGAGCGGCGCCTTTAAATCTTCTTCGTAGGAAAGGCATCAAATTTGAGTGGGGGCCTTCTCAACAAGCCGCTTTTGAAGACCTGAAATTAGCTCTTTGTAATGCCCCTGTTCTTGCTATGCCGGATTTCTCGAAGAAATTCATCGTCCAAACCAACGCGTCGTCGTCGGCAGTGGCTGCAGTCCTTCTTCAAGAGACTGAACTAGGGAGGCGACCCATCGCCTATGCATCTAGGACTCTTTCGGCTCAAGAAGCCAAGAATTCCATCTATGAACTTGAAGGTTTAGCAGTCTTATTTGCTCTAGAAAACTTCCGCCTCTATCTGGATCATGTCAAGTTCGACTTGGAGACAGATAACCAAGCCTTAAGTTGGGTCTTAGGTAGGCCGCGTCGTACTGGTCGTATAGCCAGGTGGGCCATCCGAATTTCTGCCTTCCAATTTGACGTTAGGCATATTAGAGGTACTGAAAATGTTGTGGCTGACGGACTAAGCCGTATGTTTTCTAATGATGTAGAGCCCCTTGAACAGGAAGCCTGTTCTTCCCTTCCCGAGTCCATACCTGCTGGCGTAAATGCCATACTAACGGATGCTCCCATGTTGTTTAGGGATCCTGATAAATATCAACGTGAAGATCCGACGCTGGCCCCTATCATGGAAACCCTTTCTTCTGGGGAACATGTCGTCCCTTATGTATTGAGGAATGGTGTTTTGTGTTGCCCGTCGAGGCATGATCAAAAGATGAAAGTTGTGGTTCCAGCCGTTCTTGTACCAATGATCTTCAAGTACTACCATGAGACCCCATTAGGGGGGCATTTAGGTATCTTCAAAACTAGAGAAAAGATCCGGGAAATGTTCATTTGGAAAGGTATGGACGGTGAAATTCGTGAATTGGTAAAAGCTTGTAAAACTTGTTGGCTTAGTGAACCCACCATGTCCACTAAGCATCGGCTCTTGTCTTCTCATCAAGCGTCGCGCCCCATGGAACGTCTTTATATCGACTACGTAGGACCCTTCCCCCAATCTAAGGGGAACGCCAACAAATTCATTCTTGTGTGTGTAGATGGTTTTACAAGATTTTCTTGGTTATTTCCGACTAAGGTGGCTACCGCTCAGTCAACCATTTCTTGTTTATATTCTATCTTTGCTTCTTTTGGTCCGTGTCAATATATTGTGTCTGATAATGCTAAAGTCTTTACCTCTAATCTCTTTCGTAAATTCTGTTTTGATCTATCTGTCTCACATGTAACAATTTCTGTATACTATCCTCAACCATCTCTGGCGGAACGGGTCAATCGTAATCTGAGGTCGGCTCTGATTGCCTATCATCACGACGATCACTCCAGGTGGGATACATCCCTGCATTGGTTAGCCTTCGCTTTGAACTCGGCGGTTCACGAATCTCATAAATTCACCCCTGCTTCATTGATGTTCAAGTTTGTACCCAACACTCCGCTCTCTAACCTTTGGTCTCTTAGTGATATTCTACCTGAGACAATAGATCCAGATAATATTAAAGATCTTTGGAAGAAGGCTAAGGCCAATCTTAAAGTGTCTCATGAAAAGGTTAGGGAAAGATATGATCGTGGACGGAGGCCCACAAATTTGAAGGTAGGATACCAAGTTATGAACAAGAACTTTGTTCCCGCGGGCAAGCTTGCCCCCAGATTTCATGGGCCGTGCATTATTTTAGATTTTCTTACGCCGGTCACAATGTTAGTGAGCAATCCAGCCACAGAGAGGATATTTAGGGTCCACATTTCTCAAATAAAACCCGTGTAAAATTCTGGTTAACTTTGTCATTAACATTCTACTGGGAACCTGAAGGTTATATTTTTCTCTGAATCTTAGGCCTTCTGCCCCTTATATTTTATTTTTGATTTTTTTATCTGCTTTGTATAAATATTGTAAATGCTTCTCCGAGGGTACACTGCTGTCCTCTCCGTACGGCCATTACCATGCTCCCGTCTCCTGCTAAACCACACCAGTGGCAATAAAAATAAAATAAAAGGTTTCCACGCCGCTGACCCCTCAGAATCACCTCCAAGACAGTACCCTAAAACATTATATTCCAACAACAATTCTGCCGCCGAGATATTACGGTTTCAGTGCCCCCGCAGCCGTACGGTGCCGTACCGCCACTGAGGTGGGGTACGGGCCCACTCCACTCCAGTGATGTCAACCAGTGTACGGCGTGCCGGAGCCCTCCTTCCGGCCAAGGCTGATGTGCGGCGCACCAACCGCAAACTGCTCGAAGACTGTAAACAAACTTCGCATCTGCGGCGTGCTTCACCACGACTACCCTTCTCATAGTAGTGGGAGAGAGGTATCTCAGGGTACTTGAGGGGTCCGAGCGGCCTCCACTGGACACAGGCAGCGGCGGCAGGCCTTGCCGTCAAAATTAATCGGCAGCTAATGTACTTCAACAGTTACATGAACACTCTATATCTGCAATTAATACATTTTTGCTTCAAATCAACCTTTGGTGGACTTAGAAAAATATTTCCCCCATGAATTAATGTTTTTGGTTTCGCAATTCTGCTACAACAAAGAAACTGTAAAGCTGGACTTAAACTAGTCCTACCCATCTATATCAAACAACTTAAGAGACCTCCGACTACAAAAAGTTGTATTTTCTCTCCTAAATTCTTCTTCAACCTATCAGCAACAAACTTAGACCTTGTTTTTGAAAAAAAAAAATTCTTCTTCAGTGTCACCCCTTGGAAGGAATTTTGGGGGGGAGGTCTGTACCGGGCGGTACACCTCTACGACGCAAGTTCAAATCTTGCGCCAATTGAAACTTCTCTACTGGAGAAACCCGGAACTTTAACAACTGAACTAACTCGACTGTTTATCAGATGATGTCACTGTGTGTTTTTGATTTGCTTTTGTTTTTCAGTGATCAAGAAGTGTGGACATTCTCTAACAGATGTCTCTACCAAAAACTATGGTAATACACTCTGGTGCAATGGAATGAACTATCTTGAAGAAATATTGTATACATAAGTTTTGTCTTTACTAAATTTTGTTCTGTCATTGGTGGGTTGGCAATATTAAGTTTTCTTTCCGCCTGTTTTGAATTTAACCAATCCTAAATTTCTGTAATTAATTTCCCACCAATAAGGTGTTTCTTCATTGCCTTGTGTACAAGTTTTTGCTGTCAACCAATAAAAATTGAGTGGGTGTGTCTACTCATTCCTGAAAGGTCTCGAATTTTCCACGAGGGTATAAAAACTGCTGATTTTCTTGTCTCCGGGCCACTTCAGTAACATCTAGCTTAGTGTGTGGATTTGTAGCAGGGGGCGGGAAGCGCCCCGTTTTTCAGGCAGCAGCTCTTCATCAAGGTAATGGCCTCTTAACATCTTTATTTCTTGCTAGCTCAGCAGTTTAACTCCCGGGGAAGGTTCGAAACCTTTAATATGTAACCTATATTTTTAAAAATATAAGCCTTTTCAATCCTTGTAAACAACTTCACATAACTTGAACTGTAATTTGGAGATAGAGAGTGCTTTGCCCTCTCGAGTTCCCCTTCATTTTGAAGTTGAGGTGACTACGTTTTCATATCTGTTTCTTCTCTTCCTTAATGTATTAAAGTTTTCTCCTACGAGTCACCTCCCTAGCTTGGGATTAGCCCCTGTGTATAGGCCTAGAGCCACTTAGGTTTTAAAATGTATATTTAGGAGTGCAAGTTCATGCCTCCATCCTTTTTGTTTTTGGCCATTTAAATTAACCTAGTTTTTGGACACTAAGGCCCAGTAGATTGGGTACGAGATACCCCTGTTTCTTTATAATGCCTTGATGGCAGTTTGTGTAAAAATCCGTTATTGCCTTTATAGGCTTGAAAGATCGAGAGCGGGTCAGCTCTTTGTGGTGTTGTGGTAAAAGTGCCTTAGAGAGCCTTGAGATGTAAAGCGGGAGCAAGAGCTCCATGTAATTAAGGGTTTTCTGCCCTTTGGTATTTTGTGGCTGTGAGCTGAGAACTCAGACTTTTGGGCGCGTAGCCCAGAATTTGTAAAGTTGCTTTGTACCTAATTGTTATTTCACCTAGTGAGATTTGTTAACCGTTGTTATCTGTTGAAAATATAACCTTTATTTAAATTTTAAATTCATCTTTAAGACTTGTAGTTTGACCCATTCCAGCCCGCACCTTCTTTCACCTCTGACTTCCACGGATAACTCCGTAACAATTATTATTATTATTATTATTATTATTATTATTATTATTATTATTATTATTATTAACCTATGAACACTTGTACATTTAGTGACATTAGATGCCATGTAACTGAGCGGTATGGCCGCGCGTGTTAAAACGCTACGACTATGGAGCCAAGCTCTGCATTCGGGAGACGAGTGGGTTCGAAACCCACTGTCGGCCGTCCTGAGAATGGTTTTCTGTTTTACCCTTTCCACTTCCTGAAAATTGCCGCGACAGTTTCTACTCATAGGCCACAGCGTATTCTTCCACTCACCGAGCTCCATAGCTGCAGACGCTTAAGTGCGGCCAGTATCCAGTATTCGGGAGAGAGTGGGTTCGAACCCCACTGTCGGCAGCCCTGAAAATGATTTTCCGTGGTTTCCCATTTTCACAACAGGCAAATGGTGGGACTGAACCTTAATTAAGGACCCGGCCGCTTCCTTCCCAGTCCTAGCCCTTTCCTGTCCCATCGTCGCCATAAGACCTATCTGTGTCGGTGCGACGTAACGTAAAGCCAAGAGCAAAAAAAAAAGAATCCTTCACCTCTTTACCAAAATTCATTCGCATTAATTTCATCTCCATTAGCTAGTCAACTGTGGTTGACGTCAGGAAAGCCATCCGGGCGTAAAACACCCCATATAAATTATTTTGCTTCTTCCCGACCCCGTATCAAGAAATGGGACTAATGAGTAGACATACAGGTGACATGTTTTCAAATGTTCTAATATTCTTTTCCAGGATCGTCACAACAAAACATTCAAGTATATGTTCCTAGAGAGTAGACGACGCCTCAACTGGGAGAATAATTTCCAGCTGATTGATAAGCACAACGCTGAGGCGGCTTCCGGTAAACATTCTTACAGACTACATGATAACCATTTGGCTGATTTGGTAAGCATTATTTATAGGCATGATATGTTTTCTTTGATATTATTTCGTTTATTTTCTTTATTATTATTAGTAAAAGCAATAATTACTAATATCAAAATTAAGGTTTCGTTCTTAAAAATGATAAAATATGCTTTTTTGTTAACGTATGTAAAAAGACTTCGGGAACCACTGTGAAGTCTGAATGTGGGTCTGTCTGTAAATACTATTGTGATAGTACATATATCACACCCCCGAATTATATGTAGAAGTTAGAGATATTATTGTCAGTATTCGATTTATTAATATTATTATTATTATTATCATTATTATTATTATTATTATTATTTCATTTGTATATTTTGCCATTTATATTTATAAGCTGGAAGATATCCACATATGTAGGTATGAGTAATTAGTTTTGCACGAGTGGGAAAACATTGCTTTAATAACTCTGGTATTTTGAATGAGTCATATGGCTACCCCAGTGTCTGTTGTGATGTACTTGTGTCGGGTAATTCCATGAGTCATATATATATCCCAGCCTGATGAGATGAGCTTGTTGTTGTATTAGGAAAGTTTGGTGATTCATGGAATATATCCCAGAGTTTGTGATTGTCTTGGGAGGAAGAAGTAGTTCAGGGCTTGGTCTTGACAAGAGGTTCACTCATGATTGGTGGGCAAGCACCAATCCAGACGTATCATCTGAGAGGAGGGGGATATTGATGTCTATAAAGGTTGATCATACGGCGGCAACCAAGGACATTGTAAGGGACATTGTAAGGGTGATTGTAGAGGTGATTGTAAAGGAACGAGAATGAAGATAACTACAACTACAACTGGCGCTCTGTACGGGAAGGAAGTGGTGCTGATACACGGTACTGGAGTGACACGGCTGCAATGGACTGGACTTCAAACGTTCGTGGAGCGTAATCTTGTTATGTTCGTGGAAAGTGGATGATTGTGGAGAGTGCTTGCGTATTAAGTATTGTAGCACTTGTGGCGGCCTAGCATTATATGTTGGTGAAAGCTATCTCAGACTTTCCATAAATTTATGTTGAGGATCGACAGACGTGCGTATATATCTTTACAACAAGTGTTAAAATATGTGAACACAGTAGTACAAGGTACAGTATCTGTGTGATGTGATAACTGCCGATTATGAGAATCGGTAAGTCGAATTGATATAGAGACAGTGAAGGGTATTTATCTTCATACATGTACATTGTTCATCGGACTATTTACAAATGGTAACTTAGTTCTCGCTTTCGTTTTCCCACGATTGTCATTATTATTGTTGTTGTTGTAAATATGGAGTCTTCCAGCAATATTTTATGTGTGTATTATATGTATAATGTTGTATGTTGATGAGGTGCTCATGCACGGAATTTGTTCAGAATATAGTTAGCTATTTTAGAATCAGTGTTATTGATAAACCTAGGTGCAGTTCCTACCTAATTAGTCGTTTTCAGGAGGTTACGTAAGGCCTGCAGCAGATGTACCAGTACGCAGCATTATGTACACGCCCTGGGATATAAAGTCTATCATGCTCTTATCTAAATTCGAGGGATCCATTCTGGTGAACTCTGGCGCCCATACTACGGACATTTCGGTTAATTATGCTTATTAATTTTATTAAGTTTTTGAGTAATTTTATTTATATATTTTTATTCATTATTTATTATTATCATAAAAAAAAGTTACACTATACAGTCCAACTCTTGCTTCAATCAATTAATCAATCAATCAATCAATCAATCAATCAATCAATCAATCAATCAATCAATCAATCAATCAATCAATCAATCAATCAATCAATCAATCAATCAATCAATCAATCAATCAATCAATCAATCAATCAATCAATCAATCAATCAATCAATCAATCATTCAATCAATCAATCAATCAATCAATCAATAAATCATTAGTGATCTACATTTAGGATAGTCGTCCAGGTGGCAGATTGCCTGTCTGTTGCTTTCCTAGCCGTTTCTTAAATGATTGCAAAGACATTGGAAATTTATTGAAAATCTCCCTTGGTAAGTTTTTCCAAACCCTAACTCCCCTTCCTATAGACGAATATTTGCCCCATTTTGTCCTCTTGAATTCCAACTTGATATTCATATTGTGATCTTTCCTACTTAGAAAGACACCACTCAAACTTATTCGTCTACTAATGTCATTCCACGCCATCTCTCCACCGACAGCTCGGTCGAGCAGTTCGCCTCCTTTCTCCCATGTCTTCCCAGCCCAAACTATGCAACATTTTTATAACGCTACTCTTATGTCGGAAATCCCCCAGAACAAATCGAGCTGCTTTTCTTTACAGTTTTTCCAGTTCTGGAATTAAGTAATCCTGGTGAGGTTCCCATACACTGGAGCCATAGCCTAGTTGGTATCTTACCAGAGATTTATATGCTCTCTCCTTTACATCCTCACTACAACCTTAAATACCCTCATAACCATGTGCAGAGATCTGTACCCTTTATTTACAATCATATTTATGTGATTACCCCAATGAAGATCCTTCCCTATATTAACACCTAGGCACTTACAATGATCCCCAAAAGGAACGTTCAACCCATCAACGCAGTAATTAAAACTGAGAGGACTTTTCCTATTTGTGTAACTCACAATCTGACTTTTAACCCCGTTTATCATCATACCATTGCCTACTGTCCATCTCATAATATTATCGAGGTCATTTATCAGTTGCTCACAATCTTGTAACGTATTTATTACTCCGTACAGAATAACATAATCTGCAAAAAGCCGTATCTCTGATTCCACTTCTTTACACATATCATTGATACATATTGTAACGTGTTGGCTGGGTAAATAAATAAATAAATAAATGAGTACAGAACCTGGTAGCGTCCTATTTCTAAGATTTATTAACTAAGCACTACAATTACAGATTTACACACACACACACACACACACGCTTGCCGAGCCTACAACATACCTAAGTACACGGTTAGACACTTAGACGGTTCGCGTTCACTCTCTTCCTTAGTTTCGCGCTTTTTCTCACGCTACACAGTTCTACATTCACACACAATGTTCCACGTCGCACTTCTATACGTTCACTCCTTCACCGTCAGTCCGCACTGTAGCACGCTATTCCGATATCACGGCAGTCCACACAGGTCGGGATAATATCTGCTGTTCACTCAATCCGTCGAACTCCGTTCGTAGTCTGCACACGCCGTCACCCAGTGTTCCCTTCGCGCTGCTCCAGAACACCCAAAGTTCTTCTCCAGCAGCCGGATCCAAGAGACTCACACACACACGTCCTCAGCTCCAACAGGCAGATACTCCATCGGGCTGACATCCCCAGCCCAGGCTACCAGCAAACTCAATCTCTCACTCACTCACTCACACACTCACTCACTCACTCACTCACTAACTCACTCTCAGTCTAACTCTCACTGACTGCAGGCAGGTCGTTCATCTCTTATATCCCTGCGCTGGCCCTTCTAGAATAGTCCGGATGCTCGATTAATCCAGGAACCTCGCGAAATGGAAGACTCCAGAGTAATCGTGGAGTCATTTCCATACTCCTCTGCTACGGGACCGCGGGCGGAAGCGAGTGGGCTGGCCTAGCACTTTAGTGCTGCTCGTGATTGGCGCGGTTGAAGTAAGGGGGTTGGCCGTATATGGTGACGAGCCGGGCCCATAGCAAGTTGGCATGGCGGATGCTATACCCATTACAATATATAAGAGAACTTAAAGGTCCAATAATACTGCCTTGAGCAATCCCCCATTTAATTATTACTGGGACGGACAAAGCTACGTCTACTCTAATTCTCTGAGTTCTGTTTTCTAGAAACATAGCCACACATTCAATCAGTCGTTTGTCAAGTCCAGTTGGACTCATTTTTGCCAGTAGTCTCCCATGATCTACCCTATCAAATGCCATAGATAGGTCAAACGCGATACAGTCCATTTGACCCCCTGAATCCAGGATATCTGTTATATCTTGGTGGAATCCTACAAACTGAGCTTCAGTGGAATGACCTTTCCTTAACCCAAACTGCTTTCTATCAAACCACTTATTAATATCATTTTTGCTAGTGGCTTTACGTCGCACCGTCACAGATAGGTCTTATGGCGACGATAGGATAGGAAAGGGCTAGGAGTTGGAAGGAAGCGGCCATGGCCTTAGTTAAGGTACAGCCCCAGCATTCGCCTGGTGTGAAAATGGGAAACAACGGAAAACTATCTTCAGGGCTGCCGACAGTGGATTCGAACCCACTATCTCACGGATGCAAGCTCACAGTCGCGCACCCCTCACCGCAAGGCCAGCTCGCTCGGTCTTATTAATATCGCAAACATGGCTAATATAGTACAAAAGAATACATTCCCAAAGCTTACATGCAATGCTTGTCAAACTGACTGGCCTGTAATTTTCAGCTTTATGTCTATCACCCATTCCTTTATACACAGCGGCTACTATAGCAACTCTCCATTCATTTGGTATAGCTTGGTATCATTTGGTACAGCTCCTTCATGCAAACAATAATCAAATATGTACTTTTGATATGGTACTATATCCCAACCCATTGCCTTTAGTATATCCCTCAAAACGTTATCAATTCCATCTGCTTTTGTAGTTTTCAACTTTTGTATCTTACTGTAAATGTCATTGTTGTCATAGGTAATTTTTAATACTTCTTTAGTATTAGTCACCTCCTCCATCTGGACATTATCCTTGTAACCAACAATACATACTGCTGACTGAATACTTTCGCCTTTTGAAGATCCTCGCATACACACTCCCCTTGTTCATTAATGATTCCTGAAATGTCCTTCTTGGAACCAGTTTCTGCCTTAAAGTACTTATACATACTCTTCCATTTTTCATTAAATTTGTATGACCGCCAATTATTTTTGCCATCATGTTATCCTCACCTGACTTCTTTGCTAGATTTAATTTCCTAGTAAGTTCCTTCAATTTCTCCCTATTTCCACACATTTCTAACTCTATTTCTTTCCAACCTGCAGCTCCTTCTTAGACTCTTTACTTCTCTGTTGTAATATAGTGAATCTTTAGCATTCGTTACCACCATTAAAGATACAAACATGTTTTTAGATTCTTCAAAAATTGCTTTAAACCCATCCCAGAATCTGTTTACATATTTATTTACCATTTTCAACCCATCATAGTTACTTTTTTTAAACTCCCTCATGCCTGTTTTATCAGCCATATGGTACTGCCTAATGGTCCTAATTTTAATACCTTTCTCTCTTTCATATTTATTTTTAACTACGACTAAAACTGCTCCATGATCACTAATACCATCTATTACTTCCGTTTCTCTATAGAGCTCATATGGTTTTACCAGCACCACATCCAGGATATTTTTCCTTCTAACCGGTTCCATATCTTTCTGAATCAGATGCCGTTCCCATACTTACTTATTTGCTATTTGTTGGTCATGCTTCCTGTCGTTCGCATTACCTTCCCAATTGACATTTTGGTAAATTGAGATCACCCGCTACTATCACGTTCCTTTCCTTATCGTTTACCACAGCTGATAATCTTATCAAATAATTATATATCAGCGTCAGCGCTACCATATCCCGGTCTGTACACTCCAAAGACATCAAGTTGCCTATTAGATGAGCCTTATACCTAGAATTTAATGATTGCAATCTTTAACTTTTTAGTAGCTTACAAATTCTTCTTTCACCAGAATGAATACTCCCCCTCCTGCCATTACTCTCCTATCCCTACGATACACACTCCAGCTTCGTGAGCAATTTTCTGCATCTATGATATAATTTCTCAGTCATGATTCAACTCCTATTACAATATCTGGTGAGTATATATCTGTTAAATTACTTAATTCTATTTCTTTCTTTATAATACTTCTACATTTCAACACTAACATTTTTATGTCATCCCTACTTGACTTCCAGTTCCCTGTTCCCTTATCACCGCTCCCTAGGCCACCCCGTTTCCCTGAATGTATCTCCCTATAACCCTTCTAAACAAATTTCCTAACTTGGATGTACCACTGCGGTTTAAGTGAAGGCCATCTGAGCGCAGGTCCCCCTATCTCCTACCCACCCATTAGGATCTAGAAATCTCACTCCCAGTTTCCCACATACCCACTCCATAAGTCATTTAAATCCCCAGTCACCTTCCAGTCAGTATCCCAGTTCGTCCAAACTCACCGTTTATCTGCACCATGCTAATTGGTCCATTTTGTGGCCAGCGGTCAGTGGGATGCATCTCGTTGGCCTCCAGATATACAGTCCTACTTTTCTCTCTTCCTTTTTTTCCCATTGGTTTAACGTCACATTAACGCATCAAGGTTTTCGGCGACGCAAAGATCGGAAAGGGCTTGGATCGGGAAGTTACCGGCCGTGACCTTAATTATTAAGGCCTGGTGTGAAAATAAGAAACCACGAAAAATCATCTTCAGGGCTGCCGATGATGGGATTCGAACCCACCACCTCCCGAATCCAAGCTCACAGCTACTCGCCATAACGGCACGGCCAACTTGCTCGGTATACAGCCTTACTTCAAGCGAATGTCGGTATGCAGTAAACCCGGAAATACAAGCGATGGTATACATGAAAAATCGAAATGCAAGCGTTGTAATGCAATAAACCTGGAAACACAAGCTATGACATCAATAAACCTGGAAATACAAGCTATGGCATCAGTAAACCTGAAACATACAGTAAACCTGGAAACAAATGCTATGACATCAGTAAACCTGAAACATACAATAAACCCGCAAATACAAGCTATGACATCAATAAACCTGAAACATACAGTAAACGTGGAAATACAAGCTATCACATCATTAAACCTGAAACATACAATAAACCCGCAAATACAAGCTATGACATCAGTAAACCTGAAACATACAGTAAACGTGGAAATACAAGCCATGGGATACGTTAAATCTGGAAATGTGATTGGTATACAGAAAACGTGGAAAGACGAGTGATGGTATACAGGTTAACTACTCGGAAATACAAGCGATGGCATAGCCTATAGAAAATCTGGAAATACGAAGGATGACATACAGTAAACCTGGACATCGGTAAACAAGCAATGATATGCTGCAAATCTGGAAATGTAAGGGATGATACACAGTTAACTCGTTAATACAAACGAAAGTATACAATAACCTCGAAATACAGGCGTCAGTATATAGCAAACCTTGAAATTCAGCGTCGATATACAGTAGACCAGAGATTGTTAGTTACTGACGCTACTCTTAAGTACGCAGTAAGGTTGTCTGCTATACTCCGATTGTCTAGTCTTGCAGTGAGGGCTAAATTATGTACCTGTAACGTTTTTTCCTTGGAATTCCACTGTTGAAGGAACGATTAACATATTATACAACCTGTCATATCCTCTGAAAAGATATGGAATGACGCTCTGTGGGACATTCAGTGCATGAGGTACTGTAATCTGAGCGTGCACAGCCTGAAATCACATGATGATTCTTCATCGCCCATCATACTCGACAAGAGATCTGCGAGTTAAAGCAGTTGAATGCATATCGCTTTCACAGATGAACGCCCACACTTAAGGATCCATTTTAATCCTGTTACGATGCTACCTACTTGCCTCGTATAGTGTTTACAGTAGAAGTCTGCAAACCACCAGTTCGTTCGTTCACCCTCATTCGAACCTCATCCGGTCGACCTATCTCGGTTGGCTAGCCGCATGTAGTCCGATGTAAGCGGCTGGTGCGCTTACGGAGGGAGAGTATCATCGACGTTACGACGAAGAAGCTTAAAAGACGTGAGAAAAGGAAGTATCCGACTGTAAAATGTTGCACACTATGCAAATGTTAACGAAAATTGCATTGAAGTAATATAATCACAAAATTACTATAAACACTATGAGATCAACTGTCCGGCCCCACGGTGTAGAGGGCAAGGCGTCCGCCTGTTTGATTCTTTCGGGTTCGATTCCCGGCCGGGCTGGGGGTTGTAAATTGTAATTATTAATAGCCCTGGCTTGGGGACTGGGTGTTTGTGTCGTCCGTAACGTTCCTTTCCTCACACTCATTACTCTACACTTCCGCAACTACACTTACACGCAGATTCCTATCATGTGGTGAAAGTAGTGGGAAAAGATCTTCAGAAGTCGACGCCACGAACAAAACAAAAAAGTGAGATCAACTTGTCACGTTAGTAGACACGGAACATTAACTTGTACTGTCCTTCGCATCGTCAGAAACATTCGCCGTTATTGTTTTGTCTGTTTTAGTACATAATGAATCAAGAGAGCGTCATTTGCTGTACCTTGGTTAAACGAGCTCTTTTATTTTTGGTCACCAATAAAGTTACCCGCTGAAATGAAATTTCTTTCACTTCCCGCCCTGGAGGCTGGAATAGACAATATTTTCTTCGTTAGGAGAGCAAGTCTTGCATATAAAGTGTTGTCATCAGAAAGGCGATATTTTAATAAATAAATTGTTGTAAATTGTACGCAGTCACGGGTCAGTGAGACACAACACACACGGTTCATTATCGGCACACTGGACATTGGCGGGGAGCCTAACTTCCTCTGAACCAATACATACAGAGCCATGGTACACTGAAAGAATCGTATGCTATAATGGACTCTCGACCTCAGCTCATTTGAAAATAATACTCACTTGCATTCACTGTCCTCTTCTTACAGGGAGGTTTAAATAATAGATGGATTTATTTGAAGTATTAAAAAGGCAGTCAAAACATAATTCTAAAGTACCGTAGCTAGTAAGTAGGTAGGCTATCGGGTTATACTATTTACTAGTTTAATAGTAAGTAAACTCGTGTCGTCGTTCCGAGGGGATGCAGCTCTTATCAGGCACACCCCCAGTGGAGGTGAGCTGCATGTACAATTTCAACCACATTCCAGCCCTCCCGCCATTCTTAAATTTGTGGCAGTACCGGGAATCGAACCCGGACCCCCGAGGACGGCAGCTAATAACACTAACCGTTACGCTACGGAAGTGGACTACTAGTGTAATGAATGTTAGTATTATAACTTAGTTGACATTTGACAATTAAACTCGACTCTAGCCTGCCCTATGACTATGAGTCATCCTCATGACCACTCAAAAGTACCTGTTTTATATTGGGAAGAACGCTCAGTATTCTCTCAGTCCGTACGTCATATCGTTGCACAAGACTTCAATCATATGTGGACAGTAAGTGAGCCGACTGACGCAATAACTTAACCAACAGTATGTTGAATCAGAAAACCAGTGGGCTACTGTACATCTCGGGTAGCCTATACAAAATACGACGATTTAAACAATACTCTGCTGATAGAAAAATACATATTGTAAAAATGACTGAGTGAGTTGGATGTGCGTTTAGTATCTCGTAGCTATGCGCTTGCATTCGGGGGATGGTGGGTTCGAACCCCACCGTCGGCAGCCGTTAAGATGGTTTTCCGTAATTTCCCCATTTTCGCACCAGGAAATGTTGGGACTCTACCTTAATTAAGGCCATGGCTGCTACCTTCCTAATCCCAGACCTTTCCCATCCTGCGTCGCCGGAGACCTTCGATGTATTAGAGTGAATAGCATTTATTTCTAAGAAAGGAGTTCATAGTATGAAGATCAGATGGCAGCAGCGAGCACTGATAGCTGTTGCTGCTCTCTTACCAGTACATACTACACAGATGCAGTAGGAGTGGTGACTCAAATATGCCGTGAATCGGATCACTGTATCGATTCAGTAACGTGAATGGAATCAAATGAATCCATTCAGTAAAATGAATCGAATGTCCCATCACTACTTCACTATGTCAAAGACACCATCCATCCATCCATCCATCCATCCATCCATCCATCCATCCATCCATCCATCCATCCATCCATCCATCCATCCATCCATCCATCCATCCATCCATCCATTTCAGCGTTCACTCTGCAAGTCTCTGTGAATTAACTAAACACCTCCCCATTCGTCTATCTGGAACTAGGTCGATGGCCTCAGTTTCACATCTCTCATCACGGAATCATTAGAAAGAAAGCAAAGGCCATGAAAGCCATTGTAGAAGTTAAATGTGAAGGGTTCTACTATCAGTAACTTAGGCACTAAATGTTATTAAGTGAACGTGCAGGAATATGAAAGATATTGACATGTATGAATTAAGACACGATGCCCACAATCATCTGTGGAGTAGCATTTTAAATCTGACAGACACTGATGAAAAAATAAATACATTTAATTCATTAATACACATTCTATACAACAAACATGCACCGAAAAGACAGATCAGAATATCCCGCAAACCTAATCCATGGCTAACCTCTGCAGTTAAAAATATGATGTCTCAACGTAATGCTCTTTACCGACATTACAAACGTACTGAGGACCCAAATGAATATGAACATTATAGAATAATTAGGAATAAAACTAAACAAATCATCCGTAATCTTAAATTTAAATATGTTCGGAAATCAGTAAGTAACCTAAATACTGCTAGAGCCTGGAGACATCTCCGAGTCATGAGCATAGGAAAAACACATGAACAGCTTCAGGTACCTGACATTCCACTCGACGATTTAAATTAGTATTTCACGGAAGAGAGAGCTCAGTCTGATCCGCTTAACAGACCACACGTAAATAACGTCCCGGCATCTGTCCCACAAAATCGCCCTTGCTTTGCCTTTCGTATCGTCAGCACCAATGAAGTCTTCTGTTCTATTAAATCCAAAGCAAACGGTGTCGATGAAATTCCTATTACTTTCATACTTACAGATCGTAAGCAACGTGTTACAGTGCAAGATACTGCTTCTCAGTGGCGACTCCGGAAGGTAGGAACCCCCCAAGGTTCTGGTCTTGGTCCCCTTTTGTTTGTCCTCTAAATAAATGACATCTCCTCTAAAATAAAGTATAATAGATATCACCTCTTTGCCGACGACCTCCAAATTTACTGCCTCGTTAATATAAATGATATATCGAATGCAATAAGAGATATTAACTCCGACCTTCAACAACTCAGTGTGTACGCCACTGAAAACTCTCTCCTCCTCAACCCCCCAAAAACTCAAACAATCATTATCGGTTCTCAGAAATTATTAAATGTCATGTATAAAAGTTATGATATTACTCCGGTGACATTAAATGCCACCGTAATCCCGTTCAGTAAGGAAGTGAAGAACCTAGGTATGACCCTGACTGAAACTTTTGACTGGTCTGCACACGTAAGAAATACATGTAGAAAGATGTACGCGACGCTACACCCTCTGAAACGATATAAGGATATTTTGCCACAAGACGTAAAGTTAAAACTACTCCAAACTTTGATACTACCAATACTTGACTACTGCGACATTGTCCTCATTGATGCGACACGTGAACAAACTATGAAACTTCAACGAGCGTTGAACTCTGGTCTTCGATTTATTTTTAACTTGAGTTACGATGCTCACGTAACCCCTAGTTACACATTTCTTTCCTGGCTGAAACCCGAGAGGCGACGGAAATTCCACGTACTTACGTTGATATATCGAACTCAGAAGGAAAATCTACTCAAATACATCTCTTCAAAATTCCATTTATTATCCTCATTCCATAATTGTAACTCTAGATCTGACACTTCCCTCGCTATTCCCGTCATCCACTCTTCAATATATAACGGATCTTTCCTTGTGGCTGGGTCACGACTTTGGAATTCACTCCCAGCTGCTGTCAGGAACTCAAACTCAATATCGAAATTTAAAACTGCATGCAGAGATTACCTGTTGAACACCGCTGATTGTTTCGTGTGTATGATGACGTATGATAGGTTGTGTGATTATTATTATTATTATTATTATTATTATTATTATTATTATTATTATTATTATTATTATTATTATTATTATAGTGTAATGTACATAATATTTACCTTCTTACTCATGTGCATAGATCACTTTTATGGTCTTACTTATATTTCCATTTACTTTATTACTTATTGTATTCTCTTTATGCTTTGCTTATTTTTTCAGTTTGTATATTACTTTTTCATTATGACTGTCTCTTTCTCATTATCTTTACGCTCCGAATTTTATTATATTTTATTTGTTGAACTCTTCTTTCTTTCTTCATTATATGTTGTCCAAATTTGTAATTTTTAGCTTATTTTTGATTTTCTGAGAGAATAGTACATTTCTTTTATATATATGTTATCTGTAAATTAATTATGTGGTTAAGTGTAAGAGAGGCCCACGAGCCCTAATTTCGCCACTGCTAAAGTCAATAAATAAATAAATAAATAAATAAATAAATAAATAAATAAATAAATAAATAAATAAATAAATAAATAAATAAATAAATAAATAAATAAATGTCTCATAATAATAATGATAATAATAATAATAATAATAATAATAATAATAATAATAATAATCAAGGGCAAATATATTCGTAATCTCCTTAATTGATTTCAAAAAGTCATATAATTCGATTGATAGAGCATCCCTTTGTGTCAGTCCTGAAGGAAGTGGGTTTGGATAAGAAAACAACTATCACAAATACGTTTTCGGAAGTTCATGGGTGAACTATCAGACTGCTTCGATATAAGAACAGGAGTACGACAGGGGGTTGGGCTCTCGCCGTTGTTGTTCAGCTGTGCGTTTGAGACAGTAGTTAGAGAACGGAACAAAATATAGAGCGGAATTAGACTGGGTTTCAAAAAGAAGAACCTTAAAATCAATTGCTGCTACTACTGCTACTACTAAAACGTTTTCATTCCTCCCCTCTGGCGGAGGCTGGCTTCTTAGACGGTAACGCCGTCTCTCAGGCGGGGAGATTTGTAACGGTGAAGAGATGCACAGAGAAGGTAAGGGGGTTGGCGGCCGTGGCCTATGGAACTTTCGCCTTAGTGCAGGAGAATGGAAAACTGCGGGAAACCATTCTCAGGACAGCCGACGTTTGGGGCCAGCCGTGAGGTCCAGCCCTGTCCCATCTCCCGAATGCAGAGGCATAGAGCCACGGTAGAACCGTGGCCACCACTCCTCTGTTCGGTTGGCCGGTAGGAATGCAGAGCTATTGGACCACGCACCAGCCATGGCCACATGTGGGCCGAGACCCACTCTGCATCCACCGGCGAAATCAATTGTATTGCTTTTGCCGATGATATGGCTTTGTTTGTTGAAACAATGGAGGAAGCAAATAGCAAGGGAGCAAATCCTTGAACTAGAGAAACAAGCAGGTAAAAAAGTCTTCACATCTCCTTCGAAAAATCCAAAATCATGGCAAACAACAAACACCCACATAAATACCCCAAAGTCAAACAACAAAAGATTGAAATAGTAAAAGAATTCAAATATCTCGGAGAATGGATTAGTTGGAATGCTGTGGAATTCAGCAAAAATAAACTTGAACTGGCCTTCCAACTAACAAAACAAACATACAACAAGAAATCCCTTTCGTGCAGGTCTAAAATTAGACTTTATAAAACAGTGATTAAACCAGAAGCACTATTCGCAGTAGAAACACCGCAAATCGCATTATCGTGGCGCTAGTATCGGCCCCATGACGTTACACATCACGGCTGCATTGTGAGAGAGCGTCAGTTACCTGTGAGACTGGACAGAGTGACGGTGACGGTGAGTGGGTCAAGAATTATTTACGACGACGAAGAGGCCAGTATCAACAGCTCACTGCGGTTGAACGCGGCCATACTAGCTACGTGAAAGTGGAAATTCCTTCTGCGCTTTTGCAGAACGACTTGGCAGGAATGTCTCCACTGGCACGCGTTCTGGCAGTATTGGTCACGAGAAGGTACGCTCGCAAAAAGACCTGGCCCCGGACGGCCCCGTGGCACCACCGAGAGGGAGTTCGGCGCAGATGACTGCATCTGAGCAGCAATTCGAGTGGCAGTTGGCACCACAGTGACGCAACGAAATGTTCGAAATCGGTTACTTTAAGGAGAGCTCCGAGCCCTGCGGCGTGCATTCCACTTACACCAAACCACCACCGTCTGCGACTTCAGTGGTGTCAAGCGAGAGCTCATTGGAGGATGGAATGGAGGTCCGTTGGGTTTTCCGATGAAAGCCGGTTCTGCTTAGGTGCCAATAATGGCCGTGTGTTTGTTAGAAGGAGGCCAGTTGAGCGCCTGCATCCCACCTATCTGCGGCATCGACACACTGGACCCACACCGGGAGTTCTGGTCCTGGGAGCAATTTCCCATGACAGCAGGAGCACTCTCGTGGGTATTCCACGCACCCTGACTGCAGATGTGTACGTCCGTCTGGATATTCGACCTGTTGTGCTGCTCTTCATGAACAGCATTCCCGGGGGTGTTTTCAAACAGGATAATGCACGCCCCCATGCCGCTGTTGTAACCCAACGTGTTGCCTTGGCCTGCTCGATCCCCCGATCTGTCCCCAATCGAAGACGTATCGGACATCAATGGAAGGCAACTCCAGCGTCATCCGTAACCGACATTAACCGTCCCTGTATTGACCGACCAAGTAAAACAGGCATGGAACTCCATCCCACAAGCTGACGTCCGGCACCTGTACGTCATAATGCATGCACGTTTGCATGCCTGCATTCAACAGTCAGGCGATTACACCGATTATTAACAGACCAGCATGGAAGATTTCCGATGGCTTTCCTCGCACGGATATTAACCTGTAGTCTTGTAGGTTTAATAAATTAAATACGTTACCTGCGCAAATATATTGCCAAAATTTCCGAATTTTACATTCCTTATTTCGTGGTGTTCGGATATTTTTTCCGCCAGTGTACATTAAGAATGAAACACTCTACAAGAAAACTGAAAAACTCTCAAATTCCATGCAAAAAAGAAGGATAAATGTTTACGGTCATCTTCTCAGAATGAAATTTCATAGATTAACCAAACAAATCTTTGACTTCTTCCGTAACCGCAAAACAAAATCCAACTGCTTTAAAGGAACTGAAAAAGACCTAGTAAAATTAAACATGACAGGAAATTCACTATTCGATCGAACAAGTAAAGAATAAACTAAAGACGAAACTATAAGGTTCCAAGACAAATCTACATCAAAAGCCTAACCTATTATCTCGGAATATCTCGAAAATCAAAAAGAATGAAGAAATACTCGGCACTTAGAAAAGAACAACACACAAAGAAATGATTGATTCAACATATCCCAAAGAGGGCGAAACGAAAGAAGAAGAAAACCATAGTAATAACTGTACCAGGGGTACACTTTCCCCGGCTATATAAACTGCGCGCCTTCTCTAAGGCCATCTATGTCAACAGCTTGAACTTGTGAACTCCCAGAAAACTTCGTCTTCTATTGTTTGTTGTCTCTACCATCGATTTAGTTTCTTTCTCTTCTGGACTAAATCTTAACTACTGGATAGAGTAATATTCATTTTTCGAGTTGGCAAACCCTTTCTTCCTGAGGATTGTTTTGTTTATGTACCGAAGTTGTCAACAGTTCAGCTGGTTTCTCCTCGATTGTAATCAACCTATCAGATACTTGGAAATATGTTCTCTGGCCAATTTAAACCGCTGGTGTGTACAGGAATGCAGACTATCAGTAAAGAGTTATGGAAGTTTCCCTTTATGGTACTATAAAAACAGGGCACTTTAGGGCCGTCCTGTCCGAATCGCTCCAGTGCTTGTGAGTGCGACTTGACGGAGGCTGAAAGGAGATAGGGGCGAGGCCTGCATGAGGAAGTTCCAACGGCACAAGTAATGGCAGAATTTACCTAGACATGTGATAGCCCCTGCGGGTAGTTTGAGGGGAAGGTTTCAACCACTTTTCTTTTAATGCAATTTTGTAAACTGGTGGTTTCAATGTAGCATCTTCGGCAAGTCTGAGCACTCTCGATTTACTCCCTACTGGAAAATCTATATATATAAAAAAACTTGTCCTGACCGACTGACTGACTGACTGACTGATTCATCATCGCCGAGCCAAAACTACTGGATATAAAGAAGTGAAATTTTCGGGATACATTCATATTAAGATGTAGGTGCTCGCTAAGACAGGATTTTTGGATATTCCGTCGCTAAAGGGGTGAAAAGGGGAACGAAATTTTAAAATGAGTGTACCTATATCTCAAAACTTAAAAAGTTTACAGATGTAAAAATTGGTATTTGGAATTTTCTTTAAAAATAAGGTAATACGATTTTTTTTTGTTCTCAGAAAATCCCAATAGGAGGGGTGAAAAAGGGTGAAAAACTGGTTGAATGCCTTTAATCAGGATACCGGTAATTATATCTCTGAAACTGAAAATATTACAGACCTGAAAGTTGGTATTTTTGATCTCTTTTAAAAATAAAGGAAAATATATTTTTTTGTTTTTGGTAAATCCAATTAATGGGAGGGTGAAAAGGGGGTGAATTTTTAAAACGAGTTTATCTATATCTCAAAACTTTGAAAATTTACAGATGTAAAAGTTGGTATTTAGAATCTTCATTAAAAATAAAGAAACACGTATTTTTTGTTTTCGGAAAATCCCAATAGGAGGGGTGAAAAGGGGTGAAAAATAGGTTGAATGCCTATAATGAGGACACTTATATCTCAGAAAATGAAGACATTACAGACCTGAACATTGGTGTTTGGGATCCCCTTTAAAAATAAAGAAACACTTGTTTTTTGTTTTTGGAAAATACAATTAATGGGGGGTGACAAGGGGGTGAATTTTTAAAATGAGCGTATCTATATCTCAAAACATTTAAAGTTTATAGATGTAAAAATTGGTATTCAGAATCTCCTTTAAAAAAAAGAAACACGTATTTTTTGTTTTCGGAAAATCCAATAGGAAGGGTAGAAAAAGGTGAAAAAGGGGTTGAATGCCTTTAATGAGGCTACTTATATTTCAGAACCTGAAGATATTACAGACCTGAAAATTGGTATTTGGGATCTACTTTAAAAATAAAGAAACAGGTAATTTTTCGTTTTTGGAAAATCCAAATAATGGGGGGAGAGTGAACAGGGGGGTGAAATTTTAAAATGAGTGTATCAACATCTTAAAACTTTTAAAGTTTACAGATGTAAAAATTGGTATTTAGAAACTCCTTTAAAAATAAAGAACATGTATTTGTTGTTTTCGGAAAATCCCAATAGGAGGGGTGAAAAAGGGGTTGAATGCCTTTAATGAGGATACTTAAATCTCAGAAACTGAAGATATTACAGACCTGAAAATTGGTAATTGGGATCTCCTTTAAAAATAAAAGTTTTTTTTTGCTTTTGGAAAATCCAAATAGTGGAGCAGGGGGTGAAAACGGGGTGGATTTTTTAAATGAGTGTATCTATATCTGAAAACTTTTAAAGTTTGCACATGTAAAAATTGATATTTAGAATCTCCTTTAAAAATAAAGTAACACGTATTTCTTTTTTTTCTGTAAATCCCAATAGGAGGGTTGTAAAAGGGTGAATAATGGGTTGATTGCCTTTAATGAGGATACATATATCTCAGAAACTGAAGATATTACACAACTGAAAATTTTTATATGAGATCTTTAAAAATAAAGAAACACGTATCTTTTTGTTTTTGGAAAATCCAATGAATGGCGGTTAAACAGGAGTGGCAAATTTGGGTGAAATTTTTGCAAAGGTATATCTACAGAATATCTGAGAAACGTAGAATGTCACGGACGTAAAAAGTGGTATTTGGAATTTCCTGTATATGTAAAGTAACATAGGTGATTTGTTTTTGGAAACTCCTCTTAAGGGGAACTAAAACGGGGATGAAATTTTAAAATGAGAATTATACAGTATATCTCAAAAACTGCACAGAAGTGAAAAATGGAATTTCTTATCTCTTAAAAATAAAGAAACGCGTATTTTTAGTTTTCGGAAATTCCACTTGGGTGGAGGGGGTAAAAGTGACTGAAAATAGTGTTGAATTCTTTTAATTAGGCTACTGTTATCTCAAAAATGAAGATGTTACAGAAGTGAAATTTGATATTTGGAATATGCTTTAAAAGTAAAGAAACACGTATTCTCGGAAAATCCGATGAATTGGGGGGGGGAGGTGAAATAATGGAAAAATTAATTGACTTAATTGTATGAGAATACTTACATCTAATAAAAACTAAAGTTGCTAGGGCTTACAGACGTGAAAATTGATATTTGGATCCCCTTTAAAAACAAGGAAAAAAACATTTTCGTGGGGGGAATCATCTTGGGGGGCTTGAGTGAAAAGGAATTGAATTCCTTTCATGAGGACACATAAATCAAAAACTGAAGAAGTTAGAGTCGTGATAATTCGTATTTAGAAGATCCTTAACTATTAAATAAACAAGTATTTTTTGCCGGAATATTCACTTAAGGGGGGGGGAGGTGTGTGAAAGTAAAAAAAATTAATTATTTTTATCTCAAAACTGAAGGTAATAGACGTGAACATTGGTGTTTGGAATCTCCCTTAAACATAAAGAAACATCCTTATTTATTTTTGGGTGGGGGTAAACTTAACGGCGGTGGGGTGTAAAAAGGAGGTGAGACGAATTGATTTTACTGTTCATAATGTACACTGACTGACAGAGCAAATGCAACACCAAGGAGGAGTAGGATGAAAGTTGGGGAAAAAACAGAGACGGCACGGATGAATAATTGATGTTTATTTCAAACCGATATGCAGGTTACACAATGCGCACGGCATCGACTCAGTAGGATGTAGGACCACCGCGAGCGGCGATGCACGCAGAAACACGTCGAGGTACAGAGTCAATAAGAGTGCGGATGGTGTCCTGAGGGATGGTTCTCCATTCTCTGTCAACCATTTGCCACAGTTGGTCGTCCGTACGAGGCTGGGGCAGAGTTTGCAAACGGCGTCCAATGAGATCCCACACGTGTTCGATTGGTGAGAGATCCGGAGAGTACGCTGGCCACGGAAGCATCTGTACACCTCGTAGAGCCTGTTGGGAGATGCGAGCAGTGTGTGGGCGGGTATTATCCTGCTGAAACAGAGCATTGGGCAGCCCCTGAAGGTACGGGAGTGCCACCAGCCGCAGCACATGCTGCACGTAGCGGTGGGCATTTAACGTGCCTTGAATACGCACTAGAGGTGACGTGGAATCATACGCAATAGCGCCCCAAACCATGATGCCGCGTTGTCTAGCAGTAGGGCGCTCCACAGTTACTGCCGGATTTGACCTTTCTCCACGCCGACGCCACACTCGTCTGCGGTGACTATCACTGACAGAACAGAAGCGTGACTCATCGGAGAACACGACGTTCCGCCATTCCCTCATCCAAGTCGCTCTAGCCCGGCACCATGCCAGGCGTGCACGTCTATGCTGTGGAGTCAATGGTAGTCTTCTGAGCGGCCGCCGGGAGTGCAGGCCTCCTTCAACCAATCGACGGGAAATTGTTCTGGTCGATATTGGAACAGCCAGGGTGTCTTGCACATGCTGAAGAATGGCGGTTGACGTGGCGTGCGGGGCTGCCACCGCTTGGCGGCGGATGCGCCGATCCTCGCGTGCTGACGTCACTCGGGCTGCGCCTGGACCCCTCGCACGTGCTACATGTCCCTGCGCCAACCATCTTCGCCACAGGCGCTGCACCGTGGACACATCCCTATGGGTATCGGCTGCGATTTGACGAAGCGACCAACCTGCCCTTCTCAGCCCGATCACCATACCCCTCGTAAAGTCGTCTGTCTGCTGGAAATGCCTCCGTTGACGGCGGCCTGGCATTCTTAGCTATACACGTGTCCTGTGGCACACGACAACACGTTCTACAATGACTGTCGGCTGAGAAATCACGGTACGAAGTGGGCCATTCGCCAACGCCGTGTCCCATTTATCGTTCGCTACGTGCGCAGCACAGCGGCGCATTTCACATCATGAGCATACCTCAGTGACGTCAGTCTACCCTGCAATTGGCATAAAGTTCTGACCACTCCTTCTTGGTGTTGCATTTGCTCTGTCAGTCAGTGTATTTAAAAGGAGCCTCCGTTGCTCAGGCAGCAGCGCGCCGGCCTCTCACAGCTGGGTTCCGTGGTTCAAATCCCGGTCTCTCCATGTGACATTCATGCTGGACAAAACGGAGGTGGGGCAGGTTTTTCTCCGGATACTCCGGTTTCCCCTGTCATCATTCATTTCAGCAGCACTGTCCAATACAATTTCATTTCATTTGTCATTCATTAATCATTGCCCCAGAGGAGTGCGACAGGCTTCGGCAGCCGGCACAATTCCTATTGTCGCCGCTAGAGGGGGCTTTATTCATTCCATTCCTGACCCTGTCGAATGACTGTAAACAGGCTGTAGATTTTCGATGTACTTATTCTGATCATAAACCGATCATTTTTAATCTTTCCTGGGTTCGTTTTCAAGAGCCATCTTTTCCTTCGGTGAACGTTCTTAGATTACAGTAGTTTTTCCTGGCATATGAATAGGACAGTGACAATGGCAGCAGATGTAATTTACCGCCAAGTAGCGGTCTTGCATCTTGCTGTGGGGTCCAGAAGAACATCTATAATAATAATAATAATAATAATAATAATAATAATAATAATAATAATAATAATAATAATAATAATAATGTTCTGGACCGTCGTCAAATGTGCGGACCGTGCTGGAAACGGGTCCTGGACGGGTAATGACTAAGAATGCAGTCCGGTCGCGGGTTCAGTATGGCCAAGGCACCCAAGACGACACCACGCTGGATCTCCTCAAGGATTTGACCCGTGTTAGAAATGCTTACAGGAAAATATGGCAAAGATTTAGGGACCCAACTGACCGGGTGGAATACCTGGAACTAGCCGGGGAAGTACGAAATCGATTGCTGGAAAGAAAGATTGAAAAATGGGAGGAAACTTGCTGTAATCTGTTAGAAAAGGAGTCAGATCGCGAATTTTGACGTATTCTGTCAGAAAACGAGTCAGATCGCGAATTCCGGCAGATTATATATAAAACAATAAGCATTCAATTCTAGATTTCAGTATAATACCGTAGCGAAGCACGGGTAACTTGCTAGTATGTAATATAAGGGAACAAAGTGTGATGACTCTGTGTTGTTTCCCATTCACCCTTGCATTGGGTGACTAACGTTTTTAAAATTTCAAAATTTCGCAAATCTTGTCTCGGCCTTAAATGTTTCTCCTTTAGTCACATCTTGTAATATAAAATTTGCCTCTGTATCCTTGGGCCATAAGCCCTCAAGAGTGCAACCGTTTCGCCTCCTTCATTTTGTTAATGGCCGGTTATATGCCACCGTTTCCTTTTTCCATTAGGGCCACGTAGTATGGGAAATTATGCCCTTGTTTATTCGGTAACTGTTTCTGCGTCTTGTTCCCTTTAGGAACAGTGCTTAATGTTAATGTAATTGTGGAGTGATTGATGAACCCTCTAAAGCGAGTTCACTCGGTGGGTTTCCTAGTGTAATTTCTGTGTATCAATGGAAATTGACTGCCTCTGCGAGGCCAGATTACGCATTTTTGGTGCTCAGACTCCTGAGTAGTGTACCTTCCTGGAGCAAACCGTGATCTTGCTAAATATTGTCCTTGTCAAGATCAATAATGCTTTTTTCTATATAAATTAACTGCCTAGCAATTATTACTAGTTTTTGTACCTGATTTTTGGACTTCTAAGTCCCCGATATTGTTAGAGGTGACGAGCTCATTAATAACTTGTTATATTGTATGTTATTCATTCAGATTTTCTATCTCTCAATTTCAAACTTGAAAAAAAGGAAAAGAAAGAAATGATCCAAATTTGTTGTGTTAAGTTCTGCTCTAGTTAAATCCTTGTCCACCAATCCAACCCAGGCGCTTCTTATCCTTGTGTGAACCACGGAAATTCCCTAACAGATGTTAGCAGAGCATGTTTGAATGGGTCTAGACAGAGCCCCTTTTGACTCTGTTGGATTTGAACACTAGAAATATTTCGTTTTTCCTATTTTTCAAAATTTTGTCAAAACTTCATTCATCATGTCTGGCCCCAGAGAGGTTCTTGCTTCTTGGTATTTGCGCAAGGAAGAGATTATTTATGAATTAGCAATTAGAAACGTTGAATCCGGCGGCACGTTTCGACAGATGCGTCTAGATTAATGGATTCTTTAGAGATACGTAGTTTTATTCCTGTTTATGGAGAGAAGGAAGTTTGTGAGGCTTTAACGTTCGCCACCAATTTAGCTGATCTTGCATCTGTTGCTAGATTTTTGGAAGGAAGTGAGCCCTCCGGTAACCAACTTATACTTGTTCAGGCCGGGCTCTTTCACTTTTATAATAGAGTGGGGGATCTGTTTCCTCTTGAGTTGAGCAAAGAACATTGCAGTATGGCTAATTCATTATGCCAAAATATATCTGAGCTGTCTAGTAAAGTGAACCAATTGTTGTCTGGGTTTGTTAGTGGGAAGAGTGAATATGTTGCCCCATTAACTATGAATACGGAAGAGGATGCGAATGAGTCTTCAGATAGTGGGGAATCGGTTGAGCAACAAGCTTCTGGCCCATCTGAATAGGAGGCCAATACTGTCGGCAATCCACAACAACTTCCACCATTTTCATTAGTAATGCCGCTTTCGAAGCACCTCACCCTCCGGCTGCCTGTTCGGTAATATCCCCAGGCTTTAGCAGTTTACCCCATAATTTAGGCATGTTGCTTAAAGGGATTTCTACATTTTCTCTCAACTCCACTAATGATGTAATTTCCTTCTTAAGATTTCTTGTAGAATTCCAGGACCATGCTTTGTTGTTTGTCCTGCCACACTCCCAAATTTTACAAATATTCTATTCCTAAACCGTTGGTGTTTTAGCAGACAAAATCGTTAAATCTATATCAGAAAGAAGTTCCGCTGAAGTTTTCCATGCACACTTGTTGACTAACTTTATCCCTGCGAGAGCCCTGTCATTAATTCAGAGTGCAAAGGCTAAATGAAACTCTAGCTCAATTTATTCAGCATATTAAGTTCTATACTGGGGTGTTGCCCTTGCACTATTCTGAAGGTCAAATAGTACAGACCATTATTGAAGGAATTTGTCCATCTTACCACTCATTTTTGTGTTTTGCTTCTGCCTTCACACGTTAAGGGAACTTGAGGCAATGTCTGATTCTGCGGAGGGAGTGAAATATGTCGACACACTGAGCGTTGCACGCAACCCACCATCTTCTAATATTTATCGGCCACCCCTCGTAAGACTTTCAGTCCCCGCAAATGTTATGCTTGTGGGTCTGCGGACCATTTAAAGAAATACGTGTCCTCTATTAGATACCAAAAGTTCTAAAAATAGATCGTCGGCTTCTTCAGGCTTTTACAAATGTAGTTCATTTACACACTTGGGAAGGATTGTAACCTAACGAATATTACACCTTCTTGTTCTACCTCTGGTAATACTAGTGACAGAATTAGACTACAATGTCGCCGGCTGAGTACTCATCGCTGTCTGTATCTCCAGGCTCAGCCCAGTTTAAACCTGATGATACTATTTCACGTACTGAGGAAGACCGTAAAAAACTTTACTCGAAGGTCCTAGAGAATGCTTGAAAATTGCTTCTGATGCTCCAGGATTTGTGCCCTTCCTCAAAATTGAAATAAACAACGAACCTGTTACTGCACTCTTAGATTCCGGAAGTATTGTGTCCATCATTTCAAAAGAATGATATTCTAAGTTAAAGATCTGTTTAAATTTCCCGAATGTGTTGCTTCCAGTGTAAAATGTGTTTAGGCAAACTTTTCTCCTTTAGAAATTTTAGGATTCATTCATGCAAAAATTCGTAGGTCTAAGTTTACCTGGAAATTTATGTTATTCGTTGCTCGAAGTTTGTCATGCCCTGTGATATTAGGGACAGAATTCATGTCGCATTCAGTCATTGTGCTTGATCTTCAAAGGAAATCATGCACTTTCAAGTTCGATAGTTATTTTCATATGCCCATTTTGCAGTGTAATTCCGCATCAAGTTCGCGTGTTTCGCCTCCTCAGAGTGAGATGACGTTAGACCCTGTGAATCTACCTGAGGATCAGGCTACCTGCATTCGTAAATTATGACAGTCATTTTTCGATGTGTTTTGGGAAAATCTAAGTGTGAATGACTTAATTGAATACTAGATAGAGGTTACAGATTCGATCCCCGTAAGACTTCCGCCTTAAATGTTGTCTCCGCCTAAGATGAAGGCTCTCAAAGAAATTACGGACAAGATGTTGCGCGATGGTATCTTTCGATCCTCTACGTCGGCGTATCCTTCACCTATTTCCCTTGTGCCAAAACCACAAGGCGGCTTCAGGCCAGTAGTTGATTACAGGGCGTTGAACCGTAGGATTGTGCTCCTCTTCCCGACTTGCATTCATGCTTCTCTTGGTTTCGTACCGCTAAATTCTTCACCATCTTAGATCTCAACCAATCCCATATTCAGATACCTCTTACGGAAGAATCGAAACATCTTACTGTTTTCGCTACCGACTGGAATCTGTACGAATAGAACCGCGTGCCTTTGGAGCTCCCTAAGAGCGCGGTGGTTTTTACTACATTGTTAGGTAGTGTTTTCTTTGATACAGAGTTTCAGTAGACCAATCGAGAATGCAGGCTATCCATAATTTCAAACCACTCAAAGATGTTAAAAGGGTTGCTAAATTGATAGGTATGGTAAACTTCTTTAGAAAATTCATCCCATACTTCGTTAACCGGGTGGCACCCATGACTCTTCTTCGCAGGAAAGGTGTCAAATTCTAATGTGGCCCTTCTCAAGAAGCCGCTTTCGAGGATCTCAAATTATCCCTCTGCAATGCCCGTCTTGGCCATGCCGCATTTTTCCAGGAAGTTCATTGTACAGACCGACGCACCTTCATTTGCTGTCGCTGTGGTTCTTTTACGGGAATCTCAACTCGGAAGGCGGCTCAGCGCCTATGCGACTCGTACCTTGTCACCTCAAGAAGCAAAATATTCCATATATGAATTAGAGGAACATGCGGTACTCTTTGCCTTAAAAAATTCCGCCTTTACATAGATCATGTCAAGTTTGAATTAGAAAAGGACAATTAGGTTCTAAGCTGGTGCCGGGCACATCGCTCGCTGGGCTGTCAGAATTTCAGCATTAGAATTTTACGTGCGACACATTCGGGGATCTGAGAATGTGGTCGCAGATTGGTTAAGAAGAATGTTTTTGAAAGTTCTTCTGTTTCCGAGGAAGGCCCTCCGCCTTCTCTCCCCGCACCTTCGGGTGTAAGCGTCATTCTTACTGATGCCCCTATGTTATACTATAACATAGCTAAATACTAACGTGAAAATCCGGTGCTAGCTCCCATCATTGAAACCCTTTCTTCTGGGAAACATGTCCCTTATGTACTGAGGAACTGGATCCTGCGTTGCCCATCAAGGGATTATCAAAAGATGAAATATTTTCCCATCAATTCTAGTACATATGATCTTCAAATATTACCACGAGACCCCATTAGGGGCTTATCTGGCCATCTAGAAAACCAGAGAGAAGATAAGGGAACTGTTCACCTGGAAAGGAAAGGGCGACGAAATTAAGGAATTGGTTAAAGCATGTAAAGTTTGTCAGATTAGCAAGCCCACGTTATTTACCAAAGTAGGACTGTTGTCATCGCACCAAGCCTCTCACCCAATGGAGCGATTGTATACTGATTATGTGGGACCCTTCCCCCAATCTAAAGGGAAAGGGAATAAATTCATTCTTTTGTGTGTGGATGGTTTTACTAGATTTTCACGGTTGTGCCATTGCACAAACTATCATTCCTTCTCTCAATTCGATATTTGCATCTTTTGGACAATGTCAGTATATTGATTCCGATAACGTTAAGGATTTCACATCCAATTTATTTAGTAAGTTCTTTTTCGATCTCTCTCTTTCTCACGTCACTACGTCGGCATACTACCAACAGCCACCTCTGGCTGAGCGGGTGAATCGAAATCTTCGATCAGCCCTTATTGCCTTCCACCATGAAGATCATTCTCGTTGGGACACATCCTTGCATTGGTTATCGTTAGGTTTTTACTCGGCCGTTCATGAGTCCAACAAGATTTCGCAATTTCTCTTATGTTTAAGTTCGTCCCAAACACTCCATTGTTCAAGTCAAATGTATGGTCTATCAATGAGTTCTTACCAGAGACAATAGATCCAGAGAATATTCGGGATCTATGGAGGAAAGCTAAAAATAATCTTACGGCCTCTCATAAGGGAATGAAAATGAGGCATGACTGTGGAAGAAAACCCATTAATTTAAAAGTTGGAGATCTGGTCATGATTAAAAATTTGTTCCAGCAGGCAAACTTGCTTCCAGGTTTCATGGACGTTGCATTATTTTAGATTTCCTCATTCCCGTCACCCTGCTGGTTAGTAATCCGAAGACTGAAAGGTTTCTCGTGTTCACCTGTCTCAAGTAAGGGCTGTGTGAAGGCCTTTCTCATTGTTTCTTAAAAGCGGTTAACTTGCAGAATTAATTATATTTCTTTCTTTAGTGTACTATATTAGTATAAGTTTAAGTATTATTGGAAGTAAAGATAAGGAGGCATTCTAATCCTTTTGATTATCAAAAGTTATGTATGTAAACTAGTATTTATTCACATGTTTAAGTTGCAATCTAAGTAAAATTTTGTCTCGTTATAAAAATGTATTTGTAAAGACCTTCCCTTCTCTAATTTCTGCGTATTCTGCCATAAGCCGCCCCTGCCTCCAAACGCGACCAGAAACACCGTGTTGACCCTCTCCAAAGTCGCTAGCCTTGATCTGCAGTCTACATGTAGCGTCTTCGAACAACAGTTACTTCCGCCACAAAATGTGCATTTTACAGTGCCCAACATTACATCAGAGTCCAAATGAAAACAACCTGGTAGAGGCCGGCGCGGGGTATGAGCCCGCCTCGTTCCGACTACGACTCCAGAAACACTACCTCCTTTGGGCCTGTCATCGTGGGAAGATGCTGGGGGGCAGGACTCAACTTCCCACTCTATCTATGGACGGGACCTTACGATTTGGACTCGGGAGGCCATCACCTCGGCTTCAGCCCTCACCGTATAGAAAGAATGATATCTCAGAGTACTTAAGGGGCCCGAGCGTCCCCATCCAGACATCGGCAGCGGCGGCCGCTCATGCCCTCAACCCTGGGCACTACAGCCCGGATTTGGACTAATTCAGGTGCTGGTATTAGAACAACTCGACTTAAAGAATCCAGAAATAACATACAGTAATGAACTCTGAAACAAGATATATTCCAGCTTATCTATGCATTCCTCCACAGCAATGTGCTAATATACCCAAGATTTCATAGCTGTTCATCCATTGTAAACCAGGCGATTATTGGCCGTACGATTTGGAGCGCGCAGCTGTGACTTTGCATCCGGGAGATAGTGGGCTCGAACCCCACTGTCGGCAGTCCTGAAGACGGTTTTCCGTGGTTTCCCATTTTCACACCAGACAAATGCTGGGGCTGTACCTTAATTAAGGCCACGGCCGCTTCCTTCCCATTCCTAGGACTTTCCTATCCCATCGTCGCCATAAGACCTATCTGTGTCGGTGCGACGCAAAACAAATAGCAAAAAAGGAAATAGCATCCATTGCAAAACCTTAGGGAGTGGAGGTCTCTACCAGGGGTACACCTTCCGTGGCTATTTAAACTGCGCGCCTTCTCTAGGGCCATCTATGCCAACAGACTTGAACTTGTGAGCTCCCAGAAACCTTCGTCTTCTACAATTTGATGTCTCTACCATCGATTTAGTTGCTCCCTCTTCTGAACTAAAGATTAACTACTGGATAGAGTAATATTCATTTCTGAAGTTGGCAAACCTTTTTTCCTGAGGATGGCTTTGTTTATGTACCGAAGTTGTCAACACCTTAGCTGGTCCCTCCTCGATTGTAATCTACCTTTCACATACTTGGAAATATGTTCTCTAGCCAATCAAAACCAGGGGTGTGTACAGGATAGGGCTTTAACACTTCTATAAGGAGTGCAGCTGTTTCGCCTCCTTTCATTTTGTTTATGGCCGGTTATGTGCAACCACTTCCTTTTTCCATTAAGGGCATGTAGTATGGGCAATTATACCCCATGTTAATTCGGTAACAGTTTCTGCGTCTTGGTTTCCTTCAGGAGCAGTACAGTACTTAATATTATTGCAATTGTGGAGTGATTGATGAACACGTGGTAGGCGGTTTGCAACACGAGAGGACATTGCTAATGCTGTGCGCCAACAGGTGACCCGATTCACACATGGTGCGGCAAATGCTGAGGCAGATGGTACTCAACGCCTCCCACATCGTTGGCAGCGTGTGGTGTCAGTCGCAGGGGACTACTTTGAGGGTCTTTAGGCCCTGGTTTGTCATGTCAACTTTATGAGTACTGTGTTGTCATTCTTTTGCACTGGGAAGGCCATATTGCCCAGTATACTACCGTAATAAATTAGTGTGTTACGGTATTTCAGTGCTATTCATTGTTCATACATGTAGTTAACACCTTTTCCTTTCGTCTGTATATGTCACATTTTCCAACCGGACTGGTTCCTTCAAGAAAAAAATAGTTGCCATGACTTTTACCCCAACCCTCGTATTTGTATGTATAGTTCTGATAGACAGCTTAATTGACTTGTAAGGTTCCTTGATTTACTTCAGTAATAGTTTATGTTCTGCATGGAACAGACCTGTTTAAATGGCATAGGAGTTGACACGATCCTCAATGTTTCTATTTAAGAATTTCTTCTGTTTCAGGATGTTACGCAATATTTAAGAAAAATGGTGCGTCTAAGAAAAAGCCGTAAGAGACGCACAGGAGAGGATATAATAACTGACTTCAATCCTGCTGATCACCCAGATGTTCCAGAAGAGGTAGGCCTGTGGAAAGAACTAATTACAATGAACTGTATACATATTTGTAAGCATGTTCTTCTCATAAAGGACTAGAGATTGCAAAGGAAACCAGTTTGATCTACAAAAGGCTTACGAGTCGTTTGTTGCCGTCGTTGTTGATGCTGCTGCTTTTTCACAAGAGGGGAGTGGGTCAATTTATAACATATAGCCCCGTTTACTTAATGAATGTTTACAGAGCGGAGTGGCCGCGTGTGTTTACGCGCTACGGCTGCGGAGCCAAGCTCTGCATTCCGGAGAGGAGTGGGTTTTCTGTGTGTATCCCATTTTCACTTCCAAACAATTGCCGGGTCAGTTCCTATTCATAGGCCACAGCCGATTCCTTCCATTTCTTTACTCAATTTCATTCACTATCATTCATTTCATCAGCTTCTGAACTGAGGTTGACGTCAGGAAGGGCAACCAGCCGTATACATATGTCATATAAGTTTATTTCACCTATCGAGCGAGCGGATGCGTGGTTTGAATCACGTAACTGTCAGCTGGCATTTGGAAGATAGCCCTCAAGATGGTTTTCCGTTGTTTCTTATTTTCACGCTAGGCAAATGCTGGTGCTGTACCATAATTAAAGACACGGTCGTTTATTCCCTCTCCTAGCCCTTTCGTATCCCATAGTCACCATAAAACCTATATGTGTCGGTGCGACGTAAAACAAACTGTAAAGAAACTCATCTCACCCGATCACGGGACTAAGGGGTATAGAGGGTTATTCACCTAACATGTTACACGGAACTAACTTCTAAACCATTAAAGATATCGGCGTTCTATTTTCACATTCGTAAATGGTACGCAGGGTCTCGTAAAATAACGTGCTACTTAGTCTCATGGGGTGATTAATAACCAAGATATTGATACTAACTTCATATTTTTAAATGGAACGGCACAAATTCATACAACCGATTTGAAAGTTCATCTGCGTACAAGTTCAAATATGTAAGTATTTTCAAAATCGGACAATTACTTTTTGAGATATAAGTAAGAACATCATGAGCGGCTTGGCTTGCCGAATCAGACGGCGTGAAGTCGGGCAAGGACATATTGAGGTGCAATCTGCTTCCTGGCCTTGATTCCAGCCACAGAACGGATACCAGGCATGTACTGTAAACATAATGTGATGTACCGTAACATACCCTGGGTGTGCAACGTTATTGTATGAATGGCGAACACACAACAGGGAAGGGAGATTAAAGTTGTATTGTTTTGTTTTGACACGTAATAGGTTGCGCTCAGTTTAACGTTTTTTCTCACGGATGGGAATGGAAAGGATTTGGAAAGGAAGTCGGCCGTGGCCTATCACAAAGGTATTTGCCTGGTGTTGAACATGGGACACCATGAAAATCACTTTCAGGTTGGGCGAGGCAGGACTCGAACCTACGCTCTCCCGAATGCACGATACTACAGTCGCGCTGGAGCTCTGCGGAGATTAATGCTTGTAAAATAAAACATAAATAATAGTGTTGCTGCCATCTCACCACGATCAGCTCTGAACATTTGCTTTTCTAGAAGGAGCTCTTCCGGTGTTTTGTGTTATGTTTCTCAACTCATAGAGTAGAATGAACTGTACACTAAAACTAGTGAAAATTATAACTTTCGTTATGTTCCTTTCAAGGCAAAGTACTTATTTTATTCCTTTTAAACACATCGACCCTTTCTGTCCTGTCATGTGTTCGCCTGTCATACACACTTTCCAAACCCATCACATGTGTGCGAGGTGCTTACATGCCTGGCACCCATTCTGTGGCTGAACTCACTCCCAGGAAACTGCTTGCGCCTCAATATGTCCTTGCCCGACTTCACGGCGTCTGATGCGGCATGCAAAACAGTGCATGCTGTTCTTATTTATATCTCAAGAAGTAATTGTCCGATTTTGGAAATACTTACATATTTGAACTTGTACGTAGATGAACTTTTAAATCAGCTGAATGAATTTGTGCCGTTCTATTAAAAAATATGGAGTTAGTATCAATATCGCGGTTGTCAATCACGCTATGAGACTAAGTAGCACGCTATTTTACAAGACCCTGCATACCATTTACGAATATGAAAACGGAATGCTGATATCTTTAATCGTTTAGAACTTATTTCCGTGTAATGTGTTAGGTGAATAACCCTGTATATGCACAACACTTCCAATGCAGTTTTATGCAACCCGCAATATCAATTCCGTCCTGAAAACATATGCCCTGCTGGTGTGCTCACACAACACAACCGGATATATTGGTATTTACTGGCCTCACCATGATAGGATGTCGTAATATTATACTCGTATTAAATACTGGAAGGCATGCGTGTGCCTTCTAGAAGGTTCGAGTCGGGGGGGGGGGAGGATTCCGTACTTTTGAAATATTTGTTCAATATATAACACACGTAATGTATGTTAAATACCCTATTTCATGCAAATTGTGTGTGAGTGAATGTGTTTGTGGCCCTAAGAAGAACCGATTAGTTTACCAGGCCGGACACATACGGATCAGAAATAATAGGAACACAACTGTCCTGTCAATGTTTTATCGCAGCAAATTCTTGATGTGATGACCGTTTAGGTGTATGCATATTGGGGCCCGTCCTGCGCGCTGAAGCATTCCAGGAGTAATTGCTCGGCAGGCGTCCGTGATGAGTTGCCGGAGCTGGTCGGGGTTTTCCGGTGTTTGATTATAAACGCCGTTCTTCAAATGCCCACCACAAGACGAATTCTAACGGCGTTAAATCCGGTGATCTGACGGGCTAAGGAACAGGACCTACTCGTTCTATTTCCCTGACAGTTCCTCGTTCAGATGGTTACGAACGAGTCAAGTCGAATGTGGCGGAGCTCTATCCAGTTGCAAACACATCGTCAAATAATCCTGCAAGGGCACCTACTCCAGCAGCAGTGGGAGTTCCTGACGCAGAGAGTGCAGGTAGCGTGGGCCTGTCCAATTGCCCTCAAAAGTAAGGTCTAATAATAGCCCGTGGAGCTATTTGTGTAGCTCAAGGTGGTATGGGTAAAACGTTCATGCAGTATTCGCTAGACGGACGGCTGGCTCGTGCTCAACTGTTGTGTAATCGCCCTTGTACTGTTGTGTGGATTACGAGCTGCCTCCACAATGGCCTCTTCTGTTTCACCCGATGTAACGGGCATATCGTGGACGGATGGCTGCTTGGAAATCACGCCTGTTGTCCTTAGGCGTCTTTCAACACTACGGAGGAATTTCGTAGGAGCCGGGTGTCACCTGTCGGGATACTGTTCCTGGTACAGACGTAGTGCCTCGCACGCGTTTTGCCTTGCTTCCCCATAAATGAGGAGTATACCAACGTATTCCTCTGTGGAAAACATAACGAATGACAACAGTGATTACATTCAGGCCCTAACCAGCGAAGTATGTGCAGAACTCAAGGTGAATAACAGAGTCGTTCTACTGTTTGAATGTGGCAAACGTTGGCCTGTGTTTGCGAATTCAAACATCATACCGATGCAGAAATATTTCAATGATCCAGGATTCGAAGCGCCGGTGGCACATTCCGTCGATTGCTAGGCTAACGCCTAACCACATCTGCTACGCTACATTGCTGGAAAGATGCATACGCCATCCGATTTGGTGTTTAAGACATTAATTACTGCACTGTTACCTAGTGCTATGCATTGATTCCCCTCTTAGTTAAACCCCGTTACGAAGCACGACTTATAAAATAGTTACATGGTCAAAAGACGTCGCTACATGATTTCAAGGCGTCATGATTTGCGAGCGGACGATATAATTTGTCGGTAGGGTTCAGACTCGTGTCCAAAATGTGCTCACTGGACATTAGTACCATGCAGGGGAATAGCCATTTTATAACCATGTCAGAAGTTAGTTGGGTTTCATAAAACTACATTGGAAGTGGCGGCTGGATCACACGGAATTCAGTATCCAATGAGCACAATGCACACATATGCAGTATAGATATACTGTGTGCATGTGTGTGAACTTTTTCTTGTAACCTGTGTTACTATCGTGTTTTAACTTTGTGTGTACTTGTAATTAATGACGGCTAGGTTTGGGGGAGGAATATGACTTATTTTCCTGAAACTCCTGGGCGGGGGGGAACATAGACTTGAAACCAGGGTTCGCCATCTGGTTCTGTGCTGAGCTGTTCAGTTTAAGTCTCTCCAACTATAACCCACCTGTAGACGCTGTTATTCCACCGATCTTCTCCATCTCCTCTTCATCCCCTTTGTTCAACTGTACGACTTGTTTGGTGGTGTTGTCGTAAGATCTTCGCAATTTATGTCCAGTCCCCTGCCATTTCCTTATCTTGGTCTGCTGGTCGAAGGGCTGTTTACGTGATGTTTGCCAGAGTTACTCATTGGACACTATCTCTGGCCAGTGCATGCCTAGTATGTGTCTAAGACATTTGTTAACGAATGTCTGGTTCTTTCTTGTCAGCTGCTTCGTTACCTTCTAATTTTCACACGCATAAAGCAAAACAGACTTTTCATTGCTATTTAAGATGCGCAGTTTGTTTCTGTACGGAATTCTTTTGACTTCTATATGGTACGAAGCATCACGAAGGCGAGCTTAGCTTTGTTTATACGACTGGCAGCATCCACATTTGCAGCTCCATTAGCTGTTATAATGCTTCCCAGATAGTAGAAACTATCAACCCTTTCTGTGGTCTGCCCGTGTCCAGCTACCTGGAATGGTGCCGTGTTGCGATTCCTCTAGCGCATATCCGTCGTCTTCGTAGCGTTGATCTTCAGTCCAACTCTCTGTATCTCAGCCTTTAATTCTTTAAGAAGTTTAATTTTCATAAACTTAAAGCTGTGAGCCAGCAAACATATGCTATCAGCGAAATTCACGTCCTCGAGAGGTTGTGCAAGATTCCACTGTATACCCAACCTGCGGTTTACTACACGAGTCATGGCAGAGTCTAGATCCATAACGAGTACGAGAGGCGAGATGAGACATCCTTGTTTTACACCAGTGTACCCGTCAGTCGGTTCTGTCAGGAAACCTTCTGTTCAACCTGGCTTGTGCAGTTGTGATACATCTCCAATTCAAAATGATACATTTCTCAAGGCTGTCCAAATCTTAGACCTAATGATCCTGTTACAAGTCTTCTCAAAATTGACGAAAAACATGTAGAGGAATGGCTGATATTCCGTTTATTGTTCAGCTATTAATCGTAGAGCGTTGATCTGATCAGGACATGAGCGGTCCTCTCGGAAGCCTGTCTGTTTTCCGCAGTTTTTTGTCCATACAGTCTTTAATCCGATCCATGATGATATGTGCTAATATCTTACTATTGAAAGCAGAGTAATTCCGCACAATTATCACAGACAAGTAGTTTACCTCCGTTTGGAAGCTTTATTAACACTCCCTTATACCATTCCTTAGAAAGCTTTTCTCTTTCCCAAATGACTGTGAGCAGTGGAAGCAGAATATCTGCAATTTTAGTGGGATCTACTTTAAAAGTTTCAGGGATTACGTTGTAACTTTGCTATTTCTTAAGTGATTTGTTGTCTTTGATTACCTCCTGTTCGGCCGGTGGGTCTCTCTGATCAATCAATCAATCAATCAATCAATCAATCAATCAATCAATCAATCAATCAATCAATCAATCAATCAATCAATCAATCAATCAATCAATCGATCAATCAATCAATCAATCAATCAATCAATCAATACTGCTCTGCATTTAGGATAGTCGCCCAGGTGGCAGATTCCCTATCTGTTGTTTTCCTAGCCTTTTCTTAAATGATTTCAAAGAAACTGGATACTTATTGAACATCTCCCTTGGTATGTTGTTCCAATCCCTAACTCCCCTTCCTATAAACGAATATTTGCCCCAATTTGTAATCTTGAATTCCAACTTTATCTTCATATTGTGATCTATTCTACTTTTAAAGACAATATTCAAACTTATTCGTCTACTCCACTGACAGCTCAGAACATACCACTTAGACGAGCAGCTCGTCTTCTTTCTCCCAAGTATTCTCAGCCCAAACTTTGCGTCACTTTTGCAACGCTACTCTTTTGTCGGAAATCACCCAAAACAAATCGAGCTGCTTTTCGTTGGATTTTTCCAGTTCTTGAATCAAGTGATCCTGGTGAGGGTCCCATACACTGAAACCATACTCTAGTTTGGGTCTTACCAGAGACTTATATGCCCTCTCCTTTACATCTTTACTACAACTCCTAACCACCCTCATAACCATGTGCAGAGACCTGTACCTTTATTTACAATCATATTTATGTGATTACCCCAATGAAGATCTTTCCTTATATTAACAGCTAGGTACTTACAGTGATCCTCATAAGGAACTTTCACTCCCTCAACGCAGTAATTAAAACTGAGAGGACTTTTCCTATTTGTGAAACTCACAACCTGACTTTTAACCCCGCTTATCAACATACCATTGCCTGCTGCCCATCTCACAACATTATCGAGGTCACGTTGCAGTTGCTCACAATCTTGTAACTTATTTATTACTCTATAGAGAATAACATCATCTGAAAAAGCCTTATCTATGATTCCACTTCTTTACTCATATCATTTATATATATAAGAAAACTTAAAGGTCCAATAATACTTCCTCGAGGAATTCCCCTCTTACATATTACAGGGACAGATAAAGATTCACCTAATCTAATTTTCTGAGATCTATTTTCTAGAAATATAGCAACCCATTCAGTCACTATTTTGTCTAGTCCAATTGCACTCATTTTTGCCAGTAGTCTCTCATGATCCACCCTATCAAGTGCTTTAGACAGGTCAATCGCGATACACTCATGTGACCTCCTGAATCCAAGATTGTGCCCTTTTAAAGGCACCCAATGCGGTGGTCTTCTTTCTTGATATGTGCGCCGGCTGCTCCTGAAAATAATGACATTTAGAAACACTTACCGCCTCATGTAGACTCTTCTTCCTCAGGGGTGGTGCGTCCTTGGATCCCTCGGGTTGATGGGCCACACGTCGATCGGGGGGGGGGGGGTGAGGAAATGAAAGATGGGGCAAACTAAACTATTAAATGACGGTACCCAAAGACTGAATTAAAATTTAAATAAATAAAATGGTTTATTTAACAAAATTTTTGCAAAGTGTGAAATTGAAAGTCAAATGGTGTAAAATAAAATAATGTGAAATGAAATTAAAATGTAAAAACAATTAAAAGATCTGCATTACGATAAGTTAATTATCTGCCTTAATAAATTTCGACTGAAGGTCGATTAGATTTAAGTATTCTGGAGTACATCGAACCACTGTCTCCATGACGATGACGTGACCACATTTAATCACTGGTCAGAAATACAGCCTAATTTGAATAAATGATTTACAATACCTTGGAAAATGTCCTCTCAAAATAAATTCAGTAATTAATTAATTAATTTGTTAATTCATCAAATTAACATTGACTTTAAGGTGTCTATCAAAGATTTAACCCACATTCAAATTTAGTTGGGAAACACCCAACTCTAAAATAATAGTAGAATACACTAACCGTGTGTAACAATAAGAGAAAAAGAGGGGAAAATAAAACAACCATGAACATGGTACTTTATCCGTTATATAACCTTCGCCACATATTTAAACTACTCGTGGCTGAAAACAAGAAAACTTATTGAACATCTAAGTGCTACCACCACTTATTTAGTTTGTTAAACCTTATTTACTTAACTGTGATAGTCTGGACGCTTAAAATACTTACTTACACACCGGGCGAGTTGGCCGTGCGCGTAGAGGCGCGCGGCTGTGAGCTTGCATCCGGGAGATAGTAGGTTCGAATCCCACTATCGGCAGCCCTGAAGATGGTTTTCCGTGGTTTCCCATTTTCACACCAGGCAAATGCTTAATTAAGGCCACGGCCGCTTCCTTCCAAATCCTAGGCCTTTCCTATCCCATCGTCGCCATAAGACCTATCTGTGTCGGTGCGACGTAAAGCCCCTAGCAAAAAAAAAATACTTACATTAATTAGGCCAAGTGCCTCAAGTTTACATCTCAAATGAAAGCGATTCCTTTACATCGTCAACTTTACCTAGTTTGCCGCTACGTTTTCATTGTGAATGCATATTTGTGTGGTACCAACTCTAGATGGAGGCAGATCCCATCGTATTTATGTGACTCATTTGCGGCATTTGTGATACAACTGGTTATTAAAGATCGCTTCATTTGCCTAACTGAAATGTAGTGGATTTCTAATGCTTGGTGATTACTGGCTGTCTTTTGGTATGAGCATACCACTACTATGGTTTTGATTATGAACTAATCGATGATCTCTTACCCTAACACATGAAATCTTATTTACATAAATGAATATGTCAATGGAGAAACACTGCTCCCAAGAAATACTGAAATTAAAATAACCTGACTACACCTATTTTATTTACATAAATAAAATCAAACATTATTCACGTATCAGATTCTAAAATAATACGGTGACAAAATATATACAAAGAAAGGATATCATAATAAAAATCTAGATCCCAAAAATCGCTGCTTAATAAAATTTAAAATAAAAATACGCAATATCGAAGTATAAAATATTACCTTGATTTAAGTAGCAAAATTATGTGAATTTGATGGCAATCTTCTAACCTCAGAGTAAAAATGTCTGGACATGACCCTATTCAATCTTTACGGACAATAATTATTGGTATTACATGTCTTCAATGATTATACATGACTGTCGAAACACACATTGATCGTTCGCTCTGTTCACAATTTACCTCGGACTCTTACTTGCATATTTTCCGAGCATCTATTTTCCCTGGAAAATATTTGAAGCAATACAGGCTTTCCACCTACAACCATTACACATGTCGTCGCATATTTAACACTCTCGGTTAAATTATTCATCTCTCAATTCTATTTATTCATCAATATTCTCGACGTAGTACCTCATAGTACGGCCTCGCTCATATCAGGCGGGCGAAATAACTGTGTCGTTCACACATCCATTTTTACGACATTATTCGGGACATGGTCCAAATATCACATTTTCCATTTCTCAACGCAGATCATCAGGGATATTACTATTACTTTGCTCGTTATTTTGATCATCCACCGTTTCACATATTATGAAATATCAGAGCTAACTTATCAATGGCTTCCTGTCACTAATTATTTAACTCAAGTAACGAGATTGCCTCTCAAAAACACGGCTATCGAAATGTGTAACCACGTTACATAAAGAAATTAACTTTTGCGTATCAACCAGATCGTCGCTAAGTACAAAGTATGAGAGCTACCGGAAACAGTCGTCTGAATAATGATTACATAACATGAAATAATAAACTGAATGCGCTAGCAGCAAAAGTAAACATTTAAACTAACATGGCGGCATCTACAAAATCAAAACGTCAACAAAAATATAACGCTCCTTACCATGTTATTATTATTATCCTCACTTTAAAAATCTGCACTGCACAGTATGTAAATTTCTTAGTAAAATAGGATTCTCATATGTCAAAATGACTTACTTCAAAATGATCCAGGAATAATATGAAAAACATTTACTTAAGGAAACTACGCAAATAACACTCGCTAACACTTATTTATTATTATTACTATTATTATTATTATTATTATTATTATTATTATTATTATTATGACCCTAATCTTTATAATTACTATTATTGTGACACTATGGCATTTATATTCCGAGTCGCCAAATATAATTGTCATAGTCTCACATTTAACTCAAAAATTAAAATGATATCAAACTATAATTAATACCATCCGATCCGTGAATTATTTACAATCCTATCTAAAATTCTAAACTACATTTTTGATCATCGATTGTCCATAGTCCTACCAATTTACATATTTACATTCTGCTCATTTACCTTATTTGTGCTGGAGGCAGGTCTGATCATTCTCCGGACTCCGTCATGATGAATTTAGTACTTCATCTTCAAGCTGATGGGGTTGTCCAAGAGGTCACACACGCAAACTTGATGCATTTTTACAATACCGTTGCACACGTCCATATTTATATTAGCACTCGCATTTTTAACACTCCTACGAAGAATATTCAATGACACTGCATTGAGCACCTGACGTGAAGTTGAAAGTCTGGACTCCGCTACCTGCCTAGCCTCCTGCTGTCGCCTCCTTCACCCCTCTCAGTTTGTTTGTGTAAAGGATTATTGGTTATTCACCTTCTCTGACCATAACACTGGACTCAAGGTCTTAGTGCGGCAGCATTCCACTTGTGAAAACAAAGTTTTTCTCCCTGTAACTAGCTTGACTAATTCTGCTCCCAAATACCTCACTTGCAATAATAGTTCTATGAGAGTGTGGAAAAATTTAAATGTAATGTTCCCAATGATGTGGAGAATTTTATAATAATCGTCCTTCAAAATATGACTTTTCCACCAAATATACAAGCTACACATGAACTAGGGAAAATGTTATGCAGCTACGTGTTACGACGAGATTCATTGTTCATCTCGGTCCTAGCACTTTAAGTTCATTCAAGGCAAGTGTTGAGAATATAACTACCATTGTCATTTGTTAATTTAATTGCCTGATTATCTCTGCATAAACTAAAGTTGAATAAAGTTTGTCAAAGTGTTCATTTCGGCTAATATATTACTCACACAAATAAATACATTACTCACTCGGATGCCAACTACTGTATAAGACACTGAAGATTCTTACAAGACTGCGAATTCTCACAGGACTGCGATTCACCACGAGACTGAAAGTTCGTACAAGACTGAAGATTCACCGCAAGACTGAGGTTCACTACACTGGTGTCGTCGTTTTTGTAAACAGTCCTCCCCCCACTTCGAAAATAGTTCTGTGGAAGGGATGTGGTGTAATAATCCTGCACTTGGGACCGATTTATCATACGTCCGTAGGTTAGAATTTTAGGAAATGTGTTCTAAACATTCCTAATCTTGGTCCGGTTTACGTGTTACATTGCGTTATGAGAAACGATCACAGGTTAATTTATACGAGGGCGCGCGTCACTGGCTCTATTTTCTACAAGAGTATGGCGCCTTCCCGCCATGACTGTTCATTTCCTGGGCGATACCACTCTTCCATGTAAAATTGAAAATTTCTTATTTAACGACTGATTAACCACACTTTTGAACTGATAAATCCTCAAATATTGTTTGGAAGTCAGGACACAATATTTCACAGCTACTTCGGGCACCAAATCGCGAGATACAAACTGTAGATTCCCGCTATGACAAGACATTAAAATTTGCAATTTTGTGATTGGCTGAGACGTTCGCGCTTTTAGTAGCTTGGATTCTTCCATTTTCTGTGAAGGGATGACGGACATTATTCGTTTCTCACTCGCTCTCCTGGGCAGGGCGCATTCCAACGTGCGGATTCACGTGGGAAGTTGATAGAAAGTTTCCGCTTCTCGTCGGCATCATAAGACATAATTGGACGTACCACTCAGGCTAGCTACTTCCTGTTCGTGCCTTAAGACGTATTCTGTGGATATGTTTTTAGTCTGAACGGCGACTGACTGTTGCTTTGTGAGACTGCAAGCTTTTCCCAGCCTACTGCAGTATTCCCATATGCGAATTATTAAACATTTAATTTATACATTCCTTATGCACATTCGCTTATGGGTGCAAGATATCTGCTATACTTTGCTGGAATCCTACACGTTGAACTTCAGTGGAATAACCTTTCCTAAAGCAAAACTGCTTTCTCTCGAACCAGTTATTAATTTCACCAACATGTCTAATATAATCAGAAAGAATGCATTCCTAAACCTTACATGCAATGCATGTCAAACTTACTGGCCTGTAAGTTTCAGCTTTATGTCTATCACCCTTTCCTTTATACACAGGAGCTATTATAGCAACTCTCTATTCATTGGGTATAACTCCTTCATGCAAACAATTTTCAAAATAAGTACTTCAGATATGGTACTATGTCCCAGCCCACTGTCTTTTTTATATCCCCAGAAATCTTATCTATTCCAGCCGCTTTTCTAGTTTTCAACTTTCGTATCTTACTGTCATTGTTGTCATACGTAAATTTTTATACCTCTTTAGTATTAGTCACCTACTCTATCTGGACATTATCCTTGCAACCAACAATCTTTGCATACTGCTGACTGAATACTTCCGCCTTTCGAAGATCCTTACATACACACTCCACTTGTTCATTAATGAGTCCTGGAATGTCCTACTTGGAACCTGTTTCTACCTTAAAGTACCTATACATACCGTACCCTTCCATTTATCACTAAAATGTGTATGACTGCCAATTATGCTTGCTATCATGTTACCCTTAGCTGACTTCTTTGCTAGATTCAATTTCCTAGTAACTTCCTTCAATTTCTCCTTACATCCACAGCCATTTCTAACTCTCTTTCTTTCCAATCTGCACCTCTTTCTCAGTATCTTTATTTCTCTATTATAATGGGGTGGGTCTTTACCATTCCTTAGCACCTTTAAAGGTACAAACCTGTTTTCACATTCCTCAACAATTGCTTTAAACCCATCCCAGAGTCTGTTTACATTTTTATTTACCGTTTTCCACTGAACATAGTTACTTTTTTAAACTCCCTCATGCCTGCTTTAACATCCATATGGTACCGCCTAATAGTCCTACTTTTAAGACCTTCCTTTCTATCACTTTTATTTTTAACTACGACAAAAACAGCTTCATGATCACTAATACCATCTATTACTTCAGTTTCTTTATAGAGCTCATCCGGTTTTATCAGCACCACATCCAGGATATTTTTCCCTCTAGTAGGTTCCATCACTTTCTGAATCAGCTGTCCTTCCCATTTTAGCTTATTTGCCATTTGTTGGTCATGCTTCCTGTCGTTCGCATTTCCTTCCCAATTAACATCTGGTAAATTCAGATCTTCCGCTACAATCACATTTCTTTCCAAGTCGTTTCCTACATAGATGATTATCTTATCAAATAATTCTGAATCCGTGTCAGTGCTACCCTTTCCCGGTCTGTACACTCCAAATATATCAAGTTGCCTATTACCTTTAGAAATGAGCCTTACACCTAGAATATCATGTTTCTCATCTTTAACTTTTTCGTAGCTTACACATTCTTCTTTCACCAGAATTAATACTTACCCTCCCACCATTCCTATCCTATCTCTACGATACACACTCCAGTTCCGTGAGAAAATTTCTGCATTCATGATATTATTTCTCAGCCATAATTCAAATCCTATTACAATATCTGGTCGTATGGCTTTTAGTGCCGGGATATCCCAGGACGGGTTCGGCTCGCCCGGTGCAGGTCTTTCTATTTCACTCCCGTAGGCGACCTGCGCGTCGTGATGAGGATGAAATGATGATGAAGACAACACATACACCCAGCCCCCGTGCCATTGGAATTAACCAATTAAGGTTAAAATCCCAGACACGGCCGGGAATCGAACCCGTGACCCTCGGAACCGAAGGCCAGTGCGCTGGCCGTTCAGCCAACGAGTCGGACACAATATCTGGTAAAATATATATCTATTAAATTAATTGTATTCCTTTCTTTACAATACTTCTACAGTTCAACACTAAGTATTTTATGTCATCCCTACTTGATTTCCAGTTCCCTGTTGCCTTAACACCGCTCCCTAGGCCACCCCGTTTCCCTGCATGTACCTCCCTATTACCCCTCCAAACAAATTTCCTATCTTATACGTACCACTGCGGTTTAAGTGAAGGCCATCTGAGCGCAGATCCCTATCTCCTACCCACGCAATAGTATCTAGAAATTTCACTCCCAGTTTCCCACATACCCACTCCATAGTCTCATTTAAATCCCCAATCACCCTCCAGTCAATATCCCTCCTACACAGTTTTCCACTAATAACAATCTCCGCTTTCTTAAACTACACCCGTGGTGCATTTACCGGATCCCACACATCTCCAACTATGTTGGTACTTTTATCAGCTTGCCATACGTTGTTGGCACCAACGTGAAACACTACCACCTTCTCCTTCCCATCCTCCCTCTCTTCTGCTTTCCTTAACATCTGCCTCAACCTAATTCCTGGATAACATTCTACCCTGGTTCCCTTTCCTCCACACACTTTCCCCACGTGTCTAACGATGGAATCCCCCATGACCAGTGCCTCAACCCTACCCACCTCTAGGAGTGGGAAGGAAGCGGCCGTGGCCTTAATTAAGTTACAGTCCCTGCATTTGCATGGTCTGATATTAAAGACAAAGAAAGACAGATTGAGAAGCGATGATGTGAGATAGGAATTCGGAATGCAAATCCTGAGAATTTATGAGAGTAAGCTAAGATGGTTTGGATATGTAAAGATAATGGATGAGAAAAGAATAACACAAGAGATGATGGAGACGAAGTTCGAGGGAAAGAGAACAAGAGGGAGCCCTGTCCCCAATAGCACAAATATCCAGCCCCCAAATCAAGGGAATTAACCATTTACAATTTAAGTACCTTGACCAAGCCAGGAATTGAGTCCAGGGCCCCGAAGACCAGAGGGCTAGACACTGGCCACTTTTTCGTGGAACCGGACGACCCAAAATGAATAAATTCTGATAATGTTAATAACTTGCAATTACGTTCCTTGCTTGTTTTGTTTTGCTTTTGTTAGCTATTTGCTTTACGTCCCGCAGACACAGATATTTCTTATGGCGACGATGGGACGGGAAAGGCCTAGGAGTGGGAAGGAAACGGCCGTGGCCTTAATTAAGTTACAGTCCCTGCATTTGCCTGGTGTGAAAATAGGAAACCACGGAAAACCATCTTCAGGGCTGCCGGCAGTGGGATTCGGACCAACTATCTCCTGGATGCAATCTCACAGCTGCGCGACCCTAACCGCACGGCCAATTCGCCCGGTCTTGCTTGGGTTGAACTCTATCATTGTTCTATTGTACAATCACCATTATTGTAGTTAGACAGACCATGGAAGCTTGAAAATAAATATTTATTTGTTTATTGATAGAGCAGAATGTTGACATAAAGGATTTTCCCATACATGCTCTTTGGTTTTGCAGCTTAACTGGACTGAGAAAGGATTCATTACTCCGGACTGGAATCAAGGAAGGTGTGGCTCATGTTACGCTTTCAGCATCATTAGCAGTATTGAGGGTCAATTTTTCAAGAAAACAGGAAAATTTCTGGATCTAAGGTAAGATAAGTAAGGGATATCTGTTCCCCCTACATGGATTTCTTGAGATATTCAAATTTTCATGAGAGACTTCAAATCAGATTTTAAAAGATGGCTTACCTGGAATGGATGATGCAGAGTAGAGTTTATAGATGTTGCTAGCTGATACATATACCTCAACAACAAAAGTTTGAAATATTACAAGTTTAAATTAATCAATCAATCAATACTGATCTGCATTTGGGCTGTCACCCAGGTGGCAGATTCCCTATCTGTTGTTTTCCTAGCCTTTCTTACACGAGTGCAAAGAACTTGGAAATATATTGAACATCTCCCTTGGTAAGTTATTCCAATGCCTAACTCACCTTACTATAAACAAATATTTGCCCTAATTTGTCCTCTTGAATTCCAACTTTATCTCCATATTGTGATCTTTCCTACATTTTAAGACAGCACTCAAACTTATTAGTCTACAAATGTCATTCCACGCCATTTTTCCATTGACAGCTTGGAACATACCTCTAAGTCGAGCAGCTCATCTCCTTTCTCCCAAGTCTTCCCAACCCAAAGTTGGCAACATTTTCGTAACGCTACTCTTTTGTCGGAAATCACCCAGAATAAATCGAGCTGCTTTTCTTTGGACGTTTTTTCAGTTCTTGAATCAAGTAATCCTGGTGAGGGTCCCATACACTGGAACCATACTCTATTTGGAGACCGAGCTCGATAGCTGCAGTCGCTTAAGTGCGGCCAGTATCCAGTATTCGGGAGATAGTAGGTTCGAACCCCCCTGTCGGCAGCCCTGAAAATGGTTTTCCGTGGTTTCCCATTTTCACACCAGGCAAATGCGGGGGCTGTACCTTAATTAAGGCCACGGCCGCTTCCTTTGCACTCCTAGCCCTTCCCTGTCCCATCGTCGCCATAAGACCTATCTGCGTCGGTGCGACGTAAAACAACTAGCAAAAAAAAAAAGAACCTATTTGGAGTCTTACCAGAGACTTATATGCCCTCTCCTTTACATCCTTACTACAACCCCTAAATACCCTCACAACCATGTGAAGAGATCTGTACCCTTTATTTACAATCCCATTCATATGATTACCACAATGAAGATCTTTCCTTATATTAACACCTACGTACTTACAGCGATCCCCATAAGGAACTTTCACCCCATCAACACAGCAATTAAAACTGAGGGGATTTTTCCTGCTTGCGAAACTCATAACCTGACTTTAAACCCCGTATATCATCATACGTCCGCCTCTGTGTTGTAGTGGTTACTGTGATTAGCTGCCACCCCCGAAGGCCCGGGTTCGATTCCCGGCTCTGCCACGAAATTTGAAAAGTGGTACGAGGGCTGGAACGGAGTAAACTCAGCCTCAGGATGTCAACTGAGTGGAGGCTGGTTCGATTCCCACCTCAGCCATCCTGGAAGTGATTTTCCGTGGTTTCCCACTTCTCCTCCAGGCAAATGCCGGGATGGTACCTAACTTAAGACCACGGCCGCTTCCTTCCCTCTTCCTCGTCTATCCCTTCCAATCTTCCCATCCCTCCGCAAGGCCCCTGTTCAGTATAGCAGGTGAGGCCGCCTGGACGAGGTACTGGTCATCCTCCCCAGTTGTATCCCCGACCCGGAGTCTGAGGCTCCAGGACACTGCCCTTGAGGCGGTAGAGGTGGGATCCCTCGCTGAGTCCGAGGGGAAAACCGGCCCTGGAGGGTAAACAGATAAAGAAAAAGAAGAAGAAGAAGGTATAATCATACCATTGCCTGCTGTCCATCTCACATTATCGGGGTAATTTTGCAGTTGCTCACAATCTAGTAACTTATTTAATACTCTATAAAGAATTACATCATCCACTTCATTACTAATATCATTTATACTAATAACGGGTGAGTCAGCCGCACCTGACGTTTCTGCTTTTAGGCATTCCAACGATCGTCGGTGGGGTGATGGTCTATTTTCCTTTGCCGCGTACCAAGCTACAGTCGCCTTTACAGCACTTACTGCGTCATCACTGCACGACTTTTGCAAACAACATGTATGCGACAGGTATTTACACAATACCTCAAACTGTCATACAGGAACATGTAAAGAGAGCAGAATGGTTTGATGAAGAACGCTTAACACTAATTCAAGAGAGGAATGAAGCTAGGAAAAGAATGCTTCAAACGAGGACAAGGAGAACAGTGGAACTGTACTGATAGAAGTAGAGAAGACCGATAGGATATGTAGATAAAAAAGAGCTTTTTAGAGAAAGAGAATCGAAGAAATGGATGAAATGAAGGATAGAAATGAGGTACGAAAGTTTTATGAGAGAACAGAAGATCTTAAGAGAGGTTTCAACCAAGAGCTGTTTTCTTTAAGGATGCGGATGGAAACCTCATCGGCGACAAAAGCAAAGTGCTCGAAATATGGCAGGAGTATTTCTACAAGGTACTCAATGGAAATAATGAGGATGATAGAGAAGAGAAAAACATTAGTGATGATGGGGAAGAAAGAGAATCGAATGAAAAGTTAATAGAGCAACCAGATTTTGTAAGAGGTCAGGATAGCAATTAAAGCATTAAAACCGGGCGAGTTGGCTGTGTGCGTAGAGGCGCGCGGCTGTGAGCTTGCATCCGGGAGATAGTAGGTTCGAATCCCACTATCGGCAGCCCTGAAAATGGTTTTCCGTGGTTTCCCATTTTCACACCAGGCAAATACTGGGGCTGTACCTTAATTAAGGCCACGGCCTTTCCTATCCCATCGTCGCCATAAGACCTATCTGTGTCGGTGCGACGTAAAGCCCCTAGCAAAAAAAAGCATTAAAGTACAACAAAGCCCCAGGTGCAGATGGGATGGAGACAGAACTGTTGAGATATGAGAGAGAAGGAGTAGAGAAGGCAGTTTATGAGTTGATAAAGGAGGTTTCGATGAAGGAGGAAATGCTCGAGGATTGGGCGGTGGGCATAATATGGCAAATGCATAAGAAAGTAGATAAGGCAGTATGTGGAAATTACCGAGGGATTACTTGCTGGATGGAACATACAAGGTTTTCAGTAAGATATTAACCTCAAGACTGGAATATGGATGGAAAGGGTGCTAGGGGATTACCAAGCAGGTTTTAGAAAAAATCGCTCTACACTGGATCAGATTTTTTTATTGCGACAATTACTGTGGAAGTTTTATAAGTATTACAAGCAGCTGCACCAGCTGTATGTAGATTTTAAACAGGATTTGACAGTCTAGATAGAGGCAAAATGTATAACATTATGAGAGAGTTTGGAATCCCGAGGAAATTGGTTAGGTTGACAGAAATGACCTTGACAACAACAGTATGCAAGGTGGGAGTGGAACAGGATCTTTCAGAGGCGTTTTAGTTGAAAAGGGGCTGAGACAGGGAGATGTTCTCTCCACACTCCTATTCAATTTAACACTGGAGAAAGTAATACACCAATACCCATCAACCCAGGGAGAACCATTCTGAACAGATTAGTACAAGTGACAGCATATGCTGATGATGTGGCAATTATTGCACGAATCGAAAGAACTCTTGAAGATAACTACGCTTTGTTAAAAGAGAAAGCACGGGACTTAGGGGTAGAAGTGAATATAAATAAAATGAAGTATATGAAGATGGAAGTTACAGAGGGAGCAAGGGGAAGGGCCACAGTGAAAATATATGGAAATGAATATCAAGGAGTTACAACTTTCGAATATCTAGGCTCACTAATGTCTGCAAACAATAAAACCTCTGTGGAAATACAGGAAATAACAAGTGGGAACCGATGCTTTTACGCCTTGCAAAATATGTTTAAATCCAGGACTGCCAGTAGGAATACGAAAATAAAAATATACACACAGTACTAAGACTTATAGTGATGTGTCGCTCAGAACTCTGGGTGATGACTACTAGAGAAGGCTGTTACGGTGGGAAAGGAAGATATTGGGAAATATATTTGGAACAGTTAGAGATCAGGATGGATGGAGAATAAGGACAAATGCAGAGCTGCAAGGATTGTTTGGCCAGCCGGATATTGCTGCTAAAATAAAGCAGGGAGGAATTAGGTGGGCTGGTCATGTTCAGACAATGGCAGAAACCAGTACTGTCAAAAAGGTTTTTGTAGGAAAACCGGAACGAAGAAGGAGGGAGGAGAGGAAGGCCCAGGGAGAGATGGATTGATGATGTTGAGGACAACCTTAGAAAGATGGGACTTAAATGCTGGAGAAGGAAAGTCGAGGACAGGGACTAATGGAGACAGGTGATTAAGGAGGCCAAAGACCTACATGGACTGCAGCACCGACCAGTAAGTAAAACTTGTTTTCGAAGGGTGATCAGCATTCGTGGATTAAAATCGGTTGCCTGTGCCAAATATGCATCAGAATGTTATTGAGGATACGTGAAGCCTGTAGCGAAAATGTATTGCTGTATAGGACAATTGCACGATGGGTCAAGGCGATTCATGCAGTTCGGAATAAGGTCTTGAACACCCTCCGTACTCACCAGACATGAGTCCTTATGACTTCGACCTGTTTTCGAAGATGAATAAACCCTTCAGATGCCGCCAATTTCCTGACATGGCATATGTTCTCCGCGCCGTAGGGCGCTCCGTCCCTGTCACAGAGAACGCCTTGCCAATGGTCCCTAAATGCTTCCCGACATTTGGCAAAAGGTAATATACTTTGCGGGTGACTACATTGAAGGAATGTAATGCAATTTTACTTGTTAGTTCATTAAATATTGGGTATTATCAATATTTCCATTACTTTATTTACAGCCCTCGTATTATTATTGTTTTATAGGTTTAATTATTAAGACTCACTAACAGTAGCAATTCCACTTAATAGTGTTGAAGATCAAACTAGGCCTAAGTAAGGTGTTAGTTAATTTAAATATGAGGTGTGATTTGATTGTTCAGATTTCACTACTTATTTTCATTACACTCTGGTGGCCGCTTCGTGTCTAAAACGCTGAGATATCGGTCCTTAACGCTGGTGCTAGGATAAAGTCTGGTGACTACATGTAGCATTTGTTTTGGATAAGGCAGAGATAGGACTGGATTTCACCGGGATCTCAAATTTCCCCCTATTCCTTTAATTCTAGAGATTCCATTTATTCATTAAGCATCCCCTCGGAGGTGCATGACAGACCTCCCTTGCCAGTACTTTCATCTTCCTTGATGTTAGTTGAGACTCCCTCACCCAATCCAGTACTTCACTAGATTAGTGGTAAACTGTCCGCCACTGGATCATAAGAACGTAGGTTCAAAATTGGCAGAAGTAGTCGATGTTTCCTCTTGACCTTTTCCTTATATTCTTCCCATCTTTAGTGAGGTCTGCCTTTTTGCATTTCGTCCTCCATTTTTTTCCGGTCTTCAGAGACCGCAAGATCTGTAGCTCTCATGCATCGCGTGACTCCCAGCGTCCATCTAAGAATGCACATCACCGTCACGTGCAGGATCTGCTCGTGTCTCTTTGTCACCGGCTAACGTTCCCTTCCATACATTATCACTGGTAGAACGACTGTGCGGTAGATCTTCGATTTGAGACACAGTGGTACTTGCTGTGACAAAAGACACCGCCCATGACCTGGCGTCACTTAAACCAGGTGGCTTTCGTCGAACTCGAGCGTGTACAAGTGTGTCACCATCAGCTGTCATGCAGGAGCCAATATCATGACGGTATATGTCTTTGGTAGGGGAATGTTGTCAAACAATATTGTCCCATTTGTCTGGGTGCTCCACTCCAGGTACTCTGTTTTTGCGAGGTTTAGCCGCAATCCAAATGTTTCCAGGATTTTTCAAGTGGGTGACCAAATCATTAAGCCTCTTTCATGAGTTGCTAATCTGCATAAGGTCATATGCATAGAGAAGGGTCCATGGATGTGGTGCCTGCAGGTCCACGATTACTCTATCTATGCACAGGATAAAGAGAAGTGGTTACAGGGCGGATCCTTAATGAATACCCACTTGAATATCAAATGGTGCTGTGACGCCAGCTGCACAACGGACAAAGCTTATAGACTTGTGGTAGAGGAGCTGAACCCAATGAACATAATTCTCTGAGACACGACACCATGCGTACGGAGCGAATACAAGTTGAGTTCATGAGGGACCCGGTCAAATGCCTATTTATAAATCTAGAAAGGCCATATTGGCCGTTCTTCTCTTCTCTCTGCGCCTCTGTGACAACGACTGGATAGCATGGATAGCATCTGTTTACTGCGGCCTTTGATGAAGCCACGTTTGTTCGATGAGACATTACTTATGCTTTTATGCGTGCGCCAATCACCCTCTCAAAGATTTTCATGGTGTGCTAGAGGTGCGGAGACGAATTGGGCGGTAGTTGGCGCAGATAGTAACATCACCCTTGCATTTCCAGATACTGGTCTTCTGGGAAGATGGTGTGTCATCAATCAACAATGATCTGCAGGTAGGGCAGTCGCCCAGGTGGCAGATTTTCCTAGCCTTTTCTGAAATGATTTCAAGAAATTGAAAATCTATTGAACATCACCCTTGGTAAGTTATCCCAATCCCTAACTCCCCTTCCTATAAATGAATATTTGCCACAATTTGCCCTCTTGAATTCTAACTTTATCTTCATATTGTGATCTTTCCTACTTTTAAAGACGCCACTCAAACTTATTCCGTATTCGTCTACTAATGTCATTTCACGCCATCTCTCTGCTGACAGCTCGGAACATACAACTTAATCTAGCAGCACGTCTTCTTTCTCTCAGTTCTTCCCAGCCCAAACTTTGCACATTTTTGCAACGCTACTCTTTTGTCGGAAATCGCCCAGAACAAATCAAGCTGCTTTTCTTTGGATTTTTTCAGTTCTTGAATCAGGTAATTCTGGTGAGGGTCCCATACACTGGAACCATACTCTAGGTGGGGTCTCACCAGAGAAAAATATGGTCTCTCCTTTACATCCTTACTACAACCCCTAAATACTCTCATAACCATGTGCAGAGATCTGTACCCTTTATTTGCAATCCCATTTATGTGATTACCCCAATGAAGATCTTTCCTTATATTAACACCTGAGTATTTACAATACAATGATACCCAAAAGCTACTTTCATCCCTTCAACGCAGTAATTAATTCTGAGAGGACGTTTCCTATTTGTGAAACTCACAACCTGACGTTTAACCTAGTTTATCAACATACCATTTCCTGCTGTCCATCTCACAACATCATCGAGGTCACGTTGCAGTTGCTCACAATCTTGTAACTTATTTATTACTCTATACAGAATAACATCATCCGCAAAAAGCCTTACCTCTGATTCCACTCCTTTACTCATATCATTTATATAAGAAAACATAAAGGAACAATAACACTGCCTTGAGGAATTCCCCTCTAAATTATTACAGGGACAGATAAAGCCTCACCTACTCTAATTCTCTGAGTTCTATTTTCTAGAAACAGAGCCACCCATTCAGTCACTCCTTTGTCAAGTCCAATTGCACTCATTTTTGCCAGTAGTCTCCCATGATCTACCCTATCAAATGCCTTAGACAGGTCAATCGCGATACAGCCCATTTGACCTCCTGAATCCAGGATATCGGCTATATCTTGCTGGAATCCTACCAAGTTGGGCTTCAGTGGAATAACATTTCCTAAACCCAAACTGCCTTCTATTAAACCAGTTATTAATTTCGCAAACATGTCTTATATTATCACAAAGAATGCTTTCCCAAAGCTTACATACAATGCATGTCAAACTGACTGGCCTGCAATTTTCAGCTTTATGTCTATCACCCTTTCCTTTATATACAGGGGATACTATAGCAACTCTCCATTCATTTGATAAAGTTCCTTCATGCAAAGAATAATCAAACAAGTACTTCAGATATGATACTATATCCCAACCCATTGTCTTTAGAATATCCCCCGAAATCTTATCAATTCCAGCTGCTTTTCTAGTTTTCAAATTTTGTATCTTACGGTACTGTAAATGTCATTGCTGCCATAGGTAAATTTTAATACTTCTTTAGTATTAGTCACCTCCTCTATCTGGACATTATCCTTGTAACCAACAATCTTTACATAGTGGTGAATGAATACTTCAGCCTTTTGAAGATCCTCGCATACACACGTCTCTTGTTCATTAATTATTCCTGGAATGTCCTTCTTGAAACCTGTTTCTCCCTTAAAATACCTATACATACTCTTCCATTTTTCACTAAAATTTGTACGGCTGCCAATCATGCTTGCCATCATGTTATTCTTAGCTGACTTCTTTGCTAGATTCAATTTCCTAGTAAGTTCCTTCAATTTCTCCTTACTTCCACAGCCATTTCTAACTCTATTTCTTTCCAACCTGCACCTTCTTCTTAGTCTCTTTACTTCTCTGTTATAATATAGTGGATCTTTACCATTCCTTACCACATTTAAAGGTACAAACCTATTTTCACATTCCTCAACAATTGCTTTAAACCCATCCCAGAGTGTGTTTACATTTTTATTTACCGCTTTGCACCGATCATAGTTACTTATTAAAAACTCCCTCATGCCTGTTTTATCAGCGACAGGGATCTGCCTAATAGTCGTACTTTTAATACCTTCCTTTCTATCACATTTATTTTTAACTACGACAAAAACAGCTTCATGATCACTAATACCATATATTACTTCGGTTTCTCTATAGAGCTCATCTAGTTTTAGCAGCACCACATCCAGGACATTTTTCTCTCTAGTTGGTTCCATCACTTTCTGAATCAGCTGTCCTTCCCATATTAACATATTTGCCACTTGTTGGTCATGCTTCCTGTCGTTCGCATTTCCTTCCCAATCGACATTTGGTAAATTGAGATCACGCGCTACAATCACGTTCCTTTCCTTATCGTTTCCCACATAGCTGATATTCTTATCAAATAATTCTGAATCTGCGTCAGGGCTACCCTTTCCCGGTCTGTACACTCCAAAGACATCAAGTTGCCTTTTATCTTTAGAGATGAGCCTTACCCCTAGAAGTTCGTGTTTGTCATCTTTAACTTTTTTTGCAGCTTGCAAATTCTTCTTTCACCAGAATGAATACTCCCCCTCCTACCATTCCTATCATATCTCTACGATACACCTTCCAGTGCTGTGAGAAAATTTCTGCATAGATTATATCATTTCTCAGCCATGATTCAACTCCTATTACAATATCTGGTAAGTATATATCTATTAAATTAATTCTGTTCCTTTCTTTACAATACTTCTACAGTTGAGCACTAACATTTTTACATCATCCCTACTTGATTTCCAGTTCCCTGTCCCCTTAACACTGCTCCATAAGCCTCCCTGTTTCCCTGAATGTATCTCCCTATAACCCTTCTGAACAAATTTCCTATCTTATATGTATTTCAATAGGTTTTAACTAGTTTATTACTACGATATTGCAAGAGCACTCTCAACAGCCGACCATTCACAAGCGCATCCAACAAACTTTCTCTTAAAGCAGTAATCAGGACCGCCACCACCACCGCCACTACTATTATTGCCCCGTTGTTGATCTTCGCAATTGGGTAAATTTGCCTCGCTTTAACCTTGGGCATTTGGTTCTCATACATTGCTGAAGGCTACAAGAAAATCCTCACCATCCCATTGGTACATTGTCGGCATGTTAAAATGTGGTACATGTGAAGTCTACCCGACCAAATTGATTAACAACTTGCGATCTGGCGGAGTACAACTGAATGTCGAAATTGACACGCTGGCTGCCTATATGGCGTAAGCACATGGCTGGGTCGTTCAATCATTATTTTACTTAAAATTTGTCACTAAGGCCAATACCTCTATTTGCAAATAAAGCATCCAGATAGACTAATTAACTAATTTACTTTCTGTTGGCTAGAAGCACTTTCAAACACATTCAAAGTGTAAGGTTAATTATATTTGGAAATTACTCTGAACCCCTCCTCCTTCCAAATGTTCATACCCACTGGGGCTGACGGTCGTCGAAGTTCCCCACCTAAAAATGCTCCCTGGATCCACCCCTGTGTATTGGTGACTCATAAATCATACTCACATTTTTGGTTACTCTAAAACTTGAATTTTTCTATTATCAGCAAGTGTACTATTAGGCACGTTGAGTTCTTCCTTATTTTTGATTATTTAAAGTACGATAAACATTATGTTATAAAAGGAGCTACCGTGTGGATAAAGCCTTTGCATCCTCTGTCCATTCAACTATTATGATTTATTCACTTTAATGTTCATTTTTCACGGGCATTCTCATGTCACATGTTTTCACAATAAATCTTGTTCATATTTGATTTTATTAGATTTTGTACTTAAACAGAAATGTCTTGTTTATAGTTCAGATTAATTATTGTGCTGATTTACATTTGGTTTTGCTAAGTCCTGCGATTTTGAATTTATCCTAAAGAATGGAAATGCTCAAGGAAATATATTTTTATGTGTCAAATTACGAGTGCAAATACTGTATTATCAAAATAATGTAATTAGTAACTCTTTACAGGTTACTGGTAAGTATAGGCCTATTCTCTAGGTTCACAAAAACCTACTTACATTAAACATTATAGTTGATCACAACAGCTCCAAATGTTCTATGTTATAAATACTCAACCGAGCTTGATAGTTGCAGTCGCTAAAGTGCGGCCAGTATCCAGTATTCGGGAGATAGTGGGTTCGGACCCCACTGTCGGCAGCCCTGAAGATGGTTTTCCTTGGTTTCCCATTTTCACACCAGCCAAATGCTGGGCTGTACCTTAACTAAGGCCGCGGACGCTTCCTTCCCATTCCTAGGCCTTTCCAGTCCCATCGTCACCATAAGACATACAGTATGTACCTATTCTATTCGTATGGACTGTTTGCTCTAGTACTTCAACGCACTGCCAGAAAATAATAAACTGAAAAGAATTTTATTCACTCAATATCCGTTCAACAAAGCCTTCAGAAAACATATATCTACTGTATCTGTCTGCAGGCATGTTAACCAAACATACAGCTTCTAATAAAGAAAAGCGCGCCCAAAATCTTGTATCATCCCTATTCGTACAAGCAAACTGAACACTTGAAATAAATAAACAAATAAAAGGTTCCTGCAACATGTTAGTATCTAGTGGAATGTCCTCAAGACTTCTTAATTGCCTGATATCGTCACCGCACAGAATACACTAATTTCTTGCATATGTCGGGGCTGATTTTCTGCCATTCCTGAAGAATCACACTTTTAAGTTCCTCCACCGTACGCATACGTTGCCTACGGAGGTTCCTCTTCAACGTGGCCCAAAGATGTTCGATGGGATTTTAATCCGGAGACTGGGAAGGTGTTCTAAGCTGCTTAGGAATGTTCCATATCAACCATGTCTTTTTAATATCAGCAGCGTGTTTCGGTTCATTATTATGCTGGAATATATAAACAGGTGGCATCCACATATTTTCAGCAATCTGCTTCACGTTTGCCCACGGGATTGCATTGTAACCCTCCTTGTTCTTTATTCCGTCGATGAAATGTATCTTATGCACATCTCTGGCTGGCATACAGCCCCAAAACATTACAGACCCTCCACCGTACTTTATGGTTGGGAGTGTATTGACCCCATCATTGTCCGTACCAATTTTTCTCCATATTCTGTGGATGCTATCTGGCCCAGGAAAGGTTTATTTTGTCTCATTAGACCAGATAACATCTTTCCAGAATTCTTTCTCCTTATTTATATGCTCTTTAGCGAATGTCAGTATAAGCCGTCTGTTTCTTATACTTACATATGGTCTTTTACGAGGGATTCTTCCTTAGTACCCATGCCGATACAAGATCCGACGTATGGTGGAGTTGATGATCTTCTTTCCAGTTCGTTCCTCCGTGAGTTGTCTCAATACTGGTGCACTTAATTTGGAATCTGACTTTATAAGCCGAACAACAAGCCGTTCTTTCCTTTCAGATAAACACTTTCTTCTTGGATTTCCTTCGCGTGTTCTTAACAGTGCCTTTGTATTTAAATGTATCGACCACATTTTCCACAGTAGAATGTGTTCTATTGACCAGCTGTTCAATATTTCGTAATGAAAGGCCTTTAAGTGCTCGTCCACCATAGATACACTAGGAAGGTGACTATCCCACTTGACAAGTCGTATGCCGTCACTGAGACTACCGTGCATCGCAACCAAACGGTGGGAATCATCCTGTCCATGTGTACGAATACAACGATACATCCGTTTGTCGATGCCGCACATTAATGTCAAATCTTCTTGCCTATATGTAAATAAGTATGGTTTTCACTAACGAATTCTCATTGACAAACCATGTTTTTACCCGTAATGTACGTTTAATGTCACTTTTTCAATCGTTAGTGTGAATATACGTGACTTGATAAGAAATTGAAGCCTGTACGAATAACAGAGACACATACTGTATCTGTGTCGATGCGACGTAAAACAAATAGCAAAAAAATTACACCATATTTTGAATTTCGCGTTCCACTGGCACGTTGATCACATAATGACTAAAAGTGGTCGGTATGTTGGTCTATACCAGGGCAAATGCACTACTCTAACTGGCTGTGGGGCTCTGTATTGGCGCGTGTTGAGCAGTAACATGTTCGTATTTTGACTGGGTAATGGCTTTTCAGCAGCGCCCAAGGAATTCCTAAGGGGAAGAAGAAGAACATGTTTGTATGAAGATAACTGGTACAACTTCTTCTTTGGAAGGTAAGAATATCATTTATATTACAGCATGCATACATAATCAAGTAATATTATACATTACTGAGCGTACAGACAACAGTGTATTTGTAGGAAGTGCAGTATGTATGGAAACTGAAAATCCATGAAGTTTTCGGCTGTTTTTCTTACGTTATTTATATTACCCACCGGACTATGTTTGTTTATACTTGTTCTGATCTGTATTTTGTAAAGCTTCTAGTTCCTTATTAGCATCGGGAATTTATTCACAACATTCCCGCTAAGATGTTATGTTGATGTAATGAATAAGGTGTTCCAAAAAACGGAGGTTATGTACGTTGACTTGTATGACGAAACGTAGTAATGGTCATGTATAAATTTCATATCATTATGAAAACATGCTAGTGTATATTTATAACTTAATTTGATAGTTCTGCGTATGATTATACCCGTTCTTGTCTTTATTACAGGCATGGCGCATTAATATAGAAGATGGTTAGCGAAAGATCAGTTAGTGGAGGAACTCATGAGGGTTAAGGATAAAATAAGTCAAGATTCAGATGTAGGTGGCGATGACGATGCAGAAGACTGTCTACATGTAAATTTGAGCAGTTCAGTCGGTTCTGAGTGTTCAGAGTTAACCCCATTTGACAGTAACAATACATCAAATGTTGTTGCAGAAGATCAGGAAGAGGAAGAAGAAGCAACATTGTTATGATTGTGAGGTTATCAATATTATCGGCACACTTTTTAGCGATAGATTTACACCCTAGTGCTGAATCGGTAGACTTCAGCAATCTTCGAGATTCGTACTGGCAACCTTTGAACACAAACTATGAATCGATTATGCATCGCCATGCGACATCTGGCGTACACAATGTCCTGTTGTTGTTTACACAACAAAGCCAAGATATAGGCCAACTACATCAAAGGAACCACCTGGAACTCCTCCACGGAAACGACTATCATGGGCTATAAACAGCGAGGGATGAAAAATAATAGCCCAAGTTGCAAAGTGCTGTACTATGGAGAAAAAAAGAAAGAGCTGCTCTTACCCCTCAACAAGTCTATTCAACGCGTTGCCGTGTATACGGGAAAATCTGTTGCAACTATTCATAGGATTAAGGCATTTTCTGCCTCTCACCCCGGCGAGTCTCCACGCACCCCTGGTAAAAAGAGGTAGATCCTTTTAACCAGTCTACCTAATCTGTTCTAACCAATATCGTTATGGATACTAGTAGGTTGTCATGTGCAAGTGTTATATGCTATTCTCCTATTTCTCGTAGGGTGAAAATCCAAGGGAAGATAGAACTAGACGATTGCGACAGACGAGTGACAAGGGGCACCATCAAAAACTTCTATGCTGTCCAAAAAGTGATGCCTACCATGAAGAAACTGATCCCTGTACTGCAGAAAAAAATTCAGTGGAAGTGGAGCCCAACGTCCCTCCGAAAAGTTTTGAAAGGTATGGGTTTTTGTTGGGAAGAAGGTCCGAAACAAACTTGTTTTATTGCTGGAGCGGGCAGACATCATTGATTGGCGGGCAGGATTCCTGGTCAAAATTAAACATGCTAGGGAGAAAGGCAAGGAAGTATTTTACTTGGACAAGTCCTGGTTTGATTGGGAGGGGTACTGCCGAAAAGTGAAAGAACGGGAAGAAGACTACCGGAAGCACGACGGTGTCATGGAAATAGCCATGGACGAGATTATAATGAATAGTACTGCAGAGAGAAGTGACGATTGTGAAAGTGATTTGACTGAGAATTCATGTGAATGAAGTTGTAGCAAATATATATTGATTGATCATACTATCGATTCAATTCAGATTTCTTTTCCATTCAGTTGGCAGTACTACCGGAACCGGGAGAGCTCCCTCCTTACTCCTCACCCGCGTACACAAATCTATCGCTAAAAATGTGCCGACAGTACACAGTATTATTTTTTTCTTTTTCTATGTACCAGTACTCCTTTATTTACAGATGTGAAGGAAGACGACATGGCTTCCTACGTATGTATTGTTACTGGTAATTTGTGAATGTTATGTTAATTGTTTTGGGTCCGGTACCCAAGTCGACTATCTCCAGTTCGGGTCCCAGAAGTGTTTAAACCTAAAGGGCGAATTCTACCATGTCAATAAAGGAACTTTGATGCAAAAATTATGATTTTTTTTTTGCAATTTCTAAGTAATTATCACGTGCAAATATTTGACAAGCGCCACGACTCTCTTGCCGTGTAGCTATGTTTGTCGTCAATAGTTCATCTCGTCAACATGTTGAAGTTTAGCCATGATGAAACTATGACGTCACAAGCCATCATCTGACATTTAAATTGACACAGAAACACAAACGAAGCACACCATGCGTTACAGCAGAAAATGATCATGTCACATCACATAATGCAGCCCAATGATATAAATTCACCATAGAAATCACAAAGAACCATTAAAATACTTGAAATTAAAAACAAAGGAAGAAAACATCGGAGATCGCTTCGATACCTCCTGAGCGCCCGATCATTACGGAGCAATTTACGATTCCCAATTTACGAATGCGCGTGCATGTTTAGGTATCAGAAGAGCATGCACAAACGATATGAAACGATACGTGAAGCAGCTATGAGGAGAGATCCTACCTTTATGCTTGCCAGTGACCTACCAACCCACCCACAAAACATGTTATTACTCACACAGCAAAAGTAAAACGGAGGCTTCATTACATTGCATGTGCACATAGTAACAACAATATGAAGTACTGTGTTCAAATGGTACTCGCGCATTAATATAGAAGGTTATTTTAGTAGCTATTGCACGTACTGCCGGCATACTTTAATGTGAAAGCACTCACGAGGTTAGAACCATCGCATTTTGATATGTAATTAAACACCTGCAACAACGCACATAAATCCACACGGAATGTTCAAATCATTCATTACGAAGTTAATTGCTCAATACCGCACAATGTTTACATACGAACCATTAACTAATCACCGCCCCTCCATCTTCGATCTACACATGCATACGTGAAGTACCAGCCTGGCTGACGTCACATTCTCGCAGGTGTACCACATGAGTTATCTATAGAGGATCAGGGGTTCGTGTGACGTCATACTTAAGGCGTCACGATCATTTTTCTTGTCTACATTGAAATGTTAAATAATTAAATTTGGTCATACATGTGCAGTAGCGAAAATTCGGGCTTAGTTTTCGGATATGAATTCCCTGTCTCTCTCTCATATCCTGTGATGTCAGGTATGACATCATCACCCCTCTGTTACCAAGTAAACATGGTCGCCATGCTTTACCAGTCCTATGTAGTGTCCTCTTCAATGTTCTATGTGTCAGGTAATAGTACAAAAACCTAGTATTTTTGCACCTCTACTCCTTCCTTGTACCCTAATGAACATATCTAATAGCATATGATGGTACTTACAAGTGAACAAGAGAGTCGACTTGTATACCGCAACCTGTGTTCTAATGTAATATTGTTTACATCATGGAGCAGGAATTGGAACATTCATTGAAGTTAAGAAAGGTTATACGCATGGCGTTTACCAGACAATTGGACATTCTGTGAGGAGATATTGAGGATATAATCAAGAGGAGAGAAGTAGAAAAGTTCAGGTTTCATTCTCTTACTGCAAAAGAAAACTGAAGATTTACTGTCGTTACACGGTAAGATCTTGAGTTTGAAAACAGATGTCGGGGAGAAGGACTTGGAAGACGAACGCCGGATTGCTGATAACTATCAAAGGCAGTTCCTGGACGTGAGGGTAAGTGCAAGTGAAGTATTAACCTCCACAACGAATTTGCCTGAGATGAAGAGTACCACCAATGGTAGTGTTGTTATAGTCAAAAGTTAAAGCTCCTCAAGTTGGAACTTAGAAAATTCGGTGGAGATGTTAGACAATGGTTACAATTCTGGGGTCAGTTAAACAAAATGGATATAAAAGACTCAGATATTGTACCAGAAGATAAATTTCAGTATGTAGTGCAAGTTACTGTAAAAGGTTTGCGTGCTAGGGAAGTAGTGGAAAGTTTTCCACCTACAGATGAAAACTATTGCAAAGCAAAAGTAGGTTTGGCAGGGAAGAGCTGCTTGTCAAAGTTTATTAGAGAACTGTTGACTTTAGTGTTGAAGAATGCTTCCTCTGTCAGTGATAACCAGTTCATTGTGTAACTTAGAATCCCAGATAAGGTCATTGGAGACACTATGTGTTAGTTACCCCTGGTAAGTGCGCTGCTATGCTGTACCCTTTACTTGAGTCATGTTTGCCTGAGGCACTTCTCGGGGCTTGGCAAAGAAGCCCAAATTTTAGAACTATGGGGGTCTCTAAAGACAGGTTAGAAGATATCATGTAATTTCTAAAGCTAGAAGTGGCCGTGCGGTTAGGAGCACACAGCTGTGTGCTTGCATCCGGGAGATAGTGGGTTCGAACCCCACTTTCGGCAGCCCTGAAGATGGTTTTCCGTGGTTTCCCATTTTCACACCAGGCAAATGCTGGGGCTGTACCTTAATTAAGGCCATGGCCGATTCCTTCCCAGACCTAGCCCTTCCCCATCCCATCGTCGCCATAAGACCTATCTGTGTTGGTGCGACGTAAAGCAACTAGCAAAAAAAGCTAAAGCTAGAAGTAGAATCAGAAGGAAGGATTACTAGTTTGACTGTAGCAGGTTTTGGTATTGAAGATGATCGTAATATCAGACTAAACAAGCATGTCGTAAACCTGCAATAGCCACTGCTACTGAGTTCAGAAAATGAGCTTGACTGAGAAACAGAAGGTATTAAAAGATAAGGGTGGTTGTTTTTGACACTTCATGAAAGGTCATTGTTCAAATAAATGTAAAATAGCTGTGAGATGTCTTGTGTGTGGTAAGAATCATAATGTGTTAATGTGCTAAGTAATCAAAAGAAGGATTTAGAAACTAATTCAGATCACAGTCAAGACAAGGGTGAGCTGAAAAACACCTCCCTTAGTAGAACACACATTACCATGTTCTGTTACAAACACTAATTGTGAACATCAACAGTACTAGGACTCGCATCTCTGATTCAGGCTCTCAGTGGTCACAAGATTTTGTGGCCAAATTAGGTTATAAGCCATTGAGGGGAGAAGCAATGAATGTGTTATCTGTGGTGGTGTAAAAACTTATTTGATGGCATATTTTGTGTTACAGTGAAGAGGTGCAAAGCCTAGATGGTAAATTTCACTGTAATTTGGATGCACTGGATCAAATGGTCATCTGTAATGATATTCCTTCTGTCAAGAATTGACCTTCGTTAGAGGAACTTTCAGAGGGGAATATTTCTTTAACAGATGTATTATCGGCACACTTTTTAGCGATAGATTCACACCCTAGTGCTGAATCGGTAGATCTCGGCAATCTTCGAGATTCGTATTGGCAACCTTTGAACACAAACTATGAATCGATTATGCGTCACCGTGTGACGCCTGGCGTACACTTTACGCACTGTTCTTGTTTACACAACAAAGCCAAAATTTAGGTTAGGAGTGAACATGAGTGAGGAACATCCAACTACATCAAAGGAACCACCTGAAACTCCTCCACGGAAACGACCCTCACGGGCTATAACCAGCGAGGGATGAAAAATAATAGCCCAAGTTGCAAAGTGCTGTGCTATGGAGAAAAAAGAAAGAGCTGCTCTTCCCCCTCAACAAGTCTATTCAACACGCTGCCGCGTATACGGGAAAATCTTTTGCAACAATTCATAGGATTAAGGCATTTTCTGCCTCTCACCCCGGCGAGTCTCCACGCACCCCTGGTAAAAAGAGGTAGGTCCTTCTAACCAGTCTACCTAATCTGTTTTAACCAATATCATTTTGGATACTAGTAGGTTGTCATATACAAGTGTTATATACTGTTCTCGTCTTTCTCGTAGAAAGAAAACGCAAGGGAAGATAGAACTGGACGATTGCGACAAACAAGTGATAAGGGGCACCATCGAAAATTTTTATACCGTCCACAATGTGGTGCCTACCATGAAGAAACTGATCCCTGTGCTGCAGAAAAAAATTCAGTGGAAGTGGAGCCCAACGTCCCACCGAAAAGTTTTGAAAAGTATGGGTTTTGTGTGGAAGAAGGTCCAAAACAAACTTGTTTTATTGCTGAAGCGGGCAGACATCGTTGATTGGCGGGCACGATTCCTCGTCCAAATTAAACATGCTAGTGAGGAAGGCAAGGAAGTATTTTACTTGGATGAGTCCTGGATTGATAATAATACTACAACTGAAAAATGCTGGCAGAGCGGAAACGATGTTGTGGGTGTTACAGCATGGGGAAGCACTTCGAAAAGGGAAGTTGGATCTGAGAAAGGGTTCATTAGAGAAGCACAATTAATCCAAGGCGATTACCATGGCCAAATGAATTCCCATAATTTTGAGAAATGGTTCAAAACATCTGTGCTCCCTAATTTGCCTCCTGCGTCTGTGTTGTATAATGCACCATATCATTCTTGACAGGTGGATAAAATACCATCGAGGTATGATACACGAGTGACAATCGTCCAGTGGCTACAGGGGAGAGGCATTGTCTGCGACGCAAATCAAATGAAAGAGGCCCTGTATAGATTAGTTCAGGAAAACAGGCCTCCTGATACAATTTATGCTGTTGACGTCATGGCGGCTGAAAAAGGACACGTCGTCCTTCGTCTTCCCCCATACAACTGTGATCTGGACGGCATTGAATTGGCATGGGCAAAACGAAACCAAGAATTCAAAAGACTCCATATTACGGGAGACATGTCAGCAGTTAACCTTCGACAACTGACTGTTGAGGCATTCCACTCCGTATCTGACGAAGATTGGGAAGGGTACTGCCAAAAAGTGACAGAATGAATAGTACTGCAGAGAGAAGTGATGATTGTGAAAGTGATTTGTCTGAGAATTCATGTGAATAAGGTTGTAGCAAATACATATCGATCGATCATACTATCGATTCAATTCAGATTTCATTTCCATTCAGTTGGCAGTACTACCAGAACCGGGAGAGCTCCCTCCTTCCTCTTCACCCTTGTACACAAATCTATCGCTAAAAAGTGTGCCAATAATAGGTGGAAGGGATGGCCCTGTAAACTTGCTGATTAGGGCTGATGTAGCTGGTAAGCTAATGGCAGGAAAACTGAAATTATTGGATTCGGGCTTAGTAGCTATTGAAACTAAATTAGGTTAGACACTTGATGGGGAAGGTTCCATGTCACTCTTCAACTAACTTGGCAGTAGAGGTTACTTCATTACTTATCAATGATGTTAGTGACCTCTGGAGATTAGTTGTACTTGGTACATCGGACTCAGTCACTCAGAGGACCAAAGTAGAAAGAGAGCGGGAGATTCGAAAAAAAAATTCAGACGTGTATTTTCGGAAATGTTGATGGACAATATGAGGTACCCCAATTGTGGAAGGAGGACCATTTACCAATTCCAAGTAAGTAGGATTTAGCACTTAAGAGACTAAGAGTCCGCAAGGAGAAAATTACATAAACAAAATTTGTTTAGTCATATGATGATGTTTTGAACGAGTGGGAACAAATGGGGATAATTGAAAAGGTGCCACCTCAGGCACTGGGAGATTATGGGCGCTATTTACCTCATCAAGCTGTTGTTAAGGAGAACAGCACTACAAGAGTGCGTCCAGTATTTGATGCTTCTGCGAGAGAGAGAGAGAGAGGGCGCTCACCCTCTCTGAACCATTGTTTGGAGTGTGGAAGGTTGGACTGTTTCGGCATCAGCAGGTGATGGTCGGGTTGAAATGTAGCCTTTTCATTCTGGGAACAGTTCTTGAGTATCATGTCATTCAAGCAATGTGTAGCTCACAATACAACGTTGATGTTATGCTGGAACCGAAACAAAGCCTCTATATCGATAATGTGGTAACTAGTACTGAGTTATTATCTGAATTAAATCAATTCATCGGGGAGGCTGTTAAGGTAATGGAAGACGGAAAATTCAATTTAAGGGGATGGCATTCCAACCACAATAGCTTTAATGGGATTACAAAGGTTGTGGTACAGTATTAGGTTTGTTGTCGGATACAGTTTCAGATACATTGGCGTTGAAATTAGAGTAGCTGGACAATTTTGTGCTAGGTGAGGTGACGAAGAGTACAGTTCGTTCAGTAGCCCAGAAGATATTTGACCCTATAAGGATAGCTAGCCTTGTATTGTTAATTCCCAGACTATTAATACAAAAACTCTGGAAGAGTGGGATATATTGGGATGAGGCAATGGATACAGATACTAGGATGGACTTTTTGACATGGTACCAAGGCCTTTTCCTTCTTAAAGAGTTACAGGTTCCACGTTGGTTCAACTATGTTACCAACAACTCTGGTGTAAATGTTCAGTGGTCTAGTTTATGGCGCAACTGTGTTTATAATGTTGGAGGTCAATGGTTTGGTTATGATAAGTTTTCTAGCAGCTAAAGCAAGAGTAGCTCCTATTAAGGCAATACCATTCCCCGAATGGAGTTGATTGCTGCACTGGTAGGAGCTAGGTTGTGTAAGTCTGTGCTGGCCGCACGTGATTTGAAAGATACTGACTTGCATTTCTGGACAGACTCTACCACCATTTTGACTTTGATCCAGAAGCAAGACAACTGGACTGTGTTTGTAAACAATCGGGTAAAAGAAATCCACAGTCTGACTTAGCCGGAATTGTGGAAGCACGTGCCTGGCCACCAAAACCCTGCTGATCTTGCTTCAAGAGGATGCCAGGCAGATAAACTATTGACACAGAAATGGTGGGAGGGTCCAGACTGGCTTAAGAAACCTGAACAAGAGTGGCCCTCGGGAGAGGTACTAGTAGATGAACAGCTGATCTCCCTAGAGGTGAATGAATTGTCGCACTTGGTGAATTATCTTGTGAAGGAGTCGTTTAGCTATTACTGGTGCAGCAGTCATAAGAAAAAGCATAATGAACAGTGTAAATACCATGGCCTTAGTTGGTACTGCAGTTACTTCTCAAGCTATGACAAAATGATTAGAATGATTGCGTGGATGAAGAGATTCGTCCGTAATTCCCAAAATACGAAGTCAGTGAGAAGAAGTTGGGGATTATCATGTGAAGATATCTGCTCAGCTGAAAAATTAATAATCTGGCTTGTCGAGAGGAAACTTTCATTTTAGAGGATGGCCTATGTTTAAGTAGCCTAAAGGTATACAAGGATGAAGAAGGCATTCTTAGGTTGAAAACAAAATTAGTGAACAGGCGAGATGATGAGTATCTTGTGTACCAGTCATTCTACCTTCCTCTCATCCTGTAATGTATCGACTTAGTATGAGTGAACACAAAAATAATTCACATATGGGCATCCAGACTCTGCTTAATAATTTGAGGGAATGATACTGGATTTTGAAAGCCAGGAAATCTGTCCGAAAATTACTGTCAAAATGTGTCATTTGTTTGTTGCAAGTAGGACACAATTGAAAAGCCCCGGCAGCACCTCTTCGTAAAGACCGTATCAAAGACTCCTCTTTGTTTGAAGTGGTTGGTATTGAATTAGCTGGACCTCTTTTTCTCAAAGATGGTGCCAAAGCCTGGATAGCGTTGTTTACTTGCGCTGTTTATATGGCAGTATATCTCGAATTGTTGTCTTCACTGTTTTCGGAAAAATTTCTGCAGGGCTTTAGTAGATGCATTGCTCACTGTGGGAGACTAACAATGATTTACTTAGGTAATGGGAGTACTGTAGCTTCAGATGAGCTGGAATCAGTCGACTGTTGCACGGTACAGTAGCATTAGGAGGTGGGGAGGTTTTTGGGAAAGGTTAATTGGAGTTATGAAACAGATACTATGTACAATTCTGGGTAAAGCTTTGCTTTCCTACAAAGAAATGAGCACTGTCCTCTGTGACTTAGAATTGCTTATAAATTCCAGACCATTAACCTATACTTCTTTGACTGATAGAGAACTACTTCCTTTATGACCTTTCTTGTATGATGTCTCTGAAACTCCAGTATCAGATTGTGATTTCATTGAGGGAAATTCCCTCAACAAGAGGTTGCAGTATCGGCAGAAGTTAAGGACAGATCTCCACAAGAGATTTAGGTCAGAGTGTTTAGGTCTATTAATCCAGAGGTCACAAATAAAAGGTAGCAAAAGTGAAATAAAATTAGGGGATGTAGTCCTAATAGTAAGTGACAACGCAAAACGGATAGATTGCCCATTGGGGCGGGTTATTCAGATTTTACGTGGTAAGGATAATGTTACCTGCCTAGTAAGATTGCATACTGCAACATATACCTTAGGCCTACTTAGACCGATCCAAAGTGTTTATCCTTTAGAAGTCTCTGCTGAAGAGGTGAAGGAACCTGATAAATTGCTGAATAATCTGGTCCTTCCTCGAGAGAAGGAGTATCAAGGAACACCAGAAGTGGCAGGCGAATCAGAGTGCCTGAAAAATTGAATTTGTAAATACTCAGGATATTGTCCAAAATGTTTGTCAATATTGTTTTGATTCCTCCTATTCCTGTAATGTAGATGTATTTGATATATTTTTGTTGTGTTATTTTTGATTTGTCTACCAGCAAATCAAGGTGGGAGGATGTATACTCCTTGATTAACAGGTGTGAAAGAAACATGGCTTCCTCTGCATTGATAATTTGTGGATGTGATGTTAATCGTTTTAATAAATGGTAATCTGTTTCTGAAGTGATATTTATTCACCCTTTTAAAACCTATAGATATGTGGGTAGCATAAGCAATATAACGTAACAATGATGAAGAGCTTCCTAATCGAAAGATACTTTCCTTGTGCGACAGTCAGACAAGGAAATTTCTCCCAAAAACAACATTCTTCCTGACAGAATGTTGAAAATGGGCTAAAGTGATGTAATTGTAGCTGGTAATGTTGGCATTTCAAAATGGATGGACAGAGGTAAGAAGTGTGTAACTTATCAGTAAATTCATGATGCTCAATCCAAAGCACAGGTACTGTACCAGTAAAAGAGCCCGACTTTATGATTTAACTTAAAAGTTAGCATGAAGTATTCCTCAGGGCAATACTGGGTGGTTACTAGCTAGGGCTTGGTACAGGAGCAGGGTCCTATCTACAAGAAAAATTTTAATTAGATTGAATAATAGTTTTTTATTCAGGAAATGCCTTTCAAAGTGCACATCACCTTACTGTTGATAGTCGCTGTCTTCAACATCGCCTTTTGATGATCCGTGTTCCCAGTTCACCAGGCTGAACGGGGCTGGAACACGTTCTGGAAGTTGCTAATACTTCGTTGAGATAAGACCGGAACACCCAAGTCTGTTTGATATGGGTTTGAGTCTCGAACTTTCGACGTTCTGGATGATCTCCGACGTTCTACGACGTTCTCCGACGATGCTGCGGGGTAATCACTCGTCACATAACTTATACGAGTGTCCAGAACACAAAGTCCCCCGACACTTTGGTTTAACCGCACTGTTTAATTTAATATGGTTGGGATATGCCGTCAAATTCACTCTTAATCTTGTAGATATAATTTACAAGTTCACTAAAGATGTAGATGTGATTAGCATCGAAATTGGAAGAAAATAAAGCACAGTTCATGCATAGAAATAATGAAACTGAAAATTGTTCACGCACTTGGCACAGTTCGTGGCAATTTTCCACTAAATAAATTAGCACTTGACATTGAAAGAAATGTATGACTGCTCTAGAGTTTATCAAAGACCCTGCTGTCAGTCATGCAATAAGGTTGAAATGAAAAGCACAGTTCGTTCTTAGGCGCACTTGACATTGAATAAAATAGGTGACTGTTCGAGACTTTGTCAAAGATACTGCTGTCAGTCACACACAAATAATTTCCACACTGTTCAGAAGAATAATACACAGTTCTATTAAAAAAACACAGTTTGAATTCACAGTGAAACACTTGTGTCGCAGCACACGATTATACTTTTATCATGGTAATCATTTGCAGTAATATTCATGGGAAAGTTCGAACACTTTCATAAATACTCGTGTCTATTAAGGAAAATATGCTGACTGAAATGTAAAGAAAGATATCACAGTTCCTAGAATATTGCGGTAGTGTCACATTTGAATTAGTATCGGTTCGGAGATTAAGTTTCACACAGGCAACGTGGTAATGAACTCAGTTCTACAAGAACGAAAGTATGTTATATCGAGAAGTTTCTGCAAGCGCACACAACGTAAGTTCAACTGGACTGTTGTCACTTAAGTCCAATACATGACTTGTCATAATCAGAGTTCCAACATACACAATTTTATAAGTTCAAATAAAGACTTTGAATAATTAGTTCTTCATCACTCGCAAAAATTACAAGTTCAAATTGACTGATAGACTCAATGTCCATTATAAAGACTTTGTTATACATTAGAGTTCACACGCACACAATTGATAAGTTCAACACGACTGTCAGAGTTTAAGTCCCACATGAAGACTTTAAATATTCGAAGATAGCCTCTGTCAGCGCTTCGACGAACACTGTAGCGTGGAGAGTCAGGCTGAACACTCAGCTATGACTGTCTGATCTGGGTAAAGTGAGGTCTCCTTATATTCAGTTTGGGGGCTTCCACGTCATCATACAACGTGATCCCTTGAGGCTGGTCATCTCACGAATCCCTCGACGGATTTCCTCACAATTTGAGACGTTTATGTTATTCTCTTCAAAATGACGTATCTCTCAAGTCACTGCGATAATTATTAGAGAAGTTTTGAATTTTTTCAATCGAATGTTCGCGAAGGTGTGACGTTCATATCCAGAACATACCAGGTCAGGCCAGCTACACGTGGCGCGTCAGGCGGGTAGTCTATCTTGCCCCTGCAGCCTACGTCTCACACACACACAGCTGTCCTCGGCTCGCCTGCTCGTTCCTCCGAACGTAAACAAACCAAGTTCGCTCTGAATATCTTGCGTGATGACTGAATGCAATTAATTATCAAAAAATACGCATGTACAGGTCGTAACCGGCATAGTACTGAGGACTAAAAATGAACGAAAATGAGGTCTCTCTTCCTGCCCAGAATTTGTGAAGGATTATAATGCTTGCTTGGGTGGAGTTGATCATTTTGATCAACTTCATTCCAACTTCTGGAAAACTCACAGATGGTGAATGAAAATTTTCTCTTGTTTTATTGAAGCTTCCATTGTCAACAGTTACATATTGTACAAAATCACCTTGAAATAATACAGTCCGAACACAAAACTACACAGATCAATGCTGGCAACGGAACTCATTGGGTCATACTGCTGTTGAGTGAAGAAAGAGGTCCAGTGGCGACAGTCGGGTGAGGGAAAAGAGAAACCATCCGGACGGGCGACAAACAATCCCAAATGCTACAAGACTTACAAATGTAGGAAATCATCTTCTAAAGTAGGGTCCCAATATTCGAAGATTTGCTCACTATAGAACTTCAAAGAAACAAAAACTTCAATAGTGAGTGTTCAGTGTGATGTAGCTCTTTGTTTTATACCATTCCATAAACCTCGCTTATAAAGTGTGAGGTTCATTCTGTGTTCAGTGTCTAATACATTGTAAGGCTAATTTATGCCATCCACTGTGTAATCTGATTAATTTTTTGTGTTTTTGCTATTTATATTCTACTCACAAATTATTTGGATATTCCCACTTGCAATAATTTTCAGTTACGATTGTAAGATAAATATTTAGAACACTATAGATTTCTTATATTTCATGGTATAAAGAAATGGTCTTACCAGAGACCATTGACTGTAATATAAGACTAGAAACGGTCTCTGGTATCTGTACATAGAATGCCTTATCATTGCTGTAACAACAAAATTAGGCCAAATATCTCCAAAATCAAAATCATTATTTTACTTCCCGTAGAAGATGATTTTTCCATTTTTCAAATTTTAAGTTTTGTTCCCCAGGGTACTGCCATTACATCATATGTTTTAACAATAAATTTTGTTTACTTATATTAATATTTAATTTTATTAGATTTTGTACTTAAACAGAGATGTCTTGTTTATAGATCAGATTTCATGTGCTGGATTACATTTGGTTTAGGTAAGTCCTGCAGCTTTGCATGTAATAGCATTTTGAATTTATCCTAAAGAATGGAAATGTTCAGGTAAATATAATTTGTGTCAAAGTATGAGTGTAAATATAATCAAAATAAAGTCATTCCTATGTAAAATAGACTGACAAAAGAGGAAAATGAGAGAAGAAACGAAAGGAAGCTACAAACAGTTTGCATGCGTATAGTGTTGTTACAGCTGGACATGCATGTAATGGAGGGCTAATATTATAACAAGAATTTTGATAAGAGACCCTTCTTGGTACCCTTTCATTTTAAATTCTTATTAAGCCACAATCTTCTCCTTTTTCATTTTACTCTGCTTTTCCCACACCTTTTGGGATCGTGGATATGAACTGTGTTGCACTTGTGGATTTGACCCCTGTGACCAAAGGCCAGCACACTAATCGTATTTAGTCATGGAGGCAGACATTTTTATAGTGATTGTAGCTTAACAAGTGTCAGACTCCTTGGCTGAATGGCCAGCGTTGAAACGTTCAGTTCATAGGGTCCCGGGTTCGATTCCAGCCGGGTTGGGGATTTTAATCGCGTGTGATTAATTCTTCTAGCTTGGGGACTGGTTGTGTTTTTCTGAACACTCTCCTCTTCATATTGGGACAACACACCACAGATTCCAGCACATGGAGAATGTTGCGAACTATGTTTGCCAAGTTCTTATGTGAGTGTATTAAGGATTAAAATAGTGACTTTGGAGCATTAAATTGTCATGAAGTGTGGGTGTATGCTAGAAGAAGTAAGGAAGAGAGCCTTTGGAAGCAGAGATCATACAGAGAAGCTTCTAATTATTAAACACAGATGGTAGCACAACAATAGTTACTCTTAGCCATAACAGAAATATATAAACATGCATTGTTAATGCTCACAATCCCTGCAACAACAGCAATTGTTGAATTGACATTTGCAACTTTGAAAGGTATAAAGCCTTACACTAGATTTACACAGGGAAAGGGAATATTGAATGAATATTGATTACGATGAGAAAAAAAATTTCAACATTATTTCATGGATGTGGTTACTGAAAAATTTTGTAGTTGCCCAAGGATAATTAAAAAGGATGCGACAGACTGGACTACATAGATAAGGGAGGGAAAAAATAATAGGGAGATGACCTAAGTTTCAAAATCACCTTTCTCCACTGATGGATATAAAATTTATTTCTATGTATTTGTAACTCTCTTTGTGGGTTCCTATTCTCCTCAATAACAAATATGTATTGCTATTTTTTGTATAATATTTGTATTATTTCAGTGAACAGCAAATTCTGGATTGCAGCATAAGAGAGGGAAATTTGGGATGTGGTGGTGGTTCTTTAAGAAATACCCTCCGGTATATAAAAAGAGCTGGACTAATGAGCGCGGAGGATTATCCATACAGAGGAAAGGTATTGTAGCCTAATAACATACTGAACTCTGGAAGTTTTTCTGTCCTAAATTATTGCTTCATCCTTAAAGCAAAACAACACTAAACAAACTGCAACATATTAATTTTTGATAATCAGGGAATTTATCAATAGGTTACAATGAAAAGATTCATCAGACCATGCGACAGTTTTCCACTGACCAATGGTCCAATATGCTACGTTCTTGTTTGTAGGTGTTATTAGGTTATTTTGTAAAGCAGCTGCTACTGTTGCATAATCACATATGCGCATTTGAAGAAATTTGATTGCACAGTTATACAGTATACAGGGAAGAAAACTGGAATGATATTCTGAATTGCGATGATGTAAATCAGGCTGTAGATGTATTTTATGATAAGTTGTATTCAATTTTTAGTAAATGAGTGCCAAAAACCAAGCACTATAAACGTAGGTATCGAGTCTGCTTCACTAAGGATTTGGTACGTAAACGGAAGCTTAAAGAAAAAATTAGGAAAATAAACGGAAAAAGTTATTCTAATTTGTTTATGTATAAATAATTAAGAGCAAATATTAAGAAGGAAATTAATATTGCCTTCAAACAATACATTGAAAGTACTGAGTTATAAATACCAACTAACATTTATTTTGGAATTATATAAAAAACAAAAGAAAAAGTGGAATAAAAGTACAGTGATGAAATTAAATGTTAAAGTACCGGTATTCAATAGTAATGAAAGTATTGGGAACTGTTATGCATAATATTTATCTGAAGTGTACTCTGAAAATACTACATCATACAATCCGTTCCGTTCAAGTGGTAACTCAAACGAAAAGTTGGATTTGCTTCTCTTGAGTAGAGTAGAATAACTATCTATGAGATCGAAAAGGCAATAACGAAACTCAAGCCGATGAAATCGTCAGGAGCAGATAGTATTCCTCAGTTAATTTTCAAGGGATGCAAAGGTCAGTTACTGTATCCATTGGCAATACTGTTCAATATGATTGTTAGCTCTTCGATTTTTCCTGATGCTTTGAAATATTCGAAAATTACTCCTACTCCCAAAACGGGTGACGTTAGCTTTATCACTAATTATAGATCAGTAACTGTATTTTTAACTCCTGCAAAGCTATTTGAAAGTATTTTAAAATGTATTTTCAAAAAGCTTTTTCAAAGTAGATCATGCTATACTTTGGAATAAAATTGATTCTGTGAATTTCTCTCAGGGCTTTTACTCTAGTTAACAGAAAACAATATGTGTGTTATAAAGGATATTCACCTCACAATTTTATAGCCAATTCAGGTGCACCGCAGGGCTCAAATCCAGGACTTTTACTGTTTCTAATTCATGTTAATGATGATGTAGATGTCATGTCTAAGCCTGAAGTATTACTCTACGCCGATGATCTGAAACTATTTTCTTCAATTAAAACCACTGATGACTGTAAGAATTTACAAAATTATCTAAATGATATATCATTGTGGAGTAAAGGAAATAAATTACCATTCAATGTAAATAAATGTGTTAAAATGTCTTTTATAAAATGTTGCCAGCACAGCGGGTATATTTATAACATCGACGGTTCCGTCTTGAAAGAAGTCAAACAAAAGATGGATTTAGGTATTCAGTTCAGTATTGATTTGAAATTTGGAAGTCATATTGAAAATATAGTTAATCAAGCCTGTTACGGAGATTTCCGTGGTAGGTAGAGGTGAAAGAAGGTGCGGGTGTGAACGGGTCTCAAGCTACGAAAGTAAAATTAATTTAAAATTTAATTTTTTCTTTCAGAGCCTTCATTTTAGGTGGAGATAGCCTATAAGGTGGAAAACGGACAGGAATCGAATCCGTGACCTCGATTTTGTATTCAATAAGGTCAGTAACACCAAGAGTATCAGAGAACACCTCTGGAAATGACTGACATAATTTACGAATACTATCAGCCTGCTCCTCAGGTAGATGTCTAAGGTCTAACAACATCTCATCCTGGGTAGGCGAAATAGATGAACATGACACAGAATTACACTTTAACAAGGGAATTTTACATTTGGACGCAAATTTGAATGTGCACGACTTACTCTGAAGATCGAGCACAAGACCAGTGTGAGAAATGAAGTCCGCTCCCAGTATGATGGGGCAAGACAAGTGCTTAGCCACAAACAGTTTGGTTTTCCATGTAAATTTAAAAATACGAATTTTGACCAGTACGGAACCTAGAATTTCTAATGGAGATGAATTAGCCGAAACATATTGAACAGGAGATGAGACATAGTCAGGTAGTTTACAAACAGATTTAAATTTTGAATACCATTGGTCCGAAATAATTGAACAAACACTACCTGAATCTAAGAGAGCTGTTACAGGTTCATTATTTAACTCAATCTTAAGAAAAGGAACCGGTGCGGGGGTATCTGCCGCAATCCTAAGACATTATTTAGGGCATTCAAAAGATGAATTTGAAGACTGCTCGTTCCCTGAATTTACAACCTGTTTACCAGGGGCTGAGTCTCGGGAAGATGGATTAGTCGACTCAGCCGACGCCACTAGTCACTTTTTATTATTGGCATAGGTGGAATTTGCACCAGAAGTTGAGCAGGAGGGGGTGCTATTTGAGTTTGGGCAATTCTTGGCGATATGTGAGAAAGCCCCACATTTAAAACAGCCTTGTGATGAACCAGCCCCATTCCTTGTCCCACTCGACTTGATCAGTGGACACTTATTGCGCAGGTGGTCAGGCGACCCACAAGCATAACATTTACGAGGGGTGACTGATCGGCGAGGTGGAGGCCGAGTATTACTAAAGGAAGGCGGGGGTTCTTTTGCTACACGCAAAGAATCGGCGTATCTAACTCCTTCTGCTGAGACGGCCAATGCTTCAAGTTCAGAGAAAGTTTGCGGGCACGCCGCGAAACACAAATATGACCTATAGGGTGGTGAAATGCCTTCCACAATGGCTTGTACAATCTGGTCCTCCGGAAAGTGAAGAGCAAACACCCTAGTATAGAATTTAATATCTTGGATGAAGTCAGCCAAGTTTTCATCCAAACGCTGTACACGATAATAGTACTTCTGAATCAGAGATGACCTCGCGCGGGCGGGAATAAAATTTGCAAGCAGGTGTGCATGAAAATCTTCAATAGATGACTGTTCAGCTATAGCTCTTACTATTTTGTCAGAGAGAATACCAATTGCATAAGGATAGATAATTTGCAAAATTTGACATGGAGAAAGAGAAAACACAAGGGCATGATCCTGAAATTCAACTAGAAATCTTAAAAATGAAATTACTTCACTGGTGGTATTAACGGAAAACTTAGAGATACCTCTGAGCAACATTGCCAATGGATGAGGCAAGCTGCTAAACCGGGTGACATAGTCGGTAAAGGTTTAAGTGGCAAAGAAGTTAATTCAGAACGTACATTAGTCAATGAGTTACGACGTTCAGACTCGTTGTCTAATGGGGCAGAGATAGTTTGAGCAGCCACGGTTATCCTATTGACTTCTCCCTTAGGAGGCTCTTCCTCGCTCCCAGCATTCATCGTGGCGGGTTGATCAGTTTTGGGAGGAACCTCCCCCGTTAACAATTGAGTGACCTTGCTAGATAATTCAGACATATTTTCAAGCAGCGTACTAGCTTCCTTCTTCTGAACGTCATTCAACTTTAGAGACAACAGATCGTTAACTCTATTTGAAAAATGAAACAGCCTAGCTTGCACACGCTTAATTTGATTAGGAGAAGGATCATTTTCATCAAAAAAACTAACTACAGAAGCTAGCCCAGTAATATTCTCCGTGATCGTGGAAAGAGAGTCGTCAATTTCTTTCTCTCCCAAATTGAGGATGGAAATGGGCAAATCTAGGGATTCTCTAAGCTTGTTTGTGTCTACTGCAACCGTGCCTCCAGATTGTACATTTCTAATAGTTAATTCATAGATTAACTCCTCTTTGCGCAAATAGTTAAGATGGAGAACATCGCGAGGGCCAGGCATGATAACAGAACAATTTTGAAAAATCAAAAAAAAATTCCAGCAACTGAGAAAATTGTTAGAGTTCGGAACAAAACAATGTTTAGCCGTCAAAAGGGGCTAAATTGAGACCCATTCAACCACGCTCTGCTACCACTTGTTACGGAGATTTCCGTGGTAGGTAGAGGTGAAAGAAGGTGCGGGTGTGAAAGGTCTCAAGCTACGAAAGTAAAATTAATTTAAAATTTAACAAGGTTATATTTTCTTTTCAAAATAAGGAGATAACAAGCATGGCAGGTACAAAGTAGCAAGTCAAAAGGGTAGTTACAATATTTACAGTATTTGGGCTTCGCGCCCTGACTTCACAATGCTTGGGCAATCAGCTCAGTTTTACTCCAAACACAAGTTTCAACAGAGGGGCAGGAAACCCCATTCATGCCTAGGAGCCCTTGCTCCAAATTACACTGAAAAGCCTCCACGAGGCATACAACACTCAATTTTCAAAAAGAGCCACTCGCTCTCAACTTTAAGCCTCTCAAAGGCCACACCAAACTCCACCTTCAAGTTGTCCTCCCTGGACATAGACACAGGGGTAAAATACCCAACCTACTGAGGTCTATTAAATGAAAAGGGGGTAATTACATGACCTCCAAAATAACAATTGAGAGGAGGCGATCTGCACTCCAAATACACTTTGTTTTTAAAACCTAATTTGGCTCTCGGCCACTGATGCAAGGGCTAATCCCATACTACGGAGGTGACTTTAGAAAAGAAATTTACATAATGTTAAGGGAGAATAGGTCGAGAAAATAAGTTCACCTCAAAACAATATGAGTGGGAGCTCGAGAGGGTTAAGCACTCTCTATCCCAATACGTAGTTTAAAGATAGAATAGATACCAGATTCTTTACATTTTTAAGGAAGGTTACATAACGGAAAACTTCGGACCCGCCCCGAGAGTTAAACTGCTGAGCTAGCAAAGAAAGAAGTTATTAATTGGCCATTACCTTGTTGTTGACCGCTGCCGAAGAAAGAGGCGCTTCCCGCCCCCTGCTATGTACTTTACACACTGAAAGATGGAACAGAAGGCGCCCAGAGACCCTAAAATCAGCAGTTTATATACTCTCGCGGAAGGTTCTAGGCGTTAGGGGAATGAGAACACCCGCCCACAATCACTTTATTGGAGAATAAAGAGAAACCCCTACACAAGATGAAGAAGAAACACATTATTGGTGGAAAATTAAGTTAAGAAATTCGGGATTGGTTGAATACAAAACAAGGAGAAAGAGAGGGGTATACAGCCAACTTAAACAATAACAGAAGGAAATTTAACAAGAAACAAACTTTTGAAATAAAAATTTCTCCAAAAAAACAGTTCTTTCACTCCGCACTAGGGTGCACTATTGTTGATCTTCAGTAGTGTCCTCTAGAAGAGAAAGTTCACACTTCTTACTACAAGTAAAACAAAAATATGTCGAAAATGACACAGTTCAAAAACTCCAAAATTTCCAGGTAGTGACATCTTCTGAGAAACTTGAAATTTAATACCGTCAATAGAGTTCAGACTTCCTCCAGCAGAGGAGTTTCAACAGGCGCAACTTTTAAATTAGCGGCGTGGAGGTGTACCGCCCGGTACAAAGCCTATAAAAATTTGGGTTTCATATTTCAAAATTCGTTACATTTTCAATATACGACGTTATTTATTTTATACAACTCATTAGTAAGACCGAAACTAGAATATGGTTATATTATCTGGAGTCCTTCAGACTCTAAGTACATCAAATTAATTGATACAGTACGAAAGCAGTTCTTAAAGTATGTGTACTGGAAAGAGTGACACGAGTACCCGACATTTCTGTCCTACTCCACAATGTTATCACACTTTGGTGTTAAAACTTTGGAACAAAGATGTAAAAAGTACACGGTGTTATTTTTGTACAAAATGTTTCATAGTAAAATTAATGATGAAGAGTTACTTGGAAGTGTACCATTTTATGTTCCTAGGAAGTCTGGCAGGTTCAAGAATTTATTTTAAATTAAGAAATGCCACACAGAAGCCCATAAGAATTCTCCTCTTAATAAAATTCTGAAACCGTATAATAAATTAAATACACATAATTTGGATATCTTTTTCATGAATCAAATCAACTTTGAATTGGCATGTGATACTTTCCTATAATACACATACTGTTGAATGTTAAATATTATCTCAGTTTTCTGTACATGCCTTATTTCATTCTTATAGTATTCTTTTATTTCTCTTCATCTACTTGAATCCACAGGTTTTAAATGACCTATAAATTACACACTTTATTTCTCTTTTTAGAATATTATTTTGCATAATGTGTCATGTTTATTTTGTACTCGTTTTAAGACTAAGACTGTATAATTTAACTGTATAACTGAATGTGTTACTTTGTGTTAGGCACCACTCTAAAATAATTATTAATGTACTAACTGTGTATTTTTATTATATTACCAACTTTGTATTGTTCGGGTAGCTCATTGTATTCTTTGTATTGTTTTTCCATTTAATTTTTAGTAGTGTAACTATTAATTGTATTGTACTGTGTATTGTGAACATTGTAATTGGGCAAAAGCCTATTATGTTCATCACTAAGTAAATAAATATATTTTAAATCATCATTTTTCGTGGCAGTTGTGGAAATGGAATAACATATTTAATTAATTTCTTTTGCTAGTGGCTTTACATCGCACTGACACAGATAGGTCTTATGGCGACGATGGGATAGGATGGTAGGAGTTGGAAGGAAGCGGCGTTGGCCTTAATTAAGGCACAACCCCAGCATTTGCCTGGTGTGAAAATGGGAACCTTGGAAAACCATCCCCCGGTTAAATTCAAAACTGCCGCTGTCGATAATGAAACTGCCAATGAGGCTTCTTCCACACAGAGTATATTAGGTTGAGACCAGAGGTGGTTCGTGGATTTCTCTTTCGGTAGGGCTGCAGCTAACTTTGCACATGATTAATCTAAAGAGCATACTTAAATTATCCTTACTATTAATACGGTTATAATCAAACACTACTGATTTTCAGTTCACAAGTCTGCAATAAAGCGTAACAGATTATTTAACACACAAAAATAATGTACACTTATTTTAACAAAGCTGTTTCTTTTTCTACTTTTACATTTACTTATACACAAAATCTCTCTCCTTTCCTTACAACAAGCAAATTTGTCAATTATTATGTTGTTGAAATTGATAATACTGTCCATACTGTCAAAAAAATTAAATATATGACTCTATTTCCAGAACTGCCAAGAAAAATGATGGTTTAAAATATATTTTTTTACTTAGTGATGAACATAACAGGCTTTTGCCCAATTACAATGTTCACAGTACACAGTATACAATTAATAGTTACACTACTAAACATTAAATGAAGAAAAAAAATACAAAGAATACAATGAACTACCCAAACAATACAAAGTTGGTAATACAATAAAAATACACAGTTAGTACGTTAATAATTATTAATTTCTTTCTACACTAATCACTGGCAGTGCTGGCAGTCGTTCTTCTGGCACTGTTCTCCTTAAAAATAGTTTCACTCTTTTTAAAGTAAACAATCTACCTTTCATGTTCTTCCGTTTTCATGATCAGTATTATTTGGAGCAGAATGAATATTTCTGTGCAGCATTCACTAACTCCAGTACTCAACATTGTCTCATACGTCTTCATAAATCCGGAAAGACTTCGGAACTCCTGTCTTTTATACAAAACAGACAGTTCGGTCATCAATTGCTCTCTGCAGAGAACAAGTAGGATTCAATAGTGTCATCGAAATCACTGGATGGAATGTTTTGGAAGTCCATAGTTCATTGATAAAGAGATGCATTGAGCAACTTTGCAGTAGACAAATGCTTAGTGAAAGCAAATCTTGTTTTTAGCCCAACAGGAAATGGTGTCACACACCTCTTTTACAACTATGTCCTCATTGTTTCCTTTCCTTTTCCTCGCTGGAGGAGGGTTTTCTTCAGGTTGATTGACTAATAAAGGGATTTTTTCTTTGTTGATAGCCTGGAGAAATTCATTATGAACACTCAGTGAGTTGACATCACGATGTCGCTGGCTATACAATATATCCACATGAGACATGATGATGTGGCGAAGTGTAAAATTAAAATCTCAATCATTTAACACGCATAGAAGCTGCTTGAACAGTTTCTTTATTCCTGTTATTTTGAAGTTCCTGGAAACATTCTTGAGTAGACTTTTTATTTTCGCAGACTGTGTTAACGAGTCAGCTATTAAAATTCCACCTGGTATTACACCATACATTTTAGTTATGCCGTCCAGCACGGCCAACCGTGAAGGCGATTTGAGAAAAAATGCTGGTACTGCGGCTAGACTGCTGAAGAAATTTCGGGCTTGTCGATAGTGTGATGCAATTTTTTCCATAATTAAATTTAATTGGTGCACATGGCAGTGCACAAAATGAGCATGTTGGTAAGACATTTTAATTATTGTCTGTACACACCACCTTTATCACCACTTGGTTTTTAGGCACTTTCTCATTATATCTGTTTATTTCTTGTCTATAGGCCTCACTCAGTTGTGAAGCAATGTCCACTCTTCCTAGCATAGCTAAGTCTACCTCATTCCTGAGGTGTTTAGGTGATTTTTCATGTTTTGTAGCCTTTTCGCCTAAATGCTTCAAAAACACCACTCCAGTTTTTGTCCGAGTTATATCACCTCCAAACAATAAACACGGAAAGCAAAACAAAACATTCCTCTTGTCGCAGTCAGTTAACCACTTCCACTTATTACACACTGAAGTGTTAAACATTTTGATATGTTTGTTGTCTACTTGATAATGTTTGACATATAGATAAATCAGGTGTAGAACAACTGGCATTCTTCTCGGTAAGAGTTAATTGTGAAAATGAAACACCTTGTAAATAACTAACACTATTCTTATCTATGTCTATTCATAAAATTGTAACTGCAATTACTGGCTCCTTGAGGCATTGAAACTGGTAAATGCACAGTGTACAGTTTAAAACAATCAACATTTCATAAATACCGTTTGTTACAAGGCACAACAAACATGACCTACTTGCTCTTCGAGAATACTACGTAACTGCAACCACTTGGCTTTGGCCCGGTCAGGCTGTAGTACGGCTGGCACGTTTACACACCCAACTCCCTTTCCCCTTTCTCCGTGCGCTGAGTGAACTGCGCAGCACGTGGGAAGGGCACAGCCCCAACAATGGGACTCCTGCCTTGCTAGTGACTGAGTGTCACATACTCTTTGGAGTAACACTGCATTCAGCCTCTCTAGCCCTGACAGATTTAGAGTGAGTTATAGTAGTTTAAATACTTCAAAGGAAGTGAACATTTCGGATATGCAATTAATTTTTGTTCACCTTCACTAAGCATTGGGAGGGGCTGCAGGAGCCATTAGGGAGAAACTGCACATGGTTGTGACCCTCTTCAAGATTTGCATTTGACTGTAGGTGAGCTTCATGGGGAGGGGAAATGGTCACGTTAAGATTGTATTGGAGATGGCCTTGAGCTAAGCTGCCTTAGCTTGAAATAATACAATGAAAGTCCTCCAGGTTGCAGTACACATTTCAATAGGGTGGATGGAATGTACCCCTAATGGAACTTCCTACTATCTAGGAAGAGCAGTAATACCAGAATGCATAGAGAAACAAAAGCCTGACATGAGCAAAATAGTAGCCAGTGATGAAATTGCACATTATATGATATGGTTATTACACAAGCCTGAGACTGTTTTAAATTTGCTGGACATCCTATGCTCTATGTTCTCAACAGAACAATTTCAGATATCGCAGTAAGAAGTTCCCAGAAATTTTGCTGAAGAAAACCCTTGAAGCTTACCCATTCACAGCTGTTGCTATAATTTGAACTGAGGTACAGAAAATTCTGGACGTTAGAAGTAAACTATTGTAAATACAAAAATAACTATTTTGGGGATTTCATCGTATATGACTTGTTTTGGTAGTGTCTTCTTATGGGAACACTATTGTATGTTTCACAGGAATGAAGATAAGTTATGTGTTACTATCGTATGTGAAAGGAGAACCCAGCGATAAACAATGACAAGTGATCATACAACAGTTCAACATTATGATGTCCAGCGCACACCTTATCGCATCGGCTCTTGTGATAGTTCACCATGGTTAGAACTGTCGATTCAACCGGCCTTAAAGGTAGCAAAATACGCACTTCAGCAGCTTCTTTCTGCTCTCCTGTAATGTTAGTGAAATGTCACTTGCGATAGTTTATCTCTGACTTCCAGAATTTACATACGTAAGGATCTTAGCAGCTGCTGCAGTGGTGATGTTCTATTGCAGATCATAATTCAAAACAATTTAGAAGGCACATTCTGTGAAAGTCTTAAACTGCTGAAGATTCCAGTGACAATACCAGTGATAACTAGAGAATCTGAAATGTGTTTCTCAACAGTAAAGAGGGTGAAAATATCTCTCTGTAGCATGCTGGGAGAAGTCAGATGACAGCTTTAGTAAATTTGCCTACTAAACAACAACATGCTAATGACATAGCCAACATCAACGAGAATTTTTTTGACATGTTTGCTCAGAAGAAGGTCAGAAGAATAGATTTTCTGCAATGATATACTGTATTTTTGTTCTAAGGTTAGAAAATAACGCATGAGTTTTCAATTAAATTTACATACTGTACATTTCTATGAACATAAATGTATGTATTTTATGAATATTTTATTATATCTATACAGCATTTACTGGTATTAAATTTTTTTTTCTTAGGAAACCTATGCTTATATTACACACTCACTGAAATACAGTATGTCACTAGCCACCGCTGATTGCTGCCATTGCCTATTCGTGCCAATATCTGACGAAGTGATCAATAGTGAGTTCAGGGACGATGACCTAGTTGTTAGGCTCCGTTAAACAGCTAACCATCATCACCATCAATAGTGAATTCTGACACAAGATTCATCATGTGAACATTGTATTAAGCTGTCACTTATGAAGCTGTGGTCCTGTTTAACTTCACAGTTGATATAGATGTTGATTCCCATAGGGAATTTGAAATATTTGTCCCGAATGAGTAAATTTATAATACCAATATAAATGGTCCGTTATTGGACATTTTGACTGTTGGAAATTTTTTTATAATGTCCAATAACGAACCATTTATATTGGTATCTTCACAGTCCTACAGAGTCATCTCTAGCCTCTTCCATTCACCTTCACTTTACAACCAGAAAATACTTTGCTGCTGGATATTTTGTGCTGATCCATACACTGACAGAGTATTTGTGACACTGTTGGCATTAAGTCTTCAGTAAATGTTGTATTCCGTGCACCTGCAACCAAGACCATTCTCTCCACTTGGAAGGAGTATACCTTTACATTCTGATGCCAAGTTCCAATTTTCTTGAAAAATCATCACACACTCATTCGTTAGAAAACTGGAAATACGAATTTTCTTACACTTGATTCTTTCTTAGACATTTTCAAAAGCAACCAAGCTTGTCGTTTCATATCACTGTTGAATTCAGGAACATTGCCATGGGCTCCATTTTACTTTATGCTTTGTTCAGTACATTATTTACGGATATTTATACATCATAGCATTCATTTCTCACTTTTATATGCTCTTCTAAATGTCTTCAGAGACTAGTTTCTCTTACACTGGTTGTCTTATGTGTAACGGGGTGCCGTTTTCACTGGTAAATCACATTTTTAACTCATTTGCCATAGATAATACAGTTTTTAATCATTCCAATTATAGTTCCTAAATAATGAAAACATATCTATTTTTTAACAAATATTTTGCTTAGAGAACTACAGAAGAGTCCCCTGCTTTCCTGTTTGTAATACGAACTTCAGTCACTCATTCTCTTCACTTTTATTTTCAGGTAGGGACATGCAAATACAGAAGAAAACGTGTAGTTGCAAATACCACATCATGGGCTATTCTACCACCACAAGATGAAACTGCCCTTCAGATTGCTGTAGCTAAAATTGGACCAATTGCTGTATCTCTCAATGCGAGTCCACGCACTTTCCAATTGTATCAGTAAGTGCAATATTGACTGTTTTGGAATAATAACTGAGCATGCAGATTACCCTGCAGAAGCAGCAATGTGAAGTACAGGAGACAAAATGTGATATTACCATAAGTAATTTTAATAGGACTGTTGCACATACAAACTTATTTTGGCCAATAGTTCAGTAATGATTTTTATTTTGCACAATATATGCAATGTTTTCTGAACAATATACTCTCTATCTATATAAAATAACATGTCCTGACTGACTGACTGACTGACTGACTGACTGACTGACTGACTGACTGACTGACTGACTGACTGACTGACTGACTGACTGACTGACTGACTGATTCATCATCGCCGAGCCAAAACTACTGGACATTAAGGAATGAAATTTTGGGAATACATTCATATTGCAATGTAGGTGCTCGCTAAGGGAGGATTTTTGGATATTCCATTGCTAAGGGGATGTAAAGGGGGTTGAATTTTTAAAATGAGTGTATCTATATCTCGAAAAATGAACAGTTTAAAGACATGAAATTTGGTATTTTGAATCTCTTATAAAAATAAAGAAACATGTATTTTTTGCTTTCGGTAAATTCCATTAAGGGGGGGTGTGAAAAAGGGGGGAAATGTGTTGAACACCTTTCATGTGGAGACTTATATCTCAAAAACTAAAGATGTTACAGACATGAAAATTCGTATTTGGAATCTCCTTCAAAAATGAAGAAACGTGCATTTTTGGCTTTTGGAAAATCCAATTAATTGGGGTTAAACGGGAGTGACAATTGGGGTGAATTTTTAGAAATTTTAAAAATTAGTGTATTTATATTTCAAAACTGTAAAAGTTTACAGATGCAAACATTAGTATTTAGAATCTCATCTAAAAATAAAGAAACACGTATTTTTTGTTGCTAAGGGGGTGAAAAGGGGGGTGAAATTTTTAAATGAGGACATCTATATCTCAAAACTTAAAAGTTTACGGACGTAAAACTTCGTATTTGGAATCTCCTTCAAAAATAAGGAAACACATGTTTTTTGTTGTCGCAAAATCCCATTAAGGCGGGCAAAAAGGGGGAAAATTGATTGAATACCTTTTAAGAGGATACTTACTGTATATCTTAAAACTGAAGATGTTACAGACATGAAAATTGGCATTTGGAATCTCCTTTAAAAATAAAGAAACATGTATTTTTTGTTTTTGAAAAATCCAATGAAAAGGGGGTGAACGGGAGTGACAAACGGGGTGGAATTTTAAAAAATATATCTAGGCCTACAATATATCTCAGACACTTAACATGTTACTGACTTGAAAACTGGTACTTGGTATCTCCTGTAAAAGTAAAGAGACATAGATAATTTTTTTGGAAAATCCACTTAAGGGAAAAAGGGGGTGAAATTTTAGTATGAGCATATCTACAGTATATCCCCAAAACGTAACATGATACAGAAGTGAAAATTCGTACTTTTAATCCCTTTCAGAAATAAGAAACACACATTTTTTGTTTTCGGAAAATCCACTTGGGGGAGGGGGCGCGTAGGAAGGACTGAAAAGTGGTTTGAATTCTTTGTATTAGGATACTGAAGACGTTACAGATGTAAAAATTGGTTATTGGAATCTCATAAAGAAATGCATATTTATTTTGTTTTCGTAAAATGCACTTAGGCGGGGGTGAACAAATTGAAAAATTAGTTAAATTGTTTGTATGCGTCTACTTATATCTCAAAAACTATAGATATTGCAGACATGAAAATTGGTGTTTGGAATCCCCTTTAAAAGTAAAGTAACACATTTTCCTTTGATTTCAGAAAATCCAATTAAGGGGGTTGAAAATATTTAAAAATGTATTGAATTATTTGTATGAGGATGCTTATATCTTATGAAAACTAAACTTGATACAGACGTGAAAATTGGTATTTGGAATCTACTTTAAAATAAGAAACACGCATTTTAGGGTTAAATAAACTGGGGGCTGAAAAATAATTAAATTCCTTTTATGAGAACACATATCTCGAAAACTGAAGATGTTACAGTCCTGATTATATGTATTTAGAAGCTCCTTTCATAAATAAACACGATTTTTTTTTCGGAAAATTCACTTAAGGAGGGAGGGTGAAAGGAAGTGAAAAATTGAATTCTTTTTATGTGGATATTTCTATCTCAAATACTTATGCTTACAGACGTGAAAATTGGTGTTTGGAATCTTTAAAAATTAAGAAACGAGCATTTTGGGGGGGAATCAACTTAACGGGGATGGGGTGAAAAAGTAGTTGAATTATGTTTGTGAGGATACTTATATCTAAAAAAAGATGTTGCAGACGTGAAAATTGGTAATTGGAATCTTCTTTAAAAATAAAGAAACACGTCTTCTTTTGTTTTCGGAAATCCACTTACCGGGGGAAAGAATTGAAATATTCCTTCAATTATTTGTATGAGGATACTTATATCTTCGGAGGATAAAGATGTTACAGACGTAAAACTTGGTATTTGGAATCTCCTTTAAAAATAAACCTTTTTTATGTTTTCGAAACATCGATTTTTTGGGGGGGGGGTAAAAGTAAGTAAAGAAGGAGTTGAATTCTGTTTAAGAGGATACTTATATCACAGAAACTGAAGATGTTACGGACGTGAAAGTTGGTATTTTGAGTCTCCTTTATAAATAAAGACACTCAATTATTTTTTGTTTTCGGAAAGTCCACTTAAAGGGAGAGGGGTGGAAAAAAGGGAAAAAGATGTTGAATTAATTCTATGAGGATACTTATATCTCAAAAACTGAAGATGTTATGGACCTGAAAATTGGTACTGTATTTCGAATCAACTTTAAGAATAAAGAAACACGTACTTTTTGTTTTCGGGAAATCCACTAAGGAGTTTAAAAGAATTGAAAAAGTGGGTGAATTTTGAAAATGAATACTGGTATATCTACAGTATATGTCAAAAACTTAACATGTTATAGACATGAAACTTGGTATTTGGAAAGTCCTTTAAAAATAGAGGAGCACGTACTTTTTGTTTTCGGAAAAGCACTAGAGGGGTGAAAAGAAGTGAAAAAAGAAGTGAATCAGTTTTAATGAGGATGCTTAGGCCTATAACTCACAAACTGGTGATGTTACAGACACAAAAATTAGCATATGGAATCCCGTTTAAAAGTAAAGGAACATGTATTTCTTTTTGTTTTCGGTAAATGGGCAGTACTGATAAAGGGGGTTAAATTCTTTTTATGGGGATTCTTATAGCCTATCTCAAAAACTGAAAATGTTACGACGTGGAGATAGGTATTTGGAGTCTACTTTACAAATAACTTTTTTCGATTTGAGAGAAGACTGTTTCTCATATGTACAGTTCTATGTTGCATGGTCATCTTAGCCCCAAAGGGCAATAACACAAACTTGGTTTACAAAGAGTTTCCGGGGTAAATGAAACTCAATTTGTCGGTGAATGTTTATACTTCAGGGTTTTTCAGATAACGTCTTAGTACAGTACTGAGGAACGATTACTTTTATTATTTTACGAAATCCACGCGAGCGAAGACGCGGGTAACTGCTAGTTTTTTAATAAAAATATGGATAGCTGTATTACATAAGCATGTACTAGGAGCTAAGGCTACAGCCACTACCTTCCCAGTCTTAGTCCTCCCCATCCTTCCGTCGCTGAAAACCTTTGATGTGTTAGTGTAACATTAAACTACCGTACTGGAAAAAACATAGTCATAATTACTTCTTATGCACTTGCACTAGCCATTGTATCAACACATTGTAAAATTCATTGCTGCAATTCTGGAGATAAGCATTAATGCCTTCTTTCAATTCTTCATAGTCTGTAAAATGGAGACCACAATGTACGTACTTTGAAGGGCTAAAAATATGATAATCTGAAGATACCAGATCCAAACTACTCACACGATGAGGAAAAACAGTTCATTGCTTCTCTTGTGTGCAGAATGACATGAGGGCTTGTGTTGTCATGGAAAAGTAGGATGTCATCTGTATTCCTTTTTGTGTTGAATTCTGTGAATATTGGCTTTCATTTTCTTCAGTGCTTCCAAATACATCTTTGAGTTCACCATAAAATCTAAGATTCTCTTCGTTCCAGAATATTATCGCCATGAATTTACTTCCAGAAGGCTCTGCTATCACTGTATGAGACAGAAACTTTTCCAGCTCTCTTGTGTTCTATTCTAGATGTCTGAAGCTGGTGTCTTTCTGGACCTCTTTATGTTCATCGGTAAATATATTCAGGACTCACCAGAAGCAAACTTCTTTGTAACTAAGTTTGTTAATGATGGTCAGCTGGTGTTCCTACATCCACTATGTCACAGAGTTCATGTTGCAGTCTGTAGTGATTTGTCTTCACCTTCAATAAATCACATCACTAGTTTGCACTGAATTCTTAAACAAGACTAATATGCCAGTCTCTGGTCTGAAAACATATTTTGCTTTGAATCATTTTGTCTGAATCTTTTCTTCCTTTTTCCTGTGTAGAACACATTGTGGTACCTTGTTGTCTTGGACATGACTCTCACGATGGGTTTGTTAAATCAGTCAGTAAGTAACCTCTGATCTGCATTTAGGGCAGTTGCCCAGGTGGCACGTCCCCTATCTGTTGAATACCTAGCCCTTTCTTAAATACTTGCAAAGAATTAGGAAATTTATTGAACATCTCCCTTGACAAATTATTCCAATCCCTGACTCCTCTTCCTATAAGTGAATATTTGCCCTCATTTGTCCTCTTGAACTTTATCTTCCTTCCTACCTTTAAAATCATCACTCAAACTTATTAGTCTACTAATATCATTCAACGCGAAAGGTATGTGAAAGGAAACCACACACAACTTGAAGGGTGAGTCCGATTTAGTAATCTATCTATATCTATATATATACAATAACTTGTCCTGACTGACTGACTGACTGACTGACTGACTGACTGACTGACTGACTGACTGACTGACTGACTGACTGACTGACTGACTGACTGATTCATCATCGCCGAGCCAAAACTACTGGACAGAAAGAAATGAAATTTTGGGGATACATTCATATTAATATGTAGGTGCTCATTAAGGGAAGATTTTTTGATATTCCGTCGCCAAGGGGGTGTACAGGGGGTGCATTTTTAAAATGAGGATATCTATATCTCAAAACTGAAAAGTTTACAGATGTAAAAATTGGTATTTGGAATCTACTGTAAAAATAAAAAAAACAACGAAACACGTATTTTTTGTTTTCAGAAAATCCCATTAAGAGGGGTGAAAAATGGGGGAAAAGTGGTTGAACACCTTTTATGAGGAGACTTATATCTCAAAAACTGAAGATGTTACCGACGTAAAATTTGAAATTTGGAATCTCCTTTGAAAATAAAGAAACACGTATTTTTGTGTTTTTGGATAATCCGATGAATAGGGGGTGAACAGAAGTGACAATGGGGGTGAATATTTCAAAATACTATTTCTCCAAATTATCTAAGACAGGTAACATATTACAGATTTGAAAACTGATATACGGAATTTCCTGTAAAAGTAAAGAAACATACATAATTTGTCGGAAAATCCACTTATGGGGGACTGAAAAACGGGGTGAATTTTCAAAATTAGCCAATCTACAGTATATCTCAAAAACTTAACATGTTGCAGACGTGAAATTTGGTATTTGGAATCTCCTTTAAAAATAAGGAAACACGTATTCCTTGGTTTTCGGAAAAGACTCTTAACGGGGGCGGGGGTGAGAAAGATTGAAACATTAGTTGAATTATTTGTATGAGAATGTATACATACCAAAAAATTAAAGATGTTTAAGACGTGAAAACTGGTATTTGGAATCAACTTTAAAAATAACGAAACGCGCAAACACGCATTGGGGGGGGATAAAGTTGGTTGAGGAGGGATGAAAACGGAGATGAATTCCTTTTACGAGGATACATATATCTCAAAAACTGAAGATGTTACAGAAGTGATAATTGGCATATTGAAACTCTTTTAAAGAAACGAGTAAGGTACTGTTTGTTTTTGGAAAATTCACTTGAGTGGGGAGTGTGAAGGGAGGTAAAAATAGAATATTTTTTCTGGAGAATCTTATATCTCAAAACTGAAGGTTAAAGACCTAGAAATAGGTATTGGAGTCTCCTTTAAAAATAAACAAACACGAATTTGGGGGGGGACCAACTTAACGGGCGGGGGTGGAGTGATAAACGAGTTGATTTCTTTTCATGAGGATACTTATATCTCAAAAACTGAAGATGTTATAGACATGAAAATTTGCATTTGGAATTTTATTTCAAACTAAAGAAACACGTAATCTTTTGTCTTTGGAAAATCCACTTAAGGGAGGGGTGATTTAATTGAAAAATTAGTTGAATACTTTGTATGAGGATACTTATATCTCAAAACCGAAAGATGTTACACACGTGAAAATTAGTATTTGGAATCTCCTTTAAAAATATAGAAACACGCATTATGGGGGGAGGGGAATCAACTTGGGGGCGGGGGCGGTGAAAAAGGAATTTAATTATTTTTTATGAGGATACATTTATCTCAAAACTGAAGATGCTACAGTCGTGATAAAATATATTTGGAAGCTCTTTTATAAACAAAGAAACATTTTTTTGTTTTCGGAAAATTCACTAAAGGGGGGAGGGTGAAACGAAGCAAAAATTTAATTCTTTTTATGGGGAAACTTATGTCTCAAAAACTTAAGGTTGCACACGTTACAATTTTTACTGGGAATCAGCTTAAAAATAAAGTAACACGCATTTTGGAGGGGGATCAACTTAACGGGCTGGGGTGAAAAAGGAGTTGAATTCTTTTTATGAGGATACTTATATCTCAAAAACTGAAGATGTTAGAGGCATGAACATTTATATTTGGAATCTTCTTTCAAAGTAAAGAAACACGTGTTCTTTTTTCTATGGAAAATCAACTAAATTGAAAAATTAGTTGATTTTTTGTGTGAGGATACTTATATCTCAAAAAATTAGAAATGTTGTCCGGCTCCATGGCTAAATGGTTAGCGTGCTGGCCTTTGGTCACAGGGTCCCAGGTTTCGATTCCCGACAGGGTAGGGAATTTTAACCACCATTGGTTAATTTCCCTTGCACGGGGGCTTGGTGAATGTGTTGTCTTCATCATCATTTCATCCTCATCACGATGCGCAGGTCGCCTACGGGAGTCAAATCAAAAGCCCTGCACCTGGCGAGCCGAACCCGTCCTGGGATCTCCCGGCACTAAAAGCCATACGCCATTTCATTTTACATTATATGTCAAAAACTTAACATGCTATGGACAAGAAACTTGGTATTTGGAAAGTCCGTTAAAATACAGGAACCTGTACCTTTTTGTTTTCGGAGAGAGCACTTAACAGGGGGTGAGAAGTACTGAAAAATAGTTGAATTATTTTTATGCGGATACTCATATCTTAAAGACTGGAAATGTTACAGACTGGAAAATTGATATTTGGAATCTCCTTTAAAAATAAGGAGACATGTATTTTTGTTTTCGGAAAATACACTTAGATGGGGGTAGGGGGAGGACTGATCAAGGGGTTGAATTCTTTTTATGGAAATACTTATGTAGGCCTATATCTCAATAACTGAATATGTTACAGTTGTGGGAATAGGTATTTCGAATCTTTAAAAATATGGAAACATGTATTTATTTTTTGACTTGAGAGGAGACTGTTTCTCGCATGCACAGTTCTATGTCGCATGGTCGTCTTAGCCCGAAAAGGTAATACCAAAAGCACGGTTTACAAAGAATTTCTGGGGTAAATGAAACTCAATTTTAGAGTGAGTGATTATACTTTAGGAATTTTCAGATAGTCTCTTAGTACAATGCCGAAGAACGATTACTCTGATCAAATTACGAAATCCACGCGAGCGAAGCCGCGGGTAATTGCTAGTCTATATATATAAAATAACTTCTCCTGACTGACTGACTGACTGACTGACTGACTGACTGACTGACTGACTGACTGACTGACTGACTGACTGACTGATAGATTCATCATCGCCGAGCCAAAACTACAGGACATAAAGAAATGAAATTTTGGGGATACATTCATATTAAGGTGTAGGTGCTCGCTAAGAGAGGATGTCTGGATATTCCGTCGCTAAGGGGGTGAAAAGGGGGCTGAAATTTTAAAAGTGAGTGTATATATATCTCAAAACTTTAAAAGTTTACAGTTATAAAAATTGGTATTTAGAATCTTCTTTTTAAAATAAGGAAACACATATGTTTTTGTTTTTGGAAAATCCCAATTGGAGGAGTGAAAAAGTGTGGAAAATGGGTTGAATGCCTTTAATCAGGATACCGGTACTTATATATCAGAAACTGAAGATATTACAGACCTGAAAATTGGTACTTTTGATCTCTTTTAAAAATAAAGAAACACATATTTTTTGTTTTCGGATAATCTAATTAATGGGGGTTAAACAGGAGTGACAAATTGGGGTGAATTTTTAGAAAGACTATAACTACAGTATATCTCAGAAATGTAAAATGTTACAGACGTAAAATCTGGTATTTGGAACGTTCCTGTAAAAGTAAAAAAACGTAGGTGATTTGTTTTTGGAAATTCCATTTAAGGGGATCTAAAAAGGGGGTGAAATTTTAAAATGAGCATTTCTACATTTTATCTTAAAAACTCTACATGTTACCGAAGTGAAAAATAGTACTTTTTATCTCTATTGAAAATAAAGAAACAGGTATGTTTTGTTTTCTGAAAAACCACTTAGTTGGAGGGGTAAAGGTGACTGAAAATGGGGTTGAATTTTTTTATTAGGATACTGATATCTCAAAAGCTGAAGATGTTAAAAACGTTAAATTTGGTATTTGGAATCCCCTTTAGAAATAAAGTAATTCGTATTTTTTGTTTTCGGAAATCCACCTAAAGGGAGAAGGAAAATTGAAAAGTTATTTGAATTATTTGTATGAGAGTACTATTATCTCAAAAACGAAAGATTTTGCAGACGTGAAAATTGGTATTTGGGATCTGCTTTAAAATTAAACAAACACGTATCCTCGGAAAATACAGTAAAAGGGGGGAGGTGAAAAATGAAAAATTAATTGAATTAATTGTATGTGGATACTTGCATCTAATAAAAATTGAAGTTGTTACAGACGTAAAAATTGATATTTGGATCTCCTTTAAAAACAAAGAAAAAAGTTCTTGGGCGAAATCATTTTGGGTAGGGGTGGGGGAGAAGTTGAATTCCTTTTATGTGGACACATATCTCAAAAACTGAATATGTTAGAGTCGTGATAATTGGTATTTAGAAGACATTTTTCTATTAAGGAGACAAGTGTTTTAACGGGAAATTCACTTAAGGGGGAGGGAGTGTGAAAGGAAGTGGAAAAAACTGAATTATTTTTATAGGGATACTTATATCTCAGAACTGAAGGTAACAGACGTGATCATTAGTATCTGGAATCTCCTTTAAACGTAAGGAAACACGCCTTCGTTTTTCTGGGGGGGGGGTAAATCAAATTAACGGCAGTGGGGTGACAAAAGAGTTAAGACCAATTGATTTTACTGTTCATAATGTACTTATTCTGATCATAAACTTATCATTTTTAAACTTTCCTGGGTTCGTTTTCAAGAACCATATTTTCCTTTGGAGTACATAAAGTTAGATTACAGTAGATTATCCTGGCATATAAATAAAATTTACACACATATGAAATAAACGATATGAATGATATTGACCGTGCAATTGTTCACCTCTATAATAAGGTCAGTAATTCACGGAAGTATATCATTCGTGTCGGCAGAAATCTCGCGCACTTGCCTACGTGCGACGATGCTGCTGGTCACATTGTCAGTAATGACAATGACAGAGGATGTAATTTACCGCCAAGTAGCGGTCTTGCATCTTGCTGTGTGTTCCAGATCATCAATAATAATAATAATAATAATAATAATAATAATAATAATAATAATAATAATAATAATAATAATAATAATAATAATAATAATAATAATAATAATAATAATAATATAAATTCAACTAATATCACCCATCCTATTAATAATAATAATAATAATAATAATAATAATAATAATAATAATAATAATAATAATGTTCTGGACCATCGCCAAAATGTGCGGACCGCGCTGGAAAAGGTTCCTGGCGGGGTTATGACTACGATTTCATTCCGGCCGCGGGTTCAGTACCGCCAGGGCACCCAAGACGACACTACGTCTTAACTCCTCAAGGATTTGATCCGTATTAAAATGCTTATAGGAAAAGATGGCAAAGATTTAGACAACTGGCCGGGTGGAATACCTGGACCTAGCCCGGGAAGTACGAAATCGATTGCTGGAAAGAAAGATTGAAAAATGGGAGGAACTTTGCCATAATCTCTCAGAAAACGAGTTAGATCACGTATTTTGCCGGATTCTCTCAGAAAATGAGTTAGATCGCGAATTCCGGCGGATTATATATAAAATGTTAAGCATTCAATTATAAATTTCATTATAATAGCGTAGCGAAGCACGGGTATCTTGCTAGTATCTATATATATAAAATAACTTGTCCTGACTGATTCATCATCACCGAGCCAAAACTACTGGACATAAAGGACTGAGATTTTGGGGATATATTCATATTAACATGTAGGTGCTCGCTGAGGGAGGGGTTTTGGATATTTCGTTGCGCAGGGGGAGAAAAGGCGGGTAAATTTTTAAAATGAGGATATCTTTATCTCAAAAACTTTAATGTTTGCAGACGTAAAATTTGGTATTTGGAATCTCCTTTAAAAATAAAGAAACCATATTCTTTTGTTTTTGGAAAATCCCATTAAGGGAGGTGAAAAAAGGGAGAAAATTGGTTGAACACGTTTTATGAGGGCACTTATACGTGAAAAACTAAAGATGTTGCAGACATAAAAATTGATATTCGGAATCTCCTTTGAAAATTAACTCGTATTTTTGGGGTTTTGGATAATCCGATGAATAGGGATGAACAGGAGTGACAAACGGGGTGAACTTTTAAAAAGACTATACCTGCAAATTATCTCAGAGATGCAATATATTACAGATTTGAAAACTGGTACTTGGAATCTCCTTTACATATAAAGGAACACTCATTTTTCGGTGGAAGGGGGTATGTGTGAAAAAAATATCTCAAAAACTGAAGATGTTACAGTTATGATTAGTGGTATTTGGAAGCTCCTTTACAAATAAACACGCATTTTTTGTGGGTGGGGGGCGGGTGAAAAAGGAGTTTAATTATTTTTATGAGCATACTTATATCTCAAAAGATGAAGATGTTACAGACATAAAAATTTGTATTTGGAATCTTATTTCAAAGTAAAGAAACATGCATTCTTTTGTTTGTAATACCCAATAAGGGGGTGAATGAATTGAAAAAATTGTTGAGTTCTTTGCGTGAGGATTTAAAAAACTAAAGATGTGACAGGCATGAAAATTGGAATTTGGAATCTCCTTTAAAAATAAAGGAACATATATTTTTTGTTTTTGGAAAATCGATTAAGGAAGGGGGTGTGAAAATAAGTAAACAACTAGTTGGATTCTGTTTATGAGGATACTTATATCTAGAGACGGGAATTTGTCTATTTTATCCTGTGTTCAGAAATGTAGGCTTTTGAGATATAAATCTGTTTTGCGTTTTCTTAGCTAGATTTTGTTGGTTTTTTGTGCTTATAAATGCCTATTTCAGGGGTTTGTGCCTATTTTGAGTATAGCTGCCTATTTGATACATTTTAACTGTATTTTAAAGAAGCCAGTTTTCTTCCAATGCATTATATTGTAGACAGAATTATCTTCTCGATTCTCAATATCTGTTTATCCACTAACAAAAACAGAAATTCTTGGAAGTCACCAGAAATAGTGCTTGGTTAATTTCTAGGAGGAAAAACAAGCAACAATTTGATCTCGAAGCCTTCAACCCCTCCAGCCTCCTAAGACATTTACGAGAACCAATCAACGTCGAACTATGTTGCACAATCTACATCCCCTACCTCCCTCTCAATGCGAACTGTTGTACACGTACGCTTCATCTTCAGAACGTGTTAGGATTTATTGTGAAGAAGAAGAAGAAGAAGAAGAAGAAGAAGAAGAAGAAGAAGTGTCCGCGGTAATGTCCAAAGTCCTACTGGCTGAAGCAGTGGATCACAGGGGATCCCAATTTCACTACCGATAGAAGGGTAGCCTTCTGCCAAGTTTGTAGTAAGGAGGCATGTTCATTTGTTCTTTTATCTTTTTTGTGATTGAGAACTACGGTCGCATTTCATTGTAGCTTTTATAGGCCTATTAATTTATGTAATGTGGCAAGTTGTTTTCATGCAATGCTGTATTAGTCGTGAACTTTCAGTAATTTATATTGCTAAAATGTAAACAATCATTTCATTATTGGCCGAGAAGTTAGAATGCCGGTTGTCTCTTGTCACAGAATGGATGAAAATTAAAAATCAGTACTTTGAACTGTGATTCAATTCCTGTGAAAATAGAGATTTACAACTAATATGCTTTCTTTCTTTCTTTCTTTCTTTCTTTCTTTCTTTCTTTCTTTCCTAATCTGTCTACCCTCATGGGTTGGTTTTCCCCTCAGACTCAGCGAGGGATCCCACCACTACCGCCTCAAGGGCAGTGCCCTGGAGCATGAGATTTTGGGTCGGGGATACAACTGGGGAGAAGGACCAGTGCCTTGTCCAGGCAACCTCACCTGCTCTAGTGTAGACTCTAGTGAACTCTGTTACGCTTGTGCTCAGCCTTCGTGAAACATAGGTTGCAGATCCAATTTGGCGCAGATAGGACGATGTCGCATAGACTAGACATACAACGTGGCACGGTTCGGGCCTTGTGGGGGATAGGAAGATTGAAAGGAATAGACAAGGAAGAGAGAAGGAAGCGGCCGTGGGCTTGAGTTAGGTAGTATCCCGGCATTTGCCTGGAGGGGAACTGGGTAGCCACGGAAAACCACTTCGAGGATGGCTGAGGTGGGAATCGAACCCACCTTTACTAAGTTGACCTCTCGACGCTAAGTGGACCCTGTTCCAGCCCTCATACCACTTTTCAAATTTTATGGCAGAGCCGGGAATCGAACCCGGACCTCCGGAGGTGGCAGGTAATCACGCTAACCACTACACAACAGAAGCAAACTACAACTAGAATGCATTTTTAAACTACCTTTTTCCTTTAAAGAAATGTGAATAACATTCACCAGACTTATGTGTAGGCTCTAGTGAACTCTGTTACGCTTCTGCTAAGCCTTCGCGAAACATAGGTTGCAGATCCAATTTGGTGCGGCTAGGACGATGTCACAGAGGCTAGACATACAACGTAGCATGGCTCGGACGATGTCACGGTGTGTTTTACAAGGCTGCCAAGAAAAGAGAGTCTGATGGGCATAAGCTCCCAGGTTAGGGCTGCGAAGCCGCCAGCAAACCTCCGGCACCCCCTAGAGTCTTGCTAAATTGTGACAAAAAGTAAGGTTATGGGCGCATGCCACGACAATTTCAAATTACGCGGCATTGTAATTTTCATTGCGGGTGTAAACCTTGTTGGCACACATGATGCAGCATCTATTGCAGGCAACAGAAAGTACTCTTCATGATCGATAACCCGGCTGACAAAAGCAGACAATAGCAAAAAACAAAATGTTTACAAATCTAAGAATTTTAGTGCCGGCATTTTAATTATTTTTATTTAAGTATAAATACTGCTAGTGGATGCATGGTGGGCTATAGTAAGCATAAAAGAAGAATCTTTCCTCTACATTACTCACGTATCATTTCACGTCATTTATAATATTTTTTTCATCCCATGAGCTCGATACGATACTGCCAAATTATAACTGTAAAATCATTGAATTTCTTGTTCCTGCTTTAAAGTTTTGAACTTCTGTAAACATAATCTTTGATAGACATATATAGGCTTTTGGGCTTGTGCCATGTCAAGAAAATAAGGTGAAGTTCTTTACGTTTCGCAGAGAACTGTGCTCTGCGTCATCAGAAGAAAATCTCGACTGTCCACGAGAAAGGCTTCTTAAAGAACCAAGAACTTAAGAAGTAGATAAGTATGCCACCTTCACTTGCACCAGTAGAAATATTTACGAAATCACAAATATTCTTAAGTAACATAATGACAACATTGCTTTTAAAACAATCAGTAACAATGCCAATCTTTTCTATAACCAGTACAAAAGCAATAACATCAGTAACAAATACCACAAATCAGGTGTACACATTTTAAATTGTAACGAATGTCCAATGAGTTACGTTGGTCAAACTGGTGGAAACTTTTTTATCTATATATATAAAATAGCTTGTCCTGACTGACTGACTGATTCATCATCGCCGAGCCAAAACTACTGGACATAATGAAATGAAATTTTGGGGATGCATTCATATTAAGATGTAGGTGCTCGCTAAGAGAGGATTTTTGGATATTCCGTTGCTAAGGGGGTGAAAAGGGGGGTGAAGTTTTAAAATGAGTGCACCTATATCTTAAAACTTTAAAAGTTTACAAATGTAAAAATTGGTATTTAGAAACTTCTTTGAAAATAAGGAAACACGTATTTTTTTGTTTTCAGAAAATCCCAATAGGAGGGGTGAAAAAGGGTGAAAATGGGGGAAAATGTGTTGAATGCCTTTAATCAGGATACCGGTACTTATATCTCAGAAACTGAAGATATTACAGACCTGAAAATTGGTACTTTTGATCTCTTTTAAAAATAAAGAAACACGTATTTTTTTGTTTTTGGAAAATCTAATTAATGGGAGGGTGAAAAGGGGGTGAATTTTTAAAATTAGTGAATCTATATCTCCAAACTTTTAAAGTTTGCAGATGTAAAAATTGGTATTTAGAATCTTCATTAAAAATAAAGAAACACGTATTTTTTTGTTTTCGGAAAATCGCAATAGGAGGTATGAAAAGGGGTGAAAAAGGGGTTGAATGCCTTTAATGAGGCTACTTATATCTCAGAAAATGAGGATATTATAGACCTGAAAATTGGTGTTTGGGATCTCCTTTAAAAATAAAGAAACACGTATTTTTTGTTTTTGGAAAACCCAATTAAGGGGGGTAAAAAGGGGTAATATTTTAAAATGAGTGTATCTATATCTCAAAACTTTTAAAGGTTATAGGTGTAAAAATAGGTATTTAGAATCTCCATTAAAGATAAAGAAACACGTATATTTTGTTTTCGGAAAATCCTAATAGGAAGGGTGGAAAAGGTTGAAAAAGGGGTCGAATGCATTTCATGAGTCTACTTATATTTCAGAACCTGAAGATATTACAGACCTGAAAATTGGTGTTTGGGATCTCCTTTAAAAATAAATAAATACGTACTTTTTGTTTGTGCAAAATACAATTAATGGGGGGGGGGTGAAAAGGGGGTGATTTTTTAAAATGAGTGTATCTATATCTCAAAACTTTTTAAGTTTATAGATGTAAAAATTGGTATTTAGAATCTCCTTTAAAAATAAAGAAACACGTATTCTTTTGTTTTCGGAAAATCCCAATAGGAAGGGTGTAAAAGGGTGAATAATGGGTTGAATGCCTTTCATGAGGATACTTATATTTCACAACCTGAAGATATTACAAACCTGAAAATTGGTATTTTGGATCTACTTTAAAAGTAAAGAAACAGGTATTTTTTCGTTTTTGGAAAATCCAAATATTGGGGGGTGAAAACGGGGGTGAATTTTTTAAAATGAGTGTGTCTACATCTTAAAACTTTAAAATTTACAGATGTAAAAATTGGTGGTTAGAATCTCCTCTAAAAATAAAGGAACACGTATTTTTTTGTTTCCAGTAAGTCCTAATAGGAGGGGTGTAAAAGGGTGAAAAATGTGTTGAATGCCTTTAATGAGGATACACATATCTCAGAAATGAAAGATATTATAGAACTGATAATTCGCATATGGAATCTCCTTTAAAAATAAAGAAACACGTATTTTTTAGTTTTTGGAAAAGCCAATTAATGGCGGTTAAACAGGAGTGACAAATTGGGGTGAATTTTTTGAAAGACTATATCTACTGAATATCTTGGAATCGTAAAATGTTACAGATGTAAAAAGTGGGTGTAAATCTCCTGTAAATGTAAAGAAATATAGGTTATTTGTTTTGGAAACTCTACTTAAGGGGAACCCAAAAGGGGTGAAATTTTAAAATGAGAATTTTTTCGGATATCTAAAAAACTTAACATGTTACAGAAGTGAAAAATGGTATTTTTTTATCTCTATTAAACATAAAGAAAAGTGTATTTTTAGTTTTCGGAAATACCATTTGGGTGGAGGGCGGGGGGGGGGGTAAAAGTGACTGAAAATGGTGATGAATTCTTTTAATTAGGCTACTGATATCTCAAAAATGAAGATGTTACAGATGTGAAATTTGATATTTGCAATCTGCTTTAAAAGTAAAGAAACACGTTATTCTCGGAAAATCCAAAATCCAATGAAGGGGGGGGGGTGAAAGAATTGAAACATTAGTTGACTTAATTGTATGAGAATACATACATCTAATACTAAAGTTGTTACAGACGTGAAAATTCGTATTTGGATCTCCTTTAAAAACAAAGAAAAAGGCGTTTTGGTGGGGAAACCATCTTGGAGGGCGGGAGTGTAAAAGAGTTGAATTCCTTTCATGAGGACACATAAATCAAAAACTGAAGAAGTTAGAGTCATGATAATTGGTATTTAGAAGATCCTTTACTATTAAAGAAACAAGTATTTTTTTTGCTGGAAAATTCATTTAGGGGGAGGAGAGATTATTGTGAAATGAAGTGAAAAAAAGTAAATTATTTTTATGTGGATACTTATATCTCAAAACTGAAGGTAATAGACGTGAACATTGGTGTTTAGAATCTCCCTTAAACATAAAGAAACAAGCATTTTTTAATTCTTTTTCGAGGGGGGGGGGGTGGCTGTAAATAAACTTAACGGCGGTGGGGTGTAGAAGGAGGTGCGACCAATTGATTTTACTGTTATTAATGTACTTATAAGGATCCTCCGTTGCTCAGGCGGCAGCGCGCCGGCCTCTCACAGCTGGGTTCCGTGGTTCAAATCCCGGTCACTCCATGTGGCATTCGTGCTGGACAAAACGGAGGTGGGACAGGTTTTTCTCCGGATACTCCGGTTTTCCCTGTCATCAGCCATTCCAGCAACACATAATAGTAATAATAATAATAATAATAATAATATTCCGGACCGTCGTCAAATTGCGGACCGCGATGGAAACGGCTCCTGGAGGGGTAATGACTAAGAATGCAGTCCGGTCGCGGGTTCAGTGCCGCCAAGGCACCCAGTATGACAGCACGCCGGATCTCCTGAAGGATTATATCCGTATTAAAAATATTATAGGAAAAGATGGCAAAGATTTACGGACCCAACTGACCTGGAGGAATACCTGAGCCTAACCCGGGAAGTACGAAATCGATTGCTGGAAAGGAAGATTTAAAAATGGGAGGAAACGTGCCGTAAAATAATAGATCGGGAATTTTGGTGGATTCTCGCAGAGAACGAGTCAGATCGCGAATTTCGGCGGATTATATATCTAAAACAATAAGCATTCAATTATAAATTTCAGTATAATACCGTAGCGAAGCACGGGTATCTTGCTAGTTAGATATAAAGAACATGTCAGCACCTCCAGACACAACAAATATTCCGCCATGTCTATTCGCATAACAGAGTCCAATCAATCCTTCACCTCCATAGAGCAGGACTTAAAAATTCTTTGCTTTAATAATAAGGATAATTTACTTAACATCTTAGAAAATATCTTCATTAATATAGACCAAAAATGCAATCCTGCTCACTATTTAAATGAAATTTCAGAAACTGTGAAAGTGCTTTTCGAGGCATTACTCAACAGTTTCTCTTTGAACAAGCCTCACACAAACTTTTACACACTCGCTCCCTGCCCAATGGATTCAACTCTCCCCTACTCTCCCTTCAAACTAGCTTTCATCACACATGGCCTCCACAGTTCAACGTCAGTCAGCTGTCAACATTAACGTATGTATCGAGCTAACCACTCTTTGGCAGGCAAAGAGTCAGAGTCAGATGTGTCGCATATTATTTCAATTTCACTTGTAATTATAATGTGCTTCAACCTTGCCTACTTTTATCGTTGCTAATGGCCACCATTTTCGTTCTAGGAATAATCAACTACAACACAATTTCTCCATGTATGAGATTACAGTCAAATATTCTGCCTGTCCTTTAACTAAGAACTGCCAACATCATCACGCCAACAAGAAGAGCTTGATTATCATATTTTATTGGAACTATCACATGCGTTTAATATCTTTATATTCATTTTAATAGAACCAAACATTTATGCTCCAGAACATTCTCTCAAAAATTTTAACATGCATTTTAATTGAAGTATTCAGTAATCTGAATCATATTTTAATAATCATCATCACACCAACAGGAAGAGCTTGATTACCATAATTCATCGAACTATCATATGAGTTTAATATCTTCATTTTAATAGAACCAGATATTCGTGCTCCAGAACATTCTCGAAACAAAAAATTTTTACATGCATTTTAACCTCATATTCGGTAATCCGAATCATTTTAATGTATTTTTGTCCTTGTCTATTGTACTTATTCTTACAATTATTCGGCAGATGATGTCCACAAGATGGACGAAACACGTACCGATATTTGTTAATTAAATAAAAAATCTTTTAGTATTGTAAAGGTGGAACCTTTGGCTCTACCTTTCGAAAAAGTATACGAACGGCAATACGGGCTTTGGAATGAAATTTATTTTATACAACAGGCCAGTCCATTCGCCGAATATCCTCTCGTTCCAAGAGCCCCTCCACCTGCGCTGTTCGATGAGGTTGTGAAATGCACATGGGGAAGGAATAAACTGTCACAATAACATTGACCATTGAGTGTACCCTGTTCAAAGATTTGGAGGTTGGTACTCCCATTCAACATTATGCCTCCCCCACATACACCATATTACTTGGCCTACATAAATGATCATGTTCGACAATGTTCCTGGGTATATTGCGTGTTCCCTCCTCTCGCCAGGTGGGGATACATCTAGAATTACTACCCAGACTGAATTTGTTCTCATTTGAGAAGATAATGCGACCCCACTCCTTGTTGGTCCAGACCTGCTGCTTTTGGAACCATCGCAAAAGGCACTGCCGATATGTGCATCAGCAGAACACAGCGTAATGGTCATTGGGCAAATAGACCACCTCCATGCAGTCGCCGTGCCACTGTGGAGCATGTGATTGGTCGCCTTACAGTCTTGCTAAATATGGTTGCAATTGTACCTGCTGTTTGACGTGAGTCTCTTCTTGCCTGTTTCACAATGTACCAGTCATCTGCTGCTGTAGTTGACCATGGTTCACCCCCTCCTCTCCTTCGGGCAGCAGTGCCTGTGGTTCAGAATGCTCTCCATCCATTTGAAACAATGTCATGAGCAATACCAAACCCCTGGGCTACACTCGTCAGACTTCGTCCTTCTTCCAGTTTCCCGATGATTCTTCCCTGTGTGAAGTCATCCAAGTGTTGTCTCCGGGTTATGTTGTAACGAAGAACACCACCACAGTGCACCGTAACAGCTCGCTGATAGACTCACACTGTCTTGTCGTGACCCATCTGGCAATATAGTCGCTCTGACCTCACGACAGGTTTCTATGCACATGTGGGAGACCTCTGGCAATATGTTACCGCACTTTCGTTCATTTCCACCAAATAGTTCATATGTTATGTTGCTTTGTCTACCTTGTCCTTAAGTTTTGCACAGCAGTGTAGTTAAACTTATCCAATTTATAAAATACTGGGAATAATACTATAGAAATGTTCAAATACACTAAATACATATAGTTATGGGTAAATTGTTATTATTATTATTATTATTATTATTATTATTATTATTATTATTATTATTATTATTATTATTATTATTGTTCCGGGGTTATCTGTGGAATGCAGAGGTGAAGGAAGGTGCTTGTGGGAATGGGTCTATCTACGATATCAAAGATGAATATAAAACTTTAAAATAAAGGTTATATTCCTTTCCAGATCTCAAACTTAACAAAATTCTTCACTAGGTGAAGGAGCAAATTATCAGGTACAATAACAATTTTGATACAAGAGTAGAAAAACCCCAAAATAGGGAATTTACCAGTTTTGAGCGTCAAGCTCCAAATTTACAAGTTTACCACATTGCAAATGTTGCGTATAGTTAGATAAGGAGAGATATCTCCCAATACACCATTTTCATGAGCAGTTGGCTCCAACAGTAACAATGTACCGCCTTCCAAAGGCACCATTCGAAAATTACACAAATCTCAGAAATCTCGTGGACAGTCGAGATTTTCTTCTGATGACGCAGAGCACAGTTCTCTGCGAAACGTAAAGAACTTCACCTCATTTTCTTGACACGGCACAAGCCCAAATGCCTATATCGTCTATCAAAGATTATGTTTACAGAAGTTCAAAACTTTAAACCAGGAACAAGGAAATTCAATGATTTTACAGCTATAATTTGGCAGTATCGTGTCGAGCTCATGAGATCGATCATGAAGAGTGTTTTCTGTTGCCTGCAATAGATGCTGCATCATGTGTGCCAACAAGGCTTACACCCTCAATGAAAATTACAATACCGCGTAATTTGAAATTGTCGTGGCATGCGCCCATAACCTTACTTTTTGTCACAATTTAGCAAGACTCTAGGGGGTGCCGGAGGTTTGCTGGCGGCTTCGCAGCCCTAACCTGGGAGCTTATGCCCATCAGACTCTCTTTTCTTGGCAGCCTTGTAAAACACACCGTGACATCGTATGTCTAGCCGCTGTGACATCGTCCAAGCCGCGCCAAATTGGATCTGCAACCTATATTTCGCGAAGGCTTAGCAGAAGCGTAACAGAGTTCACTAGATCCTACACATAAGTCTGGTGAATGTTATTCACATTTCTTTAAAGAAAAAGGGTAGTTTAAAAAAAAGCATTCTTAGTTGTAGTTTGCTTCTGTTGTGTAGTGGTTAAGCATGATTACCTGTCACTTTACAAAAACTTTACTCTGGCTCTCTAGGCACAACCTACAATTTACAATCTAGTTAATACAGGGGTATCTAGTACCCATATTACTGGGCCTTCGTGAAAGGAAGAACAGGTTAAATTACTAGCCGCAACTAAAAATGTGTGGAAGCGTACACTTGCGCTCCTTGAAAACCAAGTTTTAAAACCCTACTTGGGCTAGTGGCCCGATGATGCAGAGGCTAATCCCAAACTACTGAGGTGACTCGAAGGACAAGTCAATTTATGATTTACATGAGAAAAAACAGTTACAAATTCGTAGTCACCTCCAGATGACTTGAAGGGAAACTCGAGAGGATAACTTGATGAAATTTTACATTAGAAGAAGTTTACATTTTAGAAAACAGATGGTTACATAGTTAAAGATTAGAACCTTCCCCTTGGGTGAGTTTGCGGAGATAGCTACAGAGATAGAAAACTGGTGGCCATTACCCGGGCTGATGTTCTGCCTGCCGAAGAATGTCTTAACACACACACTCAGTAATTCAACGATCAATAACTTGAAAAAGCTGCAGATCATATACTCGAGAGGAGGGTTCGAGAAGGCTCTGGACCAAATCCAGACACAAACTCTCATTTTTATTGGTTAAACAAAAAGCTACAAGAAGCCTATGATTGGCTGAAAAATAATTACAAAAAATTTGTAAATGGCCAGACACTAAAGCTGGCGGGATGAGAAGGAAGTGTTGCAACCCTTGAAGCACCAAAATAAATGAAAGTCAATTTAGTTGAGAAAACCTATAAACAAAAAACTTCCTTAAATCATTAATTATTCCACCTTGCACCAGAGTGCATGACCTCAGTTTTTATAGTAGAGACATCTATTGAGAAAAGTTCAAACTTCTTGATGTACACCAAAACAAAACAATGAAATCCAGTCAGTTTAGGAACTTCAAAATAACATATTACTCAGTTATTTAGTAGTGACATCTTCTGATCAATGTCCCAACTTTATGCATTAGCAGTTTCAAGTTTGTTCGATAGATAGTGTTCCTTTTAAATGTGCGGTGTTGAGATGTACCTCCCGGTAAAATTGAATGGGTGCTCGCAAAAACGGGCTAACCAACAAATTTGGAAAATATGAGTTATGTGCTGCCATCAATTGCGGAAGGTTCAAAATATCTTCTGTGAGTTGGGCTAACATAAGGCAATCCTGTGTGATGAGATACAACGCTTTGAATTTTATGCCATTTTATTTAGGCCAATTTTGTTATTGCAAAATCGGGCTAACATACGTTTAAGGAGGAGGCCGTAAAGATGGCGTTGCTGTATATGTAGGTTAGCAAACCTTATCCGCATGTATACTAGAGGCTGTGGGTGTTTTATGTGTTTTTGTGCCAGATGAATGGAAGGATTTAGTAGAAAAAGCTAGAGTAAGAAAGCCATTTCAAGTAATAAAAATGACAAATGATAAGTTTGTGAGCACTCAACCTTTGCTAGAAAAAATAACCAAGAGAATGGTATCTGTAAATAAGCGAAGAGTACTAATTAGTAAAGTTTCAGGCATACTATTTATGAAAGATGTACCATTTAAGTATTTTCAAAATATTCATATGGTATTGTTGAGGAACATGATTGTGTTGACCTTTACAAAAGGAACAGTAATGGTGATCGGCCATCACTTGCTAGTGTTCAGCTGTCACCAAAGTACTGTTACAAGGCCAATAAAGCCAGCAAAGCTTAAAGACTTGCTTGAGCTACTTGAATATGTCCCTGCAATATATCACCAGTATTACAGAGGAACAACAGCTGGCAATGGCCGAGTAGTGACTGAGGAATAATTTTCCAATGCATTAGAATATGACCCATGTGACTGATGATTGTCCCATGAGGGAAAGTTATGTCATATTTCAAAATAAGTCTGAAACATCTTTATGTATTAAAAACCCACGGCACTTATGCCCTTGGAAGGGCTCTGGCCTGCCCAGCGACCGCTACTCAGCCAAAAAGCCTGCAGATTACGAGGGGTCGTGTGGTCAGCACGACGCATCCTCTCGGCCGTTATTCTGGGTTTTCGAGACCAGGGCCGCCATCTCACCGTCAGATAGCTCCTCAATTCTAATCACGTAGGCTGAGTGGACCTCGAATCAGCCCTCAGGTCGAGAGAAAAATCCCTGACCTGGCCGGAAATCGAACCCGGGGCCTCCGGGCGAAAGGCAGGCACGCTACCCCTACACCACGAAGGCCGGCATCTTTGTGTCTAGTGTCTAGTATAAAACACCTTTTTTGTATTGTATGATCATAAAATAAAGTTTGGTTACGAATCTAAGGTAAACTATTAACTATAGCTAGGTCAACGCAGAAGTCAATTTTATTCCATTTTTTATATATTCCTATTTTTCCAAGCACTTTTCATTTTTAATACAGCTCCAATATATGGTATTGATAATTTAAAGGTACTACATCAAGATAAAATAATGCAACAAATATTATTTTCATGGTAATTTTTTTGTTTTTTGACATTTGCAAAAGTTGATTTATCTCTCTTCTGACAAAATGTTGGTTAGCCCGTTTTTGCGAGCACCCATTCAATTTCACGTACTACACAAATATTTCGCTACAATAAAATAAGCACACTCATTTCTACTACTACAATTCACTACAATCATTCCAAAGTGCGTTCAAACATATCCAAATTACAAAAGGTTATTAGGTGTACTACGCGGAAACAGAAATGAAAATTTCTGTTAAATGTTGAAATTCGGATAAATTGCTCGAGGATCACACAACGAAGCTAAAAAAAAAGCCGAAAAAAAAAACAACAGCACTTCTTTCCACTGAGAGATTCGCTGCTATTGAAGTCAGTCGGAACACTTGACAATGATAAAGATGTTGATTCCCATAGGGTGGTTCCAAGTAACCTACGCCGGGCCTCCTTCCTCTCTGCCCGCGCCATGGCCCGGTATACAGGGCAACTGCGATGGGAGGCCGGGTGGCCCCCCGCGCAGTTGGCGCACACCGGCGCCTCCCTAAGTGTAGCGCAGGCCGTGTAATGGTGATCACCACCACAACGGTTGCACCTTACTTGGAGCCCACAGCTGACCTGTCGGTGGCCCCACCTCAAACAGCGGAAACACTGCAAGAGCTGTTGAGGGGGACGTTCTGTTCTCACCTGACTGCCGCTACCTGCTGAGGTCCTCTCCTGATTGGCTCCTCGGCTGACTGCTGTCCTGGGAGCAGTCCTGCGTTGCAGCTGGGCAGTCCTCTCGTGGTGGGCTGGCGTCGCCTTCTGCTTCCTGGTCCGGCGTCGTCGTCTTCTTCTTCCTCCCTGGGGTTTCTTCTCGGCGGGGGAAGAGGCCTCGTCCTGGTGGCCCTCCTCCCGGCCTGGTGACCCCGGGGTGGCTGGTGGCTCCGCTGCGTCGCCGTCTTCTTCCTTCTCCTGGCTGGCGGTGGCGGCGTCGGTCGGTGCTACCACTCGACTGCGTTCCCGGTCCTGGAGGGCGCACATCGAGGTCTGCAGCTCGACATACACGATGGCAGGCTGGGCCTGGGTAGCAGTCTCCGAACGCCATGGGGCGTCCTTTTCCACTGCTGTGCTGCCATCCGCCATCAGGGGCGCCTTCCTAGATTGCGCCCGGGTGACAGGCCCTTCCTGGTAGGCCCGGGTCTGTGACCACTTCGTGGAGGTGGCTCTTGGAGGAGCGGTCTGCGTCCACTTCGCAGTTCCGAGTCGCTCAGCCTGGATCGCACAGTCGCGGCGCCAGGGGGCGGCATGCTCCACCTCCGTAGTGGCGTCGGTGGTCTCCGGCTGGGTGGCTTGGACTAGGTCGGTGTTAACCGCCCTATGCCTTAACCTCCTCGGCGTCTGGGTGATGGCCTCCTTGGTCTCCGTCTCAGCACTCCTCCTGAGGGCGCCGGCGTTCGTCCCTGGCACGCCGTCCCTCCCTGGTAGACGGACGACCTGAAACAGAGTAGAGAGCTCCATCTCCACGTCGTGCATCCGATCCTGGTCGTGATGCCTTATGATGAGGCCTCCTGGTAGAAAGCTCTCCACGGACATGGTCGTCGGTAGCCTCCTGCCTCCCTGGAGGGGGCGCCGCACTCTGTCCAGGACTAGGGCCCGTTCGGAATGAACAGGGCGACCTGGCCTGTAGTAGACGAGCAGCGCCTCGTACTCCGGATCGGTGTAGCCCTCAGAGAAGAAAAAGCCTTCAGGGGGGTCGCACCCGTCCCTGTGCGGCTCCGTCTCCAACTCGGTCTGCGACGCGTCCTGCTCCCTCGGTGAGGACGGTGTCCTCGGTTCTGGGTGGTCCTCCATCCATTGCTGCGTTGTGCAGAGGCGACCTCCCCTGTAGTAGACTCCTCTCGCCAACGCCATGCCATTGGGACGGTCCCTGAAGTTCGTCGTGGCCATCCTGAAATAAAATCCTGAAAGAGAGAAGCGAGCACTGAGAAGTGCTCAGCTTAGACAAAGCTCCTTCGAAGATGTACTAACAAGTACAGCTGCCTGACTAGTACTGGGAAAGTACAGAGCGCCTGGCAAGAAGAGAGAGACCGAGCGGGAGGAACACGTCCTTCCACTACGGCTGTCGAACTCGTCCTGTGAAGTGCTGTTGTAATTCCACCTCATTATATAGTGCAGGATACGGTACGCTGTTCGCCTATTGGTCCCCAATGGTAGGGGGGGGGGTCGCTGATTGGCTGTTCTTTGGCCAATGGTTGAAGCGTTAGGGAGCCCAGTGTATATCGGCCTGCCTTGGCAGAGACAGGCAACTGATCACCCATTGCTTTTTTCTGGTCTCCCGCGGCTATCGTGTCCTCCAGGATTTAAAGCTTTCAGGACTGGAAACCAGGCTTTACCCATTCAGATCCTCCTCGCGGTTGAAGCTGTTGGTTTGCTTCAGGATTTCAATGGCTTCCCTCTGTAGCCGGGTGTGATAAGGCACAGTAGTTGACAGTACTTCGTTGTCGCTGTACTGTATATCATGGCCTGCTAGCGGCGAATGTTCAACAACTGTTGATCTATCTGCTTGTCCCAGCCGGCTATGTCTGTTATGTTTCTTCAATCGTGTGGCGATGATGCGTTTGGTAGTGCCTATGTATACCTGGCCGCAGCTGCACGGGATCTTGTAGACACCTGCTGTGGAGAGAAGATGGCGCTTGTCTTTGGCTACCTAAGCAGTTCCTGAATTTTCTTCGTCGGCCTGTATATGGTTTTAACCCCATGGGACACCAGTAGCCTCCCTATTCTGTCAGTTATTTTCTCAATATACGACGGAAAGGCTTTAGCTGCCGTCCGGTCCTCTTCTTTCTTCTTGGTTGTTGGACGTCTGGGACGGAGTGCTGGCTGGATATCTTTGTGGTTGTACCCGTTAGCGAGTAGGGCCCTATTGAAGTGGCTGAGTTCCTCATTTATGTGCTGAGGTTGACAAATTCTCTTAGCACGGTCGGCTAGCGTCTTAATCACTCTGTATTTTTGACGTGGGTGGTGGTTCGATGTCTTCTGAAGATAGCGGTCTGTGTCGGTCGGTTTGCGGTATACTGTGTGTCCCAAATTTAAATCGGCAGTCATCATTACCAGGACATCGAGGAAAGGGAGCTTTCCATCGTTTTTTGTCTCCATAGTGAAATTAATATTGGTGTTAATACTATACAGATGCTGTAGAAACAGCTGTAATTGTTCCTTCCCGTGGCTCCAGATCACAAACGTGTCATCTATGAAGCGGAGCCACACCTTAGGTTTCAGTGGTGCAGTCTCAAGTGCTGTTTCTTCGAACTTTTTCGTAAAGAAATTTGCTATCACCGGACTCAGAGAACTGCCCATGGCAACACCGTCCACTTGTTCATAGAAATTCTCATGCCACAGGAAATAGCTTGTGGTGAGGCAATGGTTGAACAAGTTGGTAATGTCCTCGGGAAAAATCTGAACAGTGTGGACCAGGGCCTTATTCACAGGTACTTTAGTGAAGAGTGAGACCATGTCAAAGCTGACAAGCAGATCTTTGTCGTTTAACTGGATGTTATTCACCTTTTCTCTGAAGTGGTCTGAATCCTTGACGTTCGGCTTTGTGCCACCAATGTAAGGTTGTAGTAAGATGGCCAGATGTTTAGAAATATCGTAGTTCGGTGATCCAATAGCACTCACAATGGGCCGTAGAGGTACGTTGTCCTTGTGTATCTTGGGTAAGCCATATAGCCTCGGAGGCAGAGCTTCACTTTTGGAGGTGCTGCTGGTGTTACGAAGAATCCGATTGGTTGGATCTTTCGGTATTCTGCAGTAGGTCTCCGGGTACAAAATCTCCAACATCTTCGCATTAGTAGCCATGATGACAGTGGCGTTCCCTTTATCTGCGGAAAGAATGAGAACACTCTCATCCATGTTCAGAGTTTTGATGGCATTCCTCTCTTGAGCCGTGAGGTTGCTCTTTATTGGTGGTGCCTTTCTCTTTATTCTTGAGGCTTCGTGGTAGACTTCTTCTGCCTGGTCATATGGTAAATTGCGAATAGCAGCTTCGATATTCGCAACGATCTCCTCCACAAGAATCGAAGGAGGGATAACCGCAAAGTTTCCTCCTTTAGCCAGTAAAAAGGTTTCTGCCTTTGAGAGACAACAGTTGGTCAGGTTGACGATTGTCCGTGACGTATCCAAGGCAGACGTAGTATGATGACACTTTTGTGATCTGGAGCCATGGGAAGGAACAATTACAGCTGTTTCTACAGCATCTGAATAGTATTAACGCCAATATTCAGTTCACTATGGATACAGAAAACGAGGGAAAGCTCCCTTTCCTCAACGTCCTGGTGATGAAGATTGACGATTTAAAATTGGGACACAAAGTATTCCGCAAGCCGACCCACACAGACCGATATCTTCAGAAGAGATCCAGTCACCACCCACGACAAAAATTCGGAGTGATCAAGACGGTAACCGCCCGTGCTATGATAATTTGTCAACCTGAGCACTTAAACGAGGAACTCAGCCACCTCAATAGGGCCCTACTCGGTGGGTTCGAATCCCGCTGTCGGCGGACTTGAAGATGGTTTTCTGTAGTTTTCCATTTTCACACCAGGCACACAGGTACCTTAATTAAGGCCACGACCGCTTCCTTCCGAGTTCTAGTCATTTCCTGTCCCATCGTCGCCATAAGACCTATCTGTGTCGGTGCGACGTAAAACCAATAGCAAAAAAGAAAATGGTTTACCGTGGTTTCCCATTTTCACACCTGGCAAATGCTACGGCTGTACCTTAATTAAGGCCATGGCCGGTTCCGTCCAACTCCTCGGCCTTTCCTATCTCATCATCGCCGTAAGACCCATCTGTGTCGGTGCAACGTAAAAGCCACTAGCAAAAAAATACAACTTGGTTAACCGTGACGAACAATTTTTTTTGGAATTTCTGCTAATAATTTTTTTTAATAGTTAAAGGAAATAATTAGCTGATAAGACAGCGAGGCTTATACAAATTGCTTGTTTTAATCATTCATATAATTTCTAGTTTCAGCTGGATAAAATGGAATAAAAATGTAATGTAATGTTTTCTCCACAAAGTTGGGGGGGGGGGGGAATTGCCACCCCCTCAATCACTGCTACTGTACAGTACTGCAAGCTTTTACATTGCCTCTAATTTCAGATTTATATTATTTTCTATTTGTTATTGAACACAGTTCATACTGTATATTCAAAACCATATAAAATAATTTACTTACTACTTTAGACATATATTTTCCTGGTTAGCCAGCTTTATAAATATTTTTCTCTTTCTTTAAGCTCTGGAATTTATGATGACCAGAGATGCTCTGCTGATATTGTCAACCACGCAGTTCTTCTGGTCGGCTACACAAAAGAAGCTTGGATTATCAAGAATTGGTGGAGTAAACGATGGGGAGAAAATGGATACATGAAACTTGCACGACATAAAAATCGCTGTGGAATTGCCAATTATGCTGCTTATGCTTTTACTTGAGGATTTCTTTGCATTTCAGAAAAGTGTGAATTCATTTCCTTAAGTGTCATCACCTATTACTAAAATAATGAACATTGTGTTACCTACTTCTTCTTGCAGCTACCTCGTACCTATATGATATGGATGTATTTAATAATATTGTAAAATAAATAATTAAAATACTTTGTCAGTTTTATTTTACATTCATAGAATGAACCTTCTGCAGTGGACATAGGTCATAAGTTGAATATTACTTTAGAACTTTAGGCTATAGCAATGGCATATTTAGGCCCAGGCAGAATAGGCAGCTGCCAAAGGAAGCATATTTGAAGGGGCAATTTTTAAGCTGTTACTATTAATTTTTATGTATTTAAAAATGTATTTAATAGTTCTTCAAAGGAGTAGATGAATAATAACACACAATGGAATAGATGTGAATAAAATATTCAAAATATAGGTACTTTTCTGCAATGTAACATCCAGAAAAGGAAAATCTTTTTAAAAATCTGAAACTGGACGAAACAGACAAGTATGTCATGACAACTAACACTGAAAGGTCACTGGTAAAAATCTATGTCTGTCTTGTCAATACTAAAAAATCGCCAACCTATTGAGGCCCAAAACTGTCACACACTTTGGAACCATCAATATTCAAACCCTCTGTAAGACCGGAAAACTCAAGCAATTGACCGACATCCTGCATAAGCGCAAAATTGCAATAACAGCAGTCCAAGAAACCCGATTTACTGATGATGTGGCTTTTGAGTCAGAAGGTTATAGAGTAATCAAGGGGAAACCAGCGTCTAAGAAAACACATGGCTCCAGCGTTTTTGGTACAGCTTTTTTAGTACGACGTGATATAATGGATTCTGTCATCGGATTTACATCAGCTAGCGAACGCATCTCTGTGTTATCTCTAAGATGTGGCAACAAGGGATACTCTCTTGTAAATGCACATGCTCCAGTTAATGATGACAATAAGAAGAACCCTGAAAAGGTTGAAAGTTTCTGGCAGATGCTAGAAGACGAGATCGGTAAGATCCCCGGTCACCATGTCAAAATACTCGTAGGTGACTTCAACGCTCAACTGGGAAAAGAACGGCAGTACCAAGATATACTGGGGCCTTACACAGCACATAGACGAACAAACACCAACGGCAAGCGCTTAATTGAACTGTGTAGATTATATCAGTTGAAGATCATGTCCACAGTTTTCCCCAGAAAGCCAAAATACCAGACCACCTGGCAATCACCGAACGCAGCTATAGGATCATTTCAAATCGATCATGTTGCAATCAGTGTAAAATGCAGGAAAGAGATCATGAATGTCAGAGTTCGTAAAGGTTGGAACGTTGATTCTGACCATTTCTTCACACAAATAAAGACCAGATTACTGCCCAAACGAAATATACCTTCTACCACAGTTCCACTAAGGATTGATCCCCAATTCCTGTCGGAAAATAAAGAACGTTTTGCAACTGACATCTTGCAGAAAGATATGAAAGACTGGAGCCAACTGAAGTCCACCATATGCGAAACGACCAATAACCTCGGACAACCTCGAAGGAAGAGACGACATAGATGGTGGAATACTGAATGCGATCTTGCAGTTGATGAGCGCACCGCAGCATGGACGAAGTGGTACTCGACTAAACGAAAGGAAGACTGGGAAAATTTCAGAATGATTCGGAAACTGTCGAGTAAGACCATCAGACGTGTGAAAAGATCTTACGATCGGTCAAGACTGGAGAAGTTAGATGAAGAATTCAAAATGTACAACACCAGAAACTTTTATCGGGCCTTCAAAGAGGAACTCTCGGGTTATAAACCACAATGTCTTCACTTTAAGAATACAGACGGGGTGTTGGTCACCTGTAACCGCCGGAACGTGGAACTTTTGGCAAACTACTTTGAGCAGAAGCTCAATTGCGAAGAGCCCACGGAAAGATTACCTGTTGAAGATCCTCCAGAGATACACCTCCCATCTAACCCACCAACAATGCGGCAAGTTGCTAATGCCATCGGACATCTTAAGAACTGCAAGGCACCCGGGGAAGGCATCATTGCGGAAGCTCTAAAAGCTGGTGGAAATACGATCACAGAGGCCATACACCAGATTTTGATCGACTGCTGGGAGACTGGCAGGATCCCTGATGACTGGAAATCAGCTGCCATACACCCTTTACATAAAAAAGGTGACCGCAGTGATGTCAACAACTACCGAGGGATATCTCTGCTGTCAGTAGCATACAAAGTGCTGTCAAAGATTTTACTGGACAATGTAGAAAGCTAATGTGATCGAACGATTGGTGAATATCAAGGAGGATTTCGGCGGGGACGGTCCTGTACCGAGCAGATCTTCAACCTAAAAACCATTCTCCAACTAAAACAAGTAAGGAGTATGAACATCGCTGTGGTTTTCGTCGACTTTAAAAAAGCTTATGATTCCATCGACCGCCAGACACTCTTCTCCGTACTGCAAGAACGAGGTGTTGATTACAACACACGCACACTCATCCAACAGACTCTTACGGATACAACATCTAAGGTGAAGTTCAGGGGAGAACTATCTTGGAGTTTCAAGATAAAAACTGGAGTACGACAGGGTGATAGCCTCTCACCCATTCTGTTTAATCTAGTGCTTGATAAAGTCATCAAGAACTGGGAATGTACACTGAGTAATCTAGAAATCAAACCAGTTGCCATTGGAGCCGGGACCCGAAAGATTGAAATCAGGTGCCTAGCATTCGCAGATGACATTGCAATCCTAACCAACAACTCTAAGGATGCTGTCATTGCTATTGAAGCCCTGCACGAGATAGCGGTGAAGGCAGGATTACACATATCGTTCGACAAAACTAAGTACTTTGAGACTCGGCATCCCGGAAACCCCCTTTGACGACCATACAAGGAACGATTGGGAAAGTCAATCGCTTCCGCTATCTTGGTGAATGGGTCCACCCCAATGGTAGAGACGGTACATCCATCCTAGAAAGGTGTAACAAACTCAATGCAGCGTACCAACTACCCCACAACCATTATAATAAGAGGTGCATTTCGAAAAATGCAAAGATCTGTCATTACAAAACTGTTGTCAGACCACAGTTTTTGTACGCCTCAGAGACCCTCCTGATGAACAAAAAAGGTACCATGGATGATTTAGAGAAAGCCGAAAGACGTATCCTCAGGAAAATTCATGGACCGAGATTGCTCCCAGATGGAACCTACAGACTTAAATCGAACTCTGAGCTGTATCGACAGTTAGAATCAGCCAATACCAGCATGCGATGTAGGAGGCTTAAGTTCTACGGACACCTACAACGAATGGACAGCAACAGGCTTACCAAAAAGATATTTTCTTTGGTTAAAAGCTACAAGACTGGTAGCTTGTGGCTTAATGAAGTACAGAGGGACTTGGATTCGGCTGGGATTTCAGACATTGATATAGAAGATCGTTCCAAATTTTGTGCTATGGTACAGTCTTGGACCCCACCACCTAGAATTCCTAGAAATCGGAAGCCCCTTTCACAGGAGAGAAAGGAGAAATTATCAGCAGGGCTCAAGAGATATTGGGAACGAAGAAGAGCATCGAGGAAGAACTAGTCATCAGCGCTCCTTAGTGGGCTTAAATCAATAATAATAATAATATAAAATGTTCTACATATTTTGAGAATCTCCATTATTCTCTTCATCAGCGACCAAATATTCCACACAAGAATTGTCATCTAAATAAAATTTAAAAATTACATAAAATAAGCATTTATCCTTCTTAAAATTCTGATAATGTCTTTAAAAACAATGTGTGTGTCTACAATTTAGAATTTTGTACTGCAACTCATTCTGTTTGTTGAAAATGCCTCTAAAATTGCTAACAACTTTCTGGTCAGGTGTGATTGAACCTTCTGTTACTTGATGTGGCTGCTTGTTTACATATCAAATTATAAATACATGCAACTAACCTTGATTCATGATTAAATGCCTTTCTTCCAGAAACATGCGAGGCAGTTTTTGTAACTTATTCCTCGTGGCTGTGCGGCTTCTTGTATACCAGACAATGTTTCAACAACAGCTGTTATATTTTTTAGACCTGGTATGGAATTTAATAAATGAAGCCCCATCTAGCGGCGAGGATAGGAATTGTGGCGCCTGCCGAAGCCTGTCGCACTCCACTGGGGCAATGGTTAATGAATGGCAGATGAAATGAAATGATATTCTAGAGTATTGCTGGAATGCAATATGACAGGGAAAGCCGGAGTACCCGGAGAAAAACCTGCCCCGCCTCCGCTTTGTCCAGCACAAATCTCACATGGAATAACCGAGATTTGAACCACGGAACCCAGCGGTGAGAGGCCGGCGTGCTGCTGCCTGAGCCACGGAGGCTCCATCATCATCAGAAATAAGGTGTAAAGGCACCGATGAGTGAGTAATCTGAGGATATCCAATTACGTCCTTTATTAGGTCCTTGCCTAGATAAAGCCGACAGCCGCTTTTCTCTTAATTCCATTCCAGACGGTATTTCATGGACTCGTATCTTTTGTGGCTGCGAACCACCTTGGTGAGATAGGCAAAATTTCGGGGAAAGTATCTGAAGTTTCAGTTCTACAAAAAACATACCTTGCACAAACGGAACGAAACAAGTACACCTCAAAATCACTTTTGAACTATAAACATAACATGATTAATTCATTTCACAGTTCTATACAAAATATCTCTTGTACGAACGGAAGTGACCAGACACGTTTACTCATTGTACGAAATAACTCAGCTTTTCACACACATGCATGCACCAATAATACAGTGCTACAGTCTCGGTTACTCTGTCGAGTAGAGAGGTTGTATAGCGCATACGGTGGTGTAGTATAGGGTCTGTTCTCGATTTTTCTCCTACGTTCGTGAAGATTGATACTGGGCACAGTGTGTGACAATATGAAAGTGGAGGAGATGGGGAGCCTGATCCTGCAGCTAATGAAAATGTTGAACGTGAAGAAAGAGTGAAGACGATTCAAAATTCATCAAATAGCCTCAAGAGTAAATCTATGTCAAATAATCCTACACTTAATAACGCTAATACTTCAACGCCTAACACCACTAACAATCAGGTCCATATATTGCATTTGTATCGTCGAAAAGCACGAAAAATATTGGCAACATACATCCAATGGCCCTTGGCAGACTTATACATGAACGTAAATTTCATGCCCATTCTATTCAACCAAAAGGTAGAAACAGAATTCCAATCACGTTTCAATCTGCCATGCATGCTAACACATTTTTGAAGAGCAGTTTTCTTGCCTTACACAAATTACAGGCATTCATACCGCATTCCAACATCTTCAGGATTGGTATAATTAGAGGGGTTGATAAAGATCTTACTGAGGATGATATCATAGCCTTGATTAAAAGTGACATAAATGTGCAGTCTGTACAGAGGCTCAATCGTAGGACTATACAAGATGGAAAAGTAATATATGTATCTACTGGCTCAGTAAAAGTTGTTTTTTGTTCAAAATATCTCCCCAAACATGTATCAATTTATCAAGTTTTATTAGAAGTTACCCTATTTATCTTTTATCCTATAATATTTGCGAAATGCCAAAGATATGGACACACACACAAAGAAATTGCCAGGCTTCAACCTTTAGATGCCGAAATTGTGCATTGAACCATGCTACAACTGATTATCTATCACATGTCCTACAATATTTGCACTGCAATAAACAACATGTAACGTGTTCGCCTGAATGTGATCTACATACACGACAAATCGACATTAAAAAATTAATGTGTCTCGAGAATGTCTCCTTTCCGGAGGCTGCTGCTTCTCACCTATCCACAGCAAATTGATGCACATGATAATCTTCAAAATTCTCCCCCCTCCCCTTCCAGCTACATTCACATGTATCTCAAGCTGTTGTTGAAGCTCCGCTTAAGCGGAAATTTACTCAGGTGATTGTACACGATTTGCCTCCCAAACCAGCACCAGGTTATGATGGAACAATATCAACTCCCTCGGCAAGTACAGATGCAGTCTCAGCAAAACTCTCCATCAGCCACTCAGCCTCTCCCATCAAAGTCGAGACAGCACATACTACAGCCAGAAGTACAACAAACTTTATTGCCAATGCCACATAATACACAAAAGGACCAAGTCCTACATTGTCTGCATACGCTCATGTTGCTACTCCCACCTTCACTTAAGGAACAACCCAATATGTTAACTATGATTGGACAATTCTGTGACAGCCTCCAACTACTTTTCACTCAAGACAATCAACATTCCTCAATGGAATATTAGGAGCATACAGAATATAATACTTTTCGAACACGTTTCCTTACAAGCCTAATACGTTTACGACCATCTTCCAAAAAGTGCTGATTGGATAATAGATAATCAGACCCCGGAGATAATATTCTTATTAAACAGAATTGTGTATGACGCTAAAATCATACTATACTGCAACTACTGAGACCCTAGGATGCATTCATACTGTCATTTGTCTGTGCTTCTACACGTATTTTGGTGCGTTGTTCATTTGTTCATCGGACCACAGTTCAGTAGTACTTATTAAGTTTACAGTTTTTTCATAGATATGCAAATTGTGAGATAAAGTTTCGCGAACATCTTTATTAACCATCATAAAATATATTTAATAGTGTCGTGAAGTGTTTCATTCTTAAAGTATTGGAACTTCTTCTTCTTCTTCTTGGTTAGTTTTTGGACATCGTCGTAAGACGCTACGTCCAGTCACTGGTTTGCGGGATAATTAATGTCTGGGAGAGGTACCAACATTAGAAGAAATTAGTACACTACGAGATAGTAGGGTTAGCTATGTGATGAAGCTAATTACAGCCGGTAATAATGAAACTGAGGAAAATACCAAGAATATGGATGCTAAACTATCAAGGCATAACACAAAAACACTGGGACACAGGGTTCTAATGCTTCACGTCTGTGTGGTCTGCCACGACGTCTTACTACAAACAAACTAGACCGGACCACAAATAGGGGTTGGGATGCGAAAGTTCGTACCTATAGAGAAGGAAAAGGTTACAATTGGATGTTACAGGTAACTAAAAAAGTAAGTATTAAGTCTACAACGCGAAAAGTCGGTTGAAACACTAAACACGAAACATTTAACGGCAGTTGGTAACCCGCATGAAGAAGCTTAGCTATGAATTCGCGACGTTGATGTTCATATGTCTGACACTGAAAAAAGATATGATTGACAGTACCTACTGCCCGACCGCATGGACATAAGTTACTTTCGAGAAGATTAAGGCGATAGAGATGAGCAGGCGTACACACATGATTTAAGCGGAGCCGTATGATTGTAGTAATATGACGCCGAGTGTAGTTACCAAAGGCGAACCACGGTTTATTAGGAATATCATGCATAAGCGTGAATAAGTGCTTACCTTTCAACTGGGAAGTTCGGCGCCATTCTGCACACCACTGATCGTGGATGAAGTGACGACAGTGTTCCCATAAGTCTGTGTGTGGAACTGCGATATAGTAGTCCAATCCAGTACCCTGGGCGGTCTCTTTAGCTAGGATATCCGCTGTGACGTTACCGTGTATTCCAGAATGGCCCGGAATCCATGCGAATAATACTTTAACATTACGGAGGGACAAGTCATAACTTAATTTGCGTAAATTTTGAATGTACCAATTATCGGTATGTTCGGGATTGTCTAAAGCCATCAAGGTGCTTAAGGAGTCGGTACAAATGAGAGCTTTTAATATTCCAGAATATTTTATGTACAATAAAGCCTGGCGTATGGCGAAAATTTCGGCCGTGAAAGAAGAAGCGAGGTGTGGGAGAGTGAATTGTTTGTTCACAGCCAGTTGGGGGGAGTAAAATGCAGCACCTACACCAGGTGGGGATAGATTCTTTGAACCATCAGTGTAAAAAGTAATATATTGCTCTTGGTTATGCCTACTGAACGCAAATTGAAATAGACTGGTCGTGACATGTCTATTTGTTCGTAGTATTGGAGGACTATTTTCGAAGATAGTGTGAAGAATGTCAGGTTTAAATGTACTAGCTCGAAAAGGTATAGAGTATTTCGGGTGGTTTAAAGTTTGTACCATGCTAGTACGAAAGTGACCGAATTGGTTAAATGCCCATAATAGAGCCGGTTGATGTTCTTCATTAACATTCCGGTTTTGATAATATTCGTGTAACAGCTGTAGTTTCGGGAGGATTGGGTGGCGATATTTATTTAATTTGTTAAGAAGATATTTGCTAGCGAGTAGTCGTCGTAGAAATTTTAATGGCGGTTCCGATGCTTCAACTAAAAGTGCGTTCGTTGGGGAGGAGGACATAGCCCCCATGATTAAGCGGAGTATTTTAAACTGAAAGGTATCAAGTTTGCGTAGTTGGCTATGAGATGCTATATCAAGAAAATGACAGCCATATTCGAATACTGACCGGATGGTATTTTTATATACCGTAAGAAGGACATATGGATCCGATCCCCAGGTGCGTTTAGTGAGAGATTTAATGATAAGGTATTTAGTTTCTAATTTGGAAAGAATATATTCGATATGTTCTTTCCAGAGTAATTTGTTATCAATTTTAATGCCTAAATATTTGATCGAAGTTTTGATACGAATCTCATAGGAACCAAAGGTAATTGGCGTACGATCATAATTCCGTTTCTTCGTAAAGATCATTGCAGAGGATTTTTGAAATTCGATTTCTAAATTATGCTGTAGGAGCCATCTATGGAGGATCGTTAGTGTACGTTCAATGGTAGTACGGGATTCAAGTGCCGATTCGTTAATGGAATAAATAACTATATCGTCAGCATATTGTAGGATTCTAGCCTGTTGAGAAATCACCCGCTCTAAGTCAAAGGTATATAACAGATATAAGATAGGGCTCAAAATATCACCTTGTGGGAGACCTTTAGAAGTGTATCTAGAATCGAGCCTCTGGCCATTGGTCTTTAGAAAAATGTGACGATTGGTGAATAATTGCCGTATGATATTAATAAACGGAAGAGGAAATTGCCACTGATATAATTTGGCAAGAAGTACTCCAATGTCCACATTATCATATGCTCCTTTTATATCGAGAAATATAGCCGTCAAAACGTCACCTCGACTGCGAGCGAGTAATAAATCTGTAAAAAATATATTAAGAGCGTCTGCCGTACTTCGGCCTTTCAAAAACCCAAACTGATACACTGGAAGTATATTGTAATATTCTAAACACCAGAGAAGACGGTGCAAGAGGATTCGTTGAAAAGTTTTACGAAGGCAGGAACCCAAAGCGATCCCTCTATACCCGTTTGGGTCTTGAGGATGTTTACCTTGTTTTAATAGGGGTATAATTTGAAAATCGTTCCAATCTACAGGAATGGCATGGCTGTCGAGTATGGCGTTAAATGTATGTAGCAGCGTTTGCTTAGCGTGGAACGGTAGATATTTCAACATTTTATAGGTGATAGAATCTCTGCCCGGACTAGTATCTTTTCGATGTTCGAGTGCCATATCTAGCTCATGGAGGGAGATATTCTGTAATAGACTAGAAAATTTGTCGGAGGAAGGTATTAAACTATATTCATAAGAAGGTTCCACGTAATCTGGTGTTAGTTGGTGGTAAAATTGGGCAATTCCGTGAGGGTGCGATTGAGAAACAGAATTTGTATGAGTATTACTTAAATGTTGGATGGCTGCCCATATATCTTTGAGGGGGGTTTGTCGATTGAGAGATGTGACAAATACTTTCCACGCTGTTCGTCGTTTTTCATTAAAAATAGTCTGTATAGAAGCGACTATTTTTTTATATTGGATATAGTGATCATAGGAGCCAGATGTTCTATAAGCTTTTAAGGCAGCTTGTCTGCGACGAACTAAAGACGCACATTCAGAATCCCACCAACGAATAGCATTTCTCTGCATTTTAAAAAACCGCTTGTGTTCAAGAGGATGATAAGTATCTAAATAAGAATGAATAAAGGATAATAGTAGATCATAGTCAAGAATATGGGGAGCGGGAAGTGTAGAGCGGATTTTATCTGCAAGAAAGGTCGTGAATAGCGTAGAATCAAAAGAGGGAGATTACGGGATGCAGTAAAGTGAGAGACATTCCTGATAACCTGAGGGCCTATATCTATTAGAATGGGAAAATGGTCGCTTTGATGGGTATCATAAATTACCTTCCAATTTGTTTTATGTGCCAAATCTACTGTGCAAATAGTGAGATCTACTGCACTTTTATTAATGTTAGGAGCTGTTAACCGAGTAGGAGAACCGTCGTTGAGGATAACCAGTTCCTGTTTTACGGTGATTCGTCCAATATTCCGCCCTTTGGGGCAACTAGATATGCTCCCCCAAAGAGGATTGTGGGCATTAAAATTACCACCGATTAGGGTGTTGTTTTGTGAGAATTGTGAAAAAAATTTGTCCCATTGGACATAGTTACCTTTTATCCACGGCGGGCAGTATATTGAAACCACGGTCCGATCTTGAATTTTTACTACAAGGGCTTGAGTGCCCGGTATGATATAGTTTAATGGAGCTTCCTGAAAGCAGATGTCTTGTTTGAGTAAAATGCATGTACCTCCAGAGATGGGTGCATCATGCCGTATGACCGTAAAACCTTTCATACGAAAATGAAAATGAGATTTCAACCAAGTTTCGCTCAAGAAAATTACCGCAGGATCAAAAGAATGTATCAAACTCACTAATTCATGTTTCTTATTTAATATGCTCCGACAATTCCATTGCAGTATCCGCATGTTTTACTTGGCAGTAGGGGAAGGTCCCACGTATAGAAGAAACTCATCATATACTGATTTTAACTTATGCTTCCATGGGTCGTTTGGGCCCATGTCTGCGAGTATATCTGCAAATTTGTTAAAGGTGTTTCGACATTGTTCATGAGAATTAACGTGTGATTTACAATGTAAAGCCATGACAGAGGGAGATGCCGATATTGGCGCGTGGGTATCCGAAGGTTGCCCTTGAGGACTTGGCTTCCGTGATGTAGATGCAGTCTCGGTAGGAGTAGCAGGTATCAAACGCACTATTGGAGTGCCAGAATGTTCTGGAACCGTTTTCGGATTACTTATTAAATTCAGATATGATGCCCTGTCATAACCTGGTGTGACAGGTGGGCGGGGGGGTTACTAACTACCATAGTAAACTTACGCTTTCGAGGGAGAGTTTCTTCCGATTGGGAAGATCTAGTGGGTAAAGGAGGGAAATGTTGGGGCATCATAAGGGGGTTAGATATGGGCTCTAATGGGGCAAAATAGTTTTTTACTTCGAAATATGATTTGTTTTCAACACTCATAATGCGTTTAATTTCTTTCTGTTGTTTGTGGATTTCACAACGTTCAGCCCCCGCAGGGTGATTTTCTGCACAATTAGCGCATTTAACTAGTTGGTGAGTGCAATCTTCGGTAGAGTGATTTAGTGAACATTTTCCACATCTCGGCTCCCTGGAACGACAATTAGTGGCGGTATGTCCATACCGCTGACATCGTTTGCATAATAAAGGAGAAAATATAAAGGCCTGAACCTCTAAAATAACCTTAAAAATGGACACACTTTTCGGAAGGTGTTGACTTTCAAATATAACCTTCACAGTACCTGTAGGAATATATTCAGTTCCCTCTTTGGAGGATCGACGGTTTAGACGTTGTACTTTCACTACCGGATATGGCGATTCTAAATAGGTGAGAATGTCGGATTCGGAAAGAGTAGTATCTACTCCCCGTACTACTCCTACGCGATGAATATTCGATGACGGAATAAAAGCTTTCAGTTTCTTTTCTTTCAGAATGGGATGAAAAAGAAAGGCGTTTGCAGCCTTGCTAGACATGAAAGTAATTTGGATCCTATTGCGTCCCTTCCTATGAATGGCCTTGACTTCCCCAATTTGCTTTTCATAGAAAATCCGACCCAGAGTCATAGGATGAAGATGTCCGATTTTATTTTGAGATTCGGTCGATTCCACATAAACTATGTAGGGGCCAATATGAGTGTTAGAATATTTAGATACAGGAACGGGCTGGCGCTGATCCATGTCACGTATGGTATCTTGAGAACTATCTCGTTGGGTATCCGTGTTACTAGCGTCCGTGTGTAAATCCTCACTTATGGCATCCTTGCCATTATCAGGAGGTCTGCCTAAAGGGCCACCGCCACTATCTACAGACATAGTACCCCAAAAGATGAGTACACTATACAAGCACCTATACAACTACAAGGGAAGAAATACTAGGATACAAAACACAAAGCACTCTACTTATCTACAGACGTGAAACGCCGCTGCACCAGTGACCGGAGAGAGACGTGTGCACTGCACAACAGCCGAACACCGAATGAAGTATTGGAACTGAGTGTTAGTCAACGACCAAGCCCAATCAAATATCAAGGAGAAGAAGAATACAGTGCTACACCCACACTGACAGTGAAGTTTTGTGTGTCCAGTCCGTTCGTGTGTCTCGTACGGTGCGGATCGTTCTTTGGTTGCAGTCTGGTGTTTGCCTGCGGTGACAAGTAGTGTGTGACCGTTTGGCGAGTGTGTGTCTGTGTACGCTTTGGTGATGGATACTGATAGTGGAGGAGATGAGGCACCGGATCCCTCATCTAATGCCAATGTTGGTCGTGAAGAAACTGTGCCGATGCAAACCGATTTGATTAATCTTACTTCAAATATGAATTCATTACAGCAGCCTTTACAACCTCAACAGTCTAATGCCGCTCAGCCGCCTCCTCCACCTCCCCCACCTCCTGAAGAGTTGGAGGTTTATCAACAGGCTTATTTTGGTCCATTTATTGTATTTGTTGAATCAACTAAGTCGAAAAATATTGGTGGGCTACATCCCATGGCGCTTGGGCGCTTGTTTTACGATAATGATATTTTTGTGAAAGGTATAACACCCAAAGGACGAAATAGATTATTGGTGGAATTTAGTTCCGCGATCCAAGCTAATTCCTTTCTACGTCATTCAATACTTGCAACTCACTCATTGAAAGCATATATTCCCAGTTCCAATATCTTTCGTGTTGGACTTATACGCGGTGTGGAAAAGAATGTGTCTGATTCTGACATTCTTAAATACCTTAAATCTGATGTTCGGGTCAAATCGGTCAAGCGGCTTAACCGTAAGGTTGTGGAGCCCAGTGGAGTGACCTACGTTCCAACTGGAACAGTTAAGATTGTTTTTCGCTCTCAAACTCTTCCTCAATATGTCTCTTTGTTTCAAGTGCATTTAGAGGTTTCCCCTTTCATATTTTCCCCGATTATCTGTTCAAAATGTCAGCGATATGGACACACGATTAAAAACTGTCAAGCTAAGTCACCACGATGTGGGCACTGTGCGTTACATCACCTTACATCAGAGTGTCAGGAAAATATTCGCCGCTGTGTTCATTGTCATCAGGCACATTATACTGGCTCATCAAACTGCCCTACTCATCAACAGCAAACTGCCCTTAAAAAGCTTATGTGTACAGAAAATCTATCCTTTTCCGAGGCGTCTGCTAGAATACCCTCGACCCAATTTGACACGTCCAATAATACCCATCTTTTTCCACCTCTTCCTTCTACTAGTTCCACTTCACCTGTGGAAACCCCGAGGAAACGTAAATTTACTCAGATGGTTATGAACGAGCCCCGTCCCACTCCAACACCTGGTTTTGATAAGTCTGGGTATCTTAATCTCATCCGACCCCCTCTAGTGTCTTCACATACCTCGGTCTTTCCATCCACTTCATCTTCATCCTCCACGTCCCCGATTCCGTCTACGTCCCGTAATTCTCAGTGTTTACCTTCAGCTCCTTCTCAATCATCTAGTTCCCCTGTACTACGCCAAAAGGCGTATCTCCAAAGTGGTATTCATCAACTATTTCTGCAACTTATTCAATTATTAGGGGACCAGCCACATGTCGCACACACACTTTATAAGCTTCGTGACTGTGTGCACACTATGTTCTCTTTAGATGCTACGTATCCTGCAGTGGAATGCTAGGAGTATTACTTCTAAACGGTATGAGTTACAATTTTTGATAAATGAAATTTCCCCATTCATTATAGCATTACAGGAGACTTGGTTTTCCCCATCCTCTGAGTTTTATTTAAATGGCTTTAATGTTGAACGCTGTGATGGTGTTGGTTACGGTGGTGTTGCTTTATTTATTCACCATAGTTTATCCTATCAACGTCTTAATATCTCGTATTGTCTACCCCATACATTTGTTCTTGGTATCTCATATAATCGCCTTTCCATTATTAACCTTTATTGCCCTCCAGATCTTTCTATTTCTCACATTCAATGGTGTCGATTCTTGCAGCAATTTTCTTCTCATAACGAGCTTCTCCTCTTAGGGGACTTTAATCTTCATCATTCTATGTGGGGAAGCAGTAGTGATACTTCCCTGGGTTCTTATTTCCTCACTGCCTCCCAATCGCATGACTTTGTCATTTTAAACGATGGTTCTCCCACGCGCCTCACTCCCCCCGGCTCTCCTCCCAGTGCTGTGGATTTATCATTATGTCGTCCTGCAATGGCTTCGATTGTAACTTGGCACCGTCTTACTGATACACATTCTAGCGACCATTTCCCTATTATTCTTACGTATGGTCTTGGTAGGTTTTCTAGTTCTTCTTCCGCCCCTACATGTACCAGTAATGTTCGCTCGCTCCGTCACTTTGATAGAGTATCTTTTATTACTTATGTTACCCATCGTATTGAGCTTATTTCGGATAATATTTTGCCCTTTTCTACTCTCTTTCAATTTATACAAGATTATCTCGATCTTTATCATCCCTATAAACCTATTTCTTCCCACTCTGCTCGCCCCTCTTCCTTTTTACGATGGTGGGACTCAGAGTGCCATAATCTGGTTCTTAAACGACGCCGTTTATTCCGGATATATCGGAAAACATTAGCCCCTCACCATTATTTCCGTCTTAAACAACATATTGCTTATACTAGACGAATTTTTCTTTCTAAACGCCGTGCTGCATGGCGATTCTTTATTTCCTCCCTAAACGCTCATACTTCGTCTTCTCACTTATGGAGTGCAATTCGTTCCCTTACCCGAGCTTCTCAATACATTCCACCCTCTGTCACCCCTCCACAGATTTTATCTATCTTTCTCAACTCCCTCACTCCTGATTATGTCGTGCCTGACTTTACTATCCCCCTGTCTCCATGCTCTTCCCGCTTTTCTGTATTACTCCAACCTATACACCTTTCTGAACTTGAGGCCACCTTGTGTAATGCAAAGAGTTCGTCTCCGGGCCCTGATTATATATCATACGATATGCTCCGGATTCTCCCTCTCCGTGCTAAACAAGCTTTATTAGCTCTCTATAATAATATACTTCTCACTACTTCTGTTCCTACCTCTTGGAATGATTTTTTTTAGTACCTATCCCCAAACCTGGTCAACTTCAAACTGACGCTAATGGCTTTCGAGGGATTGTCCTTGGTTCGTGTATCCGCAAGACGTTTTTAAAAATTCTCCTTCAACGACTCCTGTGGTCTCTTGAATATTATAATTTGGTTCCCAAATATCAATTCGCCTACTTTAAAGGTCGTTGTGTTCAAGATGCTATTAACATTTTACTTATCGATATTTTATTAGCGCAAATTCGTAAGGATTGTCTTATTGCTATTTTTTTGGACATACGAGGAGCTTTTGACTCCATACCACTGCATCTTCTCTGGACTAATCTTGCACAGAAAGGTTTTCCTGCTCATTTTCTCCACATCTTGCGTAATTTGTTTACGTATCGGAAACTTTCACTTAAATCCGCTTATTCTTCTCTTCCTTGTCGTCTGTCATCTGTCGGTGTTCCTCAGGGAGACATTTTAAGTGGTCTGCTTTTCGCCCTGTATATGAGTAATCTTGAAGAATTGGTTACCCAAAAAGCTCGCATTCTTTTTTATGCTGATGATATAGTTCTTTATTACTCTCAGAGTAATGTCGATGTGTGTCGTCACCATATATATCAGCTAATGGAACAAGTCATTACATGGCTTACTTTCCATGGCCTTCAACTTTCTACCTCCAAATGCTGTGCAATGTTTTTTACCTCTAAGCGTAGGTTTAACTCTGAGCCACTTGTTTTCGATTCTCATGTCATTCCTTTTTGTTCCTCCCATAAATACCTTGGTGTTATGCTAGATCGCTCGTTATCTTGGAAACATCATATTACTCAGTTACGTAATTCTTCTGATATGTATATTAAAATTCTCCAAGTGGTAACTAGACGATCATGGGGTGCTGACCCTGGCACAGCTCAGTTGTTATATTCCGCTACTATTCGCTCTAGACTCGACTACTGTGCGCATGTTATAGATACTGCGTCGGATTCTGTTCTTAACCACTTAAATACTTTACAATTTAAAGCTCTGAGAACTTGTGTTGGAGCATTGTTGTCTACCCCTACTAATGCTCTCCTTGTCGAGACCGGTGAGTTCCCTCTTCCCATTCGCCGTAAAACGATAACATCTAAATATTTACTTAAAAGATTTGCTCTGGCTCAACACCCATTGCTTCCTAAATTGCAGTTATTAGATGAATATTCTCTTCTTTAACAGGCCCGCCGTCGTAAGATGCCTGCTTTGTTGTATGCATATCAATTTCTTCTTTCCTATAAAAACACTATCTTACGCACTGCTTCTTCCCCCGTTTATTCAGTAAATTTTGATTGTTTATTTTTTGTCCCTTCTATCATTATCTCCCCTACATCTTCTTTTTCTTCTTCTATTCCTGGTTCTTCGTTGACTGGCCCACCTTTTAAGAAGCTACGTTTTGCTCTAAGTGATTCTGGCGTCCAGATATATACAGACGGCTCAAAAAACTCTTCTGGCGTTGGAGCAGCGTTCTATATTGTCAATACTAATGTTGCTGAACTCTATCGTTTACCCAGTGACTTTTCTATCTACACTGCGGAAATTTTTGCTATTCGTCAAGCTCTTATGTACATTAAGCATCATTCTATACCTAACGCAGCTATTTATACGGATTCCCTCAGTGCCGTTCAGTCGCTCAAGTCATCTCATCTTTCTTTTAACTGGTATTTGTATCATGTTAAAAGTCTCATTTATACTTTGCATCAATCTGGGGTGGTTCTCACTTTTGTCTGGGTCCCTAGTCATATAGGTATCTATGGGAATGAACAGGCGGATTTATTCGCGAAGCGAGCTGTTCGTGATGGCAAATCCCTACTTAACCTTGCAGTTCCTCTACCCGATTTTTATCCAGTTCTTAAACATTATGCTTATGGTCAGTGGCAAGAAGATTGGACTAGATCAGCTTCTTATAAAGGTCGCTATTATTACAATATTCAGCCTTGTATTCCTCCCTATCCTTGGTATTTGAAGGGTAACTATTCTCGCCGTCACATTACCAACATTATTCGTCTTCGCTTTAACCATGCTCTTACTCCTCTGTATAAACATCGTTTTAACCTCTCCCCCCACTCCTCCTGTATATGTGGTACTCTGAGTGCTGATGTAAATCATTTATTATTCCAATGCCCTGTGTATGATTCTTTTCGTCCGGCTTTTATTTCTCGTCTTCTCAGTCTTCAGAAAGCTCTCCCCACCAATGTCTCCTGCTTGCTTACCGATATGTCTCCTGCTTTAATACATGCTATCAATCAATATTTGGATGACTCTCATCTTCATTTGTAAATTACTGTCTGTTTATTGTTCGCACCGTTACATACTCCTGCTTCCACTGTTTTTTGCTTCTACGCACTTCCTTTGTTATGTTTCGCGTTACTTAAGGTGTGTACATAGACCCGATGCTCAACTGTTCTTGAGACCTTCGTAGTGAAATTCATTGCGTGTGACCTTCGTAGTGGACTAATTGCGTGTGATTTCGCATTATAAGTGTAATATCACGATAATAAGTGTAGTGGCTGGGTGAAATAATAGAGCCCATAACCTCTCCGACAACAACAACAACAACAAGTTTTGTGTGTCTACTACTGCACTCTTACGGCGACTTAAAGAAACATTGTTAAAGCCCTTTACTGTGTTACACGAGTGGCATAGAGCAGGCAGTAAAAGAGGATCGAGACGGCGGTGATAATCACCTGCCGCTCACGTAATTTGCTAGTGCGCTGAAAGATAGCATTGCTGTAGAACGTATGTTTATGTAGTGCTGTTCCTCTTTGGTTCGGTTGCTATTTTTAGTGAGGAACAGTTGCCTGCAGTGTATTGAGGAGCGGATTTCGTGTGGACTTTAGTGTAAATAAAAGTAGATCATTTTCTTATTCCCTAGCCGTCAAAATGCCTGTTTTTCATACAAAAACTATAGAAAGTATTTTGGAACCCGTCGCTCAGCAGGTACGTAACCTTTCATTTCAGTTGTCAAATTGTAGATGTAAAAGTATTTTCATTTTGAACACATTTCACCAAGAAAGTAATCGCCTGCATCCTCGATAGAAAGAAACAGATAATGATTAAGCTTTATTTGCAGATGTCATACATTATTACAGATTTTGATGAAGGGCAAGTATTATTTACTACGGATGGGCGTGTCGCCGAATTGAACAAGATCTCATTGATGTCATGTGACGGCTACGTCACAGAGTACGGTAATGTGACGTTACGATACCACATTTCCATATATAGGCATGACCAGGCAATTTGCTTTTCGAACAGTGTGTTGGTGGTGTTATGTTGTAATGTCACTTAAATTTTATACTCATTTTCTCCATTCAGGCATTTACTCGCCCGGAGAGTTTATGGGTATTAATTGAATTGTAGGCCTATACCCCTAATGACAAATTTGAAATTCTTAGACCTTTAATATCTTGAATCATACCAACTTCCTCGTCACATATTTCGTTGTAACATCTCGGCAAAAATGCTACAGCAGTATTCTGTCCCTCTACTCCGCGATTATGGCAAATAAAATTGCAATCTTCTTTGGATAGTTAACCATACCTACCTTACATTTTAGAATATTCTGAGGAAAGTTGCAGCTCGTGGAAACATTCTGAGTTTGAATAAATAAAATGCTGAGGATTGGTGCCCAGAAGTCATTGTATGAAAAGTTAATGGGTTTTAAACAGAAAATCACTATTAGTGACAGTATTTTCTTTTGGGATGCATAACTTGGCATGGGTGCTGTATGTATTTTGTCCCTGTAATATTCTCTCTGAAGCTGGTTTCTGAGAAAGATTGCTTCATAACAGTCAACACTTCATGTGTTTTTGTGTCGACAGCCTTGACCTCTCCTTTCACTGAAGTTTTGGTTTTAGTTGTAGTGTGTAGTGTGGGATCTGCCTTCATGTTTTGTTGGTCTGATGACCTAGCTGTTAGGTCCCTTTAAACAACAAACATTATCGTCATATTGTTTTGTTTCCTCCACTTCAATTGATCCATAGTATCTCGGACTGAGTTTGTGAGCTGCACGTCATCTCTAATCCAGTCTAACAAGTGTATTTGAGGTTGTTCTTGAGGTCGGCAGCCTTCCACGTTCAGTTGAAGGAACCGTTGTAGCAACCGAGATTTCACTGCGACGGAGTAAGATTCATGCCCCTATCATCTCAGGCAAGATTTTTGCATTTTCTCTGTGAATGGGGCAGTCTTTAATTTCTTCCACACATCATCGTTCCTGACATGGTTTAGAAGAGTTAAGCTGATGGACCATCATGTAGCATCTTTGTTTCCATTGTATGAAGTGTCTTTTCTTACTTTGATGTTTTAGGCTCCATAAAGTGCCACCGATCTGTCCAGTGTGCAGGAGACATTAGATTTTAGGTGCATTGGAATGTTCTTGTCCCACACGACTCCAGTAACGTAGCACCATTTAATCCATGTGGCACTGATGCTTGTCATGACATCAGGAATAGTAGTGTTGTTGAAGTATTTGAATTGGGTCATTTTATTAAGTTGAACCCTGCTCACAGTAACTGTGCCATCTGTTTGGTCACCACATTCGAGATATTCCGTCTTCTTCAAATTTAATTTCATCTCAAATTCTTCTGATCATCTTCACTGTTACTTGCTGTTCAAACCCCTGGCTGTGCGGTTTGGGTGACATGTATCAGCTTGCATTCGGGGGATATTTGGTTCGAACCGCATTGTTGGCTATAATGACATTGTCAGCATATAATAATGTCCACGGATGCCTTATCTGGTTGTCATTTATGATGGCATTCATACAGAGAGTAAAACTTTACTGACTAGTTCGCAAAGGAGAAGTTAAGAATTCAACATGGCATGGCACACATGTCACAGCATGCAACATAAGGCTGCCAAGTTATGAACTGAGGACTGGCTTGCGACATGAATGTGAGACGAGTCCAGCTAGTGACAAAACCATTGATCTGGATTGGTTAGCCCCAGCTAGTGACAAGACCATTCGTCTTGGTTTGTTAGGTCTTGCTAGTGACAAAACCAACTGGGCAAGCAAAGGTGGTGTTGGGGGCGTAAGCCCATAGGCCTCTAGTATCCCTTGTGACAATATTGGCCAGTGACAAGATCATTGGTTAGTGACAAGAACATGAGGGAGAATGGTGCCACGATATATTACTTTCAAACTTTACAGTTTCACTATTTACATGGAATGTGATGGTAGTGGGCCACACATGATGTAAGCTCTATTGGAGGCAATAGGAGCTGCCCTGCAGCCAATAAGGGCACAGGAATTAGTCACATTTCAGTGATACACATAGTGCAGGTTTTGATTTTTCTGTGTAAGAAAGAATTTTTCCTAGGGTGGGTGGGGGTGGGTCCCTGGTAAGCATTAAGGAAGGTTCTCTCCTCTCATCTGCTATAAGTATTGTTTCACTTCATTTCTTATTTTCACCTTCCTTAAAATGCGAACTCCCTGGTAGAGTGCAACCGTGCAGAGTACAGTATGAAGAGCGACAGGGACAAGGCTGATCCTTTATGGTCTGTTGTTGTTGTTTGAGTCATCAGTCCATAGACTGGTTTGATGCAGCACTCCATGCCACCCTATCCTGTGCTAACCTTTTCATTTCTACATAACTATTGCATCCTACATCTGCTCTTTTGCTTGTCATATTCATACCTTGGTCTAACCCTACTGTTCTTCCTTCAAAAATCAACTGAACAAGTCCTGGGTGTCTTAAGATGTGTCCTGTCATTCTGTCTTGCCTTCTCGTCAAATTTGGCCAATAATACCAATATAAATGGTCCATTATTGGTCATTATAAATTTTCCAGCTAACTCATTCCAGGAACCCATTTATATTGGTATTATGAATTTACTCATTCAGGACAAATATTTCAGGTCTCCTATGGGAATCAACATCTATATCATTTGATGGCCAGGCAGGCATCAGTTTTTGGTAATGAGACCAAGTCTCTCACAGTGCATTCGCACTGCCGGTGGCTCCAAGTAGCCTACGCAGTGGCCTCCACGGTATGCACTAGCCATGCGTCTTGGTGGGTGTGCTATTTACCAACTGAAGAGTCCAACTTAGCACACTGGTGCGAAACGCTGGCAACCAGGAATGAGTTAGCTGGAAAATTTATAATCTCCAATAACGGACCATTTATATTGGTATTATACATTTACTCATTCAGGACAAATACACTCTATAACAAAAAAAACAACGCACCGGGAAGGCGTTGTCAGATTGTAAGGAAATTACGTATGCAAGGACATTCGAACCGAACATGCAAATGATTGAAGTTTCATGTCCAATGAATGAATAGCGGGAGCTCCCGCGCATCTGAACTGCGCGTGTATCAGGTGTATATAAGGTGCGATTCTGAAGCGTATGCTCAAAGTAGCTGTTGCATTTGACTGCGCTATCTTAACGTCGGCTGTAAGAATGCTACGCCGAAGGATTTGTGCTTATTACGAGCAGATGTCAGAGTTTGAAAGAGGTCGTGCGATCGTATTGAAAGAAGCTGGTTGGTCGAATCGAGCTGTTGCTGGACATTTGGGTCGAAGGGATGCGGCAATCAGACGATGCTGGCAAGTGTGGGTCAGCAACGGCATGCATGAGCATCAGGACGGCAGTGGTCGACTGAGGGCCACAACAGCACGGGCAGACAGAGCGATTGTCAGAACAGCTGTCACAGCACCGGGGTCGTCGTTATCAACGATCCAGCGTGTGACCCGCACACATGTCCACCATGACCATCAACAGACGCCTGAGCGAGAGGAATTTGCGCTCGCGCCGCCCGTTACGCTGCTTACCACTCACGCCTGTTCACTGTCAAGCCAGATTACAGTGGTGTTGCACTGGAGCAATGTGGAACTGCGCCAACTGGGGATGTCTAGTCTTTAGTGACGAGTCCCGTCTCCAATGGTGCCCTGACGACAACCGCAGACGTGTTTGGAGATGTCCAGGTCAGCGTGGGGATCCTGCCTTGACTATCGCATGTCACACAGCCCCACAACAAGGGGTGCCATCTCCTTTGATAGCCGGACCCCTCTGGTAGTCATTCCTGGCACACTGACAGCACAGATGTATGTTGATGACATTCTACGGCCGGTTGTGTTACCATTCATTCAGCGACATCCAGGCCTTACTTTCCAACAGAATTTTGCCCGGCCGCACACATGCCGTGTGCTATGAACTGTCTTCAAGCTTGCCCTATCCTTCTTGGCCAGCTCAGTCGCCGGATCTCTCTCCCATAGAGCACATTTGGGACGTCATGGGAAGGCGATTGAGAACATCCCGGAATGTCGCCGATTTAGCCCAACAGTTGGAGACCATTTGGCAAGAAATTCCACAGTACACCATCCGGGGACTTAATTGGTCTATGCCATGTCGAGTGACAGTTTGCATCCAGGCCAGGGGTGGACCAACACCTTATTGACGTCCTCAATTTGTAACGCTCTAACTCGGCAATAAATAGTTCGATTGTTCTGCACTTTTGATTGTTGGTTTTTCTATGTCTGTTCCTCACATCCAGAGTTTTATCGCCATCGGACAATTCCTTCCTGGTGCGTCTTTTTTAAAATATATATACACTGTATTTCAGGTTCCCTATGGGAATCAACATGTATATCAAATTTAGCCAAATAGATCTCTTCCCACCAATTCCATTCATTATCTCTTAATTTGTGATTCGATCTATCCATCTCACCTTCAGCATTCTTCTGTAACACCACATTTCAAAAGCTTCTATTATCTTTCTTTCTGAGCTAGTTATCGTCCATGTTTCACTTCCATACAATGCCACGCTCCAGATGAAAGTCTTCAGAAACATCTTCAACAGTAATTTGAAACTTACCTACCGAGCACGTGGCTGCGAGGTTTGGGTCATGTAGGTATCAGCTTGCATTTGGGAGATATTGGGTTCGAATCGCAATGTCGGCAGCCCTGAAGATGGTTTTCCCTGGTTTCCCCGTTTGCATACCAGGCATATGCTGGGGCTGTACCTTAACGCCACGGCTGCTTCCTTCCCACTCCTAGCCCTTTCCTATCCTATCGTTGCTACAAGACCTATCTGTGTCAGTGCGACGCAAAGCAAATTTCATACCTGCCAAGTATTCTGGTTTTTCCTTAAAATGAACAGATTTTGAGTGTGTTTTGCGGTTGTACGGATGAACAACATTATTGTATGGATTTTGAATATCCACGTTTGTTTTTGCTTCCTGTGGTCAAATCAGATTTGTTTGGCTTTCGATAGTAGCTGGTAATACCAGATACAGTGTTTGAAATTCAACTGGTAAATGTATCTATGATCACATTATCGATTATCACCGTGCTTTTGTCACCTGTTCGACCTCAACAGCTACTTCATTCACTGAGATGTTCCCAAACAATTAGCAGGCTGTGATTTTGAAGAAAAGAAATCGGTGAAAAGTGATGATGCTTGGTGTTTAAAGGGGCCTAACATCTACGTCATCGGCCCTCAGTGGAAAGTAGCAGGCTGTGAATTTATATATAACAGCTTTAGTAACTGCATCATGCTTCGTAGCAGCTGAAAGGCTTGCTTTGTGTGTGGGTGTGAGTAACCTTGACGGTAGTTCTGAAACTCATGGGATTGTGTGATGAATTTATAAGCGATTTAGTATTTTTAGTGGTGTTCGTAATGAGTTCAACTAATAAATTATATTATCAATTTTAAGGGGGTATATTCTGCTGAATTTCCTCGTTTTATACAATCACGGAAAGATGAAACATTCACATTCTGTTCCATGTGCTCGTGTGATATAAACGTTTCTCATGGAGGAAGAACAGAATTAGTAAATCACATTAAATATGTTAAACACGTCTCCAATACAAAATTTAAGGATGGCAGTCAGAAAATGAATTTGTTTTTTTTACCCCTTCTGGAGCCAACCTTGATATAGTAAGAGTGGAATGCTTGTTCACTTCATTTTTAATTGAACATAATATCCAGTTAGCTGCTGCTGATCATGCTGGTGCTCTGTTTGGGAAAGTGTCTTCAGGTTCAGAAATTGCACATAAATATGGCTGTGGTCGTATGAAGACCACACACATTTTGAAAGAAATGGCTACGGATTCAAGAAGTGAACTCGTTGATTACATGCAACGTGAACCATTTTCTTTGGCTTACGGATGGGAGCAATAATAGTAATGCTAAGCTTTACCCTATTGTTATCACCTGTTTTGTGGCAAAGCTGGAAAAGATAGCTCAGTGTTGTCTGTCCCAGCCTTGGTGGGTGATTCAACGGGACGTAATATTGGTAATTTGGTAATTTCATACCGGTAGTTAATGTTACAGAATACTGCTGTTTTAGGGGAAGCACAATGATCTGTCTTCGTACTGGGTTGCTAATGCCATTTGATTAACCTGGCTGCTGAGAAAGATGCAAGCAGTTTGCCTGTTTAAGTTGATGAACTATTAGTCGACATCTTCTATTATTTAGAACAGAGTTGTTAGAGGAAGGAATACCTTAAGAAATTCCAAGAGCTTCACAACAAGGAAACTAAGAAGATACATGTTTGCACAAGATGGCTATCGTTAGGAAGATGTCTGCTGAGGTTGTTATAGCAATGGGATCCACTACTTGGTTTCTTTAAAGATGAGGTTCTTGTTAATGCTTAGTGTGCATCAACTACTAGCTTAACATCGTTTACAATCCCAAAAGCCGAGCTTGATAGTTCCAAAGACCATGAAACGAGGAAAGCTACTGAGTTGTCAGAATTGGTCGCTCGCGAAAGACTTGCATGTGTATCAAAACCTGACACTCCTATATGAAGAATAAGAATATTATTCAAAATTGTGAAGACATTTTTTTAAAATTTTTTTTTTTATGGTTCTGTCTTCAGGCTTAAATAAAGGATACTGTGTCTTCCTATATGCTGTCATTCCTTTATTTGAGAATCTCAGTTCTACACTTAAGTGCTTCCCCTCATATTCATAAACTACTAGAACTAATGACGAACCTGTTAAAGCAGCTACTTTCCAGATTTGTTAAACCAAAAGTGATCAAAAGTTCCCTTTTATTAAAAGTTCCATACCATTCTATTGAGAATCAGAGACAGTGATGAGCTAGTCATTGATATTGAGACAATGAACTTGGTGAAGAAACTTGATGATAAAGATAAATCAACATTCTTTACATCTGACAGGGGTCACTTCCCTGTACAGCATGTGATTATATTATTAACAAGTTCCCTCTCAATGATGAAGAACTGAAACATGCAAAGGTTACAGATGTTTCAAAAATTGAAGATGCCCAGTTTTCTTCTGTACATTTCTTCATAGAAAGATTTTTTTCCATCATTGCTGCCAAGGAAGGACAGTGAGTTGGTTGAGGATGCAATGAATGTGCTTCAGAGCCAATTTGTAGCACTTCAGATTGATGACTGTGCTACTGATGAGAGTGAGAATCTGCCAGATGACACCAAATGGGCTCGCGTGATGAACATTTGTGGAGCTGATGGTGTTCCTAAGTATGGTAGGATATACTACTACAAAAATTTTATCATTCCTCCCCTGAAGTGGGAGGCGGGCCTCTTAGACGGTGACTCCATTTCTCAGACCGGGAGATTTGTTGCAGTCAAGGAGATGCACAGAGAAGGTGAGGGGGTTGGTGGCTGTGGCCTATACTAGGAACTGTCCCGGCATTTGCCTTAGTGCAGGAGAATGGAAAATCACGGGAAACCATTCTCAGGTCAGCCGACGGTTGGGGCCGGCCGCGAGGTCCAGTCCTGTCCCGTCTCCCGAATGCAGAGGCGTAGAGCCACGTTAGAGCCGTGGCCAACCCTCCTCTGCTGTGTTGGCCGGTCAGGGTGCAGAGCTGTTGGACCACGAATCAGCCATGGCCACTTATGGGGCCAAGACCCACTCTGCATCTACCAACCTGATGATAGGATATCCAGGCTAATGCTTTTTGTTCTGACTCTACCGCACATCAATGCTGAGTGTGAACGTGTGTTCAGCTTGGTGAAAAAGAACCAAACTCAGTTTAGGTCCTCATTGTCAAATGAAATTCTGGATTCTATTTCTGTTTTGAAAACCAGAAGTACTGTTCCATGTTATTTGAGAAGTTTTCCTCCAGAATTTCTGAAGAAAGCAAAGAAAGCAACTCAATTCCATCTGTCCTCTCCAACCTGTGAGAGATAATAGCCCACATACTGTGAACTTGACAGAATTTTGTAAATAAGTGTACATGTTTAGTTTGATTTTGACTGTGACATTCATATTGTGTCCCACGAGTTTAAAGTGCAGAAGAACACTGTGTACTGTGTGAACTGTTCCCAGTGTTAAAACGAAAACAGATAAGCACTTATCAAGATGTAAATTTCTGTAAGTATTTAATTTCAGGGGTGATCATAACATGTATCTAACTTTTATTAGTATTGTTTGTAATCTCCCCACTTGCCGCCCTTTTTCACCACGTCTCAAGACTTTGTGATGCATGCGCGTGTTGTTAAAATTTTTCTGCTTTAGGATCTTCTGGGTTTCTCTTTTTGAAAATTGGCAGGTATGAAATTGTAAATTTAAAAAAAAATGAAAAAGAAGTGCCACTGTTCATGGTGTGGGTTACTGTGGTCTCGTCTTAGTTCGTGAACCATGGGCAATGGCAGAGTAGCCTAGTAAGTGGTCCTAAGAGTCGGGATACCAGTTGCTACGGAATGGGAGTGGGCATCTTAGACATAGACATCTGAGTCATGGCACTCCTTGTGCTCAGGCGGGTAGGACTATACAATCCACCGGTGGTCCCTAACCCTTTAGAGGAGAGATCCTCACTTGGACTATATGTAAGTAGGGTAGCATCCTTCTTCATGAATTTACCAAGCTCAGAACATTTTAAGCAAGCCTCGGACCTATGGGAGTAATGGAGTCCCACTCCTATTTGACACGTGAGGGATTCCTTGGAAACAACTTGGCGAACAAAATAAAATTCGATGGGGAGCTATCAATATTAATGGGGCTTATGGAGGAAAGAAAGTAGAACTGGCTGAGTCAGTAAAGAAGATGCATCTGGATGTGCTAGGAGTAAATACTATTCGGGTAAGGGGAGATAATGAGGAAGAGATAGAGATTATAAAGTGTACTTGACAGGTGTTAAAAAATGGAAGGGCAGAATGTGGGGTAGGGCTGTTTATCAGGAATTCAATTGTATGCAACATAGTTTCTGTTAGGCATGTAAATGAGCAAATGATATGGGTAGATTTGGCAGTTGAAAGAATTAGGATGAAAATTGTCTCGGTGTATCCACCATGTGAGGGTGCAGATGAGGATGAGGTTGACAAGTTTTATGAAGCATTGAGTGTCATTGTAGTCAGGGTCAACAGCAAGGATAAGATAGTGCTAATGGGTGATTTCAATGCGAGAGTTGGGGAATAGAACTGAAGGATGTGAAAGGATGATTGGTAAATGTGAGGAAGATATGGAAGCTAAAGTGAACATCTTGGTGGAATGATGAAGTGAGAGCAGCTTGTAAATATAAAAAGAAGGCTTATCAGAAATGGCTCCAAACAAGGGAATTGTACATAGATGAAAGTAACAGAGCAAAACAAATAGTTGTTGAATCCAAAAAGAATTTGTGGGAAGATTTTGATAATAACATTAAAGGCTAGGTCAGGCAGCAGGGAAACCTTTTGGACAGTAATAAAGAATCTTAAGAAGGAAGGGAAAAAGGAAATGAACAGTGTTTTGGATAATTCAGGTGAACACATAATGGATCCCAGGGAATCACAGGACAGGTGGAGGGAATATTTTGAAAACCTTCTCAACGTAAAAGGAAATATTCCTGGTGGTGCTGCGAATAACCAAGCTCATGGGGAGGAGGAAAATATTGGTGAAATTATGCTTGAGGAAGTGGAAGTGGAAGTGGAAAGTGCTAAATAAACTCCATTGTCATAAAGCAGCAGAAATAAATGAAATTAGACCTGAAATGGTGAAGTATAGTGGGAAGGTCGGGATGAAAAGGCTTCATATAGTAATATAATTAGCGTGGAGTGTTGGTAAGGTACCTTCAGATTGGAGAATAGCAGTAATTGCACCTATCTATAAGCAAGGGAACAGGAAGGATTGCAGCACTATCGAGGTATCTCATTGATTAGTATACCAGGCAAAGGGAGGGTGTGATCAGTGGTTGAGAGGAAGTTGGATGAAAACCAGTGTGGTTTCAGAGCACAGAGGGGCTGTCAGCATCAGATTTTCAGTGTGCGCCAGGTAATTGAAAAATACTATGAGATGAATAGACAGTTATGTTTCGTAGATGTAGAGAAAGCATATGACAGGGAACTGAGGGAAAAGATGTTCGCCATACTAGGGGACTATGGGATTAAGGGTAGATTATTAAAATCAATCAAAGGCATTTACTGTATGTTTACAATTGGGCTGCAGTGAGAATTGATGGTAGAATGAGTTCTTGGTTCAGGGTACTTAGAGGTTAGACAAGGCTGTAATCTTTCACCTTTGTTGTTCATAGTTTACATGGATCATCTGCTGAAAGGTATAAAGTGGCAGGGAGGGATTCAGTTAAGTGGAAATGTAGTGAGCAGTCTGGCCTTTGCTGACGACTTGGTCTTAATGGCAGATTGTGCCGCAAGCCTGCAGTCTAATATATGGAACTTGAAAATAGGTGCAATGAGTATGGTATGAAAATTAGCCTTTTGAAGACTAAATTGGTGTCAGTAGTTAATAAAACCAAGAGAACTGAATGTCAGAGTGGTGACGCAAAGCTGGAACAGGTAGATAATTTCAAGTATTTAGGATGTGTGTTCTCCCAGGATGGTAATATAATTGAGATTGAATCAAGGTGCAGTGAAGTTAATGCAGTGAGCTCGCAGTTGCGATCAACAGTATTCTGTAAGAAGGAAGTCAGCTCCTGGACGAAACTATCTTTACATCGGTCTGTTTTCAGACCAACTTTGTTTTACGGGAGCAAAAGCTGGGTGGACTCAGGATATCTTCTTCATAAGTTAGAAGTAACAGACATGAAAGTAGCGAGAATGATTGCTGGTACAAACAGTTGGGAAGAAAGGCAGGAGGGTAATCTGAATGAGGAGATAAAGGCTAAGTTAGGAATAAACTCGATGGATGAAGCTGTACGCATAAACCGGCTTCGGTGGTGGGGTCCATGTAAGGCGAATGGAGGAGGATAGGTTACCGAGGAGAATAATGGACTCTGTCATGGAGGGCAAGAGAAGTAGAGGGAGACCAAGATGATGATGGTTAGACTCTGTTTCTAACGATTTAAAGATAAGAGGTATAGAACTAATTGAGGCCACAGCACTAGTTGCAAATAGAGGATTGTAGCAACGTTTAGTAAATTCACAGAGACTTGCAGACTGAATGCTGAAAGGCATAATGGTCTATGATGTATGTATGTATGTATGTATGTATGTATGTATGTATGTATGTATGTATGTATGTATGTATGTATGTATGTATGTATGTATGTAAAAAAGTACCTGACATTCCTGCTGCACATCATACTGAGCTTGTTGATTTTCAGTACAGAACCCAGTTGATGTAGGCTTCAGGTACATTGTGTTGTCTCATTGCCAGTCAAATAAGATCACTAGGCCTTTACAGATTTGGAAAAAAGTTTGACAGAGTCCAAGGCCTAGTGAACCGTCTTCCTTTTCTCATGGTGTCATTCCATCAATAGACCAAGTGCATGGATGGCGTCAGTTGTACTATTTTTAACAGGGCCACACTGGTTTGTTTAGACAGTGATATTTCATCACCACACCCACTTCTATTATTTATGTAAATGACCATGTGCATAGTGCAGCATATGGTATAATGTGCCTATATTGGTTTCCCATTTTCACACCTTAATTAAGGCCACAGCCACTTCCTCCCCACTTCTAGCCCTTTCCTATCCCATTGTTTCCTTTAGCTTGAGATTGAATCACTGAATCCCTGATTAAACAGCACATCACATGTTCTGCTAAGAAAATTAACTTCTGTATTGGATTCAATTTTACCTAAGTTTGCCAATTACGTAATTGAAAAAGAACAGGAAGTGTTAATTTTACAGTTTGGCAGGTGTGCTCTGATTGAATTCTTTAGTTGGTGGAGTCTTCTCACTTTAGCTTCATTCATGTATTGCATTATTGGAGGGATAGGATTTACAAAGTGTCTTAAAAAACAGTGGCAGTAGTAGCAATTTTCCCTTTTTGTATAATTGAGTGTTTTATATAAACATTTTAAAAAAGAATTAAATTTATCAATTGATTGAAATAATAAAATAAATGTTAGCAGAGCAAATGCGTAACTACTGTAGATGTCTTCTTAATCACCATAGGTTTTCAGTATTGTTTTCTGTCAACACACATTGCTTTTTAAAGTTTAACTGTTCCGGCTCTTTTAAGATTATTTGCAGTCATGGAACACCTTCAAATAATTTCCAAGATTATGTATTCAAATTCTGTCCAACTTCCACTTAAAAGCTGAAAAATATTTCCTCTTTCACTTTGCTTTGGCAAAGTTAACAATTCTTCATCTTTGCTCACAGTATCCTGATCTGGATCTGCAGCTAAGTTTATGTTGAACTAATCAGTAATTAGGTTCGTTAGCTGATCTCATTCTCAGTAGAAATTCATCTGTTCTCTCATTTAAGTTTACTGGCATGCATCTCTCCTCTTCACACCAGTAACTGCTTGTCCAGCATGTTGAAATATTTGTTACACTACACTACTGTAGCCTCAAATTCAAAGCAAATCACCCAAGCAAGATACCATACATTTAAAGAATACACTATCTCCAAGCACTACACTGTAATAACAGACCCAGGCACTTTCATAGATGAGCATGACGAATGATTGCTTAGATCAGCAATACAAATTTTTAAAATTTTTGTTTTCTAAATCTTCCTATATTGATACTCTAGCAGTATTTGAAGTTTGCCAGTCTGTCCTTCTGTGTTTGAAGGGAAGAATCCATCAGTTTGAAAAATAAACTATAGCCTTGCGAGGTTTCATGGATTTTTTAAATTTGAAATTTGAAATGTTTAACCTGTGCAACATACATCTTAGCATTTGCTGGATCACTTTCCAAAATTCCAAGGTATACAAAGTGAAATGTTGGTTGCTTATAGCACATAGGAATGCATAGAATGGTGGGATGTTCAAAGTAGTTGGTAAATAATGGCTGTGACATTAATGGGAACAATGCTGTTAAACCAAGTTTTACATTTTCTGAGTGGCTTTTGAGACACAACAAAGGACTTCATTTTATAAAATAATTATCAAATGTACTTTCTATTCTGGTCAGTGCAAGTATTTCCTCCATTAGATCAAATTGTTGTAAATGCTTTATGATGACACAACATTCATGCATCTGTAAATCTGCATGTTTTGTAGTAGTGCATATGAGGCTGTAGGAATTTTTTGAAAAGTTATCCAGGCTGACTGCTACAAATATTGACATTAGGTGGTGTGGTGGTTGTCTGAGGCGAAACTAAATGCTTGAACTTTAATGACACATACGTAGGACAAGGACAGTTTGTACACTAGAAGTAGTGGTGCACCATTTACAAATGTCAGATGGGTCCTGGTAATTCTTCTTTTTTTTCATGCATCTTAAATTTTGTATGAATTTTGAAATGAGCAGTTGGATTTGAAATTTTAATTTGACTTTGTAACCAGACCTTGAAACTTTTTGTCTAATGTACTTATATACTGCTCTTTCACACCTTCATTCAGTAGCCCCTACACTATAATGCCTTTTTATCTCTTGACTTCATGGTTTTTGTTCTGTCGGCTCACTAAATTTGTGAATACTTGTTTTATCTGTAGGCCCACATCTTGACATATCTTATTAGTTTGTATACTGCAGTTGATCAGCTGTTCACCTCTTGTACTCAAGGATATGGCACATTCAGTCAGCATTTAAGAGGACAGGGCGAGTTGGCCGTGCGCGTAGAGGCGCGCGGCTGTGAGCTTGCATCCGGGAGATAGTAGGTTCGAATCCCACTATCGGCAGCCCTGAAAATGGTTTTCCGTGGTTTCCCATTTTCACACCAGGCAAATGCTGGGGCTGTACCTTAATTAAGGCCACGGCCGCTTCCTTCCAACTCCTAGGCCTTTCCTATCCCATCGTCGCCATAAGACCTATCTGTGTCGGTGCGACGTAAAGCCCCTAGCAAAAAAAAAAAAAAAAGCATTTAAGAGGCTTAATATGAAGACACTTGTATCATTATGATTACTGGCCTGTTAATAGACACCTTCCTGGGTAAATTTCTGGTTTTGTCTGTTGGAAATGACCTTAAATGCCCAACAGCACTGATAAGGTGGTGTATAAATGAGAACAAACTCAATTGTTTTTGAACTCTTGAAGAGGCTAAGACACAACGTTGATACTAGTTTAACAGTTGCAAATGCCTATTATTCTCAAGGTAGTTTCTTACACTGTGGCGTATAGGTTAGCACAGCTCTGGCAAATATGTGATCATGCGCCGTGTCACTGTGTACTGCGGTTGAGGTGTTAGTAATCAAGAAAAATGCATAGCAAGTCAAAATGTAATCACGAGTCACATTTTCACCACGCCTGGGTTAGCATATCGTCGTTGCCGGGACAAAATCTCCTATGTGATAATATTTTTGGAGATATACTGACCCGCAGCACATACGTTTTGAAGAGCGAGAATGCCTTGACAGTATTCACACAATATTGCACCTTAGATGACAGAACCTTACCGGCCAATGTTCTAAGCTAAAATATTTCACATGGAAGGTTTTGTCCCGGCAGCGACGATATCCTGTTCTGGCTGGCTAAAGTTCCATTCTCACCTCTGCTCAAATTTGGGACTGGAATGGGGTGTACTCAGCATCAGGTAATATAATTGAGTAAGAAAATGGGTAAATCCCACTCTCAGCCATTCTTAAGGTGGTTTTCCTCCTGGACTTCTGGCAAATACTGGGATAGTACCTAATGTATTGGTCATGACTGCTTCTTTCTCCATCTTAGTTTCAGTTAATGACAAATACGGATTCTAACCATCATAGTCTTGGTCTCTCTGTACTTCTTATCCTCCATAACAGAGTCCATTATTCTCCTATTTAATGTATCCTCCTCCATTCACCTCACATGACCCCACCACCAAAGCCAGTTTATGCATACAGCTTCATCCTTTGAGTTCATTCCTAACTTAGCCTGTATCTTCTCATTCCAAGTACCTTCTTACCATTGCTCCCATTTGTTTGTACCAGCAATCATTCTTGCTACTTTCATGTCTGTTGCTTCTAGCTTATGAATACAATAAGATATCCTGAATCCACCCAGCTTTCACTCCCGTAAAGCATGTTTGGTCTGAGAACAGACTGATGTAAAGGAAGTTTCGGCCAGGAGCGGACTTCCTTCTTACAGAATAATGCTGATCGCAACTGTGAACTTGCTGCATTAGCTTTGCTGCACTTTGATTCAGTCTCGCTCACTACACTACTATCCTAGGAGAAGTGGCTCAGACGGTTGAGACGCTGGCATTCTGACCCCAAAACACACATCCTAAATACTTGAAATTATCTACATGTTTCAGCTTTGTATTCCCAACCTGACATTCATTTCTCTTAGATTTCTTACCTACAGTCATCAATTTAGTCTTGGAAAGGCTAATTTCCATATCATACTCATTACACATATTTTCAAGTTTCAATACATTAGACTGCAGATTTTCAGCACAATCTGCCGTTGAGATCTCAAGTTGTCTGCATAGCCCAAACTGCTTGCTACATTTCCATCTGACGGAGTCCCTCCCTACACTTTATACATTTCAGTAGACGATCCATAAGAACTATAAACAATAAAGATGAAAGATCACAGCCTTGTCTAACCCCTATAAGGGCCTTGAACCACAAACTCACTCTACCATCAATTCTCACCGCAGATCAGTTGTCAGCATTAATTCAGTTGGTTACTTTTAATAATCTACCATTAATCACATAGTCTCCCAGTAAGGCGAAAATCTTTTCCCTCGGTACTCTAGCATATGCCTTCTCTAGACCTACAAAACATAAACTTAACTGTCTATTCGTCTTGTAGCATTTTTCAGTTACCTGGCACATACTGAAAATCTGATCCCAACAAGCCCCTCTGTGGTCTGAAACCACAATGTTTTTCATCCAATTTATTATCAACCACTGATCACATCCTCTCTTCCAAGATGCCCGTGAACACCTTGCCTGGTATACCGATCAATGAAATACCTGGATTGTTCTTGCGATCGTACGTGTTTCCTTGCTTACAGATAAGTGCAATTACTGCTTTCATCCAATCATAAGGTACCCGGGTGTCAGCAATTAAAGTTATTGTATTCAGCGCGGTACAGCATGGGCTGCAATGATCGCAGGAGTCTGAAATTTTGTAGATATGCTAACTAAGCAATGTGCTCGCGAATTATGCCACAAAAATTATTAGTTCCAGGTTTTGCCACCAGGCGAAAATATGGCGCGCTATGAGCAATGGTAGGGGTCACAGAAAAGAAGCAGGAAAGATCAAACGCATGATAACGGTGGTTCTTGGAGGTTTATTAGGTTTATTAGCATTTATGGTTACAAACACTGTTTGATATGGCCTCCAAACTCAGCAACATGCTGCATCCGCAATACAGCATGGTCGGCAGTTGTCCGCAGCATATTGGGTGAAATCAGACCGATATATTGTCGTATGCTAGCCTTTAGATCAGGCAGAGATCGGACATATCCCTCATAGACACGATCTTTCAAATACCCCACAACCAGAAGTCACATGGATTTAGGTCAGGGGACCTCGAAGGCCATGCATCTGGAAAATTCCTAGAGATAATGCGGTTGTTATTGAAGGTTTCTGTAAGCAATTCTTTCACCAGGCGAGCAATACGTAGTGTTGTCCCATCTTGGATGAAAATAATGGTGTGGTCACAGTTGCGTTCCTGCAAAGCTGAATCATGTGTTGCACAAGGAGGTCCCTATAACGTGCAAATGTCGCTGTACACCTTGAAGGCACATGAGGGGTAGTCTCCTCAAAGAAAAACGGACCGATAATGAAGGAGCTTGTAAAACCACACCAAGCAGTCACAAAAGCTGAATACAGTGGTTGTTCCTGCACAGCGTTTGGAGGAGTCGAACCCCATATGTGACAGTTCTGTACATTCACTGAACCCTCCAGAGAAAAATGTGCCTCATCAGTCCACAGAATATTCCTGGCCATATGTTGTCCACTTGACGCGTGCCAGAAATCAAAGGGCAAAGTCACGGCGTTGTGCAACATCTTGCGGTTGCAATTTGTGAACAGTGTGAAGTTTGTAGGGATACCAGTGTAAAGTGCACCGCAAAATCTCGTGAACTGTTCACTGGGGTAGCGACAATTCACGTGACACAGCTCGAGCACTGGTTACAGAATTGGGAGAATATGCTGCATGGTCTGCTACAGCAACTTCATCAACAACATCCATGAGGATGGGCCGCCGTCCTCTTCCTGGTGCGACACCTAATTCATCTTTACAGACTATGAATCTCATGTTAAAACCGTATTGGCGGTTGAACTTCTTACAAAATTGTACAAAATTATGTTGATGTCCTCCTAGTCAATACTCTCTCGCAGGGCCTGCCCCATTTCCCCACTCCACCTCTTCCTAGCAGCACATCTTGCGTCTCGACTGCGGGAGCAAGTCAGTCGAGAGCTGGACTCCATAGTCAGAGAACACGTGTGATACAAGAGGGCCACATAACATAAGTTAATTTTCATTCTTCATAACTTACCTTAAATGTTTTTCCTGTTAGTCACCATTTTTCAACTCTTAATTTGATTTGTATTATCCATTTTACAGACCAAAAATCAGACAGTTCAACTTCAGTAATGCTTATGTATATCAGCCCATGTCTGAACATAACAACTAAGCCAAGAGTTTACAGCAGTATTCGGGAGAGAGTGGGTTCGAACCCCCACTGTCGGCAGACCCGAAGATGGTTTTCCGTGGTTTCCCATTTTCACACCGGGCAAATGCTGAGGCTGTACCTTAATTAACCTTCCAGCGGGCGCGCGGCGGCTGAATGGCCGCCCTTTCTTTTACGTCATCAAATCGAAGACTTCTTAACAGTAATCGAAAGCGACGTTCGCTGAAGTTAGCCCGCAGTATTATCATTCCGGTTCCGTTGGTAGTAAACAATTCCGATAAGTTTGTGCGGTTTACTCTTTTCACGTCTATCAAGAACAAGGCACCAAAAAGAACTAACATTTCCAATCTTGTTGTTTCTCCAAAATCTCTTTCTCGACCTTCTGGATGTTGCACTTTTACCCTGTCAATAAACGTATTTGTATGTCTCACAATTTCATCGACCATATTTTAATTTATTATGGTGAGAAAGCATTCTTGTTAATTTTTACACTGGTGAGATTGTTTTCATCAAGTCCTTTGCCTTTGTTTTTGTTTTCCTTCCCATGGGATTATTTGCCCGTAATGTCTCCATTGAAGAAACATAGGGTGCTGTGTTCGTGGTCGTCATAGCTTACTTCATCAGCCCTGTCCATCTTAATTTCAGAGTCACTGCTCTCCGTTTTGATAACTTCGGGTTCGAAATCAATATCATTAGGACCGTACCAAACATCTTCTCCTTCATTCGTTTCTTCTTCTTCCAATTCATCAAGAATTCAGAGAATAGAATCAGGATCAATGTAGCGTGCCCTGAAACACATAATAAGACACAATTACGTCAATATTATTGAAGAAAAACAATAGGAGAAAGGATGGAATCAAGCAGAACCCTAAGCAAACTTCAAAATATAAATATTTTGGAACATTTATGCATGAGAGAAAATGTTCCTCTCGGACGCACCCACACGCACACGCGAGCGAAATATATTTACTTACATGTTTCATTCGGGTATGAGAGAATACGAAAATAATCGGGCGCATGGCGGCAGACTGGCCACCTGACTAAAATGACAATGGCACGCTCCACTTAGAAACTGAACAGCGGCTGATATTCATTTTTCCCCTTCCCTTTCTTTCTTTATTACTGTCCAGAAAGGTTTCCCTGCTGCTTGACCTAGCCTTTTCAGGTTATTAATGAAATCTTCCCAAAACTTCTTCTTAGATTCAACAGTTATTTGTTTCACTCTGTTTCTTTCATCTACGTACAATTCCCTATCTGCATCAGTCCTTGTTTGGATCCATTTCTGATACACCTTCTTTTTTTACTATCAAAGGGTAGAGAAAGGTCTACCTATACACTTTGATAGTGATCGATTATCAACACAGACCACAATGAAATTCATAACTTATGACACCTTCTTTTTTACATTTACCAGCTGCTCTCGCTTCATCATTTCAACAAGATGTTAGCTTTTTCCTATCTTTACACACAGTTGTTCCTAGGCATTCTATTACTGTTTCTAATACAGCATCCCTTTGTCACCCATTCTCTTTCCATTTCCTGAACCTGTTTACTGTCCATTGTTTGGAACTTTTCACTAATCATATCCCTATACTTTTTTCTAATTTCCTCATCCTGGAGATTTTCCATCCTTATTTGTCTGCAGACAGATTTTAGTTTCTCTCTCCTAGGCATAGAGATACTTAATGCACTACAGATCAGATAGTGGTTGGTATCATTTAAAAAAACCTGGAAAACCCGCACATTGCTAACAGATTTCCTGAATTCAAAGGTGGTTAATCTATATCATTTACGGATCGGATTCTCCTACCCACCCATGTATAGCAGTGAATAGCCTTATGCTTGAAAAATATATTCTTAACTGGTAATCCCATACTAGCATAGAAGTCCAGTAAATGCCTCTCATTCCTACATCTACTATACTCCTATATCTTCCCCACATTTACTCATTACTTTCCCATATCCTTCAGTTCTATTTCTACCTCTTGCATTGCAGTTGCCCATTAGGTCTACTCTGTCCTTACTGTTGACCCTGACTACAATGTCACTTGATGCTTCATAAAACTTTTTTTTTTTTTTACAATTTGTTTTATGTTGCACCGACACAGATAGGTCTTATGGCGACGATGGGATAGGAAAGGGCTAGGAGTGGGAAGGAAGCGGCCGTGGCCTTAATTAATGTACAGCCCCAGCATTTGTCTGGTGTGAAAATGGGAAACCACGGAAAACCATCTTCAGGGCTGCCGACAGTGGGGCTCTAACCCACTATCTCCCAGATGCAAGCTCACAGCTGCGCGCCCCTAGCCGCACGTCCAACTCGCCTGGTGCCTTCATAAAACTTGTCAACTTTCACCTCATCTGCACCCTCACATAGTGAATACACTGAGACAATTCTCAACCTAATTTCTCCAACTATCAAATCTACCCACACCATTCGCTCATTTACGTGCCTAATAGAAACTATGTTAATTGCAGTAGTATTCTTGATGAATAGTCCTACCCCACACTATGCCCTTCCCTTTTTAACACCCATCAAGAACTTTTTATAATCTGTCTCTTCGTCATTACCTCCGTTTACCCGAATATCATTAACTCTTAACACATCCATATGCATCCTCTTCGCTGACTCGGCCAGTTCTACTTTCTTTTTCTTTCTTTCTTCCTTCCTTCCTTAAACCCCATTGATATTGATAGCTCTCCATCAAATTCCATTTTGTTTGCCAAGTTGTTTCCAAGGAGTCCCTCGCCTGTCAAATGGAAGTGGGACTCCGTTACTCCCATAGTTCCAAGGTTTGCTTAAAACATTCCAAGCGTGTTTGGTGAAAATTCTGTGAAGCAGGATGCTACCCTACTCACACATAGTCTCTGAGAATCTCTCCTCTAATGGGTTAGGGACCACGGTGGATTGTAGAGTCCTAGCCACCTGAGCACGAGGAGGACTATGACACGGAATATGTCTGAGATGCCCACTCCCGTTCCATAGCAACTAATATCCTGACTCTTGAAACCACTTACTAGGCCACTCAGCTGTTTCCCATGGTTCACGAACTATGACGTGACCATAGTAACCCACACTACGAACCAATAATAATAATAATAATAATAATAATAATAATAATAATAATAATAATGAATTAAGCATCTTGATAATTTTTCCTTTACAAGTAATTGGTTAGTTCCATATTTATGTGCCTCAGCTATGGTATGACTACTTATTTTATGGTCTTTATAGAAGAATGTGAAGAAGGGTGTTCTTCTATCCTGTTGTCATGAAGCGCTAGACAGCGAGTGTGACTTTCTCTGAACTTTCCCTTACTTGCAGGTGTCTCGACTTGTCATCCTCCATGAAGAAGCCGAGGATGGAAATGCTATGCCTGATTTGGAGCGGCCAGTTATGGCTGTTAGTAAAGCTGTTGCCAACTTAGTGAAGGTATGTTATTCAAATTTTAAAATTTAATTTTTTTTTACCTTGCTGAATTTTGCATATTATGTTCAGAATTAGGTTTATGTGAAGAAGTACCTGTGTTGAAGACAGCACAATTTGTGGCTATAAGGTTTACTTCAGAGTTAGTGAATTGATTTGATAAGTTCTGCGGTTGAAAGGAGATACCAAGTTTTTCTGTGCATATTGCGAATTAGAAATCCTTGGGAAGTATGATCGAGAATAAGAAGATAGGTGAGGATCTGGGGCAGTTTTCACTTTATAGCTGAGTTGCCAAATATCTTTGGAACATATTTTGTATATTATGGAATGCTACATTTTCTGTTTATGTTGTTATGATGCAAATTTCTTTGAGATGAGTAAACAAACAGAAGCACCAGTCATTGCTTTTATGTTACATATGAGAGATTTTTCCAGTTATCTGGTTTATGTATTAATTATGGTTTATATTAATTCAGTTTTGTTAATATTTGTTGTTTGTAACAGTAAGTGGGATGTATGATTTACCTGACAATTGTGAAGAACGTTAATGTAGATCTTCATAGGTCATTCATTCTATGTTTGACTGCCCTTATTTTAAGAAAAATGTATCTAGCTGAATTGAATACAGTTAACTAGTGCTGTTACAGGTTCGTATTCTCAAATATGTAATTTGTAAGCATTTTATCAACTCTCATGGTTTTTGAAAGAAAAAAAATCCAAGTGAGTTGCACAACTTGCTGGACTGTGTTATTGAGTGCATTTTAGTATGCACTTTGTTACTCTGTATAGAAATATATTTTAGTGGATATACATATGATCTGACATTTTCATGAGCTCCGTAGGTGTAAGAGACCGGGCGAGTTGGCCGTGCGCGTTGAGGCGCGCGGCTGTGAGCTTGCATCCGGGAGATAGTAGGTTCGAATCCCACTATCGGCAGCCCTGAAGATGGTTTTCCGTGGTTTCCCATTTTCACACCAGGCAAATGCTGGGGCTGTACCTTAATTAAGGCCACGGCCGCTTCCTTCCAACTCCTAGGCCTTTCCTATCCCATCGTCGCCATAAGACCTATCTGTGTCGGTGCGACGTAAAGCCCCTAGCAAAAAAAAAAAAAAAAAAAAAAAAAAAGTAGGTGTAAGAAATAACTAGTAGCCATTGCAGATTGATATTAGATAGATTACTTATATGTTATACATCGACAGCATCACAGACTGGATTGTTAATGTCCTCCAAAAGCATAAAATAATATATGTAATATATCTCCATTTGTGGTTTGGATGTGGGGTCTAACAAGAATAGACTCCAAGCAACATCAAAGCAGTGCCAGTTATACAAAACACACAGATTCGAAATACCTGAGGCTGTCTCTTCTTCAAGCATTGAAGATTTCTTGATGCCATTGGTCGAGGATCATGTGGCATATTTTCTTACCTACTGTGAGCTACCATTGTTAGGAAACTTTTAGTTCTTTGGTATGTTAATTCAGAAAGCCTAGTTACTGTAGGTGAGTAACGTTAGAAAAGTACATGATCTGTGACAATACCAGTATATATTTATTGAATTAAGATACTTTCAACATTTAAAGGGTCTTTGATATGGCCAGACAACCATTGTACATAATATCTCCTGCAGATATAGACATAATGTCCATCTCCCTCAGCTGCATTCACGAGTATATTCAGAATCTCATATCTGGCAACTGTCCATTTGTACTCATACGGTTGAATGAACTACATTCCTAACTTCAGACTAGGATTTAATTCCTTGGACAAGCAAAAATTGTATGAAGGGCTGCCTACAGGCCTACTACCCTACATCATGATCCGGCAATAACTGTTCGTGTTCACTTGTAAATTGCAGTCACAGATCAGATATATACCTGGTAGAAATAAAACATGGATTTACAAATCATTCAAAAAGACAATAAAACTGGAAATAAATAGGGTAGAGAAGGTAATTTTAGCCCAGGCAACTGAATATCGCTTTCTGAAATACTTTATATTTTTATGATTCCTTCTGTTGCGTACAGATATGTTTTACTCTTTACAACTACTCTATAAACTTTGTGAGTGGAAATATTCAGAGATAGGGTGTTTTTCTTTGTTATTTGCTTTACGTCGCACCGACACGCATAGGTCTTATGGCGACGATGGGATAGGAAAGGCCTAGGAATGTGAAGGAAGCGGTCGTGGCCTTAAATTAAGGTACAGCCCCGGGATTTGCCTGGTGTGAAAATGGGAAACCACGGAAAACCATCTTCAGGGCTGCTGACAGTGGGATTCGAACCCACTATCTGCCAGATGCAAGCTCACAGCTGTGCGCTCCTAACCGCACGGCCAACTCTCCCGGTGATAGGGTGTTAGGAAGTGGTGCAATTTGCTAAGGATATCTTTCATTTCCATTAATAAGCCTCCGTGGCTCAGGCGGCAGCACATCGGCCTCTCACTGCTGGATACCGTGGTTCAAATCCTGGTCACTCCATGTGAGATTTGTGCTGGACAAAGCGGAGGCAGGACAGGTTTTTCTCTGGGTATTCTGGTTTTCCCTGTCATCTTTCATTCCAGCAACACTCTCCATAATCATTTCATAGCATCTATCAGTCATTCATAAATTACTTTGGGAGTGGCGACCCCATTGTACTAATAATAGCCTATATATGGTTCATTCCTTTCATCCCTGATCCGGTCAAAGATTGGAAAACAGGTTGTAGGTTTTCATTCATCTTTCATTTCTATTATCTTTGAAGTTTATATATTTAGCGTATGGCTTTTAATGCCGGGAGTGTCCGAGGACATATTCAGCTTACCTGGTGCAGGTCTTTGTTTGACACCCATGATCGACCTGGACATCTGGATGCGAGATGATGATGATGATGATGATGATGATGATATAGGGCAAGGGAGAAACCCGGTGTTGGCACATAACCTACTCCTGTCAAATAACACCAGAGGGTCTGCTCAAGGCTTTACGTCACCATCCAATGGACGAATTGCTATCAACATTGTCATCGGACTTCACTCCATATGAACACTGTGGAGAGGTTTGGATTTGAACTCAGGCTTTTGGAATGTAAACTGGTTATTATAAAATATATACCACCACCTCTCCTACCCTGCCGGCCAACATTTTGCTAGTGACATTTTTTTGCACTAACGGGACTCAGACTGGCTAACGACGGTGTCTGACCATAGAGACTTGACACCTTAATGATCATGGCCAACAGGCTGGTTCTCTTCGAGGTCATTAACAACAACAACAGAATTGAGCATTTTTCAGAATGAGACTAATTTGTCTCTTCTACTAATTTGAGTTTCAGCTAGGCTTTTTGATTGCCATATGTTATTGCCCTTTCCAGCTGCCCTTCCACAATTGGGGTTGAAGGTACGAGGGCAGATCAGAAAATAAGTTGCACTTCCCAGTTATGGCTATTTATTATACAACCTATTCAACAGCAACACGACTATAACGACATACACTGTAATGTCACTTTTCCACATAGTTTCCAAGAGACTCCAAACATTTCTGCAAACGCACAACCAACTTGTCGATGCCGGATACATAGAAATTTCCTCCAGCGTTCTGCAACCACTCGAGACAGCGGCCTTCACCTCCTCATCGGTCTGGAAACATCAACCACCGAGCTCCGTTTTGAGCTTACCGAACAGATGAAAGTCGCATGGCGCTAGGTCGGGATTGTAGGGTGGATGTTGCCAGACCTCCCACTTGAAAAGCTGCAGCAGTTCTCTCATTTGGTGGGCCTTGTGAGGTGTTGCGTTATTGTACAACAAAATCACACTGGCGCTCAATTTAACCCGGCGTTTCTCTTTAATCGCTTTACGCAACCGGTGCAGTCTTTGACAATACGACGACGCGTTGATCGTCGTTCCTTTCGGCATGAATTCCACGTGCAGCAAACCCTCCGTGTCAAAGAACACTGTCACCATAACCTTACCGGCTGAAGGTTGAACCTTGGCCTTCTTTCGTTGTAGTGATGAGGGGTGCACCCATTCCATTGATGTTGGCTTCGTTTCGGGGGTGAAGTGGTGGACCCACGTTTCGTCGCCTGTGACGATTCGCTGCAGAAACCTGTTACCGCCTGCGGCATAGCGTTGCAAAAATGCCAGGGAGGATTGGAAACGTTGTCCCTTGTGCTCATCGGTGAGAAGACGTGGGACCCATCTTTGATACAGGTTACGATATCCAAGGTCCTCGTGAACAATGGCGAACACAGTGCCATACGACATGTTCAGCTGCGTCACGATTTCTCTCAGTTTAATGCGCCGGTTCTGTCTAATGATCACATTCACACTTTGACCTTTGCACGGGTCCTAGACGTTGCGGGCCTGCTTTTGCGATGGTTGTCCGTGATATCCGTTCGTCCTTCTTCGAATTGCTGACGCCACTTTACGATGCCTTTCCGGGAAATGGCCCGCTCCCTATACATAGCACTAATTTCACAATGAATGTCTGTGCAATTCTTCCTTTTGGCCCATAGGAATTGGATTGTCGCACGCACCTCATATTTGGAGTGAACGTCCAGTTGACGCGCCATTGCATTTGTCTGCTATTCACACAGTACGAGACACCACAGCGACCTGCCTAACAGACGTGTGGGTAGTGTCTGTCCCTTTCTCCGCTGTGCCCACATTTGCGACACACAGCACACTGGTGCGGCGCGTTAGTGCAACTAACCTTTAGATCCACCTACGTACTTGGCTTTGTATATTTTTATGGATGTAATGTATTATTTATGGACAGGATATATCTTCTTGGCTGTTTATTGTGTTAATAAAACTCTTGAGCTAAAGAGGAATCTGTTTTATGTGTCACTGGTTGTAGTTACTTTAGAGTTTCAGGTGGTTTCCTCTCAGCTGCAGAAATAAAAAAATGACTTATCCAGTTTTGTTTCAAATGTAGGAAGAGGTTTCAAATTCTAACTTGCTTCAAGAGCTACTGAAAATTGCGTGTATTGCAATGGTATTTAAACTATTGTGGTACAAATCATGTGGTGGGTTAAAGCTGTTTTTTTTTTTTTTTTTTTTCAAACTTCAGTGCTTGTAGATTAATTTACAGTTAACTTAAATCTACTATTAGTTTTAAATAATGGTTTGATAGGACAAGTACATACAATTTCCCAGGAGAGTTGGTGGGTTTGAAGGAGGTATTAAAGAAACTCTCATGTCTCACCTGAGGGCTGATGTGATAACATTGAAGCCTGTGTGAGATAGGCCTATTCCAAGAGAGTGTTGATGCCTCACATAATGTTGAGGATGCAACCTATTTTGGGCTGAATGCTCAACATGCAAGCAAATTAGTTTATCTAATTTATTTTCAGTGGCTTTTTGGTAATTCTTGAAGTAAGTTTGAATTTAAAACTCCTTCCTTCATTTGAAACAAAACTGCAAATGTCTTTTTTTTTTTCCTGTAGCTGAAAAGAAACCTCCTCAAACTCTACAGTAACCACAACCAGTGACACATTAAACAGATTCTCTGAAAGGCTTACCTACAATTTAATCTGTTACTTAGCAATCTGGAAAATATGGCTTCCCACGAACCTACTACGCTGGCATAGCAGGGGGAGAGGTGATACTCCCACGTGGCGCGTCCCAGGTGGTGGATAGGGGGTTCCTAACCGGCGGACTTGAGGGAAATAAAATACCACACTACCCCCTGCGGGTGGGGGACGCACATGTAGAATACACCCGCGGTATCCCCTGCCTGTTGTAAGAGGAGACTACAAGGGGCTCTCAATTTGGGAGTGAGGATTGGCGACCATGGGGCCCTTAGCTGAGTCCTGGCATTGCTTCCACTTACTTGTGCCAGGCTCCTCACTTTCGTCTATTCTGTCTGACCTCCCTTGGTCAACTCTTGTTCTTTTCCGACCCCAACGTTATTAGATTATTCGAGGCCTAGGGAGTCTTTCATTTTCACGCCCTCCGTGGCCCTTGCCTTTCTTCGTCCGTTACTTCATTTTTTGAAGTGACGGATCCCTTCGTTTTTTTTCTTTTTTTTTCTCTCTCTCTGCCCCCTGTGGATGGGGGATGCAGATGAAGAATACACCCATGGTATCCCCTGCCTGTTGTGAGAAGCGACTAAAAGGGGCGACCAAGGGATGATTGTATTACAACCATGAAACTACTCTTGATTAGTACCATCACGCGGGGAACACCATGGGTCGTCTTTACTTGTGAGTAGTGCCACTATATTAGGTATGAAATAGGTTTGTGATTAGTAACAGCAGTAGGTATGGACTGTGGGTTTCCAGTACCCGTGAGTCGTACCCATGTGAGCAAAACCACGGGTCTGGGTGTAGCCTGTGAGTTGTACCACTATATGAGCGACACCGTGGGTCTGCGTTGCCTGTGATCGGTACCCACTATGTGAGGAACACCACGGGAATACCGGCACCCGTGATTAGTACACCTAGGTGAGAGCCTCATCAGTTTGCGTTGGCTGTGAGTGGCGCCATTGTGTGAGAAACACCATAGGTCTGCGTTACCTGTACAAGGTACAGTACTTGTGGGTAGTACCATAATGTTTGGAACACTGAGTTTATGCTACTTTTGATTAGTACCCCAACATGACAATACCATAGTTCTACTTTACTAGCGATAAATACCATTCTGAGGGGCCTTTGACCTGGATTTTGGACCCCTTAAGCATCCTCAATTCAGGACTGTGCTTTATAGGGTGTCCCTTGGTCAGTAATACTATTATTTATAGTCTTTTTGAGTTGGATCCACTGTTTTTTTTTGTGTTTTGGGTTTTTTGGGGTTCATTTCCATCCATTCATTCTTCATGACATTTTTTTATTTTGGCCAGTGGACGTTTTTTGAACTTTTTGTTTGTCATTTCATTTCGTACCATTAGGGGCCGATGATCTCGATTTTAGGCCCCTTTAAACAACAAGCATCATCATCATCATCATCATCATCATCAAGTATGGCTTCAGAATATTATCTTGCCTTTATTGTCCTGGCTTCAATTCCTAACTAAGTTATCCTGAAAGCATAAAAATTCATCCTTGTTACTAGTTGCTTTTTAGCTCAACTGGTGAATTAGTAGGGTACGGTTGGATTGTCACTTGCCTCCTTTGCTCAAAGTTACAGTGTTGAATCCACCGGGCGAGTTGGCCGTACGGTCAGGGGGCGCGCAGCTGTGAGCTTGCGTCCGGGAGATAGTGGGTTCGAATCCCACTGTCGGCAGCCCTGAAAATGGTTTTCCGTGGTTTCCTATTTTCACACCAGGCAAATGCTGGGGCTGTACCTTAAGGCCACAGCCGCTTCCTTCCAACTCTTAGGCCTTGTCGCCATAAGACCTATCTGTGTCATGCGACATAAAGCCACTAGCAAAAAAAAAAAAAAAAAAAAAAAAAAAAAAAAAAAAAGTGTTGAATCCTGGCTTAGTTGATCAGATTGTGGTGATTATATCTTTAAGGGCAATTCAGCAGTTGGTCATTATTTAAAAGTCTTTAAGTAGGAGATACTGTAGGTTAGCATGGTAGCTTACCTACTGTTTAGTTGGCATGGGTTCAGTTTCAGGCTTTCTCATGAATTTCTGATGGGTTTCTCATCTTAGTGAATAGTTTTGAGAAGAGGGTTAAAATCTTGTTCTTGATTTTCTGTATGATTTTCAGGCTACAACTCCAGACAAATGCCTGGATGCACATAAAACCCATGGCTGTTTCCTTCACAGTCTCAACCTAATTACAAATATACTTGTCAGTGAAGACACAGCTGTTAAATAGATTACTTGACTTACATCACATAATTACTTAAACAGGACGTTTGACAATATACCTAGCCCATAAAATGATGCAACAACAATATTCTAGATACTAAAAATGGCTTTCACGGTTGCAGATCTTAGGATCACAGGAATAGAACCAGCTTTTGGGTGGTTAGGCCGGGTGCGTTTACAGAGTTTCGCCCAGACATGCCATTTGGGCTCATCAGTTGGATTGGTACGCCCCTGCAAGACTCTGCTTAGCACTGGCAGACCAACCGTGTGGTCCCACTATGTTAGCAAATAGGGATTGCTAACCTGCTAAAGGAGAAGTGAATGCTCCGTTTTCAAAAATCTGTTCTCCCCATGGAGATACAATACTAAAAATGGCTTTCACGGCTGTATACTGGCTTGCTTTTGTGAGGCTTGTGAGTGGTTGTCAGTGTAGTCATATTTGACATCCTGTTAATGAATTGATGTCTCATCCTTTGGATTTAAAGTTTTGTACATTAAAAGGGAATTACTGGCATATGTAAGAGAATTCTAAAAAGCTTTTTTTCTTTGCCTTAGTGTCTAGGGTGGGAAGACATGCAAGTTAAAAACTTTCTTTACTGTACATGATGATTGTACAGGTTGTACTTTTGATGCATGCTTTGTGCAGTTTCATAAGTAAACCTGCAACTAATTTTACTAACTTGCTTGCATGAATATATGAATATGACATATGTACTTTCTTTATGAATCATGATAAATTAGCCACAGGAAGTGGTGCTGTTGCTGATATCATTGTGGCTGTGAATGGGAAGGATAAATACAGATGAAGGCCTTCATGTAACATGTGATGATGGACATTTAAAGAATAATTGCTTGTGTAGCTACAGTTGAAAATTCCAAAAGCTTTTAATTCCCCCTCCCAAATCTAAGTCAGGGCAGAACAAATTTCTTCTGTATCTAGTAGTTGTAGCTTTTAACAAAGCTGTTAAGAAGGGAACCTACATCTCATCCTTATTTGATGTTTCAAAATATGGTTGTGTTAAAGAGTCCCTACCAAACCTGTGTTTTTCCAGAATAAAGCTATTTATTATAAAACAAAATAATGGATGATATTGTGAGAAATATGTTCGGAAGATGTTTTCATCTTTCTTTACCATCGCAGCAGAGACACCAGTCCCAACCATATTATGGGGAAAATCGGCAGGAGCAAAAGATGCGTTTAAGTGGCGAAAGAAGGCAATAAGATGTATAAAAGGTAAAGCCAATAAGGAGTCATGCAGGCTTGTGTTTCAAGAACTTGCAGTAATGACCCTTCCATCATTATACATATTTTATTGCACACTCAGTATTAAAGGATATCTTGATGATCTGACATTTTGTAAAATGTATTCTCAGATGCATGGAAAAGGTATGATTTACCATACGTTAGATTGAAAAAAAGACTCAAGAATATTGTAGATCTACTGGGATTAAATTGTTCAATAAGCTACCTGCCCAATGGAAAATATGTCCTTAGGTAACTTCACAACATATCTTAAAAAAAATTGCTAATATGAATCAGTTTTTACTCGCTACCTAAATTTGAAGAAAAAAGTAATGCTATTGTCAAAGGGCAAATATGAAAATCCAGAACCTTCCTAATAGATAACTCTGGTAGTTATGATCAACTCTGCAGTTACTATTCAATAGACAAATGGCTCAGAGAGTCATGATTAGGTTTTACTTTTTAGTATATAACCCTCATACAGGGTGGCGAACGATAAGTCACCCGATTGAATTTTGATCCTACTGGTATACTATTGGGGCAATAGCTTTCAAATTGTGTGCTCAACTTCGTGCAGTTCATGGAAATTACTCCAGATGTCGTTATGAGTTTATCGCTTCCATTTTGAGTCCGCCATTTCAGTTTGCCGCGAAGATTGTGTTACTGTTCGCGGCGATGAGCAGTGTTACATTGACACAGAGAATGTTTCGTGCTCATTTTGGCTCACGGTGGGGTTCCAGCCCACAGATAGTACGCAAATTATATAATAAATTTGCAGGTACTGGATCTGTTTTGGAGTGTAAGTGGCCACGTGCACGTACCGTACGTTTGCCGCAGAACATTGAAGCCGTTTGAGTGGCTTTGACTCGTAGTCTGAGTAAATCACAAGAAGAGCCAGTGCTGAGTTGAGAATTTCACGCCGATCTGTACAAAGAATTATTCAATCCGAGCTTCGCTTGTATCCATACAAGATGACTGTGACGTATAAGTTTACCGCGAGAGATAAGGAGCGGAGACTACAGTTTGCAAGGTGGGCAATCGATCAAGACCAAGAGGCATTGCTACACAACACATGGTTTTCGGACGAAGCTTATTTTTATGTGAACGGTGTTGTGAACAATCAAAACGTTCTATTTTGGGCGAATAATCCACATGAAAGACATCTACGGGGAGAAAGTGTGCATGTGGGTCGCGATGTCAAGCCATGGAATCATCGGTCCGTTTTTCTTCGATGGTACAGTAACCGTTGAATGTTATTTAGACATGCTGTGAAACCAGTTCTTTCCTCAACTCATGGCCACAGGTCTTCCATTGCAGACCCAATGGTTAATGCAGAATGGAGCACGCCCCCATACTGCCAACGTTGTGCTTGATTTCCTACACGAAAGACTTGGCCTTGGGGTATTGTCAAACAGATATCCAGAACGTTATGAAGGAGGAGGAATGTGGCCGCCTCACAGCTCGGACATTAACCCATGAGACTTCTCCCATTGGCAGTTCCTTAAAGAGAAGGTGTACCACAGAAAACCCAAAAATGCAGTGCAACTTAGGACCATCATTGTGGAGTTATGCCGCACCATTCCAGAAGATTTGTGTTGGAGAGCCGTCACAAATGCACGTGTGCGATTTGAAGAAGTTGTAAAACAAAACGGCAGTCATATTGAACATGTGATTCATTAGGTTGTATTTCCAAGCTGTATTCTTTACTTCTACATCAATAAATTACATATCTTGTCAACAACAATGTGTTATTCATGAAACAAATCAGGTGACTTATCGTGCACCACCCGATATATGTAGTGTTCCGTTAAAAGCTGTTCAGATGTATTTTTTTTTTTTTTAGATACTGTAATTTATGTACTGTATCTGACTTGGTCTACCACAACTGTGTGTTGTCTAATGTAAACAATTCTTCTTCTGATTATTATTATTATTATTATTATTATTATTATTATTATTATTATTATTATTATTATTATTATTATAGTCCTAAAGGTATTGGTATATGCTCTCCTTAAGTTCATTCAGTATTAGTAAATATATGCTACTTGCTATGACCCCCCTTGAGTTTGTTCAATATTTGTAAATATATGCTACTTGATATGAAACACATGTCAGTGACAGCTAGTTGTTCAACTGCTTTAATGAGGAATCACTGAACTAGGGAATTAACATTTGGCATTATTTCTTCACAGCATTGGTTGCTGTGGCCTCCCAAGAGGCTTGTAGGCAGTCCATAGTCTTTTTTTTTTTTTTTTTTTTTTTCCAATGACTTCGAAATTGCTCCACATGCTGCACTAGGGAGTAATCAGCAAGCCACATTAATGGTTTACATTGTGATCATCATGGAAGCCATTAAATGGAGATTGCATTTTTATTTCATTTTTATTCTCCTGTACTCTGATCTACTGAAATTAAGTGAAAATTTAGTACAAATAGCATACAGCTAATCAAACCTTCTGGAGTGTCAAAAACTGTTGTTTGAGAACAAGCAAAAATCTCTGTAAGAAAACTTGCTTTCGTAATGTAATCATACTCTTTTTCTTCTACCGCTTTTTCCACACCTTGTAGGTTCGCAGGTGCAAACTGTGTCGCACATGTGGATTTGGCCCTGTTTTATGGCCGGATGCCCTTCCTAATGCCAACCCTATGTGGAGGGATGTTATCACTGTTGCATGTTACTGTGGTGGTTGGTAGTGTGGTGTGTTGTGTGAATATGAAGAGTAGAGCATTGGAACAAACACATACTCCCAGTTCCCGAGCCAGAAGAATTAATCACATGCGATTAAAATCCCTGTCCCGGCCGGGAATCGAACCTGGGATCCTCTTAACCGAAGGCCTCAACACAGACCATTCAGCCAAGGAGTCGGGCTTCATAATGTAATCATACACATGTAGACTATTCCATATTGCGTATGTGTTTTGTTCTTTTTTTTAGTAGTAGACTTCATTTACACCATTACATTTGCAGAATATTTTACTTAGTTTGAAGGAAATGATCAGAAGAAATAATTTGTAGTTGGGATTTTGTGCAAAGATAGCAGCAATTTTATGGTAGCTCTCACTGTTAACCCTACGTTTGGTGTTGCAGTTTACCAGAGGAGGGATACCTCATGAATTCATGATTAGAATTAAAATTTTAAATGTCTATATCACACCACCTCCTCTAAAAACTCTCCCACAGCAGGTACAGGAGTTGGACACGCATACACTTATCACCGTTTAAGGATTGCCTGCCTGCAGTTCAAAATCTGTTATAAAACTTGAGTCATCAGTAACAGGTACAGTGCAGCAACGTAAACCTGGACTTTGGAGGTGCATGCTATGCCTTAATCTGCTCATGAGTTCACTTCTGTTTCTCCCTCCTCCATGGAGGTGGACTTTCAATTTCCACAAAGCAGCTGAGTGAACTAGAAAAGAAACATCCACACTACAATAAATAACTAACAGAGCAATGACGGAAAAGATGTTAATAAAAATATAAAAAGAACACATGGGATCACCATTATTAATGAACATTTAGCGGACAATACGCGGAAGAAATGTCATTTACCATGATGAGGGAAGCAGTTGGCATTCATTTGATAATAAATAGGATAATGTTGGCATCTCAAACTATATCAAAATCTGTACCGTAAAGCCACATTAACACTCCATTCCCAGATTATGTCACAAGTTATAAAAGTTATAAAATCACCTATATGAGTGTTTATGGTTAAAACACTTTGCATTCATTAACAGACAGATTATGATTTGATGAGAAAATAAAGTGAGCAGGAACTTATTGAATTATTTTTAGGAAACTGGGAAACACAAGAGTTATACTGCCATTATTTATACAAAGCTCCATTATTCACCTTTGCTTTTATATAAATGTTTCAATATAGAGAAATACTTACTTCTTCAGTATTGTTGCAGTCATTTAGTTGATGTTAATGTCTGTCTGAAGTTTTATCATTTTGGAATTTAATTGAAGATTATGCCAAGAAACAAAGCATTTTCCTGGGAGTTTGCTTGGGCATCTGCCATTGAATATATGGATACATTCAACCCTTAAGCACTCACACGGTGGGGCTGCCCCAACATCGGAAATTTCTCACATAGATCCTATGTCAAGGCACACCAGACAATGAATCATTCCAGCTATAACTCCATTGTTCGGTTACACCCACCCAAATTGGCACTACGGTATGCTTCTGTCATATGTTGATGACTTTTTTGGAATGTTCCAAGGATTATTTCCTCTTTGGTAACAGGCCCTGTTGAGAGTTTTCTGGTCATTCAAAAAGTGTGAATCATGGTGAATACCAGTGTCCAAAATCCTTAACATTATCCTTGAATAATATATCATAGTGTAGTGTACTAGGTTGTTGTATTTTATTTTGTAGGTAAATTTTCTGTAGATTGTTTGAGCTACATTACCCTGTTAAGGGAAGGTATTTTAATGGATTTAGAATGGCACGTATGTTCCCAGATAAATGAGGGCTAAGGGTATAATTGCCACTCAATGAAGGCTGTTTTGGATACCATAGTTCTTGTTTCTTAACTAGAGTAATGTATTTGGGAGATTTTTCTTCTCTGTCTATAAATTGAAGAATTGAGTGAGTTGTCATATTAATCTGCAGAATAATGTAATGGATGGTAATTTTTCACTTTTTCTGCCCACTTTATTCTTGTTTTCCTTGAACACGTGCCCTTCTGAATGCTTCAGTAGTCTTTATAGTTCAAGTGTATGTTCATAGTTTCAAGTGTTCTCCGATATACTGCTAAGCCAGAATACAGAAAACAAATAGAATGAGCTAAAGTGAATGGTATACTAGACTAGCTCATTCAAATTTCTTTCTGGTACATGGAAAAAAAAAATCAACATAAAGATATTATGTCCCACTGCAAAGAATTAGCAAGAAAATGTTTCTACTCTTTTCTGAGGGGAATCATTTTCCACTGAGGAGTGTGCTTAAAATACTGTACTCTATCTTTCTCAGAGCTACAAAAATGATTCATTAACTGTGTTTCATCATATATATAAAACTAAGCCAGGAATTATAATAGTAACGGGAGGGAGTGAAAAGGAACTATAGACCTCCATCCCTGCTCAAGACAGAGTACAGTCCACAGACATTGAGGTTTCAGTAGGTGGTGATAATTCCATTTGGGTAATACTGTTAATGAACTCTTGATGCTAATGAATTATTTTAGAACAGGATCTGCTATATTAGTACTGCAATGACTGAATTTACTTGTAACAAATGGCATTCAGTCTTTTGACTAACATATTCTAAGAAATTATTTGTGACAATGAAATAAGTTGTGAGCTCATATAGGTTATTTTATAACGTTTATAACTTGTGACATAATCTGGGAATGGAGTGTTAGTGTGGCTTTACTGTACAGGTTTTGATGTGGTTTGAGATGCCAACAATATCCTATTTATTATCAAAATGAGCATCAGATAATTCTTTGAGTTGAAAATATAGCCTCAGTATTTTCATTTCCTTACTGGATCTTTTGTGACACATGCCTGACCTTAGAACACTATATTTCCAGTCTCATTAAGACTTCAATCTGCGAAAGCCTCTAATCTTAGTTTCTGTTAGAGAGAGAAAAAGAAACCCAGGGCACATACAGCCCAGTAAGTATTTTCACTTGCCGAGATGACTGTTGCCCGGTCAAATGGACTGCAGATAATGGAGTGCTATGTGGTCAGCGCGACAACATTTTCAACCATAATGCTTGGTTTTTGTGACCAGGTTCACTGCCTCTCATATCAGATGGAACCTCATTTGTTCTTGTGAGGATGAGTGAACCCTATTCCAGCACTCTGCCCAGAATTAAAATCCTTGGACTGGACAGGAATCGAGCCTGAGGCCTCCGGCTAAGAGTCAGACACATTACTCTATGCCTCAGAGCTGGATTTTTATTAGAATGAAACCCTGTAAATAGATTGCTCTGTGATGTGTACATATTTTCATAAATTGCATGTTCTTCATGAATGTACTCCATGTGAGATTTGTGCTGGACAAAGCAGAGGTGAGACAGGTCTCTGGGTACTCTGGTTTTCCCTGTCATCTTTCATTCCAGTAATACACTCCAATATAATTTCATTCCATCTATCAGTCATTAATCATTGCCCCAGAGGAGTGAGACAGGCTTCGGCAGCCGGTATAATTCCTTTCCTCGCCGCTAGATGGGGGTTTGATTTGTTCCATACCTGACCTGGTCAAATGACTGGAAACAGGCTGTGGATTTTCATTTTTCATTTTATTCACGAATGTGATAGTTGATTTGCCTCACATGAGCATTTATTGTTTTGCTAGTGGTTTTATGTCTCACTGATACAGATAGGTCTTATAGTGACGATGGGATAGGAAAGGCCTAGGAGTTGGAAGGAAGCAGCTATGGCCTTAATTAAGGTACAGCCCCAGCATTTGCCTGGTGTGAAAAAGGGAAACCACGGAAAACCATCTTCAGGGCTGCCAACAGTGGGATTCGAACCCACTATCTCCCGGATGCAAGCTCACAGCCGCGCGCCTCTAACCGCATGGCCAACTCGCCCGGTATGAGCATTTCTTATCCAGCACATGTTGTTTTATTCCTCAACTTTGTATACTAGCCATTGAGTTTTTAGTTATCACAACCCATCATGACTTTTGCAGCAAAAAGTGATTTTAACTAAATAAGGCCTCCTGATATCAGAAATGTCATTGCTTCTTTTGTATCTTGTCTTGGTTTTGTGTTAATTGCCATTTACTGTCTAAAAATATCATTGCGGCTCAGAACTGCTCTGTGATAAAAGTGAATCGGCTGTTGTTAGTGTGGCAGCGATTTGCTTTTTTATTGTTGTGTGTATTTGTCTGTACAAACCTCCTCCTCCAACTTTGTCCTCTCCATTGACTTTATCTGATAACAGAGTCTATATTTAGCTCGTGGTAGCAGCAATTCAGTGAAGTTCTGTGACATTCAGTTGCGTCATGAGTGTGGCGAAAGCCTGACCTTTTTTTACATTGTGTTGTGTTGTAAAAATGGCAAGTATGTCAGGAATTAGAAGATGATGTGTGAATAAGCCAGACTCATTCTGTTACATGTGTGGATATTATGAAGAGACAGAGTAGGCCAATAACTGCATCGGTGAAACTTTAATATTATGCATATTTTAAGGTAAAATGAGGAGACTTGGACAGGGCTTCCCACGTAATTTGTAAAACGTTCCTTGAATACCTACCACGTGGTGCATTGGGAAAAGTAAGTTACTTCCATTTGGTATAGGGATGGATTGGCGTGAGCCCCGGGACCATAGCAGTGACTGTTACTCTTGTCTGTGTAAAGTAGCAGGATTCAATAAGAGGAACAAGGACAGTTTTGTGTACCTGAATATAAAGTCGGCGGTGAGACCTGTTCCTCGTGGACCGGAAATTCCAATGCCTTCACCTCCTACCAGTTTACCTGACTCTGATACTGAGGGTTCCTCAAATTCCGATGACGAGCAAGTTGATATGGATTTTTCACCAGCTGCAAATGCTGTAAGTTCACAATTGTTTAAGCAGAGTTGAGTGATCTGTTACAAGACCTTGGCCTCACAAAGGAAAAAAGTGAACTGCTAGGGTCATGATTGTAAGAAAAAAGAATCTTCTTACGCCTGAAACAAAATTTTCTTGGTAGATATAGAAATAAGGAGTTCAGGAAGTATTTCAAGAAGGAGGATGATCCGATCTACTGCTGTGACGTTCCGGGATTGTAGGGCAGCTAGGGAGGGATTACAATCCGGAAGAATGGAGACTGTTTGTGGCTTTCTCTAAGAGGTGCTTAAAGGCTGTACTACTTCATAATGGAAACATTATAGCTCCGATTCCTGTGGCACATTCTGTTTCAGTAAAAGAAAATATCACAATGCAAACTGTTTTAGACAAGATCATACAGTATATCATGAGCATAGGTGGGATGTGTGTAGTGACTTGAAGGTGTGTGGTATTGTATTAGGACAACAAGCAGTCTGCACTAAATTCCCTTGTTATTTATGTGAATGGGACAGCAGAGCTAGGGACAAAGCTAGGTCTGCACCTTCCTGGCCCAAGAGACACCTGGTGTAAAAAATGTTACAAATGCTGCCTTAGTTGACCCCCAAAATATTATTTTGCCACCGCTACAGAACAAACTGAGACTCGTGAAGTAGTTTGTTAAGGCCTTGGGCAATAGTAGCCCCTGTTTCAAGTACATTGCAAGCAATGTTTCACATTTATATGATGCAAAGGTCAAGGAAGGCATTTTTGATAGACCACAAATTAGAAAGCTTCTAAAAGACGGAAACTTTGAACAGACGATGAATGCCGTGGATCTTGCAGCGTGGATTTCAATGAGGGATGTCATGACGAAGTTCCTAGGAAATGTAAAGTATGAACAGTACGAAATAGTACTGAAAACGATGGTGGATCACATGAATGACTTGGGGTGTAGAATGAGTCTGAAACTGCACTTCCTTCATTCTCATCTTGATCACTTTCCGGAAAATCTTCGGGCTGTTGGTGAAGAGCTGGGAGAGATTATCCACCAGGACATCAAGGAGGCAGAAGGAAGATACCAGGAGAGGTGGGATGTACCATTGATGGCCGGCTACTGTTGGTGTTTGAAAAGAAGACATACATGATGCAGTCAGACACTGGACAACCAAGCATTCATTCCAAGGGGACATCTAGGTTAAATTTTTTTGTTCACATTTATGAATTCATAAAGATACTGAATAAAAGTTATATTTTTCACTTAAAATACATTGAGTTGTCAAAATAAATTGCTGAAGTGTCATTTTCTCAGAGTTGTTTGTGTTTTTGTATAATTCAGCATTATATTACAATAAATGCTAAATATTTCATTGTCATTTTGTACTCAAGAATTATTTGTTTTATATAGTAATTAAAGACAATATTCAACTATTTAATTTTAATATAATTGTATTGAATAGGTGGACAACAGTATTTTATTCAAGAAAGAATTTTAAATATTCAACTATTTAAAAATATCGATAATATACAAAAATTATAAATTTTTGTCAGTACTTTTTATATGTAATATTCAGGTATATCTCTTATTTTGATTTATCTATTTGCAAGAAAACATGATGTGATACACAGAAACAGACAATGGATTGGTGTTCAGCAAGCCAAAATTAGTTACGATCACCTATCATGCCTCTTGCCGCAAAGGAAATAATTTAAAATGCTGGGTTGTGTATTTTTTTAACTTTATGCTGCCGTAATTGTAATCTGTAGAGATTGGCTTATTCTAACTTGTAAGGCGATTTTGTATGTGAGGCTCAATATAATAATTTAGACACTCCGTAAATGAATACTGTACTTATATGGTACATTCAACCCTTATATTGGTCTTAATTTGATATTACATGTTGTGGAAGCACAATAATTAGTTAGGATGGCAGCATTCCTTCAGCATGTGCAGGTTAATAATCAAGCCAGTTGGTTTGCTATGCAGCTTGGATCATGTAGCTGTAGGCCTCTCTTATCCCATCATTGCCTTAAGATTGTTCATTTTCACTTAAGGATGTCTTGGAAAAGTTTATGATGGGTGGATGGAACTGCTTACAGTCGTCTGTAGCTCTACTATTATATCTAATTTGATTATTATGAAGTTTGGAGTTTTTTAATTTATTCAGGTTTTTCTTTAAATTTTGTTGTTTCTTGGCTAATTCGTAGAATAGTTTATCTTCAGCTTGTTGATAAAAAAAATGTGCATTAGAAAGTAACTTTGTCGCTGCAGTGCATTTTTTATGTTAGTTACGAGAATCACTTGCTCGCAGCATTCCTGACGGAATTTTACTCGACCATAGTAAAGTTTCGATGTGCAGCAATCCATTTTTCAATATGGATATTGTTTAGCTATGCAATAATTAAAGTTAGAAAAGAATTGCAGCAACTATTTACCACATTTTCTGCTAAAGTACTTTCTGTGGATGACTGGAGTAGTGGTGGAAATAATTATATGGTAAGTTTCAATGGGAAAATAACATTATTCATTTGAAGAAAGCAAAGCAGCTATTTAGGTTATTTTAGGTGTCAGCCACTAATTTAGGTACTTTTAGGTACAATGAAATTCACGTAATCTGCTTCATGGGAGTGTGAAATAAATATGTATCTTGAAATTTGTTAAGTAGCAAAGGAAAAAAATAGGTTAAAACCTAAATATCTGGGCCCTAGTTGTTAGGAATGTTCATAAACTGTGTCTGTCATCAATGTTTCAGATCTATTCATTTGGGAGATCAGAACATTTTCTTTCAGCTACATCGAAGAACGTCCAATACAGTTTTTGAGTAAATTAGAAATTACTTCTGTATTTTATGCCGACTAGTTTAGAAAACAGGTTTGATTAGTTACGGTTATAAAATGTGTGTTCTTACTATAAACACTTCAATTCTTTAAAGGAAATGGTATACCGAGGTACGGTATAATTAATTCCATTATCATGCACTTCGTAATATTCAAGCAATGGCTGTTGAAGTAGAAACTGGGATTGCTGTGTGATGCATACATAAGTTATTGAAGTAATAAAGAGGAGAGAAAAATTAAATTCTGTATTTACAAACTTTATTGAATTTCATAGAAGAATGAACATTGTTGGACAGTTGCTGGTTTGACTATAGAATTACAGGCTGTATCTGAAGGATAAAACATTGTTGATAATGCTATATTACATTTTCCAACTTATTTGTTTATTTAGCATAGTTTAAGAAAAGTATACCTGACAGATCTGTGGTACTGAATTGTAGATATGATTAGTTTCTTTTATTTATTGTGTAAACTAAATGATTTACCTCTGAAATCAACTTGAATAAAGTAAATTATTTTGCTTTTCTTAAGTTATCTGGAAACTTGGCAATTGTGCAAGAGAAGAGCTAAAGTTATCTCAACAAAGCTTTTTTTTTTCTTCTGAAATAAGGTTTTTAAATAATTATTACCACAACGTATCTGTTAAGTAGTAGATAAATTAAAAGATAATGTCACTTTCAAACAGAGGGAAGAATTATTGTGGTGCTATGCGAGGAACACGAAGGATGCCATTAAGTGAAACTGCTTACAGTAAATGAATTGTTAATCTGAAGAATAGAAAAAAAGAATGTGAACCAAGTTGTTGCATATTCTCTCATGGAATGTTTAAGACTGGATGAATTTTATTTGATCCCAAGATTTGACTGCCTAGTTGCATGAATATGAAGTGTACCTTCATTGATTGTTCAGCCTGTACATGGAATGTAGAGGTAAGTGTTGTAATACATTTCATATTCTGAAGAATATATTTTTAGGCACAGTTAGGTTTCATTACTATGATAAATATAGTGCATTCTTTACAAGTATGTAGCTTATTGAAGACTTAATACAGATGGTGTAAAAATTATTTTAAACTAACGAGCTGAAACAAATTTAATTCTTGTGGTGAATGTCTTGATGTCTTTTCTTGTTTCAGGAGCTTGACATTTTATGGTGGTAATCAGATTTGTCTGCAAATTTGGTATCAAACAATTGTTTGAGACTATGTAATAGATAGCTGCTAATGTAATTAAAGATAAGCAAGCACAGGTAATTATTTAAGAGCAGAATTATACTTGTTGGTACTGAAATATAATAAAACATATGTAAATAATGGGCTACATTGCCAAGTTGAAAGTGATAATGAAGAGTGACTTCGAGTATGAGTGTTTAATATTGTCATGCCTTGGTAAGCCACTCTTTGTTTCTATGTTTGTTTTTTATCTGACATAGGGGTAAAGAATATTTATTTATAGATTATGGAGTGTGGAGAAAACTTGTTCATTTCATTTAGTAGTAGTAGTAGTTTGTATTCTAACTATGTAACTGTTATATACAGTAGTTTATATTAATTGGTGTAATGAAGGACTGTCCTTAAAATATATGGTCAATGAAATTCATTTTATGCAATGTCACCATTGGTATTCATTATTTTAAGTGTATGCATTTTTTACTGTTATAAATGGCATAGAATATCATATAAAACTTATTTGGAATACATGGCTTGGTGAAGAATTCATAAAACCTAGACTCAGATTGATGGTGTGCTGTCTTGTAATAATGCAAGAAGGGAATTGGAAAGAGAAGTTTAGGGAAAGAGACCAGTTGGAAGACTGAGAAGAAGGTGGATGGATCAGATTTGGAAGGACATTAGAGAAGCTGGATTGGATGTGGCGGAAGTAATGGAACAGCAAAAGTGGAAGGACAGAAAGGAGTGGAGGCGGCTTGTAAACCACTCCCAGGCGACTGGAGCGGGACATTGATGATGATGATGATGATGATCTAATAAAGAGTATTGCAAAATATATCAGCTTCACTACTACAGTATTCTTAATGGTAAATACATTACCTTGTTGGAGCTCTTCAGCCATCTGTGAAGCAATGTATAATTATATTTCTGCTAATAAGCTCATAAGAACAAAGTCTATATCCATTGGAAACAAATAGAGAGCAGCAACTCAGACCTAGAGAAACACCAGACTTTAACATAAAATAATTGCTCCATTTTCTTATTCTACTGTCTCTCCTATCCTCCCTTCTTTAGATGTACCTCACATCAGTATCTACTTTTCAACAATCACCACCATTCTTACTCCATCATCCACTATTGAAGGCTACTGCCAAAAATTGTTGATTTACATGCCTTTCTTTTGTGTTTACTCTTATATATGTGTGCTTATATGGTAGGCTGCTGCTCTCCTGTTCTTATGTGTAAATATAATTTATATTTCATTTGCCTTGTGTTATCTTGTCAAATTATGGAAGTGAAAATAACTTTCCAGAGGAAGTCGAGTGATACTCTTCTTTGAAATAGATGTCAATCATTCCCCTGTACCCTTCCTGCAACGTGCTGTTTCGAGATATTTTTTACCACAGTGGAAGGCTTGCAGCTTCTGTTCATCTATGAGTAAAGAAGAGACACTTTTGGGTTATTCTAAACCATAATGTTCACCAGTTTCTTACTTCGTGTAAAGAAGTTATCTGAATTATTATGCTTCAAGGAACCCAGTAAAAGTATCTTGTAAGTTCTGGCAAACAGTGAATTACGTGGTCTTTGTCCACCATAACATTTTCTTCAATATATGCATGTCAAAAATGGTACTTTTTTATGTATTCAGTATCTTATATCATCCGTGTCAGAGAAATAGTTAATGAATAGCTTCGAATTCAGCAGCATGCTCGTTGCATAACCTACCGTGTCGGGACCAGATTTTTGTAACAGATGTAAACACTCTGCCATTGTGGACAGATCTAACATAAACATTATAAACGTGAAAAAGCACAGTTTTAAAGGCTTTGTGCACCTGTCAGTATTTTTTAAAATATTAATCTGATACTTGGTTTTCTTTTATACCAGATGTAAGAGATAAAATCAAGATCAGCAATAATATAAAGGAATATGAAATCGTAAAGGGCCACAGAGAACAAGGAAAAGTCACGACAAGCCACTGAGAGCGAGGGGAATGCCTACTTACGTGCCTCAGAACCTGGGAAACTACGTGGGGTGGAAAAAAATTGGATCATGCACATGCTAAGAAGCGATTGTCCTATCAGCAGGTACTACAGCTAGCTATGTATAGATTGAAGTGCACGTCTGGATACCTATGTACGTACTGCTTCGTAGAACTGGAAAGCTGCTATATTTGGAGACCTGAGGTTCGAATTATAGTGCTGATGATAATCAGTCTGTTGACTGTTCTTTTAAAAAGAATCCTGAATGTCATGCTTTTAACAATCACACTCACATTATTAAAATCTTGCTCACTACTGGCATCCATATGAAATGAATAAGTGGCATTATCTGAATTTTGCCAAAAAAAAAAATAGTATTCTTAACAGCCCTGAAAATTGCTGTTCTCTTAGTAATCATTCCATACTAGAAAATATACTAAAGAAAATTGAACATAAGGAAATGAAATCTTATATGCAAGGTACAATAGCAGAGTTCAGACTAAAATACAGTACCACTATGGTGTTGGTAAAAGTGACTGACAAGATTTAACTAGTGATGGATAAAAGACAAATGACTATACTTGTTCTCTCCTGGAACTGAGTAGAGCCTTCAGTTGTGTAGACAGAGACATGCTATTTGATAAACTCAAGATGATGGAATTTTTAAGTTGCACGTTATCATGGGAGCAGTCACTCTTGATGAATGTTGGTAGCACCTGTCAGTGGGGTGCATCTTCCTGGCAAAACACTGAGATGGGCATGGGACAGAGTGATGTTTTGTTGCTCGTCCTAATTTCCCTTTATACAAATGACCTACCAGAGAAACTGTCAAATTCTAAATATCACTTCAACTTTCTTCAGCTTATCCCAGTTACTTCTGTGGTCACTGGAGCCACGCATGAAGCAACCATTAAGTAAAGCAAAAACATAGCAAATCCTCAGCTTACTTCTAAAATGTTGTAAATTCATCTTTAACAGACTTGTCAGGATAGGGAAAAAATGTTATGAATGCCAAAGAAATTGTTGAACTGTTATAATTTTAGAATGTCCATATTGTTTAGTGTTAATAACTCCATTGAATAGCATAAATTAATTATTTCAAGTAAGTGTTCATATATCTGATAGATTTATGTGGTTTTAAGAAATAAAATTTAACCTTATGTGGACATACAAGGTTTTTAAGTTTGACATTGATAACGTGATGATCCTATTATATATTACTTATCAAAATATGTATTTAAAAAAAAAAGGAAATATTCAAGTTACTTGAAAATACAGTACCACTATGGTGTTGGTAAAAGTGACTGACAAGATTTAACTAGTGATGGACAAATCAGAAAGAGCTTAAATTCGTCAAACTTTCCAGTTGCAATAATTACACACAGCACCAGTGATATGTTCACATTAGTCTTGAGCACATCAACCATGCTCTGTTTTCAATGCGAAATCAGTGTCAATCATGATGTAGGTCATCATAAAAAGTATTGTAATCTTTAGGTATAAGTGGTTTCAGTTGCTGGAGATCCAGATATTTGTCCTTTATTTTTAAAGGTGCATTGTGAAGATTCTATGTCCACTGAGTAACTTCCACTTCTCTTTCTTTGTCTTTGAGGAAGTTCTTCCCAGGCACCTAAAAATATAGCAGAAATTTACAATGGAGGAAATCTGAAACACATGTAAAATAAAAATATTTTCCCACAAATGAAATGCACATTTGAAATCAGTCTTGATCCTTACTTTCAAGTGTGGAGGGGTAACAGATGCAGCAATGGTCAATAACTTTAGGTTCCCCTTTTTTGTGTGACCTAATCAGATGGAAGAAAGTATCTTTATGGAATTGTAGTCCTTAAAGAAGGAATATGTCAAATACATGGTGTATGGTTTGGATTTCAATCTTGCAGACTTAAATGTTGACAGATACCAACAGGCGTATAGACATCTTTATGCCTCAGTTTCCTTTCACTTTAGAGTGCACTGAATCACGCTCCATATGTGCGTGCGTGCGTGCGTGCGTGCGTGTGTCCATCCTTCAGCGAGAAACTTTTGAGTGATGATGTTTTCTTTCTTAGCTAATAACCAAAATACCTTTGCCAGTATACTGCTCTTGTTGTGGCATCACCCCCTAGTATACATAACGCCTCCCCACTTTAAGAATAAATGCAAACATCAAGAAGTACTCGCTTTCTACACCAAAGTGCTGATAGCGTGCAGTATTCAGAATGAGCGGCATGCATTTACCACAGTTGTTACATTCAGATGATTAATTTCCTGTTGTTCGGCTTGCTGTTTAAATATTTCATCCTCTCAAAATGTTCAGTCATTTCATCTCCAGTGTTTTTTAAGGTAATCAGAATCACATTTGCAGATTACTTGTCCTAATTTCTAAGCATGATTTGACCTGTCATTTGAGTTGCACTTCAAAACCTCCAAGCTCTTCAAAACAGAGAACTGCAGTAGTTAGTCATGCAAGCTCCTGTGTTAACAAATTTTACAGCTTCACACACAAATTCATTTACAATATTTATAACATATACCAACCGTTCTGATGGATAGAAGACGACATTACACTGATCTTGCTTAAAAATAATGTCCATTAGTGGAGAACAGCATTTTTTAAAAATTGAATTAGGCTACGACATGATTCACAAGTTACTTTTCTTATTTCTTTCACAACAAAACCACTGAGAAAAGCAGGTGATGCAAGTTTAATAGACACTACCTCTAGAGCTGTAAAAGAAATGTGTGTGTTAGGTTTACTCCATTATAACAGCATGGTTATTATTTATAATACTATTATCTAACAACCAACAGTAAACAAATTTTGTGAAGTGATTATGTGTACACTGGAGCCTGTGAAGATTTTGCAGGATATCTGTCACTGTTTCGGGAATCTTCGGAATCATTTCTGATGGGACTGACTGAGATGATTTGACACAGCTAATGACATTCATCTCATGGGTGTGTTGATTTTGCTGCTTCAAAGGAATTCCTATCTTTCAGTTACTACAGCCCTTGAATCCAGCATGTCATTGTTGCTTGAAGTTTTGCTCAAAATGCTAAAGCATATATGGATAAGAACAAAATTCCACCTTATCAATACTGTTTATTGTAAATGACTTACATCAGTACCACTTTTCTACCCTGTTTGGTCATCATCAGCTGACATATCATGGTTTTACATCTATTAGGCATTGGTTTGTAGTACTTGTCTGAAAAGATATTTTCATCCATTAGCACTAAAGTATCCACTAAAGTATTTGTGGATGTGTGAAAGTGATAATCACATTTTACCACTTTCATTAAGCCAGAATCTTATTGCCCTCCTCTTGTACTCCATACTGATGTTTTCTCGTACACTTTTTACAGGACTAGGAACATAACTAGAGCTGGACGATTTGCGTGGCAACAGACTCTAGTGTTACTAGATTCCAGAGAGTCATATTCTAGTTTTGATCTCAGATCTGGAACTTCGATTGGCAGTAGGTTTTAGCAAACAGAATCACTTGAGTCGCTTTGACTGTCTCCACTGTGTACATCAACAGAAACCACCTCAATACGTTGCACTCCTCTACGATTATTTTCCATCAAATCAACCGTTTCCTTTTCTTTCGAGCTAATTTCTCCTGTTTGCCTATTTATTACAGTTCTCCGGAAGACAAAAATCTCTTTTAGTGGAAATAACTCATTACATACTCCGCTATGTTAATAGGATTTAAAACATCATCATCTGAGGAACTCATTTTCACTGTCTTGCTTTCTTTAAAGCAACCATCAAAACTGTTATGTTATTGCTGTATGCAGTGAGACACCCCACAGCTGACTAGCACATGCAGCTCTGCTTATCACTGGCCTTGAGTACCTAGGATGTCAGGGCTGTCCACTCCAACGAACGTGTTCATGTATGATACTCGCGTTGCTTTCCATTGATATATATGAGAGATTCGCCACATAACTTCATAGACTTGTAGTTAAATCTGGAGGCTGATTTTCTGCACGTTGTCCTCCTACAGTACGATTGTGTCAACAAAATTTCAGGATAGGTTTCGACCTATCTTGCCTGTTACTTCCCTTGTAAGACGTGTGGTTGTGTGTTCAATATTTCAGTCACTGCGTAGATACTTGTGATAAGGTTTTCGTTTGGTGATACAGGAGTCTTGTATACCATGCCCTTCATAGCACTCCAAACAGTCGTCTTTGATCATGTGCATCATTCTCTGCACCGACGATGTAGGATCTGTAATAAAGTTGGAAGTTGACAATTTGAACTTCTTTTGTAATTTAATCCACATTGTGATGTGATGTGAAACACACATCATCATATCCAATGGTTCCAAAACCATGCATTTCTAGACATGGGTCCCCTCCTGAAAAGATCACTCTGTATATCTCCGCTTCAGATCACCTGTGATTTGTTGGCTTTCTTTTACCACGAATTTCAGCAGGACGGGTTGGTGAAATGCTAAAAAAAGTCTTTGTGATGTGTACTCTATTAGCAGTTAGTGTTATCTATCAGCCAATGATGATTGATGATATCTCAGTTGTAATTATGTACGTTTGTACTTACACTGTTTTAACTTTTGGCACTTTTTATGTTATCTTTGGGAAAGATAGGGTACTCATTGATATGTTCTTTTAGAAACGCTATTAAGATGTAATTGTAACTTGATTGCAGGTAGGTAAATGAACACACAGCTGATAGCATTTACTGTAAGATTTATTGACTACCGAATAATTGCTTATACAACTGCATGGGCACACAATTATACCAGTTCACGTTCTCTCTCTGCTCTTGCTTATTCAGCCACATTACTTAATCAGTCTGATACTTATAAACTAGAACAGTCATACCATAACTCTCCTACAGCTGTCACTTAGACCCTAGGGCAGTTCACAATTATGCTTGCTGTATGTACTATCACAATCACACAGTTCACTTAGCTTATGCATGCACCACACAGTCATACAATTCTGGATGTGGTACATGGTCTGTACACTCACAATGGTCTTCGTTCACCGTCTCTCATTGCTCAGCTGCACCGTCGCGCACTCATCATCAGTTGATACACACAGCACCAACAGCACTCAGTATTCACTGTTCAGACTGATCCAGTGCTCTTCATCTGCACTCAACTGAACCTCTGACAGGACTGAACTATCTTGATTGCTAGTAGAAATGAACCACTGAAGCTCGTCCGGCCTACCTTATATAGGAAGGCCAGCCCTTCCAGATACTTCGCAATAGTACATAGTAGTTCATGGAGTCCTCCAAAATCAGAAAGCTCTGGATTCACGTTCCAGTCTTTTCTCACACCATCTGGGAAGCTTGCAGTGAGATCATGGAGTGGTGGCATAGGGCCTGGCCTTGCGCACTTGGCTCGGTCCTGACTGGTTGCTGCAGTGGCAAGTGGGCAGGGCCCTAACTTGGTAACTTCTCTTGTGGCTGGAGCAAAGCTAACATGCTCCTCTCAAGGCCTTACCATAAAATGGTGCACACTTTTCTTCTTCTTCTTCTTCTTCTTCTTCTTCTTGTACTGCTTTTCACACATCTGTGGGGTCGCAGGTGTGAACTGTGTCACACAGGTGGATTTGGCCCTGTTTTATGGCCAGATGCCCTTTTTTATGCAAACCGTATATGGAGGGATGTAATCAATATTTTGTGTTTCTGTGGTGGTTGGTAGTGTAGCATGTTGTCTGAATATGAAAAGGAAAATGTTGGACAAACACACATACCCAGTCCCCGAGCCAGAAAAATGAATCAGATGCGATTAAAATCCCTGAACTGGCCGGAAATTGAACCTGCGACCCTCTGAACCGAAAGCCTCGACACTGACCATTCATCCAATGAGTCGGACAATAAAATGGTGCACACTGTCACAATATAATACAGAGTTATTGAATCTTTATATTAATTGTGATTATCACATTAAATTTACCCAGTAAGTAAGTTACTTAAAATCCTTAAAATTTTTAGAAAATTTTTAAGTGTATTTTATTATTACAGAAAGATTTGTGACCGATTTTGAATTTAATAGATGTGTTCCTCTGAGAATACATTCTCCCTTGCAAAAGAGATTTTGCCAAGTCAATTTTGTGCCCTATAACCTCAAAAGTTACCGGCCATAAGATTTATGTTCAACACATAAGCACACTAATTGTGTACGTTCAAAATATTGGAAAAGGGGAGTGCACGTGGCAATCTGCGAATTGCATTAAAGACTATTGGCAAAGTACAGTTCATTCTTTTACAGGTTATTGTTGTCAACTCAAGTGAAAAGCTACAATAATATAAACACATCCTCAATGTCATGTAATATCATGTAATGAACATTCAGCCTATGGAAAAAATCTGGAAGTATGCAGGAAACTATTCTTTAAAAAAGAGGCTTCAGCGTAATTATTTTGCCATAATGTATGAATGAAACTCCAGAGTTGTAGAGATGTTTTCCTGGGTTATGTCTTGTTGGAAGATGAATAGAGATCATAAAAAGTCCAATGAAAGAATGGAAGCAAATACATCTTTTAGTATTAATTAAGTACTGCTGTAGGTTTTCACATCCAGTTCATAGTTTCCACAAGAATGTTTATATTTTTAAAATTCTCTATTTTCTTACCAAGTGTTGCTCTTCCAAGAATTGTCACACTGTTCTGTGAAACTGAATGGGTGGGTGTGGCAGTAGTTTGAAGATTCCATAACATGGAACAGCATTTTGGATAAGATGTGTCAGTGTTGCAGATGGTTTTTATCATTTAACTCAAATCAAATCCATGCAACTTGCAGGATAGTATATAAATCTCGAAAGATACCATTTGCAGTTACTAGAGAGGTATTAAGAGGGCACAGAAATATAACTCACAATAACAATTAAAAAAACTATTCATTTCCCCATACATTCTAATTGTTACTGTTGTTTAATTTATCAGATCAGTTGCCAGTATTGTCCTCTTCATGCCAGTTGCATAAATATTGAAATACAGGGACATGCTGGAGGAATAACAACAAAATTTCAAGTTGGAATGTATTTTTATTCTGAATTAAGCAGTCTTACTTTCTACAAGGAATTTCTCTACTTTTAAAAATAACTTTCATTAGCACTGCTTGAAACATTAACATGAAACGTAACCAACTCTCATGTCAGAGATTAATAGTTTGCATTCAGGAGATAGCGAGTTTGAACCTCACTGTCGGCAGCCCTGAAGATGTTTTTCACACCAGGTTGTATCTTAAATAACACCACAGTTGCTTCCTTCCCACTCCTTGCACTTTCCTACCCTGCTGTTGCCATAAGACCTATCTGGTTCTGTGTGACGCAAAGCAAATTGTAAAAAGAGAAAAATTCACATTGATAGAACAAGCAGTTTACAAGTAACAATTTTACTAATTTAAAAAAAAATATCTTGGGTAGATTAAAATTAGTGGTTACTAATACTTTGTCTAGAAATCATACCTGGCTGAGTGGTTCGGACGGTTGAGGCACTGGCCTTCTGACTCCAGCTTGACAGGTTCGATCCTGGCTCAGTCTGGTGGTAATTGAAGGTGCTCAAATATGTCAGCCTCATGTCAGTAGATTTAGTGGCATATAAAAGAACTGCTGTGAAAGTAAATTCTGGCACCTCATTGTCTCCAAAAACCGTAAAAGTAGTTAGTGGGATGTAAAGCCAATAACATTAATTATTATATAGAGCACACTGTTTTACGAAACAACGTGAAATCTTATGCATATTAAACTTGTCCCTCTTATTTATTTATTTATTTATTTATTTATCATGCCTTTATAGGTGGCGAAGTTAGGGCTCTTGGCCCTCTCTTACACTTAACCACTGTTGGAGGTTGCATACAATAATTTTGGATTTTGTCAAGATCTGTGCTTTTCAAATGATCAGTTCATTTGTCAATGCTGTTCCATAGGTTTTGTATCATCTGGGGACTACAACTGCCACCTCTGAATAAGATTTCTTTTTGTTTTCAATATGCCCTCTGTGCAACATTATCAGTATTGTTTTAGATCATAGTGTGTATTGATCTCCCACGATCGTGGTTGTCCAGGGAATGGAAAAGGTCGTAATCTGTTGGCACAAGATCTGGAGAGTAAGGTGGATAGCACAGGATCTCCCAGCCAAGTTGCTATATGATCTCCCTGGTGACCCGTGCCACATGTGGTAGAGCGTTGTCATGCAGGAGCAGTACTCATGTGAAAAGCTACAATAATGTAAATGCATCCTCAGTGTCATGTAATATCATGTAATGAACATTCAGCCTGTGAAAAAAATCTGGAAGTATGTAGAAAATTAATTACCAACAATTCTTTAAAAAAAAAAAAAGCTAGTGATTAGCCAGTGCTGGCTGCTTCTGCTTCAGTACCCGTTGCACATGTTCCAGCTGATTCAAGTACAGGTCCATGGTGATAGTTTCGCCCGGTCATAGGAGCTTATAGTCCACCAGATACGGAGCAGGATCTTGGGTTGATGTAGAGCTGGTTGAGTATTGTGTGGCACCGAGTCCTTTGGTGTCAATCAATGTCTGGCACACTTGGCGTATCATACAGGACCCACTTTTTTTTTTTTACTGGTTATCACTGTATCAAATATGGGTTTCTTTGTGATGTCGCAAAAGCAGCGATGAACAGGCTGTCACTTGCTGTTCCTTGTTGGCTTCCGACAGTGTGTGCGGTATCCACTTGCTCAACTTGTATGCCTTTCCTATGTTGTGCAGGTGAAATCTGAGTGTTTCTTCAGACACTGCCTTTCCTATGTTGTGCAGGTGAAATCTGACTGTTTCTTCAGACATTTGGAAGTGTGTGGCAGGTTGATCACATGTTTGCCTGCTGTCCTCTCCTGTGGCCTCTTGCAAGGCCTCATCATTCAGCACCTGGGGATGGAAGTCATAATAAAGCAAACAGCCCTTGAACGAACTGCATTGACACCTCCCTCTCTCTGTGCCTCTGCTCAAGCTGTAACTGTGCACTTCGAATTCTCAGGCCAAGGACAAAACCCCTCCTCCATCTCTGCCTGCATTCCCACCATGTGGCTCACTTCTACTAGCATCTGTGTGCTTGTCTTCCTCACAACTTGAAAAATGAACAACTTTTTTTTTTGGATAATTTTCATCAGGGGATTCCCTATTAAACTTTGATTCATGAGCCATAGCAAACAATGCTGCCATGTGTATTCTGTTTCTTTATGGTGGTTAGTAAAAGCTAATATGAATACTTTGTTTTGACACATATGACTTTTTCTTGACAACATGCTTATGCAGTTAGTGTTGATTGTTCTTCATTGAAATTAGAGTTTAATGGGGAAATTGAATTGTAGTGTAAAAAGTTAACTCATTGAAAAAGAAGCTGTAATCAACCATAAACTGTTAGAACGAAGTGAGTTTGCAGTTTAAATTACCCCTACATTTTTTAAGCTGAGAATTTAGCAGTTGTACCCTGGGCAATGTGAATTTAGAGTAACTTTACAAACTTGGCAACTCTTTGATGCCCATAATTCACAAATTACAGATATCCAGTATAAAACACAGCCCCCTCCCCAGTTACAGGATAAGATTCAGTTTGATGAAAAATTTTTTGGTTGTTTGATTTTGGTCATTGATAGTTTTGATGGAGGCTGGAATACTAGTCCAAAATGTACTGCCCCTTCTAGTGTATTGCTTCAAGGGAAGGCCTGTGTCTTGGTATTTTTTGCTAAAATAGAGAGAAAGATACTGTGTTCAATGCTGAAGGTGTACTTATAATCACTTATATCACTTATAATCACAATGCGACTTAGTAGGAAATTTATGTATCTCAGAAAAATCTTATTGCACACTGCATTAAAAACTATTTCATCCAGTATAATCATTCTTAGCTTTTAACTATGAATTACAGTACTTCTGTAATCTTTCCTGCTGATTTATACCAGTGATTTTTCTTGTTTCTTTTGTATAATTATTTTGATTTCCAAATTTTAAAGTTATGTTGGAGTAGGTAAACTATTTCAGGTACTTAGGTCATGTATCCTGTTGAAATGAGAGTTTAATGTAATGTAAAAAGTTAACTCATTGAGAAAGAAGCTGTAATCAACCATAGATTGTTAGAATGAAGTGTGTTTGCAGTTTAAATTACCCCTACATTGCACAAATTTCAGGTTGACATTGCTGAACAGGAATGAAGGCTGTGTTAATGGGTGTTAATGATAAATATCTTTTGCATGGGATGGAGACATGAAAGGAATGAGAATATCACTGGTATAAATTGGTAGGAACAATTACAGGAGTAATTGACAATTAAATCCTAAATCCTATGAGCATATTGAATGGTGTTCTGTGATGGAACTTGCCTTAAGGGTGTGGTCATGTGAAATGAGTGGAAGAGGCTAACAGCCTTGGTTATAGTTATTATATGAAAAAAAATGAAACCAAACCCCATGGCACTACAGCCCTTGAAGGGCCTTGGTCTACCAAGTGACCGCTGCTCAGCCTGAAGGCCTGCAGATTGCGAGGTGTCGTGTGGTCAGCACGACGAATCCTCTCGGCCGTTATTCTTGGCTTTCGAGACCGGGGCCGTTATCTTACCGTCAGATAGCTCCTCAATTCTAATCACGCAGGCTGAGTGGACCTCGAACCAGCCCTCAGGTCCAGGTAAAAATCCCTGACCTGACCGGGAATCGAACCCGGGGTCTCCGGGTGAGAGGCAGGCATGCTACCTCTACACCACTGAAGTAAAGATATTGGAGATAGGAGATGATGGTTTGACCTGGTGTTTCATTGTTTCTACCAAGGGGGCTATAGAGGTGAACTTTTTAGTTGTAGTTACAATTGGAGGATTATGAAGATGCTTTGTTTACAGAGATGATCATTGTTGTATCATACTTTGTGAGACTAGAGATAGTGCCCACATTCAGTACTTGTAAAATATATGTGACACTTTTAAAAACCCAAACAATTAACTTGCTTTTTTCCAGAATTTGCAGGGATATTGTTTAGTGTGTGTGTATATTTAGTGGCTCCAGTATTAACTTTGTTTCGTATAGATGGTCAGACAATGTTTAAGGTATTTTTCTCCCACTAATATGGGTCTGATAACTTGTTGGTATTATTATTATTATTATTATTATTATTATTATTATTATTATTATTATTATTATTATTATTATTATTGCTGCACTGATGTTTGTGCTTTTCTTAATATATGTACTATTTTTTTGTCTAATTTTAAAATATATTTTAACATATTATGAATCCTGATGCATGTGTATTACATACTTCATATGTGAACGTAGACAACTCATTTATACGTGTAATTAATAAATAAACATTAAACCAAGTATATCAGTTCTGTTTATACCAAACAGTGAGTATTTATTTACATGCCTATTTACCTGTCTGCTTTTTATTTCAAAAAAAAAAAAAAGCCCACCTGCTATCCATTATCATTAAGGCATCAATTCTCAATGGTGTGACTCTTCATTTAGCTGGTCCTAGTTCCATTAGTGGAAATAATTTTTATCATCAGAATGTTGACCAGCAGGGCACGAAAGGTGGTGGTATAATTTGTAATCACTAGATTGTGTGCCGAAAGCCTGGGTTCAGTTTCAAACCTCATGCAGTGTTCATATGAAGTGTGGGCACATGATCGTGATTCATCCATTAGCTGGGAATGTTAAGCTGCGTTAACTCCTTGGTGTTATTCGACAGTAGTAGGCTATGTGCCAATACCAAGTTTCATCCTCTCCCTACCTCCTCCTTATTTCCACACCCTCATGCTTTTCGTCCATGGGCATCAAATAAAAAGATCTGCACCAGGTGAGCTGAACATATCCTTGGATGCTGCTGGCACTAAAATCCACACGTTAAATAATAATGCAATCCCAAGAAATACAGTGGTGTCCAAAATCATCCTTAACACGCGAGTGGTCGCAACTGCGGTAGTTTGCCGCGGTTTTTAAATATTTGTTAGCAATTTCGTTGCTAGCCGCTGTAGGGCTTAGGGCGCTCGTTTCATCCTTCCCCTCCCTCTCCCCTGCCTGATGTTGATTATCGTCAGTATATCACCTGCTGCATTCCGGAGTAGTTTATGTATTCTTTCACTTTCACATCTGCTGCGGCAAATTGCCTTCGTGTGACCCATCGCGTAGTGCATTCTTACATGACTGCATTTCCAAAAAAGTTTCTCTTAAGTAAAGTTCATGAGGTTTATGGTGGCGTTCAGTGAAGTGCGGTGCTGTAGTTTTATCTTGAATTATGACCAAATCATGTATTGAAATGTACAAATGCAAACATTGAGGCAATTTGCTCATGTGTGACCTCTCGCGCTCTTTAAAAATTCACGTAATTTTACCAGATTGTGCAAAAGAATTCAATTCTTTTAAATATTGAGAATATATTTTTACTGGGTAATTATGTTAGTACTAGTTGAAAGGCAGTTAAACAGGGTACATATTTATATTTTTATCAAAGCATTCACTGCAAAAGGAAAATGGCAGCTCATTAAAATATTAAGCCACGAACCTGCTACGCCTGCGTGATACTCCCACGTGGCGCGTCCCAGGTGGCGGATAGCGGGGTTCTAACCTGCTTGCCGGCGGACTTGAGGGAAATAAAATACCTCTCGCGGACCAAACACACTACCCCCTGCGGGTGGGGGACGCACATGTAGAATACACCCGCGGTATCCCCTGCCTGTTGTACGAGGCGACTACAAGGGGCGACCAAGGGATTGAATTAGAGCCATGAAACTACTCTTGATTCGTACCATCATGCGGGGAACACCATGGGTTGCATGTACTTGCGAGTAGTATCACTAAATTGGTACGAAATAGGTTTGTGATTAGTTGCAGTAAAAAGCCTGGACTGGTGGTTTCCAGTACCCATGCGTCGTACCCATGTGAGCAACACCGCGGATCTGGGCGTAGCCTGTGAGTTGTACCGCTATATGAGCGGCACCGTGGGTCAGCGTTGCCTGTGATTGGTACCCACTATGTGAGGAACACCACGGGAATACCGGCGCCCGTGACTAGTACACCTAGGTGAGGAACCTTACCGGTTTGCGTTGGCTATGAGTGGCGCCATTGTGTGCGAAACACCATAGGTTTGCGTTACCTGTACTAAGTACAATACTTATGAGTAGTACCATCTTGCGTGGAACACCGTGAGTCTTCTCTACTTTTGATTAGTACCCCAACATGACATATACCATGGTTCTACTTTACTTGCGACACGTACCATTCTGTGGGGCCTTAGTCGTGGATTTTGCACCCCTGTAGACATCAAGCATCATTGTGCTTTATAAATGGTCCCTTGGTTAGTAATACTATTATTCACGACCTTGTTTTTGTGTCTGATCCACTGTTTTTTTTTTTTTTTTTTTTTTGTTGTTTTTTTTGTGGGGGGTTCATATCCATTCATTCTTCATGACATTTTTTATTTTATTTTGTTCAGTGGATTAATTTGAACTTCTGGTTATTTCATTTTGAACCATTAGGGGCCGATGACCTCGATGTTAGGCCCCTTTAAACAACAAGCATCATCATCATCATCATCATCATCAAAATATTACGCGTGAGCAATTTGCCTTCGCGCGACCTCTCGCGTTCTAAAACGGGTGTGACCTCTCGCGTGTTAATCACTATTGTCACTATTTCATGCTAAAACATGAACTTCTTTATACAAATTTTTCTGCTATCATTGATTTGTGTATGAAATGCTTTGTTTTAATTTTGAATGTGGGATCTGTTTATGACATACACTTACCAACTTTATACCATTCAGATATGTTTTTCATGACAAATAAACATATGAACAGATGATGATAAATTTTTTACACCATTGTGTATGAAAATATGCAAATTCATTGCTCATTAAATATGATCTGTTATGACAGAGTGTGTATAAAATTAAGTGCAGGCGTTAGGATCTTCCTGTGCTGTAAGTAAATGGATGTCTGCATATGGAAAGAGACCAGTTCCTGGCTTTTAATAAATAATGTTATTGGTTTTACGCCCCACCAACTACTTTTACGGTTTTTGGAGATTCCGAGGGGCTGGAATTTTGTCCCACTGGAGGTCTTGAACATGCCGGTAAACCTACTGTCACGAGGCTGGGGTATGCGAGCACCTTCAAATGCTACCAGACTGGGCCGGGATTGAACCCACAAACTTCAGCTCAGACTGCATTTCCAAAAAAGTTTCTTAAGTAAAGTCCATGAGGTTTATGGTGGCGTTCAGTGAAGTGTGGTGCTGTAGTTTTATTTTCAATTATGACCAAATCATTCATTGAAATGTTCAAATGCAAACGTTGAGGCAATTTGCTCACGCGTGACCTCTCACGCTCTTTAAAAACTCATGTAATTTTACCAGATTGTGCAAAAGAATTTATTAATTTTTTATATTGAGAATATATTTTTACTGGGTAATTATGTTAGTACTAGTTGAAAGGCAGTTAAACAGGGTACATATTTATATTTTTATCAAAGCATTCACTACAAAAGGAAAATAGCAGCTCATTAAAATATTAAGCGTGAGCAATTTGCCTTTGCGCGACCTCTCGCGCTCTAAAATGGGTGTGACCTTTCGCGTGTTAATCACTGTTGTCGCCAGCACTTGACCGCATGAGGTACTCAGCCTACCTATCTCCTGGCTTTTATTTATTGTATTTGTCCATCGGTATCTATGGAGATTGTGGATGATCAAAAACAGCCATTTTCAGTTTGTCTCCTGCATGTTCAATGCAGTTCATGTCTGGTGAATTACCTGGCCAAATCATATGATTGATACCCGCCTCTCTCATGAAGTTCCTCACTGATGCACCTCGATGGAGAGCATTGTCATCGACGAAAATGAATTCAGCACCATATTAATCCCCAAAGGGCTGTACAAATGGTCGAAGAATTCCATTGATATGTCATTGGGCAGTTAACGCCTCTTGAATTGGTATCGATGGCCATGCATATACCCAGTCCAAAACATTACACCACCATCTCCAAATGCACAAACCTCTTGAAAATGCTGGTACTTTCCACCATTGATTTCTCCACACCCTTTGTTGTGTATCTGGCGTATGTGATATCCATATTTCATCTGCAAACATGACATTTTGCCATTCATCCAGTCCCCTATTAACTGCTCCCTGTGTATGTCCACACTAGATCAATGCCACGATTCTTGCTCGGTCACACTAGGAAATACGCATTGCCCATAAGCACTAGCTGAAGCTTGTACTGCCCTGTACACACTACTACCAGTCCTCAACACAGACACTAGACAGTAACAACTGCCGAATTGTAACCAAGCAATTGAACTACTTGTGTGTATACAGTGCTCTCTACCACTTACAACATGACTACTCACATGATACCACATAATGTATTTAATCCCACAATATTCCTAACTGTAGTATAATAGTAGTATAGTATAGTATAATATAGTATAGTATAGTTTGTATAGTACAGAAATGGAAGGGAAGGGGAGGAATTAGATCTGTAATATTGATCAAGTATATTGTCATTTAACCTGGTTTTGAAGCGGGGTTGTTGAATGGTATGGACACAGCACCGGAGAAGGAGTACTGGTATAACATGAAAATACTGTATATAAATTAATGTAAAACAAAAGTAATGAAATGCAGTCAAATGAAGTCAGGTGATGCAGGTAATTTCAGGTTAGGAACTGAATTCTTAAAGGACATAGATAAAATCATTATTTGTGGATGATAATAATAATAATAATAATAATAATAATAATAATAATAATAATAATAATTGTTGTATGCAAGGAACTTGGTATACAAGGCACAACATAAAAGATTATTGCTTCAACACATTTATACAATATGTACATGAAATGGAACGAAACTTTTCTTGAAGCTTGTTGAGTTGCACAGGTTTAATGTTAATATAAGGTAGTAGGCTGAGCGCCTGAATAATATTTACATCTGTACAACTTGAGATTCCTATATACATTCAATCTTGTCTTGATGAGACAGTCTATTCAAATGAGAGAAGGTTCTTGATAGTCAAAAACTATCGGTCATTAATATAATTACAAGTGGAGCTTGTAGAGAGAGTTCGTATTAGCAAAATGCTAGTAGGATGCATATAACTTGCAAGGAACTTGCGTTTATGTTTATTTATAGCAGAATGCTATGATTGGAGTCGGAGCACTGTAGGGGACATGAGTGAGTAGCAGAATGCTTGTATGGGTGCTCGACGTGGCTACGGGATGCAGGATGAATGAGGCAATGTCCAGAGGTGAAACCTCACGGCCAGGAATCAGTCCACCTGTTCAGAACACATTTTTAAGAGGGTACCTCTGTGTCTGACTTGCGGTGTAGTCTGGTCGTTGGACACTGTAGGAGTCCTGGAGAGGTGAGAAACTTTGCTTCTTTTATAGCGCTGGCTGACGTCGCTGACGATCACGTCAGCGCACTGCAGTCTGCCTCGTGGTCTCTGGAAACATCCATGTTCGGTGGGCTGCGGAGCGTGTAGGCGTGGAGGAGACACACAATAATAATAATAATAATAATAATAATTGGGAGTGAGGTTAAGTAGGGAAAGGAAAGAAGTTGAGAAAGGGATATACTCTCTACTGGAATGGAGGACATAAGGCTAAGAAAACTTTCTCCTCAGCACTACAGCCCATGAAGAGTCATGGCCTCTGACAGTTGTAGCCCAATCTTCACGATCATCAGCACGCTTCCTCCATTTTATTCCCATCTTTCTTAAATCCTCCTCCATCTCATCCAGCCATCGTTTTTGAGTTCTTCCTTTCCATCTTCTTCCACCTGGATTTAATTTGTAAATTTTCTTGATAGACCTATCTTCTAACATTCTCTCTACATGTCGCAGCCACGTTAATCTGTTGCTTTTTATTTCAGATACAATATTTGGATGTCCATAGAGTTCTTCCAGTTCTCTGTTTTTTCTTATCCTCCTCTGTTACCCTTCATCACTGGACCAAAGATCATTCTCAGCATTTTTCGCTTCCATCTGTTCAACAGTTCTTCTGCTCTGGGCATTGTTCGATGTTTTAGAATAATATGTTACCACTAGTTGTATTACTGTACTATAAATTTTCAGCTTCAGTCTTCTACCAATGCTGCATGATCTGAGCTCTTTATACAAAGCAAAGAAAGTCCTGTTGCCTGCAGCAGCCCTCACGTTTACCTATTTCCTCTTTCATGGTCATTATCTTTCATCACCAGCACTCCTAACTTTTCACATCTCTTGTAGTTGATCCCTTTTAAATTTATGAGTTTATCTTCCATAATTATGGTCCTAGATGAGAACAAATATTGAGTTTTAGTGTTATTCACTCTTAAGTCGTATTTTTCCTGCCTCCTTTTCTAATCTGTTGTCCAGTCCTTCCTCTATGCCTTTCAATCTTCAAGAAAGCGTATCAGTGTCATCAGCATAGGCTGGATTCTGGGTTACATGATTAAAGAGAGTACCGCCTGGATTACTGACTTCCACTTTTCTCATCACATGCTCCAGAACCACATTGAAGAGCGAAGTGGACAATATGTCTCCCTGCTGCAGACCTTGGTTTACTTCAAATTCTTTAGATTTCCTTCTACTTTAACCATACATTTTATACTCCTGGGGGTAATTTGTGCCATTCTTATCAATTTAGCTGGGAACTCATGTTCATCATTGTTTGATATGGTTTCCTCCTTTTCACACTATCATAAGCCTGCTAGAAATCCACAAACAGATGATGTACAACCATAATATATTCATAGCACTTCTTCATTATTTGCCTGATATTGAAGATGTGGTCTGTTGATCTGCCCTACTGAAAGCAAAGAATGGAATGGGGTTGATAACCAACAAGATCTTCGATGAGTATGTAGATAAATTGGGGTACATAAATCATAGAATAATAAAAATACAGTTAAGGACAGAGAATGGAGTAAAGGATTTCATCCAGATGTATGCACCTCAGACTGGATGCAAAGTAGAGGATATGGACAAATTACTGGAAATGCTGGAGAGAGAAATAAAGGATGTGGAAGTGACTTTCATGGGAGACTTCAATGCAGTGGTGAGATGCAACAAAGAAAGGAATGGAAGAATTTTTTTTTTTTTTTTGCTATTTGCTTTACGTCGCACCGACACAGATAGGTCTTATGGCGACGATAGGACAGGAAGGGGCTAGGAGTGGGAAGGAAGCGGCCATGGCCTTACTTAAAGTACAGCCCCAGCATTTGCCTGGTGTGAAAATGGGAAACCACGGAAAACCATTTTCAGGGCTGCCGACAGTGGGGTTCGAACCTACTATCTCCCGAATACTGGATACTGGCCGCACTTAAGCGACTGCAGCTATCGAGCTCGGTAAAAATGGAAGAAGTAGTTGGACCTTTTGAATATGGAAGGAGGAATGATGAGGGAGAGAAGTTAGTGGATTTTTATGTGAGAAATGGTTTAAGTGTGGGCAATACATGATTCAGGCAGATTACAAGACGTGGATGGGAAAACAGGACAAATATAGTAATTATTACTTCTTGATGGAAAGAGCAAATCATAGATTTGTTAGATGTAACAGTCTTGCCAGAAGTAGCCTTTGATGGACACCTTGGAGTAGTGGTAGCAAAATTGAAAGTGGGAAAAATAGTGAAAACGAAAGAAAAGAGAGAAGAAAATAAAAGTATGGATATTAAAACATATGGAACTAAAGAAAAATGCCAAAATAAATTAAAGAACATGTATGCATAACTGAGGGGGAGAGTGTGGAAGTGGAATGGAACATGTTGAAGAAGCCATTTATAAAATAGAGACCCAATGGTGGAGTGAAAGGGTAAAGGAAGCAGTGAACCATTAGAAGAGAGCATGGTAAGTATTTAATAGGGATGAAATGGAAGAAAGTAGAGGGAACTATCAGGAAATGTAAAAAAGGTAAAAGAAGGTAATAAGTGAAGCAAACAAGAAAGGCTGGGAAAGAAGATGTGCATAGCTGTAAAAGGATAATATATAGCCTTGTAAGAAGGAAGAGTCTACACACAGCTGGTGAAAGGGAAAAAGTTGGAAGGATTACTTTAACTCCTGTATGTGAGGAGGAGTGTATATGAGACGATAGTGGTGTAGTATGAGGAGACATAATCTGAAAGTGAAATCTCAAAAGAAGACATGAAAACTGCTATCAAAGGAATGAAAGTGGGGAAGAGCAAGAGAAATCGAAGGTAGGTGGAAATATAAAAGCAGTCACAACCATTGATCTCCAGTGGTTGTATAGGCTATTTAGATGTATTTGGATAGAAAAATCTGTACTGAATGACTCAGTAAAGGTGTAATAATACCTGTATTTTAGAAAGGGGGAACAAGAAATAGTGTGATAATTATTGATGAATTACATTCTTATCTCATGTAGCAAAAATATTTGAAGGGGTACTAGAAAAGAGAATGAGAAGAAAGGTGGAAGGACAATTGCAAAAGAGCAATATGGCTTTTGAAATGGAAGATCATTATGAGGTAGTTAATGGGAAAACATTGGAAATACGGAAGAGATATGATTATCACATTCCTTGATTTAGAAAAGGTTTATGAAAATATACCCAGAGCAAAGGTATGGAATGTAATGCAACTGAAAGGATTTGGAAAACAGGTGATAGGATATGTGCAAGCTATATAAAAATGCTCTTGTAGCAGTGTCCAGACACATGTGGGGAGGACAGAGTGGTTTTGGAATGAAACTGGACTGTGACAAGGAAGTGTGCTGTTATCACTGGTTTTCCTAATGGTTATGGGTGAAAATGTGAAGGAGACAAATGTAAAATATGGGGAGCTTGAGGCGAAGGTAATGTTTGCAGATGATATTTTGGCGTGGAAAGCAAACAGAGGGGAAGTACAAGGGAAACTTGACATGAACTTAGATTATTGAAAATTATGCATTGAAAATCGGCATGGAAAAATTAAGACATTGGTATTGACAAGAGGAGAAAGGGAGGGAAAACAAATTACAAAAATAAAGAGACGAAACCTTGAAATTGTGGAGAGCCTCAAGAAGTACTTGGGATTCAGACTGATGCAGGATGCAGGGCTGGACATGAAGATCAGTAAAAGGATTCAACAGGGAAGTGCATTCAACCAGAGTGTGAGGGACCTGGTGTGGAGGAAAGAAGTGCCAATGAAGTGTAAAGAGGTGGTGTATAATATATACTACTGCCCAATACTGACATATGCAGCAGAGACCTGGACACACAGACAGGAGAATAAGATCCAGCCAGTGAAATGAAATATTTAAGAAGTATGATAGGAAAGACAAGAAAGGGCAGAGTAAGAAATGAGGACATCAGGAAGGAAATTAGAGTGGAAAAGCTTTACAACAGAATGGAGAGGGATAAACTCAGGGTTAGGACATGTTAAGAGGTGGAAGAGGGAAGGATACTGGGGTGGATGCTGGAGACCCTGTTGCTACTCCAACCACTACTCTTATACCTTCATCTCCTTCACACAATATACATAACATTTGTTTGAGCGCCAGTTGCTTTTAAAAGAAAAACAACAAAATTTGGTAGAGCATACCTCTTAGATCAATTATCTCAAGGCGTGAGGTGATAAACTCACATATCTGGCAATATACAGGGATATGGATCAGGACAATATTAAATTACTGTTGCATTTCCACAAATGAGGATTGTACATGGAACTGGAATCACTTATTATAATTAAAATAAAACTGAGTTTATGACTATAATTTACGTCACAATGAACAAGCATTAACGTCTTTTAATTTAACAAAACAGTATATCTAGTGAGATTTGCGGTAATATGAAAAAGAAAATTTAATCTAAACAAAAAAGCTATTGGCATGAACTTGAAGTGAGATGTGATATCGCCGCTGATTACATTCTTCTTCATGTTATGAATGCATAACATGTCTGATGCTTTAATTACCTGATGTCTGCATACACCGCTGTTGAACTTCAAATTCCAGGGAAAACCTATGAGCTGAAGTCGGGAGCCGTCTGCTGTTATCTTCTTATATAACAAGGAGTTGGCCTACATACCATTTACGCGTGTAGGGAGCTCCAATGTAATTACGTCCACTCAATATATTATAAGAAATTGTAAAATATTACTGAAACATCTTGTGAAGTCCATCCTCACAAGAAGATGATGTTTCTTTATCAGCATAGTACTCGTCTCTGCTCGGATACAACCACCACTTGTAGACCACCTCGATTATTACTTCTTCAAACACAACTCTTAGCTCTGACCATCACTCTAAGACCACTTCTTCCATTTGATACATCTGACTGATACATATGATCTGATAGATATGATACCTCTCACCACCGTTGCCTCGACTTTTATAACCTCGCGATGACGACTCATCTCCCTACTCTCTGTTCATCCCTTCCACTTCAACATACAGTAGCTGGCGAATACTGACACTTGGTCGCAATCACGTGCCCACGCACTGATGTCATCCGTCATGTGTCGTATAAGCGTACCCAAGCGGATTACAGTGACTATGCGGCATGAGTCACCGGAAAACCTACTTGCATATAACATTCTCAGTTAAACATAGCCTCGATTGCAAAATACTCTGCCAACACATCTGCCTAGAGTTACAAGCCACAGAATGACTATATCAAACCAACAAATCTCACTTACTAATATACAGCATAATTACAAACATATTCACTTAACCTATGATTAAATACAATAATATGCGTGATACCTAATTATTACAGTCTAAATGATGAGAAACAGAATATAAAATCTAATGAATTGGGTTAATAATGATGATAATAATAATAATAATAATAAATACTGAATGGAATCTGTAACCCTGTTGTACGGTTACAACCCAGATGGGAGGAGGGCAGGAGGGAGATCTGGACTATGATGGTTGAAAATGATCAATAATAGTATAATTAGAAGAAACCTAGATTGGATCACAGTTAGGACGACCAAAGATGGTTGGATAGAGGAAGATGGAAAGGTGTTGTAAACATTCCATTGCAGCAGGAGCTGGGTGATGAATATGGATCAATAAATAATATTAATGATGCTAGGAGTAAGGAGGACAAAATGTGCCCTAGCTCAATCAAGGAAGGCCTTTGTTAAGAAGAAAGTTGCTTACCACAAATGGAAATATGCATATTAAAAGGATGTTTCAGAACACATTCATATGTAGCACAGCATCATATGGAAGTGAAAAATGGAATGTAGCTGGTATAGATAGGGAGAAGGGTTGTATGCGACATGGATAGATTAGATTTTAAATGAAAATATACCAAACATAGTAGCGTTCGTTATGAAGAATCTGAACTGGAACACAATCTGGGTAGCTGGCAGCCTGCTAACCTACATTTCATCTTAAACAGTTCTCACACACACACACACACACACACACACACACACACACACACACACACACACACACACACACTTACCATGATGCTGTATAGAAAAGATGCCCAATTGTATATCCTGTGGTTGCTTCACATGCTGACAAAGATATTTACATGCTGTCACAACAGACCTCCACCAGCCTATAATGTTGACTACAGCATGATAATACAACAATGTATAGCTCCTATTGTCCACTGCAGTTGAGTGGGACATCTAGTAAAAATGTGAGGTGCTGGTGACTCTTGTAGCAAATAGTAAAAGCTGTATTTCATCCATGCGTTGCGAGTCGCCATTGCCTCATTTTATAAGGTAGTTGTTAAACATATACCTATGCCATAGAACATTATAGATACCCTCTATGACTCACTGTTGTGCTGTTATGCAAAGTTATCACTGTAATAAAACTTGTTTTTTCCAGCACCACATTCTAGTGCTGTACGAGTCACATGTGAATTGCAAAGCAGTGAAAGTGTTAAATACACTTCCTTTCATTTACATACAATACACCACACTATCAACCAGAACAGAAACATGCAGTAGTGAATACATCCCACGGTATATGGTTGGCGTCTGGGAGGACATCCGGCCGTAAAACTGGCCACCTGCACATCATGTGCTGACCTCAATAAAATGGGGAAAAGACCAGGAGGAACATGAGGAGAGTTTTGTAGGATTAAATGCATAAAGATGGAGAGGTTAGCAAAGGATGAGGCAACATGTAGTTGGTGAATCAAACGAATGTGGTTGAGGACAATGAGGATGAAGGTAACTGCTGCTGCTTCTGCTACTATCACCACCCAATTTCCACTTCAGTGAGTGTGATGGAACTACTACCTCTATAATTAAGGTTCCAAAAGCCAGGCTGAATTGCTCAGATGGTGGAGCTCTGGCCTTCTGAGCTCAAGTTGGCAGGTTCGATCCTGGCTCTGTCCTTTGGTGCCCAAATACATCAGCTTCATGCCGGTAGATTTACTGGCATCTTCGTGTCCCCGAAAACCATAAAAGTAGTTAGTGGGATGCAAAATCAATGGCATTATTATTAATAATAATGGTTCGTGGTTGTAGTCATGTCCTAGTTCGTGAACCATGGGCAATGGCTGACTGGCCTAGTAAGTGGTCCTGAGAATCGGGATACCAGTTGCTATGGAATGGGAGTGGGCATCTCGGACATATTCTGAGTCATGGCCCTCCTTGAGCTCAAGCGGCTAGGACTATACAATCCACTGGTGGTCCCTAACCCACTAGAGGAGAGATCCTTAATTGGACTATATGTAAGTAGGGTAGCAACCTGCTTCACAAATTTACCAAACTCAGAAACATTTTTTAAGGAAGCCTTGGACCTGTGGGAGTAACGGAGTCTCACTCCCATTTGACAGGCAAGGGACTCCTTGGAAACAACTTGACGAACGAAATGGAATTTGATGGGGAACTATCAATATTAATGGGGCTTATGGAAGAAAGAAAGTAGAACTGGCTGAGTCAGCAAAGAGGATGCATCTGGATGTGCTAGGAGTAAATGATACTCGGGTAAGGGGATATAACGAGGAAGAGATAGGAGATTATAAAGTGTACTTCACGGGTATTAAAAAGGGAAGTGCAGAGTGTGGGGTAGGGTTGTTCATCAGGAATACTATTGCATGCAACATAGTTTCTGTTAGACACATAAATAAGTAAATAATGTGGGTAGATTTGGAAGTTAGAGGAATTAGGACAAGAATTGTCTCAGTATATTCACCATGTGAGTGGGCAGACGAGGATGAAGTTGACAAGTTTTATAAGGCATTGAGTGACATTGAGTCAGGGTCAACAACAAGGATAGGATAGTGCTAATGGGCGATTTCAGTGCGAGAGTTGGAAATAGAACTGAAGGATACGAAAGGATGATTGGTAGATGTGGGGAAGATATGAAAGTTAATGAGAATGGCAAGCGTTTGCTGGACTTCTATGCTAGTATTCATTAAGCAGTTACGGATACATTCTTCAAGCATAAGGCTATTCACTGCTACACATGGGAGGGAAAGGGTACCAAATCCATAATAGACTGTATCTTAACCGACTTCGAATTCAGGATCTGATAGGAATGTACAGGTTTTACGGAGATTTTTTGATGATACAGACCACTACCTGATCTGTAGTAAACTAAGTATCTCTAGGCCTAGGATAGAGAGAGTGAAATCTGCCTGCAAACAAATAAGGGTAAAAAAATCCCCAGGACGAGGAAATTAGACAGAAGTACATGGATATGATCAGTGAAAAGTTCCGAACAGTGGATAGTAAGCAGGTTCACGATATAGAAAGAGAATGGGAGGCATACACGGGAAGGAAGCGGCCGTGGCCTTAATTAAGGTACAGCCCCAGCATTTGCCTGGTGTGAAAATGGAAAACCATCTTCAGGGCTTCCGACAGTGGGATTTGAAACCACTATCTCCCGGATGCAAGCGCACAGCTGTGCACCCCTAACCGCATGGCCAACTCGCCTGGTAAGATGGGAAAAGCGAACATCTTGGTGGAATGATGAAGTGAGAGCAGCTTGTAACATACAAAGGCGACATATCAGAAATGGTTCCAACCAAGGGTTGGTGCAGATGGATTTGTACGTAGATGAAAGAAACATAGCGAAACAAGTAGTTGTTGAATCCAAAAAGAAGTCATGGCAAGAGGTTGGGAATAACCTGGGAAGGCTAGGTCAAGCAGCAGGAAAACTCATGATCCCAGGGAATCACAGATGGAGGAAATATTTTGAAAACCTTTTCAACATAAAAGGAAATATTCCTGGTGATGTCACGAACAACTGAGCTCGTGGAGAGGAGGAAAATGCTGTTGGTGAAATTATGCTCGAGGAAGTGGAGTAAGGTGGTAAATAAACTCCGTTGTCATCAAGCAGCAGGAATAGATGAAATTACACTTGAAATGAAGTATAGTGGGAAGGCAGGGATGAAATGGCTTCATAGAGTAATAAGATTAGCATGGAGTGTTGGTAAAGAGCCTTAAGATCGGAGAAAAGCAGTAATTGCTCCTATCTATTAGCAAGGGAACAGGAAGGATTGCAACAACTATAGAGGTATCTCATTGATTATTATACCAGGCAAGGTATTCACTGGCAACTTGGGAGGGTGTGATCAGTGGTTGAGAGGAAGTTGGATAGGGAGACCAAGACGACAATGGTTAGACTCGGTTTCTAACGATTTAAAGATAAGAGGTATAGAACCAAATGAGGCCACAGCACTAATTGCAAATAGAGGATTGTGGTGATGTTTAGTAAATTGACAGAGGCTTGCAGGCTGAACCTTGAAAGGCATAACTGTCTATAATGATGTATGTATATAATAATAATAGTAATAATCCAAGAAGTGAAATGAGGGTTGTATTATATTGACAGCAAAGTTTTGGTATACATCATACACTCATGGTAATAAAGTTCCTTTGCTAAATTCCACACAAACCAAGCAAGCTGGCTACACTGTTCGGGTCAAATGACTATGAGCTTGCATTCAGGAGGTGGTGGGTTGGGTTGCAATCCCACTTGATATAGCCCTGAAGATGGTTTTTCCGTGCTTTCCCATTTTCACACCATGCAAATACTGGGGCTGTACCTAAATTAAGGCTACGACTGCTCCTTTCCCAATCCTAGCTCTTTCCCATCCTTGTGTCACTGACAACCTTTTGTGTTAGTTTGACATTAAACCACTAGCAAAAGAAAAGTTCACGAAGTTTTTAAAATTAACATTTTGTCATGAACTACTGTGTAGTATTTGTAATGAATTCACTACAATGCATTCTGAAAGGATAAAGTAAAATTATTGATGGAACTTTTAAAATAAATTTGCATATCTCCAGTTTTTATATAAAGTAAAGTTGTTGAGGTGTTACTGCAAGAAGTTTCTTATCCATTTTTATATACTTGATAATTACTTTTACACAGACATTTCATTTAGGGAGTTCAAATGTAGGTACATCGCTAGCATGTTCTGCCTTGTCGACCAGCACAACCAAGATACAGTGTGTTACCAAAGTGATGCTACTTGAAGTAAGTTGTAAAACTTACCTTAAGGAAGGTGGTGGCCCTGCTGCCCTAAATAGTGCTCACCTACTTAAACACATTCTTGTAAACAAATTTGAGCTTGTCTGGAGGAATTCTACCAATGTCATGTCGAATGTTATACTTCAGTTCTTGTGATGTAAGGGTGCTCGATTTTTACTCTTGCCTATTGGATTTTCCCTTATTCCCCATATTTTAAAGTTACAAGATGTAAGATCTGTGTACTTCTTAAAGTTCACAAATAATCGCATATCATCTTTCTTCATACATTTCATTTCATACTGATACAGAATCAAATGCTGAGTAATATATCTGAATCTGGTTTAAATCACCCAGTAATTATAGGCAATGGCACCCCCACATCACACTACCTGTTCAGATGGTGTAACACTCCAGAATGAACCTTGGATTGTGCACTTTCTAGAGCAATTCCATTCCTGGATTTGATGGTCATCAGTATCCACACAACAATTTGATTTCCATTCCACAAGAGACTATATTTCCTACTCACAACATATGAATCTGCTGTTGGTGTTAATGGGAGATGCTGAGAAGATAGAGCTTGTTTTGCAAGATGCCTGCTATACTAGTTGCCACAAGATTATTCAGGACATGTCTGTGGATGGTGAACAAAAATACCCTTGGATTGGTTACTAATTGTCGGACAATGAGACAGGTAGTCTGGCCGATGTCTTCCAGAGCCTTTTTTGATGCATCTACTTCATCATATTCCCACTGTTCCCAACTCTGTAGCACAGTGTAGTCAGAACATCCCATTTAGTGGCAAATCAGCTGGAATGACCAACCTATCTCCCTTAGTCTGACAATATGACTTCTCTCAAACTCTCCCAGTTGTTGAAAACATTGTTGAATGTGCTCTTGTGGCATTCTGCATCCTTATTCACCTGTGAAATTACCCTTATGACTGGTTTCTCCAATGACTCGTGCTTTTAACTTGAGTTGTGCTATAAGAATATTTACCCTCCTGGGTGTCTTCCATGAATGCAATTGACACAGAAGTGGAATCGGTGATGCAACAGTCTACAAGCTTATGATGTCTTTCCACTGTTTGTTTTGCTTGTGCAATTTTTCTTGCAATTGGGTGTACATAGTTATGGACACCATGATGCATGTTCTCCAACATACATTAGTTGATGCACAAGGGTGAATATCTACCTTGAATATATTGGCATCAGACAAGAAGGACATTCCAGGAATAATTAATGAACAAGGGGAGTGTGTATGTGAGGATCTTCAAAAGGCAGAAGTATTCAGTCAGCAGTATGTAAAGATTGTTGGTTACAAGGATAATGTCGAGATAGAGGAACAGACTAAGGCCAAAGAAGTATTAAAATTTACATATGATAACAATGACATTTACAATAAGATACAAAAGTTGAAAACTAGAAAAGCGGCTGGAATTGATCAGATTTCTGGGGATATACTAAAGACAATGGGTTGGAATATAGTACCATATCTGAAGTACTTATTTGATTATTGTTTGGTCGAAGGAGCTATACCAGATGAATGGAGAGTTACTATAGTAGCCCCTGTGTATAAAGGAAAGGGTGATAGACATAAAGCTGAAAATTACAGGCCAGTAAGTTTGACATGCATTGTATGTAAGCTTTGGGAAGGCATTCTTTCTGATTATATTAGACATGTTTGTGAAATTAATAACTGGTTCAATAGAAGGCAATTCGGTTTTAGGAAAGGTTGTTCCACTGAAGCTCAACTTGTAGGATTCCAGCAAGATATAGCAGATATCTTGGATTCTGGAGGTCAAATGGACTGTATCGCGATTGACATGTCTAAAGCATTTGATAGGGTGGATCATGGGAGACTACTGGCAAAAATGAGTGCAATTGGACTAGACAAAAGAGTGACTGAATGGGTTGCTATATTTCTAGAAAATAGATCTCAGAGAGTTAGAGTAGGTGAAGCTTTGTCTGACCCTGTAATAGTTGAGAGGGGAGTTCCTCAGGGCAGTGTTATCGGACCTTTATGTTTTCTTATATATATAAATGATATGAGTAAAGGAGTGGAATCGGAGGTAAGGCTTTTTGCGGATGATGTTATTCTCTATAGAGTGATAAATAAGTTACAAGGTTGTCAGCAACTGCAACGTGACCTCGAAAATGTTGTGAGATGGACAGCAGGCAATGGTATGTTGATAAACGGGGCTAAAAGTCAGGTTGTGAGTTTCACAAATAGGAAAAGTCCTCTCAGTTTTAATTACTGCGTTGATGGGGTGAAAGTTCCTTTTGGGGATCATTGTAAGTATCTAGGTGTTAATATAAGGAAAGATATTCACTGGGGTAATCACATAAATGGGATTGTAAATAAAGGGTACCGATCTCTGCACATGGTTATGAGGGTGTTTAGGGGTTGTAGTAAGGATGTAAAGGAGAGTGCATGTAAGTCTCTGGTAAGACCCCAACTAGAGTATGGTTCCAGTGTATGGGACCCTCACCAGGATTACCTGATTCAAGAACTGGAAAAAATCCAAAGAAAAGCAGCTTGATTTGTTCTGGGTGATTTCCGACAAACGAGTAGCGTTACAAAAATGTTGCAATGTTTGGGTTGGGAAGAATTGAGAGAAAGAAGAGGAGTTGCTCGACTAAGTGGTATGTAATACCAATATAATGGTCCGTTATTGGACATTATAAATTTTCCAGCTAACTCATTCTTGGTTGCCTGCGTTTCGCCCTCGTGTGCTAAGTTAGGCTCGTCAGTTGGGACTTAGCACACCACCCAAGACGCAAGGCTAGTGCATACCGTGGAGGCCACTGCATAGGCTATTTGAAGCCACCAGCAGTGCCAATGCACTATGAGAGCTATGTCTCATTTCCAAAAATAGATGCCTGCCTGGCCATCATATGATGTAGATGTTGATTCCCATGGGGAACCTAAATTAGGCCATCATATGATGTAGAATGAGTTAGCTGGAAAATTTATAATGTCCAATAACGGACCATTATATTGGTATTATAAATTTACTCATTCGGGACAAATAATTTAGGTTCCCCATGGGAATCAACATCTACATCATAAGTGGTATGTTCCGAGCTGTCAGCGGAGAGGTGGCGTGGAATGACATTAGTAGACGAATAGGTTTGAATGGCGTTTATAAAAGTAGGAAAGATCACAATATGAAGATAAAGTTGGAATTCAAGAGGACAAACTGGGGCAAATATTCATTTATAGGAAGGGGAGTTAGGGATTGGAATAACTTACCAAGGGAGATGTTCAATAAATTTCAAATTTCTTTGAAATCATTTCGAAAAAGGCTAGGAAAGCAACAGATAGGGAATCTGCCACCTGGGCGACTGCCCTAAATGCAGATCAGTATTGATTGATTGATTGATTGATTGACATTTGGTGATGAATGGGAATTTAGAGTAAAATGAACTAAACACAGTGGCAGTTCTAAAAATTTCATGTAACTCTCTATTTCGTGCATCCTGAAAAATCTTCAGATAAGAGTGTATTTTTCTGTAGAATGAACAACTGAATGCTGCCTTGATTTTGCCATAAAATGTGCATCATGTTTCAGTCCTAAAATTATCAGTGAACTGTTGGACATAACTGACAATTCTTTCATGAACAATGGGATATGTTATTCATAGATTTGATGCAAAGCGTGGGTATCAGAGGAATAATTATGGGTCATATATTTAACCAAATTGTGATAAATAAAACATAAGTGTGTTGTATTTTCCATTTTAGGTTGGTAGAGAAACAATTAACAGCAGTGATGATGCCATTTTGAAACAAGATATGCCTTCTGCCTTGGTGCGAGTTGAGGGTGCATCCAAGTTGCTAGAAGAAGCTTCTGCTATGCTTAAGGTTGATCCCTTCAGTGGACCTGCACGGTAAAGTAAAACTTTCTTTTATTCATATTAATCTTCGGATACATCATCCATTTTCAAGTAGAAAAGTTGTTACGTGAGAACTACGTAATTGTTAGCAAAGAAAGCTAAATCATGGAACCTCGTCATTTAGTTTGAAGGAACATGTACAGTAGGCTACATAAAAGCTCTAGGACTTGCACTGTGATATGTATAATCTAAAACTGTGAGGTTTTCAGTCTGTTGAAACTAATCATATCTTCTTTTGGGGGGTGAAATCTGTTATTAAATGTTTTTTGTTCTATTTAGCCTGAATTACCAGGCGAGTTGGCCATGTGGTTATGGGCGTGCGGCTGTGAGCGTGCATCCAGGATATAGTGGGTTCAAACCCCACTGTCGCAGCCCTGAAGATGGTTTTCCGTGGTTTCCCATTTTCACACCAGGCAAATGCTGGGGCTATACCTTAATTAAGGCCACGGCCGCTTCCTTCCCAGGCCTTCCTATCCCATCGTCGCCATAAGACCTATCTGTGTCGGTGCGACGTAAAACAAATAGCATTTTAAAAAAAAGAGAGTGGAAAGATGGAAAGTTGATGGGGCAAGGTCAGAGTAATACGCAGAATGAGGAAGAGCTTCCCAGCCAAGTTCAGCAATCACACCTTTGGTCAGTTGCGCTGTGTGCGGACAAGCGTTATCATGGAGCAATAAGACTGGTTGTTGTTTTTTGTTGTCGATAACAACAGAAAACCTTCTAAGCTGGTCACTATACACAGCAGAGGTAATTGTTACGTTTTTCGGAAGTAGTTCATGGTGAAGAATGCCATCTTTGTTCCACCAAACACACATGATTTTTTGTGGATGGGCACTGTTCTTGACACGGGGAGTTGCTTTTTTTGATGGACTGAGCCACTCTTTCCTCTTCTTCATGTTGACATACCGGCACCATTTCTCGTCACTGGTGACAGTGTTCGAAAGAATGCTTCGTGCCTATCACAAGCCAACCAATGCCGGGCAAGCAATGACAAACAGATGTTTACTCGTTGATTTTTTGTTACTGTCACTTAGCACGTGTGGTACCCATATACCCAATTTCTGTACCTTATCCATCAAATGCAAATGGTGTACAATAGTTGACTGATCACATTTAAAAACGTGCACCATTTCCAGCGTTGTTTGACGAGGATTCTCATGAAGCAATTCATTCCAGTGATTTTTGTCAAATCCTGAAGGTCTTCCAGAACGTGGATCATCAAACAAGTCAAACCGTCCTTCTCAAAAGCGGGTAAACCATTTTCGTGTTTTTCTTTCAGCAGTTGCTTCATTCCTGTACACTTCACAAATTGTTCTTGCAGCTCCTGCTGCACTGGATCCTTGGCTAAACTCAAAGATTAAAATGTGTCGGAAATGCTCACTTTTCTCAACTTGACATTCCATATCCGTTTGTCTGAAATATATACAAATAATACGTTCACAATCAAGAAAACCTGTGTTTCACAACACACAAACTCCAAACTCAGTTAAAACAACAAAATAAGGATAAGCAATCCCTTCACGCCACATTGTTGCCAACCCAAAAAAATACCGCACGAACTTATACATCGACCCTATGTATAAAATAACATGTCCTGACTGACTGACTGACTGACTGACTGACTGACTGATTCATCATCGCAGAACCAAAACTACTGGACATAAAGAAATGAAATTTTGGGGATACATTTATATTACAACGTAAATGCTCACTAAGGGAGGATTTTTGGATATTCTGTCATTAAGAGGGTGAAAAGGGGGTTGAATTTTTAAAATGAGTGTATCTATATCTAAAAAACTGAACAGTTCAAAGACGTGAAAGTTGGTATTTGGAATCTCTTTTAACCGTTGATTACTAAGCTTTCGTCTGCCGGACGATGCGCGCGGATATTAATAGCACCCCCTTCCCCCTACAGCAAAGATATTTGCTTCACTTTCTCTCTAGCTTCCTTTGTGTGAGTAGAGAACAATTGTGTCACTGTACGTTGCTTCATTCCTTTTCTACAGGGAACCCATCTGAGGTACGAATGCTTAGTGACGTTACTTTTATATTTTATATGTAGTTGAGCATTTATTTATCTATTTATTTATTTATTTATTTTATTCATTCTAAAAATAAACAATAGCTTATTGCACACTGTGACAATGAGTACTTCCATTATTAACATCGGAATATATAATTTCATTGTTACGTTCTCATTAGCTGTAAGGAATGCAACCATGGATAATTGATTTACCTCCGTCCCATTGGCTGAAGACCTTTTGAAACCACCATACTCTCTGACAGTTGTAGGAACAATAAGAAAGAATAAACGCGAGATACCTCCTGAGCTCCTTGAAGTGAAGAAGCGAAAAATCGGCACGTTGATGTTTTGTTTTGATGGACCAAAAACTCTTGTATCGTAAAAACCAAAGCAAGGGAAAGTTGTTGTTCTGCTATCCACTACTCACAAGGACATAGAAATAAGGGATAACAGCGGCAAACCTGCAGCATTTGAATTTTATAATGAAACAAAAGGTGCAACAGACTCTTTCATAAAAATGTGTTGCAGCATGTACTGCAGTAGAATGACCCAGCACTGGCCTCTGTGTGTATTCTTCACTATGATCAATATGTTCTTAGTGAATAGATATATTTTGTTCTGCCACAACATCCTCCGAAAGGGAGGAAAACCTATCTCGAGAAAGGCATTCGCGCAGCAGTTAAGCAGTGACCTGATTAGACCTCACCTCACTTTGCAGCGGTCATTACGTGGTATGATCTGCAAGATCCTCAATGAAAATCGTATAGTACACAGGCCAGACCAAGCACAACTTGGCAAAAAGAAAATATTTGCATTTTGTCCCTCAAAGCTACGAAGAATGACATGGTTTTATTGTACTGTTTGCTATCGAGCCATGTGCGGTGACCACCAATCAATGTGTGCTGAGTGTTGAAATGACAAGACTTTGTGGAAAATAGAAAAATCTGTCAGTACATAGAATTTATTACATGCTGGGTTAATTATTAACTTTTAAATAAAGTAATTGTAAGATTTATGGAAGGTTTTTTTTTTCCGTAGTCTCGTTGACGAATGCTTAGTGAGAGCATACTTCATAGACAAGCTTGGTAATCTAGGGTTAAAAATAAGGTAACACATATTTTTTTGTTTTTTGGAAAATCCTGTTAAGAGGGACGAAAATGGTGAAAAAGTGGTTGTATATCTTTTATGAGGACACTTATATCTCAAAAATTGAAGATGTTACAGTCATGAAAATTGGTATTTGGAATCTCCTCTAAAAATAAAGAAACACGTATTTCTTTGTTTTTGGAAAAATCTACGTGAGGGTAGGTGAACTGGAGTGACAAAGGGGGTTAATTTTTAAAATGAGTATGTCTACAGTATATCTCAAACATAGCGTGTTACGGACATGAAAATTGCTATCTGGAAACTTCTTTAAAGGTATACGAACATGCATAATTTGTTTTCGGAAAATCCACTTAAGGGGAGTGAATTTTTAAAACGAGCATATCTACAGTAGCATATCTCAAGAACTTGACATATTACAGATGTGAAAATCGGTATTTTCAATCTTTTTAAAAAATAAAGTAACATATTTTTTGGTTTTCAGAAAAAAACACAAGAGGGGTTGAATTATTTTTATTAGGATACTGATGTTTCAAAAACTGAAGATGTTATAGACATGAAAATTTGTATTTGGAATTTTCTTTAAAGAAAAACATATTTTTGTTTTCGGAAAATCCTCTTAAGGGGGTGGGGTGGGTGAAAAGAAGTGAAGAAAGTGTTGAATTCTTTTTATGGGGATACTTATGTATTTAACACTGAAAATGTTACAGATGTGAAAATTGGTATTTGGAATCTCCTGTAAAAGTAAAGAAACACGCATAATTTGTTTCCTGAAAATCCACTTACGGGGAAGTGTAAAAACGGTGAATTTTTAAAATGAGCATATCTACAGAATATCTCAAAAACATATTACGGACTTATAAACTGATATTTTTAATCTCTTTCAAAAATAAAGTAACATGTATTTTTTGTTTTCGGAAAAAAAGGGGTTGAATTATTTTTATGAGGATATTTATATATCAAACACACAGTTCAAAGAAAACTAGGGGGACATGTTTTCGAACGTATGCCATGGTCCACATACCTCACACCCAACATAGTTGGAGATGTGTGGGATCTGGTAAATGCAGCACGGGTGGAGTTTAAGGAAGCGGAGATTGTTATCAGTGGAATATTGTGTGGGAGGGATACTGGGGATTTAAATGAGACTATGGAGTGGGTCTGTGGGAAACTGCGAGTGAAATTTCTAGATCCTAATGGGTGGATAGGAGATAGTGATCTGCGCTCAGATGGCTTTCACTTAAACTGCAGTGGTACATATAAGTTAGGAAATTTGTTTGGAAGGGTTATAGCAAGGTACATTCAGGGAAACGGGGTGGCCTAGGGAGTGGTGATAAGGGAATGGAACTGGAAATCAAGTAGGCATGACATAAAAATTTTAGTGTTGGAACTTTAGAAGTATTGTAAGGAAAGGAATAGAATTAAGTAATTTAATAGATACATACGTACCAGATATTGTAATAGGAGTTGAATCATGGCTGAGAAATGATATAATGGATGCACAAATTTTCTCACGGAACTGGAGTGTGTATCATAGAGATAGGATAGGAATGGTGGGTGGGGGAGTATTCATTCTGGTGAAAGAAGAATTTGTAAGCTACGAAAAAGTTAAAGATGAGAAACATGAAATTTCAGGTGTAAGGCTCATTTCTAAAGATAATAGGCAACTTGATATCTTTGGAGAGTACAGACCGGGAAAGGGTAGCGCTGACACGGATTCAGAATTATTTGATAAGATAATCAGCTATGTGGGGAAACGACATGGAAAGGAATGTGATTGTAGCGGGAGATCTGAATTTACCAGGTGTCAGTTGGGAAGGAAATGCGAATGACAGGAAACATGACCAACAAATGGCAAATAAGTTAATATGGGAAGGAAGCTGATTCAGAAAGTGATGGAACCAATTAGAGGGGAAAATATCCTGGATGTGGTGCTGGTAAAACCAGATGAACTCTATAGAGAAACCGAAGTAATAGATGGTATTAGTGATCATGAAGCTGTTTTTGTCGTACTTAAAAAAAAATGTGATAGAAAGGAAGGTCTTAAAAGTAGGACTGTTAGGCAGTACCATGTGGCTGATAAAGCAGTCATGAGGCAGTTTCTAAAAAGCAATTATGATCGGTGGATGATGGTAAATAAAAATGTAAACGGACTCTGGGATTGGTTTAAAGCAATTGTTGAGGAATGTGAAAACAGGTTTTTACCTTTAAAGGTTGTAAGGAATTGTAAGGACCCACCTTATTATAATAGAGAAATAAAGAGATTAAGAAGGAGGTGCAGATTGGAAAGAAATAGTTAGAAATGGCTGTGGAAGTAGGGAGAAATTGAAGGAACTTACTAGGAAATTGAATCTAGCAAAGAAGGCAGCTAAGGATAACATGATGGTAAGCATAAGTGCCAGTCATACAAATTTTAGTGAAAAATGGAAGGGTATGTATAGGTATTTTAAGGCAGAAACAGGTTCCAAGAAGGACATTCCAGGAATAATTAATGAACAAGGGGAGTGTGTATGTGAGGATCTTCAAAAGGCAGAAGTATTCAGTCAGCAATATGTAAAGATTGTTGGTTACAAGGATAATGTCCAGATAGAGGAGGAGACTAATGCTAAAGAAGTATTAAAATTTACATATGATAACAATGACATTTACAATAGATACAAAAGTTGAAAACTAGAAAAGCAGCTGGAATTGATTAGATTTCTGGGGATATACTAAAGACAATGGTTTGGGATATAGTACCATATCTGAAGTACTTATTTCATTATTGTTTGGTTGAAGGATCTATGCCAAATGAATGGAGAGTTACTATAGTAGCCCCTGTGTATAAAGGAAAGGGTGAAAGGACATAAAGCTGAAAATTACAGGCCAGTAAGTTTGACATGTGTTGCATGTAAGCTTTGGGAAGGCATTCTTTCTGATTATATTAGACATGTTTGCAAAATTATAACTAGTTTGATAGAAGGCAATTCGGTTTTAGGAAAGGTTATTCCACTGAAGCTCAACTTGTAGGATTCAGGAGGTCAAATGGACTGTATCGCGATTGATGTGTCTAAAGCATTTGATAGGGTGGATCATGGGAGACTACTGGCAAAAATGAGCGCAATTGGACTAGACAAAAGAGTGACTGAATGGGTTGCTATATTTCCAAAAAATAGTTCTCAGAGAATTAGAGTAGGCGAAGCGTAATTGTCTAGTGTTACTCCTAGCCTCTACAAGAGGCTAGGAGTAACACTAGACAATTACGCAGCAGAAAGAAAAATAGACCAACAAGCCCATTTTGGAACATACGAGAACATTTTAAATTTTTTATCACATTAGAAAGTGTTTCATCAACAAGTTTGTTCATAAACAGTATTCTCGTATTGACAATATAAAATTAATACCAATACATTGTTACTCCAGCAACAACGAGAACAAGTTAAATGTCCATAACATAGACAATTATCAACTGCAGAAAATTGTCACTATAGTTAACGAAGTTTTAACGACAATCATACAAGTTAAGCAACATTGAATCAATACAATTTTATTATTATTTTTTTTTTTGCAAGTTGCTTTACGTAGCACCGACACAGATAGGTCTTATGGCGACGATGTAATAGGAAAGGGCTAGGAGTGGGAAGGAAGCGGCTGTGGCCTTAATTAAGGTACAGCCCCAGCATTTGCCTGGTGTGAAAATGGGAAACCACGGAAAACCATTTTCAGGGCTGCCGACAGTGGGGTTCGAACCTACTATCTCCTGAATACTGGATACTGGCGAATCAATACAATTAGCCAGATCTCAATTTTTTTTATTTTTAAGAAAATAATTTTAAAGGATGTTCACCAGATGAGTTTCGTCAATAAAATGTTAGACTTAGATAGATTTTAGACAAATATGTTTTAACTTAAAGACATAATTTTATTTTTACACAACTTGTAAAATAATATATGATTTGTCAATCAGGTTTATAGGCATAATCTTAATCCAAAAGAATTGTTTCATGATATTATATAACCTTAAGTAAATAATAATTGGCTGATGATGCTCACAAAAAAGGAGCGAAACATGTACCATATCAACATCTTAATAAATATGTAAGTTTATATTACGTTTTTATTGTATTGAATAGGTGGTAATTAACAAAATTATAAGAATTTGTATCACAAGTAGATCTTCAATACGGACAAAGAAAATGTAATTTATAACCTGCAACACACTCCAATTCCGTGAGAATATTTCTGCATCCTTCATATCATTTCTCAGCCATGATTCAACTCCTATTACAATATCTGATGTCGTACGATGTTGGGATGTAAAAGATCTCTGGTGACACATTTGGTGTTTACCCGACAAAATTCATTAAATCTCAGCCATAGACACCCAAGAGAGTTTCGGTTTACTTGGTCTGCCATCTAGTGGGCCTAGAGTAAAACGGAACGTCGAAATTGACAAGCAGACATGCAGATGGCATCAAATTGAAATGTCTGCACACGGCAGTTGAGGCCATACGATAAAAAAACTATAAAGAAAACCAAAACAAAACGCTCTCCAGACCACCCCATTTCCCTGAATGTACCTCCATATTGCCCCCTTTATTCCCGGTCGGCTCAGCCGGAGAGCGAAAGTCCCAGACGTGGACCGTTCGCTGTCAGGCTTTGCTTACCTTAAGAAGGCAGGAAAGATGCAAGGACTGATGACAATCACAAAAAAACGTTTAAAACAAAAGGTTTGACATTTATTTAAAACTAGCACTCAAAACACAAATTTAACAAATTTTAATAAACAAATCTTGATGGATTTTTACTCAAATTTCTTCTCTGCAAGTTGCCTGAGATATAACACCGTCGTTCTCCACTCATATCGAAGCTTGAATTTAACTGAAATACATAATAAATATTTATTAGCCTACATCCGTCTTGAATAAAGATTATTAAATTATGCTGGGAAAATCTCCTCTTAAAAAATGGTGGGATTATTGACAATTTATAAGAAATTAAGTTCAATGAGCTTTCCATGTCTCTATAATTTCATCTATGCCATCCTGGGCTATCCTAGACTATCTTATACTTTCATGTGTTATCGTAATAACATCTACATTCACACAAAGAAACTTCATGTATTCTGAAGAAATTAATTAATTGTGGCGTCATTAACTTCACATAAATCTATCAGAAATATAACAAAGTCGTCCTTCTTGTGGATAAATTTCATTAACATTGTTACATCTATCTAGCGTGAGTTCCCCTGAACTATGCTTCAAATATTTATTATAAAATTTTATGAAAGCATTTCTATTAAAGACTTATCTCCATTAAATTACATTCTCATAATTGTTATTTCCACGAAACTCCTTTTAAATTTCACTCAATAATACATGATATTACTCAATTCACATTATCTGACGCCTCAAAAATGAAATTAATAACCTTTACAAATTCGGGAGCTTTGCCCTCACATATGAAATATTACACACTTATTCATTCATGACTGGTACCTTAATGTTACTTTAATGTAAATTTTAAATAAAATTCACTAAAGGTTTAAATCAACACAAAATAAATCATCTTAAACAACGCTGACAATAACCTGGGCTCAACATGGTGAACATGTGGCCACGTCAGAACCACATTTCAATAAATCACAGAAACAAATGTTATTAACTACAACACTCACTCAACACTCATACAAATGATACACAAATATTATTTACATATATTATAAGCGGATTCTAGAATTTGAATATTAAATTCTGGTTGTTATTCCCTACTCATGGAATTTTAGTGATGACGGTATCGGTCAAATATCAACTCACGACCCTCACAGAAATGTGATAAAATATGGGCAATCACTCATTCAGAAATAACAAAGTTCTCACAACGTTGATCAATAGGAATATCATCGGTTCAATATTCAGAAGAATTGTCGACTACAAACACGCACATAATACAGGTCAAACATTAACACCATCGAACCTGCGGTTCATGAGTCACAATAATATTATTATTACTTTAAATCTTACACACATCATTTAACACGTGCTCCAATATTTGCAGAAGCCAACATTTGCAGAAGTCATGGTTCACCAAATACATACTTCCCAAATAAATCCAATAATTAATCCCTCGGGATTTTGCCGTATTCCAGATGCGTATTCCTCTTAATTGAGTACATATCAAACATTTCACAATAAGTACAAGTAACATTTAAACTCATGACCCTTAATCTTTAGTTTAACCCGAGCTATAATTTCATTATTATTATTATTAAGATTATTATTATTAGCGCTGGATATTACTTCCACAAAAATCTGAGTTCGACAATGAATCTGATGATACTAACTCATATAAATCCAGTGAAATACGTGAGGTGAAATTTACACTAAAATTCAATGTATTAAATATGCCGTAAATCTGTCCCACACGAGTTCGACATCTGAAACTATCCTCTCAAAAACAATCATCTTTTATCGGTGACATCAGTGATTTTTAAATAGTACACTAAACTGTTGGTTGGGACATTCAGAATTATAATAGAAGACACATACAGTCTAACTACTCTAATAGAATCCAATAACTCATACACTCACAACGTAATAACACTACCATTACCCATGTGAAAGAAGAATGGAAATATCATCAAAAATTACTAATCTAATAGAAATACTACCACTAATGAATAAGTATTATTTCTACAAAGATGAACAGGAAAAACATTATAAAATGGTACTTACATTTCTGATGGAAGTGGATCTCCGTCCATGTTCTGAATCTGCTCGCTTGCATGTTGATGGTAATCTGCTCCAGTCGTTATCTCCCCATGTTAGATAATGCCTACATCTTAATTCTCCATGTCGACAGCCAAGTCCAGATCAGTAATGTAGGTTTCTCCTTCGGATGGTAGTTGAAACATCCTGGCGAAGAGTCTCGAACATGTTGTGGTCCTCTTCTTTCTTGATAAGGTGAAAGCTGAAACTAACACAGAATTTTTGTCTGTGTTTCCACACACAACCACGTTGAATTTCTTGAAGAACAGTACGTAACTTAGCTCTTGAAAATCTGCTTTACTCGACGACTATCAGAATATCAGAGTATCCTAGAATAAGAATATCGTAAAATCAGAGTATAAGAAAGCGTTTGTTCGTAAAACACGGGTATTTAAGCATTTACCAGGTGGGTGTGTCACAATATCGTCTCGTAATTGGACGTCGTACTTGCACCTGATAGGTTACTATAATTCTAGATATCACAGTCTCCAGAATATTCCACATGCGCTGTTAATTAGCCTGGCCTTGAAATTTCCCAAGTAGATCACATGACACAGCTGATTGGTCGATTGAAAAATCAATACTGCTCCCCCGGCCTGTAAAAAAACGATTCTATGCATGCTAACACAACTGTGTAAGACTGAACTTGAAATATATCACCCTTAATAAAGGAATGGTTGCCTCTTATTTCCACACACAATAAAATGTTCATTGTAGGCCAAATTTGAAGGGGACACTATAACCGTGCTAAACAATTTTCCTAACTTATATGTACCACTGCGGTTTAAGTGGAGGCCATCTGAGCGCAGATCCCTATCTCCTACTAACCCATTAGGATCTAGAAATCTCACTCCGTTTCCCACATACCCACTCCATAGTCTCATTCAAATCCCTAATCACCTTCTAGTCAGTAGTCCTCCTACACAGTATTCCACTGATAACAATCTCTGCTTCCTTAAACTGCACCCATGTTGCATTTACCAGATCCCACACATCCCCAACTATGGTGGTACGTACACCTGCTTGTCTTACATTACTATCAACGTGAAACACTACCACCTTCTCCTTTCCCTCATCCTTCTCTTCTGCTTTCCTCAACATCTGCCTCAACCTAATTCCTGGAAAACACTCTACCCTGGTTCCCTTTCCTCCACATACTTTCCCCACATGTCTAACAATGGAATCCCGCATGACCAGAGCCTCAACCTGCCCACCTCATTTGATCCTCTCCCCTCCTGGTCAGTCCTATCTTTCCTGACTGCTGCAGAAGCCACTTCCTCCTCCCTTTTCTCCCTCCCATGACCCTGTTCCACCTGTCTTTTCCTATCCAATACTCCATATTGCCCTCTCCTACCTTTTCCCTTCCTCCTACTACCACACTTCTTAGCAAGAGTTCCCTGTTCCTCATTTTCCCTCGGTTGTTCTACCTGCAGTGACTCGTACCGATTACTCACAGACACCTGTCCTGAATTCTGATCCGGAATAGAGCCCTTAGCCTGCTATCTCCTTCCCCTTAAAACATTAGGCCACTTCTCTTCTACAATTTCCCCCTTTCCGTCCCATCCCTCTTATACACCTACTGTATTTGTAAATTTTTTGAGGGAGGCCTACTTTCCTTCCTGTCCTCTGAGAGAATCCTAATTATCTCCCTCAAACTCTCCATCTCCTCCCTCATACTCCTTAATGCCTGGCCACACCCACAGTTCCTACACTTGCACTCCATAGCCACTCTTTATGGAATAATGAAAATAAAAGGGAAAATAAAATAACTTATTCTGTGCAAAATAAAAATGAAAGGAAATAAAATATTGTCTAGGATAGTTCACAAAGATCACACGACAATAAGGTATTAATATAGGCTACTACTACACTACTGCGTAGTTGTACAAAAATTTTTTCTACAACAGCCTAAGAGAATGAAAATTGCTATTAATTACTGAAAACCAAAAGTAATTCGCAAGAATTACACAATTCTAAACTGCAGTTAAGTCTACCCTAATTACTACAACAGAGTTCTAGTAAGAGAGTTACTGCAGATACTGTGATACTACACTACACAAATATTTTACAGTAATATAATAAACACACTAATTTCTAATATGATACTAAGCTATAATACATTACAATAATTTTAAACTACGTTCAGACTACGTTCAAATACTACAATACACTACAGTAATTTTAAACTACGTTAAGGCATATCCTGATTACAACAGGTTATTACTAAGCACAAACAGAAGTGTGAATTACAATTAAAGTTTGAAATTTGCAAGACTACTGAAAATAATAGAATAAGCACTCTAATTTCTATTTAGTTACTACAGTACACTACGATAATTTTTAAAGTACATTGGGACATATCCTAATTACAGTAGCTTATTACTAGGGGGCAGATTTCTATGACAAGTCATATCTTTCCCTTAACATTATATCTTATAGTCTTGTATTTTCAACACGTTTCCGAGCATGATAATCAAAATTAAACAGGTTTTATTGGGCATATAAATGCATATTTAGGCTTTCATAAGTATTATGGCATATTTTGAACAAAATATCATAACGGCATATTTTGGTAAGTTACATTTGAATTTAGATTTATAAAAGTCAGAATAAGCTCTAGAAGTTATTTTTTGGGACAGAGTGGAATATACTAGTGAAGAACCATTCTAAAGTAGTGTACGGAATGTTTCTAACAGGTAGGAGCTATTGTTTGCTAGCTGGGTCAATTCGTGGAAACCGGGCTATTGTTTACATGGAAGCAGAGGTAATTCTGCAGTTATTTGTCATTGGTCTTATCTCTCTCCTTCGCCCTTCCCTCTTCCACCTTCAACACACTGAATGACCTTAGTCATTAGGGACCTTCAGTCATTCGGTTCCTTTCAATATGCCTAAAACGAAAGTCTCAATTTGTGGAAAGTTGCGAAGTTTTGTTCGCGAGTTTGGTGAAAACATATTCAGTACGGATGGAGTGATATTATTCTGTAAATTGTGTGAGGTAAAAGTTACTGCCAAAAAACGCTTCTCTGTGCAACAACACTGTAATACTGTAAAACATAAGAATTGTGTAACTAGATATTCTGCACTCGAAAATAGGCAACGTCTGCTATTCAAAACCCCAACATCAAGTGCACAGTGTTCACAATTTTCACAAGATCTCTGCAAGATGATGGTTTCATCTAATATTCCTTCAAAGAAACTTAACAGCCGAAGCTTCAGACAGTTTCCCGAAAAATACACAAAGCATCCTGTTCCCAACGAATCTACTCTCAGGAAGGACTATCTGACCCCTTGTTATGAAGAGATGTTGGATATAATAAGGCGTGGCGTGGGAGACAGTAAGATATGGGTTTCAATAGACGAGACCACAGATGTGGATGGAAGATACGTAGCAAATGTGATCGTTGGCACGCTGAAGGAAGACAGGCCTGGAGATACGTTCCTCCTGACATGTGAAGTGCTAGAGAAGACAAACCATTCCACCATTGCAGTTCTCTTCGACAATTCAATGATTCTGTTGTGGCCAAACGGGGCAAAGAGAGAGCACATTTTTCTATCTGTAACTGACGCTGCTCCGTACATGGTGAAGGCAGCCTTGGGACTTAAAATGCTATACCCGAAAATGGTACATGTGACATGTCTTGCACATGCCTTGCATAGGGCAGCTGAAGAAGTTAGAAGTAGGTACCCTGAAGTTGATAAATTAATATCGAACTGTAAGAAAGTGTTTGTCAAAGCTCCACTTCGTGTTCAGAAATTTCAAGGAGAAGCACCTTCACTACCCCTACCTCCCAAGCCAGTTATAACGCAATGGGGGACTTGGCTTGATGCTGTAGTGTACTATTGCAACAACTTAAGATGCCGTGGAGAAGATTGTGAAGTCTTTTGATACTGCAGAATCGTCCTCCATAAAAACCACTCAACATTTATTTTCAAGCACTACATTAAAAGCGGACCTGGCTTACATAAAGTCCAATTTTAATTCTTTATCTGGAGCAATCACGCAACTGGAAGTTTCAGGTGCAGAACTAAGCTATGCACTGGATGTTGTAAAGTGCATTGAACAGAAATTAAAGCATGCGAAAGGAACAATAGCATCTAGGGTGTCTAGAAAATTAGAAAATGTACCGTACTGGAAAAAAATAGCGGACTTGTGTACCTGCGTGGAATAAGTGACATTCTTTGTGGAAACTCTTCATCTGGCGATTCCCAGGAATTTCCTCCAAGTGATTTAACTCTGTTCAAGTACGCTCCCGTAACATGTGCTGTCGAAAGAAGTTTTTCTTGCCACAAGACGATACACAGCGACAACAGGAGGGGATTCTCATTCAACAATCTTAAGATGCATGTGGTCATAAATTGCAACAATTCTGATAATGGAGACTAGATCAGGTATGAAAGTTTCATTCAAATAACATATGTTTTGTATATAAATTAAAACTGATTGAATATTGAACAGTGAAAGTAACTGTAGTGTTTGTTTTCCACAGAGTCCGTCGTTGCCTAGGAGTATGCAGTGTAACCTTAACGAGTTCATGAAATATTCATCATTTTAGTTGATTTTGGGTTAAAGATTTCAAAGAATTAAAACTTTTTAAACTCTAAATCAATTGCAGCCTGTAGCAATCGTAATAAAAGTGTTTCTGTGTAACGTAGGTGCTATTCATTAAGTCATATTTTGAATTTTATAGGTCATATTTTTATGTTTTTAGGTCATAAATGCATAAATATTTCATACATTTCTAGGTCATAGAAATCCACCCCCTACTTATTACTACGCACAAATAGAAATGAAAATTGCAGTTAGGCCTAAAGTTTGAAATTTGCAAGAACTACTCAAGGATTACTAACAAAGTTAAATGCATAGACAGATTATTATTAGTACTAATTTATCCTACTATGCTCTAACAGAAATGAAACCTGCCATTTGGTTAAATGTTTAAGAGGGTTACCGTACACAAAGACACTCAGATATAACAGGCAAGATACTATCTAATATACTGTATCTACACTACAGTTATCAACTGAAATGTGGTTTTGTGATTATTACAGCTGTTGGATTACTATTAGTTTCCCTACTCCATGGGACGGAGAATAAAAGTGTCTCTGAAAATGAAAAATGAAATCCTACAACCTGTTTTCCAGTCTTTGACCGGGTCAGGGGTGTAATGAATGAACCATATATAGGCTATTATTACAATGGGGTCGCCACTCCCAAGGTGATTATTAATGACGGATAAAATGCTTTGAAATGATAATGGAGAGTGTTGCTGGAATGAAAGGTGACAGGGAAAACCGGAGTACCCGGAGAAAAACCTGTCCTGCCTCCGCTTTGTCCAGCACAAATCTCACATGGAATGACCGGGATTTGAAGCACAGTATCCAGCAGTGAGAGGTCGACGCGCTGCCGTCTGAGTCACGGAGGCTCAAAAGTGTCTCTAAATGCTGAAAAATATGAGGTTGTCTACAATTTCTCAAAAGTACTTCTGTCAAAACTACACCAGGGACCTGAATTGCAATCATTGGGATTATTATTATTATTATTATTATTATTATTATTATTATTATTATTATTATTATTAGCTAACTGCTCATAAATACTGAAAGATCGAGGGTGCGAAATATAAATTACGGATACTTTAACTACCTACTCAGAACTATGAATGATCGGAATACAAGAATCAGCTGATTTTTATTGATATTTTCTTGACTACACTACACCCTTTGTTCACGACTGTAGCCAACAATGCAATATTTGAATATGAAGAGCGACAATAATCGATAACAATACGACGACTGTTAACTATTTTGCCAGTGAAATACTGTATATTCTGTTAAAAGCCTTTCTTTAAACAAAATTTACAACAGTATCATATTATTTAAAGAAGTTTTAAAACATTCAAATTCTTCCGTATGGGGTTCAAATGAGTGTTGGATCAGAAAATAAATAATCATTCCCTCTAAACCACTTGACGTACGAACTGAGGTTGTATTTTAGAGGCTCAGCTCACAGTGGACTCTCCAAAATGTAAAACTTTGAATAATGACTTTCAGTTTAAAACCGTAGCGAAGCACGGGTATCGTCCTAGTTCTTAATATATTTCCTGAATTCAAGGTGAACTATGACAAGTGCTTATCATCAGTCTGGTATCCTTATCCTATAAAAGTTTACCAGTGAATTGCTTTATGCTTACAAATGAACTTGCAATGGCTAATCCTATGCTATAGTGGATATCAAACCTTAGGTGTTCACAAATCAGAAGTACGCTGCGTTGGATTACTGGTCTTTTAGTTCAATCTATTTCTTGATCCATGCCATGAAGGACTGCAATACTGCTGTTAGCAGAAATGACATAATTTTCTTGAAAGTGTTATTCATTTTAATGTTCTAGTGTTTCAGTGTGTTTATTACAGTCATGGCTCTAAGTAACACAGGTGAGAAAGAGATGTTTTGTAGTTAGTTTTGAAACAATTTTTTTGAACAATTGTTTTGAATAATGCTTCAGTGAAGAATATAGAGCAAAACTTGATTTCTCCAAGAATTAAATTCTTGGAGCTAAAGCTTGTGGCTTAAATAAAATCAGGAGAACTAAAAGTTGAATTTCCCAGGTGTTCAAACAGGAGAGACAATATTACCCAAAAAAGCATTGAAATTAAAGGTGACTTTGACAAAGACGTTCATGGGCCTGCCTTCAAATTTTATGGCAGGGTAGATAATATGTTTAAGTTTAGTATTTCAATACAGGAAAACTAATTATTGTCAGAGATTTTTAATATGCAGTGACATAGTTTCAACTAATGGGTGCCAGGAAATGTTCTCCGCAGTGCCTGTGTGCTGCTGAGTAAGGTAGCACGAGCAGTTTAGTTGGCAGCACAGTGTCACATCTGTCACCCTCGCTCGCTCGCAGACAGGCCAAGGTCAGCAGGGTAGCAGTTCAGGAAAAGTCACACGTGTTAGCTGTGGGCTGTCGAAATCGTCAATGTGTATTGAAGTGAGCGAACGTTCAGATAGATTATTGAAATAGTATAACAGAATACAGGCGGTAATGTTTACTACTGAAGAGAGAGTGTTTTTTTGTGGAATACATTTTTCGCGAAGGCGATCGGTTTACAGAAAATGTTAAACTAAAATTTCAGGCATGGTTTCCTATTTCAAAGTTTCCAAACCAGGATACCGCTCGGGATTTGGTAAGTAAATTTCATGTGACCAGCTCAGTCCACGATGTACCGGGAACAGGAAGGTGTACAAAACTAATCCAAAAAAGATTGATGAACTTAAAGTGAATATCATTAATTATGTGCTGTCCATTATACAAGAAAGTACCCTTTGTTTGTCACCAGATGGCTCACTGTGCGCTAGCTTTCCAAGTGAGAAGTGACAATGCCATCTTAGCTCCAATAAGATATTTCCTGTTCGAGGTGCGTGCGCGTGTATGTGTTGCAAAATAGACAGCAAGGACATCAGATGAATCCAAGATGATGGGAGAAGAATATGGTGGATGAAATAAATAAACTAAAGTACTATGAAACACCAACAAGGATATAAGAATAGTGATAAAGATGAAAAGAAAAGTGTGTAAGAAGAAAAAGAAAAAAAAATCCTTGTCAGTCTTTCGTTGCACTTTAATTTAGTTTATTTCTTCCGCCACATTCTTATGGCATCGTCTTTGACTCATCTGATGACCTTGCTGTCTATTTTTCAATGTACATATTTATTGAATAGGAAACATCTCATTGGAGCTAAGATGGCGGTGTCACTTTGCACTCGTAAGGCTAGCGCACAGTAAGCCATCTGGTGACAAACCACTTACAGTCGACCAGCGGTAAAGTATTTTCAAATTCCATACAGCATTATTAGAGAAGTCTTCCTTGTTGAGGACAGATAAGTTTCCTCTTGAGGATGTGGAGAAATGTCTTCACAAAACATAGTTATTCCTTGTTTTCTTGTCACGGCAAAAGCCAAATAGCTGTGTTATTAGGTCTACATATTACAAGTTTTGAGGAATTTTTGAATTTAGAATATATAGGTCTGTATACCAAGTGCCCTTGTGACAATGATGACGGAGAGTGTAGGATGAGGCAATAATGGTGGTGCAGTGGCAAAAACGTGTACAGGGCTAGCAGAGAGCAAACCAGTAATGCTGCCGAATTGTTGAGGTTCATGATAAGGGAGTTCCTTAGAAGAAGCTGGAAGCTGATTAACAGTGGAGCAGGTGCCCAGAATGATTTGGAAGTGGAAAATGAGAATATTCTATGGGCCTATATAAAGAGCGCAGCTGGCAAACGACAGTCTCAAGTGAAGACAAGAAATTATGAGACAGTCTTGTGTCCAAGATGAGGAGAGAGTCTGTCAGGCAGCTACGCGGATTTCAATGGGGCTCATTAGTGTAAATTGAACTGTTCTGGAATGATACTGCCCTGTGGAAGCTATGTTGAAAAACAGGAGTTTGATGCACCACAGAGATGTGTATTCATTGATATTCGTGAGTAAAAACTATGTTGAATGGAAAACTTGAAGGCAAGTGAACTTGTGAACAACTGTAAATAGTAGTTCAATAAATTTAGTGGTACGTGCTTCTTCTCTGAACAGTGATTTTATTTTTAGGATCCTGATAACTTTCCACATTATGTTCTTCATTCTAATACTTTCTTATTAGTACAGCTAACCATCTAACAGTACAGTAGTTAAACAAATTTTATCAATAGGAGTTACCATAATTGGATATTTAATGAGAGTTTCCAAAGCCCCTGCACAACCTAGATGGTCAGATTTCAGTATTTCAGTGCTATATTCCAGGTGGCTCCATGCAAAACTTGAACTGTAGATTGGAGTCAAAAATTTTCTCCAGATTGTCATTTTCAGTCAGCTTCAATCGAGTTAAGTAGAGTTGTTTCTTAGAAATGAACTGAAAATGATAAATTTTCTTGAGATTGTAGCCTAGTCCTCTCAATGGATATGGGAGAAACATATCTTACGGTCTTGTAGAGTTTGGTCACATTGAGTTAGTAGCTGCCCATCAGTATTCTGGCCTTGGAAGAGAGTAGACCCCGTGAGAATGCCAGATTATGTTTTCTGTGGATCATTGGGAGCTACTTGTAAGCCGTTCTACCACAGCCTACAAGCCAGGAACATAATTTCTTGTATATTCATGGCCATGAAATCCTAAGCTGTTACACTGAGCCTCTCAATTCAGCAACAAGTGCTAAGATAATTTTTTTGCTGTTGTTAATGTACTTGCCTCGGCGGAATTTCAGTGTGTTTTAAATGTGACACTGTCTCATTGGCTTCTAGCACATTGAAAGGTTCTTGTTCAGTCAAATTATGACACTGTGGCATCTCTTAAGATCTGTAGGAATTGAAGGGATACTAAATGAATATCATTTTAAAAAGTATCCAAGCTTCCTAGGATTTTCAGTTATGAAATTACCTGCAGTTTGCCCCAGTGTAGCATTTTTGCATTTTTATTTTGTGTGGCATTTTTGCATTATTTTTATTTTATTCAAAAGTTGGATAAGGTCTGCAGTTCAAAACTGGAAAAATTTAGGAAACTTTTAACATATTATATATGGAAGTAGTCTGATTATCATAAGGTCATATTAGAGAACCAGGTGCAACAGAGATATAGATATTACATTAGTGTTCATTTCTTTAATCACTTGTAGATAGAATGAAATAGTCCATTTATTTTGTGTACATTGAGTCTATGACGGATTTTTTTTTCATTTCTCCAGAAAGAAGCTGATCGAAGGATCTAGAGGAATTCTTCAGGGAACATCTGCTCTCTTGCTTTGTTTTGATGAATCAGAAGTACGTAAAATAATTCGTGAATGCAAGAGGGTATTGGATTATTTAGCTGTTGCAGAGGTTATCGAGACAATGGAAGACTTGGTTCAGTTCCTAAAAGATTTAAGTCCATGCCTGAGTAAGGTAAGAACAATATAAAATATATAGCTAGCCAATTACTTATTCATTTGCAACGTCATTACGTTTCCCCTGTGTCATGTACTCCTGAGGCCTTTTCTCTTTTTAAATCTCAACTCAGAATTATGGAAAACAAACCTGTCTCATAGAACTACATTTTCTTTCTTTACGTTCTTCAATTGAGATTCTGCATTTCCTTGACAATAACATTTCATGAACTTAACCTACAGTGGAAGTCTACCAGTTTGAATTATTATGCTGTGTGATTGTGTGGAGTGTCGTTATACCATTTAAGTGCATGCATTCAGTATGCTTTTTTCCAAGTTACTGCTAATTTATTTACCACTTACATGGGAATTCAAGGTATTATACTGAATTTGTGAGCAGTATTGGAGTTATAGACCAGAATGCTCCCATCCCCTAGCTCTGGATTACCTGAAACTGAGGAGAGTCATTGGTTCTTTGAAATCCAAATATTTTCAACACATGCATTTAAGTCTGTTACTACATTCAATATTATAATTAAATCTAAGAAGTGTTTATACCCATTTTACACTGCTGCAGTAGAGTATACTCGATCTGAACTTTGCGCCATCAGTGCTGTGGTCGAATATACACGATCTGCCTTATAACTGTGTTATATGCTTCTGCCATCTATTAGTCACACTTTAAACTAAGTGGTTTATATTATTTCCACGAGTAGTTCTGCAAGAAAACGTTTTTTCTTTTGTCACAATTGTAAACATTGTGTTTGAATGATGGCTGTCACGTACGAACGTAAGATGCGTCCAGAGGAAATCTTACACTTCTAGAGGAGAATGAGTCTGATGTTGATTTCTGCAGTGACGGTATTGATATTGAGGACATCAGTGAAGTGATAGGGAGTTATACTAATGTTGATAGAGGTGATGGATGATTTGCTGCCAAAGAGAAGAAGAAATGACACTTATCTATGCCTGCCCACGTGGTCGGACGGCGATTCTACGCCGAAGGCGCATGCATTTCAAGCGCCAAACCTACAGTAGCCATATCAAATAATAATTTGACTCCTGAATGCCCTGAAATGGATTATTTTGAGATATTTGTGAACTAAGAGCCATCGGCCAGGGTAGCGGACGAAGCAAACAGATTTTATAAACAGACCATTGATGCTATGTTTATGACAATTTCCGCCCTATATTTACCAGTATTGAGTGGTTGATTTAATCTTTCTGCTGTTAGTCATGTATATGGTTTGGTATAGTGTGTAGGCATTGCCCATAATGCAAATGAAAATTTCTAAGCATCTTCCTAATGAACAAAATTTTTGCTACCTCATGTGCAATCTAATCCTGGATCCCAAACATGAACTGTCTCCAACACTGTAGGAACAAACTGGTGAGTTAAAATATCGTCTCAAAATATTTGCTTGTATTTTATGTTTGAATTGGCGATATTTGATGAGGTGGTTGGGTGAAAAAACTCAGCACTGGGGTCACACCAGCCTGTCCGAGAATTCAGCAGCGAAAAGATTAAACAGTCATCATAGGTTATGATTTTCATTTCTGTGTTGATGTATAATATAATAGGGTTTGAGGGATGGTTCACTTAATAAATTTTAAATATTTTACATCGTGTTGAATGGTGAAACATCCCTCAAACTCGATTATATTAAAGGTTAAACAGTGTTATATATTTAAGGACAATGTTTCCCAAGCTTTTTTTTTCAAGTGGGAACCACTTTTCTAAGTTAAAATATTCTGCAGATCACCCTACTATTCCCCTTTCAGAAACAATTTTATCGTACTTTTTCCTTCATTTTGTGGGTTAGAGTAGAAGCTTGATTTAACACGGTTGCCAGGGAACATCCTTTACCCCACATTATAGCTTAACTGTGGTAAATGGAAAATGACCTATAGGGCAACACAAGATTGGGAAAGAATAGTAGGCTACAAGATAACACTATTTTATGAAAGACACTGTACCTAAAATATACATATTCAATATTCCATTCTTCACATGTTCGATTATGTTCAGTTTATTGTTCATTGAGTATGCTTTTTTTTGAACATCACAGCACCTGCACTGAATTCAAGACTTAACTAGGAGATTGTCTGACAAAAGGTATAAACCAACACGGTCACCTGGTTTGTAAATGTGGGTGCAGGCAAACAAGATTAAGTTGTTGAGGAGGATGATGCAAGATCATCTCAACTTTCCCCTGTGTACACAAAAGCTTGGCCAATTGTTCATGCCCCATTATTTCTATGAATATACAATTACACAGTTTCAAAAAGACGATTCAGTCATCTCTTGAAGTTCTGTTTAGCACAGAGTCTGTAACAGTTATAAATTGTAATGCAGAGTCCCCCTATGCAGTTTGTTACTGCACTAAAAAATAAGAACTTTATTGATGAGTTTTTTCTTAGTCATATTTTATATAATGTTCAATCCGAATCCATGGTGAATCAGACTGCGTTTAATTGGGCTTCCAATGCATATATTAATCAGTTAATATACCCCTATCAGCAGTTTTTAAAACTGTATTAATTAAGATTCCCTTCACTTTTATATTAGGATTAATGAGTTTCTTTAATAACTGAAAGCTGTCAGTTTATTTCTAGATTAGAATTTTCATCATCTCTGCCTCAACTGAAAAAAAAAAAAAAAAAATTATAAAAAAAATGTGTTTGGTACTTACTCTAATGAGGTGGATGAGCCTTCTGACCCTTGTGACGTTGTTCAGTATTTGGATATATGCTGGCGAGCTTAAGTGTGAGATCAACACCTAAATGAAATCAATTTCTGCACTTGGTTTTTATATCAGTTAGTGATGAGAAACCTTTCTCACACAGATACATAGAAGCAAACTGAATTATTATTTTTAAAGCACCTTTGGATATTTCAATGAACTGTCTCTTCCTTGGTGATAGCATTCAGAAATTAACCATACCTTCTGCCTCAAGTTTCAAGTCTAGTGTCAGTTATGTGTTCTCTTTCATTCAGTGAAAGTTTGTTTCACTGTCACAGTTTAAAGGATTGTGAATCCATGAAAAGTAATCATTTATATACCAGCTTAGAAAATAATGTTCAAATTGTGGCTTCAGAGTTCGTGATGAGGTACTTAAACTTTCAAATATGGTATATTTAATCAAATACTTCACAAATGCTGTATTTATTTACAATTTATGAATTTCAAAATGCATATAATATGACTAGAAAATAAAAATAAAGATGCAATAAATTTTCTATGGATGGAACATTTTAATATTTTCTATGGATGGAACATTTTAATTACTACTATTGTACCTATTTACAACATTAACACACATTTATTCCAGATGGAAAAAACACAATCACAGCTTCCTACTGAAATAGTCTTGAATCAGTCTCTGTTTGCACTTATTATTTCTAAGGCCCTCTAATTTGTTTTTCGAATTCTTAAACATTATGAAAAATATTTTCACCCCCTTTTACAGATGACAGATATCTATATTAAAATGTCCACTGCCCCGCTTGCCTCAGCACAAATAGGCATCACTTCACTATGCTCTTCTTCTTTTTCTTCGTCATTGTCACTGGTGGAGAGACTGCTGCTGTTTGTTGTGCAACCAATTCCTCCACACTTCTTTCCACTGCAGTGATCACAGCATCATCCATCTGAAGAAAGTCCTTGGTAATGGAGTTGGAGTGCAACATTCTCCATACACCAGGAAACGTTTTCTTCCTGCTGAGCCGGGATGATTCTTGAAGAATCCTGCTTTCAAGAAACAATTTGAGATGGCAGTCTGCTTCACAAGCCTGCCTGGTGGCCATGATCGTTAAGGTGTTGAAGTCTAAACGGTCTGACACTGTGGTTAGTCGGTTCAAGTCCTGTTAGTTGAAAAAATTTTCACCATCAGAATGTTGACCGGCCGGTTGGGGGAGGTGGTGGTATACAATTTCTAATTACTAGATTGCGTGCCAAAAGCCTGGATTAAATTCCAACCCTCTTCACAGTGCTCATATGAAGTGAGGACATACGACGCTGTTTATGGTGATTCGTCCGTCGGATGGAGATGTTAAGCCTTGAGCAGACCCGTTGGTGCTATTCAACAGGAGTAGGATATGTGCTGGCACTATGGTTTCACCCTCTGTCTTCCTACTATCATATATCGCATCATTCATTTCATCTCATTGACTCTCTGATGAGGTGGACATCGGGAAGGGCATCTGATCATATAAACCCAGCATGACATTCATCTCATCTCATACCAGACCCCATAGAGTACCAGGGCAAGGGTTGGACAAGCAGTCTGCTTCACAGCTTTCTATGACTTGCAATGAAGTGAAGCGCATGCAAAACTGAAACTTTAAAATGATGTATCCTTTCCATTTCCAGCATCCATAAGGATTAAAATTTGCTGCACCATGCTCTTCATATAAAGTTACTGGAAGGAGTGTCCGACTCGTTGGCTGAATGGTCAGCGTACTGGCCTTCGGTTCAGAGGGTCCCGGGTTCGATTCCCGGCCGGGTCGGGGATTTTAACCTTAATTGGTTAATTCCAATGGCACGGGGGCTGGGCGTATGTGTTGTCTTCATCATCATTTCATCCTCATCACGACGCGCAGGTCGCTTATGTGAGTCAAATAGAAAGACCTGCACCTGGCGAGCCGAACCCGTCCTGGGATATCCCGGCACTAAAAGCCATACGACATTTCTACTGGAAGGAGTGAATAACGCCTAAATCCAATAGGCTGCAGCTTGCTTGTGGAGTTACCAGGCAGAAATTCTAATGCACGTTCCTCACATACACATCCACGGAATGTGCAGTACAACGGTCAAAGAAAAGAAGGATCATCCTGTTTTGCACAGCCATATTTGCATCCATAGCAGCCAGCTGCTGTCGAAAATGATCTGAGGTCATCCAGGCTTTATGGTTGGCATCATAGGCGGTTGGTAATGACCGGACATGCTTGAAGCATCGAGGCTTTTTAGATTTCCCTGTCACAAAGGGGTGGAGCTTCTCAGAGCCATCAGCATTGGCTCTCAATACCACTGTGAGCTTCATTTTACTGTATTTCCACCCTGGCATTTCTCCCACGTGAATTCCATAGTCTTGCTGGACAACATACTGAAAATCAGTCCAGTTTCGTCTCGGTTAGAAATGTTCCCGAGTTTGTATTTGTTAGTCAGCTCCTGCAATCTTCTATTGATCCACTCTTCCACAGTTTCATCACTAACTGCTTTTGATTCCCCATAAATAATTTTACAGGTTCCCAAATTGTTCGATCCAGCTATTGGATGTGCTGAAATGTTCAGTGCCAAAAATATTCACCACTTGCGTGCCTTTTCTCTTAAGAGAACACTATTAATTAGGACGCATTGCGACTCTTGAAGTTTTAAACCAACATTTTACTATTTTTCCAATTCCTTGTACAGTATTTGGAATATGATGCGTATTTCCTTGTTTTTTTGTAGTTTGGTCCACATTCTGAAGCACTCAATTTTATGCTTCCTCTGTTTTCCAACACTGTATTGCCCCCATTTTTCCTGAGCTAAGCCCAGCCATCGAGCGAGAGATCCCAAGGTGGACCGTTCGATCGTTGGCTATCACTTTCTAGAGGCATTTAAGGGATGTTAAGGATTGATGACCAAGCAGGATAAAAAAATATTAAAACAACACTCTGACATTTATTCACATAAGCAAACAACAAATAAAATACTCTTGCTGATGTGTTTTACAAAAATAGAACTTCCATAATATTGTATTTCTTCATTTATGGTAACACGTGCTCTTAATCTCCAGCCTTACTGTGCTGTAATGAAAACCAAAGAAAAATTAGGCCTCTTGCCTTTCCGAATCAAAATATTTGATTGAAAGAATTAAATAAGTTAACAAAGAAGTTCATAAAATCATAAACAGCTGTCTTGCTAACGAGTGTTTTACAATAAATGTGTTCAAAGCTTTACCAACTCAAAGTAGTCTCAACACGTGGTTTTAAGATGTACTCAACTGAATTTATCATTTACAACATTTAACATTAGTCAATGACACCAACATGAACTTCATTAGAAAATGAAAATTGATTTCAAAATTTTCAAAATTAATTAATTATTATTATTATTATTATTATTATTATTATTATTATTATTATTATTATTATTATTATTATTATTATTATTAATTTCTCATCATTTAATTAACCTATGTTTCCTTGTCACACGATCGTGTTCTCATTAAATTTCCACTGCATTATTTACCTAATGATCGTCATTAGCATTTCAGAATAATTATTTTTAATTAATTAATTATTAATTAATTATTAATGACTACACTTCTGATCTTTGTATTTCATTTCTATTCAAATTAATCTTAAAATATTTCAAATTTTAACTATAAATGAGTAAGAAATTTACATTACCAACGTGTGAGATAGTTAAATAAATTGTATTTACAAATCGAGTGCCTTCATAAAATAACGAGATGATCTTTCCTTTTAAATCTCGATAATGAAGAAAATAAATCCCTTTTCTAGTCTTCCTCGACTTAAGTTAATCAAACTTTCCCTTAAGGGCATGAAAATTATTTCTTAAGGCAACACACAACGATGAGTGTAATCTGCGTCGCAGCGAGTGCGCGGCCAGATCAAATTAAATGGGACCAACATGATACAAGAAAAATATACATATTTACATACACACACACATTCACACTAGGAAACACGTCTTTTATGTACATTATTTACATCGAATCCTGTTTTGGCAAGTTTATTCATGATTTTTAGAGTTGGACAGGTCGCGTAATATCTAGTAGAAATAATCTGTGTACTGAAATTATCCTTCATTTATAGTGGCTAGTGATCGAAGTCATGGGTATCACTTGGTAGAAACACATTTCACATATCAATGTAAGTTCATCTAACTCATAAAATTTTAATGGAAGATTCTAGTAAAATCCATAAGCACTACCATCGTTTGGGCTACAGGTTGAAACTATCGTGAGCGTGAGCCTTAATCGTATTATTTTTATTCCCTACTTGTGAAATACACTCACAACACGTGCTCCAATAATTATAATCTATCTTGCGTTCCCAATACACAAGAATAAGTCAAATATCAACATTAAATCATCAATTGCACAATTATACAACAAGTATCCCTCAGGATTGGTCATATTCCAGACTCTTCATGAACAGAGCACATTCAGTCTCACATATAAGGACTCTACAGTAATTTTATGGCTCACGAGCGTTTAATTCTGCTTTACCCGATCTTTAGTCAATATTATTACTATTTAAGTGATTATTACATCTACTGATCCTCGTGGAATATCGTAAAATTAGATGACTTCATCATAAATACAACAAGTGATCTTAAAAGACACTAGATTCGACCCTATTCACTCAAAATGTACACGTAAATTTCAGTCCAGTAACTTCAACATTACAAGGAAAGTAGATTTATCGCGTGGTCAGTGATTATTAAGTATAAAGCTCCTCAGCATGGGAAATCATTCAAAGACAACCTACATGTCTACTCTAATAGATTCAAAAATTTCATTCACACGTACCTAGTCTACCACGACACCTTAAGAAGTGGAAAAATGAAATATTTCTAACTACAACAAACTAATAGATCTACGACTTAAAGAAGAAAGACCTCTAGTTGTACAAAAGGTAAGACAGATAAATTAAATTAAAAAGGTACTCAAGTTTTGATGGTGTTCGATTCCCGTCGACAGTCAATTATTTCAGCATTTTCCTCCGGTCAGTCTCCTTCCAATTACCAGACACGCCTCACATTTTTACAGCTCCATGGAGGCTCCGTAGCAGGTGTCCCTCGATGAAATTGTGTAGTCGGTGGTTGCGGAATTATCCATCTTGAGGTGTTCAACTTCCAAGATGACTTCGGTAGAACGCCGGTCACAAGCTGTAACTGAGATGACAAAATTAAGTATATTCCACAAGCGCACGTCGAATATAGTTAGCTCGTCTACACAGTCACACTTAACTTGGTGTTTAAAGCGTTTTTATTCCATAGGAATACACAAATGGTTTCTCTAAATTCTAGCAGAACGGCGTCGACTTGAACTGAAATTACTTCTCCACGTGGTCCGATACCGTGGTGCAGCACAACACGACGAAGGATATTCAGAGTAAGAGCTTCACAGTTTCAGAGTAAGAGTTTCAAGAGAGCGATTTACTCGAAACAAGGCCTTTTTATATTATCAGCCTGGGAGGTGTGATCTTCAACGAGAACGGTAATTGGCTGATGGTCTCATTTAATTGGCACAGACTATTCCAGAAACAGACTGAGTTGCGCGCGTGCGGTAGTCACGTGGCTTGCTCTGACCTTGGCACAGTCCTGCCGGTGTATCACCCCTCTGAACGACGAAAAAAACTCGTTCTTAGCTCGCCACTACTCCCCAAATGATATGCTGCAGTTCCAAGCAGACAATAAAATTTTCACTTTCCACTTGTTGAAAATATTCATAATATCGCCAATTTTAACGGGGACAGTATTCAGCATGGATACTGAAAGCTGCAACTTGTGTGCCAGTGCAATACATGTTCTGCAGAACGAATCAACATTTTTCCAAGATTTGAACCATCTGTTCCGTTATGAAAGTTTTCCTTCCCTTCCTTTGCTTTTCTGGCTAATAATGGAAAACAAACACCAGCAATAAAGCAGTAACAAAGAAGGATTAAGAAATATGTACGAAAATGAAGGACGTGATAGGACGATCATAGGAAATGACTTTGTCCACTTGACTCGGGTAACAAGAACAAAAGCATAACAAAAATAAATGTACCGTATCATCAACAATAACTTTGTTTTTACAATTTGCTTTACGTCGCACTGACACAGATAGGTCTTATGGCGACAATGGGGTAGGAACAGGCTAGGAGTGGGAAGTGGCCATGGCCTTAATGTACAGCCTGGTACAGCATTTGCCTGGTGTGAAAATGGGAAACCACGGAAATCCATTCTCAGTGCTGCCGACGATGGTATTCAAACCCACCATCCCCCGAATACAAGCTCACAGTTGTGTGACCGTAATTGCATGGCCAACTCGCTCGGTAACAGTAATGTAAATAATTGGAACAACAAAAGCAAGCATAAAGCAATAACTAAAAAAATAACAAACTTGGGCATGCCAAACATCGAATCACTTGATAATTTCACAGCTGTACACCAGTGTAGCTTCTGAAAGAATGAACATGCGTGGGTTAAGCATCAGTGCATCCTGGCCACGAGGGAAGTGGAAGTTCCACGCTAAGAGTTAGACCATGATTGTTTGATTTGGTCATGATACTGTGGTAACTTTTTTTTTTTTTTTTTTTGCTAGGGGCTTTACGTTGCTCCGACACAGATAGGTCTTATGGCGATGAGGTATGGTAACTGTAATAAGCAGAACAGCCTGGCATGGCATACATGGCAGGAAGCATATAATGTCGCAAATGTAAATTTGAGGATTTTAATGCATTCTGAGCAAATTGAAATCATCTTATACTGAAGAATTTAAATCCATCTTTGGCAATTTATTTGCAATGTTTTTTTTTTCGTCTTTAGTTTCTTTCTTTTTAATGTACCTCTAAAATTTTTCCTTTTCTTAATCCCTTAGATTGATACTTTTGACGCCACTATTTTATCACATCGAATGTAATTCTCCTCACACATTGTAACCTTTGAAAATCTATAGACCTGTATGCTGGAAATGATGTATTACAGTACATACGTTGTTAGAGAATCTATGATATTTACACTTAGAAAACAAATAAAATTATTTACTTACACTGCACACAAATTAAGACGATTTCACTGGTTGTGTTTTATTTACAGACGCGATTTAGAAATGCAAGAAAACATCATCTGAGGAACTGGTACTGATGACTGAACTGACAGTTACACTCTCATGTTACAAACTGAACAGGCCTATAGAGATTCAAAAGATGAGAGGCTTAGTTAAAAACAAGGAATGGAAATGTCATACTGTTCTCCTGAGCCCCAGGTGTGCAGGGGCCATGCGAATTGGTATAGCAGCGATGACAATCACTCAAATGACCAAATTTGTAGCAAGGCCACAGCTAATCAGTGGCAGAGTAGAGTTATAAGTGGTCCACTGTACTAGAACTCTTTTCAAGAAGCAGAAGTTAGAAATAACCTAAAAATCGTGTTGCTGAACTAAGCCTGCCGAGGGCAAGTGGTAAAGAGCGAATCATGAGTTATTTTCCTGCATCAGCTTTTAACTTCTGGTTTGGAGAATGTGAATCTGCCTCATTATTAAACAACTCGTTTAAAGGTAGAGATATTTCAAATCAATTCAGACCTCATTATCTGAGGCCTGTGTATCCATTTCTGTTAATGCACTGAATCAAATGGGCCCTGATGCCTGGAGGCCCCTATAGCCCAGGGCTCCTCCTCGCACTGTGAGGGTGGCTCCTATGCCACTACTTTGTCATAATTTCTGGTGGAGGTACAAAATTAAAAATGTCAAAATGATCTCTGCTAATAACTAGTAAATAGCAGTTTATGATACAAGAATAGAACATGATATTTCTTTACTTCCATTGCTTTAGTTTACATTCATCATAGTAATACCAATTATGAATCTCTCCTCTGCATTAGTTGCAGAGTGAAATGGCCAAGTATTGTATGTTCCCAGTTATTCTGAGAATTTTAAATGAACATGATTGTGGAATTGTAGATTGTTGACCTAATAAATATATTTTAGGTATCTAGAGAAGTTGGAGGCAGAGAGAAGGAGCTTACTCATCAAGTTCATCGTGAGATATTGGTACGATGTTTAGAACAAGTGAAAACCCTTGCTCCCATACTGATATGCAGTATGAAGATTTTCATTCATATAATTTCTCAAGGTAAATTTTTAAAACTCTTTTAGTATTAGAGTACTTTGTTTCTTCAAAATTCTTATCTGTTTAAGGTATTTCAAAATGGCTATTTTTGTTCAGAATGTATGTATGTATGTATGTATGTATGTATGTATGTATGTATGTATGTATGTATGTACAAGAATTAAAATTCAAAGGAATGCACTGATGTTGATTGTAGCATATGATAGAATTATGATTTTCAAACATAAAATGTTACGTTCTTTGTTTATTAATTATCAGGTGGCTTTAAAGGTTTCTGAACCAAGTGTTAGCAAGGACTAGTTGATGAGAGATGCAGAATTCTACCAGGCATCTAGACCTGTTCTATTATCGCAGGCATTGGCTTGGTGGCTGCCTTGATGATAGCAAACTGTTCACTTTACTGATCATATTAACTTAAGATATTTATTCAAGTATAAGCTGACACCCCAGAAATAAAAAATGAAAATTAAAAACAGTGAAATTTTATTAATTAAGTAATTTATTAATGAAGCACGCAAGGAATAAGGAATACATTTTCTGCCATTTAATTGTTCAGTCAGTCATTGCCATCAGTAATGCAGATTCATAGTCACTTGTCACTGTCTCCATACACAGCATCTCATCTTTTGTGCCGTCAAGCACATTCAAGATTGAACAGTGGTAAACAAACAACCAATGCTCTTTCATGAAGTGTTTGCTGATAATGCTAGAATTTCAAAAGCTTCAGTTAATGCACTGATCAGCCAGAACATTATGACCACCTACCTAGTAGCTGGTATGTCCACTTTTGGCACAGATAACAGCAGCAAAGCATTTTGGCATGGAAGCAGTAAGGCCTTGGTAGGTTTCTGGAGGGAGTTGGCACCACATCTGCACACACAAGTCACCTAATTCCCGTAAATTCCGGAGAGGGGGGTGATGAGCTCTGACGTCACGTTCATTCGCATCCCAGATGTCTTTGATCGGGTTAAGATCTGGTAAGTTCTGGCCAGCACATCAATTGCAACTCAACACTGTGTTCCTCGAACCACTCCATCACACTCCTGGCCTTGTGACATGGCGCATTATCTTGTTGAAAAATGCCACTGTCGTTGGGAAATGTGATCACCACGTGGTCTGCAACCAGTGTACGATACTTCTCGGCCATCATCGTGCCTCGCACGAGCTCCACTGGATCCATGGATGGCAACGTGAATGTTCCCCAGAGCATAATTGAGCCGCCGCCAGCTTGTCTCCCTCCCGCAGTACAGGTGTCAAGGAGCTGTTCCCCTGCACGACGACAGATTCACACTCTCCCATCGGGTTAAAAATACTGTCATCCGGGAGATAGTGGGTTTGAAACCCACTGTTGGCAGCCCTGAAGATGGTTTTCCATGGTTTCCCATTTTCACACTAGGCAAATGCTGGGGCTGTACCTTAATTAAGGCCACGGCCGCTTCCTTCCCATTCCTAGGCCTTTCCTATCCCATCATCGCCATTAGACCTATCTGTGTCGGTGTGACATAAAGCAACTAGCAAAAAAAAAAAAAAAATACTGTCGTGTGTTTGTAGAACACGGAACAGACCTGTCAGTCTGGTTACAATCAACTTGAAAACATGTGAACCAGTTGAAATAAAACCTAATGACAAATTATATACACATTGACATGAAACGCTTGGCACTTCAAGAAAGTTCTTGGTTCTGGGTTAAAATTATTGCCATGTGTATGTGGAACATGGAACAGACTTGTTGGTCTTGTTTCAGTCTACTAGAAAATATATATACTAGTTGAAATATACACATTGACATGAAACGCTTGGTACTTTAAGAAAGTTCTTGGATCTGGGTTTAAATTATTGCCGTGTGTTTGTAGAAATACACTGACTGACAGAGCAAATGCAACACCAAGAAGGAGTGGTCAGAACTTTATGCCAATTGCAGGGTAGACTGACGTCACTGAGGTATGCTCATGATGTGAAATGCACCGCTGTGCTGCGCACGTAGCGAACGATAAATGGGACACAGCGTTGGCGAATGGCCCACTTCGTACCATGATTTCTCAGCCGACAGTCATTGTAGAACGTGTTGTCGTGTGCCACAGGACGCGTGTATAGCTAAGAATGCCAGGCCGCCGTCAACGGAGGCATTTCCAGCAGACAGACGACTTTACGAGGGGTATGGTGATCGGGCTGAGAAGGGCAGGTTGGTCGCTTCGTCAAATCGCAGCCGATACCCATAGAGATGTGTCCACGGTGCAGCACCTGTGGCGAAGATGGTTGGCGCAGGGACATGTGGCACGTGCGAGGGGTCCAGGCGCAGCCCGAGTGACGTCAGCACGCGAGGATCGGCGCATCCGCCACCAAGCGGTGGCAGCCCCGCACGCCACGTCAACCGCCATTCTTCAGCATGTGCAAGACACCCTGGCTGTTCCAATATCGACCAGAACAATTTCCCGTCGATTGGATGAAGGAGGCCTGCACTCCCGGCGTCCGCTCAGAAGACTACCATTGACTCCACAGCATAGACGTGCACGCCTGGCATGGTGCCGGGCTAGAGCGACTTGGATGAGGGAATGGCGAAACGTCGTGTTCTCCGATGAGTCACGCTTCTGTTCTGTCAGTGATAGTCACCGCAGACGAGTGTGGCATCGGCGTGGAGAAAGGTCAAATCCGGCAGTAACTGTGGAGCACCCTACCGCTAGACAACGCGGCATCATGGTTTGGGGCGCTATTGCGTATGATTCCACGTCACCTCTAGTGCGTATTCAAGGCACGTTAAATGAACACCGCTACGTGCAGCATGTGCTGCGGCCGGTGGCACTCCCGTACCTTCAGGGGCTGCCCAATGCTCTATTTCAGCAGGATAATGCCCGCCCACACACTGCTCACATCTCCCAACAGGCTCTACGAGGTGTACAGATGCTTCCGTGGCCAGCGTACTCTCCGGATCTCTCACCAATCGAACACGTGTGGGATTTCATTGGACGCCGTTTGCAAACTCTGCCCCAGCCTCGTACGGACGACCAACTGTGGCAAATGGTTGACAGAGAATGGAGAACCATCCCTCAGGACACCATCCGCACTCTTATTGACTCTGTACCTCGACGTGTTTCTGCGTGCATCGCCGCTCGCGGTGGTCCTACATCCTACTGAGTCGATGCCGTGCGCATTGTGTAACCTGCATATCGGTTTGAAATAAACATCAATTATTCTTCCGTGCCGTCTCTGTTTTTTCCCCAACTTTCATCCCTTTCGAACCACTCCTCCTTGGTGTTGCATTTGCTCTGTCAGTCAGTGTACAATGAGAAGTTGATTGAAACAAGACCAACAAGTCTGTTCCGTGTTCCACATACACAAGGCAGTATTTTTAAACCAGAACCAAGAACTTTCTTAAAGTGCCAAGTGTTTCATGTCATTGTGTACATAATTTGTCATTATGTTTTAGGACAGCCTATTGAGATATGTATTTAGGCAGTTGCCATTGTGTGTATAATTTTGTCATGATGTTTTATGTCAACCTATCGAGATGTATGTAGGCGGTCCGCATGATGATTGTTATCAGATTCCCATTGATTTAAATATCTACAAGAACTGATGATGGCTCCAAGGGAGTCGAAACCGGTCTTCACTTAATATATTTCAAATACAGGGTGAACTTTAATAAAACCGACAAACTGCAGGGACTGATTCCTGACTGGAAATGGAGGAAAAAATGTCCTACAGACATGTGTCTGGAATTGGACGGTGTGTGTGCAACGACAACAAATAGTCCCAGAATACAGTACATAGCTGAATCACAGCTACGTCACAGCAGATGTTCAAAGTGGCCTCCATGAGCTGTAATGCACGCGTTCAGACATCATATCGTGGATTGCCTCACTCTTTCGCACGTTCCGGCTTCTCGCCGAATAGTGTCGCAGGCGTCGTGAACACGCTGTTGAAGAGTCTGCACATCAGGAACTGATTCAGCATACACAACGCTTTTCAGATGTCCCCAGAGGTAAAAATCCAGGGGGTTTAAGTCCAGCAATCTAGGAGGCCATGCAACAGGGCCTCCGCGTCCTATCCAGTGCCTGGGGAAGATGTTGTTAAGGTGTTGGCGAACTGTAATGCGGAAGTGGGGTGGTGCTCCATCATGCAGAAACTACATAACCTGTCTTAATGCCAAAGGCACATTCTCAAGCAATCCAGGCAGAGTATTCTGCAAGAAGTCCAGGTACGTTCCTCCGTTGAGGCGTTGTGGAATAATAACTGGTCCAAGTATGTGGTTGCCAAGAATCTCTGCCCAAACATTGATGCTGAACTGATGCTGGTGAGATGCTTCAACCGTTCCCCGGGGCTTTTCTGTAGCCCACAGATGAAGTTTATGCAGATTGACGGTGCCATTTCTGGTAATGGTTGCTTCATTGGTAAAGAGGACTGACCACAGAAATCCCATAAATATGATGGCTTGGTGTAAAAACCATCAACAAAATCCTTCCCGTAGAGGGAAATTCAATGCTGATAATTCTTGCATTCATTGCAGGTGATACGGATAATGGCGGTTGTCATGCAGGATACACATAATCGTAGTCTGGCTTACACCATGTTGGCGGGCCACTTACCTGGATCTTGTACTAGGGTTCGTTTCAATGTCCTGTAGAACCTGTTCCTCCAGATGTGGTGTACGCACAGTCCGCTGCCTCCCTGCACGTTCTTCTGTCTGGAAGGACCCATGATCACACAAACGCCAAAAAAGGGTTTGAAACGTTGTGTGATGTGGCTGGCGTCTGTGAGGATACTTGTTTTGGTATAGCTGTGCTGCCTCTTGACCATTTCCATTGGCTTGGCCGTACACAAACACCATCTCGGCTTGTTCCCGACATGAATACCGGACCATACTGCTTCCGACAGTACGCAGCTTCAATCACACTGTCTGCAACAGAAGAAACACACTGAAAGTAGTAAGAGAAAATTTCATTCTCACTCATTCTTCATTCTTGATTCTGTCTACCCATCTGACTTTCAGCATTCTTCTGTAACACCACATTTCAAGCTAGCTCAGAAAGAAAGAGAATAGAAGCTTTTGAAATGTGGTGTTACAGGAGAATGCTGAAGGTGGGATGGGTAGACAGAATCAAGAATGAATGAGAATGAAATTTTCTCTTACTACTTTTAGTGTGTTTCTTCTGTTGCAAATAGTGTGATTGAAGCTGCATACTGTTGGAAGCAGAATGGTCCGGTATTCATGTCGGGAACAAGCCGAGATGGTGTTTGTGTATTGCCAAGCCAATGGAAATGGTCTTTTGCAGAGTCAGATAAAATAACAATATCATCAGCAAATCTCAGGATTTTAATTTCCTCTCCTTGAACTTTGATACCCTTTCCAAATTTCTCTTTGATTTCCTTTATTGCCTATTCTATGTAAACATTGAAAAGGAGAGGGGACAAACTGCAGCCTTGCCTCACTCCTTTCTGGGTTGCTGCCTCTTATTCAAAGCCCATGATTCTTATCACTGAGGACTGATTTTTGTATAGATTATAGATAATTTCTTCTTTCTCGATATCTGATCCCAGTCACCTTCAGAATCTCAAACAGCTTGGTCCAATCAGCATTGTACGTGGCCTTGTCCTTCGTAATTTTGTCCTCTAAGATCAGACGTAAAGTCGGGATTGCTCCACGTGTTCCCGTATTTCTTCTGAAGCCAAATTGATCTTCTCCCAACTCAGTTTCAGCTTGTCTTTCCATTCTTCTGTAAATAATACGTGTTAAAATTTTGTAGGCGTGAGATACTAAACTAATGGTGTGGTAGTTTTCACACTTGTCAGCACCGGCTTTCTTGGGAATAGGTATAACAACATTCTGCCAAAAATCAGATGGCATTTCTCCTGTATCAAACATCTTGCACACTAAACGGAATAAACTCTCCATGATGGTTTCTCCTAAGGCAGTCAATTAATTTTGCACAAAATCAACCAACATAAACATATGCGCACAAGACTCTAACTAAGAAGTTTGAAGAAGGAATATGCAAGACAAGAACTTTTAAATTCACTAAGTGTTTTATATACATGTTTTCAGTGTTTTTAATGTGTTTAATGTGTACGTACAATTAGTTTTAAGCTTAGGTTAAGTTTTTACTACCACATTTAAATCTCAAAACCAATTTTACTTTCATGGACTTACAAATGAAATGACGATAACACCCAATTCATATCCCCATTAGACATCCGGATGTGCTAATGGATGACAACATCTTTTTAGATAAATAACACAAACCAATGCCTTAATAGATGTAATATTATGGTTTGTTAGCTGATGACCAAATAGGGTCGAAACCGGTACTGATGTAAGTCTACATTTACAGTAAACAGTATTGATAAGGTGGAATTTCTTTCTTATCCATATACGTCCTGAGTTCTGGCGAGAACACCAGCAGGTAGATTTTCTTTCGGAAGCGTCTTTTTCTTCGACAAAGTATGGTGGAAGTTTAGTTCCATCAGCAAGTATGCATAACATTACTGTACACCTCTGTTTCTCATGACCACCGATTCTGATGGTAACACTTTTTGACTACTTAACACTCACAGTACTGTCCAGTGGAATTTCAAAATAGACGGGCATCTGACCTGCATTTCCAATTTGGGAAAGCAGATACAAGTTATATGGCACTGGAAGGAAAACAGCTTTTCTTCATAGGCAGGAGGAACACACTGTGAAATTGTGGGTATGCCTTCTAATGCTCAGTCCATTCCTCTTGTAGAAGTTTCTGATCCACCCTCGGTTTGCTTTAAACTCTGACGTAGAACGTTCTTTTGCAATTTATAATGCTTTTAATTGGCACATTTCGGTGGGCATGCCTTATCCCGATTCCCGCTTTACTGTTACGCATTTGTACCGAATCCTTTTCGTTTCTGGAAACTGGGCACTCTGTCCGTGGAAAGCTCTAAAATCACCACTGCTGTTTGAAAGAAAATCTTTCTTCTTTCTCCAGTCTCGAATAAAAGATTGATCTATATCGTATTTCCTACCGACGGTTCGATTTCCAATAATTTGTTTCGTTTATTACTTTGTTTTTCACTTAAAGTAAAAGACTGCAAAAGCTTTGTTAAATTCATGTTTACATGTGGCACTCTAAGAACGTGAGACTGTAGACTGACTGCCGCCGAGCGCTTACGGTAAAGGAAAAGTGAAAGTGTGTTTGGGGTTGGGGGAGTGTGCGCTGAGGAGCTCGGTTGCCAAGTCACGGCAACCACGAGTGTTCCAATGCTTGATTTCAGGGTTGTTCCATTACTTATAAATAATTTTACTGAGCTTATAAACTACAGCTGACTTTTAGGAAAGTTTTACACACATTAAGTAAGTAAATTCGTGTGGCTATTTCTAGCCGAGTGCAGCCCTTGTAAGGCAGACCCTCCGATGAGGGTGGGCGGCATCTGCCATTTACACACATTTACATTATGGAACAAATCTCCATTATCTCATGAAATACATAAGAGAGAACAATACGGTACATACATGTTCACTTTTATTTTCAAACAAATGCTGTCGGAAGATGTGGTTGAATCCAGTGCTAACCCTTAAAACTAAAATACATTAAAAAAGTAACATTCCTGAAGATACGTTAAGACACATGAAGTATCATGCCGTGAAATGAAAGGCTTGAATAAGACCTGCACCCAGATTTTAGAAGCAATATTAAAAAAAAAAAAAAAAAAATGAAAAGTGCGGGTGGTATTCAGGATTATACGGTAATCAGCAATAACATTGCTGTTACTTACTTATACTATGCTCAGAGCCATGGCTAGGAGAATGACTCATAACTGATAAAAATGTTTGTGCTTTCAGAGGCTACAGTTAGGCAATAAATAATGGTGCAAGTTCTTAGGAGAGCTGTAAACAAGCCACATTCCTGTTCTATTCATAAAGTTTACAAAAGGGAAACCCTTGCACGGGTGAACAAAATATAAGCTAATACACACGACTTGGCATGGCACGTGAATATCTCTTCATTTGAGTTTAAGACCTGGCCAATGCTCGCATGAACATCACGTCAAATGAGTCGAGTGGGTTAACTGCATCGTCATTGTTTTATCACATATGCAGTCCACCTTATCCATATACTTATCTAAGATGTTATTGGTTATTATCCCCACTCCATTCTTTGCCTCATATTCTCCACCCCAGTAGAGAGTGTAATCCCTTCCTCAACGTCTTCTTTCCTTTCCACTTAACTCCACTCAATCCCATCATACATATATTCTCTTTCTCCAGGAAATCAACTGCCTCTTCTGAATTTCCAGTTAGTGTCATGAGGTTGTTTATTGCCACCTCATGATGCTCTTTACTGGTCACCCAGTTTTCGTCTGACTCATTGGCTGAATGGTCAGCGTACTGGCCTTCGGTTCAGAGGGTCCTGGGTTTGATTCCTGGCTGGGACATGGATTTTAATCTTCATTGGTTAGTTCCACTGGCCCAGGCGCTGGATGTTTGTGCTGTCCCCAACATCCCTGCAACTCACACACCAGACACAACACTATCCTCCACCACAAAGCACGCAGTTACCTACATGGCAGATGCCGCCCATCCTCATCAGAGGGTCTGCCTTACAAGGGCTGCACTCGGCTAGAAATAGCCACACAAAATTATTATTACCCATTTTTCAGAGTTCCCCTAGCGTAAGAACTGCACATTGTTTCTGGGGAACACGCTAGTCTTTTTTGAGGCTGATTTAAATGTACCGTTGTCAATTTTCATTACAATGAGGTCGCCATCACCACTTCCAAAGGCATTTTAGAACTAATGCCAGCAGTATGTGATCAGGTGCTGCTGATGGGTTCCAGGTTCTTTCTCTACACCTAAGAAAACTCGTATGTCCGAAGCAGTTGGTCCCCTTAGATCATCTTCATCATCGTCATCATAATCATCGATTTTCCGCAGGTGTTTACAAGCCTCTTCCAGTTCGTCCTGTCCATCCACAGCTGATGTTCTACCTTTTGCTGCCAATTTACATCACATTTGGCAAGGTCATTGAAAATTTGCTTTTCCCAACTATCACGAGACCTCCCTCTGGGCCTCTTACCAACAACATTTCTTTCATAGTATGGTCTTGGGGTCCCAATTGGAGCCATCCTTCTCATATGTCCATACCATCGTAATCTGCTTAATTCTAAGGTTTCCAACAGGCTCCTGTCCAATCCATGTTGTTCCCGAATACTTTAATTCCTTATTTTGTCTCTCCTTGTCGTTTGGAGACATGACCAAAGGAATGTCATTTCAGTGGCCTGTGGGCGACTGTGCAGATCTAGTCAATGTTGCTCCTTCCAGTCTGTATGTTAGAATTGGTACAAGATATGTTTTGTACAGCGTGAGCTTGCAAGCTTGAGGAAATGAGTCATCCCAAAGTAATTGACGAATGGAGTGGACTGCTTCAGGATTTCACCTTGTCACTAAACAGATAGTTTTAGTTCGGTTGATGATTAATTAATTACTTAATTAATTATTTAATGGCATGTGGCCTCCGGAGTGCCCTGGTGCAGGTCTTTCAATTTGACGCCGTATAGGGAACCTGCGCGTCTGTGAGAATGGGGCCCTACCTATGATGAATTCTAATGCTGAAGACGACACAAACACCCAGTCCCCGAGGCATAGGAATTAACCAATTAAGGTGAAAATCCCTGACCCGGCTGGGGAAACCGACCCGGGACCCTCTGGACCAAAGGCCAGTATGCTAACCATTTAGCCATGGAGCCGGACGGCTGATGATCATTCCCATTCTTTCAAATTCTTCTTGCCAAAGATCTAGTTTAAATTGAACTTCTGCTTCTGTCTCACCCCATAGCATAACCTCATCAGCATATACAAGTGAATTTGTTGTCTGATTCTTCTTTTTAACTGCTTTTATAACGTCATCCATTATAGTAATGAAGAGAAGTGGTGATAGACAACTTCCTTGTTGGACTCCGCTCTTGGTTTCAAAACAGTTTGATCTGCCTCCTTGAATTTGCACACAGCTCTTTGTCTCTCAGTATAGCTGTTTTATTTTCATCTGATGGCCAGACAGGTATCAATTTTTGGTAATGAGACAGTCTCTCATAGTGCATTGGTACTGCCAGTGGGTCCAAGTAGCTTGTGCAGTGGCCTCCACGGTATGCAGTAGCCATGCGTCTTGGTGGGTGTGCTATTTACCAACTGATGAGCCCAATTTAGCACACTGGGGCGAAATGCTGGCAACCAGGAATGAGTTGGCCGGAAAATTTGTAATGACCAATAACGGACCATTTATACTGGTATTATAGCTGTTTTACTCAAGCTATAATCTCATCTGGCACTTCTTTATGTCTCAGACATTCCCATGTGTGCTTACGTGGTACATGATCTTATGTCTTCTCAATATCCAAGAATACAACTATAACCATTCTATTTTTATCCCAGTAGTTTTCAAAGAGCATTCTAGTCAAAAAAATGAGATCTAGTGTTGATCTGTTCGATCTAAATCCATGTTGTTCTTCCTCAAGTTTAGGTTCAAAAATTTTCTGATTTTTCTCTCCAAGATGGTCTCATAAATTCTTAACCCATGAGATAGAAGGGTTATGCCTCTATAGTTGGTACACTTCTTTTGGTCTCCTTTCTTAAATAGAGGAATAATCATTCTTTGCCTCCGGTCACTGGGGATTTTATTTTCTTCCCAAATTTTATTTAGTACTCTGTACAACCATTGTATTCCAGGTTCTCCAAGTGCTTTGATCATGTCCACACTGAACTCATCCAATCCTAAAGACTTGTTGTTTTTCATTTTACATATTGCTATCTCCACTTGCAGCCAGGTCAAACTTTCTACATTATAATTTATAGGGTTTAGAGGGTCATCTTGTGTGTCATCAGTTGTTTTACAGGTCAGTAAGTGATTGAAATATCTACTAAACTCCTGTAATATTTCATTTTCATTTCTAGTTACCTCTCCGTTTGGGAGCTCTACTGTGTCGATAGTACTATTATAATTTCTTTTGTTTTTACAATGCTATACAGGAGCTTCTTTTGTTTGTCTTGCCCTATTCTATTGGCAAGATTGTCTTTGCATTTCCTTTTCTCATTGTTGACTATTATTTTGTCTTGTAATCTTTTTTTTTTCTCTGTAAAATGATAGTTTATCCTAGATTCCACTTGGATTTCCTCGCACTCTGTCACGGTACAAAGCTCCTCTTGCATCATTTCTAGCTTTGACAGCAGCTTTTACATCCTCATTCCATCATGCTGTTTCCTTGGATTTTCTTATTTGTCTCTGCCTTCCCCATACTCTCTCAGCTGTCTTCACCAATACTCTGCTCAGGTTATCCCATTGCTCATTTTCAGATCTCAGATCTTCTTTTGGTAACATCTTCCGAACATTTTCTCGAAACATTTCCTTCACCTTTGGTTCAGAATGTCTTAGAGTTTTTATTTTTGGTGTTCTTTTGTTGTAGACTTTGAGGTCTTCTCTTTGTGATATCTGTAACCAACAGCCTGTGGTCTCCATCCATATTTTCACTAGGAAGTACTTTGACATCATTTACAATCTTCCAAACTTCTTGGTCAGCGAATATACCTAAGTATAATCAATCACAGTTCCATAGTGATCGTCCCAACTATATCTTGTGATCTTATGCGTGTCCCTTTTCTTGAACCAAGTGTTACTTACAACCATATTGTTCCTCATACAAAGATGTAGATGATGTTCACCCTCTGTCATCCTATTCCCCATTCCATGAGGACCCAGGGAGGATTCATAGCTCAGTCTGTCTTATCCAACCTGAGCATTAAAATCTCCCATTACTAGCAAATTTTCACAATCCATATGTTCTTCCAAGTTGGACAGGAAGGCTTCTTTTTCTTCATTTAAACATCCTGATTGTGGAGCATAGACCTGGATTATATGATATTATTGTCTCCATTCCAATTTACTGACACTTTAATTATTCTATCACTGATAAATTCAATCTGGCTACAAACATGAAGTATAAAGCCCACTTTATTTCTTGACTCCAAGTTATTTCCAGACCAGTATAGTTTATAGTCTAGACAGGGGTGTCTTATTCCTGTTGCCTTCCATTTGATTTCACTCACCCCATGATAAGAATTTTCCTCCTTTCCATCATATAAACTATTTCTTCAGTTTTATTTGTCTGTGTTAGAATATTCAGTGTTCCAATCCAGCAACTGGGTCTTGATTTGGATTTTGTATCTGGTGAAGCTTCAGGCTGTAAGCTGTTATACACACCTAGCTGTTGTTGTTGTCTTGAGTTCTTCGATCTGAGGCTCGTATTTGTCTTGAAAGTGATTGCAATTACAGATTTGCAAGGCCTAACATTAGAGAAGATTTTCTGTCAGGGTTATCTCCCGTAGCCTTTAGCATTCCCCTACTTCATCTGCAAGGCAGCAGCTTTCTGTTGAATTTGTGTCATTTCCTACACAAAGGCTTCAACTAGCCCCCTAAGGGTGAACTCCTCTGCCCATAGCCATTGGTTCTCCCTTAGTTTGTCAGGTTTGGTAAAGACCGCCCAACCCTCGGCCAGACAGTTGCAGGTAGTACAGTCTACTTTCTTGATTTATGAGTTTCATTTCCGTATTGACAGATTACACATGTACAGATAAGGAAGGATTTCCACCTAATCAATACTGTTTATTGTAAGAATTAGCTTACATTACCTACAACATTACCGACGATCGCAAGCACCAGATTATGTACCGTACAACTATGGACTCTAAAATGGGAATGAAGATCTACGCAAGACACGCACTATCAAGTCCATGAAATGTTTTATACTCATTATTTTAATGTATTTTAATATGTTCTGTGTATTTTAATGTGTTTATTGTATTTGTACATATAACTTAGATTTAAGCTTAGGATAGATTTTACAGTCAAATTTCTAGTCCTGAAGAAGATAGCTTTATACCCATGTACCTGAAAGTCAAATCATAACACCTAACCAACTCACACTCAACATGCCTAATTTGGACACAATCAGATATGGTGTTTCTTTACGGCATCCTCCTTTAGACAGGGTAATGTCAATTATTGCTCGATATATCTGTGGCTTGGTTCTAAAAGGGCCAGTGTCATTTTTTATCAAAATTGAGATATTAACTGATACAAACGTGTTTTATCCTGGCTTGAAACATGTTAAAAGGGCCAATGTCTCTGTTAAGTACTAAACGAACAGTTCATGTTTAATTAAATAAGCCCTTGCCAATAAAGATTAGAGACCTGCAATTTTTAAAGAATACGATAGAAAAACTTAGCGTTTCATAAGGAGCCTTCCACAAAGAAAGTATAAAGTTATTTAAAGTTAGTTGCTGAAAAAAATAATTGGAAAACTATAAGCAAAATTTCAAATGCTCATAGTTCAAAAACAGGTTTTTTGACATTGGCCCTTTTAGAACCAAGCCACAGATATATGTAAAAGTATTTATGTTCAGGTGATGATGACCAATTAGGGTCAAAACCAATTAGGGTCGAAACTGGTACTGTAAGCTAATTCTTACGATAAACAGTATTGATAAGGTGGAAATCCTTTCTTATCTGTACATGAGTACCATCTACTGTCGCATACGGTAGCAGGATGTACCTGACCTGACAGAGATGATTGGGTTATTTACTGCTGCTTGAGACTGGATATTAAGATTCTGGTTGTACAGTCTACCCATTACCGTAGCAGGGTAACAGTCTGAGTGCAGTGGTATCGGTATACCTGAGCAGTGATGAGAAGAGTACAAGAAAAAAAGTAACTGGGTTGGGTTACCTGAGAAATGTTTTACTCAGTTACAATTACAAATTACTTTTTCGACAAGTAATCAGTAAAATTACAATTACTTTACTGTATGCTTGTCATAAGGAAGTCACTTGACATTTCCCCCTCCTGCATAATACAAAGTTTGCAAGGAAAATATAGTACTTCATTTTGTGTATGTTTCTTTAGCGTAAGACACATTAAGTGGCTATCTAAACATGATATGATCATTCTCCGTAATTTTTTATTTTAGTTAATGACTTTTAGCATCTCAAATAATTAGCTATTTATTTTGCAAATAAATTAATTGGTTCTTAACATTCTCATCACTAAGGCTCGAAGTTTTGGGGGAAAGGATATCTTTGCATTTACTGAAGAATCTTTCTATAATAGGAGTGCAGGAATTTTCTCTGAATTGAGGAGCCAGTCCAAAAATTTAGGTGCCAGCAAGAATCCCACCTGCCTGATACTTATAAATAATCGAGTTATGCTACTCAGCGTTGACCTCAGTATTAATTTTTCTAATCTTAACATTTAAGTTGGCCAGAAATATTAAATTACAGAGCTATAGTACGACTATTAGCTATAAACTGTTGTGTCCATTATGTTTTACACAATTCAGAGGATACTGAACATAGACGTTAAATCTTCCAGAATAATGACCTAATTCTTGCATAGTCTTTTGCGACCATGGATATGTCTTATGGCCTTGCTACTAAAATTCCAGTGGTTCACAGCTCTTGCAGGATCAAATTCATTTACTGCAGGTAAATTCATATTACACATTATCAAATCACACAAAAGGTTTGTTTCTAATGATCTGAATTTGTCTTGTGTAAAGTTCATATTAAATCCTTGGGTGCTGTAGAGACTGGAAGAACACACACAATAGACAGTAGATGTCCAAGAATAGGAAATCTGTCACTGCTTGCAAACTTCCAACAGTTTGAACATTTTTTTTCCTCTTCCAAGAACTTTGAATTCATAGCAATCATTTTGTATGCATTACATGTAGTTCCCACAGTTTTCACATTTTGTAAGTTGCTCCCTGAAATGTTCTGCCAACTTTGTGATGTCATCAACACCATAATTTTCCAGATCAGTTCCAGTTGGCCATACAAATCTGTCAGATCAGGTTGTGCATTTCTCTTCAGTTCCATGGACCAAAAATCTTTCCTGTAAATCGACACGAGAACTAGCAACTGGTCCAACTCCCTTCAGTTGAATGTCTTGCAAAATGCCGATAATAGAGGTATTTGTCATTAATTTATCTTCATTTGGGCCAGGGATAGTTTTGAGTAATTCAAGTGATGCTATTGTACTTCTTACACGTAGTTCAATGGCGCTGAGAAATAGCTACTCACTCTGAAATATGAGAGAGAAATTCTTCAGGACTTCTAAAAATATCCAGATGTATAGGAAGCCCGAAATCTGGTGCTTGTTACGGAAGAACCCGTGGTATTTTCTGTGTTTCCCTTTTTTACGTCGCACCTACACAAATTGTTCTTATGGCGACGATGGGATAGGAGTGGGAAGGAAGCAATCATGGCCTTAATTAAGGTACAGCCCCAGCATTTTCCTGATCTGAAAATGGGAAACCACAGAAAACAATCTTCAGAGCTGCTGACAGTGGAGTTCGAGCCGACTATCGCTCAAATGCAAGCTCACAACTGCGTGCCCCTAACTGCACTGCCAATTCACTTAGTCACCTCCCATTACTCGCTTAATATGTAGGTATAACCCACTCACTGTGGGTGGGGGAATGCAGATGAGATGCCCCTGATTGGAGTGGGTGGCATTCAGGGAGAATATCTATGGCATGGCTGGAAACAAACTTCTACAGTCTGCCCATGGTGTCCACCACCAAAGTCTTTTAACTTTTGGTTCCTTCAGGGGGTCAACCCCATGGGAACAAGCTCAGCATGAAAGCATGGGATCCAGCTTCCCTAGGTTCTTGGTTGCAACCTGAACCGATGGGCAAGATTTCAAGCTGGTAAAGTCTATTTACTTCATTAGACACACATTGAAGGTGTCTACGGCAAAATGGAAGACTTAAAGAAAATGCACATTTGTAGTTTGCTACTCGAGGCTCGCACTGCACTTTCAGCTGATCAGTTACTCATGTGCCTCCACTTTCATGAAATCCCCGTCAAAGTGAAAGAACACAAAACCTTGATTCTGGTTTGTGGAGTCATCTTCCAATGCAATTTTATCTTGAACACTGACGATGAGTTGATGGAAGACATGAAGAACCGGGGCGTGACGTGTGGCGCATTACGCGCAAAGTCAACGGTGAAGACGTTGCAATGGGTGCATTCATTGTCTCCTTCAAATTGTCAGTGTTGCCAGAGAAAGTCAAGATTACAACCTATCGCTGCGATGTGAGGCTGTACATCCCACCTCCTATGTAGTGGTATTAATGCCAATGTTCTCGACACATGGTATCTCATTCGAATCAGTTTGTGTGTAGTACATATGGAAGAGAAGCTGATGGTGTGGAAGAGTGCACACTCCCGAACAAGTGCACTAACTGCTCTGGTCTTCATTCTCTTTGAGTTAGGACTTGTCTGCTATATCTCAGTGAGAAGATGATCCAGGAGATCCAGGCCCTGGATGGTCTTTCCTACCGGAAGCGCACTGTGAGTTCATTTCTATGAATGCACCTGCCAAGACACTAGACTTCAGCATGATAGCACGGAGTTTACCAGCATGATAGCACGGAGTTTACCAGGTTTGTTTTTTACTTTAACACCTGTGAAGATCGCTGCACACAAAGCGGCTATTGCTCCTGTGAAAAAAGCGGCGAAGGTTAAAAAAGAATCAAAGATGGGGATCTCCCGAACTTCTACCACAAAGAAGCCTGTGTAGTCTTCTTCCACCAAGAGTTCGGCGACAGCTGCACCCAAGTCGGTAGAGGCAGCATCGTCAACTTTTACTGGGAATTCACCTCCCAGCCTGTCAAAACAAGAAAAGAAGGTGGGAAAGAGGGATGCCCTTACCAGGTGCTCCTCCATTCCTTCTGTGAAAGGGGAACCGTGTCCTTCATCTGGCGGGTATGCATCAGCACCATCAGGTTCATCTGCACTTAAGCCAGTGCGCTTCACTCGTAGGAGGAAATTATGCTCCCTAAAAGCGTCCAAAAAGCTTGAGGCATACATCACCTCGTCGGGTGACAAAGTGATGCACGTCAAGCCTCTATCTGCATCTTTGGACGAAGATGTTAGTGTAGGTTAGAAAGGATACACTGCTTAAAACCTAACAGTTTTTAGCAGTCCAGAGTATGGCACTGTTTCAGTAGAATTATAATGGTTTCGACAATCACTTTGCCGAGCTGTGCCAGCTAATCGGTCAGTTCGTGGCAAGTACTGTATAGTCTACATTCAAAAAACTTATCTCAGATGGTCCTGAGAAATTTTAGATTATACTTGACGGAATGTGATTATGCTAACTGGGCTTCCGGAGGCGTTGGCAAGGGAAGTGGTTCCATTAAAACTCCAGCTGGAGTCATTAGCGATACGTGTTCCGTTGCCTATCCTAACTGCAGTTAGCAATGTTTATTTCCCACCTGGCCAGCCCCTTAATATCAGTGATGTGATTTATCTTATACATCAGCTCCCACCTCCTTTCCTCTTATTGGGTGATTTTAACACCCATCACCCATTATGGGGCTCTGAATTGTCTTGCCCCAGAGGAAGGGAGTTGGAAAAATTAATGGGAGAGCTGGATTTATGCTTTTGAATACAGGGGAACCAACACATTTCTGGGTAGCGCATGGTACCTTCTCCTGCATTGACGTTATTCTGTGCAGCCATGTGTTTTTTCCTCCTGCTGTAGTGGAAAGTACATGATGACCTCTGACAGTGACCATTTCCCCACTATTCTTACCTTGTTGAAACAGAAATTGATTGAGGCTCCTTCATCCTTGATGGATCCTTAAACATGCTGATTGGCCAACGTTCACATCACTAGATGTCTTTTAATGGTTTGAATAGCTAGAGCGTAGATGATATAAATTATATCATACAAGTTATTCTTGCTGCCACTGAGTAGTCCATTCAGTCTTTTTCTCGGACTCCTTGACGAAAACTTGTTCCTAGGTGGAATGAAGAAATTGTAGCAGCTATGAACGAACGAGGTCGTGCTCATAAATGCTGTCTTAGGCAGCCTACTGTGGCCATCTTGGTAACATTTCAAAAAATTTGTGCTAAGGCGCAAGTTCTTAATATTAATAAATTTTATTTGCTTTACGTCCCTCTAACTACTTTTGTGGTTTTTGGAGATGCCGAGGTGCTGGAATTTTGTCCTGCAGGAGTTCTTTTATGTGCCAGTGAATCTACTGACACGAGGCTGACGTAATTGAGCACCTTCAGATACCACTGGACTGAGCCAGGATCGAACCCACCAGGTTGGGGTTAGAAGGCCAGCGCCTAAACCGCCTGAGCCACTCAGCCCAGCAATGCGCGAGTTCTTGTTCGACAGAGTATGAAAACTTCATGAGATAGGTATGCGTCATCCATGAAGTTACATACACTGTCATCTCAAGTGTGGACTAAATTTAGGTGCATTTTGTGTGTACAAGTATCATCTTCAGTACCGCGAATTTCCATTGCAGGCAGTCTCGTCATTGATCCACCCATGTTTGCCAACCATCTAGAAGTCATTTTGCAGATATGTCTGGTTCCAGGCATTACCATCCTGATTTCCTGGCTCTGAAGTGGGTGGCAGAACATCATCTTAGTTTTGTGACTCTAGATTCAGAAGACTATAACATGGCCTTAACAGAGTCCAAACTCCGCAGTGTCTTGGCGCTTTGCAAGGACACTTCTCCCGGTGCAGATAATGTCCATAACCGGATGTAGAAACACCTCAGCAAGGATAGCTTTGTATATCTTGTCTGGACAGAGGGTGAGTTTCTGTCACAGCGGCAAGTGAGAATAGTAATTCCTCTCCTCAAGCCTGACAATGATCCCAAGTATGCAGGAAGTTATAGACCTACTTGTCTCGCCAACTGTCTGTGTAAACTATTTGAGGCCGGGCTGAGTGGCTCAGACGGTTGAGGCGCTGGCCTTCTGACCCCAACTTGGCAGGTTCGATCCTGGCTCAGTCCGGTGGTATTTGAAGGTGCTCAAATACGTCAGCCTCATGTCGGTAGATTTACTGGCACGTAAAAGAACTCCTGCGAGACTAAATTCCGGCACCTCGGCGTCTCCGAAAACCGTAAAAGAGTAGTTAGTGGGACGTAAAGCAAATAGCATCATTTATTAGTTCTGCCAATATAATTATTTTCCAACTGTAGCCTCTCACGGATTTCTCCCCATGCTGCTTCTCCTGTATAGGAGGACTTCTATCAGAGTACCAATGTGGTTTTTGAACTACCTGCTCTACCACTGACCACTTGGTACACCTGGAGAGTTCTATTCAGAATACATTTTTCCAAAACCAGCACTTATTGGCTCTTTTCTTTGACTTAGAAAAGGCCTGTGATACCACATGGCGATACGGCATCCTTTCAGTCCTGCATCAGTGGAATTTTTGAGGTAACTTGCTGGTTTTTATTGCAAATTTTTTGTCTCTCTGTCTATTCTGTCTGAATAGGGAGGGCATATTCGCAATATCATTTTCAGGAAAGTGGAGTTCCACAGAGATCAGTTCTCAGTGTCACTCTGTTTGTGATTGCCATAAACTGCATCGTCGCTACTGCTGGTTCAGACCACTATATGTAGAAGATTTTGCTCTGCATTATAGCTCTCAAAGTATGGCATTCACAGAGTGACAATTACAGCAAGCTATTAGGAGAGTGGTACAGTGGACCTTTGAATGTAGCTTTCAGTTTTCAACTTCAAAGTCTTCTGTTGTTCATTTCTGCTGGAAGTGCACTCTTCACCCCCGTCCTGAGGTTTATTTAGTGGGTGTGACTCTTCCTGTAGTTGACACTTGCAGATTCCTTGGGCTCCTTTTCGATAGTAAATTATAGTGGGAGCCACATGTGCGTCAATTAAAAGCCAAATGTGCTAAAAAGATGAATATTTTGAAGTTTTTTAGCTGCGCTACTTCGGAGGCAGACTACACGGTGTTCTCACGGTTTTACGAGGCACACATTTTATCCAAGTTAGACTACGGCAGTGCAGCATATAGATCAAGGAAAAGCATCCTTGTGAAACTGAATAGCATTAATCACAGCAGCATTATATTTGCAGTGGAAGCATTCCATGTAAGCCCCATTGCTAGCCTGCTCACTGAATCTGGTGTGCCGCCTTTACACCTGAGGCACCAACAGATATTATTGTCCTATGCTGCAAATACGTAGCAGATGCCACTCACCCATGCTATTGCTCCATATTTGATGATACAGACTGTCCGCTGTACAATAGTGAAAGTTAAATGAAAAGTGTTGACACTTACCCCTTCGACCGCTGAGATGTTAACTTATGTCGAGAGCTTTAGAGCAACTGGCAGTTGCCAAGCTCTTACTTCGCATGTTGTATTTGTGAGATCTTGGTGGAGGGGGTTGAGCTTGAGAAGGCGCGGCTAAGGGCCCAATAGCTGCGCGTTAGGGGGAGTTGTTGGCAGCTTCCACTGTTCAGCCCCTTAAGTCCAATTATGGTCCTTCATTAAATTTTCAAAATAACTATTTAATTACAGAATTTCATCACACACTTGGCTACCCACCGTTTGACAACAACTTTTACTACAACAACATTCCCTTTCAACTAGTACGCTCACCTCAACATGTCCAACAATAAAGAGCCACACCTATCACGAACTCTCCCCACAAATACTACAACAAAGAAGATGGCCTAATGACGTCTACACAAACTTCAATATAACCCACGCCACCAGCATTCCAACTAATATTATCTCAAAAAGAACCATGCCATTTGAAAATTCTTCAAAATTTATAAGCATATAAATGAAAATCAATACTTATCAACTTCAAGAACCAACAGCCATTACCAATGCTCAACTTTCCTCAAGTTTTTAACAACACGCCATTTGACAATTAAATGGAATGTGCTTTCTTATTTTTATCTTTATTGTAATATCTTATAATATCAAGAATCAACCACCTATGTCATAATCCTCAAATGATTGTCATGTTTTTAGACTCAAATATTAACACAAATAATATTAAGTAATTGTATACTACATTTTATATTGTAATAGTTGTTTAACGATCTCTAATCCATTTTACAAGACATAGTTAGTTTTTAACAGTATTCATAAGTCATTTCCAGTCAGGTACCTGATCTATTCCTAAGGCAAAAAATATGGCTGATAATGCCTATTATTGATAGGCGAAACATGAACTATCCAATGTATTAATTTTATGTTAACAATTTTGATAAGGACAAAGTCTTGATTTTTAAGATTGTATTGTATTGAATAGGTGGGTGAACAATAAAAAACATACTAGTGTTATTTATTATAAATACTTTCAATATGGATTCAAAAATGAATTTTATCACATGTAATAAGGAGTAGGCTATGTGCGAACACTGGGTTTCACCCTGCTTCATTATCATCAATCCACATCCACACACGCAGGTTGCCTATGAGCTCCGAATAGAGAGACCTGCACCTAGTGAGCCGAACATGTTCTCAAACTTTCCTGGCACTAAAAGCCATACGATAAATAAATCATTTGCTCTACTGGAAGCATGTAGTTTGTATACAGCTGAACTCTACACTATCCTTGAAGTTCTGAGGTACATGGTATCCATTGAATGCCAGCACTTTCTGCTTTGTACAGACTCTGTGAGCTCGTTACGATCTATTGATGCATGTTTCACTTGGCACCCTCTGATGCAGCGGATCCAGGATCTGCTGGCTGGGTGTTGGAGTGCTAGCACTAGAATCATATTCTTGTGGCTACCAAGCCACAATGGTGTTGCAGGAAACGAGTTCGCTGATAGGGCTCCAAAGGAGGCAGTCACATTGCCCCTCCTGTTGCCTTACTAGGTTCCAGTCAGTGATATTTGATCTCAGCACAGACATTTGATTATGTCCCATTGGGAAGTGGAGTGGCAGGCCATTCCTCATCCAAATAAGCTGGGAACGATAAAAGGAATAATAGGAGACTTTACTTCTGGGTTTCTCAGATAGAAGCATTGGTGCTATGTCTTCTTTGGATCGTTCACGGTATAACAACGCACTTCTATTTACTGAGGGGAGAAGCTCCCCTGGTGTACACTTGTGGCAGTCATATTACTGTGGTGCACATCCTTACAGAGTGCATGGACCTGGCTGTTCTTCTCTGTAGTCTAAAACTTCTGAGTAGCATCTCCCTCATCCTATGATGTGACGAGCAGTCAGCAGACCTCATCATCCATTTTATGAGGGGCAATGAGCTGTTTTATTGCACGTAAAATTTTATTTTCTATTTGTTTTTATTTTTTATTTTTTATTTTATAAAATATGTTTTATTCTACTGTTTAGTTTTTGTGCATTTTAATGTGTTTTTAACTTTTAATTTTTTATGATGTGGATGATTTCACTTCAAAACAATGCCCTTTTTTATTTAAATAATTTTTTCTATCATTTTATAAGATAATGAGGCATTGTGAATTAGAACCACTGATTATTTTTAATTCATAATTGTTTCATCATTATTTGTTTTTAAATTCTAGTTGTTGGTTGCATTTTAAACTTTTCTTTATCATCACATTTCATTTCATCTCTTACCATTAGGGACCGATGACCTAGATGTTAGGCCCCTTTAAACAACGATCATCATTACCATCAATATGTAGGTATAGGATTTTTTAATAATTGTGTCAAATTAGCCTGGTTTGATAGGTCATCGCTTTCAGGTTTCTTATTGCGTCTCATGTTTGAAGGCTGGCAAATTATTAAACTCCCACTCAAACAAAAGATTTATAATTTGCAGGCCAATACCCTGCATTTATTAAAACATGAATAATAACAAAGGACATGCATACAAACACTAAAATGTAAACCAGTACCACAGATTCATTGTTCTTTTGACTACATGTGACTATGAAGTAATTCGTTCTCAATTCTTCCACCAGGGGCTCTGCTGCTGTAACAGATAAGGGTTAACTGCATTATGCATGTCTACTATCCACTATCGGTAGTGCAAAGTCTCTAGTTCATGGATATACATCAAATGTCCTCTCCAGAGAATAAAACAAAATTCTCTTTGGTCTCGCAGTCATTTATTTTTGAGAAGATCTCGGTGTGGTTTTAAACTTGTTCATTGACATCACGTCATATGTCACAGGGCTTTTGTTGTATGTTGATGGGTAGTAGAAGAAGGAAGGTATGAAAAAACAGCAAACAGACTTTTTCAGGGGGCCGAAAATTAGCTGCCAGTAGCAAAATCACAGTTACCACAGGAGTTTTGCACCCGTCTTATAGGGGCACATGAAGGAATACCCATGTATAATTTTAAGAAAATTGTTGGTATAAGAATGGTTTCTTTGAAAGAACTGGAGAGGTAAGAAAGTAACTCATCCAGAACTGGTGAAGGTACTGTTTTTGCTGTAATCGAACCAAAACATTATCATCCTCATCATAATTTTTTTCCTGTTTCTGTTTCTGAATGATGTATGTAACTAGAATGTAATGATTACTGGAATATAAAGGTTATACAATTTTGTTTCAAGATGTAAATTACAAGTAAAAATTACATTTTGTATAAAGTAACAATTACAAGTAAAAATTACTAAGAATGTAATCTTACAAGTAATTCAATTACTTTTACTCGTTTACTTCCAAACTCTGTAACTAAGCCATGTTGATTAATGTTATGTTACAAGGCCATTTCACCAGGCGAGTTGGCTGTGCGGTTAGGGGTGCGCAGCTGTGAGCTTGTATCCGGGAGATAATGGGTTCGAACCCCACTGTCGGCAGCCCTGAAGATGGTTTTCCGTGGTTTCCCATTTTCACACCAGGCAAATACTGGGGCTGTACCTTATTAAGGCCATGGCCGCTTCCTTATCACTCGTAGGCCTTTCCTATCCCATCGTCGCCATAAGACCTATCTGTGTTGGTGCAATGTAAAGTCAATTGTATAAAAAACAAAAACAAAGCCATTTCAATCAATTATCCAGACTTCTGCCCTTGCATTTTCTGTATGTCTACTGTCCTCTTTTCGTGAATCATATATTAATATGCTCTCTTGTGTGATACCCCTTTTATACTGTTTGTTGTACCTATAGCTTGGATATCTGCTTCATTGGGGCATTAACAAGGACTTCAATAATTGCTCAAACATCGTTTGAACAGTTTAAATGATGTCTAATTTATTTTATTTTGATCTGTTTACAGTTAAGTGTGGAAAAAATCATGTTCGTTCATCCTGCCATTTTATGATTAACATATTGCTGTTATGTTAATCACATTGAGGATGGTTGCCTAGTTGTACTTCCTCTTAAAACAGTAAACCACCACCACCACCACCACCATCTTACGTAAATCACAGTAATGATAATTATTTCAAACTCCTAGGTGTTGAATTGTGCAAGGTTGTTCATATTCACTCTTCACTGTATTCACTTTGATTATAACATAATTACAGTTCTTTGCTGTACGTTCTCATGTTTGGATATCTGACATGATTTTTGTGTATTGTCTGTCTTAACACATCGCAGTTGACATACTAGGAAGTACTGTACGTTGAGTTTTTCCCATGTGTGCACATGTACATGCATTATGATTTCCTGCATCTATTTGTCCTTGCCCTGCATGTTCTGTTTCAGGCATCACTTTATAAATATAATTTTGTTGTTTACGATTACGTAATGAATTATTGATGATTTTTGTTATTAACAGGTGGAAAAGGAGCTGAAGAAGCTGCAGAAAACAGGAACTATTTAGCTCAACGAATGACTGATGAAATAAACGAAATTATACGGGTATTGCAGTTGACAACATATGATGAAGAAGAATGGGATGCAGACAATATCACTGTTATGAAGAAAGCTCAAAATGCCATTGAAGGCAAAATTAGAGGTGCTCATGATTGGCTGGAGGTAAGATTGTTGATCTATATAATATTATCAAGAGTTTACAGACTTTGTACATGCCCTAGTTCTTTTTCAACTATCTCTCCTCTTGCAACATAAAGGAGATAGTCCATATACCACACTTCTAGATCCAAGTTGGCAGCTTAGTCGATGGCATTTTAAGGGGGTCGGATATGCCACCATCATGTAGGTAGATGTACTCCAGCAGGATAAAATTCTGGTACCTTTGTGTCTTTGAAAACTGAAAAGTAGTTAGTGGTATGTAAAGCAACTATCTTCTTCTTCTTTACATCATTGTAAATTTTGCCATTAATAGACATGCGACACAGACCATCAGAAAAGTTTGACAGAATCCAAACTGTAGCTTAATTTCAGCACGCCATACTTCAAGATGGCTTTGTTCCACTAATTCATAGGTGTCAAGTTGACAAATCAAGGTTCTTACAAGGACCAGATCGATCAATACTCTAAGGGAAAGAGATTCTCTCTGTGGTCACTTAAGCACATCATTAATGAATGGATGAAAAATAATGGAATACTATGTGAAACAGCAGTTAACTAACTGAAACTCATAAAACTATATAGCTTACTTATTATACTTATTATTTAGGGGGAATCTGGCCCTGTGGCTGAGTGGTCACCATAGTTACTTTTGGACCTCAGAGTCTAGGGTTCAGTTCCTGGCAGTTCATGTGGGATTTTTATAATGAATAGTGAATTCCTTTGTTTGGGAGACTGGGTGTTTGTGCTGTCTCCAACATTCCTGCAACTCTAAAAAATACAACACTACCCTCCAGCACATTAATATGCACTTTCCTGTACACAACAGACCGTCTCCACCCATATCTGAGGATCTGTCTTACAAAGACTGGACCAGGCTAGTAATAGCCACACAATAACATTTTAAAGAGGGAGAGAGAGAGATATATGTGTGGAAAGGGAATGTTCTCACAGCTAACAGAATAGTAATATATGTATTTTCCAGGTGTGGACAACTTCTTTCTGTATGAGGCCCAAAATATGAGTGGTAGTGTCATGGGCTACATACCTTTATACAGAATTTAAATAATAATAATAATAATAATAATAATAATAATAATAATAATAATAATAATAATAATAATAATAATAATAATAATAATAATAATTTTTTAAAAAGGTTAACACTGTTAGCTGCAGTCCTCTGTGGCCCTGGATCGATTCCTGGTACTGCCAGAGAACTATGAATGGCAGGAGGGCTGGTATGTGGTTAATATGGTACATGCAGCTCACCTCCATTGGGGGTGTACCTGAAAAGGGCTGCACCACGTATACTACCTACCTTTTATGGGATCAGTTGAAACTGGCTAATAACCGCCAGGAGCTGAATCCAGGCATCTTAGACTAATGAACAAAGTGTAAAAGGCATGTCCCCAAAACACACACACAATAACGCAGAGCAGAGGTCAATTCAAATGAATTAAGTTTATTAACATAATAGCAAAGGGAAGCGGTCTGAAGATTAGCATAAAAACAAATTAATGGGGATATAGGGAGTCAAATACTCACATACATAATGTGTAACGATACTCCAGCCACAGTAAAAACCACTTGACTTATCAGTCTGTTTTCTTTGTATCTGATTCGAAGTATTTCTTTCTTAAAAGGGGACCATTACTATCTCGAGGTGAAAGTAACAGCCTTCACACAATAAGAACCAACAGCTCCCCAGATAATGTCAAGGTTTTATAAAATATGGCTTCCAACAATCCCCATAGACATTACAACCCCATAAATCAAAGATGTCAGCGAATCAAGACTGGCAGAAAATTAAACAAATATGAAATACAAGAGGGTAAGAAAGGAATTGTCAGTTACAAAAACAAATAAACTTGTGTCAGGAAGCAAGTAAAATGAGAGCAAAATCCCAGAATAAACATATTAATCGGCTGAGGAAGCCGGAAACAATAGCAAGATAAAATAAGAATAATGACAAAGCAAATATCCGTAAGGTCCGATAACCACTCCACACCCACACACACACTGAGACCAAACATGCGAAGCAGAGGGTATAAAAATATAATAGCTAGACACATTACGACCAAAATTACAACAGCATGACATTATTCAGTCAACGATTCATGAGCTTGACCCGAGTGTACAGATCAGAAACCTGAGTCGTCACAAAGAGGCCTGGCCCACCCAGTTTAAACACATAACGTAAATAATTTGCACGCCGCATAACACATATTCATATCGCACATCTAGGCGAACGTGACTCGTACGGTATCAACGTTAAACCACAAAGCAGAACATAAGCTTGAGCCAAAATGTCAAAGATACCGAGAATTAAAAAGGTCTCCAATCAAAACAATAAGCAAACTCATCACACACACAAAATAAACGATCGGGCCACCTTTCGCTCTATTGCAGGAACGAGTATACATAAGCAGACATGAAAAGAAAGTAAAGACAGTGAAATAAGTCTGCAGCAAAATTATAAAGAATAATACATTAAACAAGGGATCTCTCAGTAAACAAATTAGCATAACTGTGGCAAGCCAAGAAAAGATAAGTAGGATAACTACCTCGAAATTGAAATAGTCATATTCACGACTCTAAACATAGAGAGCTATTTAAAATAAACTTTAAATCTTTTATAGTACCATTTGCACAAGATGAAGGCCATCTCGCAGGTCAACGTCTCCATCTTTTCTCCAAACTTATTATTGTCAGACAACCAGAGCTAACTCGAATCAAAGGCAAGCTAGAAAGAAATGCTTTGGCAATTCTCTGTTACATGAGGTGCCATCTGTCTAATCGGGACGAACTACATGTCAAGTCTGGCATAGAGAATACTAAGCAACCATAACAGACTGACCAATAATATTGTAAAGAATGTGATATCTGTGAAATACAAAAGCAAGATATCGAGGCAGTGAGGTGCGGCACACACCTCAGTACGAAGACACAAGTTTTGTCTTTGTTAAATCATTTTACTATGGGAGAATAATATAAAAACTTGATGATTTAAATTTTTAATTATAAGTTGTATTTAAAGGATTCAGATGTAAGTTCTTAGATTAAATTTGATTATATCTTTATGGTATTTTTACATGTAATAAAACTTAATGCGAGCATTTTAGGTGTTTGTGTGTAGCCATCAGTTTACCAAAGTCATTTTTCAGTGACGACGATGATATTTGTAACAAATCTTGAAGGTGATCATCAGTCAGTTGGCTTCTTTGTGATGATTTAACTGCCTTTGTAGTTGAGAAAGTGCTTTCGCATATGTGCTTCCAGATGTGGAAGCAATTCTCAAGCTGAAATCATTCAGTGCAGAATATTTTTCCTGGGGTACCATTTTCCAAAAATCAGTGCCTATCTCTAGCCTTGACTGTAAGGAAGGGTCACCTTGAAAGTTGTCTTCTTGCTCTGAAATATGTAACTTCATTGGGTTGTAAATAATGTCAATTGTGGCTGCATGTCATTGAGGTTAAACAAAAAAAAATCACTCACTGAATTGTTCCAAAAGCATTAAGACACTCTAATTGAAATAAACATCATGACTCTCCTCTATAAACTCTTTGCAGGAAGGGAAGTGTACCAAGTTTCCCTCAGCTAGTCTGAATTTAAAAACCTCCAGTAGACTTAAGCACCCATCTAGGTGTCCTGTTAAATCTGTGATGGTTTTCTGTGTAACTTCGCATTGAGTTCATTCATATGATGTGTGTTGTCTGTTGGAGAAGTGAGCTGAAATGGGGATCAGACAGTTCTGTGATCAGTTCAGTTTTGTGTTGGATTTCTCATGTTCCTCTAAAAACACTATTTCTTTTCTGAAAGCAAAAAACTCTTCCAAACAGTTTCCTTTGCTTAGCCAATGTACTAGTGTGTGCAAGATTCAATCATCATATTCCATCTCCATTTCTGTTAGAAAAGAAACTTGTGGTGCGTCAAAGCTCGATTCCTGCCCGTAATTTAAATTCGCACATTTCATCACAGTTCACCACGACCTCCATATACAAAATTTTACCATACGTAGCCTCGTAGCCTCTTGATGTATAATGCAGTGCAGTGCAGTGCAGTGCATGATATTTTATTCCAGCATTCTGCAGTAAGCCAACTAAGTCTGCTTGAGAAGCTCACATCGATGTAGTGTCATATGTCACAGAAGCTGAAAGACGAAGTTGTAAATACCATTTACAACCTTCATAACTAAATCATAAATGTCTTCACCTTTGGGTGTATTATGCAGTGGCTCTAATGCTAGTAGCTCTTCACTAATAACAAAGTCTTTGGAAACATTTGAAATGAAAGTTGGACTTTATCTGTTATGTCTGTTGATTCACAAGAGCCAATGATAAGTAGGCTGAATATGTAATAATATTTTGCTTTTTCTATATCTGTGCTTACAACAAATGATTCCAAAAGTGAATTTTGTTGTAGTGATGTTGATTTAGTAAAACTATATTTGTGAGCACTGACCTTTCTCTTCACATCGCATACAGTTGTAGAACTTAGTCCATTGTATTCTTGGTATTTAGTGCTATGGTTCTCTGTGTAGTGGCGTTAGAGGATATTATAATTGTGCACAGACAGTACTTGCAAAGACACAAGCACTGTGGTTTGTTGCCCTTATTGTTTATAAAAATTAACTAATTTTCCCATTTATCCTGAAATGACCAGTTTCCTTGACATATGCCACATTTCTTACTGTAGTTTGTGTCTGCTGGTCAGTTACTTAAATCTTTGTGTACTCTTAAGTACTGTAAGACAATTATTCATTCCAGGACCCATTGGCACTACGTGGTGGAATAGGAGAAAAATCTGTCAGACAAATCTTGGACCATGCTCACAAAGTTGCTGAACGCTCCCTGCCTCATGATTCAGAGGCGATCCGTAAACTCTGTGGTGATATCACTACTATGGCAGATGCTTTATGTGAATTGAGGCAAGATGGAAAAGGAACTTCGCCACAGGTAGATAAATACTATTTTCTTTCATTATGAGTACTAATTATACAGTCAATTTTAATTTTTGCATTGCCTCTGTTTTGTTGATTATATATATATTTTACATTGATTCCATTGAAAGACGTCTTAATATCACACAAGAATGTACTACTACTACTACTACTACTACTACTACTACTACTACTACTACTACTACCACTACTACTACTACCACTACTACTACTACTACTACACCCATTATGAATATACAGTATTTACCTGCTATCACATAATTTGTACTAATTTACTGATCTGTTATTAATTATTTCAAGGTCCACCTTGTCAATACAGTTCAAAATCTAGTATATTTACTAATACATCAAATACATAAATATATATAGGTACATATTTTGAGAATTCATTAATATTCTTATGGGAGGTTACCTTTAAATAATTAATTACAGTAATTTAAGTCAATACAGATCATTGTTGGCCATTATAGTCAAGCTTATAGATACTAATTTCCAGTAATCAAATTTATACTAATTTCCTGAAATCAGTGTTGACATTTTTCTGTGCTGTTCATACTAATGACTTGTAATAAATTCATACTAAGTACATTTTAACATTGAAATTTCCTGTGTAATTTACACACCTAAATATTAGGACTAAGACTTTCAGAGAGAAGAGATTGTGAATTATGCGAGTAAAGAGAGTTTATTTTAAAATGCATGTGAAATAATTCCAGAGCTTCCACATGTTTTATACCTGTACTGTGGAAATCACCGCTCAGATGGTGTATTGGTTGTTACGGGAACATGAAAATATGTTTGTTGGTAAAGAGTTTTTTATAGTAATAAAAAGAGTATGAGTAGAAAAGTCAATTGGGCTTGATAAAGTGCTGTGTCTTTAGGAACTCCAGTCAGTAGAGATATACAAAAGAAGAGATTATTTTTCATAGTTTTGTCATTACTTTTAGATTCTTGTGAACAATGTTAGTTTTAAGTATGAATTTAAAATATTATAATGAGTTAATCAGTATGATAAGTTCTATCACTCGTATGTGTAGCCAATGATTTTGATGGACTTGTAGCTAGGCATGTTGTTGCAAGCAGTGATGATAGTGTGCAAGATCAACACTGGAAAGTATCCCATTAATCTCCAAGAACTAAAGGGAGAATTTAATCATTGTTGAAATGAGTACATTTAGTGTGCAGATATTATCTGCAGTACACACATAGTACAGTAGAGTCTCAATAATGCGATTTAAATAGGGGGAGGGGGGAGGTGCTTCGGATTTGGAATAACCCGGACTACACAGAACAACACGCAAAATAGTGAAACCTGAAAAAAATCAGTGACGATTGAAGCTAAGGTCCTGTATTGTCATTCCTTACAGTGTTATCCCTTTCAGACCTGAAAGAAAACTGGAGGTGTGAATTTTTGTTTGTACGTCAAGAACTGACTAAAATGCTCCTCAATACACATATTAATAGTTTATTTTACAAAATAAAAACTAACATCCAAAAAACAGGACCCACACAATTGTGCGTATCAAAATTCAAAACCTCGTATCACATACGATGGTGTAGCTTCAAAATTTACGTTCACTAACCAATGTACACACTTCATTGAATATATTCTGGTATTCAGTAAAGCTTCTAGATTAATATAAATGCAGTAAATACATACTTACTTTCGGCGCTACTGCTTCCTGCCATCTCGCCGATCAACTGTGCTTTTTAAACTCTTCTTCCTTCGCCCTGGCGGTCAAGCGCATACTAAAATCAATTGAAATACACGCCACGTGTCCTGCACAATCACTGCAGTCCGGTGTAGCGCCGAAAAAACATCAAATACGGTCAGGGATAACTAAAATACGAATCCGCACAATTGTGCGTACTCGGTCTGAAAGGGTTATGGCATAGATTAAGGTTTAATTTTTGAAAAAGTCCTTAATTGACTAATGTTTGTGAATTTTGCACCGTCTTTGTGCAGCTGTATCATGCCATCGCTTGAAGAGCAGGATGTCGCTGGAAGTTACCTCCGGTTGTTGTTCTATGCAGTGTAGTGCGCCTCCAACGCAGTAAGACCCTCGCTAGGAGACATATTTGGTGCCATATCTTTCTTGCTATCTTCTGTTGGTTCATTCGAAATTTCATTGATTGATGTGTCTGTAAGTTCGTACTGTTCATCACTCTTCTTTCTCAAAACTTCAATTTCACTTACATTTTTACATCTGGATATCTGTGAGCTTAGATCTGGCAAGTTGGTATGTCATCATCATTGCTGTCATCGGAGTTACTGTCAGCAGACACAGCAGTTCCTGAAATCTCCTTCCATGATTTCGTGAGTGTCTCTAGCTTCACTTCGTCCCATGATTCTGCTAACCAGTACACTACGTCTTTCATTGTTTCCTGTTTGAGGAAATTCCTGATGTTTTCCTCACATTCTGTTTCTTCCAGGAGTTAATTTATCAGGCAGTGCCGATACTTTTTTAGACATTCCAAAATGCTCTGATCCATAGTTGTATCATTGTTATGTCACATACTAGTTCCTGTAGCAGGTAGGGACCCTCTTCGGAGGCAGCCCCACCCAGGGAGTGGTGCCCCTGCCTATGTGAGTCCCAGATCACACTGACCTGGTGTGTAACATCTGGTATGGGTCCCAGCTCAGGGTTACGAGTGAAGACCTCAACAGCATCTACGGTGGAGAAGGTGGACTTTGGTATGGTAGGGATGGTGGAAGGGGCAAACCCATAGAGTCTGTACTCTAGAGGAGCGGCTACGGAAGGCATCTGCCTCCATGTTAGGGGCGGCCTAATTTTGAACCTGGCACTAGGTATAAAATGCCTTTGGGTGTGGCGAGCCCATCATAACAATAGCCTATATGGATAAAGCAGGTATGGTGCATAGAAAAGGTTAGGGCGCCCCTGCTAGAAGCGATGCGCAGCTCTTTCGGTGTTGGGGAACTACGAGAAGTGGGCAACAAGCACCAAACTACATCAAGATTGCGACAGCAAATGTCCTGACACTGATGGAAAAGACAGAAGAACTGGTTGACTTCATGAAAGAAAAAGATATATACATACTTCGACTGTGTGAGACCAATAAGAGGGGTACGGGAGAGATTCCTCTATAAGGAGGATACAGGCTGTATTACAGCAGAGGACCTAAGGCAAAGAATGGGGTGGCTATCATACTTGGAAAAGAAATCCAAGAATATGTAGAATATACAAATCGTGTCAGCGATAGGATGATGGTGATGAGACTCCAGTTTGAAAATGGCATGAAAGATCTATTTCAGTTGTATGTCTCACAAACAGGTTGAATAGATGAACATCTAGAGGACTTTCTAGAGGAAGTGGAGAAACAGATAGATGATAAAGGAAGTGCTATTGATGGGAGATCTAAATGCGCAAGTTGGAATGGAAAGACAGGGAAAGGAAGATGTTGTAGGGCCCTTTGGATATGAAAATGTAAATCCAGAAGGCGAGTTGTTTGTGGATTTTTGCATGAGGAACCAAATGATTGTTGGAAACACCTGGTTCAGAAAGAACAGCAGTCAGAAGGTATGATTGGGGAGACAGATGAACAAAGACCGTGATTGATTATATAATCATAGAGAAAGAACACCGAAAGAACCTTTTAGATGTTACAGCCATGCCTGATGAAGCCTTTGGTGGAAATCATAGAGTTGTGATAGGAAAATTGAAAATGGGAAAGATTGAAAAAAAAAAGCATTAAGAAGAGAGAAAAGAATTAAAGTATAAAAACATTGAAGGAGAAAAGCATACAAGAAGAATTCCAAAGGGAAATAACACCCTTGGTACCAAGGGTGGAGATGGGGAATGTTGAAGATGAATGGAAAAGATTTAAGGAAGCACTGGTTGGATGTGCAGAAAAGGTATGTGGTAGAACACCAGGAAATGTGAAAGACAAAGAGACACACTGGTGTAATGATAGGATAAAGATTGAAGTGAAAGAAAAGAAAATGGCATGGAAAGCATGGAAAACATGTAAGACTGAAGAAAGTAGAAGAAAATATGTGGAGGCAAAGAATTTGACCAAGAAAGTAGTGGAGGAAGTAGTGGGCCTTATTCACACAGAAATTGAGAGATGATATGTAGTGCAGCAAGAAATTACTGTTTGGTATTTTAAGAAACAAAAAGAGAGATCAAGTAAACACCAGATTTGTAAAAGGATGAAGGTGGCATAATATTAACAAAGCCAGAAGAAATAAAAAATAGATGGAGAGAGTATTTTCAGAAGTTGCTGAGCATGAGAACTAATGACAGTCATTCAGTGGATGAACAGGAAAGTTGATGAAGAAATGGATAAAGAAATTACAATGAATGACATTGAAATGGCAGTAAGAAAGATGAAGAATTGGAAAACTGATGAATGGATGAAATTTCAGTGGAGACGATAAGGGCAGCTGGAGCTGTAGGTCTGCAGTGGACATATCGAGTTCTCGGGATTGTGTGGGAGAATAAGGAGGTCCCTAAGGATTGGCAGAAAGGAATAATCATCCCAATTTTCAAGAAAAGCTATAAGAAAGTATTGAAGAACTACAGGGGAATTAATCTGATATCCCATGTTGCTAAGATAATGGAGAGGATACTGGAAAATAGGATAAGATTGAGGGTTGACAATCAGATACAGGAAAATCAGTTTGGTTTCAGAAATGGAAGGTCAACAATAGAGCCCATTTTCATTATGAGACAACTAATGGAAAAGCAATGGGAGTATAGGAATGATATGGTGATGACATTCATTGACATTGAAAAGGCATATGATAGTGACCCCCGGACTAAAGTTTGGGACAATCTGGTGCAAAAAGGAATTGGACAGGGATGAATAAAAATGATCATGGCATTGTACAAGGAATGTTGTAGTTCAATCAATCAATCAATCAATCAATCAATCAATCAATACTGATCTGCATTTAGGGCAGTCGCCCAGGTGGCAGATTCCCTATTTGTCGTTTTCCTAGCCTTTTCCTAAATGATTTCAAAGAAATTGGAAATTTATTGAACATCTCTCTTGGTAAGTTATTCCAATCCCTAACTCCCCTTCCTATAAGTGAATATTTGCCCCAGTTTGTCCTCTTGAATTCCAACTTTATCTTCATATTGTGATCTTTCCTACTTTTATAAACGCCATTCAAACTTATTTGTCTACTAATGTCATTCCATGCCATCTCTCCGCTGACAGCCCGGAACATACCACTTAGTCGAGCAGCTCTTCTTCTTGCTCTCAATTCTTCCCAACCCAAACATTGCAACATTTTTGTAACGCTACTCTTTTGTCGGAAATCGCCCAGAACAAATCGAGCTGCTTTTCTTTGGATTTTTTCCAGTTCTTGAATCAGGTAATCCTGGTGAGGGTCCCATACACTGGAACCATACTCTAGTTGGGGTCTTACCAGAGACTTATATGCCCTCTCCTTTACATCCTTACTACAACCCCCAAACACCCTCATAACCATGTGCAGAGATCTGTACCCTTTATTTACAATCCCATTTATGTGATTACCCCAATGAAGATCTTTCCTTATATTAACACCTAGATACTTACAATGATCCCCAAAAGGAACTTTCACCCCATCAACGCAGTAATTAAAACTGAGAGGACTTTTCCTACTTGTAAAACTCACAACCTGACTTTTAACCCCGTTTATCAACATACCATTGCCTGCTGTCCATCTCACAACATTTTCGAGGTCACGTTGCAGTTGCTCACAATCTTGCAACTTATTTATCACTCTATAGAGAATAACATCATCCGCAAAAAGCCTTACCTCCGATTCCACTCCTTTACTCATGTCATTTATATATATAAGAAAACATAAAGGTCCGATAATACTGCCTTGAGGAATTCCCCTCTTAATTATTACAGGGTCAGATAAAGCTTCACCTACTCTAATTCTCTGAGATCTATTTTCTAGAAATATAGCAACCCATTCAGTCACTCTCTTGTCTAGTCCAATTGCATTCATTTTTGCCAGTAGTCTCCCATGATCCACCCTATCAAATGCTTTAGACAGGTCAATCGCGATACAGTCCATTTGACCTCCTGAATCCAAGATATCTGCTATATCTTGCTGGAATCCTACAAGTTGAGCTTCAGTGGAATAACCTTTCCTAAAACCGAATTGCCTTCTATCGAACCATTTATTAATTTCACAAACATGTCTAATATAATCAGAAAGAATGCCTTCCCAAAGCTTACATACAATGCATGTCAAACTTACTGGCCTGTAATTTTCAGCTTTATGTCTGTCACTCTTTCCTTTATACACAGGGGCAACTATAGCAACTCTCCATTCATCTGGTATAGCTCCTCCGACCAAACAATAATCAAATCAGTTGCGTGCAAACACAAGTTGGCAGGAGAAGTTGGTTCAAAATCACTAGTGGGCTGAGAGAGGGAAGTGTTCTATCACCAGCCCTGTTTACAATACTAATGGATGACATCATGAGAACAGCAAAAGCAACATATGGAAAAAGAGAAATGAACATCATGTTATTTGCAGATGATATTGTGATTTGGAGAGAAGACATGAAGGTTCAAGAACAGTTGGATGTGGTGAATGGGAAGATCGAAGAATGTGGATTGAAAATAAGTGTAGAAAAGAGTAAAACTCTTGTTATGACTAGAGGGGAGAAAGAAGGGAAAGGTCAGATTAGACTTGCAGACAAGCCCCTGGAAGTAGTGGAGACGTTCAAATACCTGGGGAGTGAATTAGTTGAGAATGCTCGACTGGGATGCTGAGAATAGTAAAGATTATTCAAGCTGGAAGCTGTTTCTATCGTAGCGTAAGAAACATGTTATGGGACAAAGATGTGCCAATGGAAGCAAAGGAAACTATGTACAAGATGTATTATATACCCATTACAACTTACGGAGCAGAAACTTGGACAGTGACAAAGAAGGATGAGAGTCGAACACAGGCAGCCGAAATGAAGTTCTTGAGGAGTATGATACAGAAGAGTAGAAGAGACAAAATAAGGAAATGAGAAAATCCGGGAAGAAATTGGAGTTGAAAAAAATTGAATGATATAATAGAGAAGAGCTGGCTGGCTAGGATGGTTTGGGCACATAAAGCGAATGAGTGATAAAAGAATGCCAAAAAAGGTGATGGAAATGCAAATGCAAGGAAGGAGAGGCCATGGACGACCACGATTGAGATGGAAGGACACAATCCAATGCAGTATTATAGAAAGAAACCTGGGCTGGGACACAGTGTTGGAGGAGGAGTGGTGGAAAACTGAAGAAACTGGAGAGGAACTATATTTTGCCCTACCCAGCTACAGCTGGATAAAGGGAAATTATGATGATGATGATGATGATGATGATGATGGCTAGTTCCTGTTCATCTCGATGTGGCCCTGCGTTGTCTGGCAATAAAACTGCGTTAATAGGCAGTCTCTTCTTTCTCAAAAACGTTTTAGTTTCAGGCACATATTCTTCAAAGAACCTCTTTTTAAATATTTGTCTATCAATCCTAGAATCCTTTTGTTTTTTTGTAAGAGACGAGCAGTACTGACAGTGAAATGTCTTTAAGAGCTCTCGGCTTAGCTAGTATGGTGGCTAGTTTTAATTTATGATTGCCAGATGAATTTGATGTAGCAAGAACTGTCACTCTTCCTTTACTTCTCTTGTGGCGAGGGGCATAAGTTTCTTCACATGAAGAAAGTGTCTTAGATGGCTACATTTTAAAATTGAGCCCTGTTTCATTGCAATTGTATAACTGATCAGCACTGAGATTTTAACTTTTTATGAGGTGTTCAAGCTTTTTACAGAACTTGCTTGGGCCTTCAGTATCACCAGAAAGTTTCTCCCCACACGCATTTCAAGTTGTCGAACACCATATCCGTAACCAGGCTCGCACTAGAATCGTCCTCTCATTCGATAAATTCATTTCTAAGGATTCTATTGTAACATTGGTTCTGATCTTGGACTTCCCTTCTGTCTTCGTTAACTAAACCACAAAACAGTGCTTCACTCATTTTTTCATATTCAGACTTCCTCATGCATGTTCTGTCAGGAGCAATTTTTGAGCACTTACCAAAAGAATACTTTTCCAGGTTATGCCTGTCATGTCGCCAATCACTAACCATCACTTCTCCAGCTCCGTATTCAGCTGCTAGCTTTTTAATTGTCTCCCTATTATCAAGTGTTTTTAAAGCTCTTAATTTCACTTTTAACAGCACAAACTTTCTTTTGCTATTACTGTTCATAATGAAACAATGTATTACAGCACTGCTCGCAGTCACTACGTACACTGTTCTATACAGCAAGTCCAACACACAAGCACCGAGTGGGAGCAGGTGCATATATTGGCATGTGACAACAAACACACATGCTTGATTTCAGTAGAGATGAGGCACAGTACGATGATTTGGCGGGAATAAGCAGGGAATGAAATGCTGTAGAAAGCTCATTTTAAAATTGCGGAATGAAACGTTCAAATAACACTCTGGATTTAACGGAGCTTTGGATACCTAAGACTCGGATTTGAGAGACTACTGCACATATAAATTTAACATGGTGCAGTGTCATCAGAATTCATAGGAAATGTTACCTCATGTGACAAAATTCCATGAAGACCAATTGGGAATGCAGATAAAACTGTTGTAGTTTGATGGACTCCAAAAATTGCTTAATAGATGTAGCGAGATCTTAGGAAGTGTCCAGTTAAACCACTGGTGATGAGTGACAATGAATAAATGTCTTGCTTTCTGTGACAGCTATTATAAAGAAGTTGCTACTCTACACTTTAATTAGGTAGAAACTGATCCTTGGATGTGTAGAAAAGTGATTGGATTTTAGAGGAACCAAGACGCAGTGAGATGGAGACATCGTAGGGTTGACTCCCTGGTAAATTGCTGAATTGTTTTCTGTATATGTAGCACTATGCAGGTACAAACAAAATATAACATGTCATTGCAAACTTAAAAATTACTACAGGGATGGGGTGCTACAAAACAAAGCAAGGAACAAGGAAGGATGTGGAAGAATATGGACCTATTCGCAGGGGAAACTCCAAGTTTTTTTATATGTTTCAGTCACAGCGTTTCCAAAAGTCCCTATACCCTATATTTTTTAACAAATAAAAAATTGTACACATGATATAAAAGTGTACAATTTAGAAAGAATTAAAGTATATCTATATATATAAAATAACTTGTCCTGATTGACTGACTGACTGATTCATCATCGCCGAGCCAAAACTACTGGACATAAAGAAATGAAATTTTGGGGATATATTCATATTAAGATATTGGTGCTCGCTAAGAGAGGATTTTTAGATATTCCGTCGCTAAGGGGGTGAAAAGGAGGGTGAAATTTTAAAATGAGTGTATCTATATCTCATAAACTTTAAAAGTTTACAGATGTAAACATTGGTATTTAGAATCTTCTTTAAAAATAAGGAAACACGTATTTTTTTTGTTTTCAGAAAATCCCAATAGGAGGGGTGAAAAAGGGTGAAAATGGGGACAAATGGGTTGAATGCCTTTAATCAGGATACCGGTACTTATATCTCAGAAACTGAAGATATTACAGAGCTGAAAATTGGTACTTTTGATCTCTTTTAAAAATAAAGAAACACGTATTTTTTTGTTTTTGGAAAATCCAATTAATAGGAGGGTGAAAAGGGGGTGAATTTTTAAAATGAGTGAATCTATATCTCCAAACTTTTAAAGTTTGCAGATGTAAAAATTGGTATTTAGAATCTTCTTTAAAAATAAGGAAACACGTATTTTTTTTTTGTTTTCGGAAAATCGCAGTAGGAGGAGTGAAAAGGGGTGAAAGAGGGGTTGAATGCCTTTAATGAGGCTACTTATATCTCAGAAACTGAAGATATTACAGACCTGAAAATTGGTGTTCGGGATCTCCTTTAAAAATTAAGCACGTATTTTTTTGTTTCTGGAAAATACAATTGGGGGGGGGGGGGGGGGTGAAAAGGGGGTAATATTTTAAAATGAGTGTATCTATATCTCAAAACTTTTAAAGGTTATAGATGTGAAAATTGGTATTTAGAATCTCCTTTAAAAATAAAGAAACACGTATATTTTGTTTTCGGAAAATCCTAATAGGAAGGGTGGAAAAGGTTGAAAAATGGGTTGAATGCCTTAAATGAGGCTACTTATATTTCAGAACCTGAAGATATTACAGGCCTGAAAATTGGTGTTTGGGATCTCCTTAAAAATAAAGAAACACGTATTTTTTTAGTTTTTTGGAAAATCCAATTAATGGCGGTTAAACAGGAGTGAGATATTGGGGTGAATTTTTTGAAAGACTATATCTACAGAATATCTTGGAAACGTAAAATGTTACAGGCGTAAAAAGTGGGTGTTTGGAATCTCCTGTAAATGTAAAGAAACATAGGTGATTTGTTTTTGGAAACTCCACTTAAGGGGAACTCAAAAGGGGTGAAATTTTAAAATGAGAATTTTTACAGTATATCTAAAAAAACTTAACATGTTACAGAAGTGAAAAATGGTATTTTTTATCTCTATTAAACATAAAGAAACGTGTATTTTTAGTTTTCGGAAATACCACTTGGGCGGAGGGGGAGGGGGCGTAAAAGTGACTGAAAATGGTGTTGAATTCTTTTAATTAGGCTACTGATATCTCAAAAATGAAGATGTTACAGACGTGAAATTTGATATTTGCAATCTGCCTTAAAAGTAAAGAAACATGTATTCTCGGAGAATGCAATGAAGTGGGAGGGGGGGGGGTGAAAGAATTGAAAAATTAATTGACTTAATTGTATGAGAATACATACATCTAATAAAAACTAAAGTTGTTACAGACGTGAAAATTCGTATGTATATCTCCTTTAAAAGCAAAGAAAAACGCGTTTTGGGGGGGAAACCATCTTGGAGGGCGGGAGTGTAAAGGAGTTGAATTCCTTTCATGAGGACACATAAATCAAAAACTGAAGAAGTTAGAGTTGTGATAATTGGTATTTAGATGATCCTTTACTATTAAAGAAACAAGTATTTTTTGCGGGAAAATTCACTTAGGGGTAGTGTGAAATGAAGTGAAAAAAAATTTTTTTTTATGGGGATACTTATATCTCAAAACTGAAGTTAATAGACGTGAACATTGGTGTTTGGAATCTCCCTTAAACATAAAGAAACTAGCCTTCTTTTAATTTTTTTTTTGGTGGAGGGGAGGGTGGCGGTAAATAAACTTAACGGCGGTGGGGTGTAGAAGGAGGTGAGACCAATTGATTTTACTGTTCTTAATGTACTTATAAGGATCCTCCGTTTCTCAGGCGGCAGCGCGCCGGCCTCTCACAGCTGGGTTCCGAGGTTCAAATCCCGGTCACTCCATGTGATATTCGTGCTGGACAAAACGGAGGCGGGACAGGTTTTTCGCTGGATACTCAGGTTTTCCCTGTCATCAGCCATTCCAGCAACACATAATAATAATAATAATAATAATAATAATGTTCCGGACCGTCGTCAAATGTGCGGACCGCGCTGGAAACGGCTCCTGGACGGGTAATGACTAAGAATGCAGTCCGGCCGCGGGTTCAGTGCCACCAAGGCACCCAATATGACACCACGCCGGATCTCCTGAAGGATTTTATCCATATTAAAAATGATTATAGGAAAAGATGGCAAAGATTTACGGACTCAACTGACTGGGAGGAATACCTGAGGCTAGCCCGGGAAGTACGAAATCGATTGGTGGAAAGGAAGATTGAAAAATGGGAGGAAACGTGCCGTAATCCAATAGAAAACGAGTCAGATCGGGAATTTTGGTGGATTCTCGCAGAAAACGAGTCAGATAGCGAATTTCGGCGGATTATTTATCTAAAACAATAAGCATTCAATTATAAATTTCAGTATAATACCGTAGCGAAGCACGGGTATCTTGCTAGTAATCTATATATATAATAACTAGGGAGTGGATTTTTTTGTGCTAAAAATGTGAAAAATATTTATTTTTTATGTGCTGAAAAACTTTAAAATATGTGATAAAAAATTGAAATTATTTTCCTTTAAATATCACATAACTAGTCGCGCTCAAGAAGTAAATAAGTATAATGTTTTGTATTAGAATATGGTGCTACCAAACGTGCTCCATAAGGCAAAATGATGTCTGTGTATGGAAACGTGCTGTATGGTATATTAATTTTTGATATGCCAGAGTAGATATTATGAATGGTTATTTTTTTAAAGGTGTTTTGTTTAAATATGGCAAAAGCAACCTATCATCTTTGAAAAAATAGTACCAGTTCGTACTCACCCATCACACGCTGGAATAGTAGTTGCTATAAATAGTCTCAGAATTGCAGTGAACAATAAAGGTCATCTCCAAATTGTCCATCACAAATGCATGCAGATTATCTCTAAAGAACGCCTTATACTGCGAAAACGATCGCTCCACATCACAGGAAGTCAGACGAGCATAGTTAAAGAGAGGAATGTCACCAACAATAACGCCATCAATTTCGCCAACATGATCACTCTCTAATACATTAGAAATTTGGCAGATTGTTTGAAATCCTCTGTTTTTCCTGAACAAATTTTGATATTTGACCTTTAACAGTCCCTGTACCTGCGAAGCCGGGAGTGAATCTAATTTATTTTCAACAGCGTGCACTTCCTTCACTGTTTCGGACAACAGGTTAGTGGATTTTTCAAGTATGTCTATAGTTTTACACAAGAAGCTTAGATTGGCAGATATAAACGCCAAATCATTTTTCAAAAAGCTGTCTTTTAGTATTTCTTGAAGAATCTCAATTGATGACACGTCGTTTTTATCTAGCACGTTCGCAACGGATGCAAAACTTTCAAAATTGTCTGCGTAGTATACCACAGTGCTAAACCAGGTACTCCACCGCGTAACAATAGGCAGAGGAGGAAGCGCAAGATCCGGGTTTTTCTCTTTAAAGAGATTGATTCTTGAGGGTGCTTTTACGGAGACTTTTTTGCCATTAGACACTATTTTATCCACTTGAGGATGCTGAGCCCGCAAAGTTTCACATAACCTGTGTAGAGCATGAACAACGCAAGTTACGTGTATCATTTTTGGAAAGCTCACAGAAAGGCCTTCTGCTGCCTTTTTCATGTAAGCTGCACTGTCAGTAAGGAAAAGCAATACATGGTCGTATTTTATACCTTTTGGCCAATGTAAGTGCATGGCTTCATTGAATAACCTAGCTACAGTGACATGGTTTGCAGCAAGCATTTCTTTACACGCTAGCAAATAAGAATGTTCGCAAGCAGTTCTGTCATTCTTCAACACACCAACTACAATATTTCCTACTTTTCTGGCACTTGAATCAGTGGTTTCGTCAATGCTCACCCACAGTTTTTCGCTATCACATACTGCCCGAATTCTCTGTAAAGTTTCTTCGTAACATTTTGGGAGATAGTTTTTCCTTAATGTGGATTCGTCTGGAGGCTCGAAATTAATGTGCTTTGTTAGGAAATTTCTCAGTCCCAGATTATTTATTTTACCAAGAGGAATGTCGGCGCAAACAAATGCTCTGCACACATCTAAATAATACTGGGAATATTTAGATGGGCCTGCATTTGAAGTAGCTGGTTCAGCTATTAGTAATTGTCATGAACGCACACGCAAAGCAGCCGCAGTATGCTTATTTCCAGACAAATGCTGGATTACTTGAGAACGTTGATCTGCACGTACTGTTTTACCACACGGTTGGCAAAATAAATACTTTTCCATCGGTAGCGAAAATGCTTTTAAATTCCACTACATATTGTTGAAGACGCGACCTTGTACTCGACTTCTCTTTTGGCATTATTTTGCAGGTTACGACACACGCATTTACGGTGAATCACTGTTTCAATAAAAAGAATAGCAGCGGACACTGAAGGAAATATTCCTTATAAATCCATACAAAATCACACGACCACGGGAATGATGTATGGACCCAAACAGCTAAGCTTACTCTTAGGAGTGATTAAAATCCACTACCTAATGGTGGGGTAATATTCTTCAGTCTCCCATGTCGTAACGGAATTACGTTACCTTATCTCTCCGTGATTGCCTTTCGCTGATATTCTATAAACAAAACCCGAGAGGGCTGACTCATAAAGAGTTGGAATGATATCATGCAAAGAAACATCTTGTGCAGCAAATTAAATCGCTGTCTAAATGTAATGACGTAGCCAGTGACCAGCAAGTTTTAGAACTTATGGAGGGAAGTCCATAAATAGCCGAAACATTCAGATACATTATGTTAATTACACTGTTAAAACCAATACCGAAATTGTAAAATGAAAATATGAGCATTGTTTTATAACACAGAAGCATTTTAAATTTTATTGATCAACAAATATTGCCAATTTATGTGTTTATTATAGATTTTCTTAAAATATGTATTTACATTTAAAAAATGTGAAAATATGTGTTTTTATGTGAAATAAGATTCAGTTTTTACACTTGGGGATGCACAATAGGAATAATGAACTTTGTAACTTGCGTTAAAACTTACGCAAAAAAAAAAATTGTAATTACATAAAAATCCGCTCCCTAATAATGTTCTGACTGACTGACTGATTCATCATCGCCGAGCCAAAACTACTGGACATAAAGAAATGAAATTTTGGGGATACATTCATAGTAGGGTGCAGGTGCTCACTAAGGGAGGATTTTTGGATATTCCATTGCTAAGGGGGAGTAAAGGGGGTTGAATATTTAAAATGAGGATATTTATATCTCAAAAACTTAAAAGTTTACAGACGTAAAAATTGGTATTTCGAATCTCCTTTAAAAATGAAGGAACACACATTTTTTTCTGAAAATCCCATTGAGGGAGGGGGGGGGATGAAAAAAGTGGGAAAAGGGGTGGAACACCTTTTATGAGGAGATTTATATCTCAAAAACTAAAGATGTTACAGACATGAAAATTGGTATTTGGAATCTCCTTTGAAAATAAAGAAACGTGTATTTTTGTGTTTTTGGATAATCCGATGAATAGGGGGTGAACAGTTGTGACAAACGGGGTGAATTTTTAAAAAGATTATATCTGCAAATTATTTCACATGTAACATATAGCAGTTTTGAAAATTGGTATTTGGAATTTCCTGTAAAAGTAAAGAAAAAATTTTTTTTTTCCAGAAAATCCACTTAAGGGGAACTGAAAAAGCGGGCGAATTTTTAAAATTAGCATATCTACTGTATATCTCAAAAACTTAACATTTTGCAGACATGAAAATTGGTATTTGGAATCTCCATTAAAAATAAGGAAATGCGTATTTTTGTTTTCGGAAAATACACTTGGGTGGGGGTGGGGGAAATACTGATCAAGGGGTTGAATTCTTTTTATGGGGATACTTATGTATATCTCAAAAACTGAATGCTACAGATGTAGGAATAGGTATTTGGAATCTCCTTTAAAATTAAAAAAAACCTGTATTTATTTTTTCGACTTAGAATGTTTCTCACATATACAGTTCTATGTTGCATGGTCGTCTTAGCCCCAAAAGGTAATACCACAAACATGATTTACAAAGAATTTCTGGGGTAAATGGAACTCAATTTTTGGGTGAGTTTTTATACTTTAGGAAATTTCAGATAATGTCTTAGTACAATGCCGAGGAATGATTATTTTTGATCAAATTACGAAATCCACGCGAGCGAAGCCGCGGGTAATTGCTAGTATATATATATATAAAAAACTTGTCCTGACTGACTGATTCATCATCGCCAAGCCAATACTACTGGACATAAAGAAATGAAATTTTGGCAATAAATTCATATTACTATGCAGGTGGATTGTCAGATATTCCATATCTAAGGGGGTGAAAACGGGGGTGAATTTTTAAAATGAGTGTATCTATATCTTGAAAACTGAACAGTTTAAAGACAAGAAAATTGGTATTTGGAATCTGCTTTAAAAATAAAGAAACACGCATTTTATGTTTTTGGAAAATCTACTTAAGGGGTGGTGAACAGGAGTGGCAAAATGGGTGAATTTTTAAAATGAGTATATCTCATAAACGTAACATGTTAGAGACATGAGAAATTTGTATTTGGAATCTTCTTTAAAAATAAACACACATTATTTTCTTTTCAGAAAATCCAAATAAGGATGGGTAAATGAATTGCAAAATGAGTTTAATTCTTTGCATGAAGATACTTACACATACCTGCCAACTTTCCCGTTTTAGGCGGGAGACTCCCAATTTTCGACAGTTTTTCCCACCTCCCGATTATTCTATTATTTCTTCCGATTTTAGCTTATTTTTTGATGCACTTTAAAAATTATTTTTCAAATCCCGCCATTTCAGCTTTGTACGCAACTGGCCGGAAGTCCTTCATTCACTGCTGCTTTCAAATGAAATATCGACATTTATTAATACGAGAAATGCGCGCGAATGTGTGATGTTTATTGAAACCTGTATATCGCGCCACGTATATCGATTGTCAATCTCTCATTCTCGTGTACTATGTTCGTGTTCGTTCACATCAGTCTAGTCGATTCTAGAGACTAGTAGTTACCGTCGCCATAAGACCTATCTGTGTCGGTGCGACGTAAAGCAAATAGCAAAAAAAAAAAAAAAAAAAAAAAAAAAAAGACCAGTAGCTAGGGTTGGAGTCTTTATTAATAATTTAGTGACAGAATTCCAAGGATAGCGACTAGTGACTATTCTAGAGATTTTAGGAGCCATTCGGAGACAATTCTGGTGAATTTTAATGTATTACCTGATAAAAATGGCATAGCCAACGGCATAGCCCTGTTGAAACATCGGATCCCATGATATCTCCAAAGTTAAACAACATAGGGTGTGCTCAAGATTTCGACCGGCTGCCAGGCACTGTTGGTGGAGGAGTAAGGGAATGGAGAAGCGGAAAGGAACTGGCCACCCTACCGTATGTAAACTCCAGCTCAGGCACACCTCTTTGGAGGTTCGGACCTGCCTTCGGGCAGAATACACCACCTTACTAAAATAACATAGTGCTTCGCATAATCGCGCAAGCATTTTCTGCATTTGCTAAGTAATGGCATGTTAGTGCATGACTGATTCACACGTGTGGAGCAGAGTTCATACTATTTTTCAGAAGACTTATCAGAGGCCGCTCACCTGACTCGCATACTTCCTGTGTGGACCGTGCGGTTAGAGGCGCGCAGCTGTGAGCTTTCATCCGGGTGATAGTGGGTTTGAATCCGACTGTCGGCAGCCCTGAAGATGGTTTTTCCATGATTTTCCATTTTCACACCACGCAAATGCTGGGGCTGTACCTTCACTATGGCCATGGCCGCTTCCTTCCAACTCCTAGGCCTTTCCTATCCTATCGTCCCCATTAGACCTATCTGTGTTGGTGCGACAAAGACACTAGCATACTTCCTGTGAGGGAATAGAGATGTGTAATTTTTAATCTTGTAGCCTCGTATAGCAACAGTCTTGTTTTGAGACAATAAGTGTTATAATATACCAATAGTAGTCCTGTATTGTGCAAAACATGTACTATAAGCAGTTTTGACCAATTGTATCTCCTGATTTCTCCCAATTTTTCCTGATTTTAAGATCCAAATCTCCTGATTTTTGGTTCTGTAAGGTTGGCAGTTATGCTTATATAACAAAAACGAAGGATGTTACGGACGTGAAAATTGGTATTTGGAATCTCCTTTAAAAATAAATAAACACACATTTATTGTTGTGGGGAAGGGGGGGATGGAATCAACTAAAGGGGGGTGTAAAAGGAGTTGAATTCTTTTCATGAGGATACAAAATAAGAAGTGGACTTGAAACAGTACACCACTAGGGGTTTTGACTGGGGGATGAGGAATGATGGCTACAATATACGTTTTTATGAAACTGTTTGAATTACGAAGTTAAAATGTCAAATGATATCCCAGGTGTTAAATAACAGAAGGTTTGAAACAAATTTAACCCCTCAGAGAGTTAAATGAGGTTATGATCCGAAAACGAATATATTAATTCCTTCCTCCGAAACTATTTAATGTATGAAGACAAAATTCCAAATAGCGGCATATATATTTTAAATCCTAGGTATGAAATGGGAAATATTTTTAAACGTTCCACCGCTAAAGTGTCAAATGAGGTTAGTTCCGTAAACTACATTATTCTTCCCTGAAAACCGTTTGATGTACAAAGTTCTAATTTTACGAGAAGGGTCTCCTTTTATGCCCTAGGTGTAAAATACCGTATACTTCAAAACATTTCTCCCCTTAGAGGTTTAGATGATAGTTGACTATCAAAAACACAAATCCATTCTTCCGAAACCATTCAGGCACAAACTTTAATTATTTTTTTTTATGAAGAGTGGTCTTCTATACCCTAAAACATTCACCTCTTAATAAAGTATTCATTCCTCCATTACTGTTCGACATACAAAATCATGTCACAGGGTGGTCGCTTTTATGTCCTAGATGTTAAATCAGATATGGTTTAAAACATTCAAATTCTTCCGTACGAGGTTCAAGTGAGTGGTAAATTACAAAATAAATAATCATACCCCCAGAACTGTTTGACGTACAAACTGAGGACATATTTTACAGGGTCAGCTGACAGACTCTCCAAAATGTAAAACTTTGAATAATAACTTTCATTTTAAAGCCGTAGCGAAGCACGGGTATCTTGCTAGTATTGGTATAAAAATGTAGTTTTGAAGTCATTAATATTTATAATACTACAAGAGATTACAAATAGTTTGTCATCAATCGAATTTACAGCAAAGTCATAATTATTTAAACAATGGCTAAATTGAATGGAAGTGTGATACAACCTTTAATGTTTCCCTAAACTTCAGCAAAACAAACATTTTACCAGAAGTAATAATAAAATATCAAGAAGAACCAAACGGCAAATGAAAACAAGAATTTAAAGGACAAAGTTGAAACTACTGTACATTACAAGGAAACAAAACTTCTCAAGGTTATAGAAATTTTAAGTCTTACCATTGCAGCAATTATGTTATAACCCACTTCACAGCTTGAAAATAACAACACAGCAATGACAATAATAATAATAATAATAATAATAATAATAATAATAATAATAATAAGGTTTGCAACACTTCCTTTTCATCCCACCAGCTTTTGAATCTGGCCAATTAGTAATTTTTGTATTTATTTTTTCAGTCAACAGTAGGCTTCTTGTACCTTATTATTATTATTATTATTATTATTATTATTATTATTATTATTATTATACCAGGAGGTACACCTCAACCCTGCACATTTAAAAGAAGCGCCTTAAGGAACTCTCTATCAAACAAAACGTGAAACAGCTCCTGCATGAAGTTGGGACATTAATCAGATGATATCGCTCATAAATAACAGAGTAATGTGTTATTTTGAAGTTGCCTAAACTGACTGGATTTGTTTTGTTTTAGTTTTCGACAAGAAGTTTGAACTTTTCTCCATAGATGTCATTACAAAAAACTGAAGTAATGTACTCTGGTGTAAGGTGGAAGATTTTGTGATTTAAAGAAGTTTTGTGTTTCGAGGTTTTCGTAACTAAATCAATGTTCATTTATTTTGTTATGTCAAGGTTTGCAACACTTCCTTCTCATCCCGCCAGCTTTTGAATCTGGCCAATTAGAAATTTTTGTATTTATTTTTTCAGTCAACAATAGGCTTCTTATACCTTTTGAATTATCCAATAAAAATAAGAGGGTGTGTCCGGATGTAGTCCAGAACCTTCTCGAACCATCCCCTCGGGTATATAAGCTGCGGATTTTCAAGCTACCTTGTCTTATTGATCATCGATTTAGTGTGTGTGTGTGTGTGTGTGTGTGTGTGTGTGTGTGTGTGTGTGTGTGTGTGTGTGTGTGTGTGTGTTAAGACAGGAGGCGGGGAGCCTCATTCTTCTGCAGGCAGTACACCGGCCCAGGTAATGGCCACCAGTTTTATATCTCTGTAGCTACCTCCGCAGACTTACATGAGGGGAAGGTTCTAATTTCTAACTATGTAACCACCTGTTTTCTAAAATGTAAACTTTCTATTGGCTAATGTAAAATTTCATAAAGACTTAAATTGTAAATCGGGGATAGAGAGTGCGTTACCCTCTCGAGCTCCCCTTCAATTTATCTTGAGGTGACTAAGATTTTGTAACTGTTTTTCTCCTGTAAATTACCAAGTAACTTGTTCTTCTAGTCACCTCAGTAGTGTAGGATTAGCCTCTGCATCATCGGGCCACAAGCCCAAGTAAGGTTTTATAACAGAGTTTTCAAGGAGCGCAAGTGTATGCCTCCATACATTTTGTGTTTGGGCGAGTAATTTAACCTGTTCTTCTTTCCACGAAGGCCCAGTAGTTTGGGTAATAGATACCCCTGTATGCCAAAATTGTAAATTGTGGGTTGGGCCTAGAGACGTCAGATATTGAAAGATTTTTTTGTGTAACGTTGCCTTGAGTAGGCTGTAAGAAATTGGGAGCAGTCTCCTTGGTTAAATTTGGAGAACATGTGAGCTCTTTTCTGGTATTTATGTACTATTGTGTGGGGCCTTTGGAAGGCCATAATTTGTAACAGTTGGAGCAAAGTGCTCTGGAATCGGGATATTTCTGTCCTTGTCTAAATAACACAACATTGGTGACATTGTAAATTTGTAATTTAGGGGCTTGAAGCCCAAAGGTGTTAAATTCCCTGTTCTGGGGTTTTCTATTCTTAGATCAAAATTGTCATTGTACCTGATACACTGTTGTTAAGTTTGATTTTTCTGAAAAGAAATATATGGTAACCTTTATTTCAAAGTTTTAGAAGAAGCTTTGATTATTTAATTTAATTTCCGGGTTGAACCGTGTTGTACATGTACGCATATCACGTACAGTTTGCCGACATTTCGAATACATTGCAGTTTCTTTGTCAAGGCGACTGAAATACCCCTACTCGATCCGAGGTAATCAGTCTCCCAGGCAGAAATTACACTACTAGAGTGGCCTTGATCTTGGCCTTTTATATCCTAGCCTTTCTGGCTGAAGTAAGCCCTTGCTGACTCGCGAGACTTCTGGAAAGTACGTCACAGCCAGGTAGTGGGGGCTTGCCCGCGCTGTTATGTAATGGGGTTGCGGCCCGTGTGTTTATATTGTGGTCTGTATGTCTTAAACTATGAATGATAGGCATCCAAGAATTACTGATTTTGTATCCTTCTTCTAAATTTATGTTGTTCGGATGTTTCTTGATTTCGATAGTTTTGCGGATTTTCCTTTCCAGATTCCAAGGGATGGCTGCTAGGATCTTGTAGATATTGTAGATATTGATATTGTAGATAGGCCCATTCAAGCCCACACCTTCTTTCACCTCTCTCTGTTCCACGGATTATTATTATTATTATTATTATTATTATTATTATTATTATTATTATTATTATTATTATTATTATTATTATTATTATTATTATTATTATTATTATTATTGCTGGGCTGAGTGGCTCATATGGTTGAGGCACTGGCCTTCTGACCCCAACTTGGCAGGTTCGATCCTGGCTCACTCCGATATTATTTGAAGGTACTCAAATATGTCAGCCTCATGTCGGTAGATTTACTGGCACATAAAAGAACTCCTACTCCTTTACTCTCTCTAAAAATCTCTCTGTCCATAGTTCCTACTTCTCTTATATTGTTTCTTTCTAAATCTTTCTTTACTTCTGACATGTAAAAGATCTCCTGGCGGGACTAAATATGGCACCTCAGCATCTCCGAAAACCGTAAGAGTAGTTAGTGGGACATAGAACCAATAACATTATTATTATTATTATTATTATTATTATTATTATTATTATTATTATTATTATTATTATTATTATTATTATTATTATTTAGTAAGTTTGTTGACTGGTATGTTGTTTATTTAAATCATTTTGGTATATTAAATAAAATTCATAATACCCATGAAATACAAATTTTTTAATTGTAATATTTCTGTGCTTTTGTGATAGTGTAAAATGAAAGAAGAGTATAAAAATAATAATGTTAAACTGTACATATTACACTTGTTTTAGGCGGAATGTTTATCCCGTGGAGTACAGGAGAAACTTGCAGATCTACAAAGTCTAGTAATGCGAGCAGTGGTGGGAATGGAGAAATCAGGAGTCCAGCAGCCAGCTCATACTGTATCTGGAAGGCTCGAGCAAGCTCATCGGTGGTTAGCTAATCCTGACAGAGATGATCGTGGTCTTGGCCAACAGGCTATAGCTCTTATCGTGGATGAAGGCAAGAAGGTAATGTTTCAGATTTCAGGTCAGTGTTCCTTATTGTGTTAGTGATTTTTTTAAAAAAATCCACCTGTAGGTAATGTAATGAGGAAGTCATTTGTTCATTACTTTTTTTTCTTTACAGTTTGCTTAATATCACACCAACACAGATTTTATGGTGATGATTTATCATCATTTGTTCATGTTAGTGCTTGCAGATCAATAAGAAAAATGATGTAGTAGTCAAATTCTTACAATGGGTTCACTATCCATCACACTTTGTTTTTTAACACATTGAGGTCTTACTCACTTTCATACATTTTAATCCTTCAGATGGGCCATTTTTCATTAATTTCAGATTTTAAAATTAAATACTAGTTTTGAACTACGGGAATTTTTTATTTCATCATCATCATCATCATCATCATCTGAGTTAGTCATTTCTACTTCATGTCTGTAAAATCTGTAATAATACCGGGTGAGTTGGCCGTGCGCGTAGAGGTGCGCGGCTGTGAGCTTGCATCCGGGAGATAGTAGGTTCGAATCCCACTATCGGCAGCCCTGAAGATGGTTTTCCGTGGTTTCCCATTTTCACACCAGGCAAATGCTGGGGCTGTACCTTAATTAAGGCCACGGCCGCTTCCTTCCAACTCCTAGGCCTTTCCTATCCCATCGTCGCCATAAGACCTATCTGTGTCGGTGCGACGTAAAGCCCCTAGTAAAAAAAAAAAAATCTGTAATACAATTGATGGATCCCTTACCATGGAAATAGTGGATTGAAATTAGTACAGAGATAAGTTTTAGTAAGCTTCAGCCTTTTCAATACAAATTACAAGTTGTATAAAATGTTATACATAATAAACATTTATTGCAGCTAAATAGCCATACATTAGTGAAAGGTGCTACAACAATTTAACACTTGCACCATTGGTAGCATAGTCTCTGATTGATCTAGTCCTCTTGTTGCACAGTTCTAAGTGATATCGTTCACATAACTGTCCACATAATGTACAATTGCATGAGTTTGACGGTTCGTGGTATGTTGGGTTATCGCAAATGGCATGGTGGTATCCATGTACTGCAAGTCTTGTAAGCATGTGCCTCATCTCGAAATTTTTGCTGTCCATGCATGATCGATCATGGCCCCAGTTCCATAGAATTCCGTGAGTACTTCTTCTCTTTTCCTAGTTAGTGTTCTTAGTAGGTTCTCCGATGCCGTTGTGTTGGGTAGGGGGTACATTGTCCTTAGATCCTCTATGAGGAAAGTTTCCTGTGCGAGAAGGTAGACTATCTGGATCTTGTTGTTTTTGCCACTCCAATTGCTCTTTTGATGTATGTTGCTTAACTCCTTCCAGTATTGCAAAATTCTTTTCATTCAGGTGTGTCCATATAATTTCAATACCATATGTAAGTACTGGTACGATTTTCGATTTGAAGAGTGCCATTGCTGTATCTAGATTTAGTGATCTGATGCTTATTTCGTTTATCGCTCTAATGGCTTGTGTCGCTTTCTCTATTGTGTGCTTAGTGAAGTATTTTGCAGATGGCTGGAGTGTTATCCCTAGATGTTTGTATTCTGTGATGATAGATATTATTTTTCCTTCGAAGGTGATTCTTGTCGATTTTGGTATTTGCCCTCCTGATCTGAAGACCATAATTTCTGTCTTCTCAGTGTTAATTACGAACTTGTGTTCAATGCACCATCGTCAATAGTGTTCTGCAGTTTCTTTAAGCTTTTTGAGCCGATCACAATATCATCCGTGTAGGCGTATGCTGCTACATCTTCATTTTGTGCAATTTCCATAATGTCCTTCGCTGCCAGGATGAACAGCAGAGGGCTTAATGAGTCCCATTGGAGTATACCATTTGTTTGAATTATTGGTTCTGAAAGGTGTAGGTTGTCCGAGATCTTTATCTTGTTCCATTCATTTATGGAGTTTATAATTCTTGTCCAGGCGCTGTCTCTTCCTAGAGTTTCCTCGAGCTTCCGTTGTACTAATGCTCTGTCCAGGAGATCAAAGGCTTTTGTCAAGTCTATAAAGATTGTATAGTATTTTTCCTTCCTTTCGATAGCTTCCCATATGTTGTTTAGCAGTAGTTCCACTGCTGCGACAGTGGATCTTCCTCTCCTAAAACCGAATTGAGATTCTGGGAGGTGTTGTTCTACTGTGTTTTTTATTCTTTCTGTGATTAGTTTTGTGAATACCTTAAAAGGATTGTTTTCCAATGCTATTCCTCTATATTTATTTGTGTCCTTCGGATTTCCTTTCCCTTTGAACATTGCCTTTGTTATTGATTGTCTCCACTGATCTGGGATTTTGGCTGTTTCTATGCATTTATTATAAAGTTTCGTCCAAATTGGTGCTAGTAGATGAGCCGTATCTTTAAGGAATTCATTATATATCATATCCGGTCCTGCAGCTTTTTTCCTTTCTGTGGATTCAGTAATGTTTTGAACCTCATTTGTAGTAAGTGGAGACCATGCTGCTGTCTCATGCGTTGTATGCTCTTGGTTGGTTTCCGGTGTTCCTTCTCTTCCTTCTTTATTGAGGGTGTCTTTGAAATGTCTTGTCCATTCCTCCATGCTGATATAGTGGGTCTGAGCCTGCTTTCGAGGACGGATTGCTATGAATGTGTCTCTCCTGGCTTCCTCAACTATTCTTCTCCCTTCTTCTTCCTTGTATGCCGTTTTCTTCTCCCGTGTTAGTGTTTTGTAGCGTCTTCTTACCGCGGTGTATGTCTGAAGGAGTGTATGATTCTCATTGTCCAATTTTAGTCGATGTAGAGCTTGAAGCACTTCTTTTCTTAGTAGGAAGCACTCTTGATCGAACCATGCTTTTGCTTTTCGCACTTGCCTGGGGCTGGCCGCTTGTGTTAAGAGTTTCTCCAGTTCATGAACTGCTTCCTCTACATTTGATTTGTCAAGTAGTGTTTTGATTTGTTCCATCTGTTCGTGGCATTCTTCCACTTTCCTGACATCCAATCTCCTTGAATGTGTCCTTCTTTCTTGTTTGTTCTTTGCCTTCCATTCACTTGTTATGTAGATGCTCACTGGATGTGTTTTCTTATTGGTGTGTGGTTCGCGTTCCAAAGTGGGTTGATATCCCCTTTTATTTCTCCTCTTATGAGGGCGATGTCTATAGTGCTTTCGCCATTGTGGCAGATATATGTAGGGACATTGGTGTCATTTAGCAGGATGAAGCCTTCTTCTCGCAGTGAATCTATTACTAATTTTGTTTTGTGATTTGGTATGTCCAACCGACAATTTAAATCCCCTGCAATAACTAGAGGGATGTCTTTCTTGCTCTGTGTTATTTGTTGGCTCAATTTGTCTCTGTCTATAGCCGTTGCATTAGGCTGAAAGTAGGTTGCTAATATTGTGATGTATTTTGTGTCTGTTAGAATGGAGTGGTTCTGCTCAGATGTTGATACAATTGGTGTTATCCACGGTTTAAGGAGGACTGTTACCGAGCTCAATAGCTGCAGTCACTTAAGTGCGGCCAGTATCCACTATTCAGGAGATAGTAGGTTCGAACCCCACTGTCGGCAGCCCTGAAAATGGTTTTCCGTGGTTTCCCATTTTCACACCAGGCAAATGCTGGGGCTGTACCTTAATTAAGGCCATGGCCGCTTCCTTCCCACTCCTAGCCCTTCCCGGTCCCATCGTCGCCATAAGACCTATCTGTGTTGGTGCGACGTAAAGCAACTTGCAACTTGGGGTCTTCCTCTTTCTCCTTGTTTCGCTAGCTGGTGTATGCTACAGTATAGTATTCCAGGTGTTGCCAATGGTCTGTGATAAGGGTTTCCGTGAATATAGCTGCATCATATCCTTCAAGAAAGTCTGGTGGAGCTATGCATGCTGCGCTTTTTAATCCTTCTACATTCCATAACATAATTTTCATACTACTTCTCCCATTGATTTCTCCAAGTGTTCCGAAAGCTTCTGAATCATTTTATTCAAGTGATGTTCTTGTGTCCCTTCGAAAAGACCGAATAAAACGGTGGCGTCTGTTACTCCCATTGGTCAGAATTTCGTTTTGTTTGCACTTTCAAGGGAGTTCAAAGGTATTCTTACCCTGAAAGCTTTGGTGCTGTATCTTGTTTCTATCTCTTCGCAAGTAACATTCTCTGTGATTCCCTTTTTGGCTAGGAATCTTTTTACAGCATCTTTCGTAGTCTCCTGTTTTAGTCTTCCCATGAACAGCCAGGCCCAGGCCCTCTTTACTTCTGCTTGTATGTCATCGTCCTCCGATCCTGTACCTTTCATGATTGGTTGCTGTCTTGCCAGGCGTCTGTGCCTATTGTGGGTTACTCTTTTCAATTTTTCCTCTTCTTCTTCAACCGTTGTCTGATCATGTTCTTGGTATTAATGCGAGACTTCTGCATGCGGTTGTTGTTCTTGCTCCCAGGTGTAGTGGTTCCCCCTTCCACTATTCTCCTCCGTGAGATGGTTGATTCTCCGTCGTATGATGTCATTCTTATTTGTTCTTACAAATTCCATTGATACGGGGTTCTGCTGCTTTGTAGCTGCCATTTCCTCTTTAATCATATTTTTGATATTGTGTGTGTCTTCTATCATTGCTCTCATTTGATTGTTTATTTTTTCGGTAGTTTTGTATTCTAGTGTTCAATGTAGCTTGGGGTTCAGGTCATTTGCTTTTTCTCCGGTAGGTGACGTGTGCTGGGTGCCTCTTGTTAATTCTTGTTCTCGGTCGCTAGATGACGCCACTTGTTCTGCTAAAAGGAGGTGACCTGTGAAAAGGAGGTACGAACTAACGTGCTGACATGTGGATACACTCACACTGACACTGACACTCCACAACTTCTCAGCACGCTGTCCAGAGCTCCTTAAATCTTCCTGATTGGATTGAGAAATTTTAGAACTCCTGTATTATGCCCAAAGAGAAGAACGGAAAGACAAACAACTTCCGTATCTAAATGATACCATCTTATACTAAACAATTTTATAGATGTCTGTAAATTTTAACAAGCGTAACAAGCCTTTCTAAGACAACATGTTTTATGAGATATACAAATGTTTCAAGCAAATCTGTACGTAATTAGCACTCCCAAAACACTTTGTCACACTAGGGGAAAAAGAAAACATTCACTTTTTCCTTGCAGCTTATTCTGATTCTACTTCCTCTTTCTGGGCTTTCTTCCTTTTGTGTCCCCTTGTTCTGAAGAAGTGCTCTAATTGATCCCAGCATGTTTCATGGACTCCCACATTACATCCTGGATACCAATGTCTGAACCACCCTTACTCTTCTGTTGTTGCACATACAGTGCCCTTCCTCAGTTTTCTGCAATGCTGTATCTTCATGTGACAAATTATCCAAACTTTCTCCAGCCTCACATAGATTTTCAATGTCCTCAGAATTAGTTTCACTATCAATTTCACTAAAGTCGCTACCCTCATGAAAAGCTTGTAAAATATCCGATTCGGTTAGCAATGTTTTTGATTTCGATACCGCCATATCTGTTTACTACAGCCACATGCCAACTACGAGATACGAGACTTGTATGGACATGAAACTCTAACAAATATTACCAAAAGTGACAATAGTGGTGATAAGTGTGAACTAGAGACATTCAAGTTGATGTAGTACGAATGTTTCACCAACAGATGACATATCAGTCAAGAAAACACACATTGACTGAGGATCTCAAAAAGTGATCCCGGCAGCACAGGAGGGCACAGTGAGCTACTTCTGGAGATCCTTGGCACATCTTGGATTAAGAAAGGTCTTTCTTGCTTGTGCTAGTCTGCATTTTATGTCCTCCTTACTTCTAACATCATTAGTTATTTCACTAACCAAGTAACATAAAGGAAGGAAGGAAGGAAGGAATAGGACCAAAGTGAAAATGGTATGGTTTTAAGTAAGAATTCTTAATATGGTATATTGCTGTACTATATTATAAATGTGGTCAATTAAAGAATTATTTGAATCATGTTAACAGAATGCTGGATTTCAAGGAACTGAGTTGTTAACCTAGTATGTGAGACAGTGAGAGACAATGACTACTACTATGTATATATATTTCCAGCTTAACTTTTCTTGAGAGCAACAGGTTCAGGCTTGTGTTTTTAATAACATACTGTACTTAAATATAATTACACAAGGAGGAAGTGAACTTAATTGGCAATTTGTTCAGTGGTGTTGGCTGAGTGTTTTGATATGAGGAACCCACAGTCATGATTACTGAGTAATTGCAATTTTTTTTAATATCTCACTACCTTTGTTTACACAGAATGTCTTTTGTTTTTGGAACCAAACTACCTTTCCATATGGTCACACAGCACAGTATCATTTGACTACTTACCACAGTCCTTGCTGGCGAGTATAATATTTATAATGGAGTTCACAGTCTCTACCATGGCAATAGGATTGAAAGAATAATCATGCCAATTATATAAACAAGATGATAAAAGTATTCTTGGTTTTTATGTCCAACTCAAAGTGTTCTACAGCAGGCCTAATTAATTTAATCTGTCAATTTTAGTATCAGTTGTGATTTTTATTTTTTGAGAGATTTTTTTTGCTTCATGGTGTGGATTACTGTAGTCACATCCTAGTTCATGAACCATGGGCAACGGCTGAGTGGGCTAGTAAGTGGTCCTGAGAGTCGGGATACCAGTTGCTATCGAATGGGAGTGGGCATCTCGGACATATTCCGAGTCATGGCCCTCCTTGTGCTCAGGTGGCTAGGACTATACAATTCACCGGTGGTCCATAACCCGTTAGAGGATAGATCCTCACTTGGACTATGTGCAAGTAGGGTAGCATCCTGCTTCATGAATTTACCGAGCTCAGAACATTTTAAGCAAGCCTTGGACCTATGGGAGTAACGGAGTCCCACTCCCATTTGACAGGTGAGGGACTCCTTGGAAACAACTTGGCGAACGAAATGGAATTCGATGGGGAGCTATCAATATTAATAGTGCTTATGGAAGAAAGAAAGTAGAACTGGCAGAGTCAGCAAAGAGGATGCATCTGGATGTGCTAGGAGTAAGTGATATTCGGGTGAGGGGAGATAACGAGGAAGAGAAAGGAGATTTTAAAGTGTACTTGACGGGTGTTAAAAAGGGAAGGGCAGAGTCTGGGGTAGGGCTCTTTATCAGGAATACCATTGCATGGAACATAGTTTCTGTTAATCACGTAAATGAGCGAATGATGTGGGTAGATGTGGCAGTTGGAGGAATTAGGACTAGAATTGTGTCCGTGTATTCACCATGTGAGAGTACAGATGAAGTTGACAAGTTTTATGAAGCATTGAGTGACATCGTGGTCAGGGTCAACAGTAAGGATAGAATAGTGCTAATGGGCGATTTCAATGCGAGAGTTGGGAATAGAACTGAAGGATATGAAAGAGTGATTGGTAAATGTGGGGAAGATATGGAAGCTAATGGGAATGGGAAGCGTTTGCTGGACTTCTGTGCTAGTATGGGTTTAGCAGTTATGAATACATTCTTCAAGCATAAGGCTATTCACCGCTACACATGGGAGGCTAGAGGTACCAGATTCATAATAGACTATATCTTAACCGACTTCGAATTCAAGAAATCTGTTAGGAATATACGAGTTTTCCAGGGATTTTTCAATGATACAGACCACTATCTGATCTGTAGTGGACTAAGCATCTCTAGGCCTAGGGTAGAGAAAGTGAAATCCATCTGCAAACGAATAAGGGTAGAAAATCTCCAGGATGAGGAAATTGGACAGAAGTACATAGATATGATTAGTGAGAAATTTCGAACAATGGACAGTAAGCAGTTTCAGGATATAGAAAGTGAATGGGTGGCATACAGGGATGCTGTAGTAGAAACAGCAAGGGAATGCCTAGGAACAACTATGTGCAAAGATGGGAAAAGACGAACATCTTGGTGGAATGATGAAGTGAGAGCAGCTTGTAAACGTAAAAGGAAGGCTTATCGGCAATGGCTCCAAACAAGGGCCAAGGCAGACAGGGATTTGTATGTAGATGAAAGAAACAGAGCGAAACAAATAGTTGTTGAATCCAAAAGGAAGTCTTGGGAAGATTTTGGTAATAGCCTGGAAAGACTAGGTCAAGCAGCAGGGAAACTTTTCTGGACAGTAATAAAGAATCTTAGGAAGGGAGGGAAAAAGGAAATGAACAGTGTTTTGAATAATTCAGGTGAACTCATAATAGATTCCAGGGAGTCACTGAGAGGTGGAGGGAATATTTTGAATATCTCAATGTAAAAGGAAATCATCCTGGTGGTGTTGCGAACAGCAAGCTCATGGGAGGAAGAAAATTATGTTGGTGAAATTACACTTGAGGAAGTGGAAAGGATGGTAAACAAACTCCATTGTCATAAAGCAGCAGGAACAGATGAATTTAGACCTGAAATGGTGAAGTATAGTGGGAAGGCAGGGATGAAATGGCTTCATAGAGTAGTAAAATTAGCATGGAGTGTTGGTAAGGTACCTTCAGATTGGGCAAAAGCAGTAATTGTACCTATCTATAAGCAAGAGAACAGGAAGGATTGCAACAACTATCGAGGTATCTCATTGATTAGTATACCAGGCGAAGTATTCACTGGCATCTTGGAAGGGAGGGTGCGATCAGTCGTTGAGAGGAAGTTGGATGGAAACCAGTGTGGTTTCAGACCACAGAGCGGCTGTCAGGATCAGGTTTTCAGTATGCGGGTAATTGAAAAATGCTACGAGAGGAATAGGCAGTTGTGTTTATGTTTTGCGGGGCGATGACCTTCGATGTTAGGCCCCTTAAAACAGCAAGCATCATCATTTATGTTTTGTAGATCTAGAGAAAGCATATGACAGGGTACCGAGGAAAAAGATGTTCGCTATACTGCGGGACTATGGAATTAAAGGTAGATTATTAAAATCAATCGGAGGCATTTATGTTGACAATTGGGCTTCAGTGAGAATTGATGGTCGAATGAGTTCTTTGTTCAGGGTAGTTACAGGGGTTAGACAGGGCTGCAATCTTTCACCTTTGCTGTTCGTAGTTTACATGGATCATCTGCTGAAAGATATAAAATGGCAGGGAGGGATTCAGTTAGGTGGAAATGTAGTAAGCAGTCTGGCCTATGCTGACAACTTGGTCTTAATGGCAGATTGTGCCGAAAGCCTGCAGTCTAATATCTTGGAACTTGGAAAGAGGTGCAATGAGTATGGTATGAAATTTAGCCTCTTGAAGACTAAATTGATGTCAGTAGGTAACAAATTCAACAGAATTGAATGTCAGATTGGTGATACAAAGCTAGACAGGTCGATAATTTCAAGTATTTAGATTATGTGTTCTCCCAGGATGGTAATATAATAAGTGAGATTGAATCAAGGTGTCGTAAAGCTAATGCAGTGAGCTCGCAGTTGCGATCAACAGTATTCTGTAAGAAGGAAGTTAGCTCCCAGACGAAACTATCTTTACATTGGTCTGTTTTCAGACCAACTTTGCTTTACGGGAGTGAAAGCTGGGTGTACTCAGGATATCTTATTCATAAGTTAGAAGTAACAGACATGGAAGTAGCGAGAATGATTGCTGGTACAAACAGGTGGGAACAACGGCAGGAGGGTACTCAGAATGAGGAGGTAAAGTCTAATTTAGGAATGAACTCGATGGATGAAGCTGTACGCATAAACCGGCTTCGGTCGTGGGGTCATGTGAGGCGAATGGAGGAGGATAGTTTTCCTAGGACAATAATGGACTCTGTTATGGAGGGTAAGAGAAGTAGAGGTAGACCAAGAGGACGGTCGTTAGACTCTGTTTCTAACGATTTAAAGATGAGAGGTATGGAACTAAATGAGGCCACAACACTAGTTGCAAATCGAGGATTGTGGCGACGTTTAGTAAATTTACAGAGGCTTGCAGACTGAACACTGAAACGCATAACAGTCTATAATGATTATGTATGTATGTTTTTTTTTTTGCTTTCTCACTTTTTTTTTTCCGTATTTACAGTATAACATTGAATCCATTTTAGTATGATGATGTGAGTTTACGCTGCCATAGGAAACCTCAGGTTAAACAAGTGAAAACGGATGAAGTTAAGGCTCATTTGTTTGCTGTGATATATATATCGCAGTTATCGTGCAGATGATTATTGCAGTTATTGCAGGTCTTTCTATTTTGGAAGCTGATAAATATATCTCATTCTAATATACAAATTAGGATGACAGATATCATTAACTTAAAAAAAAAGTTTGTTAAAATTCTAATAACCTAGGAGTTGATAACTGCATAGTTTGTCATCTTAAATCAAAGGTTAGAATCGTCTAATAAAATATATTCTCAGTAATAGATATACCTTTCATTTAGCTCTAATATAAAGTCATGCAAGTTAATATTGAAATAACATTTGTAATATTTCTCATTTTATTTTGGCTAAGTGTTAGTAATAACTGTATCATGTTACTGAAATAATGACAGTTTACTGAATTCCTTTTGCCTTCCTCTAAGGACCAAAGAAAGGTTAGTGGGCATTTGCTCATATTATCTCTGATAATAATTTTAGAAATTTGCTCAGGCTGAACACCAGGTGATTGTTGTAAACAGTCTCCATATAAATATTTCATTTTCTATTTTACTTTTTCTGTTTCTTTTAGAAATCGTGGATTTATTTTTAGATTATTCATGTAAAGATGAATTAAATTCCAGTTATATTTCCACAAACAAATAAGTTATTTTCAGCTCCCCATTTTGGACTAGTGCCTCTCTTGTATTTTGTGACACCTCATATTGTTGGCTATTTATCAGTTAATTCTCAGTCAAACTTGCATTAATACCATACTTTATTTTGATGACCTTAGTTTATTCAGCTAGAACATTAAACCAATTTTCAGGTGTCATCCGTCTTTATCATTCCATATTGTAATTGGTAACCTTTTCTTACTCTCTAAGGCTCTGAGAGATCCTTTTCTTCTACTTTTGCCTTGATAGAACACGGTTTCAGATCATACCATTCTTGCTTATATATGCCCCATAAAATCTAAAAAAATATTTAATACCTATGAGATATACAAAAAATATATTGTGTTGGTATTGCATGTTTCATTAGAAAATTATAGAAATTTTAAATTACAACTGCATGTAGGTAAATTCATGGAGGTCTTGGGATCATGATGATGTAGGAAGTTGTTGACCAACTTGAAAAACAATATCTAAGTTGACTATATACTGCTGGTACTGCATGTGCCTTTTTGTTGTAGGAGTGGCAACAGAACAGGTTGAACAGACTTCGATACGTATTTGGCAATCCTGTCTCTAATATCAAAGATAGGAAAAGGGTTTAATTTTAAAAAAACAGAATTATACCTGAAAAAGTAACAATTAGAATGACAAGTTTTGTTCATGAAAGATCATAGGTAATCAGTAATCAGATTCTATCAAATCGCACTAAAAATATTTAGAAATGTATAAATATAAATGTGTGTGATTTGATAGAATCTGATGATATCTCAAGAATGAAACATGAAATTTTTAGTTAAATTGTTTCTTTTTTAAGGTATAATTCTGTTATGTTTTCTTTTTCAGGCAGTTTAAATATGTATTTATTTAGAATTAGTTTCAACAGACTGAAGAACCTAACAATTATAAATTAACTGACTCAAAGGGATGAAAAGAGATGGCTTCAGATATCCCTCCCCCCTCCCCAAAAAATGTATATAAGGCAATACTGTTGCACGAGTGGAAGTATGCTGACAGTTGTGTGCCTGTGTCATACTGCAAGTGAAAATATCCCTGTAGTTCATGTCCCTGGTTACACATTTGTCCTGATATTTGCTGTGGATACTTCATAATGTACAAGTACTGCTCCTTGTTGTGCACTGAACTTTGAATGTTTTTAATATACTAGGTCATCTTGAGCCTGATTTTCAGCTGCGATAATATTAAGTTTACCATTGCTGGTAGATGAAGCATCAAATCCAGTGCTTTCTTTCTGGATAAAGTTAACCATTACTCACTTGACCTATCCCAAACATAGAATACTGGAGACGCAGGCTACAGTTTCTATGGTGTTATATAATTGTATTATACTACGAGGTAGCTGGTTGCAGTAAATTAGTTAAAAAATTAATTTAAAACACACATTGTACCATAATGTCTAACTCAATCTATAGGGTAAAACATAAAAACAAACCAACCCCATGGCACTACAGCCCTTGAAGGGCCTTGGCCTACCAAGCGCCCGCTGCTCAGCCCGAAGCCCTGCAGATTACGAGGTGTCGTATGGTCAGCACGACGAATCCCCACGGCCGTTATTCTTGGTTTTCTAGACCAAGGCCGCTATCTCACCATCAGATAGCTCCACAATTCTAATCGCGTAGGCTGAGTGGACCTCGAACCAGCCCTCAGGTCCAGGTAAAAATCCCTGACCTGGCCAGGAATCGAACCCGGGTCCTCCGGGTAAGAGGCAAGCACGCTACCCCTACACCACGGGGCCGGCATAGGGCAAAACATAACTTAACCTAATCTTTACATTAACTTTCAGACTTCAGCATAGGTAATGTTAGTAAAAATGAAGACATGACATTAGTAACTTTTCTTTACATTAACTTTCAAATTGGACCCATGATGCTGGTGCTGCCATCTTCATGTGAGCGTTCTTTGCTTCTTGTGTTGGTCGCAAGATGTCTTACTTTCAGTTACCGGGAGTTGACATGTGGTAGAGGTCGAAATTCTCATAGCGGAGGATCTATCAGCTTGATAAACATCAATGAACTTGCAGTTGTTTGGTGTAGAGAAGCCCTTGGTGGTATCAGTATTAAATTCATTTGCGAGAAACCACGTTCACATTCAGAGGTAGAAATGGAAATGCCGTTGATGGTGTTTACAGGAGGTGGTAGTAATGACAGCTAGCATTTTCTTTTCAACAAGGAATTCATGATAGTCTCTTAGAACTTGCCTGCCTTGAATCCTTAATTGCCTATACAGATTTTGTACTTCAACTACACCAAAAGTGACATTCTTTTGAACATTATCTGGCCAGCATTCAGGATACAGTACTTTTGTTCATTCTGGTACTGGTTTATCTTTGTTAGCAGATGATTTTCCATCCGTTGTCAAGCTGTTGTAGAACATTTCAAGATCAAGAGAGCTTTTTGCATTGGCACCTCAAGAGTCTTATCACATGCTCGTAGTTTAACACTGAGTTCTGACAACTCTTGAAGACCAAGATCAGGACTAAAATCAACATTCATAATTTTTTTCAAGAGACCATCAAACATATCTCTTTCACTCTTTTGCCTGTTCTCATCCTGTTTTGCTCTTTCAAAATGTATCATGAGTAATCCATAGTTTTTCCACACTGCAGGAACACTTCTGTAACTTGAAGCTACCAACAAGTATTTAGAATTCTTCTCCAGTGTGGTACAGCTGCTGAATCAGATAGTCAGAAATATTTCTCAGTTTTTTGGCATTTTTAGGTGTTATAAAGTTTGTCAAGAAATGACTTAAATGATTAATCTATAATGAAAAGTCCCTGGTAACTACATCGCCAACAGAGAGTACCATTCACTTCAAGATCAATTTCAGATTCAGACTCATTGAATGCCTGATTTTTCTTGGCAGTTTTATAGACTCATCTAAAAATTTTGGAGGTTATCTCTTTGTCATGTTCAAAAGGTTAAGTAAAAGAAACTGCCAACTTTTCTTTTTTTTTTTTTTTTTGCAGCAGTTAATATGTTTGTGGCACACTTATAAATGGAACTAATTTTATGAACATGAATCCTTTTTCATAGCGAAATCATTTGAACATTTTTATTTTCATCAAAAGAAGATATTAAACATGGCCCTAACCATTTCATTGTTTGATGGGAAAGTTTTTACCAATACAATTTTAATGTGAATGCTGTTGATTTTGAGTAAATGCAGAAGTTGCCTCCAATTGTACCTTCTTTCCTTGTCATTGATATACTGTGTTGAAACAAGGAATGTAATTGGATCCAAAAACCTCTTGCAGAGGATTTGAATGGCTGTTGACTTGTTAAGTAAACACTTCGTATGTGTTTTAAGCGAAGAAAGTTGTTGATTTGATTTTATGTGAAATTTCTTTAATGATTGACAGTCTTTAGTTATGACTACAATGGTAACAAAGATAAATGAATAATTATTAGTAATATATCTAATTTTATTGTGTTTTCCTTATACTTCTCAAGGTTGCAGAAGGTTTACCTGGTATCCACAAGGCTGAAATATTGAGTCTTTGTGATGAAGTTGATATCCTTTCTCGTCAGTTGAGTGATCTGTGCAGAAGAGGACATGGCAATACCCCTCAGGCTCAAGACATTGCTAGGTGAGGTGATGTATTTATTATTTTCCTTTGCTCGTATGAATGGAGTGCACAGCTGAATGGTTGTGGGATTTTTCTTTCTTGTATTTTGTGCTTTTGTTTTCACTCTTGTGTTTTGATTTTGATGGAAGAGTAGTATTTTATTCTGCAAATATTAAAATCTTAAGAAAGGGAAAAGGAGATTTAGCAGTGCCAATTTGGTTGTTATCCTCTCTTATGTGCTCCTGTTGCATCCTTGCTTCAGTAACTGTCTGTGGTACTTTCCTTCTGTTATTTTGCTCTGAATAGACAACTAGAGACCCTGTTTTATGATATTAGTGTTTTTACAGAAGAAGAAATATTAAAACTTCTTTAGCATGTACAGTATTTACCTTTTCCAGTTATGGCAAGCTCAAATGCCACAAGAATGCATACAGTGCAAGCATGAAAGTTCAGGGCAGATAATTTAACAACAGCAAGTTTAGCTAGTAGAGACAAAGCATAGCATTGCCACAGGTATGGTTTTTGTTGGCGACCATACTGCTGTGTCCAAATGTAAAACATAACTTTCTTCCAATTGTTTTTATTCAATAAATGTATTCATAGGATATTCGGATAAAGGACAAAAGCTAATATCTGATATATTTAAATATATGCTGTATTTACATGATGATGATGATGATGATGATCATCATCATCATCATGAAGTACATTCTCTTCATCATATGAAACCAAAATACGAAACCAATACTGATCACTTCACACAATTTATTGCTGCAAAAGTCATGAATGGTAACAGTTTCATCATCAATAAACTAACAAGGTAAAATATATTGTAAAAACTCAAAATTTAGATGTTTAATTATGGTCAAACAAAAACAGTTGTATGCATCTTGCCCATAATGGTAATTAAGATGTTCGTATTAAAATTATGAAATTTGATTGCTCTCATTTCATAAACATACCCATGTATTAATAAATGCCATTATAGGCTTATTACATAATGTACTCATCATTTTTGTTTCCCCTTGTCCAGCCCCTGCCAGGTCAGGGTGTTAATGGTATACCATCACTCATTTTTAGGCTGTCGTTTCAATGCGGTTGCCATTCCTATAGGTGGGTAATATACTTTTAAGTGATAATAACCAAGCCAGCCAAATTTTCTCTAGTATGGGAAAATGGAACTCTAAAAAAGTAACTAATTGATTATTTCTGTGTGAAACTCTACTAAAAGCTGTCCAGCTGGTGTGGTGAGGGGACTAACCTTTTAGCGCTGGACATGAAGAGCTATGGCCACTGGTTTGTGGCTGATTATGATGTTGATTTAGAATGTACATTCTGTTTTCAAAGGAATTTTTAAGAAAATGTGGAAGTTTTCTAGTATTCATGACCTCACGGGTAAGCTTTGCAAACTTGAATTTTTAAAAATGCCAGTAATCATACCACTGCAGTAGTGTTGTGTACTCTTTATCCTCCTTAGTCTTATTAATACTATAAGGTTCTGTAGATTGCACAGTTTCTCAAAGATAGAATGAGCACATGGTGTTGTATGTTCCTCACATTAAATATTTTATCAGACTTAATTTTAATAATATTGTTCATATGTCCCACTAACTACTTATTGACGGTTTTTGGAGATGCTGAGGTGCCAGAATTTTGTCCCACATGCATTCTTTTACATGCCACCAAATCGACCGACACAAGGCTGACGTATTTGAGCACCTTCAAATACTACTGGACTGAGGCAGGATCGAACCTGCCAAGTTGGGATCAAAAGGCCAGCGCCTTAACCGTCTGAGCCACTCAGCCCGTCAGGCTTAATTTTAATTGTTATTAAAACAGAATTAATTTCCCATGTAGATACAAACTTTGTGGATACCTACAACAAACATTATATCTATAGGTTGACCTCTGAAGGAAGATATTACAGTACTTTAATTAATCTTGCTCCTCATATCTTCAGTGATGTGGTGCCTGTGCTGTCTCTGACAGCTATTGGTGGAGCTGTTAGGGATCCAGCCAGCCTTCGGATTGAGCACACGCCATATATACAGTTAGTTATCGGAAAGGTATATCTGAGCAGGAATACAGGGTCTCTCTTGTAAACCCAGACCGAGCGCACGGTGTTTGTACTTTGCACTACAGCAGCTGCCTCAGCCCAGCTTAAGTTGTGCGTGGCCGCCCTGCTTTAAGCGTGTATACAATCTTATATGAAATCTTACCTTATAAAAGATGCTGGAAGTGTCATCTTTCATAATGAGGGACTTCATAAATACCATAGGGTTTTCTGCACACCAATAGTGAAAGTTATGACTGTTCACATGACCCTTAAGATGATACCAGGTCTCGTCCAAAAAGAAGAAGAAACTGAAATCTCTACTTGTGCTAATTTTGCGAGTGATATACTTGGTGACTGTTCAAGATTCGCACCAATGTCATCTAGGTTTTCCTCTCTTAGAAGTGGGTTTTCCTCTGTTAAAACTGTTCGTGTGTGCGGAAGTTTTTTATTGAGCACTGAGCTAGTAGTTTCAAATTTATTTACAATTACGTGAATCTGTGCTCATGAAAGTGGCACTTCACCAGGAAATTGCTGAACAATGCATTGTGTCCCCGTCGAGCTAACTCGTACTTAAAATAACTTTTGCATACGAAAATACGGTGTTGCAGTGATAACTGTCTCACCATGTTAACAGCTGAGATTCAGACTGGCTATTGATGCTAGTCAAACACATGCACGTTCCTTGCAAGGTCAAGAACTATGCGCATGCCTCCTGTACAGCTGCTTAGGTCTTGGAAAGTAAAAATGGCGCTGAACGGTCTGGGTTTAAAAGAGACCCCCCATATGAATTAAACTCTAATTTTAGGTATTGAAAGGAACCAAAAAATATCAAATCAAGTCATATATAGAGGGACAGGAACAAGAAAAGTAACAGAGCATTGCTGCATAGATGTTTGCCTTATTACTGTATATGTTACTTTTCTTGCTCTTATCTCTCTCTATATAAACTTTAAGTATAAATTCCATTGTGTTTCTTTTCCTCTTATATGCATTTGCTATTGTTGTCATCTAATTACATTTCTTCAGTGACAGTAACATCCCTTCTTCCTAGTCTTATGTGCACTACAGAACATAATCTATAATTTCTTCTGTTCCTAAAATAACATTAGTTTCTCACTATCTGTGGACAAAAATATTAACTTTCCAACAGGACTTCTTCTTAACATCATGACTAGATAAGAGCACAACAATCAATTACAGCATAGTTTCCAGAGTGTAATACCATGAAAAAATGCTTCCATATCAAGGACAATTTCAACAAACATTAATGAGCATTTGCTTATAGCTCAAGGAGTAGGACCTACATATTTATATAAAATCTGATTTGGAGAACAATTCAGATTATGAGAGTAAACACTAGGGTTGCAAACTCTTCTGTATTACATTGTAACTCCCATGCTTTTCTAATTCTTATTATTTTTAAAGCTGTAAGCTGTCTCCCTTTTTCATTTTACCTGGGAGTTCATATTTGCTGTATCACTGACACCAACATCTAAACTGACATATTTAAGTCTGCCATGCCTTTTCTCTCTGTTAATTGCACAAGTGATACTGCAATGTAATATTGATAATATTTGGTTGTTGTTATTATCTTCCATAACCATAGTGACAGTCTAACAGATCATGGGTGGTCCACCAAAAAAGAAAGTGAAATACTCATGTGTTTTATTAGAAAAAGTGGGAAGAAATTTATGCATAGTTAATGCTGTAAAAATTAACCATTTCAAGGTACATTGCTATTTTGTAAGTGGGAGTTCAGCATACCTCATGGCGGCAATTCAGATTGTGTACAGCATGCCAGTACAAAAAGACACAAAAAAATAGGGGAATGAACGTACCTTCTAAGATCTCCAGCTCTTTTCATTGTTTAAGTGAGACTATAGGCCTGAGTGGTAAGCCAGATAAAATTGCAGTAGGTGAATTATTAGTTGTCTGTTACCGGATGAGTTGGCTGTGTGGTTAGGGGCGCACAGCTGTGAGCTTGCATCCGGAAGATAGTCGGTTCGAACCCCACTGTTGGCAGCCTTGAAAATGGTTTTCTGTGTTTTCCCATTTTCACATGGTAAATGCCGGAGCTTTACCTTAATAAGGTCACGGCCGCTTCCCTTCCACTCCTATACCATCATCATCATAAGACCTAACTGTGTCAGTGCGATGTAAAGCAAATTGTAACGACAACAATAGTTGTCTGTCATGCAGTAAGACATAATCTCAGTTATAGTAGCATGGGCTCTGCAGATAAAATTTCAAAGAGCATATTTGTGGATTCTGAAGTGGCCAAAAACATGCACTGTTGCAGAACGAAGGCCGAGTCTATTGCAGGAAAGGTGTTGGTGACATTAAACGTATTTGACTTCTTAGATATACTTAACAATCCAGAAAAGTATAAAATCTTATTTTTCTGTGCTACAGATGCATCAGATTATAAGAACATTAAACAAATTTCTGTGGTAATTAGATATTTTGATCCTTTTGTTGGCACCAAAATTAAACTTTCAGATTTTGTGGACCTTGAGGCTTTGATTAAGTCATTCTCAAATCACATTCTTTAAATGTTAAATATATTTCACTGTAATGCACATACCATGGGAGTGTTGATTGTGGAAAATTCAAATCCATGGTTAAGCTTATTTTTGTGATGATAATGACAAAATATTTAACGCAAACTGTACCAATCATATATATATAATCCACTGTGGTACTAATCATGCTTGTGATATGTTAGATATAGATGTAGAAACTGTAGTTGTGAAGGTTTATTGACCTTTTTCAATATCAGCAAAAAGGAATGTGCCTACTAGGTGGCTGTCTCTCACATCAGCTGCTGATAGGTTAGGTTGTTGAAGAACTGGAAGCCAATAAATAGCTATTTTCAAAGCATAAATGAAATGCCAAAAGTTTCCCAAATATATTTCAACTACCAAGATATCCATGCCTCGCTATGGTATAATACTGAAATTTATAATTGAATGCTTAATGTTTTATATGTAATCCGCAGAAATTCGCAATCTGACTCGTTTTCTGAGAGATTACAGCAAAGGTCCTCCCATTTTTCAGTCTTTCTTTCCAGCAATCGATTTCGTACTTCCCGGGCTAGCTCCATGTATTCCGCCTGGTCAGTTGGGTCCCTAAATATTTGCCATCATTTCTTATAAGCATTTTTAATATGGAACAAATCCTTGAGATCCGGCGTGGTGTCGTCTTGAGTACCTTGGCGGTACTGAACCCGCGGACGGACTGCATTCCTAGTCATTACCTGGCCAGGACCCATTTCCAGCGTGGCCCGCACATTTTGACGATGGTCCAGAACATTATTATTATTATTATTATTATTATTATTATGGGTGATATTAGTTGAATTTAGGTTATTATTATTATTATTATTATTATTATTATTATTATTATTATTATTATTATTATTATTGATGTTCTGTACCCTGCAGCAAGATGCAAGACCGCTACTTTGCGGTAAATTACATCTGCTGCCACTGTCATTGCTGACAATGTGACCAGCACGATTGTCGCGTGTAGGCAAGTGCGCGGGATTTCTGGCGATACAAATTTTTTTGCTATTGCATTACTGACCTTATTATAGAGGTGAACAATTGCACGGTCAATATCATTCCTATCATTTATTTCAAATCTGTTTAAATTTTTTTTTTATATGCCAGGAGAATCTACTGTAATGTAACTTTAAGTTCTCCAATGAAAAGATGGCTCTTGAAAACGAACACAGGAAAGATTAAAAAGGATCGGTTTACGATCAGAATAGAGTACATTATTAACAGTAAAATCAATTGGTCTCAACTCCTTTTTCACCCCACCACCGTTAAGTTTATTTACCCTCACCCCCCCCCCCCCCCCCAAAAGGAAGGCATATTTCCTTATGTTTAAAGGAGATTCCAAATACCAATGTTCACGTCTGTTACCTTCAGTTTGGTGATATAAGTATCCCCATAAAATGAATTAACTTTTTTTTTTTCACTTCCTTTCACACTCCCTCCCTTAAGTGAATTTTTGGGAGAAAAATACTTGTTTCTTTATTAGTAAAGGATCTGGCTCATAACAATAAAGACAATGCAGAAATTCTGGCTAAATTTTCAACAAGCTTTTAAATTGTGAGGAACCTAGAGAACTCCTTCATTTGGACACCAATATCCTGATATAAACACCACCAGAGACGCGCAGGTCACCTACGGGTGTCAAATCAAAAGACCTGCATCTGGTGAGCCGAACTTGTCCTCGGACACTCCCGGCACTAAACGCCATACGCCATTTCATTTCAACACCACCAGAGAACATCAATCCCCCCACAATAAAGGAAGTCTACCAAGCTCTGAATAAATTAAAAGACTACAAAGCGCCAGGAGAAGATCAGACCATTGCGGAAATCTAGAAATATGCAGGAATATCAGCAAAAGTTGCCCTCCATCAACAACTTGTGTCTATCTGGATTAAAGAAGAACTACCAGAACACTGGACAACAGCCCTCATTCACAAACTGCACAAAAGAGACAAAACCGACCCTAATCTACAGGGGAATCTCACTGCTAGACATAACATACAAAATATTTTCAATAATTGTCCTTAATAGGATAGGTTTACAACTTGAGAAAGAACTAGGAGAATATCAAGGAGGTTTCAGACCCTGGAGGAGCTGTCCTGATCAGATCATCAGTCTTAAGTTGATAATGGACTATAACAGGAGAAGAAATAGAGATATGCTGATAACATTTGTAGATTTCAAGAAAGCTTATGATTGCATCCATAGAGAATCTCTGTTCAAAATTTTAAGACATCTTGGTCTACACCCCACGTTAATAAACATGATAAAATTGACTCTCACTTACACCAAATCAAAAGTGAAGTTTAGGAGTGAAACATCACAGACATTTGAAATTAAAACTGGACTACGGCAGGGAGATGGGCTCTCACCACTATTATTTAATTGTGCTCCAGAAATGGTAATGAGGGAATGGTTTAGGAAATGTCCCCCCCAAAATAAAGATTGGCCGAAAAATCAAAACAAATTGCCTGGGTTTTGCTGACGATTTAGCATTACTAGCAGTGGACATAAAAGAAGCAAAAACCCAGATATCAGAACTTCAAAACATTGCAAATAAAATTGGCCTCAAAATATCATTTTAAAAAACTGAAATTATGCCCTAAAAACCAACACAGCTAAAAGAAGTTACCATAAATGGTAATAAAATCAAAATAGTAACTCAATTTAAATATATTGGAGAAATAAATGAAACATCTCAATCCAAACAAGAACAAAGAGATTAGCTAAAAAACAAAAGTTAACATGGGATATCTACAAAAAGAAATGTCTATCAGTAAATGCAAAAATAAAACACTACAATACAGTTATAAAACCGGAAGCTACATATGCAGCAGAAACACCTTTTCACCTGAATAAACAATCAAAGACTGACAGACTTCAGAAAATTGAAAGGAGGATTAGAAGAACCTGCATCAACAAAAAATACCAGAAGGATGTACAGTGGTGGTTAATACCTAACAAAGTTGTGTACAAAGAGCTAAAACCCATTACAGATACTATGCGTAAGAGGAGGTTGGGATTCTTTGGACATATCATGAGGATGCAGGATTCGAGGCTTCTGAAAACACTAGTAACACAATCTTGTCTCAAAAAATACCACAACAGGATGTAAATGGATCAGAGAAGTAAGAGAGGATCTGAAGGAAATAGGCCTTACAACAGAAGACACCACAAATAAGATAAAATTAAATACAAAACTCAAGAATACAAACCTCCGCTTTACCCTTACACAAAACAAACTAACAACACACATATTTTCAACTGAGGAAAGGGCACGAAGATCGGAGTGTCTAAAGAAGTACTGAGAAGACCGCAAAGCCCGAACAATCCCTTCAGAGAGACCTGAACGACGGACTGACTAAAGTGATCCTATGTGGTCATAAAAGAAGAATAAGAAGAAGAAGAAAGGATCTTCTAAATAGCAATTATCACGGCTTCTTCAGTTTTTGAGATATGTGTCCTCATAAAAGGAATTCAACTCCTTTTCACCCCCCAGCCCCAAGATGATTTTCCTTCAAAAATGCGTTTCTCTTTGTTTTTAAAGGAGATCCAAATACCAATTTCCATGTCTGTAAAATCTTTAGTTTTTATTAGATGCAAGTATCCTCATACAATTAATTCAATTAATTTTTTAATTCTTTCACCCCTGCCCCCTCCCTTCATTGGATATTCTGAAATTAAAAGAATACGTATTACTTTACTTTTAAAGCAGATTCCAAATACCAATTTTCATGTCTGCAACATCTTTCGTTTTTGAGATAATAGTATCTTCATGCAAATAATTCAACTCATTTTTCAATTTCCCCCCCCCCCCCCCCCTCCTTTAAGTGGTTTTCCAAAAAGAAAAGAAAAACACATTTCTTTATTTTTAAAGGAGATTCCAAATGCCAATTTTTAAGTCTGTAATATCTTCAGTTTTTGAGATATCAGTATCCTAATAAAAATAATTCAACCCCATTTTCACTCATTTTTACCCCCCACCCAAGTGGTTTTTGCAAAAACAAAAAAATACGTGTTACAATTTTTCACTTCTGCAACATGTTAAGTTTTTGAGATATACTGTAGACATGTTCATTTTAAAATTTCACCCCCTTTTTTCCCCTTAAGTGGATTTTCCAAAATAATTATCTATGTCTCTCTACTTTTACAGGAGATTCCAAGTACCAGTTTTCAAGTCTGTAACATGTTAGGTGTCCGAGATATATTGTAGGCCTAGGTATATTAATTAAAATTCCACCCTGTTTGTCACTCCTGTTCACCCCCTATTCATTGGATTTTTTCAAAAGCAAAAAAGTATGTTTTTCTTCATTTTTAGAGGAGATTCCTAATACCAATTTTCATGTCTGTAACATCTTTAGTTTTTGAGATATAAGTCTCCTAAAAAAATGTGTTCAACCCTTTTTCGCCCTCCTTGATGGGATTTTCCAAAAACAAAAGCAAAAAAATACACGTTTCTTCATTTTTAAAGGAGATTCCAAATACCAAATTTCATGTCTTTAAACTGTTCAGTTTAAAAAATTCACCCCCCCCCCCCCCTTTTCACCCCCTTAGTGACGGAATATCCAGAAATCCTCCTTACCGAGCACCTACATTGTAATATGAATGAATTCCCAAAATTTCATTCCTTAATGTCCAATAGTTTTGAACAAAGGAAGAGACATTGTGTATGACCAAATTATAAATCTTGGTATTTGGAAGGTAACTTCTGCTATGCACTGTTTGTAAATATCAAAATTCAGGATCTAAGTCATGAAACAGGGTCTCTGAATATAACTGTGGTTTGCCTGTGCTGCTTTCTGTAATGGTGTGTTGGTTTATTTTCTTTGTCCAGGATATTATCACAAAAGTTGTATGACCTCAAGAATTGTATCCAGAATGCTGTTGTAAACAGAGTAGTTGAAGACTTCATAGACATTAGCTCTCCTTTAAAACAATTCACTGATGCTGTTCATATGGCTGAAGGTGAGTCTTCTGGCCTTGTATAGCATTTAACAGTTGTTTTCAATCCAGCATTAAGAAAAGTTATCTTTTTACCTAGTTCAAATTATTATTTTATTGCACCCATTATGCTGAGACTTATTTCCTTGTGCTATGTATTTATATGTAGATTTAGCATCTGTGTACTATTCTTGTAATCTCTGCTAGTTTAACCTTAACTATGTAGTTCTCTGTTGCTAAAGTAGGTAATAATATTTCTAACTAGTTTGCTGTGAATTAAGAGTGTACAAATAGAGGGCTGCTTTATTTGTGATGGTCAGACCTGTGGTGTAGGGGTAGCGTGTCTGTCTTTTACCCAGAGGCCCCAGGTTCAATACCCAGCAAGTCCAGGGATTTAAATTCTGGACTGAGAGCCACAATGGGGTTCACACAGCATCATGAGACCAACTGAGGAGCTGTCTGATACAAGAGGCAGCAGACCCAGTTGTGAAAGCTAAGCAATATGCCTGAGGTTGTCGTCTCGCTGAGCATGTGGTACTCCAGTATTGGCAGGAGATCTGGCTGGGCAACAGTTTACTTCACATACCAAGGTCCTTTACGGACTGTTATACCACAGGTTTTTTTACATTTTTTATTTAACATGTCACTGCTGATGTTTCATCAGTGAATATAGGCTACAGTACAGAATGAGCACTACTTTTGCCTCTAACCTGTGATGTCAGTAACAATTATTCAGTTACTTCATCCATGTGCTAAGGTCATATAAAATGCTGCCATCTTTCATTTTATATCATAGTGAAGGAATAATAATAATAATAATAATAATAATAATAATAATAATAATAATAATAATAATAATAATAATAATAAAAAATATTTGCGAGGGATTGTGGAAAATCTTACGTGAGACACTTGTGAAGGGTCCGCACTCCACGAGTGTGTGGGATTCTTACCCACTAAAAACCACACACACATTTTCTCACAATGTTTGTTTCTACCCCGGAACCGCTCTCGCATTACTTCAGGGTAGTGTCGTGCTTTTAGTCATTCAGAATTCTTCTTCCTTCATTCATCTTTCACTGATGTTCAAAAGCATCCAGATCCATCTTCTTCTGGCACAGGATACTTTCCACATATTCTATCACCCTATCCCAGGATTCCTGATTTCTCAGCATCACAAGCACGATATTATCTGGCGTCAATACTTTGAGTTCAGGTTCCACAATACTTCTTTCTGTCAACCAATGATCACACACGAAGAAAGTATGTAGGACGTCATCTGTATCACGACAGTAAATGCATTTTGGACTGCTGGCTATGTTCAATTTGTGCAAATATTTACGGAAGTATCCGTGCCCTGTTAGAAGCTGAGTAATACAGTAATTTACCTCACCATGAGTCCGTTCAATCCAATCATTTAGACATGGTATTATTCACTTTGTCCATTTCCCTCGAGGATCACTTTCTCGTCCCTGTTTCCAGCGCTCCATTCAGCGGCTACGGGCTAACTTCTTTGCACATTTCTGTCTGAGTTCTCCTTGAGTACACCAGATTTCCTGTCGTTCAAAAGCAAGTAAATCAATAGGCGCTACTCCAGCTATGGTGAGGATTGCAGGTTCGGATACCGTATGATATGCACATCCTATTCGCAACGCTGCTCTTCGTTGTACCGCAGCCATCATTCTCCTATACTTTCCTATCTTCAGTGATTCAGCCCGTACCTCGGAGCCATACAGAGGTACTGATTGGACTGTTGACATCAGAAGTCGTCATTTGCTAGATCTCGGGCCTTTGATATTGCTCATAAGTCGGCTAAGTTCGGTCATATATTTCGCTGCCCTTTCTGTCGCCTTCCGGATATGATGCCAGAATGTGAGTTTGGTATAAAGCGTAATGCCTAAATATTTCACACTGTAAATTGTTTCGATGGCTATCTCTCCAATTTGAAACGACACAATTGTCTCAATTCTTTTTATTTTCAAAAGAACAATTTCCGTTTTATGATCAGCAAGTGTTAGTCTGTGAATGTTCATCCATCCCTTTACCCGTCGCATCACTTGATTCAGTTTAAGTTGCGCCATTTTCAGATCACGGGTCATTATCAAGACAGCCACATTGTCAGCATAATCTATAAGTGTTGTATCTTCAGGCATCTCTAGTCGCAGTAAGCCATCATAAGTAATATTCCAAAGGCCTGGGCCAAGAATGGATCCTTGTGCTGCACCAGCTGTAATCCGTTTAGTCTTTTGTCCACCCTCTGTATTATACAGCAGTAAGCGATCCTTCAAATAGTCTTTCAATATTCTCATGAGATACTCTGGAAGCTTGAATGTTTCTTGAAGTGCTTCCAACATGTCCTTCCATCTTGCTGAGTTGAAATCATTCTTCACATCCAGGGTCACAAGAAGCGCAACTTTGAGAATAATGATTGCCCGTTTGTGCTCTTTTGGCAGTGTTCACTATTTCTAGTACTGCATCAACTGTCGAATGTCCTCTCTGATAGCCATGCTGACGAGGTGATAAGTCCCCAGCTTGCTGAACTGCTGAGAGTATTCTGGGCTGTAGGAGCTTCTCTAAACCTTTTCCTGCAGTATCAAGTATACAAAGAGGTCTATACCCCCCAGACTTCCCTTTGCTGATCAAAACTAATCGTGCCTTTTTCCATTGATTGCTAAAAATACCTGCCATGAGGCAATTGTTGTACATTTCCAGCAGCAACTTTGGACAGAATTCTGCCGTTATCTTCAGTACTTCAGCTGGTATACCGTCTGGCCCTGGGGCTTTCTTATTGCTGAGAGAACTAATGGCTCTTTGTAGTTCTTCTGTAGTGAAAGCGGTATGTCGATTGGTTGCCTTACATCTTCATCAGCAATCATCTCTCGATGATCAGGGAACAAGTTATCCACTATTTCTTTCATGGTTTGCGGATCCATGGTTGGATTTCATAGCGCCCCAATTTTCTTCAAGATGACCCTAATAGCCCAGTCCCCATGGGTCATCATCTACTTCCTTAGCCATTGCCCACCATCTGTCAGTTGTACTTCTCTTGATTGTATTTTGGAGTTCTTTCCTTGCAGATTTATATTCTGTCATGAGTGAGACATCTTCCTGGCTACCTCTAGCTCTCTGTGCTCTGCGCCTCAGTCGTAGACAACGTTTCCTTAACTCCGCAATTTCTTCAGTCCACCAGTAATGATGATGATAATGATGATAATAATAATAATAATAATAATAATAATAACAACATCATCTAAGAAGATCGTAGCGGAACAAGCACATTGGCTACGAGTTTCGGGTCATCTAGCTGTGAATGTGTATTCGAGCGATATAAGGCTTGAACCCTACCGTCGGCAGCCCTGAAGATAGTTTTCAGTTGTTTTCCATTTTCACACCAGGCAAAAGCTTGGGGTGTTCCTTAATTAGGCCATAACTGCTTCCTTGCCAGTCCTAGTCCTTTCCTACACCATTGTTGCCTAAACACCTAACCGAGTTGGTGCGACGTTAGCAAAAAAAAAGAAAAAAAAATTATAGCGGCTGTCTTTTAGTAAAAATAATCAAATAGCTTTTCTATAATAAGCAGTAGTACTATTAGGCAGACTGTCAGGCATGTGGAACCAACAATATATTTTATCTTTTATGTCATTAATAAATTTCAGTGCTCCAGGACTGCAGTTTTTCTAGGATTTTAAAATTAGAGAGAATTTGTCGTATAGAGTTTATTTTCATAGCAATTTTAACAATATTTCTATAAAGTATTAACAAATTAAACCTTCAAATTTTGAAAACCAGAAGAGTATATAATTGTCATTTTTTTTCTCTGTAGTAGTTTAACTTCACACTAACACATCAAAGGTTTTTGGCAATATAAAGATGGGAAAGGATTTGGAAGGTACTGGCCATGTCCTTAATTAAAGTACAGTCTCAGCATTTGCTTGGTGTAAAAATCATGGAAAACCTCCTTTCTGTTTTGTTTTTTTATGCAGTTTGGCAAAGATTCCACAAACTTTGAGCACATACTTTTAAGTTTTTCATATCATCGTGAAACTGCACTGTAACTAGAGACTCTCTCATGTGTACTTTTGTGGAACAGTCAAGTTTTTTGAGCCTCCTTTTGCAAATAGCCTACATTTTGTATTGGATTAATATAAGAGAAGTTCCCTGGACACTTTAAGCCATGAATATTGATCTCACTGAAGAATTTCTCTCTCTCTTTTTTAAGTATGACAAGGAGCCAAATCTTGCTTGAAAATTGTCGCCATCTGGAAACTACTTCTGCAGATCACCAACAATTCTCATTTCCAGTATTTGGATGGTCTGGTCAGATTTCATCATCCTGTCAACTGGTACTAAGGCTCCAGTCCTTCACACATGAAACACCCCTAAAACATCTTCAGGGATGTGTTACAGTCTGTTGCAAACGTGCTGAAGTTGTTGATTCATTCTTTGCTTGGCACAAGTGTTAAAACCTTTGCCGCTTCACTTCAAAGTGACACTCATCTTCCAGTGTTCCGTTGTCCAATCCTGATTACTATGTGCCTACAAGAGATTTCTCCACTTAGAAGGTATTTCTTTACAGGTTTGCAGGTTTTCCTTCCAGCTTGCAGAAGTCTATATGTAGAAAATTAGAAACATACAGATTCACTCACCCTTTCTCAAAATTTGCAAGCCAACTTCACAGCCATGAGTCTGGGGTTGGATTTGGTTCTTCTTAGGAGAAAACAGTCATCAATTGGCATCGTTTTTAGTTTTCTTTTTCCTGTGACAGTTGCCTTTTTTTTCCCCCTATGAAATTGAGCCAATCTGTTTGTGCTGCTGAATAATTCTATTTGTAGTGCGTGAACCAAAACCAAATTTAGTACCTATCTCTATTCTGAGATAATGCTACAATATTGCACTACACTTCCTGGGTGTCGTATCCATTGAAGATGTAGGTATTACTAATTGCATGAGGAAACCTCAAAATTCCTCCAAAGTGACACACATTGAAATAACTACACTTTTAACTTAAAACAGTCATCACACAGATTTCTTATCAATGAATAACAGTGAAAAGAATCCATAGAGAGCACAGGTTCTAGGAATAAAAAATGTTTGATACACTGTTGCCAATCATTGAGAAAGTTATGAAAAAAAAAGTACCTATTTCTGATTAATTTGCAGAGTACTGTATGTAATGTATGTATTTTTTGTTTCTTTTTGGTAATGTTTTATATTATTTTTAAAATGAAATTTGCCAATAAACTTAGAAGGGATGCGAAATTAATCTGGGAATATTGGTGATTTATCAATTTCTGTTTAAAAAAAAGTCCTAGGTCATCTTTTAAATTAAATTTCAGAATGTAGGATAATCCTGTCTGCCTTAGAAAAAATTTCTCCACCGATTTAAAAAAAAAAAAAAAAAAAAAAAAAAAAAGAGTCATGTGTGTAGGACTAGAAGTGAAAAGGAAGAATTGTGTCATGGAAGGGATGGGGCCATTAATTTATTTTTTATGAGACTTAAATATTAAGGGATGATCTTATGAACACCGAGCTCGATAGCTGCAGTCGCTTAAGTGCGGCCAGTATCCAGTATTCGGGATATAGTAGGTTCGAACCCCACTGTCGGCAACCCTGAAAATTATTTTCCGTGGTTTCCCATTTTCACACCAGGCAAATGCTGGGGCTGTACCTAAATTAAGGCCACAGCCACTTCCTTCCCACTCCTAGCCCTTCCCTGTCCCATCATCGCCATAAGACCTATCTGTGTCGGTGCGACGTAAAGCAAATAGCAAAAAAAAAAAAAGATCTTATGAAGATGAGAAATTAGAAGCTAGGTTTTAGCCATTCTGCTAACGTGTGTTGACAAATGGAGCATTAACCAGCCATTCTTTCCGATCTTCAACCCAGATTATTCAAGGATATTGACTCTGTATTGCTCAATGTATTTTTGCTTACTGACTGAATTGTATTAGATGAAATGGGAACCTTTCTATTCCTTGTTCAATATCTACTCTAGGACTAAGTGGGGCAACTAAACAGAATATTCATTTTTTAAAATGTTGATTCCTCTTACACTAAATTTAGACTGCCGTGGAGACAAAGAGTACTATTACAATGTGTAATATTGCTTTGGGTCATGTAGCTGCCAGCTTGTATTCGGGAGATAGTGGGTTTGAACCCCACTGTCGGCACCCCTGTAGATGGTTTTCAGTCTTTCCCCATTTTCAGACCAGTAAAATGCAGGGGCTGTACCTTAAATAAAGGCCACAGTCACTGCCTTCCCGTTCCTAGCCCTTTCCTATCTGGGAAGGGGAGGGGAGAGGAGGGGAGGGGAGGGGAGGGGGGTAATGGGTGTGACAGATGGTGTGAATTATAAAAATGATTATGTCTACAGTATATCTCAAAAATGTAACATGTTACAGACATGAAAATTGGTATTTAGAATCTCCTGTAAAAGTAAAGGAACATGCATAATTTGTTTTTGGAAAATACACTTAAGAGGAAGAGAAAAGGGGTGAATTTTTAAAATGAGCATATGTACTCTATATATCCAAATCTTAACATACTACTGGAGTGAAAATTGGTATTTGGAATCTCCTTTAAAAATAATCACATACTTTTTTTGTTTTCGAGAAAGCCTCGTAAGGGGGGATATAAAGTTCTGAAGAAATGGTTGCATTTTTTATTAGGATACTGATATCTCAAAAACTGAATGTGAACTGACCTCAGTTGCACTCCACCGGTAAGGTTGTTTTACATTGTGCGCAAGGTTCTATTGGTTCCTACTTGAATTGGGAGTATTCCTTATTGCACAGCAAGATTTTATTATATTATAAGAATGTCGAACAGTTCTATCAACATTTAACCTCTGTTGTGGATTTATTGGACATCATGCAAGAAATATTCCCTCTGCGCCAATGTTGAACTTTATATCTTCTAGAATTCAATAGAAGCATTTGGATTTCACTTTAAAACCAGCATATTATGATTTTAAATGTGCAATTTTAGAATATTCGTCAACAGAGCTCATTTTATACAATTTTCCAATAATTGTATGATAAATATTCATATAGTTTAATTATACGTGACATAACTCTAAAGATTTTATTTGTCACTGATAAACATAACATTGTTACATCTATAATAGTTCATAGATTCACCATTTTATGTGCATCATTCCATCATATACTCAGTTCATTCTTTCATTCCACCGTGTAATTCTGTTTTAAGAATAATTATTATTATTATTATTATTATTACAAAGGATTCATCCCCAAGGGTTTTAAATGGGGGTTAAGACCCGAAAACAAAATACTCATTATTATTATTATTATTATTATTATTATTATTATTATTATTATTATTATTATTATTATTTTATTGGTTTTATGTCTGATGAACTACTTTTATGGTTATTGGAGATGCCGAGGAGTCAGATTTTGTCTTGCGGGAGTTCTTTTACTTGCTGGTAAATTTACAGACACGGGGCTGACGTGTTTGAATACCTTCAAATACCACTGGACTGAGCCAGGATCGAACCTGCCAAGTTGAGTTCTGAAGGCCAGCGTCTTAACTGTCTGAACCATTTAGCCCGGCAAAGTTAATAACTGGAATCAAACCTTTTTTTAAAAAATTTCGTGTGGCTATTTCTAGCCGAGTGCAGCCCTTGTAAGACAGACCCTCCGATGAGGGTGGGCGGCATCTGCCATGTGTAGGGAACTGCGTGTTATTGTGGTGGAGGATAGTGTTGTGTGTGGTGTGTGAGTTGCAGGGATGTTGGGGACAGCACAAACACCCAGCCCCCTGGCCGTTGGAATTAACCAATTAAGGTTAAAATCCCAGACCCGGCCGGGAATCAAACCTGGGACCCTCTGAACCGAAGGCCAGTACGCTGACCGTTCAGCCAACGAGTCGGACAAAAACTCGTGTCCTCATCCTGACGTTGTGCAGCTCTTTTCAGGCACACCCCCGTTGGAGGTGAGCTGCATGTACCATTTTAACCACATACCAGCCCTCCTGCCATTCTTAAATTCCTGGCAGTACCGCGAATTGAACCCGGGCCCCCGAGGACGGCAGCTAATAACACTAACCGTTACGCTACGGAGGCGGACGGAATCAAAACTGAAGAAGGAAGAGTGAAATCTGGAATCAGCTCAAAATTAACTATCAGATTAAATGAATTTAGCATTGTAATAAACAAGGACAAAGAACTTATGAGACTTTATTAATGTCTGCTTTAATAATGACTTACGTCACTGTCATTCTCAAGGTGTCAATTAAATTTGAATTATACGTCCAGTATTATTTCACGATACTTATTTCATTTGATCCACTTTTTTGTATCGAACGCGGAAAACTTTACACTAGGATCACTATAACATTGTTGATTATAGCAGTTCGTGACACCACATTGTCATTTAGCACGACGAGGACGTTCCTTATTGACTCTATATGTAAATTACATGTTACAGTGTACTGTTATACAGACAAATAACAAAACTTTCTGTGAATCAACACTACAGTCGTGCGTTAGTTAAATCAGCATGGCCTGCTCCCTACCTCACTGCTTCACCACCTTTAGCGCTAGTGGTCACTTGCACGCTCCCCATTGCAGTGACACTTTTCTTTCTCCACTCTCGCTTGTTCATTGCACGTGAAATTTGGCACACACATAAGCCTATGCTCTATCATTTCTTCTTACACTGGTCGAGTAATGTGCCCTTTCCTTATGAGTAGCTCAAATGGTAGTGTGCTGGCCTTCTGAGCTCAAGCTGGTGGGTTCAGTCCCAGCTCAGTCCAGTGGTATTTGAAGGTGCTTGAATACTCAGCCTGTTGGCAGATTTACTGACATGTAAAGAATTCCCGCAGGACAAAATTCCAGTACCTCGGCGTATTAAGAAAACTGAAAAAGTAGTTAGTGGGACATAAAACCCAATATTATTATTGTAGATTTGAGGCAGGGTAGTGTTTTCTTCCTCTGTTCTTTTTTGTTTTAAAATATTAAAAAGAAAATGAAGGGCAAGATGTTAACAGGTCATGTGGATTCTATTTTATTTGTAGTTATAATGAGGAAGATAGTGAAGGATAGATGCAGATGTAAATAATACAATGGAAGCAAGGTACAGAAGTGTTACAGTGAAGATCAGTCCTAGAAGTCTGTAAATTTGACAAGGAATCGGAATGAAAGAGAGACAGGGATTTTAGAAATAGGAAGATTGTAGTTATTTAGACAACACAATGTTGCAGGTGGAAGGGTTTGGTGGAGAGATTCATTTATTGAAATATGAAACTAGGATGTCTGGCTCCTAGTCTGAATGGTCAGCATGGAGACTTTTGGTTTAGAGGGTCCCAGGTTCAATCCCCAGCTGGGGACTGCGTGTTTGTCCCAATACACTCCTACACACAATAGTGCATACATCCCTCCCTGTAGGGTTGGCACCAGGAAGGGCATCTGGTTGTAAAACAGGTTCAAATCCACATGTGCAACACCTCAAACACACCATAGTATAAGAAAAACAATATAAGAGGAAGAATATAAAACTAGGATGTACAAAGGAAATGCTGAAGAACCCACTATTCTTATTTTGTACCAGTGCTGATCACAGTCTTGGCAACTCGACCTTAATCAAGAGGAAAAGACTAAGATCAGAATAACAGAAATCAGGCTTCTGAAATATATAGAAGAAAAAATCAATTGTATATCCTATATTTTGAGACAAAATCTTTTCTTTTTAGTCTATACCTTGACAGACTGAAGTGAATATTTCTCAAAACTTCCTAAGTTCTGAGTAGGTCTGAATAAAAAATTCTATAAGCCTACACATATCAATTAATGTTAACTGTGTCTATTAAAAAAAAAGTTTGTGTAATGACACTGTACTTTGAGCATCAGGTCTGGTGTTCGCTTCTGAGTTAATCTATATACAGTATATAAAAGAACATGTCCTGACTGACTGACTGACGGATTCATCATCGCCGAGCCAAAACTACTGGACATAATGAAATGAAATTTTGATGATTCATTCATAGTAAAATGTAGGTGCTCGCTAAGAGAGGATTTTTGGATAGTCCGTCGCTGAAGGGGTGAAAAGGAGGGTGAAATTTTAAAATGTGTGTGTGTATATCTCAGAACTTTAAAAGATTACACATGTAAAAATTGGTATTTAGAACTTTAAAAATAAAGAAACCCGTATTTTTTTGTTTTCGGAAAATCCCAATAGGAGGGGTGAAAAGGGGTGAATAATGGGTTGAATGCCTTTAATGAGGGTTCTTATATCTCATAACCTGAAGATATTGCTGACCTGAAAATTGGTATTTGGGATCTCTCTTAGAAATAAAGAAACACATTTATTTTACTTTTCAAAAATCCAATTAATAGGGTGATGAAAATTGGGGTGAATTTTCGAAATGAGTGTATCTATATCTTAAAACTTCAAAAGTTTACAGATGTTAAAAGTGGCATTTAGAATCCCCTTTAAAAATAAAGAAACATTTATTTTTTTGTTTTCTGAAAATCCCAATAGGAGTGGTGAAAAAGGGGTTGAATGCCTTAAATGAGGATACTTTTATTTTAGAAACTGAAGATATTACAGACCTGAAAATTGGTATTTGGGATCTCCTTTGAAAATAAAGAAATATGTATTTTTTGTTTTCGGAAATCCACCTAAAGTGGGAGATTGAAAAATTAGTTTAATTTTTTGTATGAGGATACTATTATCTGAAAAAAGAAAGATTTTGCAGACGTGAAAATTGGTATTTGGAATCTGCTTTAAAATTAAAGAAACGCATATTCTCGGAAAGTCTAATAAAGGGGGGAGATGAAAAATTGAAAAATTAATTGAATTAATTGTACGAGGATATTTACATCTAAAAATCTAAAGTTGTTACAGATATGAAAATTTGTATTTGGATCTCCTTTAAAAACAATGAAAAATGCATTTTTTGGGGGAAATCATCTTGGGGGCGGGGGTGAAAAGGAGTTAAATTCCTTTTATGAGGACACATATCTCAAAAACTGAAGATGTTAGAGTCGTGATAATTGGTATTTAGAAGATCCTTTACTATTAAAGAAACAAGTACTTTTTGTCAGAAAATTCACTTGAGGAGGGGGGGGGGGGGGTGAAAGGAAGTGAAAAAAAGTGATTTCATTTTATGGGGATACTTATATCTCAGAACTGAAGGTAACAGACGTGAACATTGGTATTTGGAATCTCCTTAAAACATAAAGAAACACGCTTTCTTTTTCGGGAGATGTGGGTAAATTAACTTAACGGCGGTGGGGTGAAAAATGCGTTGAGACTAATTGATTTTACTGTTCATAATGTACTTATTCTGATCATAAACTGATAATTTTTAATCTTTCCTGGGTTCGTTTTCAAGAGCCATCTTTTCCTTTGGAGAACATAAAGTTAGATTACAGTAGATTCTCCTGGCATATAAATAAAAATTTAAACACATTTGAAATAAACGATAGGAATGATATTGACCGTGCAACTGTTCACCTCTACAATAAGATCAATAATGCACGGAAATATATCATTCGTGTCGCCAGAAATCTTGTGCACTTGCCTACGCGCGACGATGGTGCTGGTCACATTTTCAGCAATGACAATGGCAGCAGATGTAATTTACCGCCAAGTAGCGGTCTTGCATCTTGCTGTGGGGTCCAGAACATCAATAATAATAATAATAATGTTCTGGACCGTTGTTCAAATGTGCGGACAGTGCTAGAAACGGGTCCTGGCCGGGTAGTGACTACGAATGCAGTCCGGCTGCGGGTTCAGTACCGCCAAGGCACCCAAGACGACACCACGCCGGATCTCCTCAAGGATTTGAACCATATTAAAAATGCTTATAGGAAAAGATGGCAAAGATTTAGGGACCCAACTGACCGAATGGAATACCTGGAATCAGCCCGGGAAGAACGAAATCGATTGCTGGAAAAAAAAGGTTGAAAAATGGGTGGAACTTTGCCGTAATCTCTCAGAAAACGAATCAGATTACGAATTTTGGCAGATTCCCTCAGAAAACGAGTCACATCGCGAATTTCAGCGGATTATATATAAAACGTTAAGCATTCAATTATAAGCTTCATTATAATACCGTAGCGAAGCACGGGTATCTTGCTAGTATCTAAATAAGTAGAATTAAGTTGCGGTAAAATATGTTTTGCAGCAAATTCTCAAGGATTGTGTGTCTGGCTTTATATAATAGTTTCTCTTTTTTTTTTTTTCCATGCTGGTCACATGTTTATCTTGTTTTTATTTTCATCCCAGTTCCTACTTCCAATTTCTAAATACTGCCTATTTGAGTTCTCATTTACTCTTAATGGAATGTTTTATTGCAGAACTCGCACTATTCACACTTAAAATACATTGCAGCAGTATATTTATTACTGTTTTTCTGTTTCCCTTACTGCCCAGTCTGAAGTTGCACTGAGTTTGCTTCAATGGGAAATGCCCTTGGTTCAGCACTCAGACTGCATTATATTATAAAATTCATCTAAAAGAACCCCATGATACCAGCATTCAAATTATTTAAAAATAACTTGTCTCTTATTTGCATGATGTCTGTGCAGTAGTGATGTAGTCAGTGCCACAAATCTGAGTTTGATGGATGAACTTGAGAGCAAATTTCTGAATATCAAGAATTCACTATGAGACGTTTCGTGGTAATAGTACACACAAAAAAGTTAGATGAGGTCAGAGAATTTAATTTAAATGATCTTTCGTTGGTCTGATTGAGAGAATCATCTTACTTTGATACATCCTATGGTTTCAGAAATTCCTGGAAGTGAGCACATATTTGCTGAAAAAGCACAGCAGTTGCAGCAGTTTTCTACCAGAGCTGCTAAAACTGCATGCATGGTTGCTGCTGGAGGTAGTGGCGGGAATAAGAAGTTAGCTGAATCTTTGCTCAACTCTGCATCGCAAGTAAGAATATTACTTTCTAGCTGAAATTTATATTTGTTTCTTTGTATTTGTTCATTATATCGCAATGTTAATGGCAGAAAAGAAATAATAATAATACTGTAATGGCATGTAGCCTCCGGAGAGGTCTGGTGCAGGTCTTTGAGTGCCGATAGCCGACCTGAATATTGGTGAGGATGAGGCCCTACCTATGATGAAATTTAACGTTGAAGATGGCACAAACTTCCTGTTCCTGTTCCTGAGCTAGAGGAAACAACCAGTGAAGGTTGATAACCTTGACCTGCCTGGGAATCAAACCCACGACACCCTTGGACCAACGGCCAGCATGCTAACCAGTTAGCCATGGAGATGAAGGAAAGAAATGCAAGTTATAACTTTATTGTTGAAATTTGCTGTTTGAATGAAAACTAGTGTACCAGGCGAGTTGGCCGTGCGGTTAGGGGTGCGTGGCTGTAAGCTTGCATCCGGGAGGTAGTGGGTTCGAACCCCACTGTTGGCAGCCCTGAAAATGGTTTTCCATGGTTTCCCATTTTTACACCAGGCAAATGCTGGGGATGTACCTTAATTAAGGCCACGGCTGCTTCCTTCCCACTCCTAGCCCCTCCCTGTCCCATTGTCGCCATAAGACCTATCTGTGTCGGTGCGACGTAAAGCAAATAGCAAAGAAAAATCCTAGGCCTTTCCTATCCCATCGTCGCTATAAGACCTATATGTGTCGGTGTGACGTAAAGCAAATAGCAGTAGTGAAAACTAGTGTGATGACAGCAAAGACAGCATGTCCACTGAAAGAACCTGATTTTAATCATTTGAAGTGACTTTATCTCTTGAGACATGTGTCAAACCAAATAATGCAGGTATTTCCTTCAATAAAGGAAGGTTTTCTTGAGATTGAGTCCAGTTTAGGAATCTCATCTTCATCTTTGGGGTTCAAAATAATAGTGGACTTTTGACCTCCACTTCCTCTGTTACAAACATTTTATTTTTAAAATGCTATTTTGCAGAGAAGGAAATATGTCTGAATTTCAAGGTAATTTTCAAATTGAAATATATTTTGAATTGACATTAATAACCACTGAGCCCTCCTCTGCGAACCATGTGACCTTGCCGCGGTGGGGAGGCTTGCGTGTCCCAATGATGCAGATAGCCGAGCCGCAGGTGCAACCATATCGGATGGGTATCTGTTGAGAGACCAGACTAACGAATGGTTCATCGAAAGGGGGGTAGCAGCCTTTCGGTTGTTGCAAGGGCGGCAGTCTAGATGATTGACTGATACGGCCTTGTAATAATACTCAACATGGCTTAGCTGTGTTGATACTGCTACACGGCTGAAAGCAACGGGAAACTACAGCCGTAACCACCTCCCGAGGACATGCAGCTCTCTCTGTATGAAAGATGTACTGATGATGGCTTCCTCCCGGGTAAAATATTCCGGAGGTAAACTAGTCCCCCATTCGGATCTCCGGGTGGGGACTACACGAGAGGGGGCGATCATCAGGAAGATGGATACTGACATTCTGCGAGTCGGAGCGTGGAATGTTAGGAGTTTGAATCGTTGTGGTAGGTTAGAGAATCTGAAAAGGGAGATGGATAGGCTAAAGTTAGATGTAGTTGGTATAAGTGAAGTACGTTGGCAGGAAGAACAGGATTTTTGGTCAGGCGACTACCGAATTATCAACACGAAATCAAACAGGGGTAATGCAGGAGTTGGTTTAATAATGAATAAGAAAATAGGGCAGCGGATAAGCTACTACGACCAGCATAGTGAAAGAATTATTGTCGCCAAGATAGACACCAAACCAATGCCCACCACAATAGTGCAGGTCTATATGCCTACTAGTTCAGCGGATGATGAAGAAATTGAAAGAATATATGAGGAGATAGAAGATTTAATACAATATGTCAAAGGTGACGAGAATCTAATTGTGATGGGAGACTGGAACGCAGTGGTAGGCCAAGGAAGAGAAGGTAGCTCAGTAGGAGAATTTGGATTGGGACAAAGGAACGAAAGAGGAAGTCGGCTGGTTGAATTCTGCACTGACCATAATTTAGTCCTCGCCAATACTTGGTTCAAACACCACAAACGACGGCTGTATACGTGGACGAGACCTGGAGACACTGGAAGGTATCAAATAGACTTCATTATGATTAGGCAGAGATTCAGAAACCAGGTGTTGGATTGCAAAACTTTCCCGGGAGCAGACGTGGACTCTGACCACAATTTGTTGGTCATGAAATGCCATCTGAAGTTGAAGAAATTGAAGAAAGGAAAGAATGCAAAAAGATGGGATCTAGACAAGTTGAAAGAAAAGAGTGTGATGGATCATTTCAAGGAACATGTTGCACAAGGACTAAATGAAAAGGCCGAAAGAAACACAGTAGAGGAAGAGTGGAGAGTCATGAAAAATGAAGTCAGTAGGGCTGCTGAAGAAATGTTAGGAAGGAAGAAAAGATCAACTAAGAATCAGTGGATAACTCAGGAGATACTAGACCTGATTGATGAACGACGAAAATACAAGAATGCTAGAAATGAAGAGGGCAGAAAAGAATACAGGCGATTAAAGAATCAAGTGGATAGAAAGTGCAAGGTAGCTAAGGAAGAATGGCTGAAGGAGAAGTGCAAGGATGTCGAAGGCTGTATGGTCCTGGGAAAGGTAGATGCTGCATACAGGAAAATCAAGGAAACCTTTGGGGAAAGGAAATCTAGGTGCATGAATATTAAGAGCTCAGATGGAAAGCCACTTCTAGGGAAAGAAGACAAAGCAGAAAGATGGCAGGAGCATATCCAACAGTTGTATCAAGGTAACGATGTAGATAATTTCGTTCTGGAACATGAAGAGGCTGTTAATGCTGATGAAATGGGAGACCCAATTTTGAGGTCAGAGTTTAACAGAGCTGTGAGTGACCTAAATAGGAACAAGGCACCTGGAATTGATGATATTCCCTCTGAATTACTGACTGCCTTAGGAGAAACCAGCATGGTAAGGTTATTTCATTTAGTGTGCAAGATGTATGAGACAGGAGAAGTCCCATCCGATTTTCGGCAGAATGTTGTTATACCTATTCCCAAGAAAGCCGGTGCTGACAGGTGTGAAAACTACCGCACTATTAGTTTAGTATCTCATGCCTGCAAAATTTTAACACGTATTATTTACAGAAGAATGGAAAAACAAGTTGAAGCTGAGTTGGGGGAAGATCAATTTGGCTTCAGAAGAAATGTAGGAACACGTGAAGCAATCCTGACATTACGTCTGATCTTAGAGGATCGAATCAAGAAGGACAAGCCCACGTACATGGCATTTGTAGATCTAGAAAAGGCATTCGATAATGTTGATTGGACCAGGCTATTTATGATTCTGAAGATGATAGGGATCAGATACCGAGAACGAAGAATTATCTACAACCTGTATAAAAATCAGTCTGCAGTGATAAGAATCGAGGGCTTTGAAAAAGAAGCAGCAATCCAGAAAGGAGTGAGGCAAGGCTGCAGTTTGTCCCCTCTCCTTTTCAATGTTTACATAGAACAGGCAGTAAAGGAAATCAAAGAGAAATTTGGAAAGGGAATCACAGTCCAAGGAGAGGAAATCAAAACCTTGAGATTTGCCGATGATATTGTTATTTTATCTGAGACTGCAGAAGATCTCGAGAAGTTGCTGAATGGTATGGATGAAGTCTTAGGTAAGGAGTACAAGATGAAAATAAGTAAGTCCAAAACAAAAGTAATGGAGTGCAGTCGAACGAAGGCAGGTGATATAGGAAATATTAGATTAGGAAACGAAGTCTTAAAGGAAGTAGATGAATATTGTTACTTGGGTAGTAAAATAACCAACGATGGCAGAAGTAAGGAGGACATAAAATGCAGACTAGCACAAGCAAGGAAGAGCTTTCTTAAGAAAAGAAATTTGCTCACTTCAAACATTGATATCGGAATTAGAAAGATGTTTTTGAAGACTTTTGTGTGGAGCGTGGCATTGTATGGAAGTGAAACATGGACGATAACTAGCTCAGAAAGAAAGAGAATAGAAGCTTTTGAAATGTGGTGTTATAGAAGAATGCTGAAGGTGAGATGGATAGATCGAATCACGAATGAAGAGATACTGAATCGAATTGGTGAGAGGAGATCGATTTGGCTAAATTTGACGAGAAGAAGAGATAGAATGATAGGACACATCTTAAGACACCCAGGACTTGTTCAGTTGGTTTTTGAAGGAAGTGTAGGTGGCAAGAACGGTAGGGGTAGACCAAGGTATGAATATGACAAACAGATTAGAGCAGATGTAGGATGCAATAGTTACGTAGAAATGAAAAGGTTAGCACAGGATAGGGTGGCATGGAGAGCTGCATCAAACCAGTCTATGGACTGATGACTCAAACAACAACAACAACCACTGAGCTCTGAAAACATTTAAAATGAGTTTATTTATTTCTTCTTTGTACGTTTTCATTACTTATAATAACTTTATCCTTCGGAATTTCTGTTGATCTAAGAGCTGAATGCAAGATTACTAATCATATGGCTAAATAACCAAGATTCTATATTGGTGTGTATATTAAAATATGTGTATTACTAAAATATTCGTCATTGTTTTGAGCCAGCCCCAGTTTCCTGGGTGTGGTCTAAAGCATTGTTATGATTATATTATTTCTGTGTCTCACTGTAATTATATGTTCAATATAAGGCTTCAAAACATGACTTTCATTGACTTTCAAACATCAAACATAAAAACCCTGTTCAATAACTCGTCATTCTCATTGTTGCCTCCTTTGGCTTTAAGCTTGAAATTACTTTTTACCAGCCCTTTGTCTAAAACTTATTCCCTTTGATGCAAATAACTATGTTAGTTGAAGTGAAATGATTATGAAACATCAGTCATTAATCATTCAAACATGTATAATGTATATCAAACTCCTTCTAGCCATGTTCAGAATTCTTTCTCACTTGTATAGGTGGAGAGTTTAACACCACAACTGATCAATGCTGGCCGTATTCGCATGAGTTATCCAGAAAGCAAAGCGGCAGATGAACATTTTGAAAACCTTGTATCACAATATTCGGACAGTGTTCAGAGGGTGAGACAGCTGTGTGATGAAGCAACAGACTCTGCAGACTTCATCAAAATGTCAGGTTAGTTTCTTCCTTCAAGTAGTTTGTACCATTTAAATTATGGAAATTTTACAATTGGTGAATATTTTGCTATGAAACAAGATAGTTATCAATAAATATATAGTAGCAGTTTTATCAGCACAACATTCATGTTATAAAAATTACATTTTCATATGTTGTCTTTTATGAGTAAGGGAATGAAAATATTCATTAAATACAGACACTATGTAAAATTAAACCTTATGTATATTTTCTCAAATCATTAATATTATCTTTGCTCATTTCTTTTTCTTGAAATTGTCAACTATGTAATAATATGTACTAAAAATATTTTCTCCTTTCTTTCATCTTAACCTCAGTTAAGATTTTTTAAAAAAGTTTTTCCATGCCAAATATTGTCAACATTTTAAAAAGTTGAACTAGTAGCATGAGTGTTTTCTGTTTTTTCCCATCTTGTTTTAACAATTTGGATGCCTATCACTAACAAACAGAAATGAGAATCTCCAATATATTCTGAATTATGGTCGTTTTCATGCTCCAATGCATAGTATTCAGATCCAGTGACTGACTATTGAGCCTTACATACATTGTAAGACATGTGGGGAAAAGTGTGTGGAGGAAAGGGAACCAGGGTAGAGTGTTACCCAGGAATTAGGTTAAGGCAGATGTTGAGGAAAGTAGAGGAGGAGGAGAAGGGAAGGGAAAAGGTGGTAGTGTTTCACGTTGGTACCAACAAAGTAAGGCAAGCAGGTATAAGTACCATCATAGTTGGGTATGTGTGGGGTCTGGTAAATGCAGCACGGGTGAATTTTAAGGAAGCGGAGATTTTTATCATTGCAATACTGTGTAGGTGGGATACTTCCTGGAAGGTGATTGGGGATTTAAATGTGACTATGGAATGGGTAAGTGGGGAACTGGGAGTGAGATTTCTACATCCTAATGGGTGGGTGGGTGGGTGGGTGGGTAGGTGATAAGGATCTGTGCTCAGATGGCCTTCACTTAAACCGCAGTGGTACGTATCAGTTAGGAAATTTGTTTAAAAGGGTTATAGGGAGGTGCATTCAGGGAAACAGGGTGGTCTAGGGAGCAGTGGTAAGGGTACAGGGATCTGAAAGTCAAGTAGGGATGATATAAAAATGTTAGTGTTGCATTGTAGAACTATTGTAAATAAGTAATTCAATCGATATATACTTACCAGATATTGTAATAGGAGTTGAATCACGGCTGAGAAATTATATAATGGATGCAGAAATATTCTCACGGAACTGGAATGTGTATCGTAGAGATAGGATAAGAATGGTAGGAGGGGAGTATTCATTCTGTTGAAAGAAGAATTTGTAAGCAACAAAAAAGTTAAAGATGACAAACATGAAATTCTAGGTGTAAGGCCCATTCCTAAATATAACAGGCAGCTTGATATCTTTGGAGTGTACAGGCCAGGAAAGGTTAGCGCAGACGCTGATTCAGAATTATTTGATAAAATAATCAGCTATATGGGGAAACAATATGGAAAGGAATGTGATTGTAGCGCGTAATCTCAATTTACCAAATATCAATTGGGAAGGTAATGCGAACGACAGGAAGCATGACCAACAAATGACACATAAGTTAATATGGGAAGGGCAGCTGATTCAGAAGGTGATGGAACCAACTAGAGGAAGGAATATTCTGGACATGGTGCTGGTAAAACCAGATGAGCTCTATAGAGAAACCAAAGTAATAGATGGTATTAGTGATCACTGATCACAAGCTGTTTTTGTCGTAGTTAAAAATAAATGTGATAGAAAGGAAGGTCTTAAAATTAAGAATATTAGGCAGTACCATATGACTGATAAAATAGGCACGAGGGAGTTTTTAATTAGTATGATCGGTGGAAAACGTTAAATAAAAGTGTGAACAGACTCTGAGATGGGTTTAAAGCAATTGCTGAGGAATGTGAAAACAGGTTTGTACCTTTAAAGGTGGTAAGGAATGGTAAAGATCCACTATATTATAAAAGAGAAGTAAAAAGACTAAGAAGGAGGTGCAAGTTGGAAAGAAAGAGTTAGAAATGTCTGTGGAAGTAAGGAGAAATTGCAGGAACTTACTAGGAAATTGAATCTAGCAAAGAAGGCAGCTAAGGATAACATGATGGTAAGCATAATTGCCAGTCATACAAATTTTAGTGTAAAATGAAGGGTAAGGCAGAAACAGGTTCCAAGAAGGACATCCCAGGAATCATTAATAAACAAAGTGTGTGGATTGTTTATGTGAGGATCTTCAAAAAGCAGAAGTATTCAGTCAGTAGTATGTAAAGATTGTTGGTTAGAAGGATAATGTTCAGATAGAGGTGGTGACTAATACTAAAGAAGTATTAAAATTTACCTATGATAACAATGACATTTACAGTAAGATACAAAATTTGAAAACTAGAAAAACAGCTGTAATTGACAAGGTATTGGGGGATATACTAAAGACAATGGGTTGGGATATAGTACCATATCTGAAGTACTTATTTGATTTTTGTTTGCATGAAGGAGCTATACCAAATGAATGGAGAGTGGCCCTTGGGTATAAAAGAAAGGGTGATAGACATAAAGCTGAAAATTTCCAGCCAGTCAGTTTGACATGCATTGCATGTAAGCTTTGGGAAAGCAGTCTTTGTGATTATATTAGACATATTTGCAAAATTAATAACTGGTTCGATAGAAGGCAGTTCGGGTTTAGGAAATGTTATTCCACTGAAGCTCAGCTTGTAGGATTCCAGCAAGATATAGCAGATATCCTGAATTCAGGAGAGTGACTGAATGGGTGGCTATATTTCTAGAAAATAGAACCCAGAGAATTAAAGTAAGTGAAGCATTATCTGATCCTGTAATAATTAAGAGGAGAATTCCTCAAGGCAGTATTATTGGACCTTTATGTTTTCTTATATACTGTATATATCATTGATATGAGAAAGAAGTGGAATCAGAGATAAAGCTTTTTGCAGAGGATGTTATTCTGTACAGAGTAATAAATAAGTTCAAGATTGTGAGCAATTTCAAAATGACCTTGATAATGTTGCGAGATGGACAGTAGGCAATGGTATGATGATAAACAGGGTTAAAAGTCTGGTTGTTTGTTTCACAAATAGGAAGAGTCCTCTCAGTTTTAATTATTGTGTTGATGGGGTGAAAGTTCCTTTTGGGGATCATCGTAAGTACCTATGTGTTAATATAAGGAGAGATCTTCATTGGGGAAATCACATTAATATTATTGTAAATAAAGGGTACAGATCTCTGCACATGGTTATGAGTTGGGGTTGTAGTAAGAATGTAGGTTCAAACCCCACTGTCGGCAGCCCTGAATATGGTTTTCCGTGGTTTCCCATTTTCAAACCAGGCAAATGCTGGGGCTGTACCTTAATTAAGGCCAAGGCCGCTTCCTTCCCAGTCCTAGCCCTTTCCTGTCCCGTCGTCGCCATAAGACATATCTGTGTCGGCGCTACGTAAACCCAATTAAAAAAAATAATAAGAAGAAGAATGTAAGGGAGAGGGCATGTAAGTCTCTGGTAAGACCCCAACTAGAGTATGGTTCCAGTGTATGGATCCCTCACCAGGATTACTTGATTCAAGAACTGGAAAAGAATCCAAAGAAAAGCAGCTCAATTTGTTCTGCGTGATTCCGGATAAAAGGGTAGCGTTACATAAATGTTGCAAAGTTTGGGCTGGGAAGACTTGGGAGGAAGGAGACGAGCTGCTCGACTAAGTGGTTTGTTACAAGTAATCATTTTCATTGTGGGTCCAGATTGGAATTCAATATAATTCTTAAAATACAAGAGTTTATTTGAAAATTTTTATTTTAAAAATTAAGTGGCATGTTCTGAGCTGTGGAATGACATCAGTAGACGAATAAGTGTGAGTGGTGTCTTTAAAAGTAGGAAAGATCACAATATGAAGATAAAGCTGGAATTCAAGGGGCCAAATTGGGGCAAATATTCATTTATAAGAAGGGGAGTTATGGATTGGAATAACTTACCAAGGGAGATGTTCAGTAAATTTCCAGTTTGTTTGCAATCCTGTAAGAAGAGGCTAGGAAAATGACAGATAGGAAATCTGCCATCTGGGCGACTGCCCTAAATGCAGATCAGTAGTTATTGATAGCGATTTATTGATTGATTGTTGAGTAGTTTAAGAGGGATTGTCTCTAACGTTATTGACTTTACGTCCCACTAGCTATTTTTATGGTTTTTGGAGGGAGATGTCTCTGTAGAAGTTCCAAATCTTTTTGACTTGAATAAAAATAATATTTTGGTCTTGCTCTCTGTTAATATTAAAACAGTGTAAATCTGTAAATAGGTATTCTTCACATCATCTTATAAGTGATGAACTATTATAGTTACACTACATGAATGGTTTCAGTTAACCTAAAAGTGGAATAGAGTGTTGGGTGTTATACCAGCGATCACTCTTCAAGTGAGGGCTCGTTCAAAATGTGATCTTGCATATCAGTTCTTATCACCAGGAACCAGCTAGTTGTAGATATATAAGCGAACCTTTTCAGAAGTGAGCGTAGCTGTTTTGCCCATCCTTTTTAGAGATTTATGTTATTTGGTGACTTAAATCAGAGACATATAAAAATGAATTTTCATGAGTATAGTTAAATTTCTAGTTTTTTCCTACCTAAACATACGGTACAGTAATACTTTACTTCTTATAATTGTATTAATATTGAGTTTTATTATTCTACTATACAAGCTAAATGTTCTTGTTTTGTTGCAGAGGAGCAAATAAGAAAGCACACAATTTTGTGTGAGGATGCAATTCGCAAGAGCCAGGCCCAGAAAATGGTGGATAATACCTCAAGTATTGCTCGTCTTGCCAACCGGGTGCTCATGGTGGCGAAACAGGAATGTGACAATTCCGAGGATCCACAGTTTATTGATCGAGTAAACCATGCGTCCTATGCAGTGCAAGGCAGTAAGTATTGGAAGTTTGAATAGTTACATGGGTAACAAGACTCCATCTATATTGGCATGGAATTACAGTATACGTTGAACATATGTTTTATTACTGGTAAACCTTTCCTTTCCTGTTTCTGCATTTTTCATTACATTTTAGTTGATCCCATTTCATTCCTCACTCTAATAACAGAGATATGATGTACATATAAGAAACCAAAGGACTGGAAATACCCCAAAATAGTCTATATTTTCAAACTGAAATAGTGTTGAATGCGATGCCATTTTTAACACAATTTTATAACAGTTTTATTTCAGATTTGATGATTCTCTAATTCAGCAGTTCCCAAAGTATGATTTAAGGGTCAACCACATTTGTTTTGTAATGACAGATTGTGAAGTTAAAATTATACTTTTTATTTTTTTCTATGGAATTTTCATTTTTATTCTTAAATTAATAATTGTACAAAAATTTCAATTATGCCACTGAAGTCAACATTCATAAATTCTCTTCTCCAATAACACACAAACATGTGGTATACACAGCGCAACAGTACACAATCTATCAATAAACACATGATTTGCATTTAGGACTGTCACTCAGGTGGTGGATTCCCTATCAGTTGTTTACCTAACCTTTTTTTAAATGTTTTCAATGAACTTGGAAATTTATTGAATATTTCTCTGTATAAATTATTCCATTCCCTTTTTCCTCATCCTGTAAATTAATATTTGCCACAGTTTTTCCTCTCGAATTATAACTTCATTTTCATATCATGATCTTTCCTACTTTTAAAAGCTCCATTCAGGCTACTAATATCATTCCAGACCATCTGTCCACTGACAGTTTGAAACATACTGCTTAGAATTAACCATACCGAGCTCGATAGCTGCAGTCGCTTAAGTGCGGTCAGTGTCCAGTATTCAGGAGATAGTGCGTTTGAACCCTACTGTCGGCAGCCCTGAAGGTGGTTTTCTGTGGTTTCCCATTTTCACACCAGGAAAATGCTGGGGCTGTACTTTAAGGCCACGGCCGCTTCTTTCCCACTCCTAGCCCCTCCCTGTCCAATCATCGCCATAAGACCTATCTGTGTTGGTGCAACGTAAAGCAAAAAAAAAAAAAAGAATTAACCAGGCCTCTACTCCCTACCCCGCTAGTTGCTCTCAGCTTGCTTATGCTCGTAAAGTTCCTTCAGTGCCTATCTTGCCAGGGTGCAATCCATTTAAAGGAGCCACGTGATTCATGTAAGTTTCTCTCGTTTTATAAATGACTTTGTATTCGGTTTTATTTTCCAGGTTCCAACATTCATTAACTTTCGACCCTCTTCTCATTTTAGAAATAAAGGACAACTTAACACAACCTGGCATGCTTACAAACCACTGTCACACCAGGAGATTATTGGATCTGCACTGTAAAATTTTGCTATTAATAGCATAAGCCACGGTCGGCCCATTACACATATCTAAGCATTGTCAAATTGTCATTCTGAATGACTTTCAATTTCATAGCATTGCAAGACACAGATGGCCAAACATATAAATAAATTTCATGCGGCTATTTCTAGCCGAGTGCGCCCTTGTAAGGCAGATCCTCCGATGAGGGTGGGCACCATCTGCCATGTGTAGGTAACTGCTTCTTATTGTGGTGGAGGATAGTGTTGTGTGTGGTGTGTGAGTTGCAGGGATGTGGGGACAGCACAAACCCCCAGCCCCCAGGCCATTGGAATTAACCAATGAAGGTTAAAATCCCCGACCCGGCCAGGAATCAAACCCGGGTCCCTCTGAACCGAAGGCCAGTACGCTGACCATTCAGCCAATGAGTCGGACTCCAAACATATGCATTGAATATTATGAAAATGTTATTTTAAAATTTCATAGCAGGCCAACAAGATTTTAATTCATTTTAAGTATTTGCAACAAAGTTCTTTTAATATATGTTAAGTCATCTGAATTCCCATTAGACTCTTTCACTGGTGTTCATATCACATATCAAAACTTCGAGAAGGACACTATAGCAACTTTGGACAGTAATTCCCAGATGAGATGATGATGATGATGATGATGATGATGATGATTTTTCAAGCTAAGTTGTTTTGGGTCTTTGTTTGTATGGATGTTTTAATATTTTGAATGCTGATTATGTGAATGGGTCAGTTTCTGGAAACATGTATATGTCTGATGTAAAGTGGCCTGTTTTTATTTATGTAATAAAATAAAATAAAATATTAAATCCTTTTGTATGAAATAGAAAGCAAGTGATGAAAGGAACGTTCCCACCCTACCACAAACGCTTGTACACAAGGGGGAAACGAAATGTATGGAATATGACCTTGGCTGCTGCCGTGTATGTCAACGTAGATCATTTTGGCTCTCTCCTTTCTTGACATCGGCCGTGCGGTAGTACAGTATCTGTTCGTACAGTGGTGATCGAACATTCAACTGAAGTTTTTCATTGTGCATTACGTCAACCAAGCAGAAACGAGTAGTGATAACATTAGAAGGAAGTTAGAAGCAGTTAAACAGAATTAAAAGTGGTGGAATTTTGCGTACTGTGGCAACCAATTTTGGTGTCGGTGTTTCCACAGGTTCTGACTGGGTGAAAGTGAAAAATAAGTTTGAAGAGCATGCATCAAAGATGCTTAACAAGAAAACCATGTAGACCTGTCAAAATGATAAAATAAATGAGGCCGTGTTTTTATGGTTCACATGACAGAGAGAGAAGGTAGTTGTATTATTAGGACCAGTTATTCAAGAAAAAGCCTGGATTTTATCTGAATTGATGAGTGAGGAGTGTAAGGGTATTAAAGCCATTGCATGGTGGCTAGAAAAGTGGAAAAATAGGTACTTCATGCGTCAAGTAAATGTTTGTGGGGAAAAGTTATCTTTCGTTATCGATGCTGCAGACATTTTTTGAAACCAAAGATCAGATTTTCAATGCAAATTGGACAGGTTTGAATTTTAAAATATTACCCAAAAAATCACCTGCTTCAAGAAATGAAGAGTATGCTCCTGAGCACAAAATGAACAAAAAGTGACAGTTTTGTACAGCAGTAATGCTTCTGGAACTCACCAACTGCAGGCTATATGCACTGGAAAACTTTCAAAGATATTTTGGCAGATGTTCTTCCTGTCTTTTACTGGAACCAAAAATGTTCCTGGATGTACACTGCTTTGTTCACTGAATGGTTTAGAGATGACTTTGTCCCAGGTGTTCAGTGTTTTTTGAAGTCTAAAAGCCTTCCCAAAAAAGCAGTGTTGTTAATTGATAATGCACTTGCACACCCACAGAGTCTGCAGGATGGTGACATTATTGTTCAGTTTCTACCCAGAAATGTCTCAAGTCTGATCCAGCCCCTAGACCAAGGTATAATAAAATGCTTCAAAAGGCACTATCGGTTATTTCTTAGATACGAGACAAACAAATAAAAGTGTTCCTGAAATCCTGAAAAGCATCAACATGAAAAATGTGGTATACTGGTGTGCTCAATCCGGGGAGAAAATGAAGTCGTCTACCATGGAAAAATGTTGGAATAAACTTTTTAACAGGATTTTAATTGAGGATGACACTGAGAAAGACCAAAACCTTGCTGACCTAATTGTAGAAATACCAGGGTATGAAGAGATCAACAAAGTTGAAATAAGTTGATGGATGAATGGTGCTGACTCGAAACTTAGATTTCAATGACCAAGACATTATTGACATGGTACTCCATGAATCACACGACAACAATGCAGCATCACAAACTATCCACTTCATGGTGTGTATTGATAGATCAATCAAGCAGAGGAGTTGTTCCACCTAATCAACACATTTTTTGTTTTTTGCCTTTGGCAAATTAATTCACAAGTAGTACATGTTTCATTTAGATTGACTAAATCTCATCACCTGCTCTTATTGGTTTAGGTGGAAATTCTAAAAGTACAGAGACATACAATTTCATATGAATCATAAAACAATCTCTAATATCATAAAAACTTTGGGTTAGATCCAAGGGGGTGAGAGGGGGTGGGAGGTTTTAAGAACTTAGTTATGTCTATTTTGATTAAAACTTATAGTTAGTAAATATTTCTAAAAACATGTTATAATTGATGACTAGAAAATGTCTTTGTTCTTTTTTGTGTTCCCACACCTTGGAATGTGGAATGTGAAATGTGAACTGTCTTCTTATGGCATCGTGTTAGAAATGGAAGTTCCTACTTGCATCTTGTATCTTGAGGCTAATGTTATTTGTGGTTGGATTTAAAATTACTTCAAGAATTAAAAAATTTGTGCAACACCTATTTGTGCATCGAATAGTTAGCTTTTTTTCCCTTAAAGCTGAGGCTACGAATGCAGGACCACTCCCAAGGTAGTAAGAACGTGGGGCTTGCATCGAGGAGATAGTGGGTTCGAACCCCACTGTCGGTAGCCCTGAAGATGGTTTTCCGTGGTTTCCCATTTTCACACCAGGCAAATGCTGGGACTGTACCTTAATTAAGGCCATGGCCGTTTCCTTCCCACTCCTAGACCTTTCCTATCCCATCGTCGCCATAAGACCTATGTGTGTCAGTGGGAAAAAAAAAAGTAGGGCAATGTTCCTATATTGGGGTCGTATCACAAACCAACTAATCATTCGATGCACAAATAAGTGTTGCACAAACTTTTGAATTCTTGAAGTAACTTTATAAATCCCATCACAAATAACATTACCCTCAACATACAAGATGCAACTAGGAATTTCCAGTAACATGGTGCCATAAGAAGGCAGTTCACATTCCAAATTATGGGAACATACACACAAAAGGAAAAAAGAACAAAGACATTTTCTGGTCATCAATTATAACATGTTTTTAGGAATATTTACTAGCTATAAGTTTTAATCAAAATATACATAACTATGTTCTTTACTTCCCTCACCCCCACTTCCCCTCTCCCACCCTCTCGCCACTTCCTTTTGTTTTTAAAGATCTAACCAAAAGTTTTTAACTTATTAGAGATTGTTTTAAAATTCACATGAAATTGGATGTCTCTGTACTTTTAGAATTTCCACTGTCCCTGTTACTACCATCAAGGTAATTTGCTCCAGAACTAGTCAGACGCTCCCAGGCGTGCTCAGCTTGAACAATGAAAATAGATAACTTAAAACAAAATTTACACCCTAGATTTTGATGAGGAACATATAACTATAATGGACACAGTGAGGTAAACTAATAGCTACAAATAATACAAGGCGATGCTTGACGTCATTTCTTTTTTTGCTAGTGGCTTTACGTCGCATCGACACAGACAGGTCTTATGGCAACAAAGGGGTAGGAAAGGGCTAGGAGTGGGAAGGAAGTTACTGTAGCCTTAATTATGGTACAGCCCCAGCATTTGCATGGTGTGAAAATGGGGAAACCACAGAAAACCATCTTCAGAGCTACCGACAGTGGGATTCGACCCCACTATCTCCCGGATGCAAGCTCACAGCTGTGTGCCCTTAACTGCATGGCCAACTCACCCGGTTACATCAGTTTAGTGGAAAACATGTTTATTCAAAAATAAATAAGAAAATTTGGAGAAAAAAAATAGCAAATTTAATCAAATGTGATAAAAATTTTACATGACTCGGATCTTTCTCTCAGCTTATGGAGTTCATCTTGAGAATCAACATATATTACATATTAACAAGCATATGCCGACACACATACTTAACATTTGCAAGGAAAAAATTCTTGAATTTTAGCACTTTAACACGGCTTGCGTGCTTGCACCACGCTTCTGGTAGGATTGTCAATTCTTTCAACTATTAGATGAGTATTCCCCTTTCCTGCACACTTGACATTGCAGTGGGGGTCCCTAACCTTAAAGAAAAAAACTTGTTTTAATGTGCGTTGGGGAGAAAACAACTAATCTAAATGTACACAAAAAAATCTATGCTAAGTGGTAAAACATCCTACTAATATATACACCTCGATCATGAGTGAATCCATGAGCACAACAAAACACTGTGGATCGAAACCACACATCAATAACAATCACATGAATGGCAAATATACACAATCAAGGAAACAAAAACATGTTGTCATAATTTCCAGGCCTCACCAAGAAAAAGCATGCTGCATTTTTGCAACTCTCACTCACTCACTCACTCATTCACTCACTCAGAGTCTCGATGGAAAATATAAGAAAATAAATTTACACATTGAGCAATCACTTTGTATTCAACGTAGATTTTTGAAATAGATTACATGACTCAAAACCAATCAACTGATGGACTTAATGTCACGCATAAATCATTGTAGATTCCTGAAATAAATTACATGACACAAAATTCAAGAAAATAACAGAGTAGTCTTTAACCTTCACACATAACACAACGTTGGTCTCTGAAAAAGATTACATGACACAAATATTCCTCAGCGTGGTCATATCATAAAAGAAAAATCTAAACTAAACGTTGCGATAAAAAAACCTCGTCTACTACAACAACCGTAGTGAATGGACAAACACAAAAAATAATCAATACACAATATAGGCTACTAAAATAAATCTCTCTTCGGTAGAAACACACACCCTCCTTGCCTACCACACAGTGCAATGACTCAAAAACGGAGATTCAGTCTCCCAAAAATACGCAGCAAATACCAAAAACATCCGGGGTCCAACCCTTACCACACGCTGCTCACAAATCTACCCGAGGCAAGTTATCTAATCATGAAAATGCAGGCCTTTCAAAATGAGGAACATGTCCTCTTACTCATCATCACACAAAAATATATCACATGTCCTAAAGTTGCCAAAAACTGATACATGTATAAATGATGTAATCTAACATTCACTCTTAAGGAACGAAAACAACACCGCGCTGGTCACAAATCATAGCACTCATGTTTGTAAAGTAAAACTTTAAAAATGAATGTACAACTCTGTAATAATACCATAATTACAAATTCAAGCAAACACAAACATAGACCATGTCTGAAAATCTGAAAGTTACTGAAATATCTTATCCTTTCACCTTCAGAAAATCGCATACATACATACATACATACATACATACATACATTATCATTATAGACTGTTATGCCTTTCAGCGTTCAGTCTGCAAGCCTCTGAGAATTTACTAAACTTCGCCACAATCCTCGATTTGCAACTAGTGTTGTGGCCTCATTTAGTTTTATACCTCTTATCTTTAAATCGTTAGAAACAGAGTCTAACCATCGTCGTCTTGGTCTCCCTCTAGTTCTCTTACCCTCCATAACAGAGTCCATTATTCTCCTAGGTAACCTATCCTCATTCATTCGCCTCACATGACCCCACCACAGAAGCCGGTTTATGCGTACAGCTTCATCCATCGAGTTCATTCCTAAATTAGCCTTTATCTCCTCATTCCGAGTTCCCTCCTGCCATTGTTCCCACCTGTTTGTACCAGCAATCGTTCTTGCTACTTTCATGTCTGTTACTTCTAACTTATGAATAAGATATCCTGAGTCCACCCAGCTTTCGCTCCCGTAAAGCAAAGTTGGTCTGAAAACAGACCGATGTAAAGATAGTTTCGTCTGGGAGCTGGCTTCCTTCTTACAGAATACTGTTGATCACAGCTGCGAGCTCACTGCATTAGCTTTACTACACCTTGATTCAATCTCACTTACTATATTACCATCCTGGGAAAACACACAACCTAAATACTTGAAATTATCGACCAGTTCTAGCTTTGTATCACCAATCTGACATTCAATTCTGTTGAGTTTCTTACCTACTGACATCAATTTAGTCTTCGAGAGGCTAATTTTCATACCATACTCATTGCACCTATTTTCAAGTTCCAAGATGTTAGACTGCAGGCTTTCGCACAGTCTGCCATTAAGACCAAGTCGTCAGCATAGGCCAAACTGCTTACTACATTTCCACCTAACTGAATCCCTCCCTGCCATTTTATACCTTTCAGCATATGATCCATGTAAACTACAAACAGCAAAGGTGAAAGATTACAGCCTTGTCTAACTCCTGTAAGTACCCTGAACCAAGAACTCATTCTACCATCAATTCTCACTGAAGCCCAATTGTCAACATAAATGCCTTTGATTGATTTTAATAATCTACCTTTAATTCCATAGTCCCCCAGTATAGCGAACATCTTTTCCCTCGGTACCCTGTCATATGCTTTCACTAGATCTACGAAACATAAACACAACTGCCTATTCCTCTCGTAGCATTTTTCAATTACCTGGCGCATACTGAAAATCTGATCCTGACAGCCTCTCTGTGGTCTGAAACCACACTGGTTTTCATCCAGCTTCCTCTCAATGACTGATCGCACCCTCCCTTCCAAGATGCCAGTGAATACTTTGCCTGGTATACTTTTTTTTTTTTTTTGCTACTTGCTTTACGTCGCACCGACACAGATATGTCTTATGGCGACGATGGGATAGGAAAGGCCTAGGAAGTGGAAGGAAGCGGCCGTGGCCTTAATTAAGGTACAGCCCCAGCATTTGCCTGGTGTGAAAATGGGAAACCACGGAAAACCATCTTCAGGGCTGCCGACAGTGGGGCTCGAACCCACGATCTCCAGATTACTGGATACTGGCCGCACTTAAGCGACTGCAGCTATCGAGCTCGGTGCCTGGTATACTAATCAATGAGCTACCTCGATAGTTGTTGCAATCCTTCCTGTTCCCTTGCTTATAGATAAGTGCAATTACTGCTTTTGTCCAATCTGAAGGTACCTTACCAACACTCCACGCTAATTTTACTACTCTATGAAGCCATTTCATCCCTGCCTTCCCACTATACTTCACCATTTCAGGTCTAATTTCATCTATTCCTGCTGCCTTATGACAATGGAGTTTATTTACTATCCTAGCATAATTTCACCAACATCATTTTCCTCCTCCCCATGAGCTTGGCTGTTTGCAACACCACCAGGACGATTTCCTTTTACGTTGAGAAGATGTTCAAAATATTCCCTCCACCTCTCCAGTGATTCCCTGGGATCTATTATGAGTTCACCTGAATTACTGAAAACACTGTTCATTTCCTTTTTCCCTCCCTTCCTAAGATTCTTTATTACTGTCCAGAAAGGTTTCCCTGCTGCTTGACCTAGCCTTTCCAGGTTATTACCAAAGTCTTTCCATGACTTCTTTTTGGATTCAACAACTATTTGTTTCGCTCTGTTTCTTTCATCTACGTACCAATCCCTGTCTGCCTCGGCCCTTGTTTGGAGCCATTTCTGATAAGCCTTCTTTTTACGTTTACAGGCTGCTCTCACTTCATCATTCCACCAAGATGTTCGCCTTTACCCATCTTTACACACAGTTGTTCCTAGGCATTCCCTTGCTGTTTCTACTACAGCATCCCTGTATGCCACCCATTCACTTTCTATATCCTGAACCTGCTTACTGTCTACTGTTCGAAACTTCTCACTAATCATATCCATGTACTTCTGTCTAATTTCCTCGTCCTGGAGATTTTCTACCCTTATTCATTTGCAGACAGATTTCACTTTCTCTACCCTAGGCCTAGAGATACTTAGTTCACTACAGATCAGATAGTGGTCTGTATCATCGAAAAATCCCCGAAAAACTCGTACATTTCTAAAAGATTTCCTGAATTCAAAGTCTGTTAAGATATAGTCTATTATGGATCTGGTACCCCTAGCCTCCCATGTGTAGCGGTGAATAGCCTTATGCTTGAAGAATGTATTCGTAACAGCTAAACCCATACTAGCACAGAAGTCCAGCAAACGCTTCCCATTCCCATTAGCTTCCATATCTTCCCCACATTTACCAATCACCCTTTCGTATCCTTCAGTTCTATTCCCAACTCTCGCATTGAAATCGCCCATTAGCACTATTCTATCCTTACTGTTGACCCTGACCACGATGTCACTCAATGCTTCATAAAACTTGTCAACTTCATCCTCATCTGCACCCTCACATGGTGATTACACGGACACAATTCTTGTCCTAATTCCTCTCACTGACAAATCTACCCACATCATTCGCTCATTTACGTGCCTAACCGAAACTATGTTGCGTGCAATAGTATTCCTGATAAAGAGCCCTACCCCAGACTCTGCCCTTCCCTTTCTAACACCCGTCAAGTACACTTTATAATCTCCTCTTCCTCCTTATCTCCCCTTACCCGAATATCACTTACTCCTAGCACATCCAGATGCATCCTCTTTGCTGACTCAGCCAGTTCTACCTTCTTTCTTCCATAAGCCCCATTAATATTGATAGCTCCCCATCGAATTCCATTTCGTTCGGGAAGTTGTTTCCAAGGAGTCCCTCGCCTGTCAAATGGGAGTGGGACTCCATTACTCCCATAGATCCGAGGCTTGCTTAAAGTGTTCTGAGCTTGGTAAATTCATGAAGCAGGATGCTGCCCTACTTGCACATAGTCCAAGTGAGGATCTCTCCTCTAACGGGTTATGGACCACCGGTGAATTGTATAGTCCTAGCCGCCTGAGCACAAGGAGGGCCACGACTCAGAATATGTCCGAGATGCCCACTCCCATTTCATAGCAACTGGTATCCCGACTCTCAGGACCACTTACTAGGCCACTCAGCTGTTGCCCATGGTTCACGACCTAGGATGTAACTACAGTAACCCACAAACATGAACCATGAAAATCGCATTATTATTAATAATAATAATAATAATAATAATAATAATTAAAGAAAACTGATTCTAATATTCGGAACTTGGAATGCGAAACTGCGTTCGAGGAACTCTTGAATCAATCGCTAACTCATACTCATCTTTTCATTCAAATAATCATGAAGATGATGCTAACAGATGTCGTGGATCCAGTCTCCACCATCCCACACATTGTCATTCACACTTCATGCATTAAATCAGAGAATACATGACGGCATGTTTTCGTACACTTTGAAATCCCATTATCAATTGATCTAGTCCTTCCTGACTTTAATTTAAATCCTTTTTTACATTTACATTTAAGCCCCGAGACGTTCACTGCGTCCCACATATCAAAGGAAAACAAAACTATAATAAACGAGGCTAAACCAAGAAACTGACTTGTAAAATGAATGATGTTATCCACTAAGCTATAAAATCTGAATAAAATAAAAGGCAAGCTGTGCCCTCCTACAACCGGTCCACATGTACATTACAATTATTTACATTTACAAGCTTCCTAACATTTACTGAAATAGGATGTAGTCTTTCGAAACAACAGCTAAATCTACTGTAATTAAATAACAAAACTAACCTATCCCCTTGGCTACATTAAAACATGTGCACACATACATAATTACATTGCAGATCTATTACTCATCTATTTGTTGGTTCGTCCACTTGCCTCTGGACAGCTGGCTCCCAATCCTTTTAGCCAGCCATATTGACTGTGATGCCTTCAAAATTGAACTGGACAAGTCCTTGGTTCTTCATCCTGGCTTACAAATATGGTCTCGTCGGCTTGCTGCTTCTGCCGGTTCGGAGGTTGACTAAAACATCCGTTCATTCACGGTATTGAAAAACTGGGTCAAGACAACCTGCCAGTTACTATCTACTACTGCCAGGGTAATTTCCAGGCCATCAAAAACCAGTTCCCATTCAGTCGCAGGACAACTCTACTTATCTAACCCCATAACTAGGTCAGATTTTCCCCATTTGCTCCATACTTTGACTGTGTTATGTCACAGCTCAAATGTCTGCAAATAGTACACAAATGCTGGACTAGAAACTGTGGTACTGTTATCCTCGGAAAGATTATTTTAAATAGGCAGGCAACTATGCGTGTAAATGATCATGTCTAAAACTGTTCTGTCTGCAATTTGAAGATACTAAATGCATATTTATCAAAGTTAAATCAAGAGTAGTTAAGTGCAGTCTGAGCATATTAAGCTGAAAGTTAGAGGTCCCCACACGATCAAGATCCATAAATCCTGACTCCGCACTTGCTGGTTGTTTTTATTATTTCGTCTTCACAGACGCCGTTGTATGCTCGTTTAGGGCCATCTCTCACATTAAACAATGCATAGCCAATATCGGAGTGATGCTACCTTTTCGTTCGTTCGAAACATCGCCTGCGTGATACTTACTTCATTCTTGTATCGTATGACCTCCTAGCCTCTTGCCGGGCTTCCGAAGATGTAGTCTGTTGGTCCACACCATTGTATTTACATTATTTCCTTGTTCTATACCAAGCACGTAAAAGTTGGGTGCATCATGTAGAAATCCCTCCTTCTTAATATAGCTTTTGAACAAATAGACCTTCGGCTCAAAGCTTCCTGTTGATATTGTGAAATGTACTGTGAATGTATTAGGACCCTGCAAGTTACCAAGACTCAGTAAAATGAAATATTCTCTGTACTCTGAAATATGAATGTTTAATTAAATGAGCACTTAAATAAGGGCTCAGCACCTAAACCAAAAAGTGAACATGATGTTTAATCAATCTAAATGAAACGTGTACTTCTTGTGAATTAATTTGCCAAAGACAAAAAAAAAAGTATCGATTAAGTGGAACATTTTCTCTGCTTGGTTGAACAATGCAGAAGACGACGAAGATGACATAGAAGAAAACACCAGCCATGACACCACGGTCGAGATATTCAGTGCTTCCGAGGTAGGAGTTTTAAATACAGTATGAGCTGTTCAGAAGTTTGACGAGTATAGGATATTACAAAACAAGACAACACACAACAAATACGGAATGCTAAACTGTGACACGCTTAAAGTTTAATTACGCCGAACAGTAGAACAGCGATGACATTGTAGAAATATATTAATTAACGTTGGACTTACGAAGAACAAAAATAAAGACAAAATTACAGTACCTCTCGAGACTCCTAACGAGTACTTTATTGCTAGTTCCTCAGCAGTATGACCTGTGGACAAACAGAAACTTATGAACCATTACAATACACACCCCACCCCTGACAGAGATAAATTCTATTTCAGTCACGTGACACCCCCCCATATCAGAAAAGCAGTCCTTAGGATAAGCTCGAAAGTGAAAGGAATTGATGACATTGGGACTGACATGGTCATACTAAGGCCGCGTGCACACCGAGCGCGCTTCGCATAGTGTGTCGCGTGTTGCTCAACGCTAAGCGTCACACTAAGCATAACCAGTGCTTTGTTCGTAATCCAGGTGTTCACACCGTCCGCGCTCTGCTGCGCTGAACGCCATCTTACAGCTAAGCGAAGCGCCAGACAACGCGCAGTGTTGGTTAATTGCTTAGCGTTACCTAGCTGGTTCTGAATCTATGGAAGAAGAAATTGTTCACGCAGTGTTTCAAAGAGAAGAAATATCGAACCCAGGCCGCAAAAACTATAAAAATGTAACTGTTTTGCAAAATAAGTGGACTTAAGTATCTACAACAGTTGTATCGCATTCCTACAGTAAACATATACAGTAATATTACTTCTACTGTCACACTTTACTGGGCTTAACATTGTGACAGAATGAAATTGGGTATGGATTTTAGTGTCGGAAGTGTCCGAGGAGAAGTTTGGCTTACCACGTGCAGGTCTTTTGAATTGACACCCGTAGATGACCTGCATCATGATGAGGATGAAATGATTATAAATACACACAAACACCCAGCCACCTTGCCAATGCAATTTACTAATTATGATCCCGACTCTGCCGGGAATCGAATCCGGGACTCTGTGACCAAAGGCCAGTACGGTAACCATTTAGCCATGTAGCCGGACACTTTGTGACAAAGTGCATAGAATCTCCCAGACTCTGTCATATCGGTTTATAATTTTGCCAATGGAGGGTGGTAACATGAAGAATATCACTCTGCAGGCTAGTAGTGGGGTTGGAAGTAAATATTTCTGTTTATTAATTATATTTGTCACACATTTACTCCACTTTTGTTACGATGATTAATTGTGTATGCTAATTGTAACAATATTGCAAAATACTATTTAGAATTATTATATAAAGAGCGTGATTTAGCCAGAAATTTAATTTCCACGTGTTTGCTGCACGGTGCTCCTAGATAATTCGGAAAATTGAATTTCTCCCAATACTTCTCTGCTACTTGACGCCACATTTCGGTTGCAGGGTTTGGAAGGTCAAAGGTATTTTTTTGTCATTCTTAAGTAATCATAAAATTTATCGCGATAAAGTCTTGCATCTCTGTGCAAACGATGGAATTCTCTGAAAGTACCATAATTCGTTCTTCATTAAATTCATGAACCCACTTTCAATTCTTTTTCCTAATTTTCAATTTTAGGTAACTGTTATCCATCAGTAAGCTTTTTCTAGTTTTTAACGGGATTCGTTTGTGACCACCCTAAAACGCCTCGCACCAAACTAAGCTGAGAGCACGGCGTAGAGTTTTCGGTGTGAACAGCAAGCACGCCTTGCGCTATGCATAGCATTTCACGCTACACGCGACACACTATGCGAAGCGCGCTCGGTGTGCACGCGGCCTAATTCTTGATTTACAGAGCTCGATAGCAGCAGACGCTTAAGTGCGGCCAGTATCCAGTAATCGGGAGATCGTGGGTTCGAGCCCCACTCTCGGCAGCCCTGAAGATGGTTTTCCGTGGTTTCCCATTTTCACACCAGGCAAATGACGGGGCTGTACCTTAATGAAGGCCACGACCGCTTCCTTCCAATTCCTAGGTCTAGGTCTAGCTGTCTGTAACGATGATATCAAGCGGAACGTTGGCGAGGAAATAACTTAAATCACCAGAGTTATTCTTGCTGCTGCTGAGGAGTCCTTTTCGGGGACTCCTCGCCGAAAACTCGTTCCTTGGTGGAACAAAGAAATTGCAGCAGCTATCAAACAACACCGTCGTGCCCATAAACGTTATCGTAGGCAGCCTACTGTGGCCAACTTGGTGTAACATTTAAGAAACTCCGCGCTAAGGCGCGAGTTCTTATTCGCCAAAGTAAGAAATTTTCGTGGGAGAGATATGTGTCATCTGTGACGTTACATACTCCATCATCTCAAGTGTGGACTGAACTTCGACGTGTTTCGGGTATCCAAGGATCATCTCCTGTACCGGGAACTTCCATTGCAGGCAGTGTCGTCACTGAACCCCTCTCGATTGCTAACCATCTAGCTAGTCATTTCGCGGATGTATCTGGCTCTGGGAATTACCATCGTGATTTCCTAGCTCTGAAGCGGGAGGCAGAACGTCATCACCTTAGTTTTGCCACTCAAGCTTCAGAGGACTACAACATGCCCTTTACGGAGTGGGAACTCCGCAGTGCCTTAGCGCTTTGCAAGGTCACGTCTCCTGGACCAGACAACATCCATAACCAGATGTTGAAACACCTTAGTGATGATAGTCTACTATATCTCCTTCGTGTGTTCAACTGAATCTGGATAGAGGGTAATTTTCCGTCTCAGTGGCGAGAGGGCATAGTCATTCCTGTCCTCAAGCCTGACAAAGATCCTAAGTATGCAGGACGTTACAGACCGATTTGTCTTACAAACTACCTGTGTAAGCTATTTGAGAGGATGGTAAATCGCCGACTTGTGTGGTGTCTGGAGAAACAAGGACTCTTGTCAGAGTACCAGTGTGGTTTTCGAGCCACTCGATCGACCACTGACCACTTGGTACGCCTGGAGAGCTCTATCCAGGATGCGTTTCTCCGCAAACAGCATTTGATAGCTGTTTTCTTTGACTTAGAGAAGGCCTACGACACCACATGGCAATATGGTATCCTTTCAGTCCTGCATCAATGGAGATTCCGAGGTAACTTGCCGGTATTAATTGCGAATTTTTTGTCCCTTCATCTATTCCATGTCCGAGTAGGGAGGACATATTCGCAATATCACGTTCAGGAAAATGGAGTCCCACAGGGATCGGTTCTTAGTGTCACTCTGTTCGCGATTGCCATAAATGGTATTGTCGCTGCTGCTGGTTCAGCAGTAATACCATCGCTGTATGTTGACGATTTTGCTCTGTACTATAGTTTGCGTAATTTGGCAGTCGCTGAGCGACAATTACAGCAAGCTTATTAGAGTTGAGCAGTGGATCTTAGAACATGGCTTTCGGTTTTCTACCGCAAAGACCTCTGTTCACTTTTGACGTCAACGTACTCTTCACCCTCCTCCTGAACTTTATCTAGGAATTGTTGCTCATCCCGTAGTTGACACTTACCGATTTCTTGGGCTCCTTTTCGATAGTAAATTATCATGGGAGCCACATGTGCGGCAGTTAAAAGTGCAATGCACTAAGAAGCTGAATATCATGTAGTTTCTTAGCAGCACTAATTGGGGTGCTTGACCGCACGGTGCTCCTACGATTCTATAGGGCACATATTTTATCCTGGCTAGACTACGGCATTGCAGCATATGGCTTAGCAAGACCATGTGTCCTTGCGAAGCTGAACACCATCCACCACAGCGGGGTTAGGTTAGCAACAGGAGCTTTTCGTTCAAGCCCCATTGCTAGCCTGCTCGCTGAGTCTGGTGTGCCGCCATTACACCTGAAGCGTCAGCAAATGCTTCTTTCATATGCTGCAAATTTGCGACAGATCCCACTTCATCCAACCTATCCTTGCGTATTCAACAATGGCAACCGTTTGCTGTACGCTGCTTGTCCTCGAGCAACGCGCCCGGTTGGAATACACTTGGATAGCAATCACAGATTGTTTCACATACCTTCGGTTCCTTGCCTTGTCAGACAACCAAGTGGGGTACCTCCGTGGGTGTTACGACGACCTGAAATTATCCTGGATCTGCACACTGGCCCGAAGGAAAACACGGACCCTTCGATTTATCGGAGGCTCTCTCTGTCCGTTGTTGGCCGGTATCCAGGCTCAGTCGTCATTTACACGGATGGCTCGAGAACAGACACTAAAGTGGGCTGTGCGTTCGTTGTCAACACTGATAGGTTTCTTTTTGCTCTCCCAGAAACTTGTAGTGTGTACACAGCAGAGCTTTATGCTATCTGTGAAGCTCTGCGGTACGCACTGTCCGATGAGCGCCGTCACTTTCTTGTGTGTACTGACTCCTTGAGTTCGCTGCAGTCTATTGATACCTGTTTCCCTCGGCACTTCCTGTTGCAGCGGATCCAGGACCTGCTGGCTGGGTGTTGGGATGCCAGCACCAGAATCACGTTTCTGTAGCTCCCAAGTCATGTGGGTGTAGAGGGAAACGAGTTAGCAGATCAGGCTGCCAAGGAGACAGTTACGCTGTCCCCGTTGCTGTACAAGGTTCCAGCAAGTGATATTCGCTCTCAGCTGAGACATCTGGTTATGTCCCATTGGAAGATGGAGTGGCAGCCACTCCTCTTCCAAATAAGCTGAGAGTGATAAAAAGTACAACGAAGGTATGGAGGACTTCCCTTCGGGCTTCGCGGAGGGAAGCAGTGGTATTATGTCGTCTTCGGATCGGCCACAGGGTCCTGACTTACTCCCATCTATTGAAAGGAGAACCCCCCTCTGGTGTGTACTTGCGGCGATCATCTTACTGTGGTACACATCTTTACGGAGTGCGTGGACCTGGTCGATCTGCGCCGTAGTCTAAAACTGCCACGTAGCATCACCCTCATCCTGCGAGATGAGCAGTCAGCAGACCTCGTCATCCGCTTTATGAGGGATAGTGGTCTTTTTTTATCGTGTGTAACGATGTACTTTGTCCTAGTGTATTTGTGTTAATTGCGCTTTTATCCCATTGACCTCATTTTAGTTTGTGTTGCGTATTTTGTGTTTTTTTAAAAGTCTAACGTAAATTATATATATCTGTACTTCCAGGCAATGCCTTATTGCTTTGTTTCCTGTTTTTTATTAGAAAATAAGGCATTGCGAATTAGATCCACTGATTGTTTTAATCTCATACTCATTTTTCATCACCGTTTTTTTTTAAACTCTAGTCAGTGGATTGTTTTGTTTGTTTAGTCCTCAGCCCGAAGGCTGGTTGGATTCTCAACAGCTCTGCCATCAGCTGTCATAGATGGCCTAGGCATCACTGAAGAGGCGTACTAGGGAAATGAGGAGTGAGGTAGTTTCCCGTTGCTTTCCTCACAGTCAGTGGATACATTTTAAAATTTTAACTATTATATATCATGTCGTCCACCTTGTTCCATTAGGGGCCGATGACCTTCGATGTTAGGCCCCTTAAAACAACAATCATCATCATGCAGTATATGTAGGCCTAAAAGTAATGTGTTCACCATTTATTGTTTTTTGAAATTTAGAATACTGCCTTCCAATAAGGTAGCCAGGAAGACTCAGAATACAATCCTAAATTTGTTAAAGAATAGTGTAGAATACATACATGTACAATTTATAGTTCTTTATACCCAGAAGTCACTGCACAAAATGGGAGGCTATCGCATATTGGATCCCCCCCCTTGCTTTTTGTGGCTATAAAGGATGGGAAAACAGGGGTCTATTACACAAAGAAATACAGTAAATACAGTGTTATTGATTTTCATAAAAAGAGCATTGGAAGTCAGATTGGGTGGAGCCTGCCTGCTGCGATTTCCAAAGGACAGCGACAGAAGAGGAGAGTAAGTCTAGTGGCCAACTTCCAGCCTCGAATTGTTCAAGTTACACTAGAGATCTTAAAATACTTTGGTTCTTCGAAAATCCTAATCCAAACTGGGACTAAAAAGACATTATGTACGAGATAGATACTTTATTGCATACGAGGTAGAAGTATTATGTTTGGCATATTAAGCAATGCAGAAAACACTTCCTTTATGAGGAATATGTTGGTACCACAGAATAGCTGATGCTATTCAGGGGTGAAAATAAATGGACGACCACATGCCGTGGGAATCTGAATTATTTCTGCAGGCCCCTAAGATTCCATTAACACAGGTGACAGAATTTAGAAGAAAATCACCAGAAAATGTACATTCTACAATGAATGTTTAAATTGTTTTTAAATGTTTTTATTTTGTGACTTCTGTTACATAGTTATAATTCTATAAGTTAGACCTGAACTTCCTGACATGCATTTGTGACAATAAATTACATAATTTTCCCCACTGGGATTCCTGATTCTCCAGTGAGCGCATACTGGAACAAGTGGGCAGCGGACATTGTCTGCCATCTCTCATTTGTGAGTTTTGTTAAGATTATGTATAATGAGTTTGTTTCAAGTATTTTGTCCTTTGTAAAACTATGGAAGATTTCCAATGAAATGGAAACCATTGTCCGTAGTGGTGCATCATATGGGCAGGTATGTCTGATAAAAGGCGACAGAAATTTGATTCCTTTGAATGAACCTATTCAAATCTGGTTTCTCAAGAAATCACATCAGCCTTGCTATATGCCATAAATCAGGTAAGAAAATTGACCCTGTGAATTTTTTTAGTGGGCCTCTAAATATTTTGACCTTATTGTAGACCAGATGTTGCCAAAACTGATGTCACTACAACAAAGTTGTGTTGTAATACCATATCTTACCTTCAGACATTAATATCTTTGCTCAAGATTGTAGAAAACAAGAGACTTGGAGAAAAGTTTAGTAAAGGCAGTGTTCTTTTATACTCCTATGCTGCATCTCGGAAGAGACAGACCTTGCAAAATATCAGCTTACTACACTAAACCACTCTCGTATAGGACAAGCCATAAAATTAATGATACATACATACCATTTTAATATATTGAACTTCTTGTCTTGTTCATTTTTGTACCTTGCAGTATGCTGAAATTTGTGTGAATTTGGTATAGTGGACAGGGTACAAAAAAATAATAAAAAATAAAATAAACATAATTGTCATACATTGTTTCAGGTGTTGCTCCTATGGTACGTGATGCCAAAGCGGTTGCTATCAACACTCAAGACTCTACTGCTATTTCTCGTTGGCGGGAATCTAATAGAGCTGTGAGTAGCATTAAAAAATAAATCATCTTCTATACACACTATTTCATTCCTTCTTTAACACCTAATGCGGAGACTAGTTCAGTATTATAGGAGTCTTAATTTAAATTCTTCAGTATTGATGTCCGCTGGCCCCACGATGTAGGGTAGCATGCCTGTCTCTTACCCGGAGGCGCCGGGTTTGACTCCCGGCCAGGTCAGGAATTTTTACCTGCATCTGGGGGCTGGTTCGAGGTACACTAAGCCTACGTAATTACTAGGGCCTGGATTATATGTAATATAAAAATGAGAAATATGTACATAAATATGTAGCTAAAATTGACAAAATATGTAGTTAAATCTATATATATAAAATAAGAGTTTTGTCTGTACATTGCTCAGAATTTGAAAAGAATGATATTTCTGTATCGGTCATGTCCACAGTAACAAGGAAATGCATTTTTTTCTTTTCCGTAATTTCTGTCTGTCTGTCTGTCTGTATGTATGTACACGCATCACGAGAAAACGGCTCAAGAGAATTTAATGAACATCGGAATGTAAAGTCGGGTGATGAACCGCTACAATCTACGCTACAAATTATTTTAATCACGCTGAGTGAAATGGTAGTTTAGGGGAAGGCCTGAAATTTAATTCTCAAATATTTGTTATTAGCGGTCATGTCTTAACGAAAATCGCTAGACAAGGATGGGAAATAAGTCGCTACAATATAGGCTATACACGCTGAGAAAAATGGTAGTTTAGGGGAAGGCCTAAAATTTGTCAAATATTTAATTTATTAGTGGTCGTATCTTCACGAAAATTGGTATGAGAAGTCGGGGAATAGGTCGCTATAATCTAGGCTATCAATAATGTTATTCGCACTGAGTGAAATGGTAGTTTAGGGGAAGGCCTGAAATGTAATATATATATATAAAATAAGAGTTTTGTCTGTACATTGCTCAGAATTTGAAAAGAATGGTATTTCTGTATCGGTCATGTCCACAGTAACAAGGAAATGCAGTTTTTTCTTTTCCGTAATTTCTGTCTGTCTGTCTGTCTGTCTGTCTGTATGTATGTATGTATGTATGTACACGCATCACGAGAAAACGGCTGAAGAGAATTTAATGAAAATCGGAATGTAAAGTCGGGTGATAAACCGCTACAATCTAGGCTATAAATTATTTTATTCACGCCGAGTGAAATGGTAGTTTAGGGGAAGGCCTGAAATTTAATTCTCAAATATTTATGTTATTAGTGGCCGCGTCTTAATGAAAATCGGTATGCAAGGTCGAGGTAATAAGTCGATATAATCTAGGCCATAAATAATTGTATTCACGCTGAGAAAACTGGTAGTTTGGGGGAAGGCCTAAAATTTAATTCTCAAATATTTATTATATTAGTGGTCGTATCTTCACGAAAATTGGTATGCAAAGTCGGGGAATAAGTCGCTATAATCTAGGCCATCAATAATTTTATTCACTCTGATTAAAATGGTAGTTTAGGGGAAGGCCTGAAATGTAATCTATATATAAAATAAAAGTTTTGTCTGTACATTGCTCAGAAATTGAAAATAATGCTATTTCTGTATCTGTCATGTCCACAGTAACAATGAAATGCATTTTTACTTTTCCGTAATTTCTGTCTGTCTGCCCGTCTGTGTGTATGTACACGCATCACGAGAAAACGGCTGTAGAGAATTTAGTGAAAATCTGTATGTAAAGTCGGGCGATGAACCACTAAAATCTAGGCTATAAATTATTTTATTCACGCTGAGTGAAATGTTAGTTTAGGGGAAGGCCTGAAATGTAATTCTCAAATAAGTTATTTATTTATTTTTCAAATAAGGTTCTCAAGGGATACCTGGTAGGACGGTATCGATAAATACTACGTAACTAACATAATTTTAGTTATGTCGTAATTTAGTAGTAGTTATGTAAGAAGTTACTAAATTTCCGATCACTTATGTCTTATACATTGTTACCGTACCGCATATTATCACAGAGATATTTAATGAATTTGGATTTTTGTTACTAAGTCATATCAGCGCCGAGTCACGAGAAAATGGGTAAACAGAATTTAGTGAAAATAGGTATGTAAAGTCTGAGAATAAGTAACTACAGTCTACGATAAAAATAATTTTTTTAGACGTCCTAATATCACACAGTTGAAAGAAAACTAATGTGAATGCCTGCAATATAGAAAGCTCATAAACTTTATCAACAATAACATTACATTGACCATTGTTTGTTGTGATGTGCTTTTTGTCTTCTGTTTCCACCCATCCCCGATAGATAGGATTACTGCAGCGTACCGAGGTTTTTTAAATTTTATTTATGTCGCACCGACACAGGTAGGTCTTATGGCGACGATGGGATACGAAAGGAATAGGGATATGAAGGAAGCGGCCTAGGCTTTAATTAAGGTACAGTCTGTTGTGACTGGTGTGAAATGGGAAACAACAGAATACCATCTTCAGGGATGCCGGCAGTGGGGTTCGAATCCACTAACTCCCGGATGCAAGCTCACTGCTGCGCGCCTCTAACCACTCGGCCAACTCGCCTGGTCGTACCGAGTGTAACAGCCTGCCTGCATATTGGCGGGAAGTATCTGGGGAGTTAGATAACTTTCTTCTTTAGCATGCCATTCCTCTGGTTCATACATTTTCTGATATTACTGGTAGGTAATACACTGGTTCATCATAGCATTCGAGCTATTCAATCCCTACTCTGAGGCACTGGTTGGAATGAGTAGTGTGCATATTTAACGAAATAATGACAGAGGAGTGTTCACGGCAGTCTGCGACCTGGTTAATCCAGCTCTGGAACTTTGGACTGTTAGACCGGCACTGTAGTACTGTTCGTTGAAAGTGAGAAAGTGTGCAGTTTTTCATTTGATCGAGTATTTTATATAACATTGCTTTCAATCGCTACATTCCTACTGACGTTTTTGTAATGACCCATGTTGAATTCAGTTAGGAAAGCCAGTCTTCCTGAGAATCCCGTAGCGAAGCACGGGTACATCAGCTAGTCTATATGTATAAAATAACTAGTCCTGACTGACTGACTGACTGAATGATTCATCATCGCCGAGCCAAAACTACTGGACATAAAGAAATGAAATTTTGGGGATATATTCATATTAAGATGTAGGTGTTCGCTAAGAGAGGATTTTTGGATATTCCGTCGCTAAGGGGGTGAAAAGGGGGGTGAAATTTTAAAATGAGTGTATCTATATCTCAAAACTTTTAAAGTTTACAAATGTAAAAATTGGTATTTAGAATCTTCTTTAAAAATAAGGAAACACGTATTTATTTGTTTTCGGAAAATCCCAATAGGAGGGGTGAAAAGGGATGAAAAACGGGTTGAACATCTTTAATCAGGATACCGGTACTTATATCTCAGAAACTGAAGATATTACAGACATGAAAATTGGTACTTTTGATCTCTTTTAAAAATAAAGAAACACGTATTTTTTTGTTTTTGGAAAATCCAATTAATGGGAGGGTGAAAAGGGGGGTGAATTTTTAAAATGTGTGCATCTATATCTCAAAACTTTTAAAGTTTACAGATGTAAAAATTGGTACTTAGAATCTTCATTAAAAACAAAGAACAACATATTTTTTTGTTTTTGGAAAATCCCAATAGGAGGGGTGAAAAGGGGTGTAAAGGGGTTGAATGCCTTTAATGAGGATACTTATATCTCAGAAACTGAAGATATTACAGACCTGAAAATTGGTGTTTGGGATCTAACTTAAAAATAAAGAAACACGTATTTTTTTTGTTTTTGTAAAATCCAATCAATGGGGGGGGGGGGGGGGGTGAAAAGGGGGTGAAATTTTAAAACGAGTGTGTTTATATCTCCAAACGCTTAAAGCTTATAGATGTAAAAATTGGTATAAAGAATATCCTTTACAAATAAAGAAACACGTATTTTTTGTTTTCGGAAAATCCCAATAGGAAGGGTGGAAAAAGGTGAAAAAGCGGTTGAATGCCTTTAATGAGGCTACTTATATTTCAGAACCTGAAGATATTACAGACCTGAAAATTGCTATTTGGGATCTACTTTAAAAGTAAAGAAATAGGTATTTTTTCGTGTTTGGAAAAACCAAACAATGGGGGGTGAAAATGGGGGTGAATTTTTAAAATGAGTGTGTCTACATCTTATAACTTTAAATGTTTACAGATGTAAAAAATTGGTATTTAGAATCTCCTTTAAAAATAAAGAAATGCGTATTTTTTTCTTTTTGGAAAATCAAATTAATGGCAGTTAAACAGGAGTGACAAATTGGGGTGAATTTCTTGAAGGACTATATCTACAGAATATCTGAGAAACGTAAAATGCTACAGACTAAAAAAGTGGGTATTTGAAATCTCCTGTAAATGTAAAGAAACATAGGTGATTTGTTTTTGGAAACTCCACTTAAGGGGAAATAAAAAGGGGGTGAAATTTTAAAATGAGAATTTCTACAGTATATCCAAAAAACTTAACATGTTACAGAAGTGAAAAATGATCTTTTTATCTCTATAAACAATAAAGGAAAGTGTATTTTTAATTTCGGAAATACCACTTGGGTGGACGGGGGGGTGTTAAATGTGACTGAAAATGGTGTGGAATTCCTTTTAATTAGGCTACTGATATCTCAAAAATGAAGATGTTAGACGTCAAATTTGATATTTGGAATCTGCTTTAAAAGTAAAGAAACACGTATTCTCGAAAAATCCAATGAAGGGGGGGGTTGAAAGAATTGAAAAATTAATTGACTTAATTGTATGAGAATACATACATCTAATAAATCTAATGTTGTTACAGACGTGAAAATTGTTATTTGGATCTCCTTTAAAACAAAGAAAAACGCGTTTTGGGGCGGAAACCATCATGGGGGCGGGAGTGAAAAGGAGATGAATTCCTTTCATGAGGACACATAAATTAAAAACGGAAAAGTTAGAGTCGTGATAATTCTTATTTAGAAGACCCTTTATTATTAAAGAAACAAGTATATTTTGCTGGAAAAATCACTTGGGGGTGGGGGTGGGGGGGGAGGACTGTGAAAGGAAGAGAAAAAAAGTGAATTACTTTTATGGGGATACTTATATCTCAATACTGAAGGTAATACACGTGGACATTGGTGTTTGGAATCTCCTTTAAACATAAAGAAACACGCCTTCTTTTTTTGGGGGGTGGGGTGGTAAATAAACTTAACGGCGGTGGGGTTAAAAGGAGGTGAGACCAATTGATTTTACTGTTCATGATGTACTTATAAGGAGCCTCCGTTGCTTATGTGGCAGCGCGCCGGCCTCTCACAGCTGGGTTCCGTGGTTCAAATCCCGGTCACTCCATGTGACATTCGTGCTGGTCAAAATGGAGGCGGGACGGGATTTTCTAAGGTACTCCGGTTTTCCCTGTCATCTTTCATTCCAGCAACACTGTCCAATATTTCATTTCATTTGTCATTCATCGATCATTGCCCCAGAGGAGTGCTTCGGCAGCCGGCACAATTCCTATTGTCGCCGCTAGATGGGGCTTTGTTCATTCCATTCCTGACCCTGTCGAATGACTGCAAACAGGGTGTAGATTTTTGATGTTCTTATTCTGATCAAAAACCGATCATTTTTAATCTTTCCTGGGTTCGTTTTCAACAGCCATCTTTTCCTTCGAAGAACGTTCTTAGAATACAGTAGATTCTCCTGGCATTTAAATAAAAATGTAAACACATTTGAAATAAACGATAGGAATGAGATTGGCTGTCAAATTGTTCACCTCTATAATAAGGTCAATATTGCACAGAAGTATGTCATTTGTATCGCCAGAAATCCCGCACACTTGCCTACGCGCGACAATGGTGCTGATCACATCGTCAACAATGACAATGGCAGCAGATGTAATTTACCGCTAAGTAGCGGTCTTGCATCTTGCTGTGGGGTCCAGAACATCAATAATAATGATAATAATAATAATAATAATAATAATAATAATGCCAAGATCGATAGCTGCAGTCGCTTAAGTGCGACCAGTATCCAGTATTCGGGAGACAGTAGGTTCAAATCGCACTGTCGAAAGCCCTGAAGATGGTTTTCCGTGGTTTCCTATTTTCACATCAGGCAAATACTGGGGCTGTATCTTAATTAAGGCCACGGCCGCTTCCTTACCACTCCTAGCCCTTTCCTGTCCCATCGTCGCCATAAGACCTATCTGTGTCAGTGTGACGTAAAGCAACTATCAATAATAATAATAATAATAATATTCTGGGCCGTCGACAAATGTGCGGACCGCACTGGAAACGGGTCCTGGAGAGGTAATGACTAAGAATGCAGTCCAGCCATGTGTTCAGTACCGCCAAGTCACCCAAGACGACACCACGCCGGATCTCCTGAAGGATTTGATCCATATTAAAAATGCTTATAGGAAAAGATGGCAAATATTTAGGGATCCAACTGACCGGGTGGAATACCTGGACCTAGCCCGGGAAGTACGAAAGAAAGATTGAAAAATGGGAGGAAACTTGCCCTAATCTATTAGAAAACGAGTCAGATCACGAATTTTGGCGGATTCTCGCAGAAAACGAGTCAGATCGTGAATTTCGGCGGATTATATATCTAAAACAATAAGCATTCAATTATAAATTTCAGTACAATACCGTAGCGAAGCACGGGTATCTTGCTAGTATGTAATAAATAAGAAATATGTAACTTAATATCTAAGCTTTACTTGATGTATTCTTGCACACAGAAAAGGAAACAAAACTGAAAAAAGTTAAAGGTGCAGATGTTATTCAAACTCTAAATTTCATTTGGAGACCCAATTTTTACAATTGGGTTTACGTCGCACTGACACAGATAAGTGGAAAGGTCTAGGATTGGGAAGGAAGCGGCCATAGCCTTAATTAAGGTACAGCGCCAGAATTTGCCTGGTGTGAAAATGGGAAACCATGGAAAACCATCTTCAAGGCTGCCGACAGTGGGGTTCAAACCCACTATCTCCCGGATGCAAGCTCACAGGAGGCACAATTAATAACTAAATAGTTTTCCAAATTTTCTGCAGTCATAGAGCCTTCTGTCTGTTAGGATGTTCTTATGTATAGAAAAAAGACCTTTCAACTTCACATAAAGTCACTGGAGCGTATTTCAAATTGCCCCGAAAATAAATATTTAATTCTAGACCTGCTCAAACAAGGAAGGTCCTTATTAAATGAGAAGAAATTTGATCCCATCAAACACAAACATGCTTATTAGAAAAATGTTCCTAAAGACTTTTGTGTGATCTGTAGCCCTTTATGGAAGTGAATGGAATAGCTGAAGGAAGGGGAAGGAAAGGAAGGAAGAAAGAAAGAAAGAAAGAAAGAAATAGAAAAGGTGCTTTAGACATATGGCATTAAAACGAGGACTGGTGAAGGGATCACAAAAGACAAGTCACTGAATCTGAGAGGAGAACAAGGTGACAGTTTGTGCACGGGAAGGTTGATAGACACGTCTCGAGAGACCCAAGACTTGCACCATCAACATAGCTAAGGGATGCGATTCTTTGACAGAATACTTCACTTTAAATTACAGTAGAAGTCCGCTATAGCGAGTACTGCATATAACGAGAACTCCGTTTTAGCGACAACGTTTTTATGTCCCTTCAAAATTCCTGTATTAAACTGTGTATTTTTCCCGTTACTGATATTTATGCACCCCAGCAATGATATTGCATTCGATCGATTACCTTCGGCATCGTTTCCTCGCTATGTGCACTAGCAATTTCTCTCGTCGACATTCGAAAGCGATGTCGGAGTCGATTAGTAATACCCGTCGACAACGTGATTGATCATCTTCGGTACGGTATAGTTTTCTCACTCTGCATTTGCGAGCTCTCTCGTTGACATTCAAAGGTGATGTTGGAGTCGATTAGTAATACCCGTCGGCTGCTGTTCTCTAAAGAAAATTCGAAATGAAAGAGGATAACATGTTTTCGTAATAAATGCATAAATAACGTGGCCGATAGCAGTTGTTAACTCGTTAAAAATAAAGACTGGAGTAAACAATATCTTAATTTTAATGTTATATATGGAAATTAAGTAAGAATGTGATATGCCTCAAGATGTGGCAGAGTTCATCACTGATTTCAGAGGATATTTTGTATCTTCTCGCGTCTAGTTAAGGCTATTTACATGTAATTTTTTCGCAAGGAGTTTATTTCTCTACATGCGTTTCAAATAAGTTTTCATGATACATGTACGGTTAGGTTAGGTGACGCTGTTTGAAGAAGAAAGCTGAGGTGTTTGCCACGGAAATCTCTGGAGTGATACCGTATTTCTCCGAATCCAAGACTATTTTTTCTCAGAATCTCATGCAAAAACTCTAGGGTTGTTGCATTCGCGGCCTAACAGTAAGTTAATGGATACCACTGGCAACTACCGCGGTAACCACGTTGCTTCTTTTCACACGCGCACAGAACTCGTTAACAATAAATGACCGCCTCTTTACTATGCATCGCTAGAAGCGACAACCGGTTGTACAGTGCCTGTGTGTTTCTCAAATCTGCAGAATGGCATCAAAAGTTCTTGTATCAGGATTCAATCATTGCTGTTTCTGGGGATATCCAGATATCAAAAAGTTCAAAATACTCTAATTGGGTGATCCATTACCATTAGATCCTATAAAAGTAGTGAAAGTTGGTTTAATTGCTTAAACTATAATTTGACTAATGATGCTCATACAGCAGGAGCTTGCAAATTCTGGATGCTAATGTGGCAAAATATACAAGAGCAACAGCGTGATTTAAAATCCTAATGAATTATATATTTTCACTGTATAGAAGACTGATTTTGAATATTTACTTTGTATTCAACAAATTATGTGATTCCTATGTATATATATGTATATTGTATGGTTGTACAAGTACACAAAAGTTTACAAATAATCAAATGGAAATATCAAAATTTGACAACCATTCCAGAGCACATGGTGTCACTTGGTGTAGAGTCTTCAGACCACCGTCAAATGCATGAAGTGGGCACTCCTGAACAATGTGTTGTATGGTTTGGTCCTCCACTCCACAGTCACAGGCAGCAGATGTACAGAAACCCCATTTCTTTGAAGGTGTGACCACACCTCCATTGACCCGTTCTAATGCGGTTCAGCTTCGACCAGGTTTGGCGTGGTAGTTGGAATTCCTCTACCTTCTTTGTAGGATCTTCAACCAGGTGAGCGTTGTTGGGTGGATGTTCGTTCTAACGTTGTTGCCACTTGGAGGTCATGTCGAAAGAATTGATACCTTCTAAATCAACTCAGGTTGGCTTGCGTGATTTCAAACGTGTTGTTGGTGGATCTCTTTGTTGCTGGTTTCTCACCAAGGTGTCCGTGATTATTTCTTGTAAAACTGTAGGTGGGGTCCTTAGTGGGGGGGCCATGGGTATGTTCACTATATCAACAGTCACATAAAACTTCAAGCTTGCTTGCTTCTTGATTAGTAGTATACTGGACTTGCATAGGCTTGCATGATCATTGGCAACTATCAAGTGGGATATTAGATCACATTTTCATTGTGAATATGTAGATGTTACAGCTGATCTTCAGCAGCTCTTATCCAGAAGAAATTACACGGGTAACATTGCCCATACTTTTATAGCAGAGTAAGGTTAGGTGTTGGTAGTGTTGGCTTTGCCCACACTCTCGCTCAGATTGTTGTATTCAAGCCGCCGCCACCACCACCACCACCACTTTGAATCAGCAGTCCACGAGACCGAGCTCGATAGCTGCAGTCGCTTAAGTGCGGCCAGTATCCAGTTATCGGGGGATAGTGGGTTCGAACCCCACTGTCGGCAGCCCTGAAGATGGTTTTCCGTGGTTTCCCATTTTCACACCAGGCAAATGCTGGGGCTGTACCTTAATTAAGGCCACGGCCGCTTCTTTCCCATTCCTAGGCCTTTCCCATCCCATCATCGCCATATGACATACCTGTGGAGGGTGTGGAAATCAAACTACAACCTTGTGTCACTCCTTTCAGCAGGATAGTTGCTTCACTTTCATTCAAATTTAATTTTTGTATAGATTGTAAATAACACTTCTTTATCTGTACACAATTGCAAATACCATCGGAATCTCAAATAACTTGGACTAGTCAGCATTATTAAACACATTTTCAAGATCTACAAATTCCATACAGCTTGATTTGCTCTTCTTTATTTGGTCCTATAAGATCAAATATAAAAATTCAGTATTGCTTCATATGTTCCTAAACTCTTTGGATGTCTACTTCAGATTGACTTTCTATTTTTCTGTTATTTATTAATCTTAAAATTGTTCACCTCTGAGACACAAAACTAACAGTGCATTAGTTTTCACACTTGTCAGCACCTGCTTTTTCAGATATAGGGATGACTGTATTCTTTTTAGCATCAGATGGCACTACTCTCATCTCATGCATCTTATATACTAAGGCTGTGCCTAATTCTCCCATTCATTCCCACGATCACTTCCTCAATATGTTTCTGCCATCTATGCCTTGTATTCTTTCCCCAAAAATGAGGTCTCCTATCTGATGAGTTACCCATTGCTTCCTACTCAATCTTTCCTTCCTACCTCATTATCAGCAGCCTTACAGATACCCACTCTATCCACACTGTCCACTCTTCATCTGTTATGTTTCTTTCATCCTCTTCAGTTATTCCTTGCAAAACATATTCATTGATATATTCCCCCATTTCCTTTATCTTCAATTTGTCCACATCCTATTTCCCTCCTTTCCTTCCTTCCTTTCTTTCTTCAACTTCCCCCAGCATTTCATGACCACCAAGTTGTGATTGGTGTCTACAATCTGCTTCTGCAAAGGTTTTAAAATCCAACACATGATTTCTGAAGCCCTACATAACAGACTGTATCCATGTATTCTTCATGTATGAGCATTGGCTTGGTGTCTGTCATGAAAATGATAAAACATTTACTTTGCTAGTAATAATAATTTTGTGTGACTGTTGCTAGCCTGGTTCAGCCCTTGTAAGGCAGACCCTCTGATGAGGGTGGGTACATTGCTGGTCATAATGACCTTACCTGTTGCCCTATTTTCTTCATTCATTATTAAGTCAACTCCATTTCCTCTACTTGATCTTATGTTATGTAATTTTCTAATCACCTGACCAGAAATTCTGCTCTTCCTATCAGTATACCTCACTTTTTCCTACTACAGACTAATGATGCTCATACAGCAGGAGCTTTTTCTTTCTTTCTTTTTCTAATTCTGTAACTTATTCCATTGATTCAGACTGCCAACATTCTACATCCCATTGATTCACACTGCCAACATTTCACACTCGTACTCACAGAGTCCTGGAAATCATTATCCCCTTTATTGTAGTCCCCACCTATGTATGTATGTATGTATGTATTGTACCCGTAAAAATGTGTTCATATCTTTAAGGCGCTTGATATTAAATGAACGAGCATGATTCTTAACCTAGGGAGTGGCTTTATCATTGGAGCTGGTACAGAGAGAGGTATAGTTATCAATTTGAGAGATTATTTTGATAAATTGAGTTTATTGATCATCAAAAGCAAGTTCATATCACCTTCGTACAGCAGCGTGGAAGTGTCGTGGCTGGTTGGTACCTCCAAGTCCTGGGATGGTGCTGGACATCGACTGGGCAGGGACCACACCTGCTCGGATGAGGAGTTCTGGAATGTCTGGAGGTTCTGGAAGCGTCTCGACGTTCTGGAAATCTCGACGTTCTGGAATGTCCCGACGTCCTGAAATGTCTCGAAGATTGGCACACGTTCCTGGGTTCGATTCGAGACGTAATTCACACTTAAATTTCCTGCACGGCACTCCACACATTCAGGGCACTGTCTGAACAGATATGACCTTCTAATTATGGTTACTGCACTCTAGATATTAAATCAAAACGTTCTGGAATAATCACTCGAAGAACAAGTACTGGTAGAAATGCAAGTTCATAATGCAAGCTCACTGTAAGTCAGAATGTTCTAGAGGATTACTGTCACTGCAGTCCTAAATACATAGTTCTGAAGATTTAAAACATATTGGCAATGAACTGAATAAGTAGCACTCGGAAACTGTCCTGTTGCATTAATAGGCGAAGTGAATAGCCATTAAAGAAAATAATATTTGAAAGAAAAAGTCTGACTTCATAAATTATGGATCACTCAAAATACTGGAAAGTTCTAGGCTTTCTGGAAATGCGATATGAGTATTCTGAATTGTCACAGTCTTTAAGAATCAAAACACAAGTCCCTGTGCAGCACTTGGAAAGTATTGCATATTTCATAATTAAATGAATGTCCCCTAAGTTTCATAGTCTTTACAAAGCGTAAATTCAATGAGGCACTTGAGAAAACAAGTCACATCGTTCACACGAAGGTTTATGTTGGTAGGGCACAAGTTCATCCTACACGCTCGGAAAGTTTCAATGTTCCAGAAATTGATTCAAAAATACAAGTTCGAATAAGTTCGAAACGTAAGTTCAATGTGGTACACAACACTCGTGAAAATTCAAAGTCCTTTCAATCGTCGTCGAATAAGTAAGTCCCTATGTGGCACTTCAAAAAAAAAAAGTTCCAATGTGTAGAAATAACAAAGTTCCAATGTGCCAAAATAATAAAGTCCCAACACGACACTTGAAGAAAATAAAATTCCAACGTGTCGAAATATTAAAGTTCCTACACGACACTCGAAGAAAATAAAGTTCCAATGACTATGTTCCAGTATGTCACCTTAAGAAAACAATAAAGTCTTATCACGACACTTGGCGAAAATAACTAAGTTCCAATGAGACGCTTCATAAGAATAACAGAGTTCTTATATGGCACTTTAAGAAAATATCAAAGTCTAATCACGACACACGAAAAAAACAAAGTTCCAATGTGTCAATATGACAAACTTCCAATACGATGCTCGCAGAAAACAAAGTCCCATTCGGGCACTTCAAGAATATGATAAAGTCCCGATACAACACTTAGAGAAAATACCGAAATACTTGTATTTCGCAGACTGTCAACTAGAAGTTCGACACACACAATACTTCTCCTGTCACCCGTGTCACAGAGACGGCGGAGTGACAGACACTGAATTCGTAGGTCAGGTGGTCCTCCTTTTATACACGTTCGCATGGAAGTGTCTAGAACTCGGGTACTATCTACCCTTATAACTTCTATAATACTCGGTGGATTTTCTTGAAATCTTAACAGATGATGTCCATTGTAAGGGCTTTTAAGATGGCAGTGTCAAAATAGCGATAAAGTAGCTCGAAATGTACTTTTGAGGATGAGCTGGAACATTACCATATATGGTAGCGGATAGCTGGCTTACGGCGGCCACGTCACTCGCTGGGTACGTCACTGCGTTCGGCGGGCTGCCTACCTTCCATCTCGTGCGAAGTTCAACAAACATACTTCGGACTTCTCTCGTAGCGGTGTTCCGGGTACAGTATGTATGTATGTAATTAGTGTAGGTATGTAAGTTTACACCTTAGTCCTGTTCTTCATATGGGATTGGGGATGAGGTGAGATGAATTTATGACGTTCTTTTTACGACTGGTTGCCCTTCCTGACGACGTCCTCAGTTGAGGAACTAATTGAGAGGAAATGAATGATTGTGAATGAAATTCTGTAATGAGGTGGAAGGAATTGGCTATAGCCTGTGAATAGGAACTTTTCCGGCATTTGCTTGAATGTGAAAACGAGAAAACCATAGAAAACCCTTTTCAGAACAGCCGACGGTGACCTAGAGGTTTGAACGAGGGCGTATTTTACCCTGGAGAAAGTTGTCACCAGTACGTCATACAATTGTACTGAGGAAGTTGTGTGTTCTTAAGGGTACGTTTATGCTACAGCTTCGCTGCTGGCACATGGATCCTCGCCCTAGCACCTCGCTGCTGACTATAGCCAGGCTGCTCGCCATGGAGCTTTTACCCTGCAGCAGTCCCGCGCGCACACTGCTGGCAGCTCTCAGGTGTAGTCAAAAATTCAAAACAGCGGAACTGATAGTTAAGGCTGTTTGTATTCTGCATAATGTGATTATAGATATAGAGAGGCTGAACACTTAGGCTACGAAGACATACTTCCAAGAGCTGTGAATAGGAACTTGGTAACATTTGGTACTCTAGGTATAATTTATGCAATAATAGCAATTGGTCTTTTAAGATTTGTTTTATGAGCACACCATATGTTTACTGTAGGAATAGACGTAGACACATGAGCTTATTTTACCTCCGCCACTATAATCATTGCTGTTGCTACAGGAATTAAAATTTTTAGTTGATTAGCCACACTACATGGAACCAAATTAACTTATAGTCCAGCCTTACTTTGAGTATTAGGATTTGTTTTCCTCTTCACTATCGGTGGATTAACAGGAGTTGTATTAGCTAATTCCTCGATTGATATTATTTTACATGATACATACTATGTTGTTGCCCATTTCCACTATGTTCTATCTATAGGAGCAGTATTTGCAATTATAGCTGGATTTATTCAGTGATATCCTTTATTTACAGGGTTAACATTAAACCCTAAATGATTAAAAATTCAATTTACAACTATATTTATAGGGGTAAATTTAACAGGAGAAAAAACGCAGCTCCAGCTGAAGCGTTTGAAGTGCGGAATAAATTCAGAGATTTTTTTTAACGAGTGAGTCGCAGTTCTGTTGGCAAGTGTATCTTACAATAATTTGGTGTACTGAATGTGTAATAAAAAGTGTAAAATGCCTCGCCTGGATTTTTCAGTGCATTTCTACTACAGAAGTTGATTGAAGAATAAAGTTACAAATGCTTTATTTCATAATTTAACAGTGTACGTATGAATAATGTAAAATAAGGGGATGTGGAGTATCTTGTCTTGACTTTAGTTAGGTCTCCCAAACAAAATGTATTTACAGTTTGAAAAAATAACTCTCGAACTTTCCATGAAAAACGAGGTACTTCATATAAATCGCCTGCTTGTAATGATAAAGGTCCCCTAAATAGCAAGAAGAAAAAAACAAAGTTGACATAATAGTTCCGCATTCTTTTGCCATTTCATTCGATAGTTTGATGATGATGATGATGATGATGATGATAATTGTTGTTTAAAGCAGGCTAACATCTAAGTCATCGGCACCTAATGGTACGAGATGAGACGAAATGAATTAAAAGTTATAATTAACCCACTGACTAGAATTAGAAAAATGATAATGATGAGGAAAATTATTATGAATTCAAAATAATCAGTGGATCTAATTTGCAATGCCTTATTTTCCTCTAAAATTAAAAAGAGTAAAATGTAATAAAATTGAGTAGGACACTGACCTAGAAGTAAAATAATATATTTAATTCAAATTAAAAATACACAAAGATAGATAAACACATAGTCAATAGAATAAAACAATAAGTCTGCCTCTCTGGTATAGTGGTTAGTGTGATTAGCTGCCACCCCCCGGAGGCCTGGGTTCGATTCCCAGCTCTGTCACGAAAATTTGAGAAGTGGTACGAGGGCTGGAACGGGGTCCACTCAGCCTCGAGAGGTCAAATGAGTAGAGTGGGTTCGATTCCCACCTCAGCCATCCTGGAAGTGGTTTTCCGTGGTTTCCCACTTCTCCTGCAGGCAAATGCTGGGATGGTACCTAACTTAAGGCCTTGGCAGCTTCCTTCCCTCTTCCTTGTCTATCCCTTCCAATCTTGCCATCTCCCCCCCAAGGCCCCTGTTCCGCATAGCAGGTGAGGCTGCTTGGGCAAGGTACTGGTCATTCTCCCCAGTTGTATCCCCCGATCCAATGTCTCACGCTCCAGGACACTGCTCTTGAGGTGGTAGAGGTGGGATCTAGCGCTGAGTCTGAGGGAAAAACCAACCCTGGACGGTAAACGAGAAAGAAGTTAACGATAAAAGAAAAATGAAAAACAAACAGAAACTTCACTTTTAAACACGATAAAACAGGACGCTCTCCCTCATAAAACGGAGAACGATGTCTATTGGCCGCTCGTCATCTCGTCACTCCTTTTATCCCATATGAACCTCTTATGATGATCTGCATGCCGCTGGTTCCAAATCGCATTGTGTTCAAAGACAGGTCCAGATAGCAAGTGAGCAAGTGATCACTGTGCGAAGAGAGGAAGAGTGGGAGAGAGGGTGACCTTGAAAGAACCCATCACACTTCAAGTTACAGGATTGCCGGCGTTGTGCCAGGCTCGAAAATCAAACGTGTTTGAGACCATGGATGTGGCGAGGATAGCAGCCAGCAGCGCAGCTATAAGCCGGGCTCCAGAGTAAAAGCACCGATTGATATCCATTGATTTGTTTCATCGTCGCCTAACATCGAGCAGTGAGGCTTGGCATGTGCCAGCAGCAAAGCTGCAGCATAAACGTATCCTATGAGTTATGGCTATAATTTCCTGTCGCTTTTATCAGCTGTGCAGTGGTATTAGAATATGTAAGCTATATCGTGTTGGGTGATATTACAAGGCCATTCCAGTTAACCATCCAGACTGCTGCCCTTGCAACATCTGAAGGGGTACTTCTGTCGTTTGATAACCATTCATTAGTCTGACTCTCTCCAGACACTTATCTAGTACGATGGTGACACAGTCCTCCGAAATGTAGCAAGGTTGCATGGTTCACAGGGAAAGACAAATGCCCTATATAGTAAATCCTCAGTATTACAAACTCCAAGGGACAAAGAAATATACCATTCATGTTATAAATTTTGTGTTAATAAGGTTTTGATGAGGACGTTTAGGAAATATGCATTTATGAACTTAATAATATTTTTAGTTAATACACGCTTAGTTTTATATAAATTGCAACTTTTTCAAGTTATAATTAACCCACTGACTAGGATTAGAAAAATGATAATGATGAGCAAATTTATTATGAATTTAAAATAATCAGTGGATCTAATTCACAATGCCTTATTTTCCTCTAAAATTAAGAGTAAAATGTAATAAAATTGAGTAAGACACCGACATAGAAGTAAAATAATATATTTAATTCAAATTAAAAATACACAAAGATAGATAAACACATAGTCTGGTGTAAGCAGTATGGTGATTTTGAGCACTCATTTACTGGTTAAGCCGTACAATCCACTTGCAAAAAAGACTGACTATCAAGACACATTTTCTTGTGGTGGGTGTAATCACAAGGTAACCTGTGTTGATCGATGCATTTGAAACAACGTGGACTTTTGGATTTACCTATCACCCAAGCTTGATACTTCTCATTTTCGTCTGAGTTGCAGATAAGAATGACAGTTACACTCTGTTTGCTATGTGATCCCGCATGACACTTATCTCTCTCTGTATTTAATGTATGGCTAGACAATAATTTTACAGAAACCAACAACAACAACAACACACTCCAGTCTCATCCATGTTAAAAAACATTCTGTTTTGAGTACTTCTGGCAAAATGACTGAAAATTACCTAGTCATTCGTTTACTCCTGCTTAATAATTTTTGTTGTCCTTCCCACAGACCATTTGTGAAAAAGTTTGGTATCTCTTCTGAAACCATCGGAGCCAACCAGAGGAACATTTAAAATCACTAGTTCCATGATCCAAGGTGATTAAATTAGCTTTTTCCTGGATAAGATGTCCACTTAATGGCACATTTGCTGACCTCATACTGTTAAACCAGTTTACCAGTTAAAACTGTTCATACCGAGCTCGATAGCTGCAGTCGCTTAAGTGCGGCCAGTATCCAGTATTCGGGAGATAGTAGGTTTTAACCCCACTGTTGGCAGCCCTGAAAATGGTTTTCTGTGGTTTCCCATTTTCACACCAGGCAAATGCTGGGGCTGTACCTTAATTAAGGCCACGGCCGCTTCCTTCCCACTCCTAGCCCTTACCTGCCCCATCGTCGCCAAAAGACCTATCTGTGTCAGTGCGACATAAAGCAAAAAAAATATTTAAAAAATCTGTTCATTTTCCAAATCCTCATTCTGAGCCTCATGTTGTAGAAATATCACTTTACTGCAGAATTGCCCGAAGCCACTGCTCTGTTATTGTTGATAATGTTGACTTCAGAATACCAAAATGTTAGACGATTATTGTTTTGCTCATAGCAGCCCGTTCAGCCTTGGCTAAAATTTTCATTTGAAGGTGAATGCTACTTTGTTCACATTTTGCCATCACTAAAACTGAACTCCTTTAATTACAAACATCTGCAAGCACTAACAAATTTATCCACTCACAAAGCTACAACAGTCCTATCCACACCTTTTATCGACTTACAGTACACTACCGTAGGACTGACTGAATCTTTCTTACCTTCGATCGGGTAAAAACTAACTTGCACATACAGGAGAGATTGTGACTCATCATATAGAACCAGCTGCAATATAGGCTTCATTTGCAGATCAAAAAAAAAAGAAGAGAGAGAGCGCGTATTACACATGTGTTCTCAATGACCACAGAAGTGATGACATAACAGTGATAAGCCAACTGTTGCTAGTCAGTCACACAATCTGTTCTCATGCAATCCGTAATTATGACGGAAGCAAATCTCACTGGTGTTCTCCATGCACACATGCTGAACTGCCGAGATTAAATCCTCTTGCCAGCAGTAATTTTTCTCACACTGTTCATGCTAAAAGAAAACCATGAGTTAGGGGTCTGTGCAGGTATTCGAAGTTCACATTATGTGAAGTCTGTGTTAACCAATTGAACTTCCATAAGAATGCAGGTATTCCCACTGGGACCAAAGTTTCTGTTAGTGTTAAGCCAAAATTCATTTTAACCCGCCTATAGACGGGCTGACGCGGCCGGTCTAGCACTGGTATGCCCGTCTATAGATGGTTCACGAGAACTCAAAATAATATTGAACGTAAGTGTAGGATTTTCCACTTGCATTTATTTTTTTAAGCTAATAACCCAACTGATAAGTTAAAAATTGAGGCTTCTACAAACTTTTTACATACGAATGAAAAAACTCAGCACAAAGGTACCAAACAGTCAACTGCTAACTCAGCACTTACAGTAAAAGGTTGAGTGAGTATGTGCTAATGAACGTTTACTGTATATACATATGTACATCCATTCATTTTCACTACTTCACTATTCAGTCTGCAAGTCCTTGTGAATGAACTATCGGCCTTCATGGTCTTCTGTTCAAATCTACTACTGTGGCCTCTTAGGTTCCATGTCCCTTTTCCTATTTCCTGCCCTTTTTTTAGTCATCTGGGGTAGGCCTTTATATGGATTAAGCTCACTTTCAGTTCCATGGGTGATCTTCCTCATGCCAATACTGTGTGAAGAGATGTATTCACTAACTGCGTCGTTTCTATGGTGGTTGGTAGTGTGATGTGTTGCATATAGATGAAGATGTGTTTTAAGACGGTCACAAATACCCACTCCCTGAACCAGAGGAAATTAACTATACACAATTAAAATCTTCAGCATGGCAGAGAATCAAATCTGGGGCCCACTGAAATGCAGGCCAGAATGCCGAACATACAGCCAAGAAGCCAAAGGCTTCCATGCCCCTTATTTTGTTATAATTAAATACCAAATCTAACCTTCCAATTTATTCTCCATATTCTCCATCTTACATCTTGAACTGTGCTATGTAGAGGATCTACTTGTTTTGTTGTAACTTTGCACTGCATGTCCATCATGAGCATTCTGTATCTTGAACTAGTTTGTTCTTTACATTGTATTCTCATCATGAGAGAACACTTTGTGGTATTGTTTCATATCTTAAGTATTAGTGGATCCTGAATGAATGGTACGCATGGTTTATTTTGTCTATAAGGTAACGATGTAAAGCAACTTTTCAGGCCTCTTCATTGTCTTGTGCAATTGATTACAAAAAGTAGGCAAACTACTGCCATCTGAATATGACTTCCAGCTGCAGCAGCTTGTTTTAACCCTAGAACTGCAGACCTTCTCTCAGGGAGACGGTGTACTGTTTCATTAAGTGCGATTGTCTTTCTGAGAGGCAGTCTCCGAATTCAGACCTTGGTTTATTGTAAACAAGCAGATGGCATTAATGTCATGCTGGTTCCGGATAGTTTTATCTTTGTTTTGAAAGCTTTTGAGAAACAAGTGGTGATTGTAGCCTGTTATTTGGCTGCACAAGTGGAAGTACTGTCATATTGACATTGAAGTTGCATTGAGCAAAATTAAAATAATCACAGTGACTTTTTATTTTTATCAAAATTATATAGATCAGTGTTTCAGCTTCATATTGATGTATGGTAAGGTTTAGTTATGCTTATGATATGCTTTCAGACACTGTTTTCTTTTATTCTGTGCATTGTGGAAAATTACTCCAGCATTTAACAGATAAACCTGAAGCAGTTCTAGGGTTAAAAGATAATGATTAAAGAAAGATCTCAGTGTTTGATGCAAATGTATCCAATTAAATACCTTTCTCTTTGTCCATTAGCTTTTGACGGCTGTGGGACAAGTACGAGAAGCTGTTACTGTTTCACCTGATCTTCCACCTCCTCCTGACATGTCCAATTTACGTATCAATGGTAAGTTAAACACAACCACCATCTTCTTTGCAATTTTGGTATTTTGTTAGGTTTGTGAAATAAAATTGTAATTCATTCATTCGTTCTTTCGTTCGTTCGTTTGTTCGTGCGTTCATAGTTATGTCTGACAATATGAATATATGACAATTACTGGACATAAAACTTGGTTTGTATATTTTCAACTTAACTCTTAGTTGAAGAAGACATTGTGTCCTAATTTTGAGTACATACATACAGTACCGACCGGAGTAGCCACACGCATTAACGCGCTGTGGCTATGGAGCCAAGTTCTGCATTGGGGAGATGCGTGGTTTCGAGCCCCACCGTTGAGTGTCCTTAGGATGATTTTCTGTCGTTTCCCATTTTCACTTCAGGCAAATGTTGGGACAGATACTGTCCATAGGCCACAGCCGATTCCTTCCACCTCCATACCGAATTTCATTCACCATCATTCATTTCATCTTCATTGGCTTCTCAACTGAGGTTAGCGTTAGAAGGGGCATCCAGCCGTCAAAACATGCAATATAAATTAATCTCGCCTCATCCCCGATCCTGTATCAAGAAGCAGGACTAAAGGACAGACAGACAGACAGACAGACAGACAGACATCTTCATTGTAGACTGTTATGCCTTTTAGCATTCAGTCTGCAAGTCTCTGTAAATTTACTAAACGCATCCACAATCATCTATTTATAACTAGCTCTGAAGCCTCTTTTATTTCCATACCTCTTTATCTTTAAATCATTAGAAACTGTGTCTAACCATTGTCACTTTGGTCTCCCTCTACTTCTTTTACTCTCCATGACAGAGTCCATTATTCTCCTAGGTAGCCTATCCTCCTCAATTCATCTTGCACGATCCCACCACTGAAGGCGGTTTATGCATACCGCTTCATCCATCGAGTTAATTCCCTACTTGCCTTTATCTCCTCATTCCAAGTACCCTTCTGCCATTGTTCCCACATGTTTGTATCAATGATCATTCTTGCTACTTTCATGTCTGTTATTTCCAGCTAATGAATAAGATATCCTGATTCCATCCATTTTTCTCTTCTGTACAGCAAAGTTTGTCTGTAAACGAACCAGTGTAAAGAGAGTTTTGTTCAGGAGCTGACTTCTTTCTTACAGAATACTGTTGATGGCAAGTGCGAGCTCACTGCATTAGCTTTGCTGCACATCGATTCAATCTCTCTTACTATACTACCATCCTGGAAGAATACTTGAAATGATTTACCTGTTCCAATTTTGTATTCCTAACCTGACATTGAATGCTCTTTAAGCTTTGTTCCATACTGACACCACTTCAGTCTTGGAAATGTTAATTTTCAAATCGTACTCATTGCACCTACCATCAATTCTCACTGTAAGCCAATTGTCAACGTAAATGCCTTTGACTGGATTTAATAAGCTACCTTTCATCTCCCTTGGCTGTCTTGTATAGGAGAGGAAATAATGTTACTTGTAACCTTTACTTAACTGTATATTGGCAGACATCTTTACACACAACATTAATAAGAACAGGGAATATATATATTTAGAATTACCAGTAGGCTACACATATTGTCCACCAGGTTACATAGCATAATCCAGCATATTCAGAATAGGGATCGATGATAATGGTACAGGGATCTGGAAGTCAAGTAGGGGTGACATAGAAATGTTAATGTTGAACTGTAGAAGTATTATAGGAGTTGAATAATGGCTGAGAAAGGATATAATGGATGCAGAAATTTTCTCATGGAACTGGAGTTTTTGTCATAGAGGCAGGATAAGAATGGTAGGAAGGGGGACTGTATTAATTCTGATGAAAGAAGGATTTGTAAACTACGAAATAGTTAAAGATGATGTGTAAGGCTCATCTCTAAAGATCATAGAAAACTTTATTTTTTTCGGAGTGTACAGACCTGAAAAGGGTGACACATATGCTGAATAGTAATTTTTTGATAAGATGATCAGCTATGTGGGACACTATATGGAAAGGAATGTGATAGTATCAGATGATCTCAATTGACCAAATGTCAATTGGAAAGGTAATGCGAATGACAGGAATCATGACCTACAAATGGCAAATAAGTTAATCTGGGAAGAACAGCTGAATCAGAAAGTGATGGAACCAACTAGATGGAAGAATATTTTGAACGCAGTGCTGATAAAGCAAGATGAGCGATATAGGGAAACTGAAGTAATAGATGGTATTAGTGATCACAAATCTGTTTTTGTTGTGGTTAAACATAAATGTGATATAAAGAAAGGTCGTAAATGTGGAACTATTAGCCAGTACTGCATGGCTGATAAGACAGGCATGAGGGATTTTTCAAAAAGTAATTATGATCAGAGGAAAATGGTAAGTAAAAATGTAAACAGACTGTGGGATGGGTTTAAAGCAGTTGTCAAGGAATGTGAAAACATATGTGTACCTTTAAAAGTGTTAAAGAATGGTAAAGACCTGCTATATTATAACAGAGAAGTAAAGAGACCAAGAAGGAGGTGCAGATTGGAAAGAAATAGTTACAAGTCATTGTGGAAGTAAGGAGAAATTGAAGGAATTTGCGGAAATTGAATCTAGTGAAGAAGTCGGGTAAGGGTAACATAATGGCTGGCATAATTGGCAGTCATACAAATTGTAGTGGGAAATGGGAGGGTATGTATAGGTACTTTAAGGCAGAAATAAGTTCCAAGAAGGACTTTCCCAGGAATCATTAGTGAACAAGAGGAATGTGTATATTCATATTGTTTTATGCTGGTTAAGTCTCTGATTAGCAGTTCTTTGAGTTTAATATTTTCCTTTCCTCCCTTTTAATTTGTTCCCATAATGTGGTTGGGCTAAGTAACTTGTTCACCATATTTACTGTGGATAGTGCACAGTGTAATTTAGTATATACTTTAGGAAGGGATAATATTTATAGAAGAGGAAATATAATATAAATACAAATCTATACAGATCTGTTAGTTTCTTTTATTTGGTAGTATGAAGTAGCTTTCAGTGTGTTTACTCACGGGTAATGTCAGCCTAAATTTTAATTTAAGGCACATTTCAGGAATACGCTTCTGTGTGGTACATGCTCCAGAAAACATGAAGCTCTCCCCTGCTACTAGTTGTAAAATTCTGCCAAATAATATTTTCTTTGTCAAAAAGCATTTTATGATTTTTGCTCATGATTGAATTGGTGGATTTTCTTTCATGCGGTTAACTGTATAATTTTATAATTTTCAGATGAAATTTGCTCCTTTATTAAAGTTAATGATTTTTGTTCTTCTTGTTAAAACAAGATATCTGAACTTTTCAAACCATACTGTATGCAATAGTCCATGAAATTTGTAATATTCCTTACAGCAGTTCCTGATTTGAAGTCACATTTATGACTGATGGCCAAATGAGGGAGAAAACCTAGTGTATGACTGGGTATTTGAAACAATCATTGTTGTGAATATGTGTGCAGTAGAAAGTGTGAGGTACTAAATAATCAATAATTTAAGTAAGATTCATCCACAGTTTCATCTCCAGCCTCCACATTTTTCAAATTATTCATTATCTGTTATGCTATGTATTCTCCTCTTTCCTTCTGCATCCTTTAGTCTTTTTTAACAATCTTTTTTCATCCATTCAAATTATACTGTATATTTTTACCATTTATGCCTACTGACACTTAAATTCTGGATTAACTTACATAGACATATTTAGTGATAACCATTGTAACAAATTTATGTTTAAAATTGTTAGTTCTAACTGTGTAATATTGGAAGATAATGTAATAATGGTACTGTTTAAAAATGAGTGTATCGTATATCTGTCCCTCTTGTTGGTAGTGTTTGAATTCATGGATGTGCTCTTTCTTTTCTCTGTTTTCTGTATGTAGATGCTGAAATGGACGAAATATTCAATGTAGATTTTAAGTCCATTCTTGGGCTTGAACCACCACGAATAAAATCTCATCATTTAACTTTCAGTAACCAAGGTATTCTTCCTTTAAATCTATGGATTTTGTGGCTTCTGCACTTCTCTCTCACTAATAAACCTTTTGCCTGTACTAACAGTAGAGGGGACATTGTGAGAATTTCTAAAAACTCTTTGGCTTCCTTAGTTTGTTATGAAGTGTAACAAGCTTCTTCCTGTTAAGCTAATCTAACAAAAATAGAACTACAGGATTTTAATAACAAAATATAGTCCAGTTTTATTAACGACCGTGAACTTTGTTTTTTTCATCTGTTTACCTCTTTTTATGTGGGTATTTTGAAAGAAAATATTATATTAAGTGTAGTCCTGTGATATTTTAGACCCTTAATGATGCATGTAAGAAACTAGCCTGTTTGAAAAATTCCTTCTAGAGGTAGATTTAAAATAAAATGAGATTCATACATTCATTGAGCTCGGAAGTAGAGACTGGATTAAGTCATCTGTCTTCTAGATAATTTAGCACGCTCTCAATATAACCTTTCAATCAACAACTTTGGTATGACTTTACATTCTATGCTTTATCTTAATTCTTGTATAATGATTATGTCCTGCATCCAAGACGATCTTCCTTTCTATATTCTATGGAAGCTTACTTATCTATTGGGTTTGAGGCTATTGTCCCACTGAATGCAGATGCCATGTGAGTCAGCGTTGCTTTTTCATTACCTAGCCAAGTGCCACTGAAGGCATCATTCAGTTCCCATGATTAGTCACTAAGTGGTCCATGTTGGGTGATAAATATCTTCTATTAATATTATTAATTATTAATGTTCTCTTAATATTATTCTTAAATGTATCCCATTTTAGAAGTGGGAGAGAGATCATAAAACAATTTACCTGCTGGAGGAGTTAGATTCAAAAGTTAAGTGTGAACATCCTAAACGTACAGTGTTTTTTTAATCTGTTAAGTAACAAACTACTTTTGATACTGAAAATGAAAACCTACAGACTGTTTTCCAGTCATTGACCAGGTCAGGGATGTAATGAAAGAATCATATATAGGCTATTAGTACTATGGGGTCACCACTCCCAAAGTGATTTGTATTAATGACTGATAGATGCTATGAAATGAGAATGGAGTGTGTTATTAGAATGAAAGATGACAGGGAAAACAGGAGTACCTGGAGAAAAACCTGTCCCGCCTCCGCTTTGTCCAGCACAAATCTCGCATGGAGTGACCGGGATTTGAACCACGCTATCCAGTGGTTGGAGGCAGACGCACTGCTGTCTGAGCCACGGAGGCTCGCTTTTGATACTATGTAAGGTAAATAATAATGTTATTGGTTTTACATCCCACTGACTACTGTATATGGTTTTCGGAGATGCCGAGGTGCCAGAATTTTGTCCTAGGGGTGTTCCTTGCTTCATCAGTAAATCTACCGACATGGAGCTGACTTGTTTGAGCCCCTTCAAATGCCATCAGACTGAGCCAGATCAAACCTGCCAGCTTGAGCTCAGAAGGCCAGCACTCTACTATCAGAACTAAGAGAATTCTGGTTTGTGGATGATGTTTCATTACTAGAACAGATGTGGACTGGTTCATTCTCAATGCCTATATTTTGTTGCTGGTTTAATATAGAGAAAATCATTTTCTATAAATAAAAACATGCATAAAATGAATATAACATACAATGAATTAATTCTGTTTAAGCTGTGGCAGGTGTCTGACTTTGGTTGTGGAAATTTATCTATTTTAGATGCCATTTTGTGAATGCTTATCTGGCAATATATTTGGAGTATCTAACTTCATCCTTCTAAAGATGTTGTTGAGACTTATTTGTTTTACATTGATAGTTACATTCAGCTTGTTCTTCTGTCTCATAATAGCCAAGGTTCTGGACGTTTTCTAGGTGTCAATCTTCCCACATGTTATTGATGTGTGTTTTAGAGTGCATCACTAATCACCTCTCGGTAAAACTTGTAAGTTTCACCCCAGTCTTATTTCTGGATAATAAGAATAGCGTGTGGCCTCCGAAGAGGCCCGGTGCAGGTTTTTTATGTTGACACTATAGACGACCAGCCCGTCTGTGAGGATGGGACCCTACCTATGATGATTTCTAATGATGGAGACGGCACACACACCCTGCCCCCCGAGCCATCGAGCCATCGGAATTAACCAATGAAGGTTAAAATTCCTGGCCCGGCCAGGAATCAAACCTCAGAACACCTAGACCAAAGGCCAGCACGCTAAGCATTTAGCAATGGAGTCAGACTTCAGGATAACTTTCACTATATATAAATCTTGAAATCAATAGATTTATTTCTGTGAGCAACATACAACATAGTCCTCTTCTGTAACTGTTCCAAGAGACTGTCTTTTACTTGGACATCACCTTATTACATTTCACAGTTTGCATTTTCATAAATCTTGAGAGAAAACAAAACAAATTGTCAGCAAAGTACTCAATTTCTCTCCTATTTTATTGTGTGATTTATAAGAAAATGGAAAATTATGTTTCTGGCCATTCTGCAATGGTCTTCTCAGTATCAGTGTCACTAGAAAGGTAATGTTCCCTGCAAGAGTTTTCCGTGTATGTTCTGTTTGTGTTCATGATTTTGAAGAGATTCTCTCGCATATTACTGTGACTAAGATTGAAGAGTGCAGAAGTGTTAGAGGAGGCTGAAGATAACCTTTCCTTTGACAGCTTTGATATGTGTCTATATTCTGGGCTTTATCTCTATTCTTGCACAATAAATATGTCATGCATCCAGGGCTGCCATTCATCTTCTTTCCATATTCTGTGGAAGTTTACTGACCTGTTTGGTATGAGGCTGTTGTCCTGCTGTGAATGCAAATGCCATTTCAGCCACTGTTGCTTCTTCATTATGTAGGACAATATTTCAGAAACTATAAGATTATCTTAATAATCCTATTTATTTAATCTTCTCTTTGACTCTTGATGCACTCCTACATGGCTTGGTGACTTGATGGCTCTGGGTTATGCTACATTTTCTCTTTTCTTGCAGAATTTCTATAATTACCATGTTGTATCTGACAGTTTCAGGATTTATCTAAAAAGCCTGTTAACATTCTTAATTCTGATAGAAGAGGAAATCTCCAATAGGGACTGGGTATTTAGAATGAAACAGAAGGTGGAAAAAAAAAAAGGCATTAATATCATAGCATATTTAAGTGGACAGTTGTTACTTCTTAACCCTCTGAGTACCAGACGAAAATGCAAAAAGTGCGCTCTAAAAGTACCTGGCTGCTTTTGTGAAGAATGCAGGATTTTAGGAAAAGAGTTGTAATTTCTCTGTTTTTAGAGTTATCAAATTAAAAGTTTGCCAGAAAGTGAAGAACGTAACCATCTAACCATCTACGTGCTTTTACAACATAACATTTGTCCTTGATTTTAAGAAATAATTACGGTACCCCATGTTCTAAGGCAGCTATCTCTTGTGGATTCCCTCTCCAATTTTGAAAACAAAAGTTTTGAAATTCAACTAATTTTGAGACCACACAACGTAAAGAACAATAAAACAAAATTTCCGAATTGCTGTTCTTTATATCTGATAAATAATTATCGCCATCACTTGACTCATTACTGAGCATTTCCTGGATTTCATTTTCGTCTAACAAGTGCTTGCTGCTCTTGGATGCCATGATACACGAAAATGAATCTCTGGATGAACAACAATGTACACTCGTGATGCATTTCAAAATCACAAAAAAATCACTAGCACATGGATACTTGTACGCTTGTTAGTGGATCCAGCAGCATGACAGTGCCATTTTTCTCTACAATTCAGAAACCGAATCACTCAGAGCGACGCTGCCAAGTTTCTTAATTTATTATTATTTTAAATTTTATTCTTAGAATCACTCACAGCATTTCAGGCACTAAGTTGGTTAAGGTATGTGGTTCAAATTCCATCATCCTGTATCATCTTGTGCCGACCCCGCGGTGTAGAGGTAGCTTGCCTGCCTGTTACCTGGAGACCCCGGGTTTGATTCCCAGCCAGGTCATGGATTTTTACCTGAATCTGCAAGCTGGCTCGAAGTCCACTCAGCTTACATAATTACAAATGAGGAACTATCTGATTGTGAGATAGCGACCCCGATCTAGAAAGCCAAATATGCCGGCTCATGATTCATCGAGCCGACTACATGACACCTTATAATTTGCAGGCCTTTGGGCTGAGCAGTGGTCACTTGGTAGGCCATGTGCCATGACTGTTGTGCCATGGCTGTAGGTATCATCTTCTGGCCATGTTATGTCATGTCGTTGTTTTCCCTCAGGTCTTGTCTCATTTAATCCAGGTAGATGTTGGGGTAATACGTGTCTTAGAAGTCTTAAGGCAATGTATCGGTGAAATTTGGTGAAAATTGTGAAAAAAATCCACTTTTAAATTTTTTACGTTCTCATAATGTTTATACCTTGTACTTTATTTTTGAGCTTTGTTTTATTTAAATATCAGCCATTTAAAGCCCTTAGTGGCCATTTAAATGACCCGGTGCAAGTGGGCGTTGCCGCCCATCGACACTATTCTCATGAATATCTTTCGTTTTTCGAAGATTGTGAATTGAACATGCGGGTTGAATGTAAGAAATTTTGTTGCTGTGGGTCTTTATGTTGGCTATTCTGATCGACTATCGATATATCGAGTGGAATTGGCGCTCATTTCAAGGATGGAGCTTGTCCATGTGTTGAATGTAAACAAAGAGTTGTGATCTCACGTTTTGTGTTTATCATTCGTGTTTTAGGCCTACTCTGCTTTTCTGTAATTTCTTAAATGTTACATTTGTAATAAGTGTATTATAAATGATCCATAGTCCCACACAGGTGACACCTTGACAGTCAACCATGGAAGGTCTTTTAAGGAATACTCCACCGGCTGAACCAAGAGTTCAGAGAAGGCAGCATTCGGATACGGTGGGCTGCCACCTGAAAGATACCGTGAAGTCGGAGGCACGGAAATACCCCAGTACTACATACACGAATGAGACAAAATCAAGAATCAAACCAAAGCAGATAACATACTTCTCTACACACAACATAAACTCACTCATGCAAACAGGTAAACTAAAAGTGATCACCGACATAATGGACCAACACAAAATACTTATCATGGGATTACAGGAAATTAGAAACACTGACCAGGATGCCTTGGAATCTCAAGGGTACAGACTTTATAAAGGTATACCCGGGAAGAGAGTGATGAAGAATGTCCCACAATTTGGAACAGGATTTTTGGTCAGCCTTAAAATAATAAACTCAGTTCAAGAATTCAGATCACAGTCTCCACGACTCTCAACGCTCACCTTAAAGGCATCTAATAAAATCTATACTATAATAAATGCCCATGCTCCCACTAATGATAAAAACAACTCCTCAAAAGACCAGGAGGAAACAGGAGAATTTTGGGACCTATTGGACCAGACCATAGATAACATCCCCAAACACCATATAAAATTATTAATAGGTGACTTCAACGCTCAACTAGGCAGAGAAAGAAAATACCGTGACATCATCGGAAAATGGCCAGTACACAAGAAAACAAATAAAAATGGAGAGAGACTAGTTGACCTGTGTAGAAACCATAATTTAATCTCAAAATCTACATGTTTTAAGAGGAAACCTCAAAAACTCAAAACATGGAAACACCCTGACTACACTAAAGGAGAATGGCAACTGGACCACGTCTGCATGGACAAATACCACCACAAAGAGATCTATAACGTCAAAGTCCTCCGAGGAATAGACACAGGTTCAGATCACTACGTAGTTAAAATTAAAATTAAACTCACTCCCCAGAGGAGACAACAAAAGCAAGCCCTTAAAACTAAAAGAAAAATAGATCCTACCCAGCTAATCAACAACAAAAATTACCAGAAAGCAACTGAAAAAATAAAAATCACAGACAAACTTGAAGACTTAGTACACAACCTTAAACAAATTGCAGAAGACCTAGCTCCAATTAAACCACGTAAAAAACACCAATGGTGGAACAGTGAATGTGATGAAACAGTGGAGAAAAGACATCAGGCATGGCTATTACATCAGTCCCAAAAGACAGAAATATCCTATCAAAAGCTAGTACAACAGAGAAAAGAAACTACCCAAGTCTTAAGAAGAATAAAAAGACAACATCATAAGGACACCCTGCAGTTAATTGAAGAACAGTTCAGTAAAACTAAATCAAGGGACTACTACAAAACCTTCAGAAAGCAGCTCCAAAAATATGAACCCCCGACCCTACTGATGAAGGATGAAGATGGTAAGCTGGCCCATAACAATAAAGACAATGCAGAAATTCTGGCTAAACATTTCAACAAGCTTTTAAATTGTGAGGAACCTACAGAACTCCTTCATTTGGACACCAACACCCCGATAAAATCATCACCAGAAAACATCAATCCCCCCACAATAAAGGAAGTCTACCAAGCTCTGAATAAATTAAAAAACTACAAAGCGCCAGGAGAAGATCAGACCTTTGCGGAAATCTGGAAATATGCAGGAAGCTCAGCAAAAGTTGCCCTCCATCAACAACTTGTCTCTATCTGGATTAAAGAAGAACTACCAGAACACTGGACAACAGCCCTCATTCATCCTCTGCACAAAAAAGGGGACAAAACCGACCCTAATAACTACAGGGGAATCTCGCTCCTAGACATAACATACAAAATATTTTCAATAATCATCCTTAATAGGATAAGTTTACAACTTGAGAAAGAACTAGGAGAATATCAAGGAGGTTTCAGACCCTGGAGGAGCTGTCCTGATCAGATCATGAGTCTTAAGTTGATAATGGACTATAACAGGAGAAGAAACAGAGATATGATAACATTTGTAGATTTCAAGAAAGCTTATGATTGCATCCATAGAGAATCTCTGTTTAAAATTTTAAGACACCTTGGACTACACCCCAAATTAATAAACATGATAAAATTGACTCTCACCAATACCAAGTCAAAAGTGAAGTTTAGGGGTGAAACATCAGAGACATTTGAAATTAAAACTGGACTACGGCAGGGAGATGGGCTCTCACCACTATTATTTAACTGTGCTCTAGAAATGGTAATGAGGGAATGGTTTAGAAAATGTCCCCCCAAAATAAAGATTGGCCGAAAAATCAAAACAAATTGCCTGGGTTTTGCTGACGATTTAGCATTACTAGCAGTGGACATAAAAGAAGCAAAAACCCAGATATCAGAACTTCAAAACATTGCAAATAAAATTGGCCTCAAAATATCATTTTAAAAAACAGAAGTTGTGCCCCAAAAACCAACACAGCTAAAAGAAGTCACCATAAATGGTAATAAAATCAAAATAGTAACTCAGTTTAAATATCTTGGAGAAGTAATAACACATAACTTAAATGAAAAAATCTCAATCCAAGTAAGAACAAATAGATTAGCTAAAGCACAAAAATTAACATGGGATATCTACAAAAAGAAATGTCTATCAATAAATACAAAAATAAAACACTACAACACAGTTATAAAACCGGAAGCTACATATGCAGCAGAAACACTCTTTTACCTGAATAAACAATCAAAGACTGACAGACTTCAGAAAATTGAAAGGAGGATTGGAAGAACCTGTATCAACAAAAAATATCAGAAAGATGGACAGTGGCGGTTAATACCTAACAAAGTCGTGTACAAAGAGCTAGAACCCATTACAGATACTATGCGTAAGAGGAGACTGGGATTCTTTGGACATATCATGAGGATGCAGGACTCGAGACTTCTGAAACAACTAGTACAACACAATCTCGTCTCAAAAAATACCACAACAGGATGTAAATGGATCAGAGAAGTAAGAGAGGATCTGAAGGAAATAGGCCTTACAACAGAAGACACCAAAAATAAGATAAAATTGAATACAAAACTCAAGAATACAAACCTCCGCTTTACCCTTACACAAAACAAACCAACAACACGCACATTTTCAACTGAGGAAAGGGCACGAAGATCAGAGCGTCTGAAGAAGTACTGGGAGAACCGCAAAGCCCGAACAATCCCTTCAAAGAGACCTGAACGACGGACTGACTAAAGTGATCCTATGTGGTCATAAAAGAAGAAGAAGAAGAAGAAGAAGAAGAAGAAGAAGAAGAAGAAGAAGAAGAAGAAGAAATGATCCATAAACAATAACAGTATCTACTTAGTGCAAGCAGCTTAGTTTTTGAGGTTGGGATTTGTGAGGTTGTGTTATTATCAGTGTACATAATGGGCAGAAGAATTGAGACTTGTCGTCGCTGGAAGAAACGACCTAGTAAAGTGTTGGATAAAGTGAAACAATGACATTTCTAACAGGAATAAGAATGTAAGTACTATTTTACAAGATCAAGTAGGGGAAGTTAAAATCCCCACACCTAATATTGTGCCCGGGGAATGCATAATGTACTGTAATTTGGGCTAAGTATCCGAAGGAAGTGTTTGTCACATAAAGAACTGGAGATTGCTGTAAAATCAGCAATTGCTGAATTCAACATTGGTTGTGAAGCAAGTGAGAAACTAAAAGCTAGTGTTAGAGGTGTTAAAGTTAGCAGCTCAGGACAGAAAATTAGTGTAGCCTAATGGGGGACAAGCATAGAATTTACCACAGTGGAGTGTCTGGGCGACAAGGGTTCAAAACAGCCCGAAGGAAACTAAAACTCTCAAAACTGCTAGTGAGGCCAGGAAGAAGGCAGCAGAGGGTCCAACATATGGTGCTGGGGAGTTTTAAGTCAACTAGATTCAAGTACTGGACTATTGTTCATCTCTAAAATTTCAATCTCTTTTTCCTCAGAATTTATTTTCCAGCACTTTTCGAGATTCAAAATGCTCCTCATGCCACAGTTTTCAATCAATCTACTTGAAACTTTTAGGATAGTTTCAGATACAACATAACAAACTGATGTGCAAATTTTAAAATACATGCAATAGTTCAGTGGCAATCTAGTTTTTTCATCATGATAATCATAAAATATATTTTAAAAGTTAACCCTATGTGAAATAATTTGTTCCTTTCAGTGTAATTAAAATTTGTCAAAACCCACACATCACTTCTTTTATATTGGTCTTTTAAAACCAAGATTAAATTTTACGCCAGATCTCTTGAGCCGTTTGGCACGAGGAGCATTTTATAAATACATCGAAAATTGTTAAAAATATTGATAAATTTATGAATATCTCAAAAACTGTTATTGATAGAAACTTGAAACTTTGTATATTGTATCATGCTGATACTGATATTAAATGATCAAAATTCTAAGGTGATAGGGTGAAAACTGTAGATTTTAGGATTTTCACAGATGCATTGCCTTAAGAGACCTATCCTTATTATAGCCTACTCTTACAGGTATATGTAGTTCCAAAAACATTCCTGTTATTAATATGGCATGGAAGATGTATGGCAGTAGTCCAACATTACACAGTTAATTTTGTTTAGAATATAAAGAATACAACTTGTTTTACGTCGCACCAACACAGAACGTCTTATGGTGGTGATGAGATAGGAAAGGCCTAGGAGTGGGACGGAATCAGCCTTAATTAAGGTACAGCCCCTCCATTTGCTAGGGAAACCATGGAAAACCATCTTCAGGGCTGCCGACAGTGGGGTTTGAACCCACTATCTCCCGGATGCAAGCTCACAGCTGCGCGCCCCTAGCTGCATGACCAACTCACCCAGTACTGAATATTCATCAAGTGGGTCTGGAGTAAGGGAACATCTTTTGTTACATGATTAATGAAAAGTCAGTTGTAAGTCATATTTGTTCATTTGTAAAATTGAGATCTCTGGTTGATTGTTTTTATTATTTTTTATAAGTTTTTACAGCAGTGCTGCTATGTCCTTTATGGTGTAGGAGATTAGTTTTAGGATATATATATCAGAATTGGGACAGAGATTTTGGGGGTTTATGGGACATGCAAAGCAAAGTTATCTCCGTACAGGCCATGAAGGCCCTTGGATGGGTGGAAGGTAAATGCTTCCACCATACGTAAGCTTAGAACTTTGTGGGGTTAGAGTGGTTAGCTCTACACCTGCCTGCCTTTACCCCCAGTAATTAACCTCCTACTCATTTTCATAGCCAAATGTACCTACTGATGGATATTAACACAGTCGTCATTGGAACTTTGAGCTACTTTTTGGTATGATAAGCAACCTATAATAGCATACAATAGAAAAATGCTGTCATTACTGTCAATGTTTTCACAATTTAGAGAATAAACTCATTTACGTAAATTGGTGTGTATCGCTTATTTTCTGTCTAATCCTGAATTCTGCATTCTTCATTGCATTTAGCATTCTATATCATACAGTAGTTTTCATCTTGTTTACAGATCTCCAGTAGTTTATTTTTTTTATCAAGAAGTAAACACATTTGAATCACATATATACTTAATTTCAAGGTTGTTTAAATATATGTTCCAAATTAAATCTGAAACTGAATTGATCAAATAACAAAGAAGGTATATTTTCTTAAGCAGGTTCATGTAGTGGTTTATTGTCATCAGTCAAGTATCTGTTATTTGCTTTGTTTGAAAATGCTGTTGATATCTGTATTTTAACAACATTCCATACCTTTAAAATATAGGGTGATTTGACCTAGTTTGTAGTGCTGCCTTTAGATGGTCCTCTTTTACCTTGCACAACCAATCCAATCAATCAATACTAATCTGCATTTAGGGCAGTCACCCAGGTGGCAGATTCCCTATCTGTTGTTTTCCTAGCCTTTTCTTAAATGATTTCAAAGAAGTTGGAAATTTATTGAACATTTCCCTTGGTAAGTTATTCCAATTCCTAACTCCCCTTCCTATAAATGAATATTTGTCCCAATTTGTCTTCTTGAATTCAAACTTTATCTTCATATTGTAATCTTTCCTACTTTTAAAGACACCACTCAAACTTATTCGTCTACTAATGTCATTCCACGCCATCTCTCCGCTGACAGCTCGGGGCATACCACTTATATCACAAATATTATAATACTAATAGATCCACCTGTTCAATACAATACAACACAATACAATCCACTATTTCGTGTGGTTAAAATTTATACATAATATATAAAAGACATAGGTACATATTTCACCCTTTTTATGGGCATCATCAGCCTACATCAATCTTAAAATTATTGGACATGGGATCTATTTAATCTTATAAACTACTAGCAAGATACCCGTGCTTCACTACGGTATTATAATGAAATTTATAATTGAATGCTTAATGTTTTATATATAATCCGTCGAAATTCGCGATGTGACTCATTTTCTGAGAGAATCTGCCGAAATTCGTGATCTATTTCGTTTTCTGAGAGATTACGGATAAGTTCCACCAATTTTTCAATCTTTCTTTCCAGCAATCGATTTCATTCTTCCCGGGCTAATTCCAGGTATTCCACTCGGTCAGTTGGGTCCCTAAATTTTTGCCATCTTTTCCTATAAGCATTTTTAATATGGTTCAAATCATTGAGGAGATCCAGCGTGATGTCGTCTTGGGTGCCTTGGCGGTACTGAATCCGCGGCCAGACTGCATTCGTAGTCACTACCCGATCAGGACCCGTTTCTAGCGTGGTCCGCACATTTGGAGGACCGTCCAGAACATTATTATTATTATTATTATTATTATTATTATTATTATTATTATTATTATTATTATTATTATTATTATTATTATTATTATTGTGTGTGATATTAGTCGAATCTACATTATTATTATTATTATTATTATTATTATTATTATTATTATTATTATTATTATTATTATTAATGTTCTGGACCCCACAGCAAGATGCAAGACCGCTAGTGGGTGGTAAATTATATCTGCTGCCATTGTCCTTGCTGAAAATGTGACCAGCACCATCGTCACACGTAGGCAAGTGTGCGAGATTTCTGGCGACACGAATGATATACTTCCATGCATTATTGACCTTAGTATAGAGGTGAACAGTTGCACGGTCAATATCATTCCTATCGTTTATTTCAAATGTGTTTAAATTTTTATTTATATGCCAGGAGAATCTACTGTAATCTAACTTTATGTTCTCCAAAGGAAAAGATGGCTCTTGAAAACAAACCCAGGAAAGATCAGTTTATGATCAGAAAAAGTACATTATGAACAGTAAAAACAATTGGTCTCAACGCATTTTTCACCCCATCACCGTTAAGTTAATTTACCCCCACCCCCCAAAAAAGAAAGCGTGTTTCTTTATGTTTTAGGGAAATTCCAAATACCAATGTTCACGTCTGTTACCTTCAGTTCTGAGATATAAGTATCCCCATAAAAAGAAATCACTTTTTTTTCACTTCCTTTCACACTGCCCTTAAGTGAATTTTCCGGCAAAAAATACTTGTTTCTTTAATAGTAAAGGATCTTCTAAATACCAATTATCCAGACCCCAACATCTTTACTTTTTGAGATATGTGTCCTCATAAAAGGAATTCAACTCCTTTTCACCCTCGCCCCCAAGATGGTTCCCCCCCCCCAAAAAAAACGCTTTTTTCTTTGTTTTTAAAGGAGAACCAAATACAAATTTTCATGTCTGTAACAACTTTATTTTTTTAGATGTAAATATCCTCATACAATTAATTCAATTAATTTTTCAATTGTTTCACCTCCCCCCCTTTATTAGACTTTCTGAGAATACGCGTTTCTTTAATTTTAAAGCAGATTCCCAATTCCAATTTTCACGTCTGCAAAATCTTTCTTTTTTAAGATAATAGTATCCTCATTCAAAAAATTCAATTAATTTTTCAATTTCCCCCCCCCCCCCCTCACTTTAGGTGGATTACCGAAAATAAAAAATACGTGTTTCTTTATTTTCAAAGGAGATCCCAAATACCAATTTTTACATGTGTAAACTTTTAAAGTTTTGAGATATAGATACACTTATTTTAAAATTTCACCCTTCTTTTCACTCTCCCATTAATTGGATTTTTAAAAAAATACCTGTTTCTTTATTATTAAAGGAGATTGCAAATACAAATTTTCAGGTCTGTAATATCTTCAGTTTCTGAGATATAAGTATCCTCATTAATGACATTCAACACCTTCTTCACCCTTTTCCACCCTTCCTATTGGGATTTTCCGAAAACAAAAAATACGTGTTTCTTTACTTTTAAAGGAGATTCTAAATACCAATTTTTACATCTGTAAATTTTAAAGTTTTGAGCTATAGATACTCATTTTAAAAATTCACCCCCCTCTTCACCCTCCCATTAATTGGATTTTCAAAAAACAAAGAAATACGTGTTTCTTTATATTTAAAGGAGAATGCAAATACGAATTTTCAGGTCTGTAATATCTTCAGTTTCTGAGATATAAGTAATCTTCATTAAAGGCATTCAACCCCTTTTTCACCCTTTTTCACCCCTCCTATTTGGATTTTCCAAAAACAAAAGAATATGTGTTTCCTTATTTTTAAAGGAGATTCCAAATACCAATTTTTACATCTGTAAACTTTTAAAGTTTGGAGATATAGATATACTCATTTTAAAATTTCACCCCTTAAGTGATGGAATATCCAAAAATCCTCTCTTAGCGAGCACCTACATTGTACTATGATTGTATCCTCAAAATTTCATTTCATTATGTCCAGTAGTTTTGGCTCGGCGATGATGAGTCAGTCAGTCAGTCAGTCAGGACAAGTTTTTTTATATATATATAGATAGAATAAAATGTTGAACAATGATCTCATAAAATGTTATAGTATAACATCTAAAATGATGACAATGCACAGAATGTATGTTAAAAATACTGTAAATTAACAGTTTTGAAGATTATAATGTGGTTAATCTTGAATATTTGAGTGTTTAAAACCAAAATGGATCCTCTTCTTATACACCATTAGTACTATGATGGCCTTGAGTGTGAAAGCACAATCATCCAAGGGGGATATTTATTCCACACCCATAACATGAGTTCAGGATAGTAAAATCAATGTCAAATATTTAAAATAGAAGTGTGAACGTATCAAGTGTGTTAAAATATATACGGTTTATTTATCAGAAAGTAGTAGAAAAGAGATAGGACTTCTTGTAGGAGGCGTTGCTAGTGTTAAAATGTTGAGGTGTCAAAGTTAGCTGATGTCAATGTTTAGTTATGCTAATACGGTAATCGATCGGATCCGAAAGACAGTCAAGTGGATGTTATTATCCTTGTTGAAATATTTATTCGAAGAAATGATTGAGTTTTTCTCGTACGGTGCGTTTTTAGTACAGCGGACTGTTCCGGCAATGCTAGTGCTAGCGTTATAATCTACAAAACTGTTAATTTACAGTATTTTTAACATAGTTTCTGTGCATTGTCATCATTTTAGATGTTATAGTATAACATTTTATGAGATCTTTGTTCAACATTTTATTCTTTAGTTTATAAGATTAGAAAGGTCCCATATCCAATAATTTTAAGATTGGTATAGGCTGATGATGCCCATAAAAAGGGTGAAACATGTACCTATGACTTTTAAATATTATGCATAAATTTTAACCACATGAAATAGTTGATTGTATTGTATTGTATTGAACAGGTGGATCTATAAGAATTATTATAATATTTGTGATATACATCATCTTCAATACTGAACCAAAATGAGAATAGTTACTTGTAACATACCACTTAGTCGAGCAGCTCGTCTTCTTTCTCCCAAGTCTTCCCAGCCCAAACTTTGCAACATTTTTGTAACGCTACTCTTTTGTCGGAAATCACCCAGAACAAATCGAGCTGCTTTTCTTTGGATTTTTTCCAGTTCTTGAATCGGGTAATCCTGGTGAGGGTTCCATACAATGGAACCATACTCTAGTTGGGGTCTTACCAGAGACTTATATGCCCTCTCCTTTACATCCTTACTACAACCCCTAAACACCCTCATAACCATGTGCAGAGCTCTGTAGCCTTTATTTACAATCCTATTTATGTGATTACCCCAATGAGGATCTTTCCTTATATTAACACCTAGATATTTACAATGATCCCCAAAAGGAACTTTCACCCCATCAACGCAGTAATTAAAACTCAGAGGACTGTGGACTTTTCCTATTTCGGAAATTCACAACCTGACTTTTAACCCCATTTATCATCATACTATTGCATACTGTCCATCTCACATCATTATCGGGATCATGTTGCAGTTGCTCACAATCTTGTAACTTATTTATTACTCTATACAGAATAACATCATCCACAAAAAGCCTTACCTCTGATTCCACTTCTTTACTTATATCAAGAAAGCAATGTTCCAATAATATTGCCTTGAGGAATTCCCCTCTTAATTATTACAGGGTCAGATAAAGCTTCGTCTAGTCTAATTCTCTGAGATCTTATTTTCTAGTCCAATTGCACTCATGTTTGCCAGTAGTCTCCCATGATCCACCCTATCGAATGCTTTAGACAGGTCAATCACAATACAGTCCATTTGACCTGAATCCAAGATATCTACTATATCTTTCTGGAATCTTACAAGTTGAGCTTCAGTGGAATAACCTTTCCTAAAACTGAACTGCCTTCTAACGAACCAGTTATTAATTTCACAAACATGTCTAATATAATCAGAAAGAATGCCTTCCCAAAGCTTACATGCAACGCATGTCAAACTTACTGGCCTGTAATTTTCAGCTTGATGTCTATCACTCTTTCCTTTATACACAGGACCGAGCTCAATAGCTGCAGTCTCTTAAGTTTAAAGAAGGAGGCGCAGCCATATTAGAAGAACTAAGGAGAAATCATCACATAGCCATTGAAGGCATAAAATTCATTAAACCCTTACGCCAGTATCCAGTATTCGGGAGATAGTGGGTTTGAACCCCACTGTCGGCAGCCCTGAAGATCGTTTTCCGTTGTTTCCCATTTTCACACCAGGCAAATGCTGAGGCTGTATCTTAATTAAGGCCACGGCTGCTTCTTTCCCAGTCCTAGCCCTTTCCTGTCCCATTGCGCCATAAGACATATATATGTCGGTGCGACGTAAAGCCAATAGCAAAAAGAAAAATTATACACAGGGGCTACTATAGCAACTCGCCATTCATTTGGTATAGCTCCTTCAAGCAAACAATCAAATAAGTACTTCAGATATGGTACTATATCCCAACCCATTGTCTTTAGTATATCCCTAGAAATCTTACCAATTCCAGCTGCTTTTCTAGTTTTCAACTTTTGTATCTTATTGTAAATGCCATTGTTATAATATGTAAATTTTAATACTTCTCTAGCATTAGTCTCCTCCTCTATCTGGACATTATCCTTGTAACCAACAATCTTTACATACTGCTGACTGAATACTTCTGCCTTTTGAAGATCCTCACATACACACTCCCCTTGTTCATTAATTATTCCTGGAATGTCCTTCTTGGAACCTGTTTCTGCCTTAAAATACCTATTCATACCCTTCCATTTATCACTAAAATTTGTATGACTGCCAGTTATACTTGCCGTCATGTTATCCTTAGCTGCCTTCTTTGCTAGATTCAATTTCCTAGTAAGTTCCTTCAATTTCTCCTTACTTCCACAGGAATTTCTAACTCTATTTCTTTCCAATCTGCACCTCCTTCTTAGTCTCTTTACTTCTCTGTTATAATAAGTCTTTACCATTTCTTACCACCTTTAAAGGTACAAATCTGTTTTCACATTCCTCAACAATTGCTTTAAACCCATCCCAGATTCTGCTTACATTTTTATTTACCGTTTTCCACCGATCATAGTTACTTTTAAAAACTGCCTCCTGCCTGCTTTATCAGACATATGGTACTGCCTAATAGTCCTACTTTAAAGATCTTCCTTTCTAACACATTTATTTTTAACTATGACAAAAACAGCTTCATGATCACTAATACCTTCTATTACTTTGGTTTCTCTATAGAGCTCATCTGGTTTTACCAGCACCACATCAAGGATATTTTCCCCTCTAGTTGGTTCCATCACTTTCTGAATCAGCTGTCCTTCCCATATTAGCTTATTTGCCATTTGTTGGTCATGCTTCTTGTCGATCGCATTTCCTTCCCAATTGATATTTGGTAAATTCAGATCCCCCGCTACAATCGCATTCCTTTCCATGTCGTTTCCCACATAGCTGATTATCTTATCAAATAATTCTGAATTTGTGCAGCGCTACCCTTTCCCAGTCTGTACACTCCAAAGACATCAAGTTGCCTATATCTTTAGAAATGAGCCTTACACCTAGAATTCATGTTTCTCATCTTTAACTTTTTCGTAGCTTACAAATTCTTCTTTCACCAGAATGAATACTCCTCCTCCCACCATTCCTATCCTATCTCTGTGATACACTCTCCAGTTCTGTGAGAAAATTTCTGCATCCATTATATCATTTCTCAGCCATGATTCAACTCCTATTACAATATCTGGTAAATATATATCTATTAAATTACTTGATTCTATTCCTTTCTTTACAATACTTCTACAGTTCCACACTAACATTTTTATGCCATCCCTACTTGACTTCCAGATCTCTGTACCCTTATCACCGCTCCCTAGACAACCCCGTTTCCCTGAATGTACCTCCCTATTACCCTTCCAAACAAATTTTCTAACTTATACGTACCACTACGGTTTAAGTGAAGGCCATCTGAGTGCAGATCCTATCTCCTACCCACCCATTAGGATCTAGAAATTTCACTCCCAGTTTCCCACATGCCCACTCCAATAACAGATGCCTAGATAAGACTTATGGTATTTATGATTTTGAAACTTGAGTTTATTATACACAAATTCAATGTGAGTAGCTGCATACAGTACTTTTCATTAGTATTTTGAATATCAAATGAAGGACCTCAAGCATATATTTAAAATGAGCATATTTTGTTCATTGAATGTTCTGAAGCTTATTATCTAACAGTCTTTGAACTGAGCATTTCTCTGGCATATAAGTCCTAAATCACAGCTTTATTATCACAGTTTTCAGCAATTACTAATTTAATATAGTACGGTAAGCCCTATTTTAAAAAATAATTTTGATTGTTTTCTTTCTCCTTGATACCATCCAACTGAAACTAGCTGTTTTGTCTTGCTATTTAACCTTGTGAGGAAATTTATACTTTCTAAGTTGGTTTTTCCTTTCTGCTTGTCCACCAGCCAACAACTCTAGTACTGACCCAGCCCAATGCTGATTTCCTTCAGAGTTCTTGTGAGATCTGGTGTTTCAGTATGGCTATGCCGTTGACCATTAACTGTTAAAGGAATGTTTAATTAATTGCATCATTATCATGGTAGGCTGTGACCTTTCAGGGCTGTTGCACCATGGGGTTTGTTCTCTTTTTTATCAGTATCATCAAATTATAATTATTTCAAGTTCAAAAATTGTCTAACATCAGATGCCTTGATACATTCATTTTATGTTAATTAGAAATTACATTCAATCCAATGATTTTATAAAGGTAGCAGTTCCCTCATGTTGAAAAGGCATATGGCTTTTAGTGCTGGGAGTGTCCGAGGACAAGTTTGGCTCATCAGATGCAGGTCTTATGATTTGACTCCTGTAGGCGACCTGCGTGTCGTGATGAGGATGAAATGATGATGAAGATGACACATACACCCAGCCCCCGTGTCAGCGAAATTAACCAATTATGGTTAAAATTCCCGACCCTGCCAGGAATCGAACCCCGGGATCCTTGTGACCAAAGGCCAGCGCGCTAACCATTTACCCATGGAGCCAGACTCCCTCATGTTAATAATATTTTATAATATGATTTTTATTAAGATAAATCCTTGCATTTTGGTTAGTTTTAGTTTCTCTTCAGTTAGCAAATCTTAGCTTATGCAGAGTAGTTAGGTAGCTTATGCAGAGTAGGTACAGTAAGGAGCCTTCAGACAATTTTTCATAATGATTTCTGACCTTCATTCATAAGTTATGTAAATATTTTTTTTTGCTAGGGGCTTTACGTCGCACCGACACAGATAGGTCTTATGGCGACGATGGGATAGGAAAGGCCTAGGAGTTGGAAGGAAGCGGCCGTGGCCTTAATTAAGGTTCAGCCCCAGCATTTGCCTGGTGTGAAAATGGGAAACCACGGAAAACCATTTTCAGGGCTGCCGATAGTGGGATTCGAACCTACTATCTCCCGGATGCAAGCTCACAGCCGCGCGCCTCTACACGCACGGCCAACTCGCCCGGTGTAAATAATTTTGAAAACTATTTGCTTCCTATCTTCTATAAATATCATGGTTTTTTTCTTAGTAGGGCCAATGGACCTTAGATGTTAGGCCCCTTTAAATAACAAGCATCATAATTTTTTTAGTGAGACATGAAAGCCGAGTGACATTGTCACTGCCTTCTGTCCAAGACAACTACTCTTCAGATCCCTGCCAATGCACATAGAATTTTAAGAATGAAAAATAAAATCCCCACCGTTAGGATTCCATGTAAATTTTGAGGTCTCGTGGCTATGATTATGATATCAACAGTTGTTTAAAACTACAAGCTTACCGCATTTGCTCATTTGCTTTATTTTTCTACATTGGCTGTTTATTGGGACTCTTGGTTCTAATGTACTAGCTCCTTCTAGTCATTTTAATTGCTTAATGGGTCATTGCTCCGATTCCTTGGAAGGTTCATAGTATGAGAGTTATCTGTGAATTTAAAAGTTTGCTGAATTCATTTTATATCTCCTATCAAAATATGCTGTCAATTTTCATCTTTAATCCATCTGTTTTCATCAGAATGCCCATGTTCTAAAAAAAATCCATTGTAGATGTGCATTCACTGCTTTAATATACAGAAGCAGTCCACTATAGCGAGTACAGCATATAGCGAGAACTCAGTTGTAACTACAGATTTTTCTGTCACTTGAAAATTCCTATATTAAACTTTGTACTATCCTTTGGTTATTGTGAGAACCCAATCACTGAAGCATCTGTTATTACGAGCAATGAAGTATGTTATATTTCCATTATCATTATTTATTCACTCCAACGATTATATTAAATGCAATCATCTTTGACGCAAGTGTGATAAACTCATATAACTTGAAAACAATATTCTCTCACCCATGGGTAAATAATGCAAGTATCAAGCTTGAATTATTATTATTATTATTATTATTATTATTATTATTATTATTATTATTATTATTACATCATATGTACATACGATAAGATCGTGTTGTTTGTGAGGTTATGTCATGAAACGTGTGCTGTACCTAAATATTTATAAGAGTTCAGTTAATGTAAATACCTGTAAATTAATATTATATAATTTATTATTACCTGTATATGATGTGTAATCCTCTACAGAATTGTGAAGCACACTATAACATCCAGAATGGCTCTAGATCAGATAAAGTGATAGTAGAATATTCTATACATTTTAACCACGTTGTTAGGTATTAGAGAATTTACGAGAAGGTATTTTGGTAATGTACCTTTCTAGAAGCTTGGCCAGGCACATATATAAAGAGGTGGTCTTGATGGTAGACGAGTTATTGTTTAGTGGAGTTATGATTTAACAGGAAGTATATTTGTGACCTTGTGTTGTGTTGAACTGACATGCTGTGCCGTCAGCAGTCAACTGTTTCAACTGTGTTTTAAGGTTGCAATCTCTATGTGGCACATACGTAGTGATAGGCAATTGTTAAAATGGCGGCTTGTTGATGTTTACGGAGTGAAGTGTTTTGTTGTGACGGCGGTGATTTAGCTTATGTGAATTTAATTTGTAAATAATTGCAAATAAATCCGTGTACACAAGTTGACAGCATTTTATGTGCTTCATTGTGGATACAACATCTTCAATATAGTTTTCTCACTATGTGCACTGTGAGTGCTCTTGTTGACAATCAAACTGGAAGGTGATGTCGGAGTCGATTAGCAATACTCGCCAACTGGTGTTCTGAAAACACAATTTGAAATGAAAGAGAACATGTTTCCATAATAAACACACCAGAAAGCATGGCTGATAACAGTATTTAACTCATTACGAATAAACGATCGCTTAATTTTATTCTATGTACTGAAATTAAGTGAGAATGTGATACACCTCCAAATATGGTGCAGAGTGAATGACTGGTTTCAGAGGTTAGTTCATTCGGTAAAACCTCATTCGGATGTTCCTGCAGAGGTCAAGGAAAGAGGATGTGTTAAGCGGGAAAACGTACTATTGAAGACAAAAATAAAAAACTATACAATAGTTATCTGGAAACGCTTTGTTTTTTTCTCTACGCCTGCATTTTGCCTCCTGTATGTACAGGTACAGTGAAAGATATAGGCTATCTACAGTTTCCAAAGATGAGATGAGAGTATTAAGTCGTGATAAAGATGAGAAAACAAGTACAAAAACCTTTTCAACTGGGGATTATTAAGTAACAACAGCATAATAAAAGGTGTGTAAAACACCAGACTACAAATATAAAAACATTTGCACTGGGGCTCATAAAAGTATCAGCGCATTATTGTAGATCACACACTCTTTCTAAAACAAATGTCAGCTAAAGCCTCATTTTTTGGACAAGTGAGTTAGAGTAGAACCTCATTTACCTGGATCAACAGGGACCAGGGCCGATCAGAGTTAACGAAAATCTGGGTTATCCAGAGAATCATGGAAAAACGATAAAAACACATGTACATCACCAAAATAATTTTAAATGGAGTTTAAAAATTATCATCGGCACACTTTCACCTAAAAACTCATAAACGGTATGTACTGTAATAGCCTATGTATTTGCACTGTACACAATATAGCTACAAACTAGTCAGTAGTAAAAAAAGAAAAAGAGCAGTGAGCTTCTGCTGTCTCGATAAAATGAAAAATGTTAAAGGTCCACCTTTTCAATACAATGAATATTTATTGATGTGAGTATATATCACATGTAGTTTAAAGAAGATTGGTATTAGTTTCGAGGCTCATTGTACGTCATCATCAGCCAATGAATCAATTGAGCAAAATACAGCTTATCAAACAACAATATAAAACACATGATAGTACTTACAAGAAAAATGTTAAATTATGACTAGTTAAAAAATAAAAAACACATGACAGCAAATAAAATGACAGATTTAAAAGTTAAATTGTAACAAGTTAAAACATTGAAAGCAAAACAGAGAAGGTAATCCAGTTGTTAAGGTATGATACACAAGAAAATAGTCCAGCTTGAGGTGTATAGAACATAAGGTGTATCTTATAAAACACTTGATTGCACATACTAAGACCATCTAAGACCATCTAAAACACATGACAGCACGTATAATGTCACTGTTACGTTTTAATTTGTTACAATTTAACTTTTACATTTGTCATTTTATTTGCTGTCATGTGTCTTTTTATTTTTTAACTGGTCATAATTTAACATTTTTCCTGTACTGCGTGCCGTTTTTCCCATCTGTCCAAACATCCCTGGCTAGCTGTAGAACTTGAATCTCCATGGGGCAACTTCGTTCAAACTCATTGCTTTCTATTGGATGATGGGTCCAGAAATCGGCAAACCACGTTCTCTTTCAGTACAAAACCAGGCAAACAATGCTTCATCCAGAGTTTCTAGTTTAGCAGTTTTTGCTTTACGCCGAGTTTGCAAACTGTCCTTAGAAATCATCTTGAAACAAAAGCCTTCAAAGCGTTTTCTGTTCTGTTTCCAGTCAGATATGGTCAATGTTCCTACTCCAAACTCAGCAGCAATGTTCTTTAACGATTCTCCCTTATCAATTCTTGTCAATGCTTCCATCCTTTTTTCCATAATCACAACAATGTTTTTACATTTTGTCGCCATCGCGGGCAGCGAGCAAATGAAACAGCACAACGATACTGTACCTCAACCATGACGCTAGGAAAACTTGCGAACACTACCGAGATTGCAACCCAACTGAGGAACATTGTTTCTTGGTCAGTGTCAAGTGCGAGATGCGGGTGGGGGAAGGAGAGGGTTGAGTCACCGGTCTGCTGAGTAGCAACAGCATGTGGGGTGAGTGCAATGAACTCGCCCGCTGGCAAGAGAATTTGAGTAATGTACTTACTGAGAATAGCAATTTATCGTCTGTAAAACAAGTCTTCATTTACTACACTAAACAACATACTTTCTGTTTCAAAACTGGTCCAGGTCAACAAGGTTTTACTGTATTAAAGATATTTTCTGGTCGCACTCTTTGGCCATGAATTATTTGGAGGTTAAACTCGGCCATGTACGAGAGAATGACTGACAATCATCTTCAATACAAGAACACTTCAATCGACTAGAGTCGAAACTCAAAGGTGCGAGTTTCAACATATGCACCTGGCCACTCTCTCACCACCGTTGAAAGTGCAGATGCCTGTCCACTTCCTGGATTTTAAATTTGTCTTCATTTCGTCCTTTTTAGTATCCATAACACAAGACAAATATGTATCACATTAACCAACTTCACAAGATTATGTTCCTGATTACTACATAGACTGTCACGCGACAAATATTTGCAGCCCTTCACTGTATCACTTAACACAGAATAAATTTCCAACTTCTGGATGAATTGTGAAACACAAGCACAAACAGGCTTACTGGGTTATTCAGCAATATCGATGAAAACCAGAGAGTAAAATTGAACTTTCTTGAGACGAACAGCTTTCTTCTTGAAGGTGTAATTTACCCTGTAAAGTTCAGGAATTCAAGGCTATTTCCTGTTTTAGCACAAATTTTTCCGACCTGCCACCTGTGTGGCAAGGGCTGTAATCTGCGTTGGAAATCACATTCTTTTCACAAGGGATGACAGAGAACATTTTCAGGGCTAGGAGAAATGTGATCATACTAGTCAGTAATAGTGAAAATTTGTGATGCAATAAATGATTGATAATTTATGTTTGTTCAGTCAAGTTGCTCGTCTACACAGATAAGGATACCAACTCCCAGATCAACTCAAGAACATTGGCTGCTGTAGGAACAACGAAATAGTTCGGCATCAACCACAGCAGTTTTGATGTGTCATTTAGTTTCAAGTTTGGATATGTTGTTTGAACCTCATCAATGTTTTAAATTAAGACTGTAAATTGTGTCATACCAGAGTGTTTATATTATTATTGGTTATATGTGTGCTTATGTCTTTCAATTTGAGCGTGGCTGAAGATGACCCAATACATATGGGATCGAAACTAGCCCCAGTTTTATAAGACAATATACATTCTAATGGTATTGAATAGGTGGACCCTTCCTACCCTTTGATAGTGATCAATTGTCAATACGGACCATAATGAAATTCATAACTTATCAAATGTAAGAACATGCAGGAATCACATTTTAAAAAGAGGGAAAATGGAAAGTCTTTTTATGGCATAGGTGGAATAGAAATTAGAAAGATGAAAGTGAGGAGTGTTGTGTGAATAGATGAAGTTCCAGAAGAAAACGTAAAGGGCAGCTGGATGTTTCATATTACAGTGGGCATACAAACTGTCAATAGTGAAGAAAAACAGGTATTGGAAGATTCAAGAAAGGGAATTATAGTACCTAACTTCAAGAAGGAGGTAAAAGTTTATACAAATTATAGAGGAATCACAATTGTACCGCACATTACCAAAATTATGCAGAGAAGTAAGACAGTTTAGAGAAGAGATGGAAATGCTACAACTAAAAGAACAGCTTGATTTCAGAAGGGCAAGTAGACCTTCATAGAGTTCGAAAGGGCACATTGTAGTGTACCCAGCATAGAAGTTTGGAATAATATGTTACAGAAAGTTACTGAGAAAGTTCCTTCAAAAATAACATAAAAGTAAATTATTTTAAATGTTGCACCTGCAGTCTGTCATAATGCAAGTATGTAAGGCAGGATGGTTAGATATTAGAACTGGGCTGAAACAAGGAAGTGTAGCCAGGCTGGGTGGCTCAGACAGTTGAGGTTGAGGTGCTGGCCTTCTGACCCCAACTTGGCAGGTTCGATCCTGGCTCAGTCCGGTGGTATTGAAAGGTGTTTAAATACGTCAGCTCCATGTCAGTAGATTTACTGGTACATAAAAGAACTCCTGTGGGACTAAATTCCAGCACCTTGGCGTCTCCGAAAACCATAAAAGTAGTTGGCGGGACGTAAAGCCAATAACTATTATTATTAGGAAGTGTACTGTCACCTTGGCTACGTATATATAATTGTGATGTGTGATATAATGGTGGAAGGAAAGGAAGAGCCTATAGGAAGGCTAGAGAATGGGGATTAAGAATTACTGTGGAGAAAGACGAGACAGGGGTGAGAATGAGAGGAAGGAGAGAAGTAGAAATTAGGGATTAAAATATTGAGGCTATGGAGAATTTAGGAAGAGAATTAATGAAGAATTCATGTCTTGACATGGAAATAATCAGGAAGATACACATTATGAATGTTTTCTATCACAGAATTCTCAAGCTACTATGGATGAACAAAAACAAAAGAAAACTATAGAATTAATGTATAAGGCATATTGCCTACCTTTCAAGGGGTATGCAACCGAGAACTGGTAAGTGACAGAAAGGATAACTTTGAATACAATCAGTAGAAATAGAATTTCTGAGAAGTATTATAACAGAATGAATTTATTTATGTATTTATCATTTGGCTAATATCACATCAAAACAATTAAACTAACAATCAAAGGGAAAAGGAAAATCTAGTTTCATAACTAATGCTAGAGATATTTACAATGGAGCTTCATTTTGTACAGAAAGTGATCACGGACTCTCTAAATTTTGAATGCAGCCAGTTTCTCTCATAGTTACCATCAGAAGCTCAGCTGGCTCATCAGGAATGAATCTGAGGGGTCATTTTTGAACTATATGCTGCAATGTTTTCTTTTCTGCTCCACAATTGTATCTTGCAGAGGATGTTCTGCTCTATTTATGCAAAGAGTGAGTACGTAGCCACAATTGGACCTTTTCTTATTGGGAGCAGACCGGGTTCTATGGTTTAAATCAAATCCTGGTGGTGTGGTCACGATGCAGGGCATTTTAAGCTGTTCAGGTGTAGCATAGGTTTGCCATATTTCCTTCCATCATTTGTGTTAAATCCATGTTTTACGAGTTCACTGGCAGTTCTGAGAGGAGGGTGACAGGAAGGAAGCCTGTTTCTGTTGACAGAAGGAATGTCATCGTGGATATTTACATGTCTACATTTAACCTTATACTCCCGAACATGCATGCTTTATCGCCATGATACGGTGGAGCTATGTGCCTAGAATAGGTAACCAGAAAATTGAGTAGGTCTAATTGTTCCTGTTATAATGCATGTAGTTTGATTCAACTAAGTGTCAACAAGTCTTACGTGTGCTCTGTTCAACCAGACTACAGCACGGTACTCTGCCACAGGGTAAACCAAACCATGCACTTAAATCCTGAGTTTTGAAGCTGAGGAATCCCATGTTGTACTGCAGAGTTTCTGAGATATGTTGTTTTCACTAGATGTTGTTTGTAGCTGAGAGTTGCTCACATCTGCAGGTTTTACATCTTCATCGCCCTGAACGTGTCCCCTGGGTGGTGCTAAACGTGCAAAAATACTATTGTGACAGAAAGCAAGTGAAGAAAGAATGAGAAATGTAGACACACAGAAATAATTAAAGGTGGAAAAATTGAGTGATTAAAAAGGGAGAAATAGAAAATTCGAAAGTGTTAAATCCATGAACAAAGAAAGAATATCAAAGCAAACTGTGAAATTAAAAATGAAAGGAAGGAGAAGCCAAGGAAGATCCAAATTATGATAGCTCTGGTTCAGAACAGTATAAGACAAGACCTGGACTGGAACACGGTGATGGATGAAAAGTGGTGGGAAAATAGTGTATAATGGAGAGGAACCATATTTACCCCAGTCTGTATGGATCTGGATTGGGGGATGTGATGGTGATGTTGAAATGTAGTGTGACCTTTGAATAGTAGAATCTCCAAGCAAGTGGCTGGGCGGTTTGGATCACATAGCTGTCAGCTTGCATTTAGGAGATAGTGGGTTCAAACCCCGCTGTTGACAGCCCTGAAGATGTTTTCCATGGTTTCCCATTTTCACACCAGGCAAATGCTGGGGTTGCACCTTAATCAAGGCCACAGTTGATTCCTTGCTGCTCCTAGCCCTTTCCTGTCCCATAGTTGTCATAAAACCTATCTGTGTCGGTGTAACTTGAAGCAAGTTGTAAACAAAATTTGAACACTAGAATCAATGTGTTTAATTGAGACTAAGCATTATATGCTACCAAAATTGTAACTACCAAGTGTCTTGGTATGATATTCCATTATGAATATTACTATGTGTCAGCATATTTTATCTCTCTTTGATTGTAATAGGCGGTAATCATTTGAAACATCAGCTAAATGTCTGGCTTCGTGGATGAATGGTCAGCATCTAGGCCTTTAGTTCAGAGGACCCTGAATTCGATTCCTGGTCGGATTGGGTATTTTGACTGCGTTGTGTTCATTCCTCATTCTTCATGTACATACAACACACTACACTAAACCAACCACCACAGAAGTTTACATCCCTCCACCGAGGGTTGGCATCAGAAAGAGCCTCCAGCCATAAAACAGGACCAAGTCCACATATTCAACATCTGGATGTGAGGAGGAGGAGGAGGAGGAGAAGGAGAAGAATTTTTAAAACAATGTTGTTCATTTTACCATTTTTGGAGACGCCAAGGTGGTGGAATTTTGTCTCGCAGGAGTTCTTTAATGTGCCAGTAAATCTACCGATACGAGGCTGATGTATTTGAACACCTTCAAATACCACCGTACTGAGCCAGAATCGATCCTGCCAAGTTGGGCTCAGAAGGCCAGCGGTCTACCATCTGAGCTACTCAGCCTGGCAAGAAGAAGAAGAAGAATATATTCTGATTTATGTCGGGTTATTTGAAGATTTTCAGTGGGAAGAATTTTACTGTTTATAAGACGTTTATGAAAGTTATTAATTATAATTGACTTCGTTTACATTTACTTGAAGTAGATGAGAATGCTCCATTCTAGTATTATAGTTTCTCATTCTAAATTTATGAAACCTGCATGTCACTTGTTGCATTTTTTTTCAAACCTGCATGCATAATGTGATTGCAGAATATGATCATGCTTTCTGAAGAATTTTCCTTGAATGTAAGTTGGATATTTATTCAAATATTGAAGCATGTAATGAAAGACTGAAACAACTAAAGTATATGGCATTATGATGAAATTGTTCCTCTTCTAATTAGCCTCTCCCACTGCATCCTGACTAAGTTGTTGCATATGTTATTAGTTATTATTGCTTAGGGAAATGTTGCACCTTACATGGGTTGTTTTGTACCTTTTGCTTCAAAATGATATGTTTTGTTTTAATGGAGAGTTGTGTGTTCATAGTGGAATTGTGATTTTTTCAAAAGGTGCTTGTTTTCTCCATTAAAATAAATGTGGAATATTTCAGAATTTGTAATTACTTCTTTCATCTTAAGTAAATAAGTTACATACTGTATTTCAATGTTCACCTTCACAGCCGAGTGGTTAAATCTCCTTTCACAATTGGAGAAGTAAGATGTAGTTATACCCCACCAGCACTGCCAGGAGCTCTCCTTAATGAGTTTTTGTTTTGTTTTTCCCTCTATGCACCCCATAAGAAAATGATGTAGGACAGTCCACACGATCCTACTCTTAAATAATGTAATGGATGGAGAATTACAGCTTGATTAATGGCATTGTTGGATACATGGCCACTAGTTGCCTTTTGATGTTTCCTACAAAAACTTGTCATTGAGTCAGGGTTCACAGGGCATGTTGTGCAGTGTTAGTAGTAATGCCCAGGGTCTATAATTGGCTTTGGTCATTCCTAGAATGCTGCAGTGTTCCTGTGTAAGTTCATTAATGCCATTTACTCACTGTTAGTTGTACGTAATTCTCTTATGTTACTTAAATTATACCCATATTTTTTATCATATAAGAAGTGTAAGTTGCTGAATTTAATATATTTTGATCCTATTTTAGGATAAGAGGTTTTTTTGCAATAAAATAAAGGAAATTGTAGGTTTAAAAGATGATTTCTTTAGATGCATATTGTTATAAATACACTGCCCTCCAAGAAAGCATAACACGTAATATTTAAAAAATAATCTCAGTATAAGGTGGCAAAATAGATTTTTATCTTCAAAACATCATTACTGAATAAAAGAAAGAATCTTTCCATACCTATTCCAAAGACAACAGTGCTGAAAACATTTCAATTTAAGAAGATCGGGTTTTTAAAATTAAAAGAAGCAGAATCTGACCGATTTTCTCACTAGCAAAATGATTGATTTAAATTACTTCAGTTTAAAGAAATTTATTAGAAACTTGTTGGATGTTGATTGCATGATAAATAGGAGGTAGTGTGCCATCACCGGCTGCAATTAATGCCGCGAATATTCTGAGCATGATCCTGGTCAAGCCCTGGATGTCCTCTTGTGGTACGTTCTCCTATTCTTCTTTCACTGCTACCTTTAGTACAGCCTGGCTGTTGAAACTTTTGGTGCCGAAGGCGACAACCAGTCATGTCCCACGTACGCGATAGGGTTGGGGCCTGGACTCTTGGCTGGCCAGTCCAGAGTGGAAATGTTGACCTCCGGAAGAAACTCTGTGACACACTGAGCAGCATGAGGTCTTCCTTTATCGTGCAAAAGCATTAAATTTTTGTCAAAAATGAATGCAAATGACATTAGGTCATTAATGGGAATCTCCTCAATGTACCTGTGTACTGTGAGGGAAGCCAGTGTCAATCGGTGAAGTTACAGAACCCCATGCAGTCACAGAACCTCATCCAAGTGGTGTAATCTCGGTAAAGGTACAGGGGTAAAAGCGTCCTCCGCTTTTCTGCACACCCTGTCTCTTCCATCAGGTGACCTCCGGTTGTACATGGATTTGTCACAGAAGAGTATGTGTTCCCAGTGATTCTCAGTCCAATGTTCAAACATCTGCATAAAATGAAGACTGTCTCTTAGGTTTTGTGGCAGAAGTGCTGGTCCTGTAGTTGTTTTTCAGAAGCAAAATTTGCATCATGGAGCCTCCGTCTATGTCCTCACTCACAGCTACAGTGGGCACCTGCATCAGACTACTTCGAGCCTCAACCACTGTAAGATGTCTGTTCCTCAACACTTGTAGCCTCAACAAGCAATCATGCAAGATGGAAGTGTACCTAGAATGGCATGAGCCAGGCTTTTTATGGTAGATATAATGATTTTGAAAACATTTCTCAGCCTGATGAACACTTGTAGAAGACATATTCAAAACCTCTGCTACATAGCAGTAGCTATGGCCATCATTCACCAAAGCTGCTGCTTTTGCATGTTGATGAGTTGTTTATAGCTTAGAAACCCCTTAGGTAATGCTCAGATATTGATCATTCATCATCGAAGGTATAAGAGCGACTACAATGTTGAAATAATGGATTTTAAAATTGACGCAATATTAGTAAGAAATCTGTGGAAGCAACTTGCCATTGTTTGATTGGGTTACAATAATGCATCAAGAAGCTCTCTGTTGTTATTCATTGCTGATTCTCCTTCAGTATGTTCATAGAACACTAGCCAGTCAATAAATATTGGAATAAGTATGGTAATCACATTCAATGCAGAATTTAATCAAGCTTTCTACCAAAATATCATGTGTTACGCTTTCTTTGGAGGGCAGTGCATATTGTGTACATTTGCAGCAAATGTAGGATTGTAGGTTAACCAATGCAACCTATTAAACATTTCTGCAGTCATTCGACGATACCTCCTGAAAAAAAAGATTTGTGACTACCATCGTAAAACTCGGCCTTCATCATCTGCACAGTGCAAGAGACTGTTAGTGATACCAGACACTGTTTTTCAGCACAGATTTATCATAGCTTTTAATGTATGTGGCTGATGACCTAGATGTTAGGCCCCTTTAAACAACAAGCTGCTTTTAATGTGATACTATACAAATTGTACAGAGCTTTTTTCTCTCATATAAGACTTCTTGTTCCTATGTTTATGCCTAGTTATTAACTTTAATACTGTGTTTACAGATGAAAACAATTTGGAGCAATTTGAACCTTCACTGCAATACAATTACTTCCCAGAGAAAGGTAGTTGTAAATACAATGCTACTGCATGTGTGTGTGTGTGTGTGTGTAAAAAAAAAAAGGGAGAAAAAATTCTTGGTGTATCTTGTTTGTTACTTTGCTGTAGCATAAAGTTAGGTGGGACGTATTGGGTAATGTGTTGTGATGTATGGCAGTGTCATGTGTAGCTTTTTAAAGAGTGCTGGAATGAAGTATTTATTGTTGTATTGGTATTTTGGTTTGATACCGCATGAATGTATGTTTGTGAATTTTCTGCATTGTTATATTGCGTATTAGTTACATTGTTTGTCATTTATACTTTGAATGATTCAAGAAATGAAACTTTAAAGTACTCTGCTTATTCTGAACAAAATTAGAAAGTTGTCCTTCATGTATGTGCATGTTTCTGGACATGTGCAATGACATTGTCACTCTTACCATTGATCCACTGTAATTTCCAGTAATTTAAGTAACTTCAGAAGCTCATGGATACTTCTTTTGAGCACGCTTTTCCGCTGCATACCTATTCTCCCTCCATGGTTTGGAGAGTATTTGAATTTTACTCTGACCTTCTGTTTGAAGCATCACCTATTTACAGTCAGCTATGTTTCATGGAAGGATGTAAACAAAACATTTAAAATTAAATTCATTCACTTTACTAACACTTCATTCTGATGTGTGAGCACATAATGAGTTCAGGTAAATAAATATCTTACATCTAGATTTTATTATATGAATGCAGCTTTTCTGGGTGGTCAGTGTGATTAATCAAAAAGTTCAATTATTTTTAGTAAAAGAACTATTGCAATACAATTTGAGAGAGGCATGGGTTAAAAACTCCCTTTTGGCCGTCCTGGAGGTGATTTCCCATTTTAAGTCAAGGTGAATGCTAAAATGACACCAAATATATAGGCCATACACATTATCAGATTAAATTACATTAGCTAATGCCTCTTATACCCAGAGTGATTAAGCAAAATGAAATTTTGCACTAGTCAAATTGACCAATACTGTATAAATACAGGGTGTATCTTAATTGTACCTACAAAAAATCAAGATGCTCTTCATGTTATGTAAAGAATGGTGGCGCAGTCAGATTGACAGGGGAAATTTTTCTTTTTGAGAAAATGAGGTTACTTTATTACTTACGGGCACGTGATTAAAATTGTCGAACTCACCACATTTGTTCTGCCAGAGCACATATCGCTGCCTACTGCTGAGCTGCAGAGGAAAGGGAAGCAGGGTGTACGATAGGCAGAAACAAAGATGGTGCTCTGTGCAAATGCATAAGTTTTTCATTTGTTTTTGCGCAGTCACTTCGCAGCCCCAGTAGGCAGTATACAGCCCTTTTTTGTTCACATTAGCTACTAAGTTTGCAGTATAAATTGGTGAGAATGGTTCCTTTTTGGTACCCAATGAAGAAATGACCGATAAGCACCTAACCTATGCTGCAGAAAATTGCAACGGGAGAGAAGCCGCAATGATTTATGGTGCCCAGCATCCTAATCGCCGTCATCCTCCTCATTCAACCTTTGTGTCTGTTGGCTTCCTGTGCGAAGGAGGGCGGAAGAAACCGCTCATGTGACAATAGTGTGCAAATTTCAGCACCGGTTTAGTGTCAGTATGTGGACTGGTAATGTTGGCGACTACTTACTTGGGCCACATATCCTTTCTCCTCGCCTGAACAGTGAGGAATGCTACCGTTTCTTGGCAGAATCACTGCCTGGATTATTGGAAGATGTTCCTTTGGGTATTCAGCAGCGAATGTGTGGTGAATGGTGAGGAATGCTACCATTTCTCGGTAGAATCACTGTCTGAATTATTGGAAGATGTTCCATTGAGTATTCGGCACCACCATGACACAACCACATTTTGCTCGCGGTGTCACGCACCACGTAATTATTATTGTTATCCAACAATACTCTGTGCGCGTTGAACGGAGCATTCTCTGTCTATCATACATCCCACTTCCCTTCCCTTCCCTTCCCTTCCCTTCCCTTCCCTTCCCTTCCCTTCCCTCCTCTGCAACACAGCAGCGGAGAGCAATTTGCACTCTGGTAGAGCAAATACAGCGAGTTTGTCAATTTGAATCACATGCCTGGAAGTAACAAAGTAACCTTATTTTCTCAAAAAGAAAAGTTTTCTCCGCCAATCTGATTGCGCCATAGTTTATTATATAACACGAAGAACATCCCTGGTTTTATTGTCAGTATAATTAGGTACACACTGTATACAACCAGATACTTATACTTCACTTCCGGTATACTAAATTAGATTAGAGAAAGTGAGTAAAACTTGTTTCTCACTATTCAGGCAAGGAGGAAGGACATGCAGCCCAAGTAAATAATCACCACACATTCCCTGCTGAATACCCAAAGGAACTTTTTCCAATAATCCAGACAGTGATTCTGCCAAGAAACGGTAGCATTCCTCACTGTTCAGGTGAGGAGAAAGAAACAACAGTCTCCAAGGTTTAAAATACAGTCACAAAAACCGATTGTGATAGTATTATTAACTTATTACCTTTGTAATCATTAGTGGAAGTTCTGAAGTTCATTACCAAGATTTGCTCAAGATTAATTGAATATTGCACTTGTTTCTTGTAAATCACCCTGTATATGTTGATACATTCCTTTCCGTATTTTGATTTTGTTTATTCCTAGATTTTGTCCTTTAGCATTGTGTTTGAACAAAACAGTATTTATCACCATGCTTATTATAGTGAAACATATTCTGCCTCTCTGGACTCTGCCCTGTTGTATCAGTAACATTCTTTCTACTTCTGGTCAATTCCAGTAAATGTTCCTTGTTTCACAGTAGTACTTGACCTATTCCTGGGACTAGGATTTTGAAATAACATTACCTTACTATTTTTATGGAAACAAATAGATCTCTGATGGCATGTGCCTTTCTTCTTATCCTAAATCTGAAAAAGATCCTGATTGATCAAAATTTTGTTGACGAAGATGGCAATTACACATAATAAACTTCATGCTTTGAGCCTGTATACATACATACATACATACATACATACATACATACATACATACATACATACATACATACATACATACATTATCATTATAGATGGTTATGCCTTTCAGCGTTCAGTCTGCAAGCCTCTGTGAATTTACTAAATGTCGCCACAATCCTTGATTTGCAACTAGTGTTGTGGCCTCATTTAGTTCTATACCTCTTATCTTTAAATCGTTAGAAACCGAGTCTAACCATCGTCGTCTTGGTCTCCCTCTACTTCTCTTACCCTCCATAGCAGAGTCCATTATTCTCCTAGGTAACCTATCCTCATCCATTCGCCTCACATGACCCCACCACCGAAGCCGGTTTATGCATACAGCTTCATCCATCGAGTTCATTCCTAAATTAGTCTTTATCTCCTCATTCCGAGTACCCACCTGTCATTGTTCCCACCTGTTTGTACCAGCAATCATTCTTGCTACTTTCATGTCTGTTACTTCTAACTTATGAATAAGATATCCTGAGTCCACCCAGCTTTCGCTCCCGTAAAGCAATGTTGGTCTGAAAACAGACCGATGTAAAGATAGTTTCGTCTGGGAGCTGACTTCCTTCTTACAGAATACTGCTGATCGCAACTGCGAGCTCACTGCATTAGCTTTACTACACCGTGATTCAATCTCACTTACTATATTACCATCCTGGGAGAACACACAACCTAAATACTTGAAATTATCGACCTGTTCTAGCTTTGCATCACCAATCTGACATTCAATTCTGTTGAATTTCTTACCTACTGACATCAATTTAGTCTTCGAGAGGCTAATTTTCATACCATACTCATTGCACCTATTTTCAAGTTCCAAGATATTAGACTGTAGGCTTTCGGCACAGTCTGCCATTAAGACAAAGTTGTCAGCATAGGCCAAACTGCTTACTACATTTCCACCTAACTGAATCCCTCCCTGCCATTTTATACCTTTCAGCAGATGATCCATGTAAACTACGAATAGCAAAGGTGAAAGATTACAGCCTTGTCTAACCCCTGTAAGTACCCTGAACCAAGAACTCATTCTACCATCAATTCTCACTGAAGCCCAATTGTCAACATAAATGCCTTTGATTGATTTTAATAATCTACCTTTAATTCCATAGTCCCCCAGTATAGTGAACTTTTCCCTCGGTACCCTGTCATATGCTTTCTCTAGATCTACGAAACATAAACACAACTGCCTATTCCTCTCGTAGCATTTTTCAATTACCTGGCACATACTGAAAATCTGATCCTGACAGCCGCTCTGTGGTCTGAAACCACACTGGTTTTTGTCCAACTTCCTCTCAACGACTGATCGCACCCTCCCTTCCAAGATGCCAGTGAATACTTTGCCTGGTATACTAATCAATGAGATACCTCGATAGTTGTTGCAATCCTTCCTGTTCCCTTGCTTATAGATAAGTGCAATTACTGCTTTTGTCCAATCTGAAGGTACCTTACCAACACTCCATGCTAATTTTACTACTCTATGAAGCCATTTCATCCCTGCCTTCCCACTATACTTCACCATTTCAGGTCTAATTTCATCTATTCCTGCTGCCTTATGACAATGGAGTTTATTTACCATCCTTTCCACTTCCTCAAGCATAATTTCACAAACATCATTTTCTCCTCCCCATGAGCTTGGCTGTTTGCAACACCACCAGGATGTTTTCCTTTTACATTCAGAAGATGTTCAAAATATTCCCTCCACCTCTCCAGTGATTCCCTGGGATTTATTATGAGTTTACCTGAATTACTGAAAACACTGTTCATTTCCTTTTTCCCTCCCTTCCTAAGATTCTTTATTACTGTCCAGAAAGGTTTCCCTGCTGCTTGACCTAGCCTTTCCAGGTTATTACCAAAATCTTCCCATGACTTCTTTTTGGATTCAACAACTATTTGTTTCGCTCTGTTTCTTTCATCTACGTACAAATCCCTGTCTGCCTCGGCCCTTGTTTGAAGCCATTTCTGATATGCCTTCTTATTACGTTTAAAATCTGCTCTCATTTCATTATTCCACCAAGATGTTCTCCTTTTTCCATCTTTATACACAGTTGTTCCTAGGCATTCCCTTGCTGTTTCTACTACAGCATCCCTGTATGCCACCCATTCACTTTCTATATCCTGAACCTGCTTACTGTCTACTGTTCGAAACTTCTCACTAATCATATCCATGTACTTCTAATTTCCTCGTCCTGGAGATTTTCTACCCTTATTCGTTTGCAGACAGATTTCACTTTCTCTACCCTAGGCCTAGAGATACTTAGTTCACTACAGATCCGATAGTGGTCTGTATCATCAAAAAATCCGCGAAAAACTTGTACATTCCTAACAGATTTCCTGAATTCAAATTCTGTTAAGATATAGTCTATTATGGATCTGGTACCCCTAGCCTCCCATGTATAGCGGTGAATAGCCTTATGCTTGAAGAATGTATTCGTAACAGCTAAACCCATATTAGCACAGAAGTCCAGCAAACGCTTCCCATTCCCATTAGCTTCCATATCTTCCCCACATTTACCAATCACCCTTTCGTATCCTTCAGTTCTATTCCCAACATTGCCATAAGTATTAATTTGTGAAATCCTTATATCAAATATTTCACCTTTACCAAACTGTAAAACGTATTTATTGTTATGACTACATTTAGCTATAATAAGGGACATGATTTGTCCTGCTTTCAGGACATCTTCAGTCAAATAAGAACAAGACCCATTTATAAAATATATTAAGGACAAAGTTCAACTATTGAAAAAAGTTTTTGTATCCTTGTTGCAATGCAGTGTGTTGATATCTTGTCATAAAATCTTTGGTAATATGTAAAAGAGTCTTAAAAATAATCTGCACATGGGTGTGACATAGATCACAACATCCAAATATTGCATATCGTCGCTGCCGGGACAAAACCTCCTATGTGAAATAGTTTAGCTTAGAACTTTAGCCGGTAAGGTTCTGTCATCTAAGGTGCAATATTGTGTGAAAATGGTCAAAGCATTCTCGCTCTTCATAATGTATGTGCTGCGGGTCAGTATATCTCCAAAATTATCACATAGGAGGTTTTGTCCCGGCAACGACGATTATTATTTATTTATTTTTTTGCTTCACGTCGCACCGACACAGATAGGTCTCATGGCAACGATGGGACAGGAAAGGGCTAGGAGTGGGAAGAAAGCGGCCATGGCCTTAATTAAGGTACAGCCCCGGCATTTGCCTGGTGTGAAAATGGGAAACCACGGAAAACCATCTTCAGGGCTGCCGACAGTGGGGTTCGACCTACTATCTCCCGAATACTGGATACTGGCCGCACTTAAGCGACTGCAGCTATCGAGCTTGGTCATATATTGTTTTAACTGTGTCACTGTGTCTGTGGACTGCACAGATTTAATACAACATGGCTTATAAAATAAATTGATTGTGCTGTTGTTGACCCAGCACTTAAAATGATTGCACATGTTATAAATTGTATGCCTAGACTGTACAAGTTTGATGCCACATAAAAGTAGTTTCATAAAGTGAGTCAGAGACAAGCGGACTTTTGATGAATTGCGTAAGTTGGTCATGTTGATGTTACTGACAGTGTCCTGCCTGAAAAAGGAGAGACAAAACTGTAAGCGAAAATAAATAAGTGTGTAAAGCAATAAGTACGGACCCATCCAGCCACTCACCTGCTTGCCTGTCCCGTGCCGTCTGAAACACCTTGAGTGTTGGAACTAACTGAGCGCTGTGCTAGAAGGTCGTTGAAAGTTGACTTGGAGGGGTGATTGTAAGGGGTTTGTAGCGGGAGGAGGGGTGTGCGGTTATATTGCTTTACTTTGAGCCCTGTAGTAAAGAATTTGTTGATTATCTCTTCAATAAGTATGTTAACTTCCTCCAAGATTTCATTCTATTTCGTACTTATTGCTTTACACACTTCACTTACATAATTACAATAATTAACTCAGCAACTCTTCACAGAATGCAAATATTAGTCATTCCTGAACTGTGTCTTTTACGTCATTATCACTAATCAGTTGTCATTGCCGTCTAATTAGTGAAATCCTTATGTCAATTATTCCACCTTTACTATACTGTAAAATGTCTTTCGGTACATACAGTTTAATTATCTTTCAAGACAGTTTCTCGATATAGGTCTACTATTTTAGCTAAACACTATTTACGTTCCAAATACACTTTCATCGATATGATGTGAAATCTAGGGTGAAACTGTTCCAGTATTGCTGTAGTAGATAGTTGATATACGGAGTAATTATGCTCTAATGTTCTGGAGAAATGTCATGGTATTTGTACTGTCTTTAATGTTTAATTACATTGCAAAATTGTACCATGGAAATTGATCTCCATACCTTAAGAGTTGTAGTAAAATGATTCAGTGTTTCCATATGAAGAGGAAAATTACCTGTTCATAAAGGAGGTGGGATTTCCTAAAAATAGCTTTTACACTCTTCCATTATTTATTTCCTATTTTGTCACAGTAGTGCACTTAATCACTCAAATGTGTACAGTAGAGTGTAATTTACTGTTCAGGCGAGATGTTTTTCTATGTGAATTCACATCTCATCCCTTTTGTAGATAGACATAAAGGTATCACCTAAACTTAGAAGGGCAGCTTTGCTGCTTCTGTTCTATGATCTCCTTCTGCTGTTTTATCTCGGAGCCATTCCAGTTTTTATTTTGTCACTATCAGCTACATGGGGCCTTAATGGACTGATCTTTTACTTTTATATTTTCATGTCTGTTTCATAAGTGCCAGATTATTATTACTGTAATGAAGGTGAGTAGAAAGATTTGCATGCTGAATTCCTTCAGATTTCACAGTATGACCATTTCACCGTCTTTTGACTCGCTGCTGCTTTTTCAGTTGCATGGAATTATTTTCTCAGTTCTTTTTATTGTAATGCACCTTATGGATATGACATGGAAAAGATTATGGGATTGATTCGGTTAAGGTTATATCATATGAATATTTGCCTCAATTTGTCCTTTTGAATTCCGACCTTATCTTCATGTTGTGATCTTTCCTACTTTTAAAGCTACCACTCAAACTTATTTGTCTACTAATGTCATTCCATGCCATCTCTCCACTGAAATGAAATAAAATGAAATGAAACGGCGTATGCCTTTTACTGCCGGGAGTGTCCGAGGACAAGTTTGGCTTGCCAGATGCAGGTCTTTTGATGTGATGCCCGTAGGCAACCTGCACGTCGTGATGAGGATGAAATTATGATGAAGACGACACATACACCCAGGCCCCTGCCAGCAGAATTAACCAATTATGGTTAAAATTCCCGACCCTGCCGGGAATCGAACCCGGGACCCCTGTGACCAAAGGCCAGCATGCTAACCATGTAGCCATGGATCTCTCTCTTCACTGACAGCTCAGAACATACCACTTAGTCGAGCAACTCGTGTCCTTTTTCCCAAGTCTTCCCAGCCCAAACTTTGCAACATTTTTGTAATGCTACTCTTTTGTCAGAAATCACCCAGAGAAAATTGAGATGCTTTTCTTTGGATTTTTTCCAATTCTTGAATCAAGTAATCCTGGCGAGGGTCCCATACACAGGAACCATACCCTAGTTGGGGTCTTACCATAGACTTGTATGCCCTCTCCTTTACGTCCTTACTTCAACCCCTAAATACCCTCATATCCATATGCAGAGATCTGTACCCTTTATTTACAATCCGATTTATGTGATTACCCCAATGAAGATCTTTCTTATATTAACACCTAGGTACTTACAGTGATTCTCAAAAGGAACTTTCACCCCATCAATGAAGTAATTAAAACTCAGAGGACTTTTCTTATTTGTGAAACTCACAACCTGACTTTTAACCCTGTTTATCGTCATACTATTGCCTACTGTCCATCTCACAACATTATCAAGGTCATTTTGCAGTTTCTCACAATCTCGTAACTTATTTATTACTGTGTACAGAATATCATCTGCTAAAAGCCTTATCTCTGATTTCGCTTCTTTAATCCTATCATTACCGAGCTCGATAGCTGCAGTCGCTTAAGTGCGGCCAGTATTAAGTTTTCGGGAGATAGTGGGTTCGAACTCCACTGTTGGCAGCCCTGAAGATGGTTTTCCGTTGTTTCCCATTTTCACACCAGGCAAAATGCTGGAGCTGTACCTTAATGAAGGCCACGGCCGCTTCCTTCCCACTCCTAGCCCCTCCATGTCCCATCATCGCCATAAGACCTATCTGTGTCGATGCGATGTAAAGCAAATCTCCCTCAAATTTGTTACCTCTTCCCTCATACTCAAATGTACTCAAACCCATGGCTCTTATACCTGTTTCCTTCAGCCATTCTTTTATCTTCTTTACAGAAATATGAAATAATATGAAATATCAACAGAAATCAAGTGGCATGTTCTGTGGATAAAAATATATACCAGAAGAAAGAAATGCTGTATAAGACACGAAGATTACAAGACCAAGCAAGATACTGACACAATAACTAAACATCGGTTCTACTTAGGCATATCCTAATTATATAATAATAGGAATAACAGTCTAAGTGTAACTATAGAAATGTAGTTACACTAAATCTGTATTATATAAAGTAACATGTCCTGACTGACTGATTCATCATTGCCGAGCAAAAACTACTGGACATAAAGAATTGAAAATTTGAGGTACATCTAAGGTGTTCACTATGGGAGGATTTTTAGATATTCTGCCACTAAGGGGGTGAACAGTGGGGGGGGGGGGGGTGAATCATTTAAATGAGTATATTTATATCTCAAAAACTTAAAAGTTTACAGACATAAAAATTGGTATTTGGAATCTCCTTTAAAATTAAAAAACAGGTATTTTTTTTGTGGAAAATCCCATTAAGGGGGGTGAAAAAAGGTGAAAAGGGTGTTGAATACCTCTTATGAGGATACTTATATCTCCAAAATTGAAGATGTTATAGGTATGAAAATTGATATTTGTTTGGAATCTCCATTCAAAATAAAGAAACACATATATTTTTGTTTTTGGAAAATCCAATGAATTGGGGGGGGGGGGGGGTGAACAGGAGTGATAAAGGGGGTGAATTTCTAGAAAGGCTATATATACAGTACAGGGTTTCCATAAAAGAACTCCGGGGTTTTGAGGTAAAATATTGTAATGAAGTAAAAGACTTATATTAATGTTTAATACATGGTTGGAAAAGTTGCATTTTCAAGTTTTTTAACAATTTAATAAAGTTCAATATGAGGTCCTTTAGTGGCGCGGCACACATCATAAAGGTATTCCACCTCTTCCCATGTCATGGCCAGCATGTCTGGGGGGACGGTTGCCACACAATTGATTATTCGTTCTCTGAGATGGCCAACATCACGAATTTTCTCCGCATACACAAGATTCTTGATATGCCCCCAGAAGAAAAAGTCCAACGGAGTCATATCAGGGCTCCTTGGAGGCCATGGAATAGGTCCTTCCCTTCCAATCCATTTGTTGCCGAGTCGAGCGTCAAGTGCCTCACTCACATGCAAACTGAAGTGTGGCGGTGCCCCATCTTGTTGGAAGTAGACTAAACCCTTCTCCGCCTCAATGTCATCTGAGGAAAAACATATTCCTCTAACATGTCACAATAGACATCACCATTGATATTTCTTTCAACAAAAATGAAGGGATTACTCTATCATGCATAAGACCACACCAAACATTCACTTTTGGCGTGTCACGTTCATACTCTACGAACTCATGGGGCGGCTCTGATCCCCAAATTCTGCAATTATGTCTGTTTACAGACCCGTTTACATGAAAAGTCGCTTCATCACTAAAAATAACATTTTTTTTTTAAATCGTTATTTTCATCGATTTCGTTTAGCATAGAAACAGGAAAGTCAAATCTCTTAATCTTGTCTGTCGGTTTAATGTGGTGTAACAGTTGAAGTTTGTAAGCAGTTAAACGAAGTCTTTTATGAACTACCTTATGAACTGTTGATCTTGGTAACCCCAACTCCAGACTGCGTCTTATCAATGATTTCTTAGGGCTTCGAAGGCATGAAGCTCGGATTCTGTCCACATTCTCTTGTGACACACGCGGCCTACCCAGCGATTTTTGTTTTAAAACACTTCCTGTGTGTTTGAAAGCACTTAACCATTGGCGAATGTTATTTTATCCGTAGGCGGGTCAACACCATAATTACGTCGAAAGTTTCTTTGTACCGTGACAACAGAATGAGTTTCTATTAGCCAAATAAAACATTGAGCCTTTTGTTGCGGCGTCGCCATAGCGTGGCAATCCAGACAGCACTTACTGCCGCTACGTTGTTTCAAGGTCAACGCTCCGCAGCGTTGCCAACTGTTGATGAAAACATTCCCAATTGGTATGAGTAAAACTTGATGAGCTACTCGTTTCAGAGAAATTAACTACATTTTGCTATCTTCTACAGTTATTAAGATATGAATTTTTAAAACCCCGGAGTTCTTTTATGGAAACCCTGTATATCTCAGAATTTTATCATGTTACAAACATAAAAAGTTGGTATTTGGAATCTTCTGTAAAAGTAAGGAAACATAGATAATTTATTTTTTGGAAAATCCACTTAAAGGGAACTGAAAAGGTGGGGGGTGAATTTTAAAAATGAGAATATCTACAGTATATCTCAAGAACTTAACGTTACAGAAGTGAAAATTGGTATTTTTAATATCCTTTAAAAACAAAGAAACATGTATTTTTTGTTTTTGGTAAAGCCACTTTGGGGGGGGGGATTGTATAAAGGACTGAAAAGGATTTTGAATTCTTTTTACTTAGATACTGATATTTCAAAGACTGAAAGTGTTACAGATGTGAAAAATTGGTAGTTGGAATCTCCTTTAAAAGTAAAGAAACACATATTCCTTTGATTTCAGAAAAACCAGTTGGGGGGATGAATGAATTGAAAAAATTAATTGCATTATTTGTATGAGGATACAGAATTCTACAGGAAATTATATACAAGTAATTCCCAAAATGGCACACAGTGTCATAAGACGCCAAAAGAGGACATTGAGGAAGGAATACCACCCATTCTTCCCAGTGAAGTAAGAGCAGCCATAAGGGAAGCAAAGAATGCAAAATCCCCAGGCGATGATGGAATCTACAATGAATTCCTGAAATGGGGTGAAGAAGACATAACCCCATTCATCACTACGCTATTTAACAAGATACTCGAATCAGAAGACATACCAAGGGAGTGGAAACAAAGCACCATCATACTTCTGCACAAAAAAGGAGCCAAAGACGATATCAATAACTACAGACCTATCAACCTAATTGTAAATCTTTACAAACTCTTCATGAAGATCCTAACTAAGAGAATGGCGAAGACACTAGATGAACAACAACCAGTGACACAAGCAGGTTTTAGAACAAATTACAGTACATCAGACCACCTACAAGCAGTGAATCAACTGATCGAGAAAACACAAGAATTCAATCTGGATGTATATATAGCATTTGTGGACTACAATAAAGCATTCGACTCCGTAGAACGGGAATACGTTTTAGAAGCACTGAGCAAACAAGGGATCCAGAACAAATACATCAGACTCCTGGATAAACTCTACGAAGGCAGTGAGGCCAGAATAAAAACAGAAAGAGAAGGAAAGAAAATCAAGATAGAAAGAGGAGTTAAGCAAGGGGACCCTCTCTCACCAAAATTATTCACGTGCTTACTGGAGAATCAGTTCAGAAAACTAGATTGGGAAAACAAATACGGCATTAAAATAGATGGAGCAAGACTAACGCACTTACGATTTGCAGACGACATCGTATTGGTGGCAGAGTCGGCAACGGAGCTAGAACAAATGATAATAGAATTAGACAACATCAGCAAAGAAGCAGGCCTGACAATGAATCCAAGAAAAACTAAATTGATGACTAATGCACTGGAAACTCCAGTTAGCGTAAACGGAGAAATACTGGAATACGTAGAGGAATGTGTATACCTTGGCCAGAACATATCATTCTCAAACTGTTCAGAAAAAGAGGTCAAACGGCGAATAGGACAAGCATGGAAGAGGTTCTGGTCTCTAAAGTTCATACTGACAGACAAGACTCAGAAACTCACCCTTAAAGCTGAAGTCCTAGAAAAATGTGTGATACCAGTCCTACTATATGGATGCCAAACCTGGGCGCTAACACTAAAACAAAGGAAAATGATCCAGATATGCCAGCGCAAAATGGAAAGAAAAATACTCCAGGTCACATTGAGAGACAGAATACGGAACGAAGATGTACGAAGGAGAACCGGCATGAAGGACGCTCTGACGACAGCCGATCAGTTAAAGTGGAAATGGGGAGGACACGTAGCGAGACTGGAGCAAAATCGATGGACCTACAAAATGACAATGTGGGATCCCAGACAAGGAAGACGAAACGTGGGAAGGCAAAGAACTAGATGGGCAGACTGGTTTGCAAGATGGGGAGGAAAACAATGGACAAGAACAGCAAAGATAAGGCAAGAGTGGAAAGAGTTGGGAAAAATTGTGTGCAGAGATCACTGACCTTACGGGATACACCTTTGCTCAAGCCCTGTAATAACATAGGTCGATCAAGACACATATTATAGATATTGTGCAGCAGTGAAATATGCAACAGTGCGCTTCCGCAAAGAGACCTGGAGATCACCTCTCTGATCACTACGGCATAATACAGTAAAATTGATAAAAGAGGTTTTTATGAAGTGGTGAATATAAAATTATCATCCTCGCGTACACTGCGGAAAGAAGCCGAGCAAGTGTAAAATATGTTGAAATACGCTCTCAGGACAGAGGTGAAGAATACAACATACAATTGTACGCTTCGACGAAGAGGATACCGTGATGGTCATCTTCTGTGCACTCGGGAGAATGGCAAGACGAATGTCAAACAGATAAACGTTTGCATGCAGTAGTGACATGAATAACTCATCACGTAACACATAGTGGAAGGAGGATATGCACTTGCAATGTATGTCAGGAGAATTTCAACGGAGGATAAGGTCAAGAAATTACAAGAAAAGTCTACAACATTCGGAGAAGAAGCTATGCAAGAACGAAGAGTGCAAGTTTACGCCTTTACCTAGAAACAACCTGAACCCTCCCTGGGATAAAAGTGTACACCTGTCATTTATGCAACAGTGCGTTTTCGCGAATTGTTGTTCCAGAAAAACACAATTGCATTCACTCGGGGGTGAGACTACACAAATGTACAATATGTGGTAATATGTTATCATGAAAAATCTACAGATTAACCAATATAATAATGCTCTTCAGGACCTGCTCACCTGATGAGCTAAACTGAGCACTGTCCCTGCATTGCAGGAGGCCATAGCCCTTAGGGGATTCATACGGCTAATTTATTTATTTATTTATTTACTTATATCTAATAAAAACTAAAGTTGTTACAGACGTGAAAATTGGTATTTAGAATCTCCTTTAAAAATAAACATGCATTTTTAGGGGGAAAATAAACTTGCAGGGGTGGGCGTGTAAAGGAATTTAATTCCTTTCATGAGGAGACACATATCTCAAAAACTGAAGATGTTACTTTCATGATAATTGGTATTTGGAAGCTCCTGTATAAATAAACAGGTATTTTTTTGTTTTCGGAAAATTCACTTAGGGGGAGGGTGAAAGGAAGTTTTTGAAAAATCCACTTAAAGGGATGAACGAATTGAAAAAAATCTTTGAATTATTTGTATGAGGATACACAAGCTAAAGATGTTACAGATGTGAAAATTGGTATTTGGAATCTCCTTTAAAAAATAATGAAATGTATTTTTTGCTTTAGGAAAGTCCACTTAAGGGGGAAGAGGGGTGGAAAGAAGTGAAGAAGGTGTTTAATTCTTTTTATGAGTATACTTATATCTCAAAAACTGAAGATGTTACAGACGTGGAAATAGGTATTTGGAATCTCCTTTAAAAATAAAGAAACATGTATTTTTTTCTCCGACTTGAGAGAAGGCTGTTTCTCACATGTACAATTCTATGTTGCATGGTCATCTTAGTCCCAAAAGGCAATACCGCAAACGTGGTTTATAAAGAGTTTCTGGGGTAAATGAAACTAAATTTTCCCGTGAGTTTTTGTACTTTAGGTATTTTCAGATAATGTCTTAATACAGTACCGAGGAAAGATTACTTTTTATCAAATTACGAAATCCATGCGAAGGGAGCCACGGGCAACTGCTAACACCTAAATACATAGACAGATTTTTAGTATTAGTATTATTTACTACTACTACTACTACTACTACTACTACTACTACTACTACTACTACTACTACGTGCAAACAGAATTGAAAACTGCCGTTAAATGTTGAAATGTCAAAAGGACTACACCAGGATTACACAGGCAAGCAAGAGACTATCTAATTTAATCAATCTAATAAAATAACTACACTACAATTCTAAACTGCACTTAAATGTATCCTGATTGCAATAGGTTAACTGAAACAATGGAAATGTGGTTAAAATTAAATACTTATTAGATTAGACAGATTTAAACAGATACATACACATATGTATAGTATCTTGATTGACCCCTACTTCTCGTACCCTTTACACATGAGTCTTGTAGGCTTATGCACATTCTCTTGTTATCCATTCAAATCACATTCGATTTTAAAATTGGTTTCACGTGTGGTGTTCCATACTATCCTTTTTTGTGTGTGTGTGTGTGTGGTTTTTTTGTTAGATACAAGAACAGTCCCTCTCGTCTGTTAGTACTAGCAGGTAGTGCGAGTCTTTCTTGTTTGTTATTTTCAGTACATATTGTGAATTCACATGGATCTCACTCTTATACAAGTGGGCTTCTCTGAATATTACATGATATAAGAGCAGCTAGATTTTGGGAGTTAAAATCTTTCTTGCATGCGGTAGATGGCAACTCTTAATTCATTGTACTCTCTCGCTTGGTGGTTGAAATGGTCTACTTCCTCCTCTTTTGTCTCTCTTACCCATACGGTGTGAAAGATGTCTCCTCTTCACTTCTGATACCATTTTCACTGCTAGCATGCTGATCTCTACTCTGTATTATCTGATCAAGTTCTGGCTTGTAGACTGATAAGCGTTTGTAATTGTCTGTCATTGCAGTTGTCTTCAGCATAACTTAAACTGCTTTCCTTGTGAGCTTGCATCGAGGAGATAGTGGGTTCGAACCACAATATCGGTGGCCCTGAAGATGGTTTTCTGGTGTTTCCCATTTTTACACCAGGCAAATGCCGAGGCTGTACTTTAATTAAGGCTGTGGCCACTTCCTTCTCATTCCTAGCCTTTTCATCTCCCATCATAGCCATAAGACCTGTCTGTGTCAGTGCGACGTAAAGCCAATTGTAGAAAAAAGTTTCTACGAGGTTTTATAACTTCTGATGTTCTTGTGATTCAAGGACTTGGATTGTGTGGAACGTCATGACATGATAGTTGAATTATCACTGTTGGTTCTGCATTAAGGGCTACTGAGCAGAAATTTCCATTCGTCTTCCCATTGTGACACACACATACACAATGGGATTAAATTGTGAGAATTGCTGGGGAAGAGTTACAATACTTCAGACAACTTGTAATGGTAGGCTGCACATTGATTGAACTTCCCATTTTTCATATTTGTCATGAGAAGAACAAGCAGATCGTATGGCATATTATTGAGCAGTTATGGTGCACACAAGTAATCTGTTGGACATATTCATTACTGTCAATTGCTGTGAATAGCAGACTAAACCAAAATGTCATATAATGGCTTTGTGTGTCTCTTCATGGTAAGGTGTGGCAGTCCCCTTTCCTTGATAAATTGTTAAATACAGAGACTAAATTTATTTTGGCTGACTTGAAATTGAGATTTGCCTCTACAGACAGATCTATGGCATTCTTCTTCCCAGAGTGTTTTCCCCTTCCACTACATTTGATTAGCTGTACATATCAGTGTTTGAGCAGAATGAATGGCATTCTATCATGACAGGCCGGGCTGAGTGGCTCAGACGGTTAAGGCGCTGGCCTCCTGACCCCAAGTTGGCAGGTTCGATCCTGGCTCAGTCCGGTGGTATTTGAAGGTGCTCAAATACGTCAGCCTCGTGTCGGTAGATTTACTGGCACGTAAAAGAACTCCTGCGGGACCAAATTCTGGCACCTCGGCGTCTCCGAAAACCGTAAAAGAGTAGTTAGTGGGATGTAAAACAAATAACATTATTAGTATCATGACAGAATTCCAGCCCATATTCACATGGCTGGTTACTAGCTATATGAAGTACAATGTGAGGAGACAGTTGCCTTATTGTTTCTGTAATGTTGCCCAAACAGTGCATCGGTAGTAGTTCCCCCCACCCTCTACTTTTTTTGTGAGTCAATGTGGTATAGTGTCTGTGGTGTGTGCTGGTGCAGTAATCTAGTTTCTTGATTCCCAACTTGAGTGTTCTGGTTTTGAACCCTAATGACTTTGTGTGGGATTTTCAATAGGGCGAGTGTGCAATAAAAGGAAGAGCATCTAGCCTTAAACCCCTCTTCCAAGTCTGAAATTGAGCCTTGGTGTTCTGCTGACTCCACACAAGCATGGGAATATGTACCGTAACAAAATTAATATGTTGTATTGTGTGTGTGTGTGTGGGGGGGGTACAGCCTCTTCTGATCTTTGCATAACATGCTCATGTTTGCATGGGATACCATTCCTGGACAGTATTTCCTGCAATCTTTGTCTTGATAATTTCAAACTCTTTCAAACACAACTTGATCTTGAGAGTGCTTTTTTAATTAGTTAAAAGTCCATTGAGTGGATTTAGATAGGTATAACATTTCACTGTATTTGTAAATCATACTGTATTTGAATACTGTAAATAGTTGATGTTGTTTATTTAATGCTTAATAGGTTTTACTGAAAACAAACAAGCCAACCCCATGATGCTACAGCCCTAATGGGCCTTGGCGTACCAAGCGACCTCTGCTCATACCAAAGGCTAACAGATTATAAGGTGACATGTGGTTAGCAGGATTTTTTCTTGGCTTTCTGAACTGGGGCTAGGGTCCGGATCTTTATGCACTAAAAAAAATGCATGCAATTATGCATTGATAATGTAGAAAATATGCATTAAAATTTAAAAAAAGATGTACATAAGAATAAGCCAGTTTTATTCACTCACTATACATGTATCATTCGCTACAGAGAAAAAAAGCATCACAATAGATAACTGCAAGCTTAAAATAGCCAGGTCAGTTATGAAATTCCAAGAACAGATTACCACTCAATGCAGGATTAAAACACAGGAAGGAGGCTTTCTTTGAATACAGTTTTGTGGAGACAAATTACATCTGTTGTCTGCCAAGAGAATTTTATAGGCCGAGAATGTCCTTTCTACATCAACAAATTTATACACTATCGTCGCCATAAGACCTATCTGTGTCGGTGCGACGTAAAGCCCCTAGCAAAAAAATTTATACACTGGCACCGAATGTTCCAAACATCCATCAGGCAAGGACTCCCTGATTCCACTCAAGTACTGACTAATTGAATCCTCTTTAGTCCTAGGATATTGTGGTTTAGACAATATTTCTTCAGGAATGATTTAAAACTGGGTTGTTTAATTTATTCCATGGAATATTGCTGTATACTAAAGCCTTACAAAGGTCGGGTGAAAATGTATTAAGAGGAGGCTTCAGTTTTACATGCGTAAGAAGTAGTTGTAGTGTGTTATTCTTCTTCACCTCCTTTGCTGTAATATGGGTAGTCATTCTTACATGATGTTAAAGTTGAATTTTTTTTTCACATTTCACTTCCTTCGGGCATACTTGAAAATAGATGATGATGCCATCAGCTAAATAATTGCTATTAATGGACACCTACTAATTTAATAAATAATTTCTGCTCTGCTTCTCTTTAGGCATTTACAGTAGAGGATATGCAGACGAAAAATAAAGTAACACATTAACTGAAGAAACTCCTCATAAAACTAACCACCGAACTTGATAGCTGCAGTCGCTTAAGTGTGGCTAGTAGGGCCTATCCATTATTCAGGAGGTAGTGGGTTTGAACCCCACTGTCGGCAACCCTGAAGATGGTTTTCCATGGTTTCCCATTTTAAATAATAATAATAATAATGTTATTTGTTTTACGTCCCACTAACTACTGTTTTATGGTTTTCGGAGACGCCAAGGTGCCGGAATTTAGTCCCGCAGGAGTTCTTTTACGTGCCAGTAAATCTACCGACATGAGGCTGACGTATTTGAGCACCTTCAAATACCACCGGACTGAGCCAGGATTGAACCTGCCAAGTTGGGGTCAGAAGGCCAGCGCCTTAACCGTCTGAGCCACTCAGCCTGGCATTTCCCATTTTCACACCAGGTAAATGCTGGGGCTGTACCTCAATTAAGGCCATGGCTGCTTACTTTCCACTCCCAGCCCTTTCCTGTCCAGTTATCGTCACGACCTGTCTGTGTCCGTGTGACGTAAAACAACTTAAAAAATAAAACTTACCCGGGGCTACTGGCTGCTCAGATGGTGAAAGGAATGTTCCACCCCATCCCTTTCTTGGAATAGCCAGGCAGCATGCTTGCATAAAATATTCTCTCATTATCTGTCATTGAGAAAATTGTCCAACATGCAGGCAAAATCAGTTTTGTTTGAGATGTTTTAAATTCTGCTTAATTTCAAATGTATATACTGTTATGTTCAGAATATGTAATAAATCCAATAAACCCACAAAATATGCATTTGCATATGTGCATATGCATTTTCAAAAAGTCTAGTCGCTAGCCAGGGCCTCTGTCTCACCATCAAGAGCTCCTTAATTGTTGAACCAGCCCTCAGATCCAGGTAAAGATCCCTGACTTGGCCGGGAAATCAAACCTGGGGCCCCGGATAAGATGCAGGCTTGCTACCCCTAGACTGCAGGGCTAGCTGATATGCTTAACTACAGAAATTAATAGACCACATATACTAAAATCACTAGAAGCAACAGTCATTTGGTATGAGATGTAGGAAATTCTAAGTTGTACTGAGCAGGATTTTAACATTGCGACTTTTATGGAAATGATTCTGCATTAATAAATGAAGCCACTACATACAACTTGAAGCTTTAATGTGAAGCTGGAAGTTTGTGATATTTTAATCAAAGTCAATTTATTAGTGTATTAGCTAAATTATTTTAAGTGTACTGTCCTGCCTACTGCAGAGCTTCTTAAAAGAAAATCTTGAAAAATCCTAATTAGAGAAGGAGGAAGTATTACTTTATGTGTGGACAGATTCCTCATGAAAATTCTGTTAATTTCAGGATTAATTTTATTGCAGTCTATGAATCCTATCAGGTACAACATAGGGGAATGGTAGCATATTCCATTTGTGTTGCTGCTAGTTTGCCTTCTAAACTAATTTTACTTGTTAATAAAACACTCTTCTACCAAAGCTGTTATTTTAAGTAACGTAATGTTATTTGTGCATGCACTAATTTATGTAAAATATAAGACCTGGAATGTTTGGAATGTCCAGCTTTCAATATTCTCTTTCTTGCCAGTAATATGAGGATTCATTTTCTTCATACTCTTGACCTAGCACTTGATTGAAATCTGGTTAAGTTTACTATTTTCATCATCATAAAGCCTTGATCTATAATGTGAGTTAATCCTAAGGACCATATTAGTCATTTTGATGTTTAATGGAATAATGAAATATTGCTACAATATTTTTTATTCTGTGCAAAATATACTTTTTTTTCATATTCATTTACTATTATCATTCTATGTTAGATCAAATTTAGAGGTACCAGCTGTCCAGCAGTTTTTTCTATATTCTTGCCTTGTATGCTGGTACGACTGTGTGTGTGGGATGTAGACTTGAATGAGTATGATTTGTCACTAGACTTTCATTTTACAGTACCATTCTGGCCTACTGAATGTTTGTAGGCTATGGTTGCATGTTGTCTGTTGAAATATTTTCCTCTGCATTTCAGTACAATTTTTATGTATTTCAGGATCTCTTCACTGTGAAGCAGTGTGTCTGCATGTTCTGTTCTTATAATGATATTTGAAATATAATTTAATGCTTTATTTTTAAAATTACAATGTAGTGTGGAATATATTTTTCTTTCTTTCTTTCTTTCTTTCTTTCTTTCCTTCTTGAAATCTTTTACATGTTGTATAGATAAAGACAATTTACAGATTATGCTCCACCAAGGCCTCCCCTTCCCGGTGGGGAGCTTCCTCCACCAAGACCTCCTCCACCAGAGACTGATGATGAAGACGACATGTTCCTTCATGCTCCTCTGCCAAATCAGCCTATTATGGTAAGTTGCACATAAAATATTCTAGAAAACTTTAATGCACATTTTGACAAAATAAAATTTCACTGCAACCACTAGAAATCATCGAACCAATTTAAAGTTTTGTAGTTTTTGCTGTACTTTACATGAGAAATACTAATACACAAAATAGAACCACCCAAGACAAGGCCATCTCTGACTTGAAAGTAAATAACTACCTGGCATAAATTTGACAAGTTCTTGCTGGTCCCCAGGGTGATACCATGCCAGATAGTATCTAAGCAGTAGGCTAATTTGTCCATCATTTTCCTGGGTGGATAAAGGTAACATGCCATTAAGTTTTGATTGTGCTTTGTAGGAGAGAAGTCAGGTGTTACAACTGACTAAAGAAGAGTGTTGACAGTACAAAGATAGTCGCAGAAGAGGTTTACCATGTGTAGCTCAGTGCTATCTTGGTATAAATTAGCCATGAAGCACTATGCTAGCAAGGACACATGACCAAAGAGAAATTTATGTGAAGAGTTGAGTAACTAAATGGAACAATCTAATTGTAACATATGCATATCTACAATGTGTTAACATTGATTTGGTACTTACTGCTTTTATTACTTACCCTGTAATCCGTGTGTGCCACCTATCTGCAAAGAGATAGATGGTTTAAGTAGTGCCAATATACTGGCATGCTTCTTTCCGCTCTTCTTGTCAGCATACTTCCAGCATACTTGTGAATGTAAGTGTTGTATTAGATAGTTTTAGGATTTATTTTAATGGTGTGTGTAAGATGTTTGAGGATAATTGAAGGGTACATCGCTCGTATTGCACGAAGACCAGACTGTTGCAGCGAACAATACAATTTGGTATGTGGTAGACCTGGTTGGTCACCCATTCCAATGCTGACTACGCCCAATATTGCAAAGGGCCTATACTGGTTGTATGTTAAGCAGTGACTAACATATAAACGGAGGTTTATGTTATTAATGCAAGTGTGCAGATGTCAAGAATTTTGAAAAAGCAGCTTAAATTTTCAGCATTAACCGGTGCATCTTGCCTCAGTGTCGTCCTAATATTCTGGTGCTTCAGGGTTTGAGGGTGGATTTTAATGTTGTTTGAAGGGAGAAGGCAGCATTTGGTAATTTGCCATAAGAGTGAGTGGAACTTTTAAATTGGAATTTGGATTTCGAATTTCTTGGTTCTTGTTGTGATATTTGGAAGTAGGTTATTTACTTGGTGGGATATATTTCTTGGCTCTTGGTGATGGGGGGAGGGGTATTTTGAATATTTGTTGGGGATGAGTTTCTTTGCTGTTCAGTCCACCGAGGTGACCCTGTTATTGGGAGTGGAAGGGTTCTCGATTAGTGACTAATATTCTAGTTTTCAGAAGTTTGAAGGGGAGGAATTGGGGTCGGGAGTTTGGGAGGGCATGGCACCAAGGGAGGAAGCGCCCACAAGCAACTACGCTGATCCTGCCTCGTGTCCGATCACATTAAATTAAATTAAATTAAAAACTAACCCTACATTGTTTTTCATTTAATTGGTAATTTCAGTAGTTTTTAAATGAATCAATGTACCGTACCTGCAAATTAATGTATTTTAAATCTTAGCAATTCACCTAAGCTACAATAACAGCTGAGGATGTTCCTAAATAAGGAACGAAACATGTACTGTTGACAAATAAAAAATTTTTGCCAAAGGCAAAAAAAGTATCAAAACGGTGGAAGAATTTTAAATATTGTAAAACACAATGCATCGGACGGAACTCTGGATGGGGTACTGCGAGCTAGACAGTGGACCACTCCACATACACAGGGATACCATGAAATTTACAGTCCAGAGAGGAAACCGCAAGGACTTCAAGATGGAGTACACCCCCACAATGCATTGCTCATCTTCTGCCTGCAGGCTTGTGTCCCTGGAAGCCGTGAGAGTGTGTAGGTCATGGCTACTCAGGTTTCACATTGACGACCTAGGGAGGGAGGATCCATGGCACATTAGGGTATTCTGCATCATGGGGATCATAAGGGTTAAGGGAGTGGAGGGGTGCGCTTGAAACACCAGAAGGGTCAAATGCACTTGGTGAAACTTCCGACCTAAGTGGAAGTCGTGACAGGGCTAGTTTTTTGATTAGTTAATGCCACAGATAAGCCATGAACACAGGGCACCAGGCTGCCGTAACAAATTACTTTCAGCTTACTTGGAGCTGAAATTGCTAACAGCATACTTGGAGCTCAAGATGTTGGTAGATAGAGTATGCCAGCTGTGGGGTATCGACTGTGCTCCTTGGTTGTGTCTCCATACTATTGGAGTGGACTTGGCTTAGCATGGTAGTGGCGTAGAGACTTCGTTTTAGCACTAGGCTGATTCATTTGGCTGCAGGTATACTGTAGGTGCTGGTTGGTCGACTGGTCGGTAAGCTGGATGGTGACTGGTCAGTTGACTTGGCGGGGAGCCAGTTCACTTGGCTGCTGGCTCGGCTGGTGTGGCCGCGTGAGCCGGTGGGCTCCCAGTCCTTGGCTGTCTTACACTATCCGTGCGTGTTACATCCTTGAGTGCTGGGCTGAGAATGAATTGTTTTTATTACTTACAATAGACTCCCTCTAATTCAACCACCTCAGGACCAGACCCTAGGCTGGACTAACCAGCAATATGCTATAAATAGCAATACTTAGCTTAAGTGAAATACAGTACGTAAATAAAGAACCATTTGTAAGGCATATATGAAGAGATAGAAGATTTAATACAATATGTAAAAGGTGACGAGAATCTAATTGTGATGGGAGACTGGAATGCAGTGGTAGGCCATGGAAGAGAAGGTAATACAGCAGGAGAATTCAGATTGGGACAGAGGAATGAAAGAGGAAGTCGGCTGGTTGAATTCTGCACTGATCATAATTTAGTCCTTGCCAATACTTGGTTCAAACACCACAAACGGTGGCTGTATACATGGACAAGACCTGGAGACACTGAAAGGTATCAAATAGACTTCATTATGATTAGGCAGAGATTCAGAAACCAGGTGTTGGATTGTAAAACTTTCCCAGGAGCAGACATGGACTCTGACCACAACTTGTTGGTCATGAAATGCCATCTGTAGGTGAAGAAATTGAAGAAAGAACAGAATGCAAAAAGATGGGATCTAGACAAGTTGAAAGAAAAAAGTATGAGGAATTGTTTCAAGGAACATGTTGCACAAGGGCTAAATGAAAAGGCTGAAGGAAACACAATAGAGGAAGAGTGGATAGTCATGAAAAATGAAGTCAGGAGGGCTGCTGAAGAAATGTTAGGAAGGAAGAAAAGATCAACTAAGAATCAGTGGATAACTCAGGAGATACTAGACCTGATTGATGAACAACGAAAATACAAGAATGCTAGAAATGAAGAGGGCTGAAAAAAATACAGGCGATTAAAGAATGAAGTGGATAGAAAGTGCAAGGTAGCTAAGGAAGAATGGCTGAAGGAGAAGTGCAAGGATGTTGAAGGCTGTATGGTCCTGGGAAAAGTAGATGCTGCATACAGGAAAATCGAGGAAACCTTTGGAGAAAGGAAATCTAGGTGTATGAATATTAAGTGCTCAGATGGAAAGCCACTTCTAGGGAAAGACGACAAAGCACTAAGATGGCAAGAACATATCCAACAGTTGTATCAAGGTAAAGATGTAGATAATTTGGTTCTGGAACAAGAAGAGGCTGTTGATGCCGATGAAATGGGAGACCCAATTTTGAGATCAGAGTTTTACAGAGCTGTGAGCGACCTAAATAGGAACAAGGCACCTGGAATTGATGACATTCCCTCTGAATTATTGACTGCCTTAGGAGAAACCAGCATGGCAAGGTTATTTAGTGTATAGGATGTATGAGACAGGAGAAGTCCCATCTGATTTTCAGCAGAATGTTGTTATACCTATTCCCGAGATTAGGAAATGAAGTTTTAAAGGAAGGAGATGAATATTGTTACTTGGGTAGTAAAATAACTAACAGTGGCAGAAGTAAGGAGGACATAAAATGCAGACTAGCACAAGCAAGGAAGAGCTTTCTTAAGAAAATAAATTTTCTCATATCAAACATTGATATAGGAATTAGAAAGATGGTTTTTGAAGACTTTCGTGTGGAGTGTGGCATTGTATGGAAGTGAAACATGGATGATAACTAGCTCAGAAAGAAAGAGATAAGAAGCTTTTGAAATGTGGTGCTACAGAAGAATGCTGAAGGTGAGATGGATTGATTGAATCACGAATGAAGAGGTACAGAATCGAATTGGTGAGAGGAGATCGATTTGGCTAAATTTACAAGCAACTATTCTCATTTTGGTTCCGTATTGAAGTTGACGTATGTTTCAAATATTATTACAATATTTATAAGTCCACCTGTTCAATACAATACAATACAATACAATACAATACAATACAATATAATCCACTATTTCATATGGTTAAAAATTTATACATAATACATAAAAGTCAATGGTACATGTTTCTCCCTCCTTTATGGGCATCATCAGCCTATATCAATCTTAAAAATAATACCTATGGAGTCTTTCCAATCTTATAAATTATAGGGTAAAATGATGAACAATGATTTCGTAAAATTGGCTTTTATGTATTATGTATAAATTTTTAACCATATGAAATAGTGGATTATATTGTATTGTATTGAACAGGTGGACTTATAAATATTGTAATAATATTTGAGACATTGGCTAAATTTGATGAGAAGAAAAGATAGAATGATAGGACACATCTTAGACACCCAGGACTTGTTAATTTGGTTTTTGAAGGAAGTGTAGGTGGTAAGATCGGTAGGGGTAGACCAAGGTATGAACATGACAAGCAGATTAGAGGAGATTAGGATGCAGTAGTTACGTAGAAATGGAAAGGTTAGCACAGTATAGGGTGGCATGGAGAGCTGCATCAAACCAGTCTATGGACTGATGACTCAACAACAACATCACAGACTGTCATAAACAAAACATAACTATCAACCAACTGATGTAACTGGAAAATATAGAGACTTATGTCTGGGTGGGGCGCGAGGTAAGGAAGGGAAGTGTGACTCGAGGACAGGTGCTGGTCAGACTTTCCAGCAGCTGAACTAACTGAAGCTGAATTACAGGAAGTTTACTGTATAATGATGATAAAATTAAATTGTTGAATAATTTGTGTTATTGATATTTTGTTTACAGTGAATAGAACACTGAATTACAGTTGAACCCAAGTTACATGTATATTAAGGTGAAGAACAGATTTGAAGTATAACTAAGAATTACTTACTGATCAGGTTTAGATATTATTGTAATGTGTTGGCAGTGTACATAAATAAACACAATAACTGGTACTGTTTACTTATACATTTTTTTAAATAACTACTTCATCTTACGCATGCACACACATACACAGTAGACATAACTACAGGCACACCAGGACCACAACTTGCATTGCACTGTATACCCAACTACACAGTTCGCTTTCTCTCTCACTCTTTCACTAATTGTTCGCATTATCACTTACACGCTAACACAAACCACACTCACTCTTCCTCCGCATACATTTACAGTCTAACTCAGTTCTCACAGTTATTCTCGCTGCTGCTATTATCACAGCTCTCAGTTCACAGCCCGTGCATCACATTTTCGCAGTTCAGCATGACATACGCTGTCCGCTCACTCCCCACTGTTTCTGTTCACAGCCACTTGCCGATCTCACTCGAACTCTCCCACGCTGCACCAGACATGACATTCACTCACAGCAACTGGTCCAAGAGATTCACTCCTTGGTGATAGAAAGACAGAATGATACTTAGACTACCTTCTCAACTCAGGTTGAACCCCAACTCAAGCTGTCACTGTCCACAACAGCACTCGCTCTCAGATTGGTTGCACTCGCAATAAATTAACAACACCAACTGAACCCGGTCACCAACTGAACTCGACTGAACCACGCTTTCTTGTACGGCTTGTCTTGTATAGGTGGGTACCAAGCTCGATAGCTGCAGTCGCTTATGTGCGGCCAGTATCCAGTAATCTGGAGATAGTGGGTTCGAACCCCACTGTCGGCAGCCCTGAAGATGGTTTTCCGTGTTTTCCCATTTTCACACCATGCAAATGCTGGGGCTGTACCTTAATTAAGGCCATGACCGCTTCCTTTCCATTCCTAGGCCTTTCCTATCCCATCGTCGCCATGAGACCTATCTGTGTCGGTGCGACGTGAAACAAATAGCGAGCGGTTATAGTTGGGTTGGCCTCAACTGGATACATACAGAAAAGAGACTCCTTCAGAGTTTTCTCAAAAGCAAATACTACCGAGCGAGTTGGCCGTGCGGTTAGAGGCGCGCGGCTGTGAGCTTGCATCCGGAAGATAGTGGGTTCGAATCCCACTGTCGGCAGCCCTGAAGATGGTTTTCCATTTTCACACCAGGCAAATGCTGGGGCTGTACCTTAATTAAGGCCACGGCCTCTTCCTTAGAACTCCTAGGCCTTTCCTATCCCATCATCGCCATAAGACCTATCTATGTCGGTGCGACGTAAAGCCACTAGAAAAAAAAAGAAAAAAAAAAAAGCGAATACTCCGGGAGCACCATCCAGATCCTCACAACACTGGAGGCCTCCAATGAGGTAACAGGGCGATGACAGAAGTAGAAGTACTAGCCAATGTACGCCTGGCTATCTTCCAATTGTAATCAATCAATCAATCAATCAATACTTATCTGCATTTAAGGCAGTCGCCCAGGTGGCAGATTCCCTATCTGCTGCTTTCCTAGCCTTTTCCTAAATGATTTCAAAGAAATTGGAAATTTATTGAACGTCACCCTTGGTAAGTTATTCCAATCCCTAACTCCCCTTCCTATAAATGAATATTTGCCCCAGTTTGTCCTCTTGAGTTCCAACTTTATCTTCATATTGTGATCTTTCCTACTTTCATAAACACCATTCAAACTTATTCGTCTACTAATGTGATTCCACGCCATCTCTCCGCTGACAGCTCGGAATATACCACTTAGTCCAGCAGCTCTTCTTCTTTCTCTCAATTCTTTCCAACCCAAACTTTGCAACATTTTTGTAACGCTACTCTTTTGTCGGAAATCATCCAGAACAAATCGAGCTGCTTTTCTTTGGATTTTTTCCAGTTCTTGAATCAGGTAATCCTGGTGAGGGTCCCATACACTGGAACCATACTCTAGTTGGGGTCTTACCAGAGACTTGTATGCCCTCTCCTTTACATCCTTACTACAACCCCTAAACACCCTCATAACCATGTGCAGAGATCTGTACCCTTTATTTACAATCATATTTATGTGATTACCCCAATGAAAATCTTTCCTTATATTAACACCTAGATATTTACAATGATCCCCAAAAGGAACTTTCACCCCATCAACGCAGTAATTAAAACTGAGAGGACTTTTCCTATTTGTGAAACTGACAATCTGACTTTTAACCCCGTTTATCAACATACCATTGCCTGCTGTCGATCTCACAACATTTTCGAGGTCACGTTGCAGTTGCTCACAATCTTGTAACTTATTTATCACTCTATAGAGAATAACATCATCCGCAAAAAGCCTTACCTCCGATTCCACTCCTTTACTCATATCATTTATATATATAAGAAAACATAAAGGTCCGATAATACTGCCTTGAGGAATTCCCCTCTTAATTATTACAGGGTCAGATAAAGCTTCACCTACTCTAATTCTCTGAGATCTATTTTCTAGAAATATAGCAACCCATTCAGTCACTATTTTGTCTAGTCCAATTGCACTCATTTTTGCCAGTAGTCTCCCATGATCCACCCTATCAAATGCTTTACACAGGTCAATCGCGATACAGTCCATTTGACCTCCAGAATCCAAGATATCTGCTATATCTTGCTGGAATCCTACAAGTTGAGCTTCAGTGGAATAACCTTTCCAAAAACCGACCTGCCTTCTATCGAACCAGTTATTAATTTCACAAACATGTCTAATATAATCAGAAAGAATCCCTTCCCAAAGCTTACATACAATGCATGTCAAACTTACTGGCCTGTAATTTTCAGCTTTATGTCTATCACCCTTTCCTTTATACACAGGGGATACTATAGCAACTCTCCATTCATCTGGTATAGCTCCTCTGACCAAACAATAATCAAATAAGTACTTCAGATATGGTACTATATCCCAACCCATTGTCTTTAGTATATCCCCAGAAATCTGATCAATTCCAGCCGCGTTTCTAGTTTTCAACTTTTGTAACTTATTGTAAATGTCATTGTTATCATATGTAAATTTTATTACTTCTTTGGCCTTAGTCTCCTCCTCTATCTTGACATTATCCTTGTAACCAACAATCTTTACATACTGCTGACTGAATACTTCTGCCTTTTGAAGATCCTCACATACACACTCCCCTTGTTCATTAATTATTCCTGGAATGTCCTTCTTGGAACCTGTTTCTGCCTTAAAATACCTATACATACCCTTCCATTTTTCACTAAAATTTGTATGACTGCCAATTATGATTGGCATCATGTTATCCTTAGCTGCCTTCTTTGCTAGATTCAATTTTCTAGTAAGTTCCTTCAATTTCTCCTTACTTCCACAACCATTTCTAACTCTATTTCTTTCCAGTCTGTACCTCCTTCTTAGTCTCTTTATTTCTCTATTATAATAAGGTGGGTCTTGACTATTCCTTACCACCCTTAAAGGTACAAACCTGTTTTCGCATTCCTCAACAATTTCTTTAAACCCATCCCAGAGTCTGTGTACATTTTTATTTACCGTTTTCCACCGATGATAGTTACTTTTTAGAAACTGCCTCATGCCTGCTTTATCAGACATATGGTACTGCCTAATAGTCCTACTTTTAAGACCTTCCTTTCTATCACATTTATTTTTAACTACCACAAAAACAGCTTCATGATCACTAATACCATCTATTACTTTAGTTTCCCTATAGAGCTCATCTGGTTTTATCAGCACCACATCCAGGATATATGTCCCTCTGGTTGGTTCCATCACTTTCTGAATCAGCTGGCCTTCCCATATTAACTTATTTGCCATTTGTTGGTCATGCTTCCTGTCGTTCGAATTTCCTTGCCAATTGACATCTGGCAAATTCAGATCTCCCGCTACAATCACATTTCTTTCCATGTCGTTTCCCACGTAGCCGACTATCCTATCAAATAATTCCGAATCCGCGTCAGTGCTACCCTTTCCCGATCTGTACACTCCAAATATATCAAGTTGCCTATTATCTTTAGAAATGAGCCTTACACCTAGAATTTCATGTGTCTCATCTTTAACTTTTTCGTAGCTTACAAATTCTTCTTTCACCAGAATGAATACTCCCCCTCCCACTATTCCTATCCTATCTCTACGATACACACTCCAGTGCCGTGAGAAAATTTCTGCATCCATTATATCATTTCTCAGCCATGATTCAACTCCTATTACAATATCTGGTAAATATATATCTATTAAATTACTTAATTCTATGCCTTTTTTTACAATACTTCTACAGTTCAACACTAACAATTTTATGTCATCCCTACTTGATTTCCAGTTCCCTGTTCCCTTATCACCGCTCTATAGGCCATCCCAGTTCCCTGAATGTACCTCCCTATTACCCTTCCAAACAAATTTCCTAACTTATACGTACCACTGCGGTTTAAATGAAGGCCATCCGAGCGCAGATCCCTATCTCCTACTCACCCATTAGGATCTAGAAATTTCACTCCCAGTTTCCCATTGTGCAATGGCTTGTAAAGGCAAAGTTGCTCCTCCCAGGAATTATGTTAGATTGGCAGAACCCACCCCATTGCTCCCTCCTTAATACATCTCAGCTCCATGGTACGGTGCCAGATGATATGATAGGGTGGTCATCATCTACCCATAGGGGATCTATGGGGTAGGTGGGCGACGTCCTTGATCCTGGTTACGACAGTTTGTAGGTCCTTGCACAGTGACCAAAGCTCAGTAACTTCCCCCTTGTCCACACCTCTTTCTACTACCAGGGCCTGCATGTCTTCATAGTACACCGGTAAGATACATGTGACTGGCTCACATGTCCCAGGCTTGGCCCTACTGGGTTTGTTCCTATTCCGCAGTGTCAAATTCAATGTTCATACCTGCATGCAGCTTCCTGCTGGGACAAACTTCCTATTCAGGTGACATTCTTGTTTGGCAGTCATCAGTTCAGACGCCATTAGCATGCCATCTAATGGGGATCCCTGCAGCCATGCCGTAACCATCACTTCCTCGATCCCTGGGGCCATCGTCAGAGCCCACTCGAGGTTCTACACCCTGCCAAGCATCATCTCTGGATGGGTCTTGGTTGTCACGGCGCTCATCAGAGAAAGTGTTCACTGCCTTGCGCTGGGTGTTATTTTGGGGTGGCCTGTCCAGACTCACATCGGCTAGTCGCTTGTCCTTGATGACACATTTCCACGACATTCCATCAGCATGCTGAGTCTACTCCTGCAGCTGGACACGGTAGGCAGCTGTTAGGTGATGGCCACCACAGTGTCTGAACACGTGTCATGCAATTTTTCTGCTTTAGCTTTGACCCACATGGTTACTTCCCATGATCTTCCCAACATCACTGCACCGCACCCCTCTGATATCTGCAGCTAAAGTCCCACTGCCAACATTGTATCACATTTCAAACTCACCTGTATTTCTATAACAACAGGAAATTCATATGTCTACGGCATTGTTTTAACTCTGTTACTTGCAAATCAACTGTATTTCACGAACAGGTATCTGTCTTGTAATATTTCTCTGTTAGTTAAATGCCAGGTGGTTACTTCTCACGACCTTCATTACACTACACTACCACACCCTTCCGACATCTGCCGCCAACAAAGCCGACTCTAATGTATCACGTTTCTAACTCGCCTGTGTTTTTATCAAAGGAAAATACATACATCAGCAATATCATTTTAATTTTGTTATGTACAAATAAACTGCATTTAATAAAAGTTAATACATATAACACTGAATTACATACAAATGGGTTACGCACAACTGAGATTTAATTAATATGTTTTAAGTTATATTTTTGCCGGGACCCCCAGTAATTTACACATTAAACAGAATTACGCAGGACTGAGTAACATAAACCATTCTCAACTGTACATTTTTTGTTACTAAGTTCAATAGCTATGGAGCATTCTGCTTAAAATTAGATGTAGGTATATATATATATATATATATATCCATCCGTCTTTCTTAATTATTTAGATATTCCAGAAATCTTGTTATGAACTAACATCAAACTGAGTTTGCTTGCAAGGTTTTACTGAGACATCATTTTAGCTGTAATACTTAACATGAAACAAATGGGGGTGCTTTATTTAAAATTACTTGTCTGTCAGTATGTGTATATTGTCGTTAGTACTAATGTTCTTGTAAATGTACTACCCAAATTCATTTCATTGCTATAGAAATAATCAAGATACTTTTTCTTGTAGGTTGCTGCCCATGGTCTGCATCAAGAAGTCCGTCAGTGGTCTAGTAAAGATAATAATATCATAGCTGCTGCTAAGAAAATGGCTGTTCTGATGGGTCGCCTCAGTCAGCTTGTACGTGGTGAAGGTGGAAGCAAGCGGGATCTCATTGCATGTGCTAAGGCCATAGCAGAGGCCAGCGAAGAAGTTACTCGTCTAGCAAAAGACTTAGCAAGGGAGTGTACTGACAAGAGGATGCGCACTGTAAGTAGACTCTGTCCATTATTCCATACTACTATTAATTGTGGCGTAATTAATTTTTGAAGATCAGCATTTTACATTATTAAGCAACCAACTTTGTAGTTTTACGTGACTGTTACTATAGGATCATAGCCACAGGACCTCCAGTTGTTCATGGAATCCAATCCACTGGGATGTGGCTTTTGGTTCCAGAACTCCCACATGCATTGATCAGGATTTGAATCATTACTGGCTTGCTGAAAAGCTAGCGACAATGTTACTCGGTTACTGTGTTCCGATTTTCTGTTATTGTTTTATTTGTTTAGTGAAATTTTAGAACAAGGTCGTTCTTTGATTTACAAAATATCCCCTCGATTACCACTTGAGATATACATTAATCAATCTTCTTAATCTATTTAATAAGCTGTAAGATTATAAGATTATATATTAAATGAGATTGCTTTGATAATTGCTAACTATCCATTAGTATCGGATGGGGGTTCCGTAGCTGTGGTGGTAAAGGCATGTTCAGTTCAGTCTGAAGGATAATGATTGCCCATCAGGAAGTCAAAAACTTAAGAAACAAGATTTCCAATTCTGGAGAGTTGCATTGCCTCCATTTTATATCCTCCATACTTCTGCGACTGTTACTTTTTCTGATACCGAAGTAAGAATATTCTACCTCCTGTAAGACTTCATTTGCTAATCTAACATTTCCTGCATCACCTGAATTTGTTTGACTGCATTCTATTACTTTTGTTTTGGATTGATATATTTTCGTCTTGTACTCCACCAAGACTGTGTCCATACCATTCATCAGTTTCTCCAGATCTCCTGCAGACTCAGATAAAATAACAGTATGATCAGCAAATCTCAGTGTTTCGATTACTTCTCCTTGGATTGTAATTCTCTTTCCATATTCCTCATTGATTTCTTTTACTGCCTATTCTATGTAAACAGTGAAAAGGAGAGGAGCCTTGCATCACTATCGAATCCCAATCATCTTGACAATCTCAAATATCTAAGCCCAGTCATCATTATCAATTGCCCTTTTTAGATCTACAAATGCCATGTCCTTCCTAATTTGATCCTCTGTGATCAGATGTAATGTCAGAATTGCTTTATGTATTCCTACATTTCTTCTGAATACAAACTGCTCTCCCAACTCAGTTTTAACTTGTCTTTCCATTCTTCTGTAAATAATGTGTGTTAGAATTTTTCAAGCATAAGATTCTAAACTGATGGTTTAGTTTTCCCACTTGTCTGCACCTGTTTATCTTGGGAATAGGTATAACAACATTCTGTCTAAAATTGGATGGCACATCTGCATCATACATCTTACACAATAAATGGAATAACCTCGCTATTGTGGTTTATCCTTTAGGCAGTTAATAATTCTGAAGGTATGTCATGAATTTCAGGTGCCTTGTTCCTATTTAGGTCTCTCAAAGCTCTGTCAGATTCTGACCTCAGAATCGGGTCTCCCATTTCTTCAGCATCAGCAGACTCTTCCTGTTCAGAACCTTATCCTCTAATTCTGTCCCTTGATACAGTTGTTGAGTATGCTCCTGCCATCTTTGTGTCTTATCTTCATGCTCCTGCCATCTTTCTGTCTTGTCTTCTTTCCTTAGAAGTGGTTTTCCATCTGAGCTCTTTATATTCATATACCTATTCATATACCCAGTTTTCCTTTCTCCAAAGGTTTCCTTGGTTTTTCTGTATGCAGCAGTTACCTTTTCTACAACCATACAACTTTCAACATTTTTGCACTTCTCATTCAGCCATTCTTCCTTAGCTGACCTGTGCTTTCTATTTACGAGAACTTCATTCTTTAATGCCTGTATTCTTTTCTGCCCTCCTAATTTTTTTCATTCTTGTACTTCAGCCTTTCATCAGCCAGGTCTAGTCTCTCCTGAGTTATCCACTGGTTCATATTTGATCGTACCTTTTTTTCAGAAGCCCTACCTTCACCACTGTCCATTCTTCATCTATTGTGTTTCCTTCAGCCTTTCAATTTATTCCTTGTGCCACATGTTACTGAAAACAATTCCTGACAGTCTTTTCCTTCAACTTGTCTAGATCCCATCTCTTTGCATTCTTTCCTTTCTTTAATTTCTTCAATTTCAGACTACATTTCATGACAACAAGTTATGGTCAGACTCCACGTCTGCTCCTGGGAATGTCTTGCAATTAACACCTGGTTTCTGAATCTCTGCCTAATCATAATGAAGTCTATTTTTGATACAGTACAACTTTGTTAATTCAGAGTCGTTGGGACACAAAAATCAGACTTCGAATTATGTGATTTTGAATTAACTGCCAATACGTACTTCGGAAATGCCAACCCTTGCGGCGTCACAATATATTCTAAGACCCGTTATTGCATGCAATTAACCTTGATTCACAGTTTAACACATTGAGTGCCATGCGACCCCATTTGGGTACGTGAGAGTAGTCAAGTGTTTGAACTTCACGTCCCCATATGGGGTCGTACGTTCGTTCTAACTCGAGAACTGTGCAAACCCATTTGGGTGCGCAGTAAGTATTTGTTTCGAAGCTCTATAAAGTCTCTTCCTGCCATCTGCTGGTCGTCTATTTAAGTACGTGCATAGTCCACCTTCCATTCCTCAATTTCTGTTTTGGCGCGACCCCATATGGGTACGTCAAAGTGCTTTGTAGGGTGACAAAGTCATTGTCTATCTTGCGCAAGGATTGTTTATGTAAGTGTGCAGAGCTGTGAGTTTCCTTTTCTTTTTTAAGTCGTCGCGAGTAAATCGATCAGTAAAAGATTTAGTGCAGATAGTCTAGACGATATATCGAACAAGTCGGACAGTGATGATGTGGACGAAGTATATAGTTACAGTGATTTTGAACCCAATACAGAGCAAATAGCAATCTCGCACGTTCATCCACATTGATGTTACTGTCTTCAGCATACGTATCCCCACTGTAATCCGGGTTTCTAAGCCAGCTGGTGCAAAAATGTTGACAGTCTTCAACGATATAGTCACTGGTTTCCCATGTTGCACAATCATCGCTGCTAGGTTCTCTTACTCAAATTAAAATTTATACAAACAAAATTATATACTTGTTCAGTATTACTTAACTACTAATTCTTCTTATAATATTGTTCTGTTACATCCTAATTTACCAAATTCACATGATTTTCATTACTTTATATAACTATATTCTATACGAAAATTTCCTAACCTAAAATCGGAAGATTGTCATTTACAAACATTTCCTGACCTAAAATCGGGGATCGTACATTTTTACAGCTCCAGTATGAACAAGCTAACACATCTCTCATAATAACAGCATTTAAAGCGTCCCTGCAAAGGAAAAGGTAAATATTACCGAGGTTCGTGTCAGTAACTACTGTAAAAGTATGACCCCATATGGGGGCCCATGTACGTGTACAGTTCGTAATGACCAATATGACCCCAAATGGGGTCGCAATATTTTACCTAATATAAATAATAATTTAACCTAATATATCATAAATACATCCTCATTTCAGCGATCATTTGCTTGGTTAAGCCTGTGAATGTTTTGGCACCAGGGAGTAACTCGATGTTATTAGCTCATGGCACTAGACGGCAATCCTATGAAAATCGGTCTGGCACTTAACGTGCTAAAGCTCTCAAATGCCATGGAAAACAAACTATTTCTAAAATGTATCCAACAGGGTGCATTTACAGTATTCAAATAATGCACTTGGGTAACTCACCGGCAAACATAACCTCACGCAATAAAATCAAAAGGAAGAAAACCTGATTCAAAGACGAGGAGAAATCTATACTGGCTCCCCTGTGCAAGTACTTTATTCATTAGATTACTGTACTGTATGCATTCTAGATGCCTTGTACTTGGAGGGAAAGTACCCAATGCCCTTAAAACATTGCAGCTTATCAAACTTTCCTATGACGGGGGAAGGAAGTCTCTTGCTTCCGTCCACATTACAACAGTACAGTGACTATAATTGTACGATTTCCCGTCATGGCACTTCTAAGACCCATTAATGCATGCAATCACCTTGATTCTCAGTTTAAACTTTTCAAATGCCATGGAAAACACTATTTCGGAAATGTATCCAACAAGGTGGATTTACATTATTCAAATAATGCACTTGTATAAAACAATGGCAAACATAACCTCACGCAATAAAAGGAAGAAAAACAATTCAAAGACGAAAATAAATTATGCTGGCTCCCCTGTGCAAATTCTTTATCTCTTGGATTACTGTAGTGTTGGCATTTTTAGATGCCTTGTAGTGGCATGGAAAGTGCCAGACACCCTTAAAACATTGTGGCTTTTCGAACATTCCTATGACGGGGGAAGGAAGTCTCTCGCTTCCGTGTGCATTGCATAGCAACACAGTACATTTCCCGGCTGGCAATTCTCCCCTTTAAAACCGTAAGTCCGTTTGGCCTCAGCATTTAAGAAAATAAACAAAGAATGGCTAAGGAGCGCGAGTGTACTTACTGTGGGTGTGGCGAGGCATTGAGGGGTATGAGGGAGGAGTTGGAAAGTTTGAGGGAGTTAATTAGGATTCTCACAGAAGACAGGAAGGAAGATAGGACTGCCTCAAACAATGTACAGGTTACAGTAGGTGTACAAGAGGGAGGGGAAGGAAAGGGAGGAGTTGTAGAAGACAGGTGATCTAATGTTCTAAGGGGAAGGAGATTGCAGGCTAAGGGCTCTATTCAGGATCAGAATTCAGGACAAGTGTCTGTGCGAAATCGGTACGAGTCACTCCAGGTAGAACAACAGAGGGAAGATGAGGGACAGGGAACTGTTGCTGAGATGAGTGGAAGTAGGAGGAAGGGAAAAGGTAGGAAAGGAAAATGTAGAGTAGAGGATAGGAAAAGACAGGTGGAACAGGGTCATGGGAAGGAGAAAAGGGAGGAGGAAGTAGCTTCTGCAGCTATCAGGAAAGATAGGGCTGACCAGGAGGGAAGGGGATCAAATGAGGTGGGTAGGGTTGAGGCTCTGGTCATAGGGGATTCCATCGTTAGACACGTGAGGAAAGTGTGTGGAGGAAAGGGTACCAGGGTAGAGTGTTAACGAGGAATTAGGTTGAAGCAGATGTTGAGGAAAGTAGAAGAGAGGGAGGAGGGGAAGGAGAAGGTGGTAGTGTTTCACGTTGGTACCAACAACGTAAGGCAAGCTGATATAAGTACCAACATAGTTGGAGATGTGTGGGATCTGGTAAATGCAGCACGGGTGAAGTTTAAGAAAGCGCAGATTGATATTAGTGGAATACTGTGTAGAAGGGATACTGACTGGAGGGTGATTGGGGATTTAAATGAGACTATGGAGTAGGTATGTGGGAAACTGGGAGTGAAATTTCTAGATTCTAATGGGTGGGTAGGAGATAGGGATCTGCGCTCGGATGGCCTTCATTTAAACCACAGTGGTACGTATAAGTTAGGAAATTTGTTTGGAAGGGTAATAGGGAGGTACATTCAAGGAAATGGGATGGCCTAGGGAGCAGTGATAAGGGAACAGGGAACTGGAAATAAAGTAGGCATGACATAAAATTGTTAGTGTTGAACTGTAGAAGTATTGTAAAGAAAGGCATAGAATTAAGTAATTTAATAGATATATATTTACCAGATATTGTAATAGGAGTTGAATCATGGCTGAGAAATGATATAATGGATGCAGAAATTTTCTCACGACACTGGAGTGTGTATCGTAGAGATAGGATAGGAATGGTGGGAGGGGGAGTGTTCATTCTGGTGAAAGAAGAATTTGTAAGCTACGAAAAAGTTAAAGATGAGACACATGAAATTCTAGGTGTAAGGCTCATTTCTAAAGATAATAGGCAACTTGATATATTTGGAGTGTACAGATCGGGAAAGGGTAGCACTGACGCGGATTCGGAATTATTTGATAGGATAGTCGGCTACGTGGGAAACGACATGGAAAGAAATGTGATTGTAGCGGGAGATCTGAATTTGCCAGATGTCAATTGAGAAGGAAATGTGAACGACAGGAAGCATGACCAACAAATGGCAAATAAGTTAATATGGGAAGGACAGCTGATTCAGAAAGTGATGGAACCAACCAGAGGGAAAAATATCCTGGATGTGGTGCTGATAAAATCAGATGAGCTCTATAGGGAAACTGAAGTAATAGATGGTATTAGTGATCATGAAGTTGATTTTGTGGTAGTTAAAAATAAATGTGATAGAAAGGAAGGTCTTAAAAGTAGGACTGTTAGGCAGTACCATATAGCTGATAAAGCAGGCATGAGGCAGTTTCTAAAAAGTAACTATGATCGGTGGAAAACGGTAAATAAAAATGTAAACAGACCTCTGGGACGGGTTTAAAGAAATTGTTGAGGAATGTGAAAACAGGTTTGTACCATTAAGGGTGGTAAGGAATGGTCAAGACCCACCTTATTATAATAGAGAAATAAAGAGACTAAGAAGGAGGTGCAGACTGGAAAGAAATAGAGTTAGAAATGGCTATTGGAGTAAGGAGAAATTAAAGGAACTTACTAGAAAATTGAATCTAGCAAAGAAGGCAGCTAAGGATAACATGATGCCAATCATAATTGGCAGTCATACAAATTTTAGTGAAAAATGGAAGGGTATGTATAAGTATTTTAAGGCAGAAACAGGTTCCAAGAAGGACATTCCAGGAATAATTAATGAACAAGGGGAGTGTGTATGTGAGGATCTTCAAAAGGCAGAAGTATTCAGTCAGCAGTATGTAAAGATTGTTGGTTACAAGGAGAATGTCGAGATAGAGGAGGAGACTAAGGCCAAAGAAGTAATAAAATTCACATGTGATAACAATGACATTTACAATAAGATACAAAAGTTGAAAACTAGAAAAGCGGCTGGAATTGATCAGATTTCTGGGGATATACTGAAGACAATGGGTTGGGATATAGTACCATATCTGAAGTACTTATTTGATTATTGTTTGGTCAGACGAGCTATACCAGATGAATGGAGTTGCTATAGTATCCCCTGTGTATAAAGGAAAGGGTGATAGACATAAAGCTGAAAATTACAGGCCAGTAAGTTTGACATGCATTGTATGTAAGCTTTGGGAAGGGATTCTTTCTGATTATATTAGACATGTTTGTGAAATTAATAACTGGTTCGATAGAAGGCAGGTCGGTTTTTGGAAAGGTTATTCCACTGAAGCTCAACTTGTAGGATTCCAGCAAGATATAGCAGATATCTTGGATTCTGGAGGTCAAATGGACTGTATCGCGATTGACCTGTGTAAAGCATTTGATAGGGTGGATCATGGGAGACTACTGGCAAAAATGAGTGCAATTGGACTAGACAAAAGAGTGACTGAATGGGTTGCTATATTTCTAGAAAATAGATCTCAGAGAATTAGAGTAGGTGAAGCTTTATCTGACCCTGTAATAATTAAGAGGGGAATTCCTCAAGGCAGTATTATCGGATCTTTGTTTTCTTATATATATAAATGATATGAGTAAAGGAGTGGAATCGGAGGTAAGGCTTTTTGCGGATGATGTTATTCTCTATAGAGTGATAAATAAGTTACAAGATTGTGAGCAACTGCAACGTGACCTTGAAAATGTTGTGAGATGGACAGCAGGCAATGGTATGTTGATAAACGGGGTTAAAAGTCAGGTTGTGAGTTTCACAAATAGGAAAAGTCCTCTCAGTTTTAATTACTGCGTTGACGGTGTGAAAGTTCCTTTTGGGGATCGTTGTAAGTATCTAGGTGTTAATATAAGGAAAGATTTTCATTGGGGTAATCACATCAATGGGATTGTAAATAAAGGGTACAGATCTCTGCACATGGTTATGAGGGTGTTTAGGGGTTGTAGTAAGGATGTAAAGGAGAGTGCATATAAGTCTCTGGTAAGACCCCAACTAGAGTATGGTTCCAGTGTATGGGACCCTCACCAGGATTACCTGATTCAAGAACTGGAAAAAAATCCAAAAAAAAAGCAGCTCAATGTGTTCTGGGTGATTTCCGACAAAAGAGTAGCGTTACAAAAATGTTGCAATGTTTTGGTTGGGAAGAATTGAGAGAAAGAAGAAGAGCTGCTCGACTAAGTGGTATGGTCCGAGCTGTCAGCGGAAAGATGGCGTGGAATGACATTAGTAGACAAATAAGTGTGAATGGCGTTTATAAAAGTAGGACATTGACAATATTGTTTGGTGCGTACGAATTGATTATAGCCTATAAGCCGCGCTTTTTTGCCAACCGTCGGCATCGCCAGTGTTCGTGGATTCTACCTCTCCGCACACTGCGTGCTACATGATATTGTGGCGTTCCTTAAAACGCCGAATACAAAATAATTATGATTCCGCTCGAACATAGCAGATATGAAGCACTCTGTAGACACGCCAAAGTAGGTGAAAGTACGCAAAGTTACCCCCTGCACGTTCCGGAAGACGCGTTTATTCATGACACAGAAAAATTTTGAATTTACATTACTCTGTAAAATACTATTTTTTTTTTCTTCAAAATGTAAAGGCAGTTTTGAATTAAAAGTCTGAATTTCGGTAACGGGACCGACATTGTTCCTCGAATTACGAATTATCCGTATTTCGAATTAAACGATTTAAAAAGCATGCAAAACAGTACTTCTTGTTTCCGGGAACTAGAGCTGCTTCGAATTAGGCGAGACTTTGAATTAACCGATTTCGAATTATCAAGGTTCTACTGTACCTTTTAGTGTCTCCACATCTTGTTGACGTATACAGCTGTTATTTGTGGTGTTTAAAGCAATAGTCTAGCAAGGACTAAATTATGATTGGTGGAGAATTCAACCAGCCGACTTCCTCTTTTATTACTTTGTTCCAGTCCGATTCTCTTTCTACATTATCTTCTCTTCCTTGGCCTATCACTGCATTCCAGTCTCCCATCACAATTGGATTCTTATCTCCTTTTACATATTGTATTAAATCTTCTATCTCTTCATAAATTTTCATAAACCTAGTCTGCCATTAAGACTAAGTTGTCAGCATAGGCCAAACTGCTTATTACATTTCTACGTATCTGAATCCCTCCTTTTCGCTTTATACCCTTCAGTAGACGATCCATATAAACTATGAACAACAAAATTGAAAGAATACAGTCTTCTCTAATACCTGTAAGCACTTTGAACAAAGAACTCGTTCAATCATCAATTCTCACTGCAACCCATTTGTGTTCATAAATGCTTTTGATTGCTTTTAATAATCTACCCTTACTGCCATAATCCCTCAGTATGGCTAACATCTTTTCCCTCGTACTCTGTCATGTGCCTTCACTAGATGTACAAAACATAAACATAACTATCTATTCCTCGTGTAGCATTTTTCAGTTACCTGGTGCATACTGAAAATCTGATCCTGACAGTCCCTTTATGGTCTGAAATCACACTGGTTTTCATCCGACTTACTCTCAACCATTGATCGCACCCTCCCTTACAAAACGCCAGTGAACACCTTTAGATCAATGAAATACCTTGATAGTTGTTGCAATCCTTCCTGTTCTCTTGCTATAGATAGTGGATTTACTGCTTTTGTCCAATCAGAATGTACCTTATTAAAATTCTATGCTAATCCTGTGGTACTACTCTGCTAAGTCATTTCATCTCTGCCTTCCCACTGTATTTCACCTTTTCAGGTCTAAATTAATTTATTCCTGCTGCTTTATTAAAATATAGTTTATTTACCATTCTTTCCACTTCCTGAATCAGAATTTCACTAACATCATTGTCCTCTTTCCCCTGAAATCGGTTGCTTGCAACATCAAGAGGAAGATTTCCTGTTATATTGAAATGATTTTCAAATTATTCCATCCACCTTCCCAGAGATACCCTAGGATCTGCTATGAGTTCACCTAATTTACCCAAAACACTATTCATTTCCTTTTTCTGTCCCTTTCTAAGATTCTTTATTACTGTCCAGAAAGGTTTCCCTGCCACTTGACTTAGTGCTTTCCAGGTTGTTACCAAAATCTTCCCATGACTTTACTTGGATTCAACAATTAGAGTATTTGTTTTGTTTAGTTCTTTCATCTACATACAATTTCTTGTCTGCATCTGCCCCTGTTTGGAGCCATTTCTGATAATGCCTTTTTCGACATTTACAAGCTCTCCTTACTTCACCATTCCCATAGTTATAGACTTAGGATAAATAATTGCATAAAACTCCAAGCTTGCTTTTGCATACTAGATATGCATGAACCTTTACTCATTTTGTCTCATCATGGGTTATGAGAAATGTTATCGTTATTATTCATCGATTGTGGATTGCTGTCTTTTTGCATCTGGTGCTGCTGCTGCTGCTGCTGCTGCTGCTACTACTACTACTACTACTACTACTACTACTACTACTACTAAAAGAAGTTGCTATAAGGACAAAGTATACTTTAAAGGACTGTATACATCGTGTATCATAATAACTATACCAACAAAAATATTAGGAATGCTCTTCATGTTATGTTCAGAACGATGGTGCATGACGACTGGCAGAGAAAATATTTCTTTTCGAGAAAATAAGGTTACTTTGTTACTTCTGGGGCACATGATTCAAATTGACGAACTTGCCTTATTTGCTATGCCAGAGATCCAGCTGCTGCATGTTGCTCTGCGTCAGTGAAGGGAAGGGGTGGGAAGTAGTAGACACGGGTAATGCGAGACATACCACACATCCTGAATAGAGTCCAAGGTTCACTACTACACTGTTGTGAAATATGCATTAAATGGAGGGGGGGATATATTGAACATCTACTGTAATCAAATCATTGGGCATATTGTTTCCTTCGTTCAGTATTTCCTTCTAGTTACAATGTTGTGAGTGAAGAGATACACAATCGTGGGGCGGCATCTTCGAGCATGTTAAATAATAATAATAATAATAATAATAATAATAATAATAATAATAATAATAATAATAATAATCGTATGGCCTCAGCTACCGTGTGCAGACATTTCAATTTGATGCCATCTGGCTGTCTGCTCATCTATTTCGACATTCCGTTTTACTCTAGGCCCATTACATGGCAGACCGATTAAACCGAAACTCTTTTGGGCGTCTGTGGCTGAGATTTAATGAATTTTGTCTGGTAAACACCAAATGTGTCACCAGAGATCTTTTATGTGCCGACATCGTACGACATGGAGTGTCGAATGGACTTTTTTTCTGCCCTTCAGAAATCAGACTACCTCTGCCGGGTTTGAACCCACTATCTTGGTATCTAGAGGCTGACACTCTACCACTGATCCACAGAAGCAGCTATGTTAAATAATAAAGAACATTATAGCAACCAACAGACGAGAGGAGCATTCCTTGAGTGACAAGAGTGTCTTAATTACAGTATGTTCTTGTACTGTGTACGCAGTTAGGGCTGTTTAACAAAGGAACTATGGATATTGCCTGTAAGAGACAAGGACAATCCTTTGCGAGTTGAACGAGGAAACTTGTGCATACGTATGGAGCATTATCTCTGTCTCCATCATGTACCCCACTTCCCCTCCCCCCCCCCCCCCACTCCTTTTCTCTTCCCTGAAGCATGGCAGCGGCTTGTGCTCTGGCATAGCAAATACGAGGAGTTGGTCAATTCAAATTGCTCACTCGGAAGTAACAAAGAAACCTCCTTTTCTCAAAAATAAAAAAATGTTCTCCGCCAGTCCTATTGCACCATTGTCTTTAATATAATACAAAGAGCATCCCTGATGTTTTTGTCGGTATAGTTATGATACTCCTTGTATATCGGAAATAGTATTGTTACGAGTAAAACTCCATCTGTTTCATTACTCTAATTTATTTCAAGATGACCTAATAAATGCACACACACATATTCAAACACAAACAATTCTAACCAGTTATTAATAGCCACACTTACTAATTACCAGTCTATTTACAAATCTCTCCACCTTATGGCGCAGCAAGGGTCCAATCCGTTCCTCTATTTGGAACACTAATCCTTACTTTCACTTACCCCCAAGTCCAGTCACTTCCTATAGCCACTGTGCATAGACAGCTGAATTTGAACACAGTGCCCCTGACTATACAACACACGACGATTGTTCGTTGGTTCGACTCCAATGATAGTCGAGTACTTTGCACAGTCCCGTGCAGTGAACAACTGAACAGCTCAACAGTATTCAACAGCAGGATGATACAACAGCGAACATTAACACAAGTCCATGTATCCTCGCACTCACGAAAGCGCATTTCCTCACTGGCTCACGGCGATTCTCAGACCACAGAATTACACGAACACACAGTACAGCTTACCGTTCTGTCGCCTCCAGTTACACGCTCACTGGTCTCTCCGACACTACAACAACAACTCGTGGTTCAAACCTCGGTGGAACACTGGCGACAGCCAACACCTCTGTCGCCCTCAGCCCAGCCACCGAACCCCAACTCACTGACTGTCACACTGGCTCTGGGCGTCAACCCCGCCGTTTGTCGATGACGGGATGGATGTCGCGCTGTCATCTACAGCTACGGATGTAGATGTTGGTAGTGTTTAGGTTCACGAGCATCTTGTCACTTATAACCTAACACTCATTTTATAGTCCACACTATGGCACTGTTACAGTGGAATTGTAACGGTTATGACAGGCATCTTGCTGAACTACGTCAGCTCATTAGTGAGTATGCGGCAAGTATAGTCTGTATTCAGGAGACAAACTTCAGACCAGGTCATCATACGGTCTTGAGGAATTTCAGACTATACTTGACAGAACGACATTATGCTCACCGGGCGTCTGGTGGCGTGGGTATTTTTGTTCCTTCTGATACCTATAGCGAAGAGGTTCCACTAAGGACCCCACTGGAAGCAGTTGCGGTGCGGGTACCGCTGCCTGTCATAGCAACAGTGTGTAACATTTATTTTCCACCAGGTCAGCCTCATAACATAAATGCTGTCACTGATCTTATAGATCAGCTTCCACTTCCCTTCCTCTTGTTGGGTGATTTTAAAGCCCATCACCCCATATGGAGCTTTGAGACACCTTGCCCCCGGGGAAGAGAGCTGGAAACATTAGTAACAGAGCTGGATTTATGTATTTTGAACGCAGGGGAACCAACTCACTTTAATCTACGTTACGGCACATGTTCTCGCATAGACGTAAGTCTATGCAGCCGAACGTTGGTTCCTCTGTTTTGGTGGAATACACACAATGATCTCTGTGACAGTGACCATTTTCCCATCATCCTTACTTTGTTGAAACAAAAATCCATCGAGTCTCCTCGACGGATTCTTAAACATGCTGATTGGCCAATGTCCACATCACTAGCTGTCTTTAATGACGATACCCGGCATACCGTCGGCAAGGAAATAACTTACATCACCCAAGTTATTTTTGTTGCTGCTGAGGAGTCCATTCCCTCCTTTTCAGGGACTCCTCGCCGAAAACTTGTTCCTTGGTGGAACGCCGAAATTGCAGCAGCTATCAAAGAACGCCCTCTGGCTCATAAACGTTATCGTAGGCAGCCTACTGTTGTCAATTTGGTAACATTTAAAAAACTCCATGCTAAGGCGTGAGTTCTTATTCGCCAAAGAAAGAAAGTTTTGTGGGAGAGATATGTGTCGTCTATGGCGTCACATACTCCATAATCTCAAGTGTGGACTAAACTTTGGCATATTTTGGATATCCAAGGATCATCTTATGTACCGGGAATTTCCATTGCAGGCAGTGTCGTCACTGAACAACTCTCGATTGCTGACCATCTAGCTAGTCATTTCGCGGAAGTATCTGGCTCTGGGAATTACCATCGTGATTTCCTCGCTCTGAAGCGGAAGGCAGAACGTCATCACCTTAGTTTTGCCACTCAAGCTCCGGAGGACTACAACCTGCCCTTTATGGAGTGGGAACTCTGCAGTGCCTTAACGCTTTGCAAGGACACTTCTCCTGGACCAGACAATATCCATAACCAGATGTTGAAACACCTGAGTGAGGATAGTCTATTATATCTCCTTCGTGTGTTCAACCGAATCATGATAGATGGTGATTTTCCATCTCTGTGGTGAGAGGGCGTAGTCATTCCTGTCCTCAAGCCTGACAAAGATCCTAAGTATGTAGGAAGTTACAGACCGATTTGTCTTATAAACTGCCTGTGTAAGCTATTTGAGAGGATGGTAAATCGCCGACTTGTGTGGTGTCTGGAGAAACAAGGACTCTTCTCGGAGTACCAGTGTGTTTTTCGAGACGCTCGCTCGACTACTGACCACTTGATTCACCTGGAGAGCTCTATCCAGGATGCGTTTCTCTGCAAACAGCATTTGGTAGCTGTTTTCTTTGACTTAGAAAAGGCCTATGACACCACATGGCGATATGGTATCCTTTCAGTCCTGCATCAGTGGAGATTCCGAGGTCACTTGCCGGTATTTATTGCAAATTTTTTGTCCCTCTGTGTTTGCAATTGCCATAAACGGTATTGTTGCTGCTGCGGTTTCAGCAGTAATACCGTCGCTATATGTGAACGATTTTGCTCTGAACTATAGCTCGCGTAATATGGCAGTCGCAGAGCGACATTTACAGCAAGCTAATAGGAGAGTGGAGCAGTGGACCTTCGAACATGGCTTTCGGTTCTCCACCACAAAGACCTCTGTTGTCCACTTTGGTCGCCAACATACTCTTCACCCTCCTTCTGAACTTTATTTAGGAAATGTCGCTATTCCTGTAGTGAACACTTGCCAATATCTTGGGCTCCTTTTCGATAGTACATTACCGTGGGAGCCACGCGTGCGGCAGCTAAAAGTGCAATGTACCAAGGGGCTTAATCTCTTGAAGTTTCTTAGCAACAGTAATTGGGGAGCTGACCGCATGGTGCTCCTACGATTCCATAGGGCACATATTTTATCCAGGTTAGACTACAGCAGTGCAGCATATGGCTCAGCAAGACCAAGCGTTCTTGCGAGCCTGTACGGCATCCACCACAGCGGGGTTAGGTTGGCAACGGGAGCTTCTCGAACAAGCCCCATAGCTAGCCTGGTCGCTGAATCTGGTGTGCCACCTTTACACCTGAGGCGCCAGCAGTTCCTTTTGTCATATGCTGCAAATTTGCGACAGATACCACTTCACATACCATTATTCTCGTCATTATTCCATATTGAAAATAGCTAATCACAAAGTTTACACAATGAGTAATTTTAATACCACCTATTCAATACAATTTATTCCACTATTGTGTGGTCAAATACACACAGAAATTACCAGAATTTTAAAGGTACATTTAACTTTAAATTTCACTTAATTTTGCTTGATTAAATATCCCTCCAATTTAACTCGACATTTTGGTTATTATCTGTTCAGCGCAACCTCAGAATACACGTGACTTTATGTGACAAAAGTAAGAAAGTAAAAAAAAAAATTAAAATTAAATCTTTAACCATGTGTAATGACCGTAACACAACGCCGAAACTTAGGACAACGATGGTGACACTCACATCAATAAATTCAATAAAAATAAAAATCACTCAACCTGTGGAAATAAAAAGAAATGCATGTAATAAATCTCCCGTTACCATCATCTACCAAGGAAAGACATGCAACCAACTATGGCTAAAAATACTATTTTACAATTATTACAACACCTGTCCACACGTTTTCATCCATTTTAATGGAGATGAAATTATCCCATAAATGATGGCCTGAAACAACAGTAATCAATCCGGTGGAAATGGTCTGGGTTATGGCGACTGATAAGGTCGTCAATACCTACATCGAACGCAAGTCGTTACGAAAATCTATTGAATATTGAGGAGTTGGGTAGTATCATACAGATACGATTTATTATCATTGTGATGATGCTCATCCGGTATGACAAGAGGCTCTAATAATCTCATACGCTCAATTTGATTTTATAAGAAGACTTGTGGTTTACCTCGTGGTTCGATAATGCTTTGTGAAGATGCTACCGTCTATGGTTCTCTCACGAAAAACAACTACTCGTAGATATATATGAAACAACGATAAATTATAATAAAAATCTTCCGGGCTATTATGCCGTGGTCCACTACTCTCGCTTCTCCCAGATGTTTCAACTACTGCTGCGGTAGTCATCTTCTGTGGCGTCGTGTCGATACGCTCTCCTGTATCCCGCTGGCGACTGCAAAAGTTGTTTGGGAAGCAGCTGTATTTATATGTAAGTGTGCGGCCTCCAATTGGTTCACGCCGTGCAATCCGACATCTGATTGACTATCTGAAAGCACGACCTCCGATTGTGTCGCGCCGAGCAGCCTGGCGTTTGGTTGGGTCTCTGAGCACACGACCTCCGATTGGTCCGCACCGTGCAGTATGTCACCAGGTTGAGTATATGAGGGCATGAATTCTGACTGGGTCGCTCCGAGCAGTCTGCCGTCTGATTGGATCTCGGGGTGCGTGATTGGGTCGTGCCGAGCAATGAATCCTCCGGTTGGTTCACTGTAGTGTCCCTGATCTTAGTAAACTTCGGCCGTACGTTATAAAGGGGTATACAAGGCCTTGCTGAGTTTCAGTCCTTCCTCCTTTCTATTAAAGTTATCCGGATGTTTATGTATTTCGATTGCTTCCCTGTAGAGACGGGCGTGAAAGTGGGATGTTGTGGCCAGTATGTCAGTAACCTTGTAACGGATCTCATGCTTTCCGTCAAGCAGTGCATGCTCCGCTACTGCTGATTTGTCGTATTGCCCCAAGCGACAGTTCTTTTTGTGCTCCGTAAGGCGAGTATTGACACTTCTGCCAGTCGTGCCAATATAAACAGCTCCACAGCTGCACGGTATCCTATAGACCCCAGTAGATGTTAGAGGGTCACGTGAATCTTTGCCAGAACGTAACATGTTTTGTAGCTGTTGGGTCGGCTGAAAAATGGTTTTAATATCGTGACGTTCAAGGAGCCTTCCAATACGATCTATGACGTTCCGTATATACGTCAAATAAGCGATACCTTTCTTCCTGGGTTCTTCTCGCTTACTATTTGCTGGCTGTCTTCTCGGGTGGAGTGCTCTCCTGACCTCTTGTACCGTGTAACCGTTGGTTTGTAAGTCTAGATCAAGATTCCATAGTTCCTTCTCGATGTACTCTGGTTCACAGACACGAAGGGCGCGATCCACCAAGATCTTCAATATGGCGCACTTCTGGCCAGGATGGTGATTGGAAGTTTTGTTTAAGTATCGATCTGTGTGTGTTGGTTTTCGGTATACTTGATGCCCTAGGGATCCATCATTCTTCCTCTTCACCAGCACGTCCAAGAAAGCTAATTCTCCATCCTTTTCCTTCTCCACAGTGAATTGTATATGAGGATGAATACTGTTCAGATGTGCAAGAAAACCGTCAAGTGCCTCCTCTCCATGTCCCCATATCACAAAAGTGTCATCCATGTTGTGGAACCAACAGCTAGATTTATTTACAGCAGTCTGCAGGGCTTCCTCTTCAAAGAACTCCATATAAAAATTAGCAATAACAGGGCTAAGTGGGCTCCCATGGCAACACCGTTCATAAAATTAATGTTTCCATTGGAAAAATGTCGTTGTCAGTACATGTTCAAATAAAACTATTGTCTCCTCTGAAAAGAGATGTTGAATATGTTCAAGAGTATCCTTGATTGGTACCATAGTGAACAGCGAGATGACGTCAAAACTAACGAGTATATCCCCCAGTTGTACTCGCAAGTGTCGCAATCTGTTTATGAAATGGGCCGAATCTCTGATGTGTGAGTCCTTAATCCCTACGTAAGGTTGCAGTAAATTGCTTAAATATTTTGCGACTTCATAAATAGGAGAGCCAATGGTACTAACGGAGGGACGAAGAGGAACATCTGACTTATGGATCTTAGGCAGACCATATAGTCTTGGACATAAGGCTTCTGATTTCTTCAGCTTCTTCTGTTCTTCTGCTGAAATAGAAGATTTCTTAATCAGAGTATTGGTCTTGCGCAGGATACTCATAGATCGCAGGGAAGCTTTTTGTAGATCAACGGATCAAGAAGTTCTTTGATCTTACGTTCATAATCCAAGGTGTTCAAGATAACAGTAGCATTACCTTTGTCAGCTGCTAATGTGATAATACTTTCGTCGGCTTATAAATTCTTTAGCGCAAGCCCCTCCTTCTTGGCTAAGATTACGTTTTGGTAACTTGGCCTTCCAGAGTATCTTGGAACAGTCGTGACATATTTCCTCGGAAACCTGTGGTGGCAACTGATGTATTCCTGATTCTATGTTGGAAATGATATCTTCTATTGGGATGGCCGCCGGTGTCGCAGCAAAATTGATTCCTTTGCAAGAACAGTAGTTTCATCTTCTGTTAAACAGTGGTTAGATAAATTAACGACTTTCCGGGCAGGATCCACTCTGTCGATCGAATTCCTCTTCCTCATATTGCCACTTATACGTTCGTACTTTTTCTTCTGCCGCAGCGTATCCTTCTTCTCCTGATGTTCCATGGTGTTGTAAGCCTGTCAATTCGGTCCCAGTCACTCCAGTGCATCGAGTTGGCTGTCGTCAAGTGTAGTGATAAAAGCCGTTCATCATTAAGGGATAGTTCTTTACGAGTAAAATGAATACGTTCCCTAAGAAGAGCTTGTTCCATCCTGTTATAAATTCTGTGTGCCGAAGGGGTTGAAAAATGTCTCTTCTGTCATAGAAATTGTGGAATAACACAGGTGTCGCGGCAGCGGAGTAAGAATGTAAGAGAGCACGGTAGATGGGATTTCTTCTTGCGAAGCGTTTCAAATTGACGACTTAAACGATAAATATCCTCCCCGTAGAGGTGGGTCATTAAAGTATGAAGGCTTTCACGGCCGGTGTCAATATAATAAAAATCTTCCGGGCTATTATGCCGTGGTCCACTCCCCTCGCTTCTCCCAGACGTTTCGACTACTGCTGCGATAGTCATCTTCTGTGGCGTCGTGACTATACGCTCTCCTATATCCCGCTGGCGACTGCGAAAGTTGTTTGGGAAGCAGCTGTATCAGAGGTCATGCACCCCGAGATCCAATCAGACGGCATATACTGGTGACATACTGCACGGCGCGGACCAATCAGAGGTTGTGTGCTCAGAGACCCAACCAAACGCCAGGCTGCTCAGCGCGACCCAATCGGAGGTCGTGCTTTCAGATAGTCAATCAGATGTCGGATTGCACGGCGCAAACCAATTGGTGGCCGCACACTTACATATAAATACAGCTGCTTCCCAAACAACTTTCGCAGTTGCCAGCAGGATACAGGAGAGCGTATCGACATGATGCCACAGAAGACGACTACTGCAGCAGTAGTCGAAACGTCTGGGAGAAGCGAGAGGAGTGGACCACGGCATAATAGCCCGGAAGATTTTTATTATATTGACACCGGCCGTGAAAGCCTTCATACTTTGATGATAAATTATCTCTAAATATTCATTCATCATTATACACAACATCACAGAAAATAGAGTACACGTGCTTCTGATCATAGTGACGCGAAGATTCGTCCCCTAATAGCACATAAAATTATCATAATCCAATACATCATCTCTCCACCTGGCATAACATAAGAGGGAAATATCAATTTAATTCGCAACATCGGTCTAAAATATAACGGATAAAATTACATAAATGACTTGAACCACACGTGAATGTAATAATCAAACAATGTCCTCCCTTAAAAGTATGAAATCGGACTCGAAAGAAATCTATCCATATCACTAGCGTAGCATTCATACGTCAGATGAGCTTACTCCCTTATGAAAATGTAGCAAACACTTTTGAGAAAAATATAGGATAAATAAACTCGGAAAAGTAAAAATATTACATGTACACATTCCTCAATATCGTAATAATTAAATGGAAAAATAGTATTCCCTAAAGGTTAGCCGATGGCTGATATTCAAACCAGATACTCGTCCGATGACATGACTTACTCAAGCCCGCACAATCGATGGTCTTGACATACATTAAAAATCGTATAATTGAAGAAAATACAGATTCGACGTCGTATAACGCAAGAAAATGACATGGTAAAGTTGCTAAGAATCTACTCAAACTACTGTTCAACCAATAATCCCTTCAAGAAGAAAATTAACTACTTATTACAGCTACATAGAACAGATAATACCCAGTATAAATGAATTGTCGACTTAACTTGGATATCTTGATGACCCTGGTTTCCTTCTAGGCTGGATTCATGGCATTAGGACGCTGTCGGCATCGGTCCTTCTTTTTAGTGCTGCATGATGAGATGGGTGATGTCTTCGGAGTAAATAAATTTCCTAATGCTGGTCTTCATTGCCTCATCCGGTTACGAACTGGTACCTCTTGATGTTCACTGAAACTTACATGAAAATATTAGTATGGATTCTCTACTCGTGGTTTCACAATTGACACGTAATGATACATACTTTCTTCATGAACACTATTGACGTCTGCTATGAATCTAGATGGTCTGTTAAACGATCGAGAAATGAGACTGTTCTCCTCGTGGTGGCGAGCAACAGCTGTCCAGGTCTACAAGACCTCACTGCGTATTGAATCTAACAGCAAGTGAGCAAATGAACGACACGTAGCAAGTGAGTGTGTCCTTCACTGTGTACACCACATATATTCTGAGCTCTGACATCCAGCGTACCTTGTGGTTCACTTGACGTCCTAAATTCCTCAATGTTGTAAATAACATGTCCCATGGTTTTTTATTAATTAGTTAGTTAATTAATTCCATAATTAATTTTATTTCATAACTAGCAAGATACCCGTGCTTCGCTACGGTATTATACTGAAATTTATAATTGAATGCTTATTGTTTTAGATATATAATCCGCCGAAATTCGCGATCTGACTCGTTTTCTGCGAGAATCCACCAAAATTCCCGATCTGACTGGTTTTCTATTATTTTACGGCACGTTTCCTCCCATTTTTAAATCTTCCTTTCCAGCAATCGTTTTCGTACTTCCCGGGTTAGGCTCAGGTATTCCTCCCGGTCAGTTGGGCCCGTAAATCTTTGCCATCTTTTCCTATAATATTTTTAATATGGATAAAATCCTTCAGGAGATCCGGCGTGGTGTCATATTGGGTGCCTTGGCGGCACTGAACCCGCGGCCGGACTGCATTCTTAGTCATTACCCGTCCAGGAGCCGTTACCAGCGCGGTCCGCACATTTGACGACGGTCCGGAACATTATTATTATTATTATTATTATTATTATTATTATTATTATTATTATGTGTTGCTGGAATGGCTGATGACAGGGAAAACCGGAGTAACCGGAGAAAAGCCTGTCCCGCCTCCGTTTTGTCCAGCACGAATGTCACATGGAGTGACCGGGATTTGAACCACGGAACCCAGCTGTGAGAGGCCGGCGCACTGCCGCCTGAGCAACGGAGGATCCTTATAAGTACATTAATAACAGGAAAATCAATTGGTCTCACCTCCTTCTACACCCCACCGCCGTTAAGTTTATTTACCGCCTCCCCCCCCCCCCCCCCAAAAAGAAATTAAAAGAAGGCTTGTTTCTTTATGTTTAAGGGAGATTCCAAACACCAATGTTCACGTCTATTACATTCAGTTTTGAGATATAAGTATCCCCATAAAAGTAATTTACTTTTTTCACTTCATTTCACACTACTCCCCCCCACTAAGTGAACTTTCCCGCAAAAAATACTTGTTTCTTTAATAGTAAAGGATCTTCTAAATACCAATTATCACGACTCTAACTTCTTCAGTTTTTGATTTATGTGTCCACATGAAAGGAATTCAACTCCTTTACACTCCCGCCCTCCAAGATGGTTTCCCGCCCAAAACGCGTTTTTCTTTGTTTTTAAAGGAGATCCAAATACGAATTTTCAAGTCTGTAACAACCTTAGTTTTTATTAGATGTATGTATTTTCATACAATTAAGCCAATTAATTTTTCAATTCTTTCACCCCCACACCCCGCTTCATGGGATTTTAAGAGAATACGTGTTTCTTTACTTTTAAAGCAGATTGAAAATATCAAATTTCACGTCTGTAACATCTTCATTTTTGATATATCAGTAGCCTAATTAAAAGAATTCAACACCATTTTCAGTCACTTTTACGCCCCCCCCCCCCCCCCTCCACCCAAGTGATATTTCCGAAAACTAAAAATACACATTTCTTTATGTTTAATAGAGATAAAAAATACCATTTTTCACATCTGTAACATGTTAAGTTTTTTAGATATACTGTAAAAGTTCTCATTTTAAAATTTCACCCCTTTGGAGTTGCCCTTAAGTGGAGTTTCCAAAAACAAATCACCTATGTTTCTTTACATTTACAGGAGATTCCAAACACCCACTTTTTACGCCTGTAACATTTTACGTTTCCAAGATATTCTGTAGATATAGTCTTTCAAAAAATTCACCCCAATTTGTCACTCCTGTTTAACCGCCATTAATTGGATTTTCCAAAAACTAAAAAATACGTGTTTCTTTATTTTTAAAGGAGATCCCATATACAAATTTTCTGTTCTGTAATATATTTCGTTTCTGACATATATGTATCCTCATTAAAGGCATTCAACCCATTTTTCACCCTTTTACACCCCTCCTATTGGGATTTACAGGAAACAAAAATACGTGTTCCTTTATTTTTAGAGGAGATTCTAACTACCAATTTTTACATCTGTAAATTTTAAAGTTTTAAGATGTAGACACACTCATTTTAAAAAAATTCACCCCCCTTTTCACCCCCCCCCCCCAATATTTGGATTTTCCAAAAACTAAAAAATACGTGTTTCTTTAAGTAGATCCCAAATACCAATTTTCAGGTCTGTAATATCTTCAGGTTTTGAAATATAAGTAGCCTCGTTAAAGGCATTCAACCCATTATTCACCCTTTTACACCCTTCCTATTGGGATTTTCTGAAAACAAAAGAATACGTGTTTCTTTATTTTTAAAGGAGATTCTAAATACCAATTTTACATCTATAAACTTTAAAAGTTTTGAGATATAGATACACAAATTTTAAAAAATCACCCCCTTTTCACCCCCCCCCCCCCCATTAATTGGATTTTCCTAAAACAAAAAAATACGTGTTACTTTTTTAAAGAAGATCCCAAACACCAATTTTCAGGTCTGTAATATCTTCAGGTTCTGAAATATAAGTAGACTCATGAAAGGCATTCGACCCCTCCTTCAACCTTTTCCACCCTTCCTATTAGGATTTTCCGAAAACAAAATATACGTGTTTCTTTATTTTTAAAGGAGATTCTAAATACCAATTTTCACATCTATAACCTTTAAAAGTTTTGAGATACAGATACACTCATTTTAAAATATTACCCCCTTTTCACCCCCTCCCTTAATTGGATCTTCCAGATACAAAAAGAGACGTGTTTCTTTATTTTTAAAGGAGATCCCAAACACCGATTTTCAGGTCTGTAATATCTTCAGTTTCTGAGATATAAGTAGCCTCATTAAAGGCATTCAACCCTTTTTCCGCCCCTTTTCACTCCTCTATTGCGATTTTCCGAAAACAAAAAAATACGTGTTTCTTTATTTTTAATGAAGATTCTAAATACCAGTTTTTACATCTGCTAACTTTAAAAGTTTGGAGATATAGATTCACTCATTTTAAAAATTTACCCCCTTTTCACCCTTCCATTAATTGAGTTTTCCAAAAACAAAAAAATACGTGCTTCTTTATTTTTAAAAGAGATCAAATGTACCAATTTTCAGGTCTGTAATATCTTCAGTTTCTGAGATATAAGTACCGGTATTCTGATTGAAGGCATTCAATCCATTTTCCCCCATTTTCACCCTTTTTCACCCCTCCTATTGGGGTTTTCAGAAAACAAAAAAATACGTGTATCCTTATTTTAAAAGAAGATTCTAAATACCAATTTTTACATCTGTAAACTTTTAAAGTTTTGAGATATAGATACACTCTTTTTAAAATTTCACCCCCCCTTTTCACCCCCTTAGCGACGGAATATCCAAAAATCCTCTCTTAGCGAGCACCTACATCTTAATATGAATATATCCCCAAAATTTCATTTCTTTATGTCCGGTAGTTTTTGCTCGGCGATGATGAATCAGTCAGTCAGTCAGTCAGTCAGTCAGTCAGTCAGGACAAGTTATTTTATATATATAGATGTTATTATGTATATCTTCCTAAAATATGTCATCAAATCTTTTATACATGCTCGTTGGAGAATGAATGTTAAGACGCCGAATCTGAAGTTTTGATATGACGGAAAGTTTTAATTGTAATGTTTCTCGTGGATGGAGAGTCCAGCAGTATTAATAGATTTATCCGTCTCCTCTCGCAGTTATAACATTGGTCTCCACCCCTCAGTGGGTTATTTAAAGAGAAAAAAAGAAAGTTACCCCTTTGATTGCACCGGTGAGCACTCGGCGTGGAACATGTGGCGTATAGTCCCGTCACATAAAATTCACTGCCAATTACAATAAACCTAAAATGTCACAATATATATTTGAATGTCCAGGCAATACCTCATTCCATTATCACCTCTATTTTCTATTCTTTTATTAGAAAAGCCAATGGCCGTAGCCGTGTTGAAACACCGAATCCTGTGAGATCTCCGAAGTTAAGCAACATTGGGTGTGGTCAGGAGTTGGATGGGTTGCCACGCGCTGTTGGTGGGGGGTAAGGGAATGGAGGAGCGGAAAGGAACTGGCCACCCTACCGCACGTAAACTCCGGCTCAGGAACACTTCTGCGGAGGTTCAGACCTGCCTTCGGGCAGAATAACCCTTACCTTACCTTATTAGAAAATAAGGCATTGCGAATTAAATCCACTGATTGTTTTAACCTCGTAATCATTTCCCATCACCATTTATTTTAAACTCTAGTCAGTGGATACCTTTTAAGGTTTTACTTATCATCTCATGTCGTCCATCTCGTACCATTAGGGGCCAATGGCCTTAGATGTTAGGCCCCTTTAAACAGCAAGCATCATCATCATCATCATCATCATCATCATCATGTACTGTAAAACCATAATTTCTAAGACTTTATAGTCATGAGCCATAATGTATGATGATGGTGACTCACCACCACCTCCTGATAGGGACAGGCAGCTAGGACATGTGCTATGTTTCGAGGTTTTATGTAGCAATGCCGAAAAAGGTTTTATCCTGAGACATTCTGCACACAGAGCGGACAGAACACACATTTACAGTCATTTGATATACTGTCTCTCTTCTGCATGGAATGTCTTTTGACTATTAGTTCGCTGGTGTATATTCCTGGAAGAGTCTGATATGTTTCCCGTGTGTGGTAACCTTGTCTACAACTGTAATTTTGCATTGGATAGTTTCTATTTCTGTCGGATCTTCACATGTTTAGGAAGTCGTTTACTTTGGATATGACCTGGTCATTCATGTCTGTGCACAGAGCTTGCATACATGAAGGACTTTCTTGTTTTAAATTTCTAGTTTAATTATTATTTATTTATTATTTCAGTTTTTTAGCCAACATAGGACTACTAGGTTTATGAAGGTTTTTCTTCTTTTTGTCAGCCCAGTACGGTTTCATCCTTTCGAAAGTAATTTTCTTTCTGCTTCTGGAATCACTCTTCCTATTCTCTGCTTGTTGATTTTTGTCTGCAGTCTAGTGTGTTTATCTTTCAATATGTTGAGTGTCTTCTTTAAGTTCTATGATCCATCTGATATTATTCTTACTCTTACTCTTCCATAATTTTTCTATTATTTTTCTACTGATTCTACTTTCTGGTGACCGTATTAGATGCCCAAAGAATGATATTCATTTCTTTTTCATTATGCTAGTCACAGGTTCTATTTCTTTATAAACTATCTCATTGGAAGCTAGTCTCCAGACTCCATTTACTTGATAATTTTTATTTAAACATGTTCTCACTATTCTCCTTTCTAACTGGAGTACTCTATCTATTGCAACTGTGTTTGTTGTTTTGAATAATGTTTCACATGCATATGTAATTTGTGGCTGGGTGTAGTGCTTCAGTTTGGTTGCTATTGAGAGACACTTTTTTTTTTTATTATATGTATTCTTGGTAACATGCTGTGCTGTAACCAGTTTATCTATTCTATTTTGCCATGCTGGTTTCTCGTTCAGGTTATATGTGATTATTTCACCTAAATATTTAAATTTTTCTACAGTTTTTATTTCTTGGTCTCCCAGCTTAATTTTGTTTGCAAGCAGAAGTTGAGTTAGCATAATTTCTGTTCTTTCAAATTAAATTTTCAGACCAATACTTTGAGCTATTTCCTGTAAAGATTTTATTTGTTGTTTTGTTTCCTGAATATCATCGGCCAGAAGTGCTAGATCATCAACAAATTCTAGACACTTGAAATGTATGTTATCCTTCTGGGTTGCAATTTTTATATTTTTTGAGTTCTTGTACCATTCCCTCATAACGTACTCCAGTGCATAGTTAAAAAGAAGAGGTGACAGTCACCCTGTCTTAAATCACCGGGCGAGTTGGTCGTGCGTGCAGAGGCGCGCGGCTGTGAGCTTGCATCCGGGAGATAGTAGGTTCGAATCCCACTATCGGCAGCCCTGAAAATGGTTTTCCGTGGTTTCCCATTTTCACACCAGGCAAATGCTGGGGCTGTACCTTAATTAAGGCAACGGCCGCTTCCTTCCAACTCCTAGGCCTTTCCTATCCCATCGTCGCCATAAGACCTATCTGTGTCGGTGCGACGTAAACCCCCTAGCAAAAAAAAAAAAAAAAAAAAAGTCTTAAATCAGTTGTTACCATGAATGGTTCAGAAATTTCTCCTCTGAACTTAATTTTAGAAATTGTATGAGTTAGAGTAAGTTCAATCAAATTTGATTAGCTTTGGGTGAAATCCAAAATGTCTTAAAATTTTTAATAATGGCAGGAGTCGTAAGCTTTCTTGAAATCTATAAACGTTATTGAAACGGGCTTGTTTAGTTTTCTGTAATATGCCATGACTGGCTTCAAAGTTATTGTTTGTGCAGAGCAGCTAATCCAAGGTCTGAAGCCTCCCTGGTATTCACCTAACTCTTGATCAAGTTGTTCTTTGATCCGATTATATAATATCTTAGAGAAAATCTTATACATGCAGTCAAGGATGGAAATACCTCTCTAGTTGTTTGGATTACTTCTTTCACCTTTCTTATGAATTGGATTAATTATAGCTGTTGTCCATTGTTCTGGAAATTTTTCTTATATCCAAATCTTCTGTAATATCGTATGGAGGGATGCCTGAGTTGCACTGCCGGCATATTTCCACATCGCTGCAAAAACCTGGTCTTCTCTGCATGCTTTGTAGTTCTTCATTTCTTTAAGCACTGTTTCAACTTCTTTTGCTGTAGGTGGATTTATATTTTCTGGTTTAGTTTTTATCGGGGTATGTGTATTAATTAATAAGAGCTTTTCAGGTTTATCACTGTTCAAGAGCTTGTTAAATGCTTCCGCCATGATTTCTGCATTTTTCTTATTGCTATGCACTATTTTTCCATCTTTTTTTCTTTTTCAACAATAATGTGAGGGGGGGGGGGGTTGTATTATTGCAATTGTTTATCAAAGGCTTTGTAATAATCTCTAGAATTGGTTTTGTAATAAGTTTCCTCCATAGAGTTTATTACATCTTTTAGATATTTTCTCTTAATTCTTCTAATTGTTTGGGTGAATTCTTTTCTGGCATTCTCGAGGTTCATGGTGTTTTCTTTTGTTTTGTGGGCTTGAAATTTCAACCAAGCTTGATGTCTTTCTTCATGCATTTTATCACAATCAGAGATCCACCAGGCATGTTTTTCCTTGGATTTAATGGAGCTAGATCTTCTGCATTCTGTTTAAGAATTGGTATTAGGTCATCTAAATGGTCTGTTAGTCATGTAGTTCCTGTTCTTTGTCAATATTGGGCATTCTGGATTAACTGATGATAGTCGTATGACCTTTTCTCTCCAACTCTATTTTGTCTTTTTCTTCAATGGAATAAATTTAATCTTGATTTTAGTTAAGTAATGATCTGAACCAGTGTCCATTCTCTTAGAACTTTGACATTATGGATTTCCTTGTGAAAAAAATTGTCCATACATATGTAGTCCAGCTGCCATTCTCCTTTTGTCCAATCAGGATGTTTCCAAGTTTTAAGTTTGTGTAGTTTTCTTTTAAAACATGTAGATTTGGAGATCCCATGGGTTCTGCAAATTTCTATGAGTTTTTGGCCATTTCTGTTAGTATTTAGGAGGAGCCGACTTTCCTACTACATCTCGATACTTCTTTTCCTTACCCAGTTGAGCGTTAAAGTCCCCTATAAGGATCTTGATGTTATTCATATTTATTTTATTCATTGTCTGATCAAGGAGATCCCAGAAATTATCGACTTCTTGCGGAGTTTTTGTTAGGAATTTTTTTTTTCATCAGTAGGGGCATTGAACATTTATGATGGTGTAAAGTTTCTTTGTGGTTTGTAAAGTTAGAATTGAAATTCTCAGTGAGATGGCTTTAAAATCTATTAGAGGATCTATTATTTTCAAAGTTACTATAAATCCTGTACCAAATTGCGGGCAATGTTTCATGACGCTTTGGCCTGGCTTCCCATTGTATACTCAATAACCTTGAGATTCAAACGGATCTTCTGTTAAATTTCTCATTTCTTGGAGCCCTACCAGAAGAATATTTTGCCTATCTAATTCATCCGTAAAGTTCTTGAGCTTTCCAGTTTTCAATAAGGAGTTCATATTATGCGTCGCAATGTAGTTAATATGCTTATGTTTGATTCTATGTTTGTATGTTTGGTTATATGTATGTATTTTTGAGTGTTCAAATTCATTCTTGTCTTTTATTTTGCTAGTGGCTTCATGTCACACTGACACAGATAGGTCTTATGGCGATGATGGGACAGAAAAGGACTAGGAGTGGGAAGGAAGCAGCCGTTGCCTTAATTAAGGTACAGTCCCAGCATATGCCTGGTGTGAAAATGGGAAACCACGGAAAACGATCTTCAGGGCTGCCGACAGTGGGATTCGAACCCACTATCCTCCGGATGCAAGCTCACAGCCGCACGCTCCTAACCGCACGGCCAACTTGCCCAGTCTTGTCTTTTAGACAACTACCCAGCGAATCCGATGTAGTCTTCTCCATCCTTAAGGGGTTGGACGGTGGAATTTTTTTACTAAAAAACTTTCCCATATCTGACTAAGGTTATAAATCTTAAGTGGAGCAAGCTCCGATTTACAACTATGGTTGTTAGCCGCAGAGGATATTTATTCAGCCACCACTAACATGTAAAACAGACGCTGTTGGGAACATGTGGAACCGTCGAGCCTTTTATTGCCTCAAGATGTTTATTTTCTAGTGCCGGCCCCATGGTGTAGGGGTAGCATGTCTGCCTCTTACCCGGAGGCCCCGGGTTTGATTCCCGGCCAGGTCAGGGATTTTTACCTGTACCTGAGGGCTGGTTTGAGGTCCACTCAGCCTACGTGATTAGAATTGAGGAGCTATCTGTCGGTGAGATAGCAGCCCCGGTCTATAAAGCCAAGAATAACGGCCGTGAGGATTTGTTGTGCTGACCATACAACACCTCGTAATCTGCAGGCCTTCAGGCTGAGCAGCGGTCACTTGGTAGGCCAAGGCCCTTCAAGGGCTGTAATGCCATGGGGTTTGGTTTGGTTTTCGTTTATTTACTGGGTGTAATTTTATGGCTTTAAGCCAACCCCCCTCTTTTTTTCTGGGCTTGGGACCAACAGCAGCAACTACTGAGCTACTCAATCCACCCAGCAGATACTGCAAGCAGATTCTATTTTCTTTAATGTAGCCATTATTTGTATTTTAAAATTTCTTGCATATGTCTATAAACTGCTGCCCATGTGGCATGAAACAGACCAAAACTTCTATATTTCTTATCGGTATAGACCAGTTCATTTTCCAAATTTTGTAAGTACAAGTCATCACCACAGCGTGAGCTTAAACTTCTAATTGAAGCAGTTCTTGTTAGTGTATAATAAAAAGAAAATATCATGACCATTTGTATTTCTCCTACATCAGAACATAGTCAAGTACAGGTCAGGTTCCCAATCAAAACTGAAACCTCAAAAAATATTGTGTGCTGTGTTAAAGTTCCTGTCTACTATTAATGGGTATTACCTTGTAATACCTACATAAGATTGAATAACATTTCAAAGATGATTTTCATAACATAGAATGATGAAACGGAAGGCACTTAATTTGGAACTTGGAAGCTTGCCTCAGAAAATATGTGGATTAGTGATCTCCCTTCTACCACGCTGTGTATATATTGTTTGCTGTATTATTATTATTATTATTATTATTATTATTATTATTATTATTATTATTATTACACAATGTCTCACTATATTTAGGAAAATGGAAACATAATTCGGATACTGTTACCTACTTGCTTAACATTCTTCCTCTGTCCATGATATGTATTAAAGTATTTTGATGTTTCTTTTCTATCAGAACTTACTTCAAGTATGTGAACGGATTCCTACAATTGGCACACAGCTGAAGATTCTGTCCACTGTTAAGGCTACAATGCTGGGTGCTCAAGGTAGGTGAAGCTTTATTTTCTGCTGCTCTGGAATTTCTTACTAAACAGTAATCAACTATGTGCTCAAGAAATAAATTTATTTAATGCTTTCGAAGCAGAATCTTTGACGACAACATTAATGGTAACCGTTGCAATATTTTATTTTTATTTTTTCATTGATATCACTGAGTCCTATATTCTTTCATATCGCTTTTAAAAGCTGCTAGTTTCCATTTCTCATTTATGCAAAAGAAAATGTTTTAAGAGAAATTGTCAGAATATTTTTGAAAGTATTATAGCAGTAATTTCATTTTTGTATTTTTATTTTTCTTACAAAAAAAAAACAATCTTTGTTATGTAATCGCTATTTAGCTAATGGGCTTAAATATCTTTTCTTTTTTTTTTACAGATTACGTAATTTAATTAATTTCCCTAATTTATCCCTCAATGAAGGGGAGAACTACTGTACTGCCATCAGTTGGTGGGGGTTTATTTTAAGAGTTAGGAAGTAAACTATCATCAGCTCTCTATGTTTAACTGTGTGTGAAAGTTGTTAGATGCTCATTATTTGGTATCTGCAATTTTGTTAGCTTTTATTGGAAATGATGGTGATTTGTCTTTTGTAACAAGGAATCAAATGTATTTGTTTATCATCCCCATATACATCAGTGTGTAGAAGTTATCTGATTGGCAGTGTTATACTGAGGAATTTGAGCGGTGTGTGTAAATTTTCAGAATTTGGGCATAGGTTTGGGACAGCTGTCCTTGGACTTAAAATAAGCTTCTACGATAGATTTTCCTGAAGTGAGTGACAAAAAGCCTAAGGGAATTCAAACCATTAATCTCTGAATAATGCTACTTCTCAGTCCTACTGAACCATAATTAAACTACAAAGGTGATTAGGAGCTGTAATCCAAGACATGAAGAAGATACTGTTTTAGCAGTTCTTTTCGGGAGCGAGTGTTGATAAACCTCGGAAATGTTTTATTTTATTAATAGTTGCATTATATTGGGTGAAGCTAAAGAAATGTTTAGTAATTAGTGGGCTTATACTTCCAGTACTTCTACAGAATATTGTAACTAAACTTCAGTGCATTAATTCATATCATACAGTAGGTCTGGAAAGCTTCTCTGTTTGGAGATCCAAAGTTTCAAAACCCAACTACTTAAAATGCTGGTATTGTTCATCATTCAAATCCAGGGGCACCTCTCCTTAATTTAAGGCAAAATTTTTAAATTACACAGGGACCACAGATTCCACAGTACTCAGGCTGTCAGGCAATTTATACATCCATGAGTACATGGACCTGATGGCAAAGGATATCCTAAGCCCATAACATGAATAAACAGCAGCAGCCAGAATCGTGCATAATAGAAATTTAAGATATGTTCCCACAACTTGGGAGAGGTGAAAGTAGTCAAGTAGGAAATTAGTTCCTCATTTATTCAACCGTTTGCAGTATAGTTAGTTTTCCATTTTGTATGTTGCGATTCTTGTCTACTAGATACATAGGGATGTAGGGTGAATAGATCGAATTAGCACTTATTTAAAAAAAAATTAAATTATACTGTTAAGATTATTTTGCTGGCAATTGCTTTATGGAGCCTGACAGTAAGGCCATTGGCAGCCATCGAGCAAAATCAGGCTTTTCTCAATAGCCTTCTTTGGGTGATTAACCATTAGTTCAAAGATTGAAGTTAAGATAGTGTATGACCTGGGTGTTAAGTACATTGTACTTCTTGCGGTGTAAAGCAGTGACCCCAGAAAATGTCATTATGTAAGTTTATGAGATATTCAGTGATTTGCTGCTGTACATTGCTACACTATGCTATCCTATAATGTACTAATTCTATGCTATGCTATGTTATGCTCTGCTATGGAATTGTGAAGGGACAAAGTGCAATGCAAGAACTGCCAGTATGTGTTTTATCTTAGAGTGGGGTCATACTCATATCCCTAGGTATCAGGTGAGACAATGTTTCCATTTCAACAGTACAGTAATGTTGCTACTGACAAATCCACCCAGGCACGCCTGCTTTCTTTGTACCAAGGTAGTGGTAGTAAGTACAGGTCGAGTATGACCATGTCAGACTTTGATGTGTCTCTTAATTAAGGATGGAAATCTCACTTAAGAAGTAGTCACCAGTGTGTTCTTATGTAAGGTTTGTATATATTAACTAGGTTGCATTTAAGTGTAAGTATTCAAATATACCGTATTTGTGCAAATAATCCCTGCTGCCGAATAATCCCCGCACCCTAATTTTAGGAAGGATCATTTTGAAAAAATTACATGAACTAAAATTCCTTCCATTGAAGGAGTAAAGTAGGCACATATAAACATTTCATATCACTTCGTGAGGTCCACGTGGTCTTTACGCAAGTATGAACATGTAAATTTACGGATATATCTGCTTTGCCTGAACATATTTGAGATGATAAAAATACATTATCACTGCCATAAAATGTATCTGCCATGAAAATTAGCAAGTAGGCCTAGGTATTTCATTAATCTGAACTTGCAATAGGCTCGATTCCCTGTAGAACGGAAGATTCGTTGTCTCTTGCATCACTAGAATCCTGACCAAGTAGGCCTAGGTATTTCATTAATCTGAACTTTCAATAGGCTCGATTCCCTGTAGATTGGAAGATTCATTTTCTCTTGCATCACTAGAATCCTCTCCTAAATTACAAATTCATCACACTTCACATCTAAAACACTTTCACTAACGGTCTCTTTTTACTCGGATATTAACACGACTGGTGGTGGATAATTATTTTTGTGAAATGTAAACACTTGAAACAGACACACCAGCGAATGCTGATGTTAGTTTTGCTATAAAGTAAAACCTCATTAATTTGAACTCTTTGGGATGCAAAAATCTGACTTTGAATTACGTTATTTCGAATTAACCGCCAACTCGTGCTTTAGAAATGCCAACCTTTGCCACGTCACAAAATATTCAAGACTCGTTACTGCATGCATCTAACATTGATTCACAGTTTAAACCTTTCAATTGCCATGGAAAAAAAAAAATCCAAAATGTATCCAACAAGGTGCATTTACAGTATTCAAATAACGCACTTGGATAACTCAGTGGCAAACATAACCTCACGCAACGAAATAAAAAAAGAAACACTATTCTAAGACAAGGACAAATTATGCTGGCTCCCATGCGCAAGTGCTTTATTTTTTGGATTACTGTACTTTTTAGGTGCTTTGTACTTGCACGGAAAGTACCCGACGCCCTTAAAACATCGTGGCTTATCGAGCTTTCCTATGACGAGGGGAGGAAGTCTTTTGCTTCCATCTGCATTGTAACATGGTACAGTGTACATCTCCTTTCAAATCGTCTGTTTTGGCTAGGCATAGAAAAAAAAAAAAAAAAGAAAGCAATGCAGTTTCATTCTCAATGACAGTATTGTTCGGTGCTTACAAATTCATTATAATTATGAGCAACGCTTTTTCTCCAGCTGTCGGCATCGCCAGTGTTTGCGGATTCTGCTTCTCCACACATTGTCTGTTACATGATATTGTGGTGTTCCTTAAAACGCTGAATACAAATAATTACGTTTTCACTTGAACATAGCAACTATGAAACACCATGTCGACACATTGAAGTGAAAGTAAGTGCAGAAAGCTACCCCTGCACGGTCCGGAAGACGCATTCTATCATGACCTGGAGAAATTTTGAATTTAAATTACTCTGTAGAATACTATTTTTAAAAATGTAACTGCAGTTTAAATTAAGTCTGAATTGTTTTCCATTTAAATATGACATATGGGGGCAGTTTTCTTCCCTCTGTGGTTACACAAAGCGTAACTGAACATCCAGCATCAGAAACTTGCCAACCTTGACGCAAATAATATCTGCACCCAATTACGTGTCTCAATTTCTTTTTTTTTAAATGAGGGGATTATTCGCGTAAATACGGTAATTTGTCTGAATAGTCCACATTGGGCAACTAGCACGCTGTACAGTTAAACTGAAAATAATGCCAGACCAGTAGCTCAAATCATGGGCAACAGGGCAGAAATGGTAAGATCACCTTATTTCAGTTGGTAAAGCCATCGTCTATGACTGCCGAATGCTGTGTGTTTATGTCCCATTGGTGTTCATTTGGCTAGTCTTCCTCTGCACGGGATTTGCACTAAGCCCTCCTGAGTTGGGAAAACTGGAGTCAACAATGCAAAAACACAAGAAACTGGACCTGCAAGCAAAATTTTGGCACAAAATTGAATGTTAATGTATTTTAACAGATACTGATTTGGATGGATGTGCCGAAGCTTGTGCTGAGTTAATGCAACAATTTCCAACAGTGGCTTGGAAAGGAGAGGTTACGCATATCGATGGATATCTTTCTTTCTTTCTTTCTTTCTTTCTTTCTTTCTTTCTTTCTTTCTTTCTTATCATAGATAATGTGTGGCTTTGGCCATTGGTTTGGATGATATTTTTAATGAGTCGGGATGCTCCCACCAATGCAATTCAAGCAGCTTCTACACTGAACAGCCTCTTGAAGGTACATCAGATGGATCACTGTGGCAAAGAATGTTTCACCATACATGATTCTGTGTTAATTCTTCTCTCTCTCTGTTTTTGTTTTGTTTTTTACAATCTATTTGCTGGTGTGAAAGTGGGAAACCACAGAAAACCATCTTACTGACACAGATAAGTCTTATGGCAATGATGGGAGAGGCCTTAATTAAGGTACATTGGGGCTCAAACTTAGCATCTCCAGAAAGCTAATATTTGTTTGTTTGTTTGTTTGTTTGTTTGTTTGTTTGTTTGTTTGTTTGTTTGTTAAGGTTAAAGCCTCCGTAGCTTAGGTGGCAGCACACTGGCCTCTCACCACTGGATACCGTGGTTCAAATCCCGGTCTCTCCATGTGAGATTTGTGCTGGACAAAGTGGAGGCGGGACAGGTTTTTCTCCGGGTACTCCAGTTTTCCCTGTCATCTTTCATTCCAGCAACACACTCCATTTAACATTTCATTTCATCTGTTAGTCATTTATCATTGCCCCAGAGGAGTGTGACAGTCTTCAGCAACCGGCACATTTCCTATCCTTGCCGCTAGATGGGGGCTTCATTCATTCCATTCCTGACCTGGTCAAATGACTGGAAACAGGCTGTGGATTTTTATTTCATTAGTGAAAGTTTCCCCATCTTCTCTCTGCCTTAGTACCATGTATATGGCCTCCTCTGGCATGGCTCAGGTTTCTGATACACTGTGACATGCTTGTGATCAGTACATTGACATTGTAATGAGGAAGAAGGTTCCATATGGGGAACTCTAATGTGATGTAGGAGTATCTGTGGGGGTTGCGGACAATAAAAACAACTATCTTCAACCTATTCCTTGTATGCTCAATGCAGTTCATGTCCAGTGAATTTGCTGGCCATTTCATATGGTTGACACCCACCTCTCTCGTGAAGTTCCTCACTGATGCACCTCGATTAAGGCAAGCATGGTTGTCGATAAGAGAAATTCAGCACTATATTAATCCCTAAATGATTGTACAAATGGTCAAAGAATTTCATCAGTATACACTGCTGGATAGTTGAGATCTCTCAAATTGGTATCAGAGGTGTATGATAGCCATACAGAATCCCATCCCAAAACATTACACCAGTACCTCCAAATGCATGCAGCTATTGAACATGCTGGTTACTTTCCACCATGTCCTTTACATCTCCACACAATCATCGTGTATCTAGTCTTAGTGATATCCATGTTTCATTTGCAAACATGACACCATTCATCCAACTGAAATGTTGAATGGCCCATCTTCTCTTCTCAACATGATGACAGTTCTCTAGTGGAACATGTTGAAGCCATCAAAATGATTTTAACTGGGCACTATGCAATAAATTGCATACAGTTTGTGCAGTTACACGGATCCCAGCTGCCTTCAAGAAGTCATCTCGTAATTGTTGAGCATTAATAGTTGGTCTAATCTGTGCTGCTGTGCAGATGTACCGATCTTGATGTGGCATTATCACCCTCAACCAACCTTCCATCGGTCTGTCAGTCACATCACTGGTTTCATGGTTTTCCATGTTTTTAACATTGCACTTTGGTCTCATACAGAGCATAACACTGCTGCTTATGTATGTTCACCCTGAATCAATGCTGCAATTCTGGCTTGGTTAAACTGGGAAATACACATTGCACATGAAAAGTAAACACTAGCTGAAGCTTGTACTGCACTGTATACGCTACTACCAGTCTTCACCCCTTGCTCAAGACAGACCAAAGGCATTGACATCTGCTGTACTGTAAACAAGAAATTGAATTACAGTACTTGTGTATACAACAAGACTAGTCTGGCTCCTTGGCTGAATTGTCAGCGTTGAGGCCTTCGGTTCAGAGGGCCCCAGGTTCGATTCCCGGCCGAGTCGGGGATTTTAATCACATCTGATTTATTCTTCTGGTTTGGGGACTGGGTGTTTGTGTTTGTTCCAACACTTTCCTCTTCATATTCAGACAACACACTACACAACTAACCACCACAGAAACACTCAATAGAAATTACTCGGGCTTGGCTGTTTAAGACCTTAAAATAGCACAAATAAGCAAGCAAATATGACCTGAAAAGTGTCAAAATATGACTTCAAATGTGGCGTAAAATTTACAAAATATGACCCAAAAATGATTAATCTAAATGTGGCCATTTTAAAATAAATTATAAATCAAAATGGCAATTCCTCTGATACATATTTGTTAACTAAATTCTTTATCCTTACTTTAATATTAATTTCCTGAATATACATGTTTAGCATTTAGTCACAGTCTGTTGTCCTTGAATCGCTTATCAAACATTTGTGAATACATACCTATAAAGTACTAAGTTTGCAAAGATTATCAGATCACACTATATTTCAAAAGTCAAAACATGTTAGTACCCTGCATTGGTGGTTTGAATATGAGAAAACTAGAAATCAATCTATTTTTTAAATATTTTGGAACATTTAAGCCGAAATTTCATTAATATCATTCAGATGCGTTAAAGTTTAAATTGAGCACCATGAAACTAATTAAGTAAGATGTCTTTCAATACATTATGGTAGGGCGGCAGGGCCTATAGTGCAAACTCGCATACCTTTTTCATTCTTCTCCGCGATGGAATTGAACTGTATGACAAGATTCATCTTCAAAGCACCAGGCGCCAAAGACCTCCGATTATCACCAAACACATTCTTGTAAAAATACGAGCTTCTTTCTTTGTCACAAGACGTTATTAGTGCATAATTAAATAATGCTCATTCACTGATGTCGAGTATGCACTCATCTTGAAGTGTACTGATACCTTCTGCTCTAAGAACATCATTTTTCTTGCACATACAGCAAAAACCTTCATTTCGATTAAGCACATTTTGAATTTTCCATTTTACACTGTCGCCAGCTAGTCAATGTGATTGTTATACTGAAAGTTCAACGCTTCTCACAATTTCAATACTTACATAAATTTCTAAGCTAGCAGCTTCTAAATGAGTAATTCCACTCAATATAATTCCAAAGTTTGACTTAATATATGCCAGAGTTTCTGACAAACTGTTGGAAAACAATTCCTGCCCAATCTTGCTAGAGGAGGCATCATCTTTTTTGAAGCCGTTAAGTGTTTTTAATAGTGGAGTAGTTTTCACAATAATCCACAGCAGCATCGAGCCACGTCCCCCACCTAGTAAGACTAGATTGTGGAGGGAGTGGTGTCAAAGGAGCTAACTCCTTGAAAGTCACAAGCCGCAGTGGTGCTTTCAAAAAAGTTTTTGACATTAAATATTAATTTATCGACTTCAGGAAAATTTTCACAAATTTCTTCTGCACCCTATGCAGAGCATGCGCAAGGCAAGAGAGGCGAGTCATTCTTGGATAAACATATTGAGGCCTTCAGCAGCTTTCACCATGTACGGAGCAGCATCAGTAACAAAGAGAAGAATGTTTTTCTGCTTAATTTCATCCTTCACAACATTTTTAGTGCATTATCAAAAAGAATTGCATTCGTTGAATGATTTGCTCTCATTAAAACTTCTGAGGTTAGCAGAAAAATATCCCCAGTGCAATCAGCACAGAGTGTTCCAGTAATTACATTCTGTATATATCTACATGCAGTGTCCATTATCTCATCGATAGATATTCAAATCTTATTGTCTGCTATACTGTGTCTTATTCGATTTAGAGTATCTTCATAGGAACGCGACAAATAGTTTTTTCGCAGTGTTGATTCTCTAGGAACAGATTTCTTTGTGTATTTCTTCAGGAAATTCTTGAAATGGGAACTGTTCACTTTGTTTAGAGGAATATTTGCAGACATCATCATCTCACAAAGTTCCTTTGAAAAATCCGAACATCTGTCTATCGCTGCAGATTTAACAGCCTTATCGAATATCAGTTACTGCCTCTTCTTATTGATGTGTTGTTGTTTGACATTGCTGCTGTGTTTTACCGTGTTACAATGTTATTGCACATTAAAACGTTTTTCAGCCACGACTTCCACTTCACACAACTTGCAAAATAGAACTAAATCGCCTGTACAGAAATATTCTTCTCCAAATTCCTTAACAAAGCTTTGTATCTCAACACTAGTAGAAGACCTTTCCTTAGGCATACTGGAATGTGTGCTGGGATATGATTCACTGTAAATTGACGCTTGTGTAAGTGAAAGGAGGTCGAGGTTCTAATATCTGAACAAAGACAAGTGACCGATTGCCAGAAGTAATTAGCTCATTGCTAGGATGAGTTTTTTAAAGGATTATTTCTGTCTATATCTGGGATACTGGGTTGCCGAGTAGTGTTGGCTACTGAATGCATGATTCGAAGCACTGTATCGATTCATCAAGTGTCCGAGTGAATCAATTACTAGGAATGGCGAGCTCACGGCACACGATTCAGCTTACTCCCAGCGGACAGTGCTGAGTGGCGCACTCTCGACTCACTAGTGGGACACTGGACGTTGGCGGGGAGCCGAGCTTCCGCTGCAGTGAGACAGTGAATCATGGCACACAGAAAGAATCGTGCGCAAACACGGCTCAGTGAGACACAAGATACACACGGCTCCTTATCGGCACACTGGACACTGGTGGAGAGCCGAGCTTCTGCTGCAACGAGACACAGTGAGCCATGGCACACCGAAAGAATCTTACATAGTCACGGATCAGTGAAACACACAACACGCACGCGCACACACACACACACACACACACACACACACGGTTCATTATCGGTACACTGGACATTTACAAGTAACTATTCTCATTTTGGTTCCGTATTGAAGTTGACGTATGTCTCAAGTATTATTACAATATTATAAGTCCACCTGTTCAATACAATACCATATGAAATATGATCATATTGTATTGTATTGAACAGGTGGACTTATAATATTGTAATAATACTTGAGACACACTGGACATTGGCGGGGAGCCGAACTTCCTCTGAAGCAATACATACAGAGCCATGGTACACTGAAAGAATCGTATGCTAATGGACTCTCGAGCTCAGCTCATTTGAAAATAATACTTGCATTCACTGTCCTCTTCTTACAGGGAGGTTTCAATAATAGATGGATTTATTTGCAGTGTTAAAAAGGTAGTCAAAACATAATTCTAAAGTAGCTAGTAAGTAGGTAGGCAATTAGGTTATACTGTACCATACCCAGGGGTAGTAACCCACTAGGACGATGCCTCCATTCCTATATAAACCTCCGACTAACTCAGGGTTGGGCAGAGAAGTGGGTTAGTTTCGATGGGCCAGGCTAAAAGTCTAAGTTTCTCACTTAATTATAAGTAAATGACAGGAAAATGGAGGTATAACTAGAATGAGAAACAATAATATGGGGTAGGATGAGTTTATTCACAAAATAACCTCGAATCATACTAACAGAAAACCAAGTAAATCAAATAATAAAGACGATAATGACATAATCTCAAAAATTGAAGAAAGAACTGGACATTAAAACGTTAATTAATCAAAGAATTAAATGTGAAATGAAATGTCAAGCACAACATTGAATACTTGTGAACTCTTCATCTGATTGTCCATATTTAATTTTATATAGTAGTATACGTACACGTATACTAATACGTATTCAATTCGCATGGAGTAACATGATTTAAAGTATCACATTGATACGGGTTTTTAATTTTATCGAGTAGTCGCAAGATTAAACATTAAAAGGAAAATTAAGATAAAAGAAAATTACGATAATAGGAAAATTAAGACGCAATGGAACACGATATGAATTATGAAAAATACTAGTGGCATTTCCCTACGCTATATTTACAATGAACACAAAATAAACAAAGTATCTCACATAACTACATCGGATAAAGAAAAGGAAGACTTACATACTACACTGACTCGACATGAATCGCGGTTCACCAAAAGATCTAGTGAGAACTAGATTGACCATCAATATTACTCAGCACTCAGGCTGTTCCCCATTAAACAACAAGACGACATTTCCAAACAACATGAAATATCACAAAACACCATCCTGTAAGAGAAAACATATTATTATCCTTTATTAAACATATGGAAAGCAATGGGCAACATTGCCTTCTTCTGCTGCATTTGCGCACCCAAGAGTGTGTTCGTCCGTCACATATTTCCCGCCATGCTGTGGGCTGAAATGAAATGTTAGAACTCAATACTGTACTGAGGCTTGGTTTCTGTTCGCCAAGATTGTATCACGGAAATACCATCTCATTCACGCTGTCTATGTAAACACGGTTAATAAGTGAGCCTGTGAGGCGATATCATCTTTCCTCGACTGCACGGAAACTCGCATACAATTGTGCTTCCTACTAGCATGCTTCGACCATTCATTACACACATCAGACTCATTGGTCTGGCATCAATTTCCGTCAATTCTGATAATTAATATTCTCTCAGAAGACATTAGCAGGGATATATTCACTGCACATCATTCCTTTCACTTCATCAGGCATGCAATCGGCCTGCATAATCAACTTCATAAATTAGCATGCATTAAAACCTCTTATATTTCTTACAATTCTCATCAGCTTTTTCCATTATGAATCCAGGTTTGATTCCCGTACAAATCATTGTGCGAAACAGTTTCCAACCTACATTGGAAGATCCTATTCATTCAACGTTGCTATGCAGCTCCACACGTGTCAGCTTCTGAAATACCATGTGTCATGCATGTTACTGTTACTAACTTCCTAAATGACCAAAATTAAATTGAATTTACTTTCAACGTAGCAAGTGTTTAACTCGGAAATTGGATGATCTTGTCAATCTAATCCTCCTATTTCTAATATACAAAAAAAAAAAATCAGAATAATACTAAGCTAATTATCATGCATAATATAACAACAAAATAATCCTAACAACTCCCTCACTATCCCATCTAACTAATCGTAAATAAAAATAAAAATATAGAGATCATGCATTCCTCTCTTATCTGTATTTACAACATTACAAATGTGAAATAAACACATGCCGTCAGGCTTAATTTATGTTAAAGAAAAATCCCTACACTAAACTGCATTTGTATTTTATCATAACCCATATAACATGCCATCTATTTAAAAAACATGCGTCTTATCTTGGACGACTCTCAGGACACTGGCAATGGCTCACATCCTTGCCATGGTATGTGGTTACTCCATGTTGATCACTGCTTTAACACATAGAAACAATCTTCTTTCTTCCATGGGCGGTGCCATCTTCTTGCTGAAAGTTCCTGAACACTGCAACACAGAAGGTTTTAGATGAATGTCTCTTTATCGCTCAATTCTGCACGTTCCGAACAAACCCTTGTTAGCTGTGAGCTAAACCAACACACTGATAAACACACACACTTGAAATTTAACAATTAGGGTTTCTATATACAGTTATTTAGAGCGGCTCACGGTATGGATCAAAAGTTCTTCGCGAAACGCGACCGACACGAAAATGTGAAACAACTGAGCGTCTCTTCTTCACTTTCCAGTCTGCGGCTAGTATTACTGTCTATTTATCTATAGTAAACTTTGCGCCATACTATAATCGGCAATTTAACACTGCACCAGTTAATTCAGTCAACTGCATGACTGAAAACACTGTTTATTGGTCTTAAAACCATACACTGTTATTTATATATCCACGTGGCAACACTCACGTACAAGTATCGGAGCAATACCGAACAACGTTCACATCACGTCGACTTCCACGATCGGAGTGATGCTCTCCAGAGCTTGAGACGCTAAGGAAGCGTGGCTAACGCCGTTGTAGCTATGGGATTCCTGCATGTTTAGAAAAACCACCAATCAGCATGCTTGCCATTTATAATGACTTGATGTTAATTATAACATACCATAAAACACACTCCAAATAACATCAAATTTCTTCAGATTATTTCTATAGCATACTCCTGATTATATTTCACTTGTCGACCTGTGGAAATCCATCAAGTAACAGAACTGATTTCAAGCAATTGTCCATGTTGGTTAACCTGGGATTATGACTTCGCGCGATCCAGACTCCATATTTGCCGCACCCACGCATTCTCATTGGCTGAATATTTCTCTTGGCCAACATCTTCTACACATGCCGAGATGTGCTAACTCCTGGTGACGCTAAGCCTTTCTCACGGTCCCGAGAAAGTATCACACAATATCCAGCGTCTTGATGTCTCCATGGACTTCCGGTCTCAGCTATCCTGTGATTCACTACTTTTACCATATATGACTGAAATTTATTTCAATAAAATTATATATTATGTCAAATAATAATCTGAGTATCTCTTATGGGCCGTCGGGATACGGTTCAATACTATTTATTAGTTTAATGAATCTTAGTATTATAACTTAGTTGACATTTGACAATTAATTAAAATCGACTGTAGCCTGCCCTATGGCTATGAGTCATGCTCATGACGACTCAAAAGTACCTGTTTTATATTAGGAAGAATGGCTCAGTATTCTCTCAGTTCATATGTCACATCGTTGCACAAGACTTCAATCATATGTGGACAGTAAGCGAGCCGACTGACCCAATAACTTATCCAACAGTATGTTGAATCAGAAAACCAGTGGGATACTGTACATCTCAGTTAGCCTATACAAAATATGACGATTTAAAAAAATTCTCTGCTGATAGATAAATACGTATTTACAAAAATGACTGACCGAGTTGGACGTGCGGTTAGTACCGCATAGCTTTGCGCTTGCATTCGGGGGATGGTGGTTTCGAATCCTATCGGCAGCCATTAAGATGGTTTTCCGTATTTTCCCCATTTTCACACCACGAAATGCTGGGACTGTACCTTAATTAAGCCCATGGCTGCTACCTTCCTAATCCCAGACCTTTCCCGTCCTGCGTCGCCGGAAACCTTCGATGTATTAGAGTGACTAGCATTTTTTTCTAAGAAAGGATTTCATAGTATGAAGACCAGATGGCAGCAGCGAGCACTGAATGCTGTTGCTGCTGTCTTACCAGTACATACTACACAGATGCAGTAGGAGCAGTGACTCTAATATGCCGTGAATCTGATTACTGTATCGATTCAGTAACATGAACAGGATCAAATGAATCGATTCAGTAAAATGAATCGAATGTCCCATCACTATTGCCGAGTACAGCGGGTGGGGTAAAAGGTTCAGTGAGGTCTATGACCTTCATTCTATGCAAAGAGTATTCCTCTTGTATTAACTGCAGATGTGATACCGAGAAGCAGTTTTGTAAATACTAGTTCGCATTCGGTAAGTTGATGATTTTTCACAGCTACAGCTGTCATCAAACTGCTGAAATATGACCAAAATATGACGTTTCTATGAAAAAATCTCAAAATATGACTTTATGACAACAAATATCCAAAATGTGCATGTATATGAAAAATAAAAATCACTTAATTGTGACGATAATCACCTGATTTGAATCAAAATACAATTAGGCAAGAGAACAGAGACAAAGAAAAAATATAACTTTTCCTAAACATGTGAGCCTTAATAATTACATCCCTCCATTTAGGGTTGGCATCAGGAAGGGCATCCAGTCGTAAAACAGGGATAAATCCACATGCGCAACACAGTTTGCACCCGTGACCCCACAGATGTGGGAAAAGTGGAAGAAGAAGAAGAAGTGTATACAACAGGACTACACATGCCCTATCACATAATGTGCCTAATCCTACAATATTCCAAACATTTTGGGGCATGCATCAAAAGTTTGAATATTCCACATTTAATTTAAAGTTGACGGTCTATTGTTGCTCAATCATAAACTGAATATGGTCAGATATATCTCAACTGAAGCAATATATAAATAATTATAAAATCAACTTTTGTTTATGAATACACACACATACAGATAAGGGTTGTTTTTTGAGAGTCCCAAAACTGCATTATTTCTTGGCTACATACAAAACTGGGATTTCAAGACCCAAGGCACTGTACTGTGGGTTACAAAAATGAAAACAATAGTTTTGAGGACTGTCCAGAAATATCCAGTTTTGACAAGAAAACAATAAAGGTTACATAGTACAGTACTGTACCTGCTAACCCAGTTGCCTAGCCCTCCAGTACCATCAGCTGGAAGTGGGTGAATAAAGAAAGTCGTAGAATATTGCCTGACTGATGGATCTGAAGTCCTATGACTGCAGTCTGTTCAATACATACTGTAACTTTGTTTTTCTCTTCACTCACTTGACAGCTTTTTGTTTCGAATGCCATGGCATTTAAGCATAAATATCTGACAATCAGTGAAAAAAAAAAAAAGGTTATTGAGAGTGTAAAAAAAAAAAACTACTGAATGCAGTATTCTTGTGCTTGCGGATAAATTATGTGCAGGAAAGAGACAAACAAGTATAATTTTGTAACAGGTATTCCACATTATTAAGGCAGAGGCATAAAAATGATAAAGACAAGAGAAAAATTGCTGGCTTTGCAATGCTCACGTTATTCGAGTTCATACTGTATTATTTAAGCGCTGTATAAAATGCCATACTTTTCCCTTCTTTAACCCCTTTCTGACTAAAAATTTAGATGCACTTAATAATTGAAGTAATAAACTTCATTCAAGGAGTAAAGGATATTATAAATTTATTATAAAATTGAGCAACCTCCATCCCAACAAAGGACACCACTCAGATGAGGACAAATTGTTACATCCCTCTGATGTCTGTAAATGAGAGGTTTTGCTGTATAACAGATACAAAATCAGGAGGATTACTGATGCAATCAATGGAACAAAGTTAATGGCAAAATTAAGACAAAATGATGCATATGAGGAACAAACCTCGTAGTGTACTATCATCATCTGACAAGAAGTAGTGTGGATGTGGGGTAAGGGGAGCAAGGGGCAAGCATGGCTGCCGCACATGTGCCTGTCTCAAGTCTCAAGACCTGACAACAAAGATCTGTTCTGTTCATGGTGACTCTTGCGAATTGAGATACTGTTGTGAAGTTTTAAAGTGGTAGTGCAATTGTGCTTTAGATAAAATTTACTATAAGTACTGCATAATGAACAGTTGTCAGACTCGTTGGCTGAATGGTCAGCGTACTGGCCTTCGGTTCAGACGGTCCCGGGTTCGATTCCCGGCCGGGTCGGGGATTTTAACTTTCATTGGTTAATTTTATTGGCCCGGGGGCTGGGTGTTTGTGCTGTCCCCAACATCCCTGCAACTCGCATATCACGCATAACACTACCCTCTACCACAATAACACCCAGTTACCTACACATGGCAGATGCCGCCCACCCTCATCGGAGGGTCTGCCTTACAAGGGCTGCACTCGGCTAGAAATAGCCACACAAAATTATTATAATGAACAGTTTAATACGCTAGTGAACATGCGTATGTTCCTTCTGTCACTACTAATGCTTGTAATGGGTGTAGTATTTGTTATTTATTAGAAGAAAAACATTTGAGTTTGTAAAAGTTCACATTTCCAGGCAGTATGTTGCTGTGATACAGTATATTCTGTAAATTTATTATTGCATTGCATCCTTGATATTCCACACTTTTTTGCAGTGTATAGATAATAAAGCTTGGGTAGTACCTTTCTTCTCTGGAATACCACATATGGTTCCTGAGATTACTGTGATATGTGAATGTAATGCTCACAAAATGTGTATGCTGTTGATTTTAATTTTTAAAAGAGAAGATTGGAATATTCAGGATAATTGAAGATGATGGAGAATAATGAACTGTATAAGAAATGTTGGGGAAAGAATGAAGTGAAATGAATGCTTTAGAAGATAGTAAACATCCTGATGTCAAGACTGGATCTGAAAATTGTTCATCTGTAAGGGAGCTTATACTATGACGTCATTAGCAAAGCAGCATCCCTGTTCCTTGCAGTTGCTTTGTTGACTATTAGTAACTAAGAGACTTCTGTATAAATTTTCCATAACTTCTTTGACCTGGCTTGTACCATTCTGGCTTTAGTTTAACTGCTGTACATAATGTCTGCTTTATAATTGCTGGTATTTTACTTTTCTTTTTTAACAGAAACCATTCCAAGGATGGATATGGGAGAAGTCCAAGGGGGTAATAGTATGCTTTCACTAATAATGAATGTTGCATGACATTCAGAATAAAATTGCTTGATTGTATGTTTGCTGTAAATATATGGGATTAGGCGTTTTGGCCATGCTGTTTGTTGAATTACTGTAGTGTGACATTCATGACTTTTTTTTTTCTAATTGAAGGTGTAGTTCTTTTTATCATCTTGTGGTATTGTACTGATAATTAGAAAGTGTTTGAAGTTTGGAGTAGCCTTCATTGTTTAAACATGGAATGGATAGATATTGCTGTGCAGTATTGCTATTATCCCTTGCTCTGCAGTTTAAATTGGCATTAAGTGTACTAGATTTGTTCGCCCAAAATTAAATTACATTAGTAAGGTTGCTTGTAATGATGGAGCAGTGAACTATTCATGTGAAATCTTGGTAGCAGAAGTGTGAATGGCAGATAATTTCTTTACAACACATTACTATGTATATTTCTCAGGGTGTTTGCTGTAATCCTGCCATTTTCATACCATTAGCTGTTATTTGAATTGGTGAGTTGAAAAGACAAGGAACTCCAAGTACTGGTACCTCATATTTTAGAAAAGAAAAAAAAATATACAAAGATATGACAAAAACCGTTTAAAGTTGTGTAAATAATTTTTTTAACCTTTTGCAGTGTTTCAAATAAGGAAATACATTTGAGAATGGCTAAGCCTATGTCGATTGAAATTGAAATGGGTAAAATTGGAGACCAAATAAAATGTTCATATAATTATTTTTATGACAGTTCTTAAAAGGGAACTATCCATACAGTTATATCAAAATGGACAATGAAATATTGAAATTTTGCAGAGAGTGTGCGGAGACCATGAAATAGCAATGTGCAAAAATTTAGCTGCCCTTTCGAACTGGAAGGTGTTGAAATCTTGATACAAAATCTGTGTGACAACGCAGCTACTGGACAACCCTGGTATCTTGCTGGCTCACTCGGCACACAGCGGAGTGGAGTTGCAGTTGTGCAGGGAGTGAACGAACTGGCAGGCTACCACGTGCCACTTGCACTTTGTTAGGGAATGCATGTGAAACATAAATTAGGTGCATTAATCACAGGATAAAAATATAAATACTTTTGGCAACATGCACAATGAATATGCACTTCAAGGCCACATTGTTCTTCATGGTTTTCCTTACTTGTTTGAAGGCAATCTTTCACAGGCACCTTGAACTTGGGAGGTCTCTCAGTTGTGTAATTGGTTGCGAATCATGAATATTTAATAGTGTCCTTGAACCATGCGGAAGAAAATTGAAAATGAATGAAGGATTGGATTTTCAGTATTCTGTTTCTCTGATAAACATTGAACTGAAAGTCTTTACAAGCCGGCACAATGTTGGTTAAACAGCAATACAAAGCCATCCATTGCCAGAAGCAAAACATATTCAAGGGCTGTATTTTCCCTGTAGTGCCAGGAGGAATCTGGAGAATTTCTATGCTGTTGCCTGGAGGAATGTCTTCAAGATAAATTTTATCACTATAAGTAGTCGAGGAATTTAACAGTAGTAAACATTTCTCTTCCTGGAATGGGAAGAAGGATTCTTTAAAACAAAATTTTAAATTTTTTCCCCATTGTTCCTGATTTTGTGGCTTTTACAATTATATTTCTGGCATGAAACATTTATTTGGAAACTCTCGGACAGAAAGTTCCAGTTGCCTCCTGTCGTACAATGAATAATTTTGGGAAAAGAGTACTGGCCGTACTAATTGTAGGCATAATTGTGTACGAATGGGTGAGTGCACTAACTGATTGAACAACTGTTTCTGTATGTTTCTCATCAACAAACGATAGAGGCCTTTTCGCTTTCAGTTCATGCACAAAACCACTCTAATCTGTATTGTATATTGAAGGGGTGTAGTCTAAAAATCACTCTGTAGCTGCTTCCACAAATTACTTTGCAACTTTATCTTTTTTGTCTTCTTGCAGATACACACGGGATACAAATTCTGTGATTTTTCTACTTTTTATTCTATATGTTTTCTTGAAATGACTCAACTGACTAGTAGATGCGCTGAAATTAGTTTGCCACATTGAAATCTCTCTTGAAATTTCCAAGGCCCACAGTCGTAGGTTTTCATCGCATACATTCCACTTCAGCCTTCTTGCTTCTGCAAAGCAAGAAAACAATTTTGTATGCATGAATTTCCTATGTCCAATGGTACTTTGTGAACAGTGGTTAATGAAAGCTACTTCTTACCCTTCCTTTTTAATCATAAATTTACAGCTTTCCTCTTATACGCAAGGTCTACAGTTCGTTTCACTTCCTGCTGTGGACTGGAAGCCTGGCTTGAACTAGTAGGTTTGTTAGGTGACAGTGGCATCTGTTCACTGCATTGGTGGAAATCGGACTTCGTGCTTATATTCGGATCCATAACACCTCTCATACCTGGCAATGGTATTCCGCCTTCTCTTTCAGATAATGCTGCTTCCACTATCACTTTCACCGTCACTATTTCTCTCCAGACATGATTCCGAGATGATGCTAGCACCCATGGGATGATTTCAGTTAGTTTGATCATGTCGACCCATCTTCCTTTCTTCCAAAGTTATTTCACAGGAAGGGGAGACACTTTTTTCACAGAAATAACATAATGCATAATTCAGAACATTAGGAACGTGTGTTAACTGCCTGGCACAGAAAGCTCAAGGTAAAGTGCTTGCTTCAGCTGGTCACCAGGGCTGTCCACGTCGAGCTATATGCTAATGCATGCAATCTTATTAGACATTTGCGTGTTGATTTCAGGACCTTACAGCTCGAAATGGCAGCTAAATATTTGTTTATTGCTATCTTATGGACCCCTCATCCTCTCTGTGAAATTTTGTTGTTGGTTTCGATATCACCGTATTGATAGTTCCCTTGTTAGTGGCAAGATTATAGCCATGAATTGAATGAAATCATATGATATTTTGTTCTACTTATTTCCTTGCTTATCATGGAATATCATTAAATTTTCATCATCAAAGGTTTTTCAACGCTTAATAGTTTTAATGATAGATTGGACAAAGATTACTGTGGAGGCTCCTGAATTTTACTGAAATGCTGCTGTTTTTCTCTCATAAAATTCTTGGTAATCATGGGGTATAAACTGCAAAATTTTATCAATATAGTATTCTTTTGGAAAATTCTGTGGGAGGTAAGGTTGGTTCATTTTTTCAGGTGTACCCGTTTGATTTCCTTTTTCTTTTACAAGCCTCTCTGCCTTCCACCTTTCTTTTTTTTTTTCCTTTTTGCCCTCCAGACAGTAAAGTTATTCTTCGTTGCTTCTCTGTTGTGCTTATTCTTGTGAGGGACGATTTCTGCTTGTTTTTATTTTCTACCTTCAGAGATGAAATTAAACAAATTTGGACTTCTTACTTCTTCTCAAAGCTTTTAGTTTAGGAAAATCAGTCATTTTTCGTGTTTCTGGCATCTTACGAAAATTATTGATTCAAGTATTGAAATGGTGAAGTCCATGCTTGAGTATTTGTGTTTAAAAAGCATCCTTGAGACTACAATAAGCAGGTGCAGATATGGTCATCCTACTGCAGTAGTATAAGTGTTGAAATAACATTACCTGTCCGAGAGATCAGGTTAGGTAATATGCATGATGGATCCTCTTCGTATTGAGTGTTCCTGATGCCTAGCTTTGGCTATTTTAATTTTTATGTATTGGAAAGTAAGACATTCCTAGGAGTGTGAAATCCAAGCAACATCATCACTGGCTTTTCACCAAGGTAGCTGTGATTTGAATTCTGGCTAATGGATGTGGTATTTAAAAAATGAAAAGTCTTGTACTTGTGGTTTGATTTCTGTGTAAAACTTCAAGGTTTCTTTTTTGCTTGCAGGCATTTCTCTGAATCCATTTATAGATAGATAGATAGATAGATAGATAACTCTTTATTGCCACCCTAGTTTGCACCATCGGTTACAGGCAATAAAGAACATAAAATACACATGAACCCAAAAAAAACCAAACAAAACAATATAAACTAACATACTATTATATATAATGTAAAGCTCTAACTATCGACACTAAAACTATTAACTATGAACCCAAAAAAACCACAAAAAATAATATAAACCAAACAAAACAATTTACTAACTACTCTACTTATTTAGTGGTGTCCATGCCGGCGGAATCCAGCCTAGCACTGCACCAACTTGTCTAAAACTATTGAGATGCCTCTGGTATGCGAGGAACTCCTCCGCATGTAAGGGCATCCCCTACCTTAATTCTAATGTACTAACCCATATCTACTCTCTACAGCTAACTGAACATAAAGAAAAAGAAACCTTGGCTGCACGCGGCATTCCCTGTGAGGAGAGAGCCATCCCACCCAGACCTTATCAGCCACTCCTCTCGGGTTAGATATTACCCCCACCTATAACTCGTACTTCTCTCCTCATTTTACATGGCGAATCGTAGAGGCGGATGCCGGTCCATCATACGATCCATCACGCATTTATCTACTGCTCCGCCTACTTCAATTCCTGCCACCATCTTGATTCACTTGTTATTCTGTGAGCGGACATGTTTCCTCTTTCACCTAGGGATGGGACTGTACCATCCCACCCGTCTGTCTCTTATACCCCTCCCCCCTTCCATCCCCAAACTTCCCCTCTTACTCTTCCTTGCTTCTGTCCATCTCTCTTATAATACTTATTCGCTAACTTTTACAGATAATCATCCACTATACCGTATAGTTAATATTTATACACTATATACAAACGTACTTGTTGACAATTTCCAGTTCCTTGTTCATCGCTTTTCTTTCTTATTCTTGCGTCTCTTAGACTAAAGCTACTTCCTAACTGCATTTCTTTTTTTTTTTTTTTTTTTTTTTTTTTTTTTTTTTTTTTTTTTTTTTTTTTTTAATAGTTTAACTTACATATTAAACCACCGAATTGCCACAAATCAGATCTGTCTTTTCCTTGTTTCCTCACATCACTTATCAATCCTTTCCATCTCTGAACAGTCCAACAGTTCCTCTTCCTCGCGGCCACTCATTACTTATTAAAATTTTAAACCAGTGTTTAAAATTATCTACTATTATGTTATCCAAACACCTTTTCTTGTCCACTAACCCTATCGTTAATATTCAAACACTGTTTACAAATGTATTTGTTGACAGTTCTCTAGCTCCTTATTCCTTACATTTCTTTCCTCTTCTTACGACTCTTAGACTAAAACTAAAAACTACTCTCTAATTTTTTTTATTTTTTTTTGAACTTACATCTTAAACCATCGAATTGCCAACAATCAAACCTGGCTTTCCCTTATTCCTTCTCTTTCTTCCACTTATTTCCGTTTCTAAACAGTCCAACAGTTCCTCTTACTCACAGCCCTCGTTACTTTATTATCCCTTTTTTTTTTTTCTAACATTAACTACCACCTCCATTCTCTCACATATGCAATCCTCTCCAAATATATACAAATCTTCTTTTCATCATACAATCAGATTGTACTCCGAACTCCTCTTATTGTCATAAATTGTTATATAACCTAGCAGTTTCGTCTACCTCCTTCCTCTCCTTCCTCTGTAACCCTCTTTTACACCTTATTCTCTTAATTTCTTTATAAATCTCATTCTAACCATATTTAAATATTTCGAAATATTTGTTCCTCTTCCCCATTCTCTGGCCAGCCATACCGTCATCTTTTCAATTTTTTCTAATTTTTCTATCTCTTTTTTACTCAACGCTTTCTTTTTCAACTCTTCTAACTCCCTACATTCGATGAATATATGTAGGTCCGACCATCTTTCTCCACACAGAATACATCTACCCGCATTTTCTGTACCTATCCACCCTCTGTTTCTAGGAATTCCAAAAATCCACCAGTATAGACCTCTTTTGCCCTTCCGGTCCTCAACTTCGATTTTCGGGTTCATGATTTCTAACAATTTGTTTAATACTGATAGTGAGGCTCTTTCTCTACATTCCATTATTAAACTCTGTCTCTCTATATCGGCAACTCTCCTTATAACCCTTCTCCATACCCATTCTTTCTTCTCTCTCCACCTCTCATATCCTATATCTCCTAACCCCAGTTTTCGTAATTTATTTTTGCACTTATTTACCCAATACCTCTCGTTCTCCATATTTTTCTGGAACCTATATGTGTCTTGTACTAAATCCCCTCCCTTCCCTTCTTCCAATCTCATCCAATACTTCATCACCCTCTTGGCTATAGTAGTGTCTATCGATTCTTTACATACTAATCTAGCCCCCACATTTGCAGTACAGTTTGGGACTCCCATAATAATCTTACTAAATTTCGCCACCACCTGGTTTAGTTCTATTTTCCTCTAATCCCCATATTTCTACCCCATATAACATTTTTCCTTTGACCATTGATTGGAACACCAATCTCTGTATTTTGTACTTTATATCCGGAAATTTATTTTCTAATATCCCCACTACTGCCAGTGCTCCCCTCCGTTTATATCTGGCTCTAGTGATCTGATTTTCCCACGTGCCGTTACTACTAATTATAACTCCTAAGTACTCCATTTTTTTTTCTGGTCTGATTTCTTGCTGCTCTACTGTCCAGAATTTCTTTTCTTTTTTGGCTTTCCTCTTCCTACATATCATTATCTGCATCTTCCGTACATTTATCTTGAGTGCCCATCTTCTAGTATATTCCACTACCTCATTTAGCCCTTCTTGCAACCCCTTTGCTGTAAATGCCAAGATCAATAAATCGTCTGCAAATAGCAGCCCCGGTATCTCCCTCTTCCCAATCCAAGGGCATTGCCATCTCTCGCCTCCATGTCTATCCAATATATTATTTATAAACAGTAGAAATAATATCGGTGATAGCTTACAACCCTGCCTCACACCCCTTTTCGATTCCATACACTTACTCAACCCACCCCCTTTTAGTTTAATCATCACCAATACTTTCTCATATATTCCTTCTATTGCCAGCCTCATTTTTTCCGATAACCCAACCTCTCTTAGTCTAGTAAATAACGCCTCTCTATTCACTGCATTGAAGGCTTTCTCTAAATCTACTGCTGCTACATATAATCTCTTCCCTGCTATTTTCACATACTTCGTAATTAAAGTATCCAAAATCCATATATTATCCACAGTATTTTTCTCTTTTCGAAATCCATTTTGATAGTCCGAAATCCTTCCATATTTCTCTGCCCAATTTATAAGCCTATTAGCTAAAATTCCTGTATATACCTTCGACAGCGAGTCCAGGAGTGTTATTCCTCTATAGTTGTTTGAATCACTTCGACTTCCTTTGTTCTTATATATAGGACAAAGTACTCCTTTTCTCCACTCGCTAGGGAATTTATTCGTTTCCCATATCTTGTTAAAAAATTTCACCATCACTTTCAACATTACTTCATTTGCTTCCTTCCTTCCTTCCTTCCTTATCCTGTTAGTAATACCATTTGCCCCACCCGCCGTTTTGGTTTTTACTTTACTTAACACCCTAACTATTTCCTGACTTGTTATCTCCTCATCTAGTAACTGTACTCCTGTTTGTACTTCCTTTACAATATATGTCTTTTCCATACCCCCCTGACCTTCTCCCCTCCCACCCAAAAGCTCTGCAAAATATCCTATCCACTCATTTTCTGTTATCATTGTTCCTCCCCCTGTCGATCTAGTTCTCTTTATCTTATTTATAGTTTCCCAAACCCTATCAAATCTTTTCTCTTTACAATACCTGTTCACTCTCTCAGCTTCCGCCTCTTTCCAGCACTTTTTTTTCTCATTTAGTAACTTCTTGTAATCTCTTCTTAATTTACAATATTCCTCTCTTTTCCCTTGTTCCCCTCCTTCCTTGAAGTCCGCTAGAGCTGTCATTACAACCACTCGTTTCCTCTTACACTCTTCATCAAACCACCCCGTGCCTATGTTTCTGTCTATCTCTTCCCTTATTCTCACTTTCTTACCCACCTTCCATACTGGGCGTTCTGTTGGTTTTAAAACTTCATCCACATCCCCTCCTTCCAACATCCTTTCACTTTCAACACTTATACTTTCTTCACTCTCTTTTAACTCTGTTCTCAATCTCTCGATCGTAGTATCATTCCAAATGTACTTCCATCCCTCCTTATACCTGTCTCTTTTTCCTACCCTTCTCTTCACTCCATCATACTCCCCTCTTAATTTTATCTTGATGGGCATATGTTCTGTTATCACACATTCTGTCACCTCAAAACTTATTATCTTCTTTAGAGCTATTTCCGTGCTAACTCCTATATCTACTACACTCCCGCCCTTCGATGTGATGAATGTCAGTTCACCATTACTATCTCCCTTCATCCATCCATTTAAAATACACTGACTGACAGAGCAAATGCAACACCAAGAAGGAGTGGTCAGAACTTTATGCCAATTGCAGGGTAGACTGACGTCACTGAGGTATGCTCATGATGTGAAATGCGCCGCTGTGCTGCGAACGTAGCGAACGATAAATGGGACACGGCGTTGGCGAATGGCCCACTTCGTACCGTGATTTCTCAGCCGACAGTCATTGTAGAACGTGTTGTCGTGTGCCACAGGACACGTGTATAGCTAAGAATGCCAGGCCGCCGTCAACGGAGGCATTTCCAGCAGACAGACGACTTTACGAGGGGTATGGTGATCGGGCTGAGAAGGGCAGGTTGGTCGCTTCGTCAAATCGCAGCCGATACCCATAGGGATGTGTCCACGGTGCAGCGCCTGTGGCGAAGATGGTTGGCGCAGGGACATGTGACATGTGCGAGGGGTCCAGGCGCAGCCCGAGTGACGTCAGCACGCGAGGATCGGCGCATCCGCCGCCAAGCGGAGGCAGCCCCGCACGCCACGTCAACCGCCATTCTTCAGCATGTGCAAGACACCCTGGCTGTTCCAATATCGACCAGAAAAATTTCCCGTCGATTGGTTGAAGGAGGCCTGCACTCCCGGCGTCCGCTCAGAAGACTACCGTTGACTCCACAGCATAGACGTGCACGCCTGGCATGGTGCCGGGCTAGAGCGACTTGGATGAGGGAATGGCGGAACGTCGTGTTCTCCGATGAGTCACGCTTCTGTTCTGTCAGTGATAGTCACCGCAGACGAGTGTGGCGTCGGCGTGGAGAAATGTCAAATCCGGCAGTAAATGTGGAGCGCCCTACCGCTAGACAACGCGGCATCATGGTTTGGGGCGCTATTGCGTATGATTCCACGTCACCTCTAGTGCGTATTCAAGGCACGTTAAATGCCCACCGCTACGTGCAGCATGTGCTGCGGCCGGTGGCACTTCTGTACCTTCAGGGGCTGCCCAATGCTCTGTTTCAGCAGGATAATGCCCGCCCACACACTGCTCGCATCTCCCAACAGGCTCTACGAGGTGTACAGATGCTTCCGTGGCCAGCGTACTCTCCGGATCTCTCACCAATCGAACACGTGTGGGATCTCATTGGACGCCGTTTGCAAACTCTGCCCCAGCCTCGTACGGACGACCAACTGTGGCAAATGGTTGACAGAGAATGGAGAACCATCCCTCAGGACACCATCCGCACTCTTATTGACTCTGTACCTCGACGTGTTTCTGCGTGCATCGCCGCTCGCGGTGGTCCTACATCCTACTGAGTCGATGCCGTGCGCATTGTGTAACCTGCATATCGGTTTGAAATAAACATCAATTATTCATCCATGCCGTCTCTGTTTTTTCCCCAATTTTCATCCCTTTCGAACCACTCCTCCTTGGTGTTGCATTGTCACTGTCAGTCAGTGTATATAATTTTTCTATAGCACATAACTCTGATAATCTTACCCCATAGCTATTTATATCTTTGTCTTTACTATTTCTTCTGTACTCACTCACTTCATTATCCTCTCTCCCATAATCGGGTACCCTATTACTCACTCTTGCATTCCAATCCCCTAACAATATCATTCCATCTTCCACATATAATCCTTTCATTTTGTTTATTTCTTCAATCAGTTCTTCAAAAAATGTTTTATTCGCATAAGTTGAGTCTTTAGGATGGTTGTATAATAGAGCCAGGCAAATTGCCTCCTTCGCATCATTTCCCATTTTAATTCTCAGCCATACCACCCCTTCTACCTCATTCTGTATTCTCTCTACTCTCTCTACTATATCATTTTTTATTAAAACTGTTATCCCACCCGGAGTTCTTCCCATTCTCCCCCTTTTTTCTTTTATCACGTTGACTACTCTATACCCATCCCATTCAATTTCTATCCTTTTCCCTAACCACGTCTCTACTAGGGCAATAATCTCATACTCCTTTACTGTTTTCTCCAATTCTTTATTCCCTATCTTCCCCATCAACCCCTCAATATTCCACAACCCTATCGCCATCTCTAGTTATTTATTCCCTCCCACTCTTTGCACCTGTGCTTCTCCATTTCCACCTCTACTCCTTGTCACTCTTCCCTGTGAGTCCTCTCCAGATCTCTCCTCATCCTCTTTTCTCCTGTCATCCTTCCCTTTCTCCATACCTACGCCTTTTTTCTTTCCCCACTGATCTTTCAAACTTAATGATCTTTCCTTATTTAGCGCCTGTCTTTTTTCCATTTTATTTTCTGTGTTCCTTTTACTCGGAGAGGATGCATTCTTACCCTGCCTACTGTTACCTTCATTCACAATTTTCACTGTACTCCTCACCAGTTGTGGCACATTACTTGCTTCCTCCATCTCTGTGTTGTGATGACTCTCCATTTCCGCCCACCTGGTTGCTGGCACTGCTGTTCAGCACATCCCTACTTCCCGCACCTGATGTGATGTGGACTTCACTCACTTCCGTAATATCACTCCTTTCTACGTCACTGACCTTCCTTGCTACTTCCACTGTTGCCAAGGACACATTCTACTGCTGTTGGTGTTCTTCATCAAGTTTTTTCAGCCTTCCCGCCCCCCCACACTCGATTCCACCTTCCGTTTCCAACCACCAGCTGCTGCCCTCTAATATATGCCTTAAGACCTTGTTTTCTTGCCTCTCTTAAATGTCTATTCAGAATTCTGTTCTTCTCTATGGCTTCCCTGTCCATCTCCCGTTTTATCCACACTTTCTCTCCTTTTAGATTACTCGAATTTCTTATTACAATGTCCGCCATCAGTGTCGATAGTAATTTCACTCTAATTGGTCTCTTTCCTTTCATTCTCCCCACACGCTGTACATCGTCAATATCAACTTCACTGAAGTTGATCTTCATCCTGTTCTGGATCACTTCTACCACTTTGTACACTAGTTCAACTTTAGACTCTTTCTTTTTCTTGGACACCGTATATGAAGATATTTTTTCTTACGTTATCTTGTAAACTCTTCTCGACTGCTCTCTTCGTTTCTCTTAGGTCCCACTCCAGGCTTCTTACCTTCTGCTTCAATAGGTCTAATTCATCTTTATTAGACCCTTCCTCTTCCAATATCTTCTTTACATCTTCTTTGACACTCAATTTTAGGTCCATAAATTCCCTGGTTAACTCTCGGAACATTTCTTTTATTTGCTCCGTCTGACAAGCCTCTCTTATCATCTCTCTAATCGCCTCGTACTCTTCCCATCCAATGGAACCTACTGGACCTGGGCCGGGATTAATCTCTACTCCTCCTATTATCAGCAACACCATCACCACCGCCGCCACCAGTAACGTAGCCACCATCTTCCTTTTTTCACCCTTTAACTCCATTCTTGTTTCCATTCTGCTTCCCTTTTTACAGTTCCATCTGCCGATCGCTATCCTATATTGTGTCAACGTGATACCCATTGCTCCGCGCTCCACTCAGCACATCCGGCTCACTGTCTCACAGACGACTGGAATCCATTTATAGCTCTCCTCTACTTAGGGCTTGCTTTCAATCATGTTTTGTATGATAGTAATGTTACGAACCACATTTACTCTAGTTATATTTTCATCAACATTTGGAAATAAGTGGAACAAGAATGAGACATTTCACCCTTTTTTCCAATACACAAAGTTCACTGATATTGTACACCTGTATGTAGATATGGCTTGGACCTGGCTTGGACTACTTTCCTTTCTACTACATGTGTTAATTACAATAACAAATTTTATTTTTCAACTAATTTTTGCCACATAGGAATTTCCTCCTTTCAACTTAGTAATTTGGTGAAGATTGACATTGACTGACAGAGTTATTGCTCAGTATGTTGCTGCAATTCTATATATTGTTATGGGAGATTTGATCCATGATAAATGGCTCTTGTTGTTCATGTATGGTACAGTACTAATCTCTTACTCATTGAATTATTTTCATAGAAATACATTCCCTAAGATTTATCTTATTAGTAGCTTTTTCTGTCTTTGTGTTGAAGATTTTCCTTCTGAATGACAATTTTGCTATGCTAGGTATTGTACTAATAGCTATATAGTTATTGTTGCCTGTAATAATTTGGGTCTGATTCTTATTCTTAAGTTCAACTAACAATTATTTAATATCTTCTAGTGTAGAAGCATTATCTGGCAGAACATTAAATATTCACTAGTATTTTACTCTTAGTTTTTATTACTTTCAATTGATTTTATGTAAATTATAGTTTTCAGTTAAGAATTTTGCTTTGAATTCTTAAATGGTGTTCTGCTTAAAGAGATATTGTACAACTGTATGTAGATATGGCTTGGACCCAGCTTGGACTACTTTCCTTTCTACTACATATATTAATTACAACAACAAATCTTATTTTTCAACTCATTTTTGCCACATAGGAATTTCCTCCTTTCATGTATCACATACACTGGAAACCTAACTGAAATATGTATATATATAAAATAGCTTGTCCTGACTGACTGACTGACTGACCGACCGACCGACCATCGCCGAGCCAAAACTACTAGACGTAAAGGAATGAAATTTTGGGGATACATTCATATTAACATGTAGGTGCTCGCTAAGGGAGGATTCTTGGACATTCCTTCGCTAAGGGGGTGAAAAGGGGGATGAATGTTTAAAATGAGGATGTCTATATCTCAAAAACTTAAAAGTTTACAGATGTAAAAATGGGTATTTGGAATCACCTTTAAAAATAAAGAAACATGTATTTTTTGTTTTCAAAAAATCCCATTAAGGGGGATGAAAAATAGGGGGAAAATGGGTTAAACACCTTTTATGAGGAGACTTATATCTCAAAAACAGAAGATGTTACAGACATGAAAATTGATATTTGGAATCTCCTTTGAAAATAAAGAAACACTTATTTTTGTGTTTTTGGATTATCTGATGAATAGGGGGTGAACAGGAGTGACAAATGGGGTGAATTTAAAAAAAAAAATATTATCTGCAATTTATTTCAGACACGTAATATTTTACAGGTTTGAAAACTGGTATTTGGAATGTCCTGTAAAAGTAAAGGAAACATAAATATTTTTTTTGGAAAATCCACTTAAGGGGAACTGAAAAAGAGGGTGAATTTTTAAAATAAGCGTATCTACAGTATATCTCAAAAAACTTAACATGTTGCAGACGTGAAGATTGGTATTTAGAATCTCCTTTAAAAATAAGGAAAGATGTATTCTTTGGTTTTTAGAAAAGATGTTTAAAGGGTGGGGGGGTGAAAGGATTGAAAAATTAGTTGAATTATTTGTATGAGAATGTATATATAAATACCAAAAAATCTAAAGATGTTAGAAACGTGAAAACTGGTATTTGGAATCTGCTTTAAAAATAAGGAAACGCACATTGATGTGGGGGGGGGGGGGAAGAGATCGACTTGGTAGAGGGGGGGATGAAACCGAAGATGCATTACTTTGATGAGGATACATATATCTCAAAAACTGAAGATGTTACAGAAGTGATAATTGGTATTTGGAAACTCTTTTAAAGAAACGAATACTGTTTGTTTTTGGAAAACCCACTTGAGTGGGGAGTGTGAAAGGAAGTAAAAAAATTGAATACTTTTTCTGGAGAAACTTACAGTATATCTCAAAACTGAAGGTTATAGATGCGGAGATAGGTATTTGGAATCTCCTTTAAAATTTAAAAAACACGCATTTCTTGGGTGGGGGGGAAACCAACTTAATGGGGCGGGGGTGGAGTGATGAAGAAGTTGAATTCTTTTCATGAGGATACTTATATCTCAAAAACTGAAGATGTTACAGACAAGAAATTTTGCATTTGGAATTTTCTTTCAAAGTAAAGAAACACGTAATATTTTGTGTTTGGAAAATCCACTTAAGGGGGATGAATTAATTGAAAAATTAGTTGAATACTTTGCATGAATATACTTATATCTCAAAAAGTAAAGATGTTACAGAAGTGAAAATAGTATTTGCAATCTTCTTTAAAAACAAAGAAACACGCATTTTAGGTGGGGGGGGGGGTTCAACTTGGGGTGGGGGCGGTGAAAAAAGAGTTTAATTCCTTTTTATGAGGATACATATATCTCAAAACTGAAGATGTTACACTCGTGATAACTGGCATTTGGAAGCTCCTTTATGAACAAAGAAACAAGTGTTTTGGTTTTCAGAAAAGTCACTTAATGGAGGGAGGGTGAAAGGAAGTGAAAAAATTTAATTCTTTGTATGGAGAAACTTATATCTAAAAAACCTAAGGTTGCATACGTGAAAATTTTTACTTGGAATTACCTTAAAAAATAAAGAAACACGCATTTTTGGAGGGGGGGGAGGGAATCAACTTAACGGGCTGGGGTGAAAAAGGAGTTGAATTCTTTTATTAGGATACCTATATCTCAAAAACTGAAGGTGTTAGAGGCATGAACATTTATATTTGGAATCTTCTTTCAAAGTAAAGAAAAACATGTTCTTTTGTCTATGGAAAAACCACTTAAGGGACTGAATGAATTGAAAAATTAGTTGAATTCTCTATGTGAGGATACTTATATCTCAAACAATTAAAAATGTTGTCCGGCTCCATGGCTAAATGGTTATCGGGCTGGCCCTTGGTCACAGGGGTCTCGGGTTCGATTCCTTTCAGGGTCGGGAATTTTAACCATCATTGGTTCATTTCCCTGGCACGGGGGCTGGGTGTATGCATTGTCTTCATCATCATTTCATCCTCATCACAATCCGCAGGTTGCCTATGGGAGTCAAATCAAAAGACCTGCACCTGGTGAGCTCAACCCGTCCTGGGATCTCCCGGTACTAAAAGCCATACGCTATTTCATTTCAACTAAAAATATTAAAGACGTGAACATTGGTATTTAGAATCTCATTTAAAAATAAAGGAACACGCACTTTTGGGGAGGGGGAATCAACTTAATGGGTAGGAAGGGGGGTGAAAAAGGAGTTGAATTACTTTCATGAGTATAATTATGTCTCAAAAACTGGAAGATGTTGCAGACGTGAAAATTAGTATTTGGAATATCCTTTAAAATAAAGAAATACCCATTTTAATTTTTTTCGTAAAATCGACGTAAGGGGTGTGGGGTTGAAAATAAGTACCGGTAAATAAAGAGTTTAAATGCGTTTATGAGGATACTTTATCTTAAAAACGGAAGCTGTTACAGACGTGGAAGTTAGTATTTTGAATTTCCTTTCAAAATAAAGAAACACGTATTTTTTTGTTTTTGGAAAGTCCACTTAAGGCGGGAGAGGGGTGGAAAGAAGTGAGGAAGGGGAAGTTGAATTATTCTTATTGGTACACATTTATCTCAAAAACTGAAGGTGTTACAAACATACAGGCCTGAAAACTGGTATTTGAATATCCTTTCAAAATAATGAAACGCGTAATTTTTTTGGTTTTTTTTGTTTTGCTTTCGGAAAATCCAATTGAGGGGCTGAAAAGAACTGGAAAAGCATGTGAATTTTTAAAACGAGTACCGGTATATCTACATTATATGTCTTCTGGCTCCATGACTAAATGGTCATGACTAACCCCCGGGTTAGATTCCCGGCAGGGTCGGGAATTTTAACCATCGTTGGTTAACTTCCCTGGCACGGGGGCTGGGTGTATGTGTTGTCTTCATCATCATTTCATCCTCATCACCACGCGCAGGTCGCCTACGGGCGCCAAATCAAAAGACCTGCACCTGGCGAGCCGAACCCGTCCTGGAATCTCCCGACACTAAAAACCATACGCCATTTCATTTTACATTATATGTCAAAAACTTAATATGCTAGAGACAAGAAACTTGATATTTGGAAAGTCCTTTAAAAATACAGGAACCTGTACCTTTTTGTTTTTGGAGAGGGCACTTAACAGGGGGTGAAAAGTACTGAAAAGTAGTTGAATTGTTTTTTATGAGGATACTCATACCTTAAAAACTGAAAATGTTACAGACGTGAAAATTGATATTTGGAATCTCCTTTAAAAATAAGGAGACATGTATTTTTGTTTTCGGAAAATACACTTAGATCGAGGTAGGGGAAGGACTGATCAAGGGGTTGATTTCTTTTTATGGGGATACTTATGTGTATCTCAAAAACTGAATATGTTACAGATGTGTGAATAGGTATTTGGAATCTCGTTTAAAAATATAGAAACATGTATTTATTTTTTGACTTGAGAAGACTGTTTCTCACATGTACAGTTCTATATCGCATGGTCATCTTAGCCCCTAAAGGTAATACCACAAACATGGTTTACAAGGAATTTCTGGGGTAAATGAAACTCAATTCTTGGGTGAGTTTTTATACTTTAGGAATTTTCAGATAATGTCATAGTACAATGCCAAGGAACGATTACTCTGATCAAATTATGAAATCCACGTGAGCGAAGCTAGTACTGGATAAATCAACCACACCTATTCTTTCTTGAATATGTACAGCCCCTTCTAGTATCATTTGTTTGATAGTTGTATCTTCGACAACATCTTACAGCAATTTTACTTACATATAGCCTGATGTAGGCTTCCCCATACAATGCAAAAGCGCTATGAAAGGCAGTGAGTGAGGCTCATCTTAAAACCGTTGTACTTCTTTAAATAGTGCGAGTCCACTTTTCTAATAACTTCCTTAAATGTTACTGTACTGCACACATGCCAGTCACCTCTGTGTGTAGCTGTTGCTGGAGAATTGTGTATCTGTATGTGTCCAAGTGTTCATGTTCGTTTGAGAGAAAAATGCTGAATGGTTTCACACAAGAGGTGATAGGTTACAACCAATTACAGACATGCTGGTCCACCACCATATCTTAGTCTTTTTTCATTAAAATTGATAGAAAAATATTTTTGAAATTATGGTGTAAACAGTTGTACATAAATGGTATGCAGCAAACGTGATAGCTTACACCTTGTATTTACTACTATTAGAGCATTTAATGAAGCCATAAAACTGGCTCATACAGCTGTAACACACAAGCATTTCTTTATATTTTTTATTTTAAAAAATTTTTTTTAAGGGAGAGCTTCGGTCTGCTGGTAAATGCAGAGTTATAATGCACAAAGCTGCACACTTCAAATACAGTAGCTATAAGGAATTGTATAATCAGTATATGGCTTGTATATGGCTTTTCAGAAGAGTGAGAGTTCAAATCCTCAAATCCTTCTTCACTAATGCCTCTTTTATTTTTATATTGTAACTTAGATAGGTATCCTTTATGAAGATGTGATGTTCCGTAAGTCTCAGTTGTAATAAAGTGGATTTAATAAGTATTGTCTTGTAAACATAAATGCATTGTGTATACCATTGTTGGAATTATGCTGGATTCATTCAACCAAATAATAGGTATATACACCACTCATCATTCAATGGGAATGGTTACAACTGTCCACCATTCAATGCAGGTGTTTTCAGTCCCTTTGAAACTTATCTGCAGTCCTGCCTAGATTGTAGTCTTCTTGTTCACCATCTTCATCAGTCTCCATATCATAAGATTTAAAACTACTTGATCTGGTATTACCAGGTGAAATCACACAACTATCCATGCTCTCTTCTAACAGCCCTTCCTCTTTGCAGGTGTCATCTATTAAATCTTTAGTGTGGTGGACTACTTTCTGCCAGTTTCCATTAACAACTTCTTTTATTCCTGCAGTACTAAGGCCCTCAACTTCAGTAAATTTAAATGCCTTGTTGTGACAGCATATCTCTTTCTTGTACCCAAACCAGTTCTATTGGACTGAAGTAGCATTGATCAGGAGGCAAGCGTATCACACGATGTCTGTGTCTCTGAGCAATTTCATCGATTACATAAACTGGAAACAAGGGTTTATGAATATCACTAAGTTCCTTCAGCTTTGCATTCCACAGTTTGGTTAGGTCTGTCATTGTATAGTGTTATGGAGCCTGAACACAGTAATTCTGGAGCCAGTCGATCATTTCAGACTTCCTTGAAGCTATAGTGGGTGGTTTGTTGTGAACAACAGAATAGTATGGAGCATTGTCCATTACAGTAACGGAAGGCTCCTTTACATTATGGGGGCGAATCAGAAAGTAAGTTACACTAGTTTGCCGTAAGAGCACGCTGTGTGTCGTGACTGTGGCCGATGTGGAGCAAGCTACAGTAACTGCGGACACATCCGATAGAAAGGTTGGTGTGGTATCCCGTTGTGTTGTGTGTGCAATGGGCTAAGCTAAGTGGCGCGTCAACAGGATGTGCCTTTTTTTTTTACGTCGCACTGGCACAGATAGGTCTTATGGCGACGATTACGAATGGAATGTTCACTTCAAATTGGAGGTTGCATTCAGTTATCAGATTTCTGTGGGCTAAACTGCTTATTTGCACGGACATTCATCATGAAATTACTGCTGTATATGGCGAGCGTGCAATTTCTCGCCCAGGTATTGTAAAGTGGTGTAAGCAATTTGATGCTGGACGTACGGATCTCACGGATGAATATCGCAAAAGCAGGCCTGCAACATCCAGTACCATTGTAAATGTTGACCGTGTAGATGGGATCATTAGAGAGAATCGGCACATAACAGTTCAGGAAATTGCCAGCATGCTGAACATTTCGTATGGCAGCGTGTTCTCCATTGTTCACCTTGGATTTCATAAACTGTAACAATAGTAATAATTAAACTTATGATTCACCTTTTCAATACTATATTATGCAATGTTTAAATTACATTTCTAATCTAGGAACTAGTTTCGGCCTTAGGAGGCCATCATCAGCCTTAATGCAAAACTGTACAAACATATCCATTAACTAAAACAAATGTACAAACACACACAAATGACATTAAAAGTGTTAAAAACATCTGGGATGAACTATGTGCACAACGTGAAAAATATGACGAAATTAAAATCAGGCTCTAAAATTCTTAGATGTGTTGCATCATGTTAAAATGTTCCATTAGTGCTTGTTGTTAAAATATCATGAAAATGCTGAAAAGTCCCTCTGTTGGACATTGTCAGTGGTTGAATCAAGGAACGGCACATGAAGATATGGTTAAATAACTGGCACTTTCTTAATTTGTAGCTGGTAGACATTCGCAATTCAATGAGGTGTCCATAAAGTTAACCTTTCGTTGTGGCATATGGTGCATGGCCTATTGTTGTGTGCCTCATTATGAGGCACTAATGGAACATTTTAATATGATACAACGAATCTAAGAATTTTAGAGCCTGATTTTGTCATATTTTACACGTTTTGCACATAGTTCATCCCAGATGTTTTTAACACTTTTAATGTCATTTGTGTTCATGTGTATATTTGTTTTAGTTATTGGATGTGTTTGTACAGTTTTGCATCAAGGGTGATGATGGCCAGCCAAGGCCAAAACTAGTTCCTAGATTAGAAATGTAATTTAAACATTGCATAATATAGTATTGAAAAGGTGGACCATTATGACATAAGTTAAATTATTATTGTGATCACAATTCAAAACGGATCAAAACAAACTATGAAGTTTATATCCTATGATTTGTTAACTTGTCAAAGATGAGTCCCACCTTTGTTCACCGACGTTCACAACGGACAACGTTTCCAATCGTCACTGGCATTTTTGCAATGGTATTCTGTGGAGGGCAATGAGTTTCTGTGGTGAATCATCACGGAATGAAACGTGGGTCCACCACTTCACCCCCGAAACAAAGAGAACATCGATGGAATTGGTGCACAAAACATCTCCATCACGAAAGAAGGCCAAGGTCCAACCTTCAGCAGGAAAGGTAATGGCGACAGTGTTCTTTGACATGGAGGGTGTGGTGCACGTGGAATTTATGCCGAAATGCACGACAATCAACTGAGCTTCGCTTTGTCAAACAATGGACCGGTTGCATAGGGCAATTAAAGAAAAGCGGCGGGGAAAATTGAGTGCCGGTGTGATTTTGTTGCTTGATAATGCAACACCTCGCACGGCCTGCCAAACATCTGAACTGCTGCAGCGATTCAAGTGGGAGGTATGGCAACATCCTCGATACAGTCCAGACTTAGTGCAATGCGATTGTTATGTGTTTGGTAAGCTGAAAAAGGATCTTGGCAGACGATGATTTTGAAACGATGAGGAGGTGAAAGCAGCTGTTTCCAGGTGGTTACATAGCACTGGAGGTGATTTCTACAGATCTGGAATCAAAAAGTTGGTTGACCATTCCAAGAAATGTTTACTGTCTCTGGAGGACTGTGTGGAAAAGTGAACTTACATTGTATGTTGTCATAGCCATGTTACCTATGTGTAGAGGGTTTCATAAATGACCATAACTTGGAAGTGTAACTTACTTTTTGATTCGCTCTTGTAGGAATTAATGTTTTCTCAAACCATGATTGAAAATGAGTATTGTTCATTTCTTCATGGTAGTCCCCTGTTCATGGAAATCTGAATAATATCAGTTTGGCACAAACCCTAGTGAGCTTCCTGCATGGCACAAAATAAGCAATCCCCCCTTTCCTAATTTAGTGTGCATCGATCATTCAGCACTCAGATCTGTCCATCCCTTCTTGAAGGCAATATCCTGTGTTGACAAATGTTTCATTTAAGCAGATAACTTTATTGAACACCTCTTGCCAGATATATCTTTTAAATCTGCACCTATGAGAAACATCATCAGTTCGTTTCATTATAAATTTTCTTTTGAGGTAGGCCTTCCCCTTAAAACCAAGATTCATCAATAAGCCCATCAGCAAGAAAGAAGAGCCTTGGAAGCCATGAGTTTCGTAACTTTTGGGTACTCCTTACATTTATAATAGCCACACACGTGGCAGCAAATCGTGTCCTCCTGAAATGTATTGAGATTTGTAAACCGTTTAATAAATGTTCTCTTCTTTCCTGGTGTCATGAGTATTGCTGAAGGATATCCCTCCCCTTTTTTCTTATATTTTTCTTTACAAGTATTGACTATACTGTTCTTGTAAACATTCAAAGCTACAGCCGTTCTGCCAAGAACTTGACCAAATTCTCTTTCTCAGAATAATTCCTAACAGTGCACACTCATTTTTGAGCCTGGCTTGAAAGAGTGATATCTTACCTGGTGCAAGTCCTTTTGCTTTTATTCCTTAAACAAGACATTTTGTTGAAACAAAGATGTACTCAAGTAAAGGAAAATAAAAATAAAAGCTTAAATAATGCATGTATTTCATAAAACAGACAAATCTTGCTCAAAACATAGAACACTGCGAATTAATCGACTGTAACTGATCGTATAACACAAGGAAGCAGCCGCTGCACATATCAACTTCAACAACGTCATGCTGCGTGCATCAGTCACCACATCTCCAAGGTCAGCCAATATTGGTCTAGAGGGAGGTGAGCTCCTACGCTCGTCATTACCAGTGATGCCAATCCACAGAGCGTCAATCACTAGGCATTTCCTCTCACATTGTAGTGCATGTATTGGAGGCCGTACGCACGAGCAAGTTTTCATTCACTGCCCGAAGGGCGGGGCGGGCCCCCTAGAGAGTTATGCTCTCTCTCGGGCCGGGAGAAGTGAAGAGAATAGGTCGGTGTGGTAGATGAAAAAGATGGGTAATAGGCTACGATGTGAGGAATGATAGGGGAGTTGTGAGACAGAATGCGTAGAAAATGAGTGGCGTTATACAAGAGTGCCAGGGTGTAGCTGATTGGAGAGGAGTGTGGTGGCGATCTGGTTTAGCGAAGGGGTGAAAAGTCTGAGAAGGACAGCTTGCAATTGCGGTGGGAAGAAGGAACAAATGGAGAGAGGAGGTGGGTGAACAGAATATTCATATTGTGGAGAAGGGGCTGGCTGGGTGCGACGGCGTGTGGGTCTAGGAGATGTTCGAGGAGGGGAGCGGGAGGGTTCAACTTTATGGCGATGGCTGAAGATGTAGACTCCGTTGAGAAGAAGATGGTGGACGTCTGCTTCCGTAGGTAGTTGTAGCCGGACCAAGAATGTAGGGCCAGTGGGATTCCTGATTCGAAAACCTCTGTGTGCCGGAATGCGTGCAGCATAGAGTTCTCGCAGTATGGTTGAGACAGAGATGGAAGGGTCGACACCTCAGGTGACCCAGCTATACCTTTCTGGAGAAGACTTACGTGGCACTGGTGGTGATGGTAGTTGTGTGTTGGCGATCTGAACCGGTGGTGTGGCTGGTGCTTCTTGAAGTGGCTAACGTTGCAGGTGAGCGGGGCGGTCTGGAGACAGAAGTAAAAAGGAGGACATGATAGGAGATGGATGAGAAGACGTAGTCATGGTGAGAGAAGCAGAAAGATGGATGCGACTGGAGGTTGTGGTTGTAGTTACATTTGTAGTGAGGGTGGTGGTGGTGGTGGTGGTGGTGATCATTGTGGGAGGAAGGAAAGGATCGTAGATGGGGAGGCCAGCTGCCAGTGCGGAGTCAGCCTATGTGCTTTCTTGGGTTCGGTGGGAGCTGCAATTAAAGATGAAGAGCCACCCGGCCGAGCAAAAATAGAAGGATTGCGGAGATTGGAGATGCCCAATAACAGTGATGTGGTGGAGAGTGGAGGCCACTGCACAGGCTACTTGGAGCCTCATGAGAGACTAGGTCTCTTTTACAAAAATTGGTTCCTGCTAGGCCATCAAATGACATAGATTTCAATTCCCATATGAAACTTGAAATATTTGCCCTGAATGAGTTAGCTTGAAAATTTATCATTTCCAATAATGGAGCAGTTATATTGGATTTATGGATTTATTCACTCAGAACAAATATTTCAAGTTCCCAGTCAGAATCGGAATCTTTATTCATTGTCTTACTGGTCATCACAGTGATTGGGTTTTGTTCTTCTGTAACGGCACAGACTGAGGTTCAAGTTACGTGTTTATGTAATTGGTTCATGACTTGTTGCTTCCAAATGCGATGGAATAATGGATGTATGTGGTAATGATAATGCCACTGGTCCTTCAAATTCCAAATGACCTTGTCATAGATGGATTAAAATCTACAGAGAAGCCCTCGTTAGACATTTTCATCCCCTAATGATATACATGTTGATTCCCATAGGGAACCTGAAATATTTGTCCCGAATGAGTAAATTTATAATACCAATATAAATGGTCCGTTATTGGACATTATAAATTTTCCAGCCAACTCATTCCTGGTTGTGTAATTGGTTCATGACTTGTTGCTTTCAAATGTGATGTAATAATGGATGTATGTGGTAATGATAATGCCAAATTTTACAATTTGCTTTATATAGCACCTGCACAGATAGGTCTTATGGCAACGATGTGATAGGAAAGGGCCAGGAGTGGGACAGAAGCTGCCATGGCGTTAATTAAGGTACAATTAATTTGCCTGGTATGAAAAACCATCTTCAGAGCTGCCGACAGTGGGGTTCGAACCCACTATCTCCTGAATGCAAGCTCACAGCTGCACCTCTAACTCACCTGGTAGGAGGATTAGTATTCTGACAGTACATCAAAGGGAAGAGGCACAAACATGGCATATAGTTGTACATATTGACTGATCCTGGTATGATACTGCATGGTATGGTATACACAGGTCAAGCAGATGATGTGGGTGGTTAGGGATATTCTGCTAATGTTGTGCTGAAATTGATGAAGGGGAAACTAAATGTAGGACACTTGCTCTTCGTGAACAATTTCTACAACAGCGATGACTTAGCCATATATTTGCTGATGCCCACACATATTGCACTGGAAAACTTCAAAGTGATAGCATATGTAATCCTAAAGATGTGACTAAGCAAATCTTCACACAGGTGAACACGCATCCCTGCATGGTAATGGTGTTTTTATCAGTTAAGTGGAAGTATACAGAAGGTCGTTTAAGATCTCTGGTAACAAGGCTGCTGGTGGCACTGTTATCAACTTGTTAAATATAGCTATTCTGCAATCCAAGGAATGTGCAAGAAGCGTTATTTCTTGATATCAAAGAACAGGATCAGTGCTGTATTGAATAAAAGAAGACAAAGGCAGACTGGAATTAATTCCAGAGGTGAAAACGGCAAATCCACGACCAGCCACCAGCCGTACACTGAAAGTTGTGAGGAAAGTGAAGGCCCTTGTCTCATGTATTAACCCTGCCCCCAAAGGACTATTGCACGTAAGTTGGGAATGTCTGTTTTAACAGTTAACACCATAATCAACAAGGACCTGCAATTAGAAAAGCGGCATGAGTGCCAAGTTCACAAGCTGTTGCTTCGTCACATTTTGGAACGTCTCACTAACACAAGAAAGCTGTATGAAGGCTTTCTGTTGTAAATGAGTGTTAAAACCTCTTACTGATAGTATGTAGAGTTCACCTTCACATTATTAGCGGCACGCGAATGGCCAACGTGCCATTGTAGCAGTATCCAGCAATGATCATGAAACCCCTTGGAAAACTTTCCTCGCATTCGTTATACAATTACAGACTATGAACTCCTGGGGTGATTTACAGATTTAATTAAGGCAGCAGTGAACATGTTAATGAAAGCCACGGCTGCTTCCTCTCTAGTCCTGGCCCTTTTCTATCCTGTCACTGAAAACCTGTGAGTTAGTATGATATTGAACCGCTTGCAAACAGAAAGAAGTATGTACACAAAATATTCTGCCAGCATAGGGTTTGAACCTCAGTATATACAACACACCATTGGCCATCAACCACTGCAGCTACAGAGAAGTTTGTTGCAGTTGTTCTTATACCATTAGATTTCAGTGTCAGCCCAGTATCTGATCAACACTGAACATTCCTTTTATACACATAACACAGTTCTTTGTGTTCATTTGTTATTACTTCCTTATTACTGGTTTGTCAGCAACTAATACATGTATCTCACGCCGTGTACCTATACAAGAACTTATTATTGATGCTTTCACAGCTCATAATGTAGACATGATAATAAGTTTTGTGTTTTTATTAGAGCAGTTATGCTCATGAACGGACAAGGTTTTCTTCTGAAGATGTGGAGCCAGGTTCTCTGCAAAACATAAATAATTTACTTTTTTTTCTGACATGGCAAAAGCCCAAAAGCTAGTTATCTTGTCGATAGGATTGATATTTTCATATAAACTTCGAGTTGCATAAATACGAAGAAATAGCGGCTGCTGATTCACCAGGTATAACATTTTATAATTAAGAGTAGGTATTAGCCTAATTTAGAATTACATCAGTCAAACCGATGGTGTGATCGACATTCCTCATATTGTAAGTTCATCAACTATGCATGCTCAGTGGGTGCAGCATGATAAAATTCAGTAGTGTGGGTTTGTGTTCTGTCACAATTTGATTTTTTTAAGCATGTTACAGGCAACAATCTGAGAGGTGTAGTCAGTACTGGTCTTGTGAGCTATTCCTTTGAGATATCTATGAATTCCATTGTGTATTAAAACTAGTAAACAGAGATCAGCAGCTGCTCAGCCGGTTGTGCTGACCACACAGTACACTTTCTGCAAAGGATAGCAATATTTTTTCTTTGGCATGTGTGAAAAGGTGGTGACGGAATGCAGTATTTTCAGTGTGTGAAGTATTTATTTGTGGTGATGAGAAATGAAGGGTGGAGTAATCACGTTCAAATTCAAATTTTAACCAATGCAGAAAAGCTCAGATCACAATTGGTTCTTTTAAATGCCTATAGATTACACTCAATGACTCATAATCCTGTATTGTTAGAATGTCTGCAGTAGTCAGGAATGAGTTACGTCTACATGTTAATAGTAGCCATACAATGTTAATAATAGAATAATTACTGCTGTACTTATGTCCAGTTTTAGGATTTCCCGGGGTATGTCATGTTTCCTTACATAGGTTAAACAGCTGATTCTAGTTATGTGTTGATTGATTGGTCATGGACTTGCTTATAGGAAGACCATCAATTGTAGATGCTACTGGTTTTCTATTGATGCCATAAGTTATTTCACACTCAAGATAGTGCGTGTTTTAATATGTGTAATTTTTTCATTACAGATTTTTCCTTGCATAAAGGATGCACCCTAGTTTTTTGTTATAATAATTTGGAAAATGTGTCTTATTATATGAATACATTTGGTCCTACAGATCATCTGAAGACTGCATGTTCGTATTGTCTAAATAAATAATTCAAATTTAGTTGGACTTCAGTTGTCGAGTTTGGAGTTGTCTCTGCACTCTTAACATTTATTTTCTGCTTATTTGTAATATACCTGCACTAACCCTCCAAATACCATGTTTATTAGGCACACTCACTGTACTACTTTGATTCTTTCTGACTATGTTAAGAGAATACCACTGATAACGTTGATTGCTATAAATTGCATGAGTTTCTAGTAGTGATTAGTATTAAAAACATAGGGAGGTAAAAATTGTATTCAGGCAGAACTCAAGGGCACAAGTGATGTGCTTATATCTAGAAAGACATGATACAGAGTGGGCATTCAAATTCTTTTATTCTTTAATGTTATGATAAAGCGAGGAAAAAAAGCAATCAGACAGAAGATTAGGTTAAAAATAAATGTCCAAAGGAAAACTCTTGATGATAACATGGAAACTATTTTAGAACAACTTGCAAAGGATGTGGGATACTTTAGAAATGATCTATGCAGAGAAAGGAATATAGTATGAATATAGATAAGAATAGTTAAGAAATAGATAGTAATTGATGATCATGTGATTAAAAATTGAGTGATAAAAATGTATGAATTTCTGAGCTCTCTTTATCTTATTTGATTAACCAGTCAGAGCTGAGGGAGATAGTTACATTAAGCAGTTATGCATAAAATTATTCATGGACAGTTATGCCTAAAATTACAGATGGAATGTGGATACTGTAGATATGTGAATAATTTGGATCTTCCTCTGGAAATAATGAGATCAAAGTCTAAGGCAATATTTAGATTGTATCTCCATGTCTGTCTGTTTCTGTACAGTTCAACCTGTAAAGTACATCACAAACCCATCCATATTTACCACATTATTTTTTGTTTTGCCCCAATACTGTTTACACAATAAATTTTGTTGCTGAAAGAGCAGAAGCAACCTGTAATGAAGAAGGAAATGTTTTCAAATGTACATTGCAACAGTAAAAAATACAAATCCGTGTTGTCAACTGAATGTGTTGCATCTCCTTATGGGCACATCCTCCAGTGGAGGAGAGCTGCTTGCACATTTTATTTATCGCGTACCAGCCCTCCTACCAATCTTAAATTTCTGGCAGTACCAGGAGTAAATCTGGGTCCTCAGGAATGCCAGCTATCTTCTGAATTGGGAGACCCAAAGACAACATAAGTTTAAATCGACTAGGATTTGCTGATGACCTTGCTCTCTTGTCCAACAATATTCAGGAAACCAGACAAGAAGTTGTATCACTACAGGAAATAGCACAGAAAATTGGTCTTGGAATATCTTTTGAAAAGACAGTAATCATAAACAAAATTGCCATAGGAAACCAAGAAATCAAAATTGTAGATAAATTTAAATATCTGGGAGAAATCATAACATGTAACCTCAATGAAAAGCCAGCATGACATAACAGAATAAATAAATTGACCAGAGCACGTCACCAAGAATACCTACAATAAAAAGGGCCTGTAAATAGCAACGAAATTAAAATGCTACAAAACAGTCGCTCAACGAGAAATAACGTACATAAGTGAAACCATCTTCAAAACAACTAACACTGTACAAATAGACAAAATACTCAAGATAGAGAGAAGAATCATTAGAACGTGCATCAACAAATCGTACCAAAAACGACACTGGAGAGTAGCTTCTAATGAAACAGTCTACAGGGAAATAGAACCAGTAATGAGCAAAATCAGGAAGAAACTCATTTCAATTTTTGGACATTAATCAGGACACCAGAGAACAGGATCATCAGGTGAATAATAGAAAAATTATGGAATAGAAAGTGCAACATTAAGTGGATTACAGAAATCAAGGAAGATATGGATTAACTACAAATTACAGTGGATGACCTAAGAAACAAAACCGACAAAATCAGGAAACTCGCAGACAAGCAAACCAGACTGCAAACCAGAATCAACCAACATAGGAAGGGTGATTTCCGATGAAGAAAGAAAGATAAGATCGAAGAGAATGAAGAAGTACTGGGCTGACAGGAAACTGAAAAATTATTTGTATAAAGTTGGCTAGAGTGGTCCCATGAAGGTCATAAAATGTAAATAATAATAATAATAATAATAATAATAATAATAATAATAATGGAGTAATGAGCCAGTATGTTGACAGATACCTATTTCCTCCCACAGTACCTGTGGTCAAGATGCCACGTAAACTCCATCAAGCATATGCAAGCCCATATATAGGTATCCTTTTGAATTTAAAATTTTATGATCCCAGCTCTGCTCTTTTCATCTCGCTCAACCTTTCATATGAGATTCTAGAATTTTGCTGCCTCCTAAAACTTTATTCAGCAGTCCTTCAATGTGTGGAAAGCTCACTTTCATTTTTTTGATCAATCAGTGTTATTTGCTTTACGTCCCACTAACTACTGTTACAGTTTTTGGTGACGCTGATGTGCTGGAATTTAGTTCTGCAGGAGTTCTTTTACGCGCCAGTAAATCTACAGACACGAGACTGTCGTATTAGAACACCTTCAAATACCACTGGACTGAGCCAAGATCGAACCTGCCAAGTTGGGGTCAGAAGGCCAGCGCTTCAACCATCTTGAGCCACTCAGCCCGGCACTTTCTTCTTTTTTTTTTTTTAAGATGGAATAATGCATGAACACTAGGTGATCTTAATACCAGTATAGGGCTCAGTGGCTAGTGAGTTACATGTGAAGAATGTACCTTCACTGTAATTTATCATGCTTGGATTCACAAGGAAGTGAGATGAGAAGATAATAACTTAGTTCACTATAAATATCTCAATTATAGTATGTTTATGAGAGAACATAGCATGAATGATATAAATGAAAATACACGAGGTGTTCACAAGTAAACCTCTTTTCAACAAACCTACCTCTCCCTGTGGGGCAGAGCGAGTTAACTCTGCATTACATTCTTGTAGCTGTTAGCTCCCCTTCTTGAGATGGTGAGTTTGAATCCCACTGGCAGCAGCTGTGAATGTAATATTCCACAATTTTCTGTTTTCATATCTGGTACCTGGGCGACTGCCCTAAATGCTGATCAGTGATGATTTGATTGATTGATTGATTGATTGATTGATTGATTGATTGATTGATTGATTGATTGATTGATTGATTGATTGATTGATTGAAAATGTTGAGACTGTACCTTAATTAAGATCCTCCCAGTCTTAGCTTACCCTATCCCAGTGTTGCTGTAAACTTTGTATGTTTTAAAGCCTCATTACACAGCAAATAAAAAATAAAATATCTTTCTCTGGGCAGACTAACGAGGGGTTGAAGAAATATATTGACCTAATGTAGTATATCTAATTAAGAAAGTTTTGTAGAAATAAAATATATTTGAGAAGAGAGGTAGGTTGTGGGGCATCAACCAAAGAAGCAAAAAGGTACATATAACTTACAGTAGTTTGTAATTAAACTGATGATGACCATCTCTTGTGGATGGGAAATTCTAATGTACCTATTGTATATACCTGGCTTGTTGGAGAGTTGGTTAAATGGACAAGGTGCTGTATGCTATCACCTAGGTAAAAAGCTCATGTTTAATGAATATGTTAAGTGGTAACTCTCAGGAATTGCTGAATTTGGCACAGAGCTTCTACTCTGCCCTGTTTGCCTCTTTTAACCCAGGATGTACACTATGTAGCCATTAATGACTAGACGCCCCTGAAAGGAAAGTAGACTGATCTCGCATGTCGCTCAACCCTGGATATACACTGCATAGCCATTAATGACTGGACACCCCTGAAAGGAAAGTAGACTAATCCCACACGTCACTCAACCCTGGATATATACTACATAGCCATTAACGACTGGGCACTCCTGAAAGGAAAGTAGACTGATCCCGCATGTCATTCAAGCATGTCGTGAACCTATATAAGGCTGTGAGCACTCAGCAGAAATGTTTACTACCTACAGCAGTCGAAATGGGCATACGATGAGAGATCAACACAGTTGAAAGGGAACATATTTTCAGTGTCCATCAATTCGGTTGTTCCATCCATGAGATTTCTAGCAAGTTTCAGATACCACATTCAACAGTGAGTGATGTGGTGGTGAAATTGATATGCCAGGGTGTTATAAAACCTCCAACTTGACCAAGAAAACTAAAACTATTAACAGATAGGGACTGTCAATGCCTTCACAGTGTTGTGAAGTCAACCGGCAAGCCGCATTAGAAACCATGGCCACGGGCTTTCGATTGCCAATACTCGTACCATTCGTCAGGAGATGTTTGCAGCTTATAAATCAAGGTTCACTAAACTGAACGCTCACATTGGTGCAAAAACCATCACCTGAGGAAAGCATCAAGGGGAATGACACTGTAGCCATTCTGGCAGTCCAGTGGATGTATGTGGACCTGACAAATACATACCAGGCAAGTGTCACTTACCGGACAGCATTGTTCCCAGTGTGAAATTTGGTGGAGGCATTGTGGTATGGCCTTGTTTTTTATGATTTGGTCTTGGCCCACCACTTTTAGCTCCTTGACCCGTGAGTGCCAAAGCCTAATAAGCTTATATTGGACAGTTCTATGCTACACTGTGGTAACAATTTCGAACTGGCTCTTTCCAGTTTCAAGATAACAATGCACCTGTTCATTATGCAAAGGCATAAGCCCTAGAAGGGTAGAGTCTGTAATAGCGGCAAACGGGTTTGTCAAAATGAGAGCTAATGAAATTAAATAGCTGGCTCAAAGCTCTGATCTAAATCCAGCTGAGCATATCTGGGACAATTTACTGTGCCTGTTGACAGCCAGAAAAGACTGCCCCATAATGGCTTGGCATGTTGCAGGAGGAATGGAAGAAAATACCTGCAGACATGTACTGAAACTTTGTGGAAAGTCTGCCTAGAAAGGTACAGACTGTAATAGCGGCAAAGGGTGGACCGACGTTAAACTGACACCACAGCAGCTCCAGTTAAGCCCGTACCTATTGGTGTCTAGTCATTAATTGGCAATGTACTGTATTTCAAGCTCTGTATATTCACTCTTTAAGAGTTATAGGCATTTCCTTCTTCATTGTCCTCTCTTTTATCTCTTAGCAGCATAATTGTTACCCAAAATATTCATCACCAGGGCTGATAACCAAGTTGTTAAGCCTCCTAAAACAATCATCATCAATAGCTGTATGTATGAAACTTGTCTTCATATTGGTGACATCAAAATATGAATATAAATCCATAAAATATTGTAATCTGATTGTGAAGAATTGCAAGAGCATTCTGACTTATGGTCACAAAGATGATTTACTAGAGGAAGTTAATTCAGTTTGGTTATTAAATACCCTTCAAGCTAAATTATGGGATTCTTGCATTATTTTTTGGAAAGAAGTAGTCATTGATAATTGCTGCTTGTACTCTTCCGAGAAAAATGTAACTCCTTTGAACAGTGTATGTGGGTTGAAAATTTTTTTCTCAGAGTGAGTTGCTGTGCAATTTGTGTCATGCATCTGCCAGGTTGCATTTGAGAGATAGTGGGTTCGAACTCCACTGTCGACAGCCCTTAAGATGGTTTTCTATGGTTTCCTATTTTGTACCTGTGTCGGTGCGACAAAAAGCAAATTGTAAATAATAAAAATGTTCAATCCAAAATTTTAAATATGCATATTTGTCGTGGTACATACATGAACCAGTGACAAATGGCATTCTTATAGAATCATATACTAACTGGCAATTTTTCCTCTGGTTGTTATTCAATATGCAGTGATGTTAATTTTTGTCTAAGAAAGTAATTTAAAAATTAGAGATCTTTTCTTTAAATGGAAGCATATTTTACTTCTAGGTACTGAAGAAGACCAAGAAGCAACTGATATGTTGGTTGGCAATGCGCAAAACTTGATGCAGTCTGTAAAGGAAACTGTCAGAGCTGCAGAATCGGCTTCAATAAAAATCCGTACTGATGCAGGTGTCAAACTACGCTGGGTTCGGAAACAACCATGGTATCAGTACTAATGAGAAAAAGGTAAAGTATTCTAGATGTTATCACAGATTTAATTTTATTGTTCTGGCCTTAAATAACTGTGATTTGTGTTGACCATTGTAAGGTATTTGTTAAATACTAACTTAAAATAAGTATTTTGTGTAGAGAAAGAGATTGTGCCTATTATTTTATGCCATTATGAACATTGAAAGAATTGAGTTTCTCAGTGCGTCTTTCAGAATACGCTTAATTGAACAATATATGACATACATACATCTTCATTTTAGACTGTTATGCCTTTCAGCATTCAATCTCCAAACCTCGGTGAATTAACTAAATGCTTCCACAAACCTCTATTTTTCAGTAAGTCTGTGGCCTTGTTTAGTTCCATACCTTTTATATTTAAATCATACGAAACTGAGTGTAATCAACATCACCTTTGTCTCCCTTCACTTCTCTTACCCTTCATGACAGAGTCCGATATTCTCCTCGGCAACCCACCCTCTTCCGTTCATCTCGCATGACTCCACCACCGCAGCCATCAGCACTTCACAGCTGTTCCTATGATTCTCTTGCCTGTCTGGTTATTTCAGTAATCGTTCTGCGTAATCTCTCCCCATACATTGCCTTCACAAGACAATCATCTAGGCAAATTTCTCTACATAGCTTCATCTAGTTTTTCATCTTTGTCTAAACTGGGAAGTACATATCCCTGTCCTAATGTTTCACTCTTCATTATGGATACCCTTGTATTATTGTTCCCACAGGTTGTTGCATTGGTAATATTCCTTGCTTCTTTGATGTCTTTTACCTCCCAACTGACGTGCAAGATATCCCAAACCATTCCTGCTTTCTCTCATACAACAGAAACAGCTTATGTACTGAAAAATATAGAAGTAATTTTATTCTTTTTCTTTCCTGGCTGTTTTCCCAGTCATCTGGGGTCAGCATTAATGCAGATTAAGTCTAGTTTAATGGCCAGATGCGATTCCTGATGTCCTCCTTATATGGAGGGATATATTCACTCTTGTGTGTTTCTGTGGTGGTTAGTATGACATGTTCTGTGTAAGTGAGGATGTGTATTGAGACAGTCACAAACACCCAGCCCTGAGCACAAGGTATTAACCAAACATGGCTAGAATCCTCAGCCTGTCCAGGAATTGAACCCAGGGCCCTATGAACCAAAGACCACTATGTTGACTACTCAACAAAGGAACCAGGTGTAGGAATCATTTTATGTGGGAAGTAATTTCTCCCTACAAAATGTGGTACTATGTGCATCTCAGCTCAGCGATCTTGACAGTGGGAAAAGAAGCGGAATGGAAGAATGCTTTTAGGATAAGTAAACAATTTTTTTTTTTTCTGGTTTATTACAAAAGTCACTTCAAAGAAGCCACATTGAAAGTATATTATACACACAACGATTTCCTACCAACTGAGCAAGTTGCTGTGTGGTTTGAGTCCCTTAGCTGTCAACTTGCATTCGGGCGATAGTGGGTTCGAACCCGACTGTCAACAACCCTGAAGATTGTTTTCCATGGTTTCCAATTTTCACACCATGCAAATGTACCTTAACTAAGACAATGGTCACTTCCTTCAGACTCCTAGCCCTTTCCTATTCCCTTGTTACCATAAGACCTATCTGTGTCGGTGTGACGTAAAGCGGATTGTAAGAATTTACCGTGCTCAGAATATTTTAACCCTCTCAGTGCCACGCATATTTGTTAGGTACTAGCCAAGAGTGCCACCCAGCTTTTGTCCAATTTGCAACTCTCTAGAAAAAAATGCATCGATCTCTCAATTTATACCCATTCTCAGTGAAACTATTATATTATATTATATAAAAATATAAAATTATATAAAATGAATGTTCCTTTGAATTAATGGAACTTTACACCTAAAATCATTTATAGTTAAGATTAAAATAAATCACGAATTTAAAATTTAAAATACAATTTAATAAAATCCACATTTTAAAGGTAAAATTAGTATGACACACTAACTGATGGTATTTCATGTAGCACAGACTCTTGTCTGTCGTTTTGGATAAAATTATGTTATTTGGAGTGACACTATGTCATAAAATTCAAAATGTAAGCTATAGTTTCAGTATCGTGTGGGGGGGGGCATGTTTCGGTCCTGGTAACTCGAGGAAAGGGTGAGGTGGTTGGTATAGTAAATCACTATTATGGGTAACTTCACTGAATAATGGTAATGTGTGATATTGTTAATACCAATATTACCGTGGACATTTTTGTAACCACTCTCGCTGACTATAACCTCACTAGAAGTGTTTTCAATGCTATTATGTAGTCTAGTTCACTTTTTGACTTAACATAATCATCGTCATTCCGTAAACTATGTATGTAACCATCATTATTTGTAAATATGTTGTCCTATAAGTCTGCCATCACTGTTGACATGTGTACAAGATATGCGGACACAGCCTTCACATTTTTAAATGTTCGTCACACGAAAATGAAATAATTTTATGTGGCTCCTAGTGCAGACTACACACCTTCCTTGATACGAATATACTGGTATGTGCTGCCATCTGACGAAAAAGGTAGAATTACGACAGTTTCTAAACGAGTCTGCATGAGGGATGAAATATAATTCCTGGCACTTTTGGCGAGTTCGCGGAGGAATGAAAGATCATCCTTTGGCGCTCAGAGTTAAGCAAGCCTCGGACCTATGGGAGTAACAGTGGTGATGGGGTATGTGAGGCGAATGGAGGAGGATAGGTTACCTAGGAGAATAATTAACTCTTATTGTAGAGGTTAAGAGTAATGGAGGTAGACCAAGATGACAATGGTTAGACTCGGTTACTAACAATTTGACAATAAAAGGTATAGAACTAACAGAGGCCACAGAGCTAATTACACATAGAGGATTGTGGCAGCATTTAGTAAATTCACAGAGGCTAGCAGACTAAACACTGAAAGGTATTACAGTCTATAATGAAGATGGATGTATGTTTGTATTAGAAATGTTTTCTAGAATTTACAGTTGTTTATTTCTTACTGGCAGATATTTCTGGAAGTCAGCAGATATTATAATGGCTTATTGGCCAGTGTTTGGAACGTCCATTTGTATTACTAATCAGTTATTATACTTGTGTGCCCTGGAGTAATAACGGTATTTAGTTTTACTGAAAGTAAGAGGGCTTGCCAGACTGCAAATCAGAATCAACAAACAGACAATAGGAAGGGTGATTTCCGATGAAGAAAGAAGGATAAGATCAGAGAGAATGAAGAAGTACTGGGCTGACAGGAAACTAAAAAATTATTTGTATAAAGTTGGCTAGAGTGGTCCAATGAAGGCCATAAAATGTAAATAAATAAATATAAAAGTGGAGAAAAACTTGCCAATAATCTTAAGCCTCGAGCTGTTAGTTGATGCATCTTTAACTGGGGGTGTGCTTTGTACATTTGCAGTACCTAGTGTACGTCACTCTGACATGTATTATTCACAATACACAAAAACATTCATAATGAACTGACGTTTTGAGAATTGGTTTGTGTTTATTCTCAGTTTAATTACTTGTTAATTGTGCCCCTTTGAATGCATGGTACTTACGTCTTTTAAAAAAAATTACTTTGGTATTTACACTTTAAAGAAAAATCAATATTCAATTTTTCTGAAACTTTTGAAATTATTTATTTTGTAGAGAAATTAATTTTTATGATATGCATGCAAACTTTAAGTGGATAGTGCTAATACTTTACTAATTATCCACTAAGAAGTAGAATGACAGCATGGCTAGCATGCATTGTAGCTCGCAGTAGTGCAGTTCTACTGTCAATAGAATATGGTGGCAGCAACCTTAGACACCTCAGCTTAAAGAGATAATAATTATTATGAGATTATGTTAGTCTGTGGTCTGGAATCCTCTCAAATATCAAGCACATTCATCAGTTCACTACTCATCACCACCACCACCACAATCACCATTCTTCTTCTTCTTCTTCTTCTTCTTCTTCTTCTTCTTCTTCTTCTTCTTCTTGTTCTTCTTCTTCTTGTTCTTGTTCTTGTTCTTCTTCTTCTTCTTCTTCTTCTTCTTCTTCTTCTTCTTCTTCTTCTTCTTCTTCTTCTTCTTCTTCTTCTTCTTCTTCTTTATAGGGTCAGTCCTGAAGTAATGTTCTAGCTGTGGCCAGCACTGTCCATGGATTCTTGCATTACATCCTGGGCACCACCACCTGGAGTGGCCTCTCTTCTTTTCTGCTCCACACACTATCATATTCTTTCACATCAGTAAATTTCAATTTAGTAAATACATGGAGTCTGAATCTCCAGGAGGTCCAGGATTTTGTGCTGGTGCTTTATCAGAAGCTCCACCAAAATGACAATGAAGTTACACTGACTAACTGATTTGTCAGCATTGCATTTATAGACATTCTGACCAACCATGTAAAGACAATTAATTAAAGATGATCATCTTCCAAAATTGCCTAGTAGAATTGTTGCAGGTTACATGATAGATGTCTTTGTCCTTCATATCAATACATCCCATGACTAGATTGTAAATACCTATCATGACTGGTTTTATGCTTTCTCTGCCTTTTTTTGCTGGTGACAGACTTATTTTCAGTTGATTCTGCAGTAGAAAGGCATATTACATTTTTTCCTGCTTTTCATTTCTAATCATTGTACTTCAAGATACTGCCTTTTCTGAAGTAAATTGCTTCCCCAGCCTTCAGCGTATGTTGCAAACTCCTTTGGAATAAACTTGGAGTTTACCCTAATATTTCCTGTAAGAAGTGCATTCTGGTGTAACAACTCCTCAACAAGGGGAATCCTTATATAAAAGTGATCAGTGAGGAGATGGTATCCTTTCTTTAGTAGATAAGATTATGCCATTAGATCCATAACTACACTGTGCACCAAATCATATTAATCTATGACACTGAAGTTTCTTTTCCACTGTAAAGTTCTGAATGAATAATGTAACAAGTAGCAGATACACAAATTTTAAACTTATTTAGCCCTAACTGTGTCCGGCCCTGTGGTGTAGGGGGCAACACGTCCGCCTGTCACCCGTTGGCCCCGGGTTTGATTCCTGGCCGTGTCAGGGGGTTTTTAATTGTAAATGATTAATATCCCTGGCCTGGGGTCAGGGTGTTTGTGTCATCCTTAACGTTCCTTTCCTCACATTCAACACTCGACACTTCCACAATTCCAATTACATGCGGGTTCATATCATATGGTGCAAGTAGTGGCAAAAGATCTCCAGAGGTTGACGCCATGAACAAATATTAAAAAAAAAAAAAAAATCACTTCTGTGAATGTTTCTTGTCAGGCATGTACTGTATATTGCACCCACCCCCTACCCATTGGGTCTCCGGCGATAAACCTACAGGGTCGTTGCCAAGGATATATAAGTCAAGTAGGCATAATAAACATATAAAAATAACTTAGCGGCATAAAGGGTAGAAAAATACGGGGGTCGTACAACTAAAAACGAATGAGAACAATATTTAAAAATTTTAAACCAAATCTTTACAATCTTTACAATTAATACTCTTGATGATTGTGGAAACTGATGCAAAATAACCATCTATATATATAAAATAAGAGTTTTGTCTGTACATTGCTCAGAATTTGAAAAGAATGCTACTTTTGTATAGGTCATGTTCACAATAACAGGAAAATGCATTTTTTACATTTCCGTAATTTCTGTCTGTCTGTATGTATGTACACGCATCACGAGAAAACGGCTGAAGAGAATTTAATGAAAATCGGAATGTAAAGTCGGGTGATGAACCGCTACAATCTAGGCTATAAATTATTTTAATCACGATGAGTGAAATGGTAGTTTAGGGGAAGCCTGAAATTTAATTCTCAAATATTTATGTTATTAATGGTCGTGCCTTAATGAAAATCGGTAGACAAACATGTGAAATAAGTCGCTACAATATAGGCTATACATGCTGAGAAACATGGTAGTTTAGGGGTAGGCCTAAAATTTAATTGTCAAATATTTATTGTATTAGTGGTAGTATCTTCACGAAAATTGGTGTGCGAAGTCGGGGAATAGGTCGCTATAATCTAGGCTATCAATAATGTTATTCACATTGAGTGAAATGGTAGTTTAGGGGAAGGCCTGAAATGTAATCTATATATAAAATAAGAGTTTGTACATTGCTCAGAATTTGAAAAGAATGGCGTTTCTGTATCGTTCATGTTCACAGTAACAAGAAAATGCATTTTTTACTTTTCCGTAATTTCTGTCTGTCTGTCTGTCTGTCTGTCTGTCTGTCTGTCTGTCTGTCTGTCTGTCTGTCTGTCTGTACACGCATCACGAGAAAACGGCTGAAGAGAATTTAATGAAAATCGGAATGTACAGTCGGGTGTTGAACCGCTACTATCTAGGCTATAAATTATTTTAATCGCGCTGAGCGAAATAGTAGTTTAGGGAAGGCCTGAAATTTAATTCTCAAATATTTATGTTATTAGTGGTCGTATCTTAATGAAAATCGGTAGACAAAGATGGGAAATAAGTCGCCACAATATAGGCTATACACGCTGAGAATAATGGTAGTTTAGGGGAAGGCCTAAAATTTAATTGTCAAATATTTATTGTATTAGTGGTCTTATCTTCACGAAAATTAGTATGCAAAGTCGGGGAATAGGTCGCTATAATCTAGGCTATCAATAATGTTATTCACACTGAGTGAAATGGTAGTTTAGGGGAAGGCCTAAAATGTAATCTATATACAGAGTGAAGCGAAATTCGCGCACTCGGGCGTCGCAGTGCGACTCCCTACATGCCAGCAATAAAAAATGTCTTTCACAAAAGTTCGTCCTGCGAGTATATCAGGCAGAGAAAGGACGTTGAATAGTGGCAATCTGGCAACACTGTAACCACATGTACGGTAAGTACCTCTGTCAGCATCATATATCCGTGCTGAGCAGTTGGTGCATTGGATAGGGTTTTGTGTTGGCATGCAGGTGGTAGAGGGTTCGATTCTGGGTTAAGGCGCAATTTTTTGTTTACTAATTTCCATCGGACATTACATACTGTAATACAGTAAGACCCCGTACCTTAGGTCTCATGTATCCTACATTTACAACATTTTGTAACGCTGAACACAACAAATACCTTGCTAGGCCTACTGGTAACGTAAGCCCTTACGAAATACAATGGACTTGAACGAGGCAAGAATAACAGTTGCTACTAATCTATGAGATCGTTGAAGGACGGTAGAAAGAAAACAGGTTTCGCATTTAGTATATGAATTTGTGCGAATAAATTCACGCCCACGACGTGGAAAGGACGTCTTTCAAAGCTGACCAAGGGAAACGATTGTTCGTCCATTTGTAGGATCGTAGTATGTAAGTGCAAAGGGTTTCTAGAGGACCCGCTGCAATGGCTGTTGACGATTAAGTTGCCAGATACCATACCACCTGGACTACATTTATGAAATAAAAAAAATACGCTTCAACCCAGGATCGACCCCTCGACCTCCTGAATGCTAACCCAAAACTGTAACCACTGCACCAACTGTACAGCACAAGAAATACGTGCTGACAGAGGTAGTTACCCTACATGTGGTTACAGTGTTGCCAGATTGCCACTCTTCAACGCCCTTTTTCTGCCGGATATACTCGAAGGACGAACTTTTGTGAGAGACATTTTTTTATTGCTGGCATGTGAGCAGTCGCGCTGCGACGCCTGAGTGCGCGAATTTCGCTTCACCCTGTATATAAATTAAGAGTTTTGTCTGTACATTGCTTATAATTTGAAAATAATGGTATTTCTGTATCGGTCATGTTCACAATAGCAAGAAAATGCATTTTTTACATTTCCGTAATTTCTGTCTGTCTGTCTGTCTGTCTGTACACGCATCACGAGAAAACGGCTGAAGAGAATTTAATGAAAATCGGAATGTAAAGTCGGGTGATTAACCGCTACAATCTAGGCTATAAATTATTTTGATCACGCTGAGTGAAATGATAGTTCAGGGGAAGGCCTGAAATTTAATTCTCAAATATTTATGTTATTAGTGGTCGTGCCTTAATGAAAATCAGTAGACAAACATTGGAAATAAGTCGCTACAATATAGGCTATACACGCTGAGAAAAGTGGTAGTTTAGGGGAAGGCCTAAAATTTAATTGTCAAACATTTATTGTATTAGTGGTCGTATCTTCTCGAAAATTGGTATGCAAAGTCTGGGAATAGGTCACTATAATCTAGGCTATCAATAATGTAATTCACACTGAGTGAAATGGTAGTTTAGGGGAAGGCCTGAAATGTAATCTATATATAAAATAAGTGTTTTGCCTGTACATTGCTCAGAATTTGAAATGAATGGTATTTCTGTATCTGTCATGTCTACAGTAACAAGGAAATGCATTTTTTTACTTTCCCGTAATTTCTGTCTGTCCATCTATATGTATGTATGTACACGCATCAAGAGGAAACGGCTGAAGAGAATTTAATGAAAATCGTCATTTAATGTCGGGTGATGATCCACTACAATCTAGGCTATAAATTATTTTATTCACGCTGAGTGAAATGGTAGTTTAGGGGAAGGCCTGAAATGTAATTCTCAAATAAGTTATTTATGTCATTAGTGGTCGTATAGATAAATATATATATATATCAATCTCACAGCTGCGCGCCCCTAACCACACGGCCAACTCGCCTGGTCGTACCGACTGAAACAGCCTGCCTGTATATTGGCGGGAAGTAGCATGCCATTCCTCTGGTTCATACATTTTCTGATATATCTGGTTTGTAACACATTGGTTCATCATAGTATTCGAGCTATTCAATCCCTACTCGGAGGCACTGATTGGAATGAGTAGTGTGCATGTTTAACGGAATAATGACAGAGGAGTGTTCACGGCAGTCTGCGAACTGGTTATTCCAGCTCTGGAACTTCGGACTCTTAGATCGGCACCGTAGTACTGTTCGTTGAAAGTGAGAAAGTTTGCGGTGTTTCATTTGATCGAGTATTTTATATGATAACATTGCTTTCAATCGCTACATTCCTACTGACGTTTTTGTAATGACCTATGTTGGATTAAGTTAGGAAAACCACCAAGTCAGTCTTTCTGAGAATCCCGTAGCGAAGCACGGGTACATCAGCTAGTATTGAATATACATGAATAATTACAAATTTCACAGCTAGCATTTTGAGGACGAGACTAAGTACAACCGTGGCAGTCTTTATCACGATCTAGCATATACAGAGTAATAAACAAATAAAATCACTCAAACTATCCCCATTAACACTGGGGTATATTTACATAACTTACACTCAAGTCTCAGTGAATCCTAACCTAACTCTACCTTGTTACCCTACGGAATAATAATATACACTGTCATGTAAGAACAAACATCATCATCAGAATACCATGAGTTAAAATAAAATCCATGACTCTGGGCCCACAATATAAATGGACCATTGGGTCAGAACCAACGTCATTTCAGAACACAATCTGTAACCGCTACTACAGTGGTTACACAAAACAAAGCTCTAAACACAATAAAGGGGGGGAAGGAGGAAAGAGCAACTACACAATATCAGAAACCACTACACACTCAGCGAAACATTAGCTGAAACTACGCGGATCTCCGCGACAACAACATACGTAAATATCAGTAGGGCCAACTAGTGGACAGTAAACCAGGAAGGTGGAAGGAGCTAGGATCTACCGAGGGCATGGATATGGCTTAGATTGCAGTTTCCGAATAATCAACCGTGATCCTTAAATTTGAAAAATATTATTTACAAATGGATTTTACAAATACATCCCGAACAAAATCCGCCAACTTGCAACTTACGAACTATATGCTCTGTGGTACACATAACTTAGAGGTTCTTTGATAATACCTTCATACAAGTTCAAAATTTCAAACCAACTATACATCTAGTTACAAATCCAGTTGTACAATGCAATTTACAGTGAAGTAAACGTACTCTCCAAAACTCTAGCGTACATCAAGTGACACCGAGCTACTAGAGGCAAACCGCAAGGTAAATATATTAAACTACATCTACATATTTAGTGAAACAAGAAAAGGGAATGCCTCAAAAACAAACAGGTATGCCCAGCTGAAAGGCTAAGGCGTCATAAATAATTAATTTGGCGAATCTAGGTTAGGCTAGGGCAGACTCCTATACGAAATAGCAACCGAACATTACGGACATTTTAGCTGGAACGGAATTCAAGAGTGCTTAACCGAAGGTGGCCCATCCCGTTAGCGAGGCGTCGCACACGACGTAAAACTTCAGAGAGACCAAGACAGACTAAGGCAGACCAGGCCAAGACAAGACGACGAAATGCTGCCTCGCACTCTATATAAGGGTAAACCCTGGCCTTGGAGTAGCCAATCAGAATGCATGAGTCCGCCTATCCCCTCCTAGGTTCCCCAATCACAATTCCTACTACAGTCGCAAACTTTAAATAATTTTCTCGAATACGCAGTTCACGAATCTTCCATTTCCAGAATAGTTAGAATATGCCTTCTAGAACACATAACCAACAAAAGGCGACTTCCAGTAAGTACAGAACTGAAATCTACTATTTACAAATACATATGTTACAAATATTACACTGTACAGGTTAAGTCGTTACAAATAAAACATATTACCATACTTCAATTAACATTTTCCACTTCCACTACATTGTTGTCCGCCTCCGTAGCGTAACGGTTAGTGTTATTAGCTGCCGTCCTCGGGGGACCGGGTTCGATTCCCGGTACTGCCAGAAATTTAAGAATTGCAGGAGGGCTGGTATGTGGTTGAAATGGTACACGCAGCTCACCTCCAATGGGGGTGTGCCTGAAAAGAGCTGCACCACCTCGAGATGAGGACACGAGTTTACCACACATAACACTATCCTCCACCACAATAACACGCAGTTACTTACTCATGGCAGATGCCGCCCACCCTCATCGGAGGGTCTGCCTTGCAAGGGCTGCACCCGGCTAGAAATAGCCACACGAAGTTTAGTTTACTACATTGTTCACCTGTGACACAATCAACAAATAAAACACACAACACAGCAAATACACAAAGAAAAAATAATAATACACCGAAGATATCTGGTTGCCGGCGGAATACCCCACGTACTCTTGGGAGTTGCCAACGAGATCCGAACTCACTTCCTGTGACGATTGAAGGTGGAGCTGAAATCCCTAACTACAGCTAATAATAATATAAATGCATTTCTAAAAAGGTTTACTGGCCTCTGTCGGAAATTAACTTCAGCTGAAATAGATGGGTGGTATATATTCATAATGAAACATTTCTAAAGGTTGCCGTGCTACTCAAAAAATGTCACAATGTTCTCGCCATATGACAGACTCAAATCAGCCTCCATTCCTTCTAGGAAGCAAACAGAAATATACACATGGGGCACAAGAGGCTGGCCACATAAATCACAGCTTCTTAGAGGAGGCTGACTGCTCCCTTCTAAAAACACATCGTCTCTTTAAATCTCACTTTACAAAGGTGAAAATATGAGTGTATTCTCGTAATTCAATACATCATATATTCCATCACAGTTTAATGATGAAATATGTGATGTATTGAATGAGGAGGATACACTCATTTTTTCACCTTTGTAAAGTGAAAACCGTCAATACGGAATGATTCTAATGTCTTGTAATCTTTAAATCTCAAGCGACACTGTCAAGACTTATTTCACACAACTCAATTTGTTCACTTATTTCAATGTGGCAGCACAATTCATTAATCAGTTCGCTCACTCATTTCAATGTGGCATCACATAATTCATCAATCATTTCATCTCATTAATAAGGCCCTCAATATCTCGACCCATCCCATAGGTTTACATTTTCTACCAGGAGTCTCGGCTTCAATGCCTTCTGCCATCGTGAACTAATTTGTTTCCAACTGACGAGATGGTACTTTCTTTTCAACTCTCTAGTAACTCGGCACCTAAGTAACCCTACAAAGGAACAAAATAAACTATAGCACATCTCATCATGATATTCGTTATTGAAAATGGACTAACATCTACATTATCGGCCATCCTGATATTACTCCTACGTGATAATCCATATTCATCTTTACAATTAATTTGACTCAAATATAGAATCAAATATTACTTTAGATACGCACACAAATGTGTGCCCACCTCTAAAATCCAAATAAAGCCTAGCTATTATCCAATGAAGACGACGGTTCGGATCTCTGATGAGTCACATTGGCACTACTTCCATCCGTGTTGACTAAACTACATTAAAATAATACTTGCATGCGTTTTAATATAACTGGTTGAGTACCAGTCAGTTTAAAAGAACAATCCAGTGGACACTACTGGCACTAACCATTCTACACAAAGTCAAACTATGTAAAAACATATGTGAGAAAATTCCCAAGTAAAAATGAAGAATAAAATCAAATAAAAATCAAATCTACCCTTATTTACAAAATCTACTTCACTCAGACTTGTTACTACTTGAACACTTTGCCCTTAATTAGTACATTTACATTTTAAAGGAAAGAAACCCTATCAATTATCATTTATAAATTAATGAACTTTAAATGGATATTCCATTATGATATGAGTCATGCTAGTAAAATGGATGTACTCAAACTTATCTTCAGAACACCTCGGATAACTATGGGACGTCCATCGGTTCCTTTATTCCTTCATAGCCTCCATGTAGACTGCTGCGATGACGAGATCCAAACTGCAATCTCCTTAGAAACTATGACATAAAACACACACAGTTGGGCCCGTTATGTACATCTGCTTCAAACACACACTTTCCAGCCTGATTTTTTACCCAATGTCCCGGGATCAGAAATATTAATACAGGGTTATTAATTGAACATCCCATCCACATTTAGTTTAGTAGCGACACATCTTAGTGTCAAGCCCTGTGCCTCTGCTCACTATAACTATTATTATGAGGGTTCCAATAGTTCCTTCTTACAATGATGATGATGATGATAATATCAGCTCAATTTTGTGCTCTAAATTACAGTCAAATAACCCGAACGCGCAACCTAATATCACTTCTTCTCATACACCAATTGTTTTAAGACATTACCGCTGTTCTTTAAAATAAAAGTTCACATACAAAGGAGACTGTTGCTCGAGACGGTGACACATCTGTTCCTCACGAGATAAAAGCGCAGAATGCCCTGGGGTGACGCTTCCTACACCTTATATCATCTGGGTAGTTTCTCCCTCTCAAAGTTTCCATACACCCTATTCTCGGTGTGTTACAGGCGCAATAGTGCCATAATCAGGTGACCAGTGATCTTTTAATATAGCTAAGACTCACCTGGACGAAATCTAATCGCAGAATCCGGAGTAATGAATAAATAACTGTCCTCATATTTCAGTTCACTCAAGGGACTCCCCCTGTCAAGTGCGTGTAAAGACATTTAACACACGGCCACTGTAACTTTCCACTGTTACATAATCATATATTCTTTCTTTTAATAGGAGATTATCACCATAAAGGACGTCATAAACCCTAAATAAATTCACAGATAATGAACAGCTCTTTTGAATCCTTGTACAGAGCAGTATTATTAAAATCATTAATTCCTTTGATATAGAAAAATAAGTTGGTCAAGCTCTTTTAAAGATGGTTCCAAAATTACGATGCTAAAAAGTTTACCTCTCCCATTCACAAACAACTGGTGGTGGGAATAACTTCTCCCTTCTTTTCATCCAGGGGTTCCCTAGCTTTGCTTGGGGGAAATACTCCCTAGCCTCAAGCTTGGTGTTCCACACTTCGGGTTTCCGCGAACTTGCTCCCAGACAAAAAATGCACGTTCACTTGATCCCTAGTCCTTGCTTCATGTCCCTGTCGGGTACAATATATAATGAACAGTTCTTCATTCCTCCCATGGATTCATCCACACTGACATACCGTTCGTGCACATAGCGTTTTTAAAAATTAAAATTTAAGTAGCCCTTATATCCTGACTTTATGTATCCGAGATGGTCTTTGACCCCATTAATGGGCAATATTCTTGTAAGGTGTAAGTTCCATATTCAGACGCACAGCAAAATGCTGACAGTAATAGTAATGGGCTGCCATTCTCGTATCTACTGAACATGTGTTGTTTTATGTATTCCTGTTTGTTTTCCAAGAATGTTTTGGCATACATGTTTGTTGCTTGATGCATAATTACTCAGTTGGGGGTAAATTTCTTGCAGCAATGCTGCTGAGACCTGGATTTCTAACATGATGATCAACAGGATGTTCATACACTATCTCAGGTGGCACAACTTTTATCCATTTTGCTGCAGTAGACAGTTCATTATCACTCACATCAATGGAGTTGCTATCGCTCCTACTATCTACTCTATTTGCATGGTTTTATGCATTATCATCGTAACCAGTAATTCCACTTGAACCTGCATTTAGGTTTTTGTCACCTGGGCGTAGTTTATTACGTCTATCACTCCAACCAAAACAACTATCATCCAGATGAGACTCATCACTTGAATTTACAGATGCATTTAGTCCCATCACAATATATTCGTCTAGCCATCACAAGTCAGCATACAACAAAAATGAGTAGCAGACTAAGTTCTGAGTGTAAAGGTGGCTTACAAAATGTTGAAACCTTTAGTTTCCTCTCTTTCAGCAGATTCCATGCTTTATAATGGAGGTGGTTTAAATATTCCCTTGTTAGGCCCCTTTAAACAACAAGCATCATCATCATCATCATCATTAAATATTCCCCTTTTTTTTAAAGATTGATGTGTATATAAAATCCACATGTGGAAGTTCATGGGGGATCTGAGGGATATCTGACTGGCACTGTGAACAAATTGATAATTTTTTTGATGTTAGTATAGTTTTTATGCATATTATAATAGATTGTCTCAGTAATAATTAACTAGCTACATATACATACATACATACATACATACATACATACATACATACATACATTATCATTATAGACTGTTATGCCTTTCAGCGTTCAGTCTGCAAGCCTCTGTGAGTTTACTAAACGTCGCCACAATCCTCGATTTGCAACTAGTGTTGTGGCCTCATTTAGTTCTGTACCTCTTATCTTTAAATCGTTAGAAACCGAGTCTAACCATCGTCGTCTTGGTCTACTTCTCTTACCCTCCATAGCAGAGTCCATTATTCTCCTAGGTAACCTATCCTCCTCCATTCGCCTCACATGACCCCACCACCGAAGCCGGTTTATGCGTACAGCTTCATCCATCGAGTTCATTCCTAAATTAGCCTTCATCTCCTCATTCAGAGTACCCTCCTGCCATTGTTCCCATCTGTTTGTACCAGCAATCATTCTTGCTACTTTCATGTCTGTTACTTCTAACTTATGATTGAGATATCCTGAGTCCACCCAGCCTTCGCTCCCGTAAAGCAAAGTTGGTCTGAAAACAGACCGATGTAAAGATAGTTTCGTCTGGGAGCTGACTTCCTTCTTACAGAATACTGTTGATCGCAGCTGCGAGCTCACTGCATTAGCTTTACGACACCTTGATTCAATCTCACTTACTATATTATCATCCTAGGAGAACACACAACCTAAATACTTGAAATTATTGACCTGTTCTAGCTTTGTATCACCAATCTGACATTCAGTTCTGTTGAATTTCTTACCTACTGACATCAATTTAGTCTTCGAGAGGCTAACTTTCATACCATACTCATTGCACCTATTTTCAAGTTCCACGATATTAGACTAGGCTTTCGGCACAATCTGCCATTAAGACCAAGTCGTCAGCATAGGCCAGACTGCTTACTACATTTCCACCTAACTGAATCCCTCCCTGCCATTTTATACCTTTCAGCAGATGATCCATGTAAACTATAAACAGCAAAGGTGAAAGATTACAGCCTTGTCTAACCCCTGTAAGTTCCCTGAACCAAGAACTCATTCTACCATCAATTCTCACTGAAGCCCAATTGTCAACATAAATGCCTTTGATTGCTTTTAATAATCTGCCTTTAATTCCATAGTTCCCCAGTATGGTGAACATCTTTTCCCTCGGTACCCTGTCATATGCTTTCTCTAGATCTACGAAACATAAACACAACTGCCTATTCCTCTCGTAGCATTTTTCAGTTACCTGGCGCATACTGAAAATCTGATCCTGACAGCCTCTCTGTGGTCTGAAACCACACTGGTCTTCATCCAGCTTCCTCTCAACGACTGATCGCACCCTCCCTTCCAAGATGCCAGTGAATACTTTGCCTGGTATACTAATCAATGAGGTACCTCGATAGTTGTTGCAATCCTTCCTGTTCTCTTGCTTATAGATAGGTACAATTACTGCTTTTGCCCAATCTGAAGGTACCTTACCAACACTCCATGCTAATTTTACTACTCTATGAAGGCATTTCATCCCTGCCTTCCCACTATACTTCACTATTTCAGGTCTAATTTCATCTATTCCTGCTGCCTTATGACAATGGAGTTTATTTACCATCCTTTCCACTTCCTCAAGCATAATTTCACCAACATCATTTTCCTCCTCCCCATGAGCCTGGCTATTCACAACACCACCAGGATGATTTCCTTTTACATTGAGAAGATGTTCAAAATATTCCCTCCACCTCTCCAGTGATTCCCTGGGATCTATTATGAGTTCACCTTAATTACTCAAAACACTGTTCATTTCCTTTTTCCCTCCCTTCCTAAGATTCTTTTTTACTGTCCAGAAAGGTTTCCCTGCTGCTTGACCTAGCCTTTCCAGGTTGTTACTAAAAACCTTCCAATGACTTCGTTTTGGATTCAACAACTACTTGTTTCGCTCTATTTCTTTCATCTACATACAACTCCCTGTCTGCCTCGGCCCTTGTTTGGAGCCATTTCTGATAAGCCTTCTTTTTACATTTACAAGCTGCTCTTACTTCATCATTCCACCAAGATGTTCGCCTTTTCCCATCTTTACACACAGTTGTTCCTAGGCATTCCCTTGCTGTTTCTACTACAGCATCCCTGTATGCCACCCATTCACTTTCTATATCCTGAACCTGCCTACTGTCTACTGTTCGAAACTTCTCACTAATCATATCCATGTACTTCCGTCTAATTTTCTTGTCCTGGAGATTTTCTACCCTTATTTGTTTGCAGACAGATTTCACTTTCTCTACCCTAGGCCTAGAGATACTTAGTTCACTACAGATCAGATGGTGGTCTGTATCATCGAAAAATCAGCGGAAAACTAACAGATTTCCTGAATTCGGAGTCTGTTAAGATATAGTCTATTATGGATCTGGTACCCCTAGCCTCCTATGTGTAGTGGTGAATAGCCTTATGCTTGAAGAATGTATTCGTAACTGCTAAACCCATACTAGCACAGATGTCCAGCAAACGCTTCCCATTCCCATTAGCTTCCATATCTTCCCCACATTTACCAATCACCCTTTCGTATCCTTCAGTTCTATTCCCAACTCTCGCATTGAAATCGCCCATTAACACTATTCTATCCTTGCTGTTGACCCTGACCACGATGTCACTCAATGCTTCATAAAACTTGTCAACTTCATCCTCATCTGCACCCTCACATGGTGAATACACGGACACAATTCTAGTCCTAATTCCTCCAACTGACAAATCTACCCACATCATTCGCTCATTTACGTGCCTAACAGAAACTATGTTGCGTGCAATGGTATTCCTGATAAAGAGCACTACCCCAGACTCTGCCCTTCCCTTTCTAACACCCGTCAAGTACACTTTATAATCTCCTATCTCTTCCTCATTATCTCCCCTTACCCGAATATCACTTACTCCTAGCACATCCAGTTGCATCCTCTTTGCTGACTCAGCCAGTTCTACTTTCTTTCTTCCATAAGCCCCATTAATATTGATAGCTCCCAATCGAATTCCATTTCGTTCGCCAAGTTGTTTCCAAGGAGTCCCTCGCCTGTCAAATGGGAGTGGGACTCCGTTACTCCCATAGGTCCGAGGCTTGCTTAAAATGTTCTGAGCTCGGTCGATTCATGAAGCAGGATGCTACCCTACTTGCACATAGTCCAAGTGAGGATCTCTCCTCTAACGGGTTATGGACCACAGGTGGATTGTATATTCCTAGCCGCCTGAGCACAAGGAGGGCCACGACTCAGAATATGTCCGAGATGCCCACTCCCATTTCATAGCAACTGGTATCCCGACTCTCAGGACCACTTACTAGGCCACTCAGCCGTTGCCCATGGTTCACGAACTAGGACGTGACTACAGTAACCCACAAACATGAACCATTATATAATAAAATTAATTAATTTGTCAGAATAAGCCTTTCATATAAATTTAATGATTTGGACAGGTATTTTTCCCTGTTAATTTTAGTGATTTTGATTTTTTTTACTGTAGAACAGAGGTGCTTATGCTGGGCATTTCATCCTGTGGGCTCACAATGTTGTAAGCGGGCGGGTAGGCGGACAATGAGCATATGCTATTGAGCCACTGTACGTGGTTACATCACAGGCCGTGATAGTCATTGCCAGGCGAAGGCCTGCCAGTTAGACTTTATAGTTGCAGCGATACCCGAGTTTGAATTGGTGGCGATAAGTAATGAAAAAGAAAGGGTCTTGCCAAATCTCTCTACAGAGAGCCAGTGAGAAGAACAAAAGTTTTCCTTTTGCTAACAGTGTGCCATGCAAAATGCCTTCCATGAGGGCAGTCTGTTACATAAAAAAGATATAATGTGGAATGCCACTAGAAAGTAAAACATTCTCATTTGCATGGTACTCTTGTAGAGGATGTTTGAATAAAAATGGTTGAAGATGGATTTTAAATACTACTTTCTGATACTCAGCCAACAGGGAAAGTCACAAAACACTAGAACACTACGCAAAATCAAGTATAAAACTGTTTGAATTATGTATTACTTTTTACCGAATGGATAATGGGGATTTTACTTTTCTTATTGGAAATTCTGTCGTTCCCATCTAGGAAATTGTAAATCATAGCTTGCACGCTTCAACCCTGTATCTTCTTAGTCGCTCGAAAAATGAAAAAGAAGGGCGCATGGTGTCGTAAAAGTTCCTCGCAGATACATTTTTCTCAGAAACAATTGAACCTATAGATATGTTTGTTCTAAGTATCCACAGGGTTTTTATCTACATGGGAAGAGAATTTGATAATAATAAAAATTATGTCTGATAAATTATTAAGTGCGAGGAGCATACAATACAGTGCGCTCATTCTCTTCTTGAGTGATTGTACATTGTAACGTGTCAGTTTTCTTTGAATATGTAAATACAGAAAAATAAAACCATGTCTGTTAATATTGAGCGGAGTATAAATCACATATGAATATTTGAAAAAATAAGGTTTTCCTTTTGATTATAATGTCTTTCTTTATGCTGTACTCCAAGCAACATTTCATTGAAAATGGTGCGAGGAAAGCTCTCTAGTCACAATTGAACGGCACTCCTCCTTTGCTGTACCGACTGTGTTCATTTTCATGCTACTCTGTGACGTACGCTTAACACGTAAGGTCCTCACAGTGATGTCTAGCCTGCTCAGCCACACTGGGCTAGCCTCAGTGGGCGTCCAGCTGAGCACCTCTTCTGTAGAAGTAACTTGAGGCAATTTTTCTTTTTAAGTAAGGAGAGACTTGAAAGATTGCCCTAAGACAATTTCTAACCATCTTACTTGTACATAATAGAGTTCAAACTCAGGTTGACAGTCCACCTTGATATCTCATGATCTTGTCTTTATCTGATCAAAGAGTTCATTAGATACAGCCATTCCATCACGAGTTGGGAAGGTGCTGCTCTCAAGTAGTGTCTATTCTAGTAGAATAGCATTGTGTTCATTTAGAGAACTGGAAGGAGTCAGATTTTATTTTGTTCTGGTTTAGATATTAAATAGATTATTCTTGAATTGTGTTATGGACCAGATTCATCATAGTCATCAGCAATTGTGCATGTATATCCTGTCTAATAACCTTTCTTATTGCTGTATGTATATTACTGCATGATCAAATGTTAAGATATTGTGCCTTGAGAGAATTAGGAAATCAGCTAATAACTATGCATTTGTCATTTTTTATACTGTTATTGGTGAAAAGAGACCCCATGATTTAATCACTAGCTGTAGTAATTTTTGTTAGGAATCCTGATTGTGGATTTCCCCAGGCTTCTGCTTGGCATTATTCCTAATCCTTGCACCAATTCACACATATTCGTATGTTTTTCTTTCTCATACACAAGTATGAACACGGAGATGATAAAAGTCTTTGAATTGAAGTAATACTTGCAGTGAATATAAGTAAATAATAATAAGTAATATTAATTCTATTGTTAAGTAAATTCCAAGTGTAATGCTAGATATCCCTTACCTGTTGAGATTCTACAACATGGTGTCAAATGGACTTATTTTTTTGCCCTGCAAAGATCCTGATCTGCTGCTTACCGAGCTCGATAGCTGCAGTCGCTTAAGTGCGGCCAGTATCCAGTATTCGGGAGATAGTAGGTTCGAACCGCACTATCGGCAGCCCTGAAGATGGTTTTCTGTGGTTTCCCATTTTCACACCAGGCAAATGCTGGGACTGTACCTTAATTAAGGCCACGGCCGCTTCCTTCCCACTCCCAGCCCTTCCCTGTCCCATCATCGCCATAGGACCTATCTGTGTCGGTGTGACGTAAAGCTACTAGCAAAAAAAAAAAATCTGCTGCTTTTGAACCTGTGATCTTGGGATCTGGCAGTTGACTCTCTATCACTGATCCACAGAGTGAGCTTAGTATATTAGAATGATGACCACAGTGTTCCTAGTCCCTGAATAAAGCAGCTACACTAAAATTTTGAAACTGGGTTCTTTAAATGTAATTTGAGATAATGATACTCCCAACCAGAGGTGGGAAGTAATTGAGTAAAAATTATCAGATTACTTGCAAAGATTACATTCTTAGTAATTTTTGCTTTTAATTGTTACTTCTTATAAAAAGTAATCTTCACTTATAATTTATTTCTAGAAATAAATTGTAATCATTACATTCCAGTAATCTTTCTAGTAACTGATATACATCGCACAAAAGCAGATAATGAATGTGGAAAAATGAAAATAACTTTTTCAGCTGTACTTCAATAGAACCAGGAGCTTTACTAGTGCTGGATGAGTTACATTCTTATCTTTCCAGCACTTCCAAAGACATCATTCTTACTCCAATGATGTTCTTAAAATTGAACACAGGTATTCCTTCAAGTGCCCCTGTAGGGCATCTTTTTAGTAAATGCAAATGTTTACTTTTCACCAATGAGGTCGAAGCTTAGTAATAAAAATACCGATTATTTTATTTGTAAAATAAATTACAAATTATTTGGAACACTAAAATTCATTAACTTAACTAAAATAAAAATAATAGGAAAGACACCTTGCAACTTCCAAGTTATCATCATCTAGTGATGATAGCCACTTAATGTCTCTGTGGTAAAAACACACACAGAAGATGAAGTAATATATTTTCCTTGAAAACTTTCGCATTATTCCATCTCCATTCAAAAAAAAAAAAAAAGTTGGTGATTTCCTTAAGACTAGTGTTTTAAAGTAATTTTACTGATTAATAGTTTAAAAAGTACTGTCATTTGTAATTGTACTTGAGTCAAATATTTCACAGGTAACTGTAATTCAGCCCAATTACTTTTTTCTTGTACTCTTATCATCACTGCTTCCAGCAACCCTAAGCATTCTGTATGCTATTAAAGTGTTACTAATTCTAGCTTCCTTCTTGCAGGGTCTTTGTTAGTTGATGTGTTTCCAGTCTTCACAATCTTCATCTGCTGCATACCATAGTTATTTTAATTGAAATGAAGATGCCTACATCATACGTACATAGAGCAGAATTTATAAACATAAGTGATTTATTTATATGTAAACCAGTTTTTATTTGTCATTGTGAAAATATGCTTTATTTTATGGTTGTGAAACTCAGAAACACAACATAGAATGTTGTTATATAGTGAATGAGCTATGGATTATGTTTTGTTGGAGATCAGAATTATAGCTCTCTTTGTTATCAGTTCTGTTATCTTCCATAACAGAAAGCAAAGAAAAGTGTAGTTGACTAGATGTGCTTTATTTCAGTAACTGCCAGTAATTGAACATTAAAGATTTCATTAATGAATACATTTCTTCCTGAAACAGTAACAGTAACACTAAAGTTGTGAGCTAAGTTATGTTTCCTAAGTAATACTGTATTTTTATTACATAAGAAGTGTGGCTTTGTTTAGTAAATTGAAAAGAAAACTATGTAAAGAAAATCTAGATTACATTTTCACTCCTTCCTTTAGTAAGCAATATAAAAATGATTTGATAAAAGGTATTTTCTTAATACATTTTTATAATAATATTGATAACATAGATCTATAGTGGTACTGAGAGTGAGAGAGTAGACTCTTAGAGCCATATTGTAATAATACCTCATATTGAGACTTGTTAGCCTTAACTCTAAAGTAATACTTATTAATCATTCATGTGTAATTTATATGCAGAATGCAGTGTTTTACCTTTGTTGACGTTCTAAATTGTTTCATTATGTAAAGCTGAAATATGCTTGTGACATTATAGGTAAATTATACATAAATAGTACATTAATAAGATTGTTAAATATGGAGGTGATATCTCCATGGATGGAATATCTTCACACGGACCAGAATCAAATGATCCCTGCTAGCCAGTTTATTTTGCTATACTTTTGCTGTGAGAAACATGTCCTTAATTTATGTTGAAATGATTGTGTATGTGTATTGAGTTTGTAAACATTGTAACAAAGTATATTCTTTTTACATAATATTTGTTTTCTGTTTTTTAAAATCCTTGAGTCAGCTATTTTATTATTTCACCACCAAATCCATGCCAGGTCACATCAGTATTCTGAAACCCTTTATTGTAGCCCCAACCATTGTCATGTTGTACTTACATTTTATGAGGTAAGTTGTAACAAATATTCCGTAGACTTCAATTTAAAGTACATTTAAAGATGTAAGGCATGTATTCATAATTGGATTTACTTGCATAACTCTTGTCATTTTCTCTTAGAAATGAATTATGTACTAGACATTTTATTTTCTTGGAATGTTAAATGCGAGTCTGGAAATGTGTCAGTTTATAAACTGTCTGTCAAGTATAATTTATTTAAGTTTATTTTTGTAAATGTCCAAATGTTCTTGAGTAATAGATTATCAAATCGTCTTCCCCATATAGCAGGTGACAGTAATCAAGAGCACTCTAGCTGACATTCATTGAATGTGTGCCTGTAGTAAAAGCCATTAACTATTTCAAGTTAAATAAGCAAATAGAAGATTTATAGAGAGGTACATTCAGGGAAATGGGGTATACTAGGGAGCAGTGACGAGAGTACAGGAAACTGAAAGTCAAGTAAGGATGGCATAAAGTTGTTAATTGTTAAGCTGTAGAAGTATTGTAAGGAAAGGAATGGAATTAAGTAATTTAATACATATAGAAGGGTCGGGGCATAATTCATGAAAACTTTTTTTTTTTTCTCACATGAATGTGGGGTCTACTGGGCAAATGAAAATATACAGATCCAAGTGGTGTGGTGTGGAATGTATGAATATTGCAGGGTAGGTTTGTCAGGTGTATGATATAAAGCAGGAAACTGTTGGCCACGAAACACTTGTGCTACATAGCATTTATTCTCAGAGAGTACAATAACCTAAAAATAACCCTCAGTATAATCCCCTAGATTGTCCACAACACGTTGCTAACAATGCAGGAGAAATTGGATACCAGTCACCTTACCATGTGAGAATTTTGCAGTCTCATGTTTCACAGCATTGGCAATGCCCTCTTGCGTCCCAAACTGGCTCCGACTCAATGGTTCTTTCACTTTGGGAATGGTGTCAAAATTGCATGGAGACAGGTTCAGTGAGTGTGGCGGGTGTTTTACCCATCCCCAGTGTTTGAGGTTGCCTCCGTACAGCTTCTTCTGCATGTGGTCTGGCATTTTCATGGAGAAGGATGACTTTTTTTTTAAGCTCATTCATCTTCTGCCCATGTCCATGCACTGGTTAATGCATGTGACACATCAGTCTGGACACTAGCAGGTTTTCCGGATCATTGCACGTTGCTGCTTGTTTCATGTGCTTACCGAAAGGGAAGGTCGTTATTCCCCACAGCTTCCACAAGCTCTTGTATGATATTATTTGGTGTTGCCACACTGGCGAACAGTCAGTTTGATATACGCACGCTGTTCTTGCCTCGTCACATTTATTCTGCATGGAGCCTGACTCACTACTGCAGTCCCATCACACTCTGCATGGTACCTGTCCAATGCACCGCTGTCTCATGCTATGCCCCATGTACTATGAGTGTCATGCTTTCTGCAACATATGACCCTTATACAGTAGCACTGTGCAAATGCGAGAAAAAAATTGTTGCCATGAGATATGCCCTAACCCTCATATATGTTCCAGATATTGTAATAAGAGTTGAATCATAGCTGAGAAGTGATGTTATGGATGTGGAAATATTTTTCTGGAATTGGAGTATGTTTCGTAGCTGATGCAGCTGATTAATTCTATTTATACGAATACTGTACTACATAGTATGCTCTAATACACGGTGTGAAAAATGTAGTGCCTCCTACATTCAATAATGTCGCATATGCAGCTTGTATCACTCAGTATAGTGAAATTATTTTTAAAATGCAGTGTAACCACCATTACAACAACGCAAATTTCAGAGTGATGTATTTTTAAAATTTAGAATTATATGTCGAATTGATCAATTGATTGATGCAACTTATGATATGCTATGGTTTACCATTGTAAACCATCTGCTCCTTTAATTCCTTTAATCTAATTCAAGAATTTCATAACATCTACTCATAATTAATGAAAGTGATGAACTAAATATCGAGTGTCGACCTAAAGTATAGGAAGTGTGTTAACTAGTATTTGTTATCGAACGATCTGTGGAGTGGCATGGATTTAAAAGTAGTATGTTCGAGTATGGAAACCATTCAGCCATCCCTTAGTGACATTTTATTTTGCAACATGATCTGCTTCATTGCGCATAACCTCTCATTACTCACAAATGCTTGCTGATGCATCATTAGTTCTGAGATATTTAATTTCATCCTTTACATATGACCGTCAATATGACTGATCTTAATTCTGACAGTTGTAAAGCCCAGAAAATTCCTTGTCAGTATTGTGGTAAGCAGTACAAAGAACTTGAAATTCATATTATCAAAGCCCATCCAGAAGAATATCGTGAATCCCTTGAATTCTACATCTGACCCAAATGTAGGCGTGGAAGATGTCGACTCATCTTTATCATCGCCCCATTTACAAGAACTCGATGAATGCGGGGTCATAAATAATACATATGAGGCGAAATGAGGAAAGGAATTTCTGTACACTTAAGGTGCGCACATCCCGACCACAGCGTGACATCAAGCACGCACATTGTGTCCTATGCAACCAAACAACGTTCGATATTAACACCTAACGAACGCGTTGATACCCAGACAATCGGGAATGCAAATTTATATGAAAACAAAAACAATTCACAAGAACCTCGAGAAGTCAAATGTCAATACTGTAGTTAGTATTTTCGCGGTGAGAGGGGTGTATGTATTCATATTAGTTGCTCTCATCGTGACCGACATCGCAAAAGTTTGCTTCAAAATCACACAGTTAACATATCTCAAACAGATATATCCATTTCAGTCACTAGCGAAGATATCAATCCTAGCGACGACGGGGGTGTATCAGATAATTCATCTCTAAAGTACAAACAAGAAATTCGCGTTTGGAAATAAAAATTTGAACAATTCAACGACGATCATGACTAGAATAAATTGGTTCAAGATTTTGCATCATTCCTCTGCACGTTTAACCTCCTACCTGGTCCCAAACTCCCAGCAAGCAAATTTTATGAGGCTAGAAAGAAATGCCGTCTAGCTCTTAGTGGAAAACACTATAGTCACTCATCAAATCCACAGCGTGCAGATAAACGTGCCCGTGAAAAAAAGGCAAAACAAATATAACTATGAAATGACTCAATACCAGTTCTACAATCAGAGATGGAGGCAGTGAGGCGGATGTTGGAAAAAGTCCGAGGTATGTAAAATTGATCTTGGAAACATCCATAGTTTCTTTTCCGATACATTTTCCCATGAAAATTTACACGAAAGGGAATCTTGCACTTCTAAAATCACTGAAGCAGGGCGTGTGGAAATTAATGAAACATTCGTGCCCATCGTGTCAAAGAAGGAAATTGCTGGTGCTGTCCATTATATTGCAGTAGATACTGCACCGGGCCCAGATCGCGTTTTGATGAGAGCCCTTAAAGATGAAGACAGGCTCTTCTTACAATTACAAATTATTTATTATACCATCCACCTATTCAATACAATAAAACCCTTGTGATTAGGATTCAAACTTTGTTATATTTGTTTCTAATGGGACATGTTTTGCCTATATTTCAGGCATCATCAGCCAGCGTATCACCTCTAAGTTAGATCAGGATCCTGATATTGTTCTTACTGTATATGAGACTATCACATCGTTTAAATCTTAAAAACCACTTACAAATAAATATAATAAAATTACAAACAGTTGTGGTGAATTTAAAGATATAAACCATCAATAGCTAATCTAATAAATTACTACCGGGCAAGTTGGCCGTGCGGTTAGAGGTGCACGGGTGTGAGCTTGCATCCGGGAGATAGTGGGTTCGAATCCCACTGTCGGCAGCCCTGAAGATGCTTTTCTGTGGTTTCCCATTTTCACACAAGGAAAATGCTGGGGTTGTACCTTAATTAAGGCCACAGCCGCTTCTTTCCATCTCCTAGGCCTTTCCTCTCCCATCATCGCCATAAGACCTATCTGCGTCGGTGCGACGTAAAGCCACTAGCAAAAAAAATTACTATGTCTAAACCTTTTAGGAAACTCATTCCATTTTAACGTCTTTCAGAGAATGGTTGTTGTGAACATAATGCCATTTAATTATAACTGTTGTGAAAATCTGGTTAAAAACATGTATTAATGTTTTATAGTAACAGTCTGTCATTAAGATATTTCTGTGTCGCCAATGACGAGAATTATTTGTCGAAACCAATGTTAGACTCCCGTCTTAGTTCTATAATTGATGCTGTGGAATTAAAAGAACAGATTAACGCTGCTTAGTTTAAATAGCTGGAATCTTATGAAAATGAGCTAGTCAAAAGGGGACGTTCAAACTTAAATGATGGATGTAGTCTATAGTCTGCTACAGGATTGCCGAATGTGTGTTCAAGTTCCCCTTGAATGTTGCATGTCCCATTAGAAACAAATATACCAAATTTTGAATCCTAATCACAAGGATTTTATTGTATTGAATAGGTGGATTATATAATAAATAATTTGTAATTTTAAGAAGTACATTGAATTTCAATAAAACTCATAATGATATTGATTACTTGCAACTACAGGCTTTTATTGCAAAGATAGCAATGATAATGCTACAAACTGGTGGAATTCCTGAATGTCTGCGGAATGCACGTACAATTTTGTTATACAGGAAAGGTGATCCGAAGGCTGTGTCGAACTGGTGACCCATCACTATCTGTTCAGTCAATAGGAGAGTAATAGAAAGAGTATTCTGCAGTCACCTACGCGAGTACATCCACTATAACGAACACCAGCAAGGATTCTGTTCAACTCTAGGTACCGTTATAAATACTTCCATTCTCGGTTCATTATTAAAATCTGCTAAACAGAGGAAGGAAGTCATCATGGTAATTTTTTTGGACATTCAAAAGGCATTTGACAACGTCGGTCACAGCCACCTCCTAAAAACTTTACAGTCCGAAGGAATACCTTCAAAACCTGGGGACATAATTTCCAACCTTCAGACTGGGAACTCCACTCAAATCGAAATGCAGAAGGGTAGAACAAAACCTATACTCATAAACAGAAGCATGATTCAGGGATCTCCATTATCACCAGCCATAGATCATATCGTCGCTTCACCGGTAAAAGGTTGTAATCCACAAAGCTCTTCCTATCAATTATTCTCCATAAGACTGGTCACGCCTCCCAGCCACACATGGACATGCAGCCCATCAGAACAATGTCCGTTGTGTTTGTTTTCCTATGCCGACGAGTAACCGAAAATGAACCTAACATGCATTATACAATAGGAGTGGTAAATACGTAATGCAAGCATACATTCGTATAGTATGGTACAGTAAGGTTAATTTTCCTTTACACATGGGCATAGGAAAATGAACACAACAAAATTTGTTCTGATGGACTGCATAACCATATGTGGCTGGGAGGCGTGACCAGTCTTAAGGAGAATAATCGATAGGAAGAGCTTTGTGGATTACAACCTTTTATCGGTGAAGTGACGATATCTTAGATGAGCTGAGCGAAGACAGTCTCCCGCGGCATTACAGGGTATCTCTGTCACCCGAACTACCACCTATAACCGTAATGGGCTTTGCTGACAACATCGTCGGGAAGAACAGAGAAGCCGCTTTAGATATCACTTGGCTAGCCTGCAGGAGGTTCAAAGAAATGGACTTGATATCAATCCTCAGAAGTGTACAGGGATATGTGTAATCTGAGGAGAGTTGAAGCAAGGGTCGCTATACGTAGAGGAAAACTGTAGGATTGACTTAATTGGAGAAAGCGAACAAATTCGTTACCTGAGAACTACCTTCAGGGATACTCTAGTGTTCGACGAGACTGCTGTAATGAAAGATCTTCACAATAAGCTCCAATTTCTAACACCGTCGCCACTGCTTAAGGAAGACCAAAAGCTCATAGTACTGTAATCTTCAATCTATCCCACCCTGATATATCCTTTCCTGACATGCAGTTTTTAAAAAATCGCACAGAAATTTTTATCCAATAGCGATAAAATGATTTAAAATGCAACAAAGGAGATATTGCAGTTGCTGATGGATACTCCAGATGGCATGCTGTACACCAAGAAGGAATACAAAGGACTCTCTCGTGAGAAGTCTACCTACGATAAATTAATCTCTGCAACATCTTGCTTAAGACTAAAAATCCACTCAGCGTTGCTTCGAGGGATTCTCACACAGAGAGTCGGGAATGTATAGAATGTCTAAAATTAACAAATGCTGATACTTGGAAAATAACTGCCAAGAACGGCCTGTACGATGCTAAGAAGATCCATCTAGAGCTACGAGAACGTGAATTCACCTCCTGGTATTCACTACCGCAAAAAGGATTCGGAGTACAACTTTACAAAGAGTACATACTAGCAAACTCTTGCGCAAGATCATACCAGACTGTCTTGTAACGAGTGGAGAGAGGCTATAATAAAGATGACTGCTAATGCTTCTGTGGTGTGCTCGGTGCCAGGCAGATCCCTTGACAACAACCTCTGTCAGCATTGCCACAGAGAGAAAGAAACTCTTGGTCATGTCCTGGGATTCTGCACACTTGGGGAGCTCCTAAGAAACACACGGCACCACCAGATCAGATCCTTCATTGCCCAAGAACAGAGAATTGACGTCATAGCCTTTAAAGACAAGAGTGCCGGGCTGAGTGGCTCAGACGGTTAAGGCGCTGGCCTTCTAACCCCAACTTGGCAGGTTCGATCCTGGCTCAGTCCGGTGGTATTTGAAGGTGCTCAAATACGACAGCCCCATGTCGGTAGATTTACTGGCACGTAAAAAAACTCCTGCGGGACTAAATTCCGGCACCTCGGCGTCTTTGAAGGCCGTAAAAGTAGTTAGTGGGACGTAAAGCAAATAACATTATTATTAAAGACAAGAGTTCTCAATGATTCATCGTAGATCCGACTGTCAGGTTCAAGCACCATAGTGATCAGCCAGAGGAGGTTAATCTAGAAAAGATTAAAAATTACAAACCCACTATCCCTTACTACAAATCTAAATACCACTTTCAGGAAATTGTAATAATAGGGATAATGGTCAGTGCTCACGGTACCGTACCTCATCACTTTGTCGCCACGTGGAAGTGCTTCCAACTTCCAATGAAACTCATCCCTGAAATTTTGACTCTTGTCCTCCAAGGCTTCATCAAGATCCTGAGACACCACCTTTACAGCCACAGCTCTGAAATGCTGCACTAATTATACTGTTCCTTTATAATTTAGAGTTTTCTTCAATAATAGAACTGTACAGAAAATTTGGAATGTTTTACCTTGTACTTAGCGGCAGCCTGTAAATACAGGAGATTGTATGTATATAGAGGTACTTTTTTTTTTTTTTAAATTTGCTTTACATTGCACTGAAACACACGGGTTTTATGGAATAGGAAAGGGCTAGGAACAGGAAGGAAGCATCTACTTGTATGACCTTAATTAAGGTACAGCCCCAGCATTTGCCTGGTGTGAAAATGGGAAACCACAAAAAACCATCTTCAGGCTGCTGACAGTGGGATTCGAACCCACTATCTCCCAAATGCAAGCTGATGGCTATGTGGCCCAAACCACACGACCACTTGCTTGGTTATATAATGAAACTGAAGTAATACATATGGTATAAGTGACCCCTGAGCTGTTTTAGTCGTCAGCAAAAATACATGTGATAGAAACTAATGTAAAACTAGTAAAAATAAATAATAATGTTAATGGTGTTTACGTCCCACTAACTACTTTTTTATGGTTGTTTGATATGCCAAGTTGCCGGAAGTTTGTGCCGCACGAGTTCGTTAACTTGCCCGTAAATCTACAAACGTGAGGCTGACTTATTTGAGCGTCTTCAAATTCCACCAGACTGAGCCAGGATCGAACCTGCCAAGCTGGGCTCAGAACGCCAGCGTTAAGCTACTCGGCCCTGCTTGTAAAAGAAGGCCTATTTAGCAGTACCAAATGGTTATAAGAGGGAGATTTTCAAAAGTAATTATGATCCTTTGAAAATGGTAAATACAAATATGAACACCCTATGAGAATGGTTTAAAGCAGTTGTTCAGGAGAATGAAAATGGTATACACCTTAAAGGTGGTGAGGGCCGAGCTCGATAGCTGCAGTCGCTTAAGTGCGGCCAGTATCCAGTAATTGGGAGATAGTGGGTTCGAGCCCCACTGTCGGCAGCCCTGAAGATGGTTTTCCGTGGTTTCACATTTTCACACCAGGGGCTGTACCTTAATTAAGGCCACGGCCGCTTCCTTCCAATTCCTAGGCCTTTCCTATCCCATCGTCGCCATAAGACATATCTGTGTCGGTGTGACGTTAAGCAAAATAGCAGAAAAGAAGGTGGTGAGGAATGGTAAAGACAGTTTTAAAATTTGATCAAGGATTGGCACTTGCGCACCAGAGAACTGCTTATAAAATTCCCCCATAACTCTTTCAGCAAATTTTTGTAGCTAGTTTCGCATACTAGTTGGTCGGCACGCCATGTCAGAGTGGCAATTTTGTGCACCTTGCAACCATGGCTTAATTTTGTTTGTTGCTCAGTCTCGCCAAAGCTTGTGTCGAGTTTAGAAGTGATTTGAGTGTTTACATGTTGCAGGTGTTTGAATTGTGTGTTATACAGTAATAATATCATGAAATAAATACATATTACAACAATGGATTTGTAAATGATGACATGATCATGCTGAAAATCCAACTTTTAAAATTTGGGAGGGCAAAGTTGAAGAACTATTGCAACATTTTCCTCAAAAACCTCTGAGAAATTTCACAGGAAACATCAGTTTTCAAGGAGTTTGATGTGGCAAGTTACCAAACTCCTAACATTGAAACAATACAAGATTACTCTTGTCTACGAATTGCTACCACGCGATAACTACAGTTAGGTACATTTCTGTAACTGGATGAGCAATGTTAATGATGGGGTAATTGATCCAAATTTAATCATCTTCTCTGATAAAATATGGTTCCATTTACATGGCCACGTTTCGACACATAAAAACATGTATAGAAAACAAATTTAGTGCAGGAAACCGTATTACATGACGAGAAAATCAGGGTGTGGTGTGCAGTAAATGCATACAAGATAATAGGGCCCATGTCTTTTATAAATGCCACTAATGCAGACTGTTACAGGAATAACATACACCATTCGTTGGACAACAGACCGATATTGAATGTCGATGTGAACATTTCCTGCAAGACTCCACCATTCTGGATACAGGTGCAGAGCCATTGGATTTCTTTGAGGAAAGTTTTGAAGATAGGGTGATTTGTTGGGGTTTATGGTCCGTACAGTTCCTAGACACTACGTCATGTGATTTTTATTTTTTGGGGGAACTTAAAAATAAGGTGTACAGTATAGGTCAAACCTCGAAACATTAGAAGAATGGAAGGGAAATATTAGGAGAGAAATTGATTCTATTTTGAAAGCCACACGGTTGCACATGAAAGAAATTTTTTTTTCAAATGTGCCAGAGTTGTGTAGATGCAAAAGGAGGACATTTCCTTTGATATGATACATGCTAATTTTCATTGTAATTGTCACTGTAAATGTGAGAACCTGAATCATTACAAAGTTTGTGGTTTCATTTATGTCAAAATTGTATTCAGTTCCGCAGGAGTAAGAGCTCTGCCAGCTACAGCCAGATCTGCTCTGTGGCCAGCCAATTCATTTGCAAAACTCACTGTACTTTAAAGCACGTAAAAATGCACTGTTTGAAATTTAGCTGGTGAGCCATTAATCTTGCTGCTATTTACAAAGCCAGTCTCCTTGTAACAATAAGCAATGGTCAAACTTTTAGTCTACATTTCTCACGCAGAGAAGAAGAAAATGTTACATGGACATGAGTCTGCAAACACTTTATTTCAATGGTAGAACCAATTTTCTACAACTCTACATAGTACATTAATCATTGGAAACATACAGGAACATACCACATGAAACTCTATCACTTATAAGCTAACACAATCACATTACACACTCTTCCACTACTGTCATTTATACTGAGTCATTTCCACAAATATACTTCCGGTACGCTATCACAGCCACTTAGTTCACAGCTGAAGCACAACACAGCCTCACAATCTGTATATTCACAACAGACAACGCTCACTTTCCCATGCTGACTTCTTTCAAGATGCACCAGAGACGCAGGTTCACTCCACAGCAGCTGGACATGAGAGATTCCAATCCTGAACGACGGACAGAATAGAACGATAGTCTCAGAACACTTGCTGCACTGCACTGCCCTACTCTGAACCTTACACGGAGACTGACTGACACACACACACACACACACACACACACGCGCGCGCGCGCATACACAGAGTCATCAATTCGAACTGAACTGCTGAACCACTTGAGCTCATCCGGCCCGCCTTAACTAGGTAGGTCAAACCCTTATTCGATTCCAAATGAACTTTGTTCATTTTCTAGTCCTTTCTCCTATTACTGGGAGGCCAGTAATGAGATGATGGTGTGGTGGCAGACTGGGCTGGCTTTGCCCACCTTTTCGTTCCTGACTAGTTACTGTGTGGTGAGCAAGCAGGGCCCTAACTTGTTGATGTCACTCGTGGCCGGGGCCAGGCTAACTTACTCCTCCCAAGGTCCTACCAGTAAAATGGCATATACCGTCACGATATTGAAATTCCGGTTATCCTAGAATTCTGGTTTTCAGTTTTGTTTTGTTTGTGCACCACTGACTGTCTTTGACAGATTAACAGCTAATCTAAGACATTTGAAAGTTCTACCTTAAACAATATTTTTGCCATTGAAAATATGCAGCTTGCAGAATGAACTTTCTACATAGTAAAAACTCAATGCATCTTGCTACTGTAAATACACTTCATGAAACACATGAAAGTGTAATATCGCCTACTTACAAATATTGTAGGTCTTTTGAAGATGGAGTGATGATTGATATTTGATCTCCAGTCCTGAATTTCTTGGGCATTTCACCCTATTCTGAAGGCACTTGTATTGCTCTTGAATAAAGTGATAACTGTGCCAAGGGAAATATGAATGCATTTCACTGAACTAGTAAGAGCAGACTCACCATAGAGATTCATGAGGTGCCTTAATCTTACGTTAGGTGCATTTTTGAACACTCTTCTGGCACAGGAAACAACATGATAACTTTCCTGAAGAATATATATATACTAGCAATTACCTGCGGCTTCGCTTGTGTGGATTTCATAATATCAAAGTAATTGTTCCTCGGCATTGTACTAAGACATTATCTGAAAATTCCTAAGGTATAAAAACTCACCCAAAAATCAAGTTTGATTTACCCCAGAAATTCTTTGTAAACCATGTTTGTGGTATTACCTTCTGGGGCTAAGACGTCCATGTGACATAGAACTGTACATGTGAGAAATAGTCTTCTTTCAAGTCAAAAAAAATAAATACTTTTATTTTTATTTTTAAAGGAGATTCCAAATACCTATTACCACATCTGTAATATCTTCAGTTTTTGAGATATACGTAAGTATCCCCATAAAAGGAATTCATCCCCTTGATCAGTCCTTCCCCCACCCCTACACCCATTTAAGTGTATTTTCAAAAAAAAAATACAAGTTCCTTTATTTTTAAATGGGATTCCAAATACCAATTTTCACGTCTGTAACATTTTCAGTTTTTAAGATATGAGTCCTCATAAAAAATAATTAAATTACTTTTCACTTCTTTTCGCCCCCCGTTAAGTGCCTTGTTCGAAAACAAAACAGTACAAGTTCCTGTATTTTTTAAAGGACATCCCAAATACCAAGTTTCTTGTCTCTAACATGTTATGTTTTTGACATATAATGTTGATATACTGGTACTCATTTTAAAAATTCACCCACTTTTCCAATTCTTTTCAGCCCCTTAATTGGATTTTCTGAAAACAAAAAAATATGTGTTTCATTATTTATAAAGGAGATTCCAAATACCAGTTTTCATGTCTGTAACATCTTCAGTTTTTGAGATAAATGTATCCTCATAAAAAGAATTCAACTTTCTCTTCACTTCTTTCCACCACTCTCCACCCTTAAGTGGACTTTCCAAAAACAAAAACGTTTTCCTTTATTTTGAAAGGAAATTCAAAATGCCAACTTATACGTCTGGTTCAGTTTATAAGATAGTGTCCTCATAAACATATTTTAACTCCTTATTTTCAAACTCATACCCCTACGTCGATTTTCCGAAAGAAATGTGTGTTTCTTTATTTTTAAAGGAAATTCCAAATACTAATTTTCACGTCTGTAACATCTTCAGTTTTTGAGATTATAAGTATCCTCATAAAAGTAATTCAACTCATTTTTCACCCCAGCCCGTTAAGTTGAATTCCCCCCACCAAAAAACTGCGTGTTTCTTTATTTTTAAAGGAGATTCCAAATAAATATTTTCATGTCTTTAATATCTTTAGTTTTAGAGATATAAGGATCCTCATACAAAGAATTCAACTAATTTTTCAATTCATACACCTCACTTAAGTGGATTTTCCGAAGGCAAAAGGACACGTTTTTCTTTACTTTGAAAGAAGATTCCAAATACAAATGTTCATGCCTCTAACATCTTCAGTTTTGAGATATAAATATCCTCATAAAAAGAATTCAACACATTTTTCACCCCAGCCCGTTAAGTTGATTCCCCCCTCCAAAAAATGCGTGTTTATTTATGAAGGAGCATCTTAAATGCTAATTATCATGACTGTAACATCTTCAGTTTTGAGATATGTATCCTTGTAAAAAAAGAATTAAACTCCTATTTCACCGCCCCAACCCACGTTGATCCCCATCCCCCCCGCCAAAAAATGCGTGTGTATTTTTAAAGGAGATTCCAAATACTAATTTTCACGTCTGTAACATCTTCAGTTTTTGAGATATAAGTAACCTCATAAAAGTAATTCAACTCATTTTTCACCCCAGCCCGTTAAGTTGAATACCCCTCCCCCCTCCTCCTCCGAAAAATGCGTGTTTCTTTATTTTTAAAGAAGACTCCAAATAAAAATGTTCACGTCTTTAACATCTTTAGTATTTGAGATAGAAGTATTCTCATACAAAGAATTCAACTAATTTTTCAATTAATTCACCTCCCTTAAGTGGCTTTTCCAAAGACAAAAGATTACTTGTTTCTTTACTTTGAAACAAAATTCCAAATACAAATTTTCATGTCTGTAACATCTTCAGCTTTTGAGATATAAGTATCCTCATGAAAGGAATTCAACTCCTTTTTTTCACTCCACCCCCGCCCGTTAAATTGGTTTCCTCCCATCAAAAAAAAAAACCTGCGTGTTTCTTTATTTTAAAAGGAGATTCCACATACCAATTTCCACGTCTGTAACCTTCAGTTTTGAGATATAAGTTTCTCCAGAAAAAGAATTCAAATTTGCACTTCCTTTTACACTCCCCACTTAAATGAATTTTCCAAAAACAAACAGTACCTGTTTATTAAAAGAGCTTCCAAATACAAGTTATCACGACTGTAATATCTTCAGTTTTTGAGATGTAAGTATCCTCGTAAAATGAATTCATCTCCGTTTTTATCCCCCCCCTACCAAGTTGATTCTCCCCCACAATTCGTGTTTATTTTTAAAGGAGATTCCAAATACCGTACTAGTTTTCACGTTTGTAATATCTTTAGATTTCTTGGTATATATATTTTCTCATACAAATAATTCAACTTTTTCAATTCTTTCCGAAAACCTAAGAATACGTGTTTCCTTATTTTTAAAGGAGATCCCAAATGCCAGTTTTCACGACTGCAACATATCTAGTTTTTGAGATATACCGCACATATGTTCATTTTAAAAATTCACCCCCTTTTCAGATCCCCTTAAGTGGATTTTCCGGGAAAATAATTATTCTTATTAACTTTTACAGGAAATTCCAAATACCAGTTATCAAATCTATATATATATATAAAATAACTTGTCCCTACTGACTGACTGACTGACTGACTGACTGACTGACTGACTGACTGATTCATCATCGCCGAGCCAAAACTACTGGACATAAAGGAATGAAATTTTGGGGATACATTCATATTAAGATGTAGGTGCTCGCTAAGAGAGGATTTATGGATATTCCGTCGCTAAGGGGGTGAAATTTTAAAATGATTGCTTCTATATCTCAAAACTTTACAAGTTTACAGATGTAAAAATTCTTATTTAGAATCTTCTTTAAAAATAAGGAAACACGTATTTTTTTGTTTTCAGAAAATCCCAATAGGAGGGGTGATAAATGGTGAAAAAGGGGTTGAATGCTTTTAATCAGGATACCGGTACTTATATCTCAGAAACTGAAGATGCTACAGACCAGAAAATTGGTACTTTTGATCTCTTTTAAAAATTAAGAAAGACGTATTTTTTGTTTTTGGAAAATCCAATTAATGGGAGGGTGAAAAGGGGGATGAATTTTTTAAATTAGCGTATCTATATCTCAAAAATTTGAAAGTTTATAGATGTAAAAATGGGTATTTAGAATCTTCATTAAAAATAAAGAAACGCGTATTTTTTTTGTTTTTGGAAAATCCCAATAGGAGGGGTGAAAAGGGGTGAAGAAATGGTTGAATGCCTTAAATTAGAATACTTATATCTCAGAAACTGAAGATATTACAGACCTGAAAATTGGTGTTTAAGATCTCCTTTAAAAATAAAGAAACACGTATTTTTTGTTTTTGGAAAATCCAATTAATGGGGGTGAAAAGGGGGTGGATTTTTAAATGAGTGTATCTATATCTCAAAACTCTTAAAGTTTATAGATGTAAAGATTGGTATCTGGAATCTCCTTTAAAAATAAAGAAACACGTATTTTTTTGTTTTCGGAAAATCCCAATAGGAAGGGTGGAAAAGGGTGAAAATATGTTGAATGCTTTTAATGAGGCTACTTATATTTCAGAACCTGAAGATATTACAGACCTGAAAATTGGTATTTGGGATCTACTTTAAAAATAAAGAAACAGCAATTTTTTCGTTTTTGGAAAATTCAAATAATGGGGGGTGGTGAAAATGTGGGGTGAATTTTTAAAATGAGTGTATCTACATCTTAAAACTTTAAAAGTTTACAGATGTAAAAATTGGTATTTGGAATCTCCTTTAAAAATAAGGAAACATGTATTTTTTTCGGAAAATCCCAATAGGAGGGGTGAAACAGGGGTTGAATGCCTTTAATGAGGATACTTAAATCACAGAAACTGAAGATGTTATAGTCGTGAAAATTTAAATTTGGAACCTCCTATAAAATTAAAGGAACAGATAATTTATTGTTTTTGGAAAATCCAAATAATGGGGGGTGAAAAGGGGGTGAACTTTTAAAATGAGTGTATCTATATCTCGAAACTGTAAAAGTTTACAGACGTAGAAATTGGTATTTAGAATCTCCTTTCAACATAAAGAAACACGTACTTCTTTGTTTTCGGAAAATTGCAATAGGAGGGGTGAAAAGGAGTGAAAAGTGGGTTGAATGCCTTTAATGAGGATACTTATATCTCAGAAACTGAAGATATTACAGACCTGAAAAGAAGGTATTTGGGATCTCCTTTAAAAATAAAGAAACATGTACTTTTGGTTTTTGGAAAATCCAAATATTGGAGGGTTGAAACGGGGGGGGGGGTGAATTTTTAAAATGAGTGTATCTGTATCTCAAAACTTTCAAACTTTACAGATGTAAAAATTGGTACTTAGAATCTACTTTCAAGATGAAGAAACACGTATTGTTTTGTTTTCGGAAAATCCCAATAGGAGGGGTGAAAAGGGGTGAAAAATTGTTGAATGCCTTTAATAAGGATCCTTATATCACAGAAACTGAAGATGTTACAGACCTGAAGATCGGTATTTAGGATCTCCTTTATAAATAAACATGTATTTTTTTTTGAAAATCCAAATAGTGGGGGGTGAAAGGGGGTTCGTATTTTAAAAATTAGTGTATCTATATCTCAAAACTTCAAAAATTTGCAGATGTAAAAATTGATATTTAGAATCTTCTTTAAAAATAAAAGAACACGCATTTTTTGTTTTTTGTAAATCCGAATAGGTGGGTCGAAAAGTGTGAATAAGGGGTTGAATGTCTTTCATGAGGATACTTATATCTCAGAAACTGAAGATATTACAGACCAGACAGTTAGTATATGGAATCTCCTTTAAAAATACAGAAACTTTCTTTTGAAAATCTAATTAATGGGGTTAAACAGGAGTGACAAATTGGGGTGAATTTTTAGAAAGACTATATCTACAGTATATCTCAGAAACGTAAAATGATACAGACGTAAAAACTGGTATTTGGAATCTCCTGTTAAAGCAAAGAAACAGGTATTCTCGGAAAATCCAAGGAAGGGTCCAGGGGGGGTGGTGAAAAATTGAAAAATTTATTGAATTAATTGTATGATGATACATCTAATAAAAACTAAAGTTGTTACAGACGTGAAAATTGGTATTTAGATCTTTTAAAATAAAACGACGCGTTTTTTGGTGGTGGTGGTGGGGGGAATCATCATTGGAGGCGGGTGTGAAAGGAGTTGAATTCGTTTCATGAGGACACATATCTCTAAAGCTGAAGATAATCGGTATCTAGAAGATTTTTTTACTATTAAAGAAACAAGTATTTTTTGCCGGAAAATTCATTTAGGTTGGGGGGGGGGTGAAAGTAAGTGAAAAAGTGAATTATTTTTATGGGAATACTTTTATTTCAAAACTGAAGGTAACACACGTGAACATTGGTATTTGGAATCTCCTTTAAACATAAAGAAACACGCCTCCTTTTTTCTTGGAGGTGGGGGTAAATGAACTTAACCGCGGTGGGGTGAAAACGGAGGTGAGACCAATTGATTTTACTGTTCCAAATGTACTTATAAGGAGCCTCCGTCTCTCAGGCGGCAGCGCGCTGGCCTCTCACCGCTGGGTTTCGTGGTTCAAATCCCGGCCACTCCATGTGAGATTTGTGCTGGACAATGCGGAGGTGAGACAGGTATTTCTCCGGGTACTCCGGTTTTCCCCGGCATCATTCATTCCAGCAACACTCTCCAATATCATTTCATTTGTCATTCATTAATCATTGCCCAAGAGGAATGCGACGGGCTTCGGCAGCCGGCACAATTCCTGTCCTCACCGCTAGCTGGGGGATTATTCATTCCATTCCTGACCCGGTTGAATGACTGGAAACAGCCTGTGGATTTTCAGTGTACTTATTCTGATCATAAACCGTTCATTTTTAATCTTTCCTGGGTTCGTTTTCAAGAGCCATATTTTCCTTTGGAGAACCTTCTTAGATTACAGTAGATTCTTCTGCCATATAAATAATAATTTAAACACATTTGAAATAAAGGATAGGTATAAGATTGACCGTGCAATTGTTCACTTCTGTAATAAGGTCAATAATACACAGAAGTGTCATTCGTATCGCCAGAAGTCCTGCGCAGTTCCCTAGGGGAGACAATGGTGCTGGTCATACTGTCATCTGCGACAATGGCAGCAGATATAATTTACCGCCAAGTAGAAGCCTTGCATCTTGCTGTGGGGTCCAGAACAACAACAACAACAATAATAATAATATTAATAATAATAATAATAATGTTCTGAACCGTCGTCAAAATGTGCGGACCGTGCTGGAAACGGGTCCTTGACGGGTAATGACTACGATTGCAGTCCGGTCGCCGGTTCAGTACCGCCAAGGCACCCAAGAGGACACCACGCCGAATTTCCTCAAGGATTTGATCCACATTAAAAATGCTTATAGGAAAATATGGCTAAGATTTAGGGACCCAACTGACCGGGTGGAATACCTGGACCTAGCCCGGAAAGTACGAAATCGACTGCTGCAATAAAGATTGAAAAATGGGAGGAACGTTGCCGTAATCTCTCAGAAAACGAGCCAGATCGCGAATATCGGCGGGTTATATATAAAACGATAAGCATTCAATTATAAATTTCAGTATAATACCGTAGCGAAGCACGGGTATCTTGCTAGTCTATCTATATATATAAAATAGCTTGTCCTGACTGACTGACTGACTGACTGACTGACTGACTGACTGACTGACTGACTGACTGACTGACTGATTCATCATCGCCGAGACAAAACTACTGGACATAATGAAATGAAATTTTGGGGATACATTCATACTAAGATGTAGGTGGTCGCTAAGAGAGGATTTTTGGATATTCCGTCGCTAAGGGGGTGAAAAGGGGGGTGAAATTTTAAAATGAGTGAATCTATATCTCAAAACTTTAAAAGCTTACAAATGTAAAAATTCTTATTTAGAATCTTCTTTAAAAATAAGGAAATACGTATTTTTTTGTTTTCAGAAAATCCCAATAGGAGGGGTGTAAAAGGGTGAATAATGGGTTGAATGCCTTTAATGAGGATACATATATCTCAGAAACTGAAGATATTACAGAACTGAAAATTTGTATATGGGATCTCCTTTAAAAATAAAGAAACACGTATTTTTTTGTTTTTGGAAAATCCAATTAATGGCGGTTAAACAGGAGTGACATATTTGGGTGAATTTTTTGAAAGACAGTATCTACAGAATATTTGAGAAACGTAGAATGTTACAGACGTAAAAAGTGATATTTGGAATCTCCTGTAAATGTAAAGAAACATAGGCGATTTGTTTTTGGAAACTCCTCTTAAGGGGAACTAAAAAGGGGGTTAAATTTTAAAATGAGAATTTATACAGCATATCTGAAGAAACTTAACATGTGACAGAAGTGAAAAATGGTATTTTTATCTCTATAAAAATAAGGAAACGTGTATTTTTAGTTTTCGGATATAGCACTTGGGTGGAGGGGGGGGGATTAAAGTGACTGAAAATGGTGTTGAATTCTTTTAATTAGGCTACTGTTATCTCAAAAATGAAGATGTTACAGACGTGAAATTTGATATTTGGAATCTGCTTTAAAAGTAATGAAGCACGAATTCTCGGAAAATCCAATGAATTGGGCGGGGGGGGAGGTGCAGGATTGAAAAATTAATTGACTTAATTGTATGAGAATACTTACATCTAATAAAAACTAAAGTTGCTAGGGCCTACAGACGTGAAAATTGGTATTTGGATCTCCTTTAAAGACAAAGAAAAGCCCGTTTTGTGGGAGGGGGGGGGGGAGTGGATCATCTTCGGAGGCTTGAGTGAAAAGGAGTTGAATTCCTTTCATGAGGACACATAAATCAAAAACTGAAGAAGTTACAGTCGTGATAATTGGTATTTAGAAGATCCTTTACTATTAAAGAAACAAGTATTTTTTGCCGGAAAATTCACTTGAGGGGGGGGGGGGAGGAGTGTGAAAGTGAAAAAGTGAATTATTTTAATCTGAAAACTGAAGGTAATAGACGTAAACAATGGTGTTTGGAATCTCCTTTAAACATAAAGAAACACGCCTTCTTTTAGTTTTTTTTGGGGGGGGGGGGCGGGGTAAATAAACATAATGGCGGTGGGGTGTAAAAGGAGTTCAGACCAATTGATTTTACTGTTCATAATTTATTTATAAGGAGCCTCCGTTGCTCAGGCGGCAGCCTCTCACAGCTGGGTTCCGTGGTTCAAATCCCGGTCTCTCCATGTGACATTCGTGCTGGACAAAACGGAGGTGGGACAGGTTTTTCTCCGGGTACTCCGGTTTTCCCTGTCATCATTCATTCCAGCAACACTGTCCAATATAATTTCATTTCATTTGTCATCCATTAATCATTGCCCCAGAGGAGTGCGACAGGTTTCGGCTACCGGCACAATTCCTATTGTCGCCGCTAGATGGGGGCTTTATTCATTCCATTCCTGACCCTGTCGAATGACTGGAAACAGGCTGTAGATTTTCGATGTACTTATTCTGATCATAAACCGATCATTTCTAATCTTTCCTGGGTTCGTTTTCAAGAGCCATCTTTCCCTTCGGAGAACGTTCTTAGATTACAGTACCTTCTCCTGGCATATAAATAAAAATTTAAACACATTTGAAATAAACGGTAGGAATGAGATTGACCGTCCAGTTTTTCACCTCTATAATAAGGTCAATCATGCACGGAAGTATGTCATTCGTATGGCCAGAAATATCCCACACTACGCGCGACAATGGTGCTGGTCACATTCTCAGCAATGACAATGGCAACAGATGTAATTTACCGCCAAGTAGCGGTCTTGCATCTTGCTGTTGGGTCCAGAACATCTACAATAATAATAATAATAATAATAATAATAATAATAATAATAATAATAATAATAATAATAATAATAATAATAATAATAATAATGTTCTGGACCGTCTTCAAATGTGCGGACCGCGCTGGAAACGGGTCCTGGACGGGTAATGACTAAGAATGCAGTCTGGCTGCGGGTTCGGAACCGCCAAGGCACCCAAGACGACACCACGCCGGATCTCTTGAAAGATTTGATCCATATTAAAAATGCTTATAGGAAAAGATGGCGAAGATTTAGGGACGGAACTGACCGGGTGGAATACTTGGACCTAGCCCGGGAAGTACGAAATCGCTTGCTGGAAAGAAAGATCAAAAAATGGAGGGAGAATTGCCGTAATCTATTAGAAAACGAGTCAGATCGCGAATTTTGGCGGATTCTCGCAGAAAACGAGTCAGATCGCGAATTTCGGTGGATTATATATCTAAAACAATCAGCATTCAATTATAAATTTCAGTATAATACCGTAGCGAAGCACGGGTATCTTGCTAGTATATATATAAAGTAACTTGACTTACTGACGTGACTGATTCATCATCGCCGAGCCAAAACTACTGGACATAAAGAAATGAAATTTTGGGGTTACATTCATATTAAGATGTAGGTGCTCGCTAAGAGAGGATTTTTGCATATCCCGTCGCTAAGGGGGTGAAAAGAGGGGTGAAATTTTAAAATGAGTGTATCTATATCTCAAAACTTTGAAAGTTTACAGATGTAAAAATTGGTATTTAGAATCTTCATTAAAAATAAAGAAACACGTATTTTTTTGTTTTCTGAAAATCCCAATAGGAGGGGTGAAAAGGGGATCTCCTTTTAAAATAAAGAAACAAGTATTTTTTTTTTTGGAAAATCCAGTTTATTGGGGTTAAACAGGAGTGACAAACTGGGGTGAATTTTTAGAAAGACTATATGTACAGTATATCTCAGAAACGTAAAATGTTACAGATGTAAAAACTGGTATTTGGAATCTCCTGTTAAAGTAAAGAAAATAGGTGATTTGTTTTTGGAGACTCCACTCAAGGGGAACTAAAAAGTGGGTGAAATATTAAAATGAGAATTTCTACAGTATATCTCAAAAAACATAACATGTTATAGAAGTGAAAATTGGTACTTTTTATCTCCATTAAAAATAAAGAAGCGATTATTATTAGTTTTCGGTAAAACCACTTGGGTGGGAGTGGGGGGTAAAAAGTGACTGAAAATGGGGTTAAATTCTTTTAATTAGGATAGTGAAGTCTCAAAAACTGAAATTTGGTACTGTATTTGGAATCTGCTTCAAAAGTAAAGAAATACGTATTCTCGGAAAATCCAATGAGGTGGGAGAGGTGAAAGAATTGAAAAATTAATTGAATTAATTGTATGAGGATACTTACATCCAATAAAAACTAAATTTTTTACAGACGTGAAAATTTGTATTTTTATATCTCCTTTAAAAACAAAGAAAACCTCGTTGGGGGGCAGGGGGGTAAGAGGGAAATCATTTGGCGTGAGTGAAAAGGAGTTGAATACCTTTCATGAGGGCACATATCTCAAAAACTGAAGATGTTAGAGTCGTGATAATTGGTATTTAGAAGATCCTTTACTATTAAAGAAACAAGTATTTTTTGCCGGAAAATTCACTTAAGGGTGCGGAGGAGTGTGGAAGGAAGTGACAAAAGTTAATCATTTTTATGGGGATACTTATATCTCAAATTTGAAGTTAAAAATGAAATGAAATTGCGTATGGCTTTTAGTGCCGGGAGTGTCCGAGGACAAGTTCGGCTCACCAGGTGCAGGTCATTTGATTTGACGCCCGTAGGCGATCTGCGCGTCGTGTTGAGGATGAAATGATGATGAAGGCGACACTTACACCCAGCCCCCGTGCCAGAAAAAATAACCAATGATGGTTAAAATTCCCGACCCTGCCGGGAATCGAACCCTGGACCACTGCGACCAAAGGCCAGCATGCTAACCATTTAGCCATGGAGCCGGACAAGACTGAAGGTAACAGACGTGAACATTGGTATTTGGAATCTCCTTTGAACATAAAGAAACACGCCTGAAAAAGGACTTGAGACCAATTGATTTTACTGTTCATAATGTACTTATAAGGAGCCTCCGTGGCTCAGGCGGCAGCGCGACGGTCTCTCACCGCTGGGTTCCGTGGTTGAAATCCCGATCCCTCCATGTGAGATTTGTGCTAGAGAAATCGGAGTGGGGACAGATTTCTCTCCGGGTACTCCATTTTTCCCCGTCATCATTCATTCCAGCAACACACTACAATATCATTTCATTAATCATTGCCCCAGAGGAGTGCAACAGGCTTCGGCAACCGGCACAATTCCTATCCTCGCCGCTAGATGGGGTCTTTATTCTTTCCAATCCTGACCCGGTCGAATGACTGGAAACAGACTGTGGATTTTCAGTGTACTTATTCTGATGATAAACCGATCATTCTTAATGTTTCCTGGGTTCGTTTTCAAGAGCCATATTTTCCTTTGGCGAACGTTCTTAGATTACAGTAGATTCTCCTGGCATATAAATAAAAAGTTAAACACTTTTGAAATTTTTTTTTGCTAGCGGCTTTACGTCGCACCGACACAGATAGGTCTTATGGCGACGATGGGATAGGAAAGGCCTAGGAGTTGGAAGGAAGCGGCCGTGGCCTTAATTAAGGTACAGCCCCAGCATTTGCCTGGTGTGAAAATGGGAAACCACGGAAAACCATCTTCAGGGCTGCCGATAGTGGGATTCGAACCTACTATCTCCCGGATGCAAGCTCACAGCCGCGCGCCTCTACGCGCACGGCCAACTCGCCCGGTACTTTTGAAATAAACGATAGGAATGAGATTGACCGTGCAATTGTTCACCTCTATAATAAGGTTAATAATGCACGGAAGTATGTCATTCGAATCGCCAGAAATCCCGCGCACTTGCCCACGCGCGATAATGGTGCTGGTTACGTTGTCAGCAATGACAATGGTAGCAGATGTAATTTACCGCCAAGTAGCGGTCGTGCATCTTGCTGTGGGGTCCAGAACATCAATAATAATTGTTACGGATTTACCCGTGGAAAGCAGAGGTGAAAGAAGGTGCGGGCTGAAATGGGTCTAACTACAAGGCCGAAAGATGAATTAAAATTTCAATAAAGGTTATATTTTCAAAATAGAAAAAATTAACAAATTTCACATAGAATTTCAACAAATAACAAGAAGCCAACAAATCAGGTACAAAACCAGGAAAAGCCAAGATTTAAGACGATTTAATAATCTGGGCCTCGAGCCCCATGTTCTATAATTCCTGAGCTCTCAGCTCACAACCACAAATTACCAAAGGGCAGAAAACCCCTAATTGCACGGAGCACTTGCTCCCACCTAGTAATGTCAAGCCTCCTAAAGGCACCTTTCAAAACACCAGAAAGAGCTGACCCGCTCTCAATCTTTCAAGCCTATTCAAGGCAATACCATACTTTACAATCACTTGCCATCAAGGCACAACTTACAAGAATTAAACAGGGGTATCTCGTACCCAGCCTACAGGGCCTTAAAATAAAAGTAATAGGTTAATTTAAATGGCCCTAAATGCAAAAAAAGGAAAGGAGGCGTGAATTAGCACTCCTAAACACACATTTTAAAACCTAAGAGGCACTAGGCCGATGACACAGGGGCTATTCCCAAGCTAGAGAGGTGACTCGTATAAGAAAACATTTTGACACATTAAGGAAGAGAAGAAAATCGGTTATGAAAAGGTAGTCACCTCAAATCAAAAATGAAGGGGAGCTCAAGAGGGTAAAGCACTCTCTATCCCCGGATTACAGTTAAAGATATATGAAGTTTTACAAGGACGGAAGAATTTTACATATTTCAAGAGATAGGTTATATATTAAAGGTTTCGGACCTGCCCCGCGGGTTAAACTGCTGAGCTAGCAAGAAATAAAGATGTTAAACGGCCATTACCTTGTTGAAGAGCGGCTGCCCGAAGGAAGAGGCGCTACCCGCCCCCCTGCTACACGTCCATACACTAAGCTAGATGTTGTTGAAGTGGCGAAGAGCCGTGAAAATCAGCAGTTTTTAAACGCTCGGGGAAAGTTCGAGACCTTTCATGAATAAAACAGCCACACCCCCTCCATTTTATTCGTCGGTTAAGGTTGCACATCAAAATCGAAGAAGACAGACACGATTCGTCAAAAATAATTAAAGAAATTCGGGATTGGCTAAGTTCAAAACTGGCGGAAAGAAAGATTAATATTGTCAACCCACAAATGAAAGAACAAAATTTAGTAAAGACGAAAACTTCTGAATACGGCATTTCTTCAAGAAAGTTCATTCACTTCGCACCAGGGTGCATGATCATAGTTTTTTTGTAGAGACATTTGTAAGAGAATGTCCATACTTCTTGATCAATAGAAAACAAAACACTTTGAAATCCACACGGTATTGACAACTTTGTAATCACAAAATCTTACTGTAGTGACATCTTCTGAGAAACTTATAAGTTAATCCAGTTTTTAAAGTTCGGAGTTTCTCCTGTAGAGGAGGATTTATTGGCGCAAGATTTAAAACTGCGGCGTACGGGTGTACCTCCCGGTACAATAATAATAATAATAATAATAATAATAATAATAATAATAATAATAATAATAATAATGTTCTGGACCGTCGTCAAAATGTACGGACCGCGCAGGAAACTGGTTCTGGATGTGTAATGACTGCGAATGCAGTCTGGCCGCGGGTTCAGTACCGCCAAGGCACCCAAGACGACACCATACCGTATCTCCTCAAGGATTTGATCCATATTAAAAATGCTTATAGGAAAAGATGGCAAAGAGTTAGGGACCCAACTGACCGGGTGGAATACCTAGACCTAGCCTGGGAAGTACGAAATCGATTGCTGGAAAGTAAGATTCAAAAATGGGAGGAACTTTGCCGTAATCTCTCAGAAAACGAGTCAGATCGCGAATTTTGACGGATTCTCTCACAAACGAGTTAGATTGCGAATTTCGGCGGATTATATATAAAACATTAAGCATTCAATTATAAATTTCATTATAATACCGTATCGATGCACGGGTACCTTGCTAGTATATATATCTCCAGATCTACTGACGGAAAATGAAATCCCAACTCCAAGAAGGCATTAGTTTAGAGAAATGCAATTTAGACTAAGCAATTGGTTAGGTAACATATTTATTTGATTAAAGTTTCCTGGTCACAGGTTCATGTATTGGCGAGAAGACATGTGACATGGTGGTACATTAATAACCGCTGTAGTAGACACGATTTTGAATGCAAGCACGCAAACATGCCTGCATTGTGTCGCACAGATGCCGTATGTCATTTTATGGGATGAAGTTCCACGTCTGTTGCACTTGGTCAGTCAAATTAGCAGCCGTTAATGCTGGTATTGGATGACGCTGGATTTGTCGTCCCATAATGTCTCATACGTGCTCAATGGGCGAAATATCTGGTGATCACGCAGATCAAAGCAACTGGTCGACATTCTGTAGAGCGCGCTGGGTGACAGCAACTGTATGAGGATGAGCATTGTCCTGTTGGGAAGCACACCATTGAATACTGCGAATGGATGGCAGCACAACTTGTTCAATCACCAGTCTGACGTTCAAACCCGCTGCCAATGTTCTTAAGATAACGACGAGAGTGCACCTGCTGTTAAAGGAAATCGCTCCGCAGATCATAACTCCTGGCGTAGGTCCTGTGCGATGCTGGAGACAGCTTGGTTCTTAGCGCTCACCTGGCCTCCGTCTTACCAACCTACGGCCATCACAGGCACCAAGACAGAAACGACTCTCATCTGAGAACACAACAGATCTCCACTCCGCCCTCCAACGAGCTCTATCTTGACACCACTAAAGCTGCAGATTCCAGTGATTCCAGTTAATGGCATGAACACTACAGGGCGTCCGACTCATAGCAGTCGCTCAAGTAATCGATTTGTAGTGGCATATGTGCGGCCGGACCCCGGTCTTCTTGAGACAGTGTCTTCCCCTGACCATTGGTGCAAACCGATGCGCTGTGGATACATCCCTACCAAGCCTTTCTGCAATATCGCTGAAAGAACATTCACTTTCACGTAGCCCTATTACACGGCCTCGTTCAAACTCGGTAACCTGCTGTTACTGTTTTTTTCTTCTCCTTGAAGATATATTTGATTCACACCGACTGTACCTCACGACAACTACTACCGCTCACGAAGTGTACAGCGCGTACACAGTATTTAAAGTAAACTTGCTTTGCAAGGTCATAGTGGCACTACTAGCACCTCTCTTCGTCAACTAGCACGCAAATTTGAATAAGCGTCATGTTTCAGATGTGGAAACACGCATCCCTAATTTATTTTATCTACCACAACTCCTTCTTGCTGCTGGGATTTCATTTTCCGCCAGTGTATTTCGCCCTGTTTATATGTATGTGCTTTTCTTTGCTATTTTTTCTCGTAGCACCGACACGGACAAGTCTCACGGCAACGATGGGATAGGTAAGGACTAGGACTGTAAAGGGAGTGACTGGGGACTTAATTAAGGTACAGCCTTGTGTGTACTTGAAAATGGGAAACCGCGGGAACCATATTCAGGTCTGGCCGACAGCGCGGTTTGAACCCACTATCTCCCGATTGCACGCTCACAGCTACGTGACCCAAAGCGTGTAAACAACTCACTCGGATGAACAATTATTATTAGGGCACGGATCGATATGCTAGATAAAATCTCCAGATATACTCGAAAACCATGTGTTATATGCTCGATAGAAATGCTCGAAAAACCCATTATGTGCTCCAGAGATACGCACAAAAAACTGATTATATGCGGTTAAATATGCAGAATATGCTCGAAACACACCATTAAAAACTATAGAAAGGAAAGTGAAACGAAGAAACCAATAACATATCTTTATATACGAGCTTCATTTTCTAATTGTTTGTATGATACACTGCGATACATTCGCATCCAAGCTTCAAGTATATATATGAGAATTTTTTTTATAAAAGTTACAATTTAAAAGTTCATTTACAAAATGTTCAGAATTAGGCGAGTTAAAGAAGTAGATCTGCATTGGTCTGTACAACAAGAAATTTTTCTGTTTTTTTCTGTTTTGAATGATTTTTCTTAAATCAGTCAATAAAAGTTTCAATAATGAGAACGATCTTTCGACGTCAACTGACACGAGAGGTAAATACTTGAATGATGCTGCTTCTTGTGCAGAGTCTGACGATGTAGACTCGCCACGCAGCATCCTCTCCAAGTCCAACGCTGCACTCCAACCAGGATTTGGAGCCAGCACGAACTCCAACTTTTATTTCGCGGTTTTCCCAGTCTCTCCAGGCCACGAGTCGGCTTCTTGGACGACTCCTTGTATTGTCGCGACTACTTCAACCACCTCCATCCCCCGCGATTCCAACTTTAGGATGGTCTCAGGAATGACGCTCATGTAGGCTCTTATGAAAGTCAAGGATGGCATCAAGCCCTTCATTTTAAAAGCAGCCTTAGCTTTCGCGATGTACTTGCTGTCCGCCTCATCAAACGTATTGATCACCTGGACAAAAATAATTGTAAAACATTAGCCGAGGAGAATAACTGAGAAAATTACAAAATTAGGCGCCGTATGACGGAGTAAACATAAAAGGTATGAAAAGAATGATAGAGAACACCTCGAAAATGAGATTTTAAACATTTCAAATAGTCTTACCTCTCCTATTTCCCTATGATTTTCAGCGTAATACAAGGCAGCCAAGATCCAAGTTCCCCATCGGGTCAATATGGGCTCGGGAGGTAAAGGGAACTCTGGATGCATCGTCTTGAAGGCATGGACGCGAGAAGGAGCCTTGACGAAAATTATCTTCACTGAAGAAATGACACTGTTGACGCTGGACGAATTTTCGCGCAGCTCCTCAGCAACTCTGTGCATTGCATGGGCAAGACAAGCAACATGTAGCATCTTCGGGTAGAGGAGCTTGAGGCTCTTCCCAGCCTTAATCATGTAGGGAGCAGTGTCAATCATCAATGCGAGTACATTGTTTACCTCCTCATCTGAAAAGGTTGGCCACAGCAAGCCTGAAACATGAATTCATAAAATGAAGAGTGGACAGTTCAGTTAATGGGATTCTGACATGTCGTACGACTGTAAGAGATATTTAACTATCAGAACTATCAGAGTCTTCACTGAGCATACGTAGAATACATTGAAATTATAGCCAGACTGTACTTATTCTCCTTTGGCAAAACGCTCGAAAAGTAAATTAACAAAAATATACTTACGCAGAGCTGCTTGCACTGTTCGCACAATGGTACCATAGTTTGTCACATCTAGCTCCCTGCACAGAATTAGGCGGCCCTTCCCCGGTTCACTGGGACTGAGTTTTCCAACAATAACGTTGGCCATGTATCTTCCACAACTGTCTGTGGTCTCATCGATAGATAACCAAATTGGGTGGCTCCCGATGTCGTCCCCGATTGCGTGTAGAACCTGGTGAAAAAGTACCTAAATGAATATTCTTCATGGAATTAAGGTATTGTCGAGAGATTGCCTTCATTACGACAAAGCCAGATCCATGTTAAAATTACTTCTGAATTGTTTAAACGAGAATACGGAATTTGGCAATCGTGCATGTATTCATACCTTTTCATACTCTGAAGAAACGTAATTTTTAACGTAGGGTCGACTCATGAGGCAACTCTCTTCCTGCAAAGTCCTTGAAGAAAGCTCTAATCTCAGCATGTTCGACCTTGTAGAGGGGAACGCCCTACAAACTCTGGAAGAGAACTCGTCCGAGTGCTGTTGCTGATTGAACAAAGGTTGTATCAGCGCTTGTTTCTTCGATTTCCTTTCTTAAATTCTTCGACTTTTGCTGAGTGCCCACTTGTGGCTTTATGTTGGAAAAATTGAAAACCCTTCGAAATCTTGATCTGAAAATAAATAGGTAGATACGCATAAGTGAGAAAAAATACATTGAATGAACGAAACTAAAGCATTGTGGACTATGAAATTATTTTCAAATATTGCAGTAGAAATACGAGCACCCTCTCAACGATCCCATGAAAAACCAGCAAATCCAAATGTCAATTTCCGCCTCGGAAATGTAAAATCTGAGGATTTAACGGGTCTACACTCCGAATTCTTAGACTTCTCTTTACTTGAAATTTCAACTGTTTGACCAGTAATCTCTTTAAGAACGTAGATGTGAAAATTTCAATAAGAACTTACCTCTTTTATGCACATTTTTCAGAAAAGAATTTTCCCGTCAGTAGAAAACGAGTCAGGGCCTTCCTTTGCACATCGTCGGAGAAAAACACTCAGAGATTCCTTAGGTTTAGGCATCGCGTACTTAGAAATCACAAGAACTCTATGGGTACGTACGGATACGATTACGAACTGAGAACTGAGAGTAGAATGCAGAAACTTCACCTACCGGGTCGGATCTTCCACCACTTCATGGGAAAAGCCAGATAAACAATACTGGTTCCAAAAATAGGCACACCACTAAATACCTCACCTTTCAAGTGAAAGGATGCTTGGGGCTTCCAGAGCTTATCTGACGAGTCGCACTCTAATCCGGCAGAGTCCAATTAGGGCGTGTGAATGACCTCACTTAAGGTTAAAAACCTGCGGTTCTATTATTCGCACCAGATAGGCTTTTCAATAATTATTGCTGTTTTCGAACCTTAAGGATGGTCAGGGCCCGAATTTGGCGGGGAATTTGAAGAAAATCAAACTATTTAGATGAAAACCACAAGAACATGCATGTACACTGACTGACAGTGACAATGCAACACCAAGGAGGAGTGGTTCGAAAGGGATGAAAGTTGGGGGAAAAACAGAGACGGCACGGATGAATAATTGATGTTTATTTCAAACCGATATGCAGGTTACACAATGCGCACGGCATCGACTCAGTAGGATGTAGGACCACCGCGAGCGGCGATGCACGCAGAAACACGTCGAGGTACTGAGTCAATAAGAGTGCGGATGGTGTCCTGAGGGATGGTTCTCCATTCTCTGTCAACCATTTGCCACAGTTGGTCGTCCGTACGAGGCTGGGGCAGAGTTTGCAAACGGCGTCCAATGAGATCCCACACGTGTTCGATTGGTGAGAGATCCGGAGAGTACGCTGGCCACGGAAGCATCTGTACACCTCGTAGAGCCTGTTGGGAGATGCGAGCAGTGTGTGGGCGGGCATTATCCTGCTGAAACAGAGCATTGGGCAGCCCCTGAAGGTACGGGAGTGCCACCGGCCGCAGCACATGCTGCACGTAGCGGTGGGCATTTAACGTGCCTTGAATACGCACTAGAGGTGACGTGGAATCATACGCAATAGCGCCCCAAACCATGATGCCGCGTTGTCTAGCGGTAGGGCGCTCCACAGTTACGGCCGGATTTGACCTTTCTCCACGCCGACGCCACACGCGTCTGCGGTGACTATCACTGACAGAACAGAAGCGTGACTCATCGGAGAACACGACGTTCCGCCATTCCCTCATCCAAGTCGCTCTAGCCCGGCACCATGCCAGGCGTGCACGTCTATGCTGTGGAGTCAATGGTAGTCTTCTGAGCGGACGCCGGGAGTGCAGGCCTCCTTCAACCAATCGACGGGAAATTGTTCTGGTCGATATTGGAACAGCCAGGGTGTCTTGCACATGCTGAAGAATGGCGGTTGACGTGGCGTGCGGGGCTGCCACCGCTTGGCGGCGGATGCGCCGATCCTCGCGTGCTGACGTCCCTCGGGCTGCGCCTGGACCCCTCGCACGTGCCACATGTCCCTGCGCCAACCATCTTCGCCACAGGCGCTGCACCGTGGACACATCCCTATGGGTATCGGCTGCGATTTGACGAAGCGACCAACCTGCCCTTCTCAGCCCGATCACCATACCCCTCGTAAAGTCGTCTGTCTGCTGGAAATGCCTCCGTTGACGGCGGCCTGGCATTCTTAGCTATACACGTGTCCTGTGGCACACGACAACACGTTCTACAATGACTGTCGGCTGAGAAATCACGGTACGAAGTGGGCCATTCGCCAACGCCGTGTCCCATTTATCGTTCGCTACGTGCGCAGCACAGCGGCGCATTTCACATCATGAGCATACCTCAGTGACGTCAGTCTACCCTGCAATTGGCATAAAGTTCTGACCACTCCTTCTTGGTGTTGCATTTGCTCTGTCAGTCATTGTAACTTTAATTAGTGACTTCTAGCATTTCAAATAATTTGACATTTAGGTCTACTTTACAAAATAATTGACTTTTAAATTTCTTATCAACCGAGCGAATTGGCCGTATGGTTAGGGACGCGCAGCTGTGAGCTTGCATTCGGGAGCTGATGGGTTCGAATCCCAGAGTCGGCAGCCCTGAAGATGCTTTTGCATGGTTTTCCGTGGTTTCCCATTTTCACGCCAGGAAGGTTAAGGCTGTACCTTAATTAAGGCCACAGCCGCTTCGTTCCCATTCCTATCCCTTTCCTTTCCCATCGTCGCTATAAGACCTATCTGTGCCGGTGTGACGTAAAGCAACTTGAAAGGAAAATAATCTTATCGCTAAACCAAAGTAGGCATTTGCTGAAAAGACGCCCTTCAGGGGCACTTGAAAGAATACCTATGAGTATGTATGTATTTATTTGTTTATTTATTTATTCATTTAGGCCTATTTAATTTATTTATTTATTTATTTATTTATTTATTTATTTATTTATTTATTTATTTATTTATTTATTTATTTATTTATTTATTTATTTATTTATTTTACCTGAATACCATCCTGCACGTGAAAGGTTATATCACTGTGTTATTGTAGAATGGGTTGAAAATGGTGGCTGGGTATTATTATTGTGTTGAGTGTAGAAAACTGTCCCTCGTAACCCAAGTTGCACGCTCCCTCACAGAATGTTCTAATAAAATGAATCGTCTTGACACCACACCATCATAGCTGATTTAACAACCCTCTTAGTAGTCGGAACCACAAGTTATAAAGAACTATCTCTAAAATGGTATAACCCAGTGAACTGAGTCTTGGCATTGCTTTCTTGTGCCACGCTCCTCACTTTCATCTATCCTATCCAGCCTCGCATGGTGAACTCTTGTACTTTTCCCACCCCGATGGTAATACGTATGGAGACCTAGGGAGTCTTCCATTTTCACGCCCTTCGTGGCCCTTGTATTTCTTTAGCCGTTAACTTCATTTTTCGATGTGAGAGAACCCTTCCAATTTTTTCCCTCTGATTAGTGTTAATACAGGATGATTGCCAAGTTGTAGTTCCTCATAAAACACTACCACCACCACCTCAGCATCGAACGCGAAAGAACTAAATTAATTTATTTCAGTGAAGTCATCCATATCCTTTTATCCTAGAAAGCACGCCGAATGAAATTTGGCCTGATCACTCTGATGCGAGTACATTACAGTTTCAAAAATGTAAAGGCCAAAAATCCCTGTGGGTGGGGGGGCTGGTAGAGTAAAAGGCGACTAAAATGGACCCCATGATTAAAAACTACGAGAGTTACCTGTACGTGTCGGGAGCGGACTCTAATTGTTATTATTTCTCGCGACAGAGTAGGTCGGTAGATGCAGAGTGGGTCTCGGTATAAAAGTGGCCACGGCTGGTCTGTGGCCCAACAGCTCTGTACTCTGACCGGCCAACCAAGCAGAGGAGGGGCGGCCACGGCTCTACCGTGGCTCTACGCCTCTGCACTCAGGACACAGGAAAGGGCTGGACCTCACGGCTGGCTCCAACCGCCGGCTGTCCTGAGAATGGTTTTCTGTGGTATTCCATTCTCCTGCGCTAAGGCAAATGTCGGGAGAGTCCCTGATATAAACCATGGCCGCCAACCCCCTCATCTTCTCCGAGCATCTCTTTCAGCGTCACAAATCACCCGGCCTGAGAAACGGCGTCAATGTCTAAGAGGCCTGCCCCTTCAGGGAAGGAACGAAAATATTTTGGTGGTAGTAGTAGTAGCGGCAGAGTAGTAGTCACACACGGCGCTCTCAGCGAATTAGTGGTTTAGTGGTTTTCGATCGTAAAGTACAAGTATCTATCTATCTATAAATGTTTTCATTCCCTGCCCTGGAGGGGTGGGGCGGGCCACCTAGAGGGTAACGCCCCCTCTCTGGCCAAGAGATGCGGGCGGGTTGGACAGATGTGATGGAAGAGGGAGGTGGGTAAAGGATGTGAAGAAGTAGGAGATAGGAGAGGAAGTGTGCCTATGCCTAAGTAGTGTACAATTGCTTTATTTAGGTATTTCATATGTTAATTTACATTCTTGTATAAATGGTGGTTGTGCTGTACAATGATACAAGTGCAGAGAACAATGACTGAGATTCTAAAAAAGGTAAGATGGAAACTAGGGTGTGATGTTAAGGAAAAAGCGAGGAGTTACACGAGGGTGTGAGGGCGAATGTGGAGTGCAAGGAGGTGGAATAAGGAGGAAATATTCACGAGCGATGTGAGGAGCAGATGGAGGAGATCAAAGTTAGGGGTTGGGGATGAACAGTAACCGGGAGGGGGTGGAGAAAAACGGGTATGTGGGCTAGGCGGGGAAGGAGGAGGAGCTGGCCTGGGACTTCGTCGAGATGAGGTAGGGCGGTTCGGAGATTGAGGGGGAGAGCGAGAATATTCTACGTGATGACGGCGGCCATATAGGTGCAGTCCATGTTCAATGAGGCGCTCGGTGTCGGCGGAGGTCGGAAGATGAAGGCGAACCAAAAAGGTAGGGCCATCGGCATTGAAGATCCTGGAAGCCCTGCGGACTGGTAGTCCTGCCCGGCGAAGTTCGTGTGCTATGTCTTCCGGTGGAATACTCGGGTCCACTCCGCGAGCCACGCAGCTCAAGATGGTGGTGCTGTCGGGCGGCGTTGGGGACGATGGTGGACGTGCTGTATCAACCGTAGCTGTGGCAGTTTCCTCTCCAGCAGGTAGAAGGGGTGAGTGCTGGGAGCTATGTTGTTCAGGAATGGGACGGACGGGGAGAGAAGAAATCATAAGTGGGGAAAGATGAGACATGGATGTTGTGGTGATGGGAACGGAAGAATAGATGGGAACAGACGAAGTGATGATGAGGGAGGTGGAGGTGGTGGTGGTGGTGGTAGTAGTAGTAGTCACTGGTGCGGTGTGTAGGGAGGACGAAGTTGGTTGTGGCGATGTGTCCCGCGATGGGTTGTGGTAATTTTATGGATAAAATGAAAGATTAGCCTATAGAAATTTTAGAAAAAATCCCCCCCATGGAACTACAGCCTTGCCCTACAAAGCGACCGCTGCTCAGCCCGAAGGCCTGCAGATTACGAGGTGTCGTGTGTTCAGCATGACGAACTCCCTCGGATGTTATTCTTGGCTTTCTATACCGGTAAAGGGTTAAAATAAGGCCGGTCGGTGCGCTACGAAGAAGTGAACTACAAAGCTCTAGTGATAGGCAGGGCAAGCACAAAGCGTGGAAGAGTGGATAAGCCTGAACTCAAAAGTATTATTGTCTTAATGTGTTTATAATGCCTTTACATGCTTTGAGAACGAAAGGAACGACGGAAATGGGACGCTCCTGTCTGCTGCAAAACAGTTTGCGAGCACTATACTCCTCGGACCATTATTATTATTATTATTATTATTATTATTATTATTATTATTATTATTATTATTATTATTATTATTATTATTATTATTATTATTATTATTATTATTATTATTATTATTTTACATACATACATACATACATACATACATACATACATACATACATACATACATACATACATACATACTGTACCCGCTCAAAGCCTGAGTCCCAACCAGCATTTATCTCAGGGAGTGTTACGGTCCGAATCTATCGCAACTAATAAACAAATAAATTTATATTTTGAGATATAAGATCTCAAACTAAATGTAAGGACGCCAGCCAATCAGTACTACAGGGTTGAACGGGACACTCTAATCTTTAAATTTAAGGCTCATCATAAAACACACAAATTATATATCTATTCAGATCAAAGGGAAATTATGAAGGCTCCATCCTAGGGATGGGGACGGATATTTAAACGGTCACCAAGGGTTTACTATTCTACAAGAACAAGAACCTGGAACTGTTTCCTTGCAAATGCTAAAGGAGCATTTTATGTAAGTAAACAAAATAATTTTTACACAAAATCAAAATATGTTGACCCTTGATTTGCCGGTAATTTGGCAAATTATTCCTGAAAAATGATTACATAATATTTATTACTTTTGACCACCCTTCCATTTGGGTGGTGGAACCGTTGATATCTGAAAGTATCAGATTTACCTTCGTTAACACCATGACCATATTTGGTCGCGAACCAATTACCTGTTGGCTAAGTAGGCGCGATCACATGGACCATGTTATCGCCTCCACTTTGATTGAGATGAGACCAACCCGGGAAACTACAAACTCTCCCCGGGTTCCTAACCAAGATATGCTAATCGTTAGTTGAAAGAAACGACAAAGGGACTCTAACGTAATGGTCCAGATGTAGGGATTTGCCTTCATTTTACAACTATTAACTTAACTTATTATTCACAACACTTGCCATTATTACGTTAATTCGCCAGCTGACCTCCCTAATATCATTCATCAGCATCCGAAATAATAAAATAAAATAAAAATATAAAAAATTATTATGATGATTATTATTATTATCAACATTATTATTAGTAGTGGAAATCGTGATTATCGTCACCCGTAATCATCCTCGCTATAATACTTCAACTTCTCGCTCTTATTATTCTCATCAAAGAATAAAAATAAAAAAGTAGCTTCCTTTTTATTCTTCTTCTCCTTCTTCAAATATACTCATTATTATTATTATTAGTTAAAAATCTCAAATTTTTCATTTCAACTCCCAACATCATCATTATGTCCAAAATATAAAAATGTAAATTCTTCTTCTTCAAAAAAAAAATAAGTAGCTTCTTTTTTTTCAAATATTATCATTATTAAAGTGGTTTGAAAATTTCAATATTTTCAATTCAATTCCCACCATCATTATTGTTTTCATAAATTAGAAAAATTCTTCTTATGATTCTTCAAATATTATTATTATTATTATTATTGTTAATTTAAAAAAATTAATTTCGCTTGTTACACGGTAGTCCACTCTTAATATGTTTAACGCATAACCCCTTTTACAATTCCGATTTACTTTGGCACTAATCAATCCAGACATGATTTACTTGGAATATTATTATTATTAATATTCTTATGCTTTCGAGAATCTTTATTTTTATTCCCCATCTTTATAATTTAGTCACATACGTTCTCTCCCAAACAGAAATCACCAAGATCCGAATTCACATCGGTCGGGACATAATAGTGTTCGAACCCGCAACCTTATTTTCGTACTGTCGTTAATTCATGGAGACCATATGCTCCTAAGACAATTCTCAAATCCCATAACACCTCGCAGTTGGGCAAATACCTCCAATCTCTGCAAGTGTTAAATTATTCCTTCCTTTTACATTTTGAAGTCCATTTATCCATCGGAACCCTTCAAAACATTTTCACTAATTAACCCTCGGTGTGTGGACTCTATTCTGCCACTCAATACACCGGTATATAAATACAACCTCTATGTGGGCCTTAAGATCCATCTATTTCTTCATCAACATCAGTACAATTTACTTTCATTTCGGGCCGGATTTCTGTCCCACAAACTCCAAATCTCAACTTTTGGCTCAAATCACTCTGGGCCTCAAACATAGCGTGACCATATTATCAAAATGCCTATCTCGTTTCTACCAAAATTATTTGTGATTATTATGGAGTCCAAAAACGTTAAATCAACAATTAGAGTTAAAATCGGATTCAATGCCCAAATTAAATATTCATGCCACATAATATCTCCACATTTAAATTACTTTGATTTGTAATCATTCTATCCAACTAGGCCCGTGCCTTTATTCTCAAAGATTATTATTAAACACGCCTTTACACATTACCCAATATTAATGTAATACTTCGACACTTCTACTGATTATTATTATTTTGTCCACTGGCGAACTTCGCGATATTTACAAACAAATCAATGGACTTCATTCCGTCCCACAACAATTTATATCACTTGGCAACCCTACCTCTGGATTATCTTAACAAAATGCCTTAATATCTATAACAGTTCCGAGACTAGAAAAACACTTTGGAAGCACTTCTAAATGAATATTAACATTATCTTTACGTGAAACGTGCTCCATATCATATCAAACAACTCAAGCACTCGAATGAACAACTCAACACTACTATACTCTATTTAATAATCAAAATTATGATGAGTGCTCGATCTAATCATGTACATATTAATTTGTCCCTTTGTCTATCTATCTTTGAATTTATACGAGCCGGAAACGGCTCGTTTCACAATCAAGTTACCATGATAAAATAATATGATTTCCTCCCCCTAACGACAGCAATCTACAAATATTTGAAAAGGTTACTCGTCTCTTTTTGTAGTCTGCTAAGCCGGACGAGAAGCACAGGCCCCGTCCAGTCTTAGCCCTGCATTCCACTGGTATTCATGCCAGCTTGAAGAATTAATCCTTGACCCTTTTCAACTTTACACATTTTGAATAAAAACAAATAAAATAACTGTTGCACTCTGGAATAATTTCCACCCTAAATTCTACTCACAAATTTTACACTCTCGGCCTTGTATCTAGCCCACTTAATGTAGATATACATTCTTCATTCCTTTCCCGGACACTAGAAACATGGGATACCTCGGGATCCCCTTTACAACGGCCCGTGCGCGCACTTGAATTTCCCGTCTCACGTTCGTGTAGCTGACCAGGTATCAGTTTAGAATCGACTGTTTACTAGATGACATAAACACTTGTGACCGTTCTCACGTAACGCACTTCCTAATCTGTTGGTAGAATCTCACACACCGTAAGTTATGCTTTACTGAGTCCTGTAACTATTTGAAACACTTCATACTAGTATACTGCTCAAGACTGTAATATGAGCTACATCACGTTATGAATCACTGTACTATGTAACAATATAATACTTCGAACCCTACTCCACGAGTAAGTACACACACGCACCCCTGGCGTAATCACGGCTCGAACAAAATATCAGAAGTTGTCACGCACCCCAGACGTGGTATCAGCTCCGACCGCTTTGTCAAAAGTAGTTGCGCACCCTAGGCGTGCTATCAGCCCGAGCACTTTGTCAGAAGTAGTTGTCAGTCCTTGTCCACGACCTCATATTTATACTCGTATCCCCTCTCTTCCGAGTTCAAGGGAGGTTATCTTAGGACGCGCAGTCCCGATATCCTCATATGACTATTTGCGCCTTTGCCAGTGGCTTAAATATGATATCCAATGATGTAATTATGTTCTCAAATGCTCTATACCAATTCTCAACTATTATCGTTCGCTGGTAATGGATATATTTGCGAATTTAGCTGCCGTATCCCGGCCTGGGATTTCGCGCTCTATTGTGGCGTCCTTTGCCTCCAGCCAATCATCGGATAGCATTCATTAATTCTCAGAATTACACCATGCAATCTCCCGCAATGATTAACTTTTTATAAGTTTTATAATATAGTAAGGCTCCTAAATTCCACCTTATTCTAAATTGATATATCACTTCCTTCTATCAATGTAATCCGCGGAGTTAGCCTCGCTAGTGCTTCTTACAATACGAAGTTGGCGTACCTGCGACTGGTCGATGAAATTTTCTATTGGTTCACATAAACCACGGGATCGGGAAGGCTCATATTTTTTTTCTTCCAGTGCCAACTTCGCGTTCAACTCCCGCTAGTACATGGAGATACCCTGCCATCATTTCTCAGAAATTTGCACCCGGCTCCCTGCGCTGTTGCTACTACCTATTCTGCCCGGGGCTATGAAAACTTTCCGCAACTAGTCAACAACTCGTGCCTTTCTCTTTCCCCCTTCGTCACAATTTCTGAGAATTCTAATTCTGCCGTTCATTGTGGTTGTTAATCTCAGTGGAGACAATAGTCTGTGCATGTTTCACCATACCATCTCGGCCTGGCCTGCTCTTACTGTATGTACAGTAAGATATTCTTTATTCTGAAAATGAAATATATATTCCTCAATAGATAATTACAATTGCATGATGCTTATCACACCCCCACCAGGGCGCAATACATACATACATACATACATACATACATACATACATACATAGAGCCCTTGCTGGCGATATGTAGTGTTTACAGTGCGCTATGTCTTCTGGTATGGGCTAGAGCGATTTGTTACTTTCATTGACCTGTCTCAGTCTCTTCCTTGGCTTTGACAATATGAAAGTGACCGAGGTATGAGCGATGCTAGTAATACCATTCCTTATGCAGCCAGTCCCTGTTATGATTGGTGTGAAAATATCGCCCATAGGGTCGGTTGGTGCATGCATTTCAGTAGGCTTGGCAGACTGATATGCAATAGCAAATTCTGGCTCGGTGAGGAAAGCAACGGGAAACTACATACATACATACATACATACATACATACATACATACATACATACATACATACATACATACATACATACATACATACATACATACATACATACATACATACATACATACATACATACATACATACATACATACATACATACATACATACATACATACATACATACATACATACATACATACATACATACATACATACATACATACATACATACATACATACATACATACATACATACATACATACATACATACATACATACATACATACATACATACATACATACATACATACATACATACATACATACATACATACATACATACATACATACATACATACATACATACATACATACATACATACATACATACATACATACATACATACATACATACATACATACATACATACATACATACATACATACATACATACATACATACATACATACATACATACATACATACATACATACATACATACATACATACATACATACATACATACATACATACATACATACATACATACATACATACATACATACATACATACATACATACATACATACATACATACATACATACATACATACATACATACATACATACATACATACATACATACATACATACATACATACATACATACATACATACATACATACATACATACATACATACATACATACATACATACATACATACATACATACATACATACATACATACATACATACATACATACATACATACATACATACATACATACATACATACATACATACATACATACATACATACATACATACATACATACATACATACATACATACATACATACATACATACATACATACATACATACATACATACATACATACATACATACATACATACATACATACATACATACATACATACATACATACATACATACATACATACATACATACATACATACATACATACATACATACATACATACATACATACATACATACATACATACATACATACATACATACATACATACATACATACATACATACATACATACATACATACATACATACATACATACATACATACATACATAGCTCACCGCCGTCTCAGTCCTCTTATACTGCCTGCTCTATGCCACTCGTTTAACACAGGAAGGCGCGAATACCAATATTTCTTCAAGTCGCCGAAGAGTGCAGTAGTAGACGCACAATCTTCGCTGTCAGTGTGGGTGTAGCACTGTGTTATTGGTGCATGAATGTATGTGAAAAGCTGAGTTATTTCGTACAATGAGTAAACGTGTCTGGTCACTTCCGTTCGTACAAGAGATATTTTGTATAGAACTGTGAAATGAATTAATCATGTTATGCGTATAGATATTTCAAAAGTGATTTTAAGATGTACTTGTTTCTTTCCGTTTGTGCAAGGTATGTTGTTTTGTAGAACTGAAACGTCAGATACTTTCCCCGAAATATTCAACTGTTGTGTACCATTTTGCCAACCTCGGCAAGGTGTATCGCAGCCAGAACAGATACGACTCCATGAAATACCGTCTAGAAGGGAATTAAGAGCAACGCGGTTGTCGACTTTATCTAGACAAGGACCTAATAAAGGAAGTAATTGGATATCCTCAGATTACTCACGCATCTGTGCCTTTACACCTTATTTCAGAAGGTGATAGAGCCTCCGTTACTCAGGCGGCAGCGCGCCGGCCTCTCACCGCTGGGTTCCGTGGTTCAAATCCCGGTCATTCCACGTGAAATTTGTGCTGGACAAAGCGGAGGCGGGACAGGTTTTTCTCCGGGTACTCCGGTTTTTCCCTGTCATATTTCATGCCAGCAACACTCTTATCATTTCATTTCATCTGTCATTCATAAGTCATTGTCCCAGAGAAGTGCGACAGGCTTTGGCAGTCGGCACAATTCCTATCCTCGCCGCTAGATTCATTCCATTCCTGACCCGGTCGAATGACTGAAAACAGGCTGCGGATTTTTTTCTTTTTCAGAACGTGATTAAAACCGTGGAGAATAGTGGATTCCTTATGATAAGGATTGTGACGGACATTGACAAAACAAACGTCTTCATGTTTAGACATTTTGGACAACCTTAAATATCCAGACGATAATATCCCAATCAAACTAGAAACAGGAAATCAAATTCTAATTTGCGGGTACTTGGTTCATGTTGTTGAAGAGAGGATGGAGTGTGACATTTGCATCAGCAACATCTCGCTGTCTAGAGCTTCGACACCGCTAAATGCAACTGATTATGCATCAGGACAAAGGAGGAGTTCGATACCCAAAACCTTTTTTTTTTCTTTTTTGCTCTGGTGAAGCATCTACAGGAGTTCATTTGAGCTGCTGTGCCATATAGTCGAAGTCCTTCAAACGTACGAGCGTAATACAAGGACTTTCGACGTCTTCCCTTTCAGAATGTGTTTTGTTACAGTGTGAGGTCAAATAACATGGGCAAACTGTTAGTGATACAGTATTATCCTAACCAAGTTCGTAAGACCTCTATTAACTGATATTGCGTTGGCAAGAACACAAAAAGTGCGGTACCACTCCAAGCGTTCGTCCAGGAAAATCTTTAAATTGTGACGTGAAGAGGCCAACTGCGACTTCATACAGGTAATATTGCCGATATTTAATGTTACTTGTGTAATTTACGAGCTTCTGTGAACATGTGACCATACTGCATAGTATTTTGAAGACTGTCGTCATTAGAATAAGTTTGGAACATTGTGCGTCTATGCCTGCCATCTAGCGGAGAAATGTTGTCGCAGCCTATTCGCAAAAAACCTCGCATAGAGCAGGCAGTATAGGAAGATCGAGACGGCGGTGACATAGATACATAAAAATATACACATCCTGGATTTTTCTAAAATTTCCATAGGCTAATCTTTCATTTTATCCATAAAATTACCACAACCGATTAATAAAATGAACGATAGAAAAAGTATACAAAATCATTCTTCCAAAATCAGAACCAGGTTAGTGTCTTCAAAGATTGTCATGAATTCTTTTCATCACCCTTTTGCACAAAAAGCACCTTAGGGTTGTAGCTTTACAAAATATAATGATCTATTTCATAAAATTGTCAGGTATTACAGTTGTTTAAATAGTTGCACGAAATCAATCAATCAATCAATCAATCAATCAATCAATCAATCAATCAATCAATCAATCAATCAATCAATCAATCAATCCTGATCTGCATTAGGGCAGTCGCCCAGGTGGCAGATTCCCTAGCTGTTGTTTTCCTAGCCTTTTCCTAAATGATTTCAAAGTAATTGGAAATTTATTGAACATCTCCCTTGGTAAGTCATTCCAATCCCTGACTCCCCTTCCTATAAATGAATATTTGCCCCAGTTTGTCCACTTGAATTCCAACTTTATCTTCATATTGTGATCTTTCCTACTTTTATAAACACCACACAAACTTATTCGTCTACTAATGTCATTCCACGCTATCTCTCCGCAGACAGCTCGGAACATACCACTTAGTCGAGCAACTCTTCTTCTTTCTCTCAGTTCTTCCCAGCCCAAACTTTGCAACATTTTTGTAACGCTACTCTTTCGTCGGAAATCACCCAGAACAAATTGAGGTGTTTTCTTTGGATTTTTCCAGTTCTTGAATCAGGTAATCCTGGTGAGGGTCCCATACACTGGAACCATATCCTAGTTGGGGTCTTACCAGAGACTTATATGCCCTCTCCTTTACATCCTTACTACAACCCCTAAACACCCTCATAAACATGTGCGGAGATCTGTACCCTTTATTTACAATCCCATGTATGTGATTACCCCAATGAAGATCTTTCCTTATATTAACACCTAGATACTTACAATGATCCCTAAAAGGAACTTTCACCCCACCAACGCAGTAATTAAAACTGAGAGGACTTTTCCTATTTGTGAAACTCACAACCTGACTTTTAACCCCGTTTATCAACATACCATTGCCTGCTGTCCATCTCACAACATTTTGGTGATCACGTTGCATTTGCTCACAATCTTGTAACTTATTTATTACTCTATACAGAATAACATCATCCACAAAAAGCCTTACCTCTGATTCCACTACTTTACTCACATAATTTATATATATAAGAAAACATAAAGGTCCGATAATACTGCCTTGAGGAATTCCCCTCTTAATTATTACAGGGTCAGATAAAGCTTCAACTACAATAATTCTCTGAGATCTATTTTCTAGAAATATAGCAACCCATCCACTCACTCTTTTGTCTAGTCCAATTGCACTCATTTTTGCCAGTAGTCTCCCATGATCCACCCTATCAAATGCTTTAGACAGGTCAATCGCGATACAGTTGCTCACAATCTTGTAACTTATTTATTATTCCATACAGAATAACATCATCCGCAAAAAGCCTTACCTCTGATTCCACTCCTTTACTCATATCATTTATATATATAAGAAAACATTAAGCTGTATCTTCCTGGAATCCTACAGGTTGAGCTTCAGTGGAATAACCTTTCCTAAAACCGAACTGCCTTCTATCGAACCAGTTATTAATTTTGCAAACATGTCTAATATAATCAGAAAGAATGCCTTCCTAAATCTTACATACAATGCATGTCAAACTTGCTGGCCTGTAATTTTCAGCTTTATGTCTTTCACCCTTTCGTTTATACACAGGGGCTACGATAGCAACTCTCCATTCATCTGGTATAGCTCCTCCGACCAAACAATAATCAAATAAGTACTTCAGATATGGTACTACATCCCAACCCATTGTCCTTAGTATATCCCCAGAAATCTTATCAATTCCAGCCGCTTTTCTAGTTTTCAACTTTTGTATCTTCTTGTAAATGTCATTGTTATCATATGTAAATTTTAATACTTCTTTAGCCTTAGTTTCCTCCTCTATTTGGACATTATACTTGTAACCAACAATCTTTACATACTGCTGACTGAATACTTCTGCCTTTTGAAGATCCTCACATACACACTCCCCTTATTCATTAATTATTCCTGGAATGTCCTTCTTGGAACCTGTTTCTGCCTTAAAATACCTATACATACACTTCCATTTTTCACTAAAATTTGTATGACAGCCAATTATGCTTGCCATCATGTTATCCTTAGCTGCCTTCTTTGCTAGATTCAATTTTCTAGTAAGTTCCTTCAATTTCTCCTTACTTCCACAGCCATTTCTAACTCTATTTCTTTCCAGTCTCCACCTCCTTAGTCTCTTTATATCTCTACTAGCAAGATACCCGTGCTTCGCTACGGTATTATACTGAAATTTATAATTGAATGCTTATTTTTTTATATTAAATCCGCCGAAATTCGCGGTCTGACTCGTTTTCTGATAGAATCCGCCAAAATTCGCGATCTGACTCGTTTTTTAATAGACTCCGGCAAGTTTCCTCCCATTTTCCAATCTTTCTTTCCAGCAATCGATTTCGTACTTCCCGGGCTAGGTCCAGGTATTCCACCCGGCCAGTTGGGTCCCTAAATCTTTGCCATCTTTTCCTATAAGCATTTTTAATATGGATCAAATCCTTCAAGAGATCCGGCGCGGTGTCGTCTTGGGTGCCTTGGCGGTACTGAACCCGCGGCCGGACTGCATTCTTAGTCATTACCCGGCCAGGACCCGTCTCCATCGCGGTCCGCACATTTGACGACGTTCCAGAACATTATTATTATTATTATTATTATTATTATTATTATTATTATTATTATTATTATTATTATTATTATTATGATTATTATTATTATTCTTATTATTATTGTTATTACACTGACTGACAGAGCAAATGCAACACCAAGGAGGAGTGGATTGAAAGGGATGAAAGTTGGGGAAAAAACAGAGTCGGCACGGAAGAATAATTGATGTTTATTTCAAACCGATATGCAGGTTACACAATGCGCACGGCATCGACTCAGTAGGATGTAGCACCACCGCGAGCGGCGATGCACGCAGAAACACGTCGAGGTACAGAGTCAATAAGAGTGCGGATGGTTTCCTGAGGGATGGTTCTCCATTCTCTGTCAACCATTTGCCACAGTTGGTCGTCCGTACGAGGCTGGGGCAGAGTTTGCAAACGGCGTCCAATGAGATCCCACACGTGTTCGATTGGTGAGAGATCCGGAGAGTACGCTGGCCACGGAAGCATCTGTACACCTCGTAGTGCCTGTTGGGAGATGCGAGCAGTGTGTGGGTGGGCATTATCCTGCTGAAACAGAGCAGGTACGGGAGTGCCACCGGCCGCAGCACATGCTGCACGTAGCGGTGGGCATTTAACGTGCCTTGAATACGCACTAGAGGTGACGTGGAATCATACACAATAGCGCCCCATACCATGATGCCGCGTTCTCTAGCGGTAGGGCGCTCCACAGTTACTGCCGGATTTGACCTTTCTCCACGCCGACGCCACACTCGTCTGCGGTGACTATCACTGACAGAACAGAAGCGTGACTCATCGGAGAACACGACGTTCCGCCATTCCCTCATCCAAGTCGCTCTAGCCCGGCACCATGCCAGGCGTGCACGTCTATGCTGTGGAGTCAACGGTAGTCTTCTGAGCGGACGCCGGGAGTGCAGGCCTCCTTCAACCAATCGACGGGAAATTGTTCTGGTCAATATTGGAACAGCCAGGGTGTCTTGCACATGCTGAAGAATGGCGGTTGACGTGGCGTACGGGGCTGCCACCGCTTGGCGGCGGATGCGCCGATCCTCGAGTGCTGACGTCACTCGGGCTGCGCCTGGACCCCTCGCACGTGCCACATGTCCCTGCGCCAGCCATCTTCGCCACAGGCGCTGCACCGTGGACACATCCCTATGGGTATCGGCTGCGATTTGACGAAGCGACCAACCTGCCCTTCTCAGCCCGATCACCATACCCCTCGTAAAGTCGTCTGTCTGCTGAAAATGCCTCCGTTGACGGCGGCCTGGCATTCTTAGCTATACACGTGTCCTGTGGCACACGACAACACGTTCTACAATGACTGTCGGCTGAGAAATCACGGTACGAAGTGGGCCATTCGCCAACGCCGTGTCCCATTTATCGTTCGCTACGTGCGCAGCACAGCGGCGCATTTCACATCATGAGCATACCTCAGTGACGACAGTCTAACCTGCAATTGGCATAAAGTTCTGACCACTCCTTCTTGGTGTTGCATTTGCTCTGTCAGTCAGTGTATTATTATTATTATTATTATTATTATTATGATTATTATTAGTATTACTAGTAGTAGTAGATGTTCTAGACCCTACAGCAAGATGCAAGACCGTTAATTGGCGGTAAATTACATCTGCTGCCATTGTTATTGTTGACGATGTGACCAGCACCATTGCCGCGCGTAGGCAAGTGTGCGGGATTTCTGGCGATACGAATGATATACTTCCGTGCATTATTGACCTTATTATAGACGTGAACAATTGGACGGTCAATCGCATTCCTATCGTTTATTTCAAAAGTGTTTAAATTTTTATTTATATGCCAGAAGAATCCACTGTAATCTAAGAACGTTCTCCGAAGGAAAAGATGGCTACTGAAAACGAACCCAGGAAAGATTAAAAATGATCGGTTTAAGATCAGAATAAGTACATCGAAAATCTACAGCCTGTTTCCAGTCATTCGACAGGGTCAGGAATGGAATGAATCAAGCCCCATCTAGCGGCGACAATAGGAACTGTGCCGCCTGCTGAAGGACACCTCTGGGGCAATGATCGGTGAATGACAAATGAAATGAAATACTGGACAGTGTTGCTGGAATGAATGATGACAGGGAAAATCGGAGTATCCGGAGGAAAACCTGTCCCGCCTCCGTTTTGTCCAGCACGAATATCGTATGGATTGACCGGGATTTGAACCACGGAACCCTGTTGTGAGAGGCCAGCGCGCTGCCGCCTGAGCCACGAAGGCTCCTTATAAGTACATTATGAACTGTAAAATCAATTGGTCTCACCTCCTTTGACACCCCACCGCCGTTAAGTTTATTACAACAACCCCCCCCCAAAAAAAATGAAAAGAAGGAGTGATTCTTTGTGTTTAAAGGAGATTCCAAGCACCATTGTTCCCGTCTATTACCTCCAGTTTTGAAATATAAGTATCCCCATAAAAATTATTCACTTTTTCACTTCCTTTCTCACTCCTCCCCCCCCCCCAAGTGAATTTTCCGGCAAAAAATTCTTGTTTCTTTAATAGTAAAGGATCTTCTAAATACCAATTATCACGACTCTAACTTCTTCAGTTTTTGATTTATGTGTCCTCATTAAAGGAATTCAACTCCTTTTCACTCCCGCCCCGAAGCTGCTCCCTCCCCACCACCAAAACGCGTTTTTACTTGCTTTTAAAGGAGATCAAAATACCATTTTTCACGTCTGTAACAACTTTAGTTTTTATTAGATGTGTGTATTCTCATACAATTAAGTCAATATATTTCCAATTATTTCACCCCACCCCACTCCATCGGATTTTCCGAGAATACGTGTTTCTTTACTTTTAAAGCAGATTCCAAATATCAAATTTCACGTCTGTAACATCTTCATTTTTGAGATATCAGTAGTCTAATTAAAAGAAATCAACACCATTTTCAGTCACTTTTACCCCTCTTCAGCGAAGTGGTGTTTCCGAAAACTTAAAATACACGTTTCTTTATTTTTAATAGAGATAAAAATTACCATTTTTCACTTCAGTAACATGTTAGTTTATTGAGATATACTGTAGAAACTCTCATTTTAAAATTTCACCCCTTTTGGTTTCCCCTTAAGTGGAGTTTCCAAGAACAAATCACCTATGTTTCTTTATATTTACAGGAGATTCCACTTTTTACGTCTGAAACATTTTACGTTTCTCAGATGTTCTGTAGATATAGTCTTTCGAAAAATTCACCCAATTTTGTCACTCATGTTTAACCGCCGTTAAGTGGATTTTCCAAAAACAAAAATTGCGTGTTTCTTTTAAAGAAGATTCTAAATACCAATTTTATAATATGTAAAATTTAATGTTTTAAGATTTAGACACACTCATTTTAAAAATTCACCCCCTTTTCACCCCTCCCCATTATTTTGATTTTCCAGAAACGAAAAAATACCTGTTTCTTTATTTTTAAGTTAGATCCCAAATACCAATTTTCAGGTCTGTAATATCTTCAGGTTCTGAAATATAAGTAGCCTCATTAAAGACATTCAACCCCTTTTTCACCCTTTTTGACCTTTTCCATTGGGATTTTCCAAAAACAAAAAATACGTGTTTCTTTATTATTAAAGGAGATTCTAAATACCAATTTTTACATCAATAAACTTTAAAAGTTTTGAGATATAGATACACACATTTAATAATTCACCCTCTTTTCACCCCCCATTAATTCGATTTTCCAAAAACAAAAAAATACGTGGTTCTTTATTTTTAAAGGAGATTCCAAACACCGGTTTTCAGCTCTGTAATATCGTCAGTTTCTGAGATATAAGTATCCTCATTAAAGGCATTCAACCCATTTTCACCGCTTTTCACCCCTCCTATTGGGATTTTCCGAAAAGAAAAAAATACGTTATTCTTTATTTTTATTGAAGATTCTAAATACCTATTTTTACATCTGTAAACTTTAAAAGTTATGAGATATAGATGCACTCATTTTCAAAATTCACCCCCTTTTCACCCCCATTAATTGGATTTTCCAAAAACAAAAAATACGTGTTCCTTTACTTTTAAAAGAGATCAAAAGTACCAATATTCAGGTCTGTAATATCTTTAGTTTCTGAGATATAAGTATCCTCATTAACGGCATTCAATCCATTTTTCACCCCTCCTATTGGGATTTTCCGAAAAGACAAAAATAAGTGTTTCTTTATTTTTAATGAGGATTCTAAATACCTATTTTTACATCTGTAAACTTTAAAAGGTTTGAGATATAGATGCACTATTTTTAAAAATTCACCCCGCTTTTCACCCTCCCATTAATTGGATTTTCCAAAAACAAAAATATACGTGTTTCTTTATTTTTAAAAGAGATAAAAGTACCAATTTTCAAGTCTGTAATGTCTTCAGTTTCTGAGATATAAGTACTGGTATTCTGATTAAAGGCATTCAACCCCTTTTTCACCGTTTTTCAGCCCCCCTATTGGGATTTTCTGAAACCAAAAAAATACGTGTTTCCTTATTTTTAAAGGAGATTCTAAATACCAATTTTTACACCTGTAAACTTTCAAAGTTTTGAGATATAGATACACTCATTTTAAAATTTCAACCCATTTTTCACCCCCTTAGCAAATGAATATCCAAAAATCCTCTCTTAGCGAGCACCTGCATCTTAATATGAATCTATGCCCAAAATTTCATTTCTCTATGTCCAGCAGTTTTGGCTCGGCGATGATGAATCAGTCAGTCAGTCAGTCAGTCAGTCAGTCAGTCAGGACAAGTTATTTTATATATATAGATTATAATAAGGTGGGTCTTTACCATTCCTTACCTCCCTTAAAGATACAAACCTGTTTTCGCATTCCTCAACAATTTCTTTAAACCCATCCCAGAGTCTGTGAGAAAATTTCTGCATCCATTATATCATTTTTAGCCATGATTCAACTCCTATTACAATATCTGGTAAATATATATATTAAACTAGCAAGATACCCGTGCTTCGCTACGGTATTATACTAAAATTTATAATTGAATGCTTATTGTTTGAGATATATAATCCGCCGAAATTCGCGATCTTACCCGTTTTCTGAGAGAATCCGCCAAAATTCGCGATCTGACTCGTTTTCTGATAGATTACGGCAAGTTTCCTCCCATTTTTCAATCTTTCTTTCCAAAAACGATTTCGTACTTCCCGGGCTAGGTCCAGGTATTCCACCAAGTTAGTTGGGTCCCTAAATCTTTGCCATCTTTTCCTATAAGCATTTTTAATATGGATCAAATCCTTCAGGGGATCTGTCGTGGTGTCGTCTTGGGTGCCTTGGCGGTAGCCTACTGAACCCGCGGCCGGACTGCATTCTTAGTCATTAGCCGTCCAGGACCCGTTTCCGGCGTGGTCCGCACATGTGACGACGGTCCAGAACATTATTATTATTATTATTATTATTATTATTATTATTATTATTATTATTATTATTATTATTATTATTATTATTATTATTATTATTATTATTATTATTATTATTATTATTATTATAATATGTTCTGGACCCCACAGCAATATGCAAGACCGCTACTTGGCGGTAAATTACATCTGCTGCCATTGTCATTGTTGACAATGTGGCCAGCACCATTGTCGCGCGTAGGCAAGTGTGCGGGATTTCTGGCGATACGAATGACATACCTCCGTGTATTAGTGACCTTATTATAGAGGTGAACAATTTGACGGTCAATATCATTCCTATCGTTTATTTCAAATGTGTTTAAATTTTTATTTATATGCCAGGAGAATCTACTCTAATCTAAGAACATTCTCCGAAGGAAAAGATGGCTGTTGAAAAAGAACCCAGGAAAGATTAAAAATGATCGGTTTATGATCAGAATAAGTACATCGAAAGTCAACAGCCTGTTTCCTATCATTCGACAGGATCAGGGATGGAATGAATAAAGCCCCATCTAGCGGCGACAATATGAATTGTGCCGGATGCCGAAGCTCCCCTCTGGAGCAATGACCGATGAGTGACAAATGAAATGAAATATTGGACAGTGTTGCTGGAATGAATGATGACAGGGAAAGCCGGAGTATCCGGAGAAAAACCTGTCCCGCCGCCGTTTTGTCCAGCACGAATGTCACATGGAGTGACCGGGATTTGAAACACGGAACCCAGCTGTGAGAGGCCGGCGCTCTGCCGCCTGAGCAACGGAGGCTCCTTATAAGTACATTATGAACAGTAAAATCAATTGGTCTCACCTCCTTTTACACCCCACCGCCGTTAAGTTTATTTACCCCCACCCCCCAAAAATTAAAAGAAGGTGTGTTTCTTTATGTTTAAAGGAGATTACAAATACCAATGTTCACGTTTATTACCTTCAGTTTTGAGATATAAGTATCCCCTTTAAAATAATTCACTTTTTTAACTCCCTTTCACGCCCCCCCCCCTCACAAAGTGATATTAAGGCAAAAAATACTTGTTCCTTTAATAGTAAAGGATCTTCTAAAAACCATTTATCACCACTCTAACCTCTTTAGTTTTTGATTTATGTGTCCTCATGAAAGGAATACAGCTCCTTTTCACTCCCGTCCCACCCAAGATTGTTTCCCCCCGCCCCAAAACGCGCTTTTCATTGTTTTTAAAAGAGATCAAAACACCAATTTTCACGTCTGTAACAACTTTAGTTTTTATTAGATGTATGTATTCTCATACAATTAAGTCAATTAATTTTTTTAATCCTTTAACCCCCCAAACCCCCTTCATTGGATTTTCCGAGAATACGTGTTTGTTTACGTTTAAAGCAGATTCCAAAAATCAAATTTCACGTGTGTAACATCTTCATTTTTGAGATATCAGTAGCCTAATTAAAAGAATTCAACACCATTTTCAGTCACTTTTACCCCCCCCCCCCACTTCCCAAGTGGTATTTCCGAAAACTAAAAATACACATTTCTTTATTTTTAATAGAATTAAAAAATTACCATTTTTCACTTCTGTAACATGTTAAGTTTTTTGAGATATACTGTAGAAATTCTCATTTTAAAATTTCACCCCTTTTTAGTTCCCCTTAAGTGGGGTTTCCGAAGACAAATCACCTGTGTTTCTTTACACTTACAGGAGATTCCAAATACCCACTTTTTAAGTCTGTAATATTTTACGCTTCTCAGATATTCTGTAGATATAGTCTTTCAAAAAATTCACCACAATTTGCCACTCCTGTTTAACCGCCATTAATTGAATTTTCCAAAAGCAAAAATACACGTGTTTCTTTATTTTTAAAGGAGATCTCATTTACAAATTTTCAATTCTGTAATATCTTCAGTTTCTGAGATATTTGTATCCTCATTAAAGGCATTCAACCCATTATTCACCCTTTTACACCCCTCCTATTGGGATTTAGAGAAAACAAAGAAATACGTGTTCCTTTATTTTTAAGGGAGATTCTAAACACCAATTTTTACATCCGTAAACGTTTAAAGTTTTAAGATGTAGACACACTCATTTTAAAAATTCACCCCCCTTTTCACCCCCATTATTTGGATTTTCCAAAAACGAAAAAAATACCTGTTTCTTTATTCTTAAAGTAGATCCCAATTACCAATTTTCAGGTCTGTAATATCTTCTGGTTCTGAAATATAAGTAGCCTCATTAATGGCATTCAAACTCTTTTTCACCCTTTTCCACCCTTCCTATTTGGATTTTCCGAAAACAAAAAATACGTGTTTCTTTATTTTTAAAGGAGATTCTAAATACCAAATTTTACATCTATAAACTTTAAAAGTTTTGAGATATAGATACACTCATTTTAAAAATTTCACCCCTCTTTTCATCCCCCATTATTTGGATTTTCCCAAAACGAAAAAATACCTGTTTCTTTATTTTTAAAGTAGATCCCAAATACCAATTTTCAGGTCTGTAATATATTCAGTTTCTAAGATATATGTATTCTCTTTAAAGGCATTCAACCCATTTTTCACCCCTTTTTACCCCTCCTATTGGGATTTTCCGAAAACAAAAAAAATGTTCCTTTATTTTTAATGAAGATTCTAAATACCAATTTTTACATCTCTAAACTTTAAAACTTTTGAGATATAGATGCACTCATTTTAAAAATTCACCCCCCTTTCACCCTCGCATTAATTGGATTTTCCAAAAACAAAAAAAATTGTGTTTCTTTATTTTTGACAGCGATCGAAAGCACCAATTTTGAGGTCTGTAATATCTTCAGTTTCTGAGATATAAGTAGCGGTATCCTGATTAAAGGCATTCAACCCCTTTTTCACCCTTTTTCACCCCTCCTATTGGGATTGTCTGAAAACAAAAAAATACGTGTTTCCTTATTTTTAAAGAAGATTCTAAATACCAATTTTCACATTTGTAAACTTTTAAAGTTTTGAGATATAGACACACTCATTTTAAAATTTCACCCCCCTTTTCACCCCTTTAGCGACGGAATATCCAAAAATCCTCTCTTAGCGAGCACCTACATTATAATATGAATATATCCCCAAAATTTCATTTCTTTACGTCCAGTAGTTTTGGCTCGGCGATGATGAATCAGTCAGTCAGTCAGGACAAGCTACTTTATATATATAGATTACTCAATTCTATTCCTTTCTCTACAATACTTCTACAGTTCAACACTAACAATTTTATGTCATCCCTACTTGATTTCCAGTTCCCTGTTCCCTTGTCACTGCTCCCTAGGCCACCCCGTTTCCCTGAATGTACCTCCCTATTACCCTTCCAAACAAATTTCCTAACTTATACGGACCACTGCGGTTTAAGTGAAGGCCATCTGAGCGCAGATCCCTACCTCCTACCCACGCATTAGGATCTAGAAATTTCACTCCCAGTTTCCCACATACCCACTCCATAGTCTCATTTAAATCCCCAATCACCCTCCAGTCAGTATCCCTCCTACACAGTATTCCACTAATAACAATCTCCGCTTTCTTAAACTTCACCCGCGCTGCATTTACCAGATTCCACATATCTCCAACTATGTTGGTACTTACATCAGTTTGCCTTACGTTGTTGGTACCAACGTGAAACACTACCACCTTCTCCTTCCCCTCCTCCCTCTCTTCTACTTTCCTCAACATCTGCCTCAACCTAATTCCTGGATAACATTCTATCCTGGTTCCCTTTCCTCCACACACTTTCCTCACGTGTCTAACGATGGAATCCCCCATGACCAGAGCCTCAACCCTACCCACCTCATTTGATCCCATCCCCTCCTGGTCAGCCCTATCTTTCCTGATAGCTGAAGATGCTACTTCCCCCTCTCTTTCTCCTTCCCATGACCCTGTTCCACCAGTCTTTTCCTGTCCTCTACTCTACATTTCCCTTTCCTATCTTTTCCCTTCCTCCTACTTCCACACATCTCAGCAACAGTTCCCTGTCCCTCATCTTCCCTCTGTTTTTCTACCTGGAGTGACTCGTACCGATTTTCCACAGATGCCTCTCCTGAATTCTGATCCTGAAAAGAGCCCTTGGCCTGCAATCTCCTTCCCCTTAGAACATTAGACCACCTGTCTTCTACAACTCCCCCCTTTCCTTCCCCTCCCTCTTGTACACCTACTGTAACTTGTGCATTGTTTGAGGGAGTCCTGTCTTCCTTCCTGTCTCCTGTGAGAATCCTAATTAACTCCCTCAAACTCTCCAACTCCTCCCTCATACTCCTCAATGCCTCGCCACACCCACAGTTCGTACACTCGCGCTCCTTAGCCATTCTTTACGGAAAAAATTAAAATAAAAGTAAAATAACTTATTTGCAAAAAATAAATGAACGGAGGGATATATTGTCTGGGATAGTACTCAAAGATCACACAACAATAAGGTAATTAATATATGACTACACTACAATACTACTCTATTTTTAATCCTACAACCCCTAACAGGATAAAAACTGCTGTTAATTACTGAATATCTAAAGGAATACACAAGAACTACACAATTCCAAACTGCAATTAAGCCCATCCTAATTACAACAACATAATTTTAGTAAGAGTTTCTACGGATAACTCTGCTACACCAGTACTACACAAATATTTTACAATAATAAAATAAGCACACTAAATTCTGATAGGATATTAGGCTACTCGTATACTACTGTACAGTACACTACAGTAATTTTAAACCATTTTCAGACGTATACTAGTTACGATACCGGTACCGTATGTCACTACTAAGCACAAACAGAAATGAAATTTTCATGAACTACTGTACTCAAAGATTACCAACAAAGCTAAATGCTTAGACAAATTATTATTAGAACCAATTAGAACTACGCTCTAATAGATACACACGAAAGATAACAGGAATACAGCAGGCAAGATACGGCACTATCTAAATATACTGTATCTACACTACAATTTTCAGCTGAAGTGTGGTTATATGAACTTTTACCGCTGGTGGATTAGTATTATTTTCCCTACTACGCGGGACGGAGAATAAAAGTGTCCTTAAGTGCTGAGAATAAGAGGTTGTCTACTATAATTTCTGTCAAAACCACGCCGGGGGCTTGAAATGCAATGTTATTGGGATATAGGAATTTGATTATTAACTTTTACTCGATGGATAAACGAAGGTGGAAAGTACAAAGTATGCAGGGAACTAAGACTACAAATTGTGGGAATAATGAATCAGCTGACTTTGTATTTATTTACACAACTATCATGTGCATGTAGCAACAATCGTCAACAATCCAAAAAACTGTTAAGTACCGTAATTATCCAGTGAAATTACCGTGAATTCTCTTTAACTTCTCTTTAAATCGATGTTTACAGGCTTATCGTGTTATTCAATGCAACAAACTATCACCTTCGCGACAGTTTGAACGGATACCCGTACGAAATATCGGAAAAGTAGCGGCGGAAATTACAGTGAGTTACAACTTCTTATGATAATCTGCCGTTGTAAGTATTATACCAAAGAACCTACAGATATTTAAAAATATTGTTTTAAAATTTAATATTATTACCTGAAGTATTTCTACCTAACTATACAATGCAATTTAAGATAACATAATTGAATTCATCTGACTGTATATACAGGATGAAGCGTAATTCGCGCACTCGGGCGTCGCAGCGCGACTCCTCACATGCCAGCAATAAAAAAATGTCTCTTACAAAATTTCGTCTTGCGAGTATATCCGGTAGAAAACGGACGTTGAAGAGTAGCAATCTGGCAACACTGTAACCACATATATAGTAACTACCTCTGTCAGCAGGAGTTAGTCGTACTGTACAGTTGGTGCAGTGGATAGAGTTTTGGGTTACCATGCAGGAGTTCGAGTGGTCGATCCTGGGTTGAGGCGTATGTTTTTTCTTTCGTAAATGTAGCCCAGGTCCGCCTCTGTGGTGTAGTGGTTAGCGTGATTAGCTGCCACCCCCGGAGGTCCGGGTTCGCTTCCCGGCTCTGCCACGAAATTTGAAAAGTGGTACGAGGGCTGGAACGGGTTCCACTCAGCCTCGGGAGGTCAACTGAGTAGAGGTGGGTTCGATTCCCACCTCAGCCATCCTGGAAGTGGTTTCCCGTGGTTTCCCACTTCTCCTCCAGGCAAATGCCGGGATGGTACCTAACTTAAGGCCACGGCCGCTTCCTTCCCTCTTCCTTGTCTATCCCTTCCAACCTGTTCAGCATAGCAGGTGAGGCCGCCTGGGCGAGGTACCGGTCATTCTCCCCAGTTGTATCCCCCGACCAAGAGTCTGAAGCTCCAGGACACTGCTCTTGAGGCGGTAGAGGTGGGATCCCTCGCTGAGTCCGAGGGAAAAACCGAACCTGGAGGGTAAACAGATGATGATGATGATGAAATGTAGTCCAGGTGGTATGGTATCTGGCATCTTAATCGTCAACAGCGATTGCAGTGGGTCCTCTAGAAACCATTTGCACTTACATACTACGATCCTAGAAATGGACGAACAATCATTTTCATTGGTCAGCTTTGAAAGGCGCCCTTTCCACGTCGTGAGCGTGAATTTATTCGCACCACTTCATCTACTAGATGTGAAACCTGTTTGTTTCAGCTGTCTATTTCTTATTAGTCTAACCAGGTATTTGTTGTTTCAGCGTTACAAAATGTTGTAAATGTAGGATACATGTGACCTCAGAAACGGTGTCTTACTGTATTACAGTAGGTAATGTCAGATGGAAATTAGCAAATAAAAAATGCGCCTCAACCCAGGATCGAACCATCGACCTCCTGCATGCCAACCAAAAACTCTACCCACTGCACCAACTGTACAGCACGACGAGATAGTGCTGAAATCGGTAGTTACCCTACATATGGTTACAGTGTTGCCAGATTGCTACTCTTCAACGTCCGTTTTCTACCGGATATACTCGCAAGACGAAATTTTGTAAGAGACTTTTTTTTATTGCTGGCATGTGAGGAGTCGCGCTGCGACGCCCGAGTGCGCGAATTACGCTTCAACCTGTATAGCTGACCACAAGTATCCAGAATAGCTACAAATTTATTACAAATTTTAATAAAAATTAATCATAATACCGCGAAATCCATTCTAAGTATCTTAGTAAAACATTCTCTACCAATAAAAATACAAATGGTAATGCGAAATGTTTAGGGAGTCTCTTAGTACAGATACGACGATATCACGCAGGAAGTAAGCAGAGAAACACAGTTCGGGCAGAATGCCATACACAAATCTTGTTAAGCCGCCTTTAACACCGAAGAGAAGTTCATACATCGTGTTGGGGCGAAAAACACGATGAAAACACAACGGCAGATAACACTCAAACGAGGTTCATTAAATTAAATTTGTCCTTTAATGAGATGTTAATTTATAGTCCTAGGTGATTGGTGAATCGTTGACCCATGGTTTAGCTATACTGTAAGGTTACAAATGCGTGAGCTGCAACGATTACATCGTAGATGTGGTCATCTTTCATTGTGACCGTGGGATCTTGCAACGCCATTTCTAAGTGTTAGTGAGAAGTGAATTTCTCAGTAGTTCAACAGAGTTGCGTCTCTTTGCCATCATGTAGTGAACATTCGAACAAAAGGTGAGCAATCGTTTGCTTGAGATATCCGCACAAACACTTGTAATTGTCTGCTGTCTGTATTCTCAATCTCCGAGAATAACTTTTGAAGTTGCCATATCCGTTGATAAACTGGACAGAGATGTAAGTCTCCTTGAAGAATTTGGATTCGAGTCGCTGGAACACTGTTTGAAAGAAAGAAGTTTCTCGTGTTGTTATCGTTTTTTACTGCTGGTCCAAATATGCTTTTCTTTTTACTAAGTTATCTTTCAACAAATGTTAATGTAATTGCGTTGAATCTACAATCCACATTTTGTGCTGCGCCTTTGGCAAATAACTTAATTGTACACAAGAATTTTTTTTTTTTTTTTTTGCTAGTTGCTTTACGTCGCACCGACACATATAGGTCTTATGGCGACGATGGGACAGGAAAGGGCTAGGAGTGGGAAGGAAGTGGCCGTGGCCTGGTGTGAAAATGAGAAACCATGGAAAACTATCTTCAGGGCTGCCGATAGTGGAGTTCGAACCTACTACTGTATCTCCCGAATACTGGATACTGGCAGCACTTATGCGGCTGCAGCTATCGAGCTCGGTCAAGCAATTATTCAAGCATCCAGCTTTTGTCTTACTTAATACACCCTACCCATGGATTCATATCCTGTAACTCACCCAAAACTACTTCACATCGTTCAAGTATAGCTCCCGGAGACTTTAAGAGTTCTTATAGGCTACAAGCACTATAAGTCCACACCTTACGGCAGGTACCGTAAAATTTAATAAACTGGTCTATTTTCGTTCCTTTTACAGCGTTAAATCCAGTGATTGGTTAAATCACTGTTACACGGGAGGCTTAAGATTCACAGTCATCTAGCACCATGCTGACGTCACGCACAGCCGAACATAGCCGACTCCGCTCCAACCCGAAACAGTATCTTGCACTAGCATCCGACACAGGACAGCGGCTGCGCGCGCGCACTGGGACACGCTTTAATGACATAATTTAAGAAAATACTGAAATATACACTTTCAGTGTAGTACTAATTTTATAAATGGTCATCCTTATCCAGAACTGTTGTGTAACTTATGTGCCTTTAATCAGAATCCTGGAAAACTCTCTGTAAATAAAGAATATTTATTCACTGTCACAAAAACCGATAAGTTTACAATTCAGTGTAATTTTATTATGAAAGTAAAAGAAGATTTGTTTAGATACTACAGTAGTTCTCAATAAATAATACAATTGTAAAAAGAAATCTATAAATATAAATTAACATGTCCTGACTGACCGACTGACTGACTGACTGACTGACTGACTGACTGACTGATTCATCATCGCCGAGCCAAAACTGCTGGACATCAAGAAATGACATTTTGAGGATACATTTATATTACAATGTACAGTAGGTGCTCGCTAAGGGAGGATTTTTGGATATTAAGTAGCTAAGGGGTGAAAGGGGGGTTAATTTTTAAAATGAGTGTATCTATATCTAAAAACTTTAAAAGTTTACAGATGTAAACATTTGTATTTAGAATCTCCTTTAAAAATTAAGAAACACGTACTTTTTGTTTTCTGAAAATCCCAATAGGATGGATGAAAAGGGTGCAAAATGGGTTGAATGCCTCTAATGAGGCTACATATATTTCAGAAACTGAAGGTACTACAGAACTGAAAATTGGTATTTGGGATCTTCTTTAAAAATAAAGAAACACGTACTTTTTGTTTTTGAAAAATCCAAATAATGGTCGGTGAAAAGGGGGTGAATTTGAAAATGAGTGTATCCATATCTCAAAACTTTAAAAGTGTACAGATGTAAAAATTGTATTTAGAATCTCTTTTAAAAATAAAGAAATACGTATTTTTTGTTTTCGGAAAATACCAACAGGAGGGCTAAAAACAGGTGAAAAGGGGTTGAATGCCTTTAATGTAGATACTTACATCTCAGAAACAGAAGATATTACAGACGTGAAAATTGGTATTTGGGACCTCCTTTAAAAAATAAAGGAACACATCATTTTTGTTTTTTGAAAATATTAATAGTGGGAGGAGGGTAAAAAGTAGGTGAATTTTTAAATTGAGTGTATGTATATCTCAAAACTTTAAAAGTTTACAGATGTGAAAATTGATATTTAGAATCTCCTTTAAAAATAAAGAAACATGCATTTCTTGTTGTCTGAAAATCCTATTAGGAGGGCTGAAAAATGGTGAAAAATTGTTGCAGATATTACAGACCTGAAAATTGGTATCTGGGATCTCCTTTAAAAATAAAGGAACGCGTATTTCTTTTTGTTTTTGTAAAATCCAATTACTGGGGTTAAACAGGAGTGATAAATTGGGGTGAATTTTTGGAAAGACTATCTCTACAGTATATCTCAGAAACGTAAATAATTACAGACGTAAAAACTGGTATTTGGAATCTCATGTAAAAGTAAAGAACCATAGGTAATTCGTTCTTGCAAAATCCACTTAAGGGGAACTAAGAAGGGGGTGAAAATAAAAAATGAGAATTTCTACAGTACAGTATATCTCAAAAACGTAACATGTTACAGAAGTGAAAAATGGTACTTTTTATCTCTATTAAAAGAAAGAAACGTGTATTTTTTTGTTTTCGGTAAAACCACTTCGGTGGGTGGGGGGGTAAAAGTGACTGAAAATGGGGTTGAATTCTTTTAATTATGATGCTGATATCTCAAAAACTGAAGATGTTACAGACGTGAAATTTGGTATTTGTAATCTTCTTTAAAAGAAAAGAAACGTGTCCTTGGAAAATCCAATTGATGGGGGCGGGGGGAGGTGAAAGAATTGAAACATTAATTGAATTAATTGTATGAAGATACTTACATCAAATAAAAACTAAAGTTGCTACAGACGTGAACATTGGCATTTGGATCTCCTTTAGAAAGAAAGAAAAACGCGTTTTGGGGAGGGGGAATCATCTTGGGGGGCGGGAGTGAAAAGGAGTTGAATTCCTCTTATGAAGACACATATCTCAAAAATTGAAATTGCTAGAGTCGTGATAATTTGTATTTAGGAGATAGTTTACTATTAAAGAAACAAGAATTGTTTGCCGAAAAATTCAGTTTTGGGGTGGAGAATTGTGAAAAGAAGTGAAAAAAGTGAATTATTTTTATGGGGTACTTACATCTAAAAACTGAAGGTAACAGGGGTGAAAATTGGTTTTTGGAATCTCCTTTAAACATAAAGAAACACGCCTTCTCTTTGGGGGAGGGTGGGGGGGGGGAGTAAATCAACTTAACGGCGGTGGAGTGAAAAAGGAGTTGTGACCAATTGATTTTACTGTTCATAATGTACTTATTAGGAGCCTCTGTGGTTCAGGCGGCAGCGCGCCGGCCTCTCACCGCTGGGTTCCGTGGTTCAAATCCCGGTCTCTCCATGTGAGATTTGTGCAGGACAGAGCGGAGGCGGGATGGTTTTTCTCCGGGTACTCCGGTTTTCCCTATCATAATTCATTCCAGCAACACTCTCCAATATCATTTCATTTCATTTGTCATTCATTAATCATTGCCCCAGAGGACTGCGACAGGCTTCGACAGCCGACACAATTCCTATCCTCGCCACTACATGGGGGCTTCATTCATTCCATTCCTGACGCGTTCGAATGACTGGAAACAGGCTGTAGATTTTCAATGTACTTATTCTGATCATAAAACGAACATTTTTAATCTTTCCTGGGTTCGTTTTCAAGAGCCATCTTTTCCCTTCGAGAACATTCCTAGATACAGTAGATTCTTCTGGAGGGCCGATGACCTTCGCTGTTAGGCCCCTTTAAACAACAAGCATCATCACAACAAGCGATTCTTCTTGCATATAAATAAAAAAAATAAACACAATTGATATGAACGATAGGAATGATATTGACGGTGCAATTGTTCACCTTTATAATAAGGTCAATAATGCACGGAAGTATATCATTCGTATCGCCAGAAATCCTGCGCACTTGCATATGCGCGACAATGGTGCTGGTCACATAGCAATGACAATGGCAGCAGATGTACTGTAATTTAAGGCCAAGTAGCGGTCTTGCGTCTTGTTGTGGGGTCCTGGACATCAATAATAATAATAATAATAATAATAATAATAATAATAATAATAATAATAATAATAATAATAATAATAATAATAATAATAATAATTGTTCCGGGCGGTACACCTCCGCGCCGCTTATTCAAATATTGCGCCGGTTGAAACTCCTCTACTGGAGGAAGCTTGAACTTCAACTTCCACATTAATGCTAAGATTTCTCAGAAGATGTCATTACTATACATTTTGAAGAGTTCTGAACTGTGTCTTTTTCGATTTATTTTTGTTTTCCCTGTAGTAAGAAGTGTGAACATTCTCTCCTAGATGGCACTACTGAAGGACTACAATTGTGCACCCTAGTGCGAAGTGAAAGAACTGTTTTTTGGAGAAATTTTGTGTTCATAAGTTTGTTCTTTGTTAAATTTCTTTCAGTCATTTGTTTGGGTTGGCAGTATAACCCTTCTCTTTCCGCTTGTTTTGAATTTAGCCAATCCCGAATTTCTCTAATTAATTTTCCACCAATAATGTGTTTCTTCCTCATCTGGTGTAGTGGTTTTCGTTGTTAGCCAATAAAATTTTGTGGGCGGGTTGTAATCATTCATGAAACGTCTCGAATCTTCCGCGAGGGTATATAAACTGCTGATTTTCTGGTCTCCTCGCCACTTCAGTAACATCTTTCCTAGTGTTATTATATAGCAGGGGGCGGGAAGCGCCTCTTTCTTCGGGCAGAAGTTCAACCATCAGGTAATGGCCTTTTAATAACTTCCTTGTTTGCTAGCTCAGCAGTTTAACCCTCGGGGCGGGTTCGAAACTTTTATCATGTAACCTTCCTTTAAAATGTAAAAGACTCTTAGTATAAAGTTCTGTCTCTGTAACCACAAATTGGGATAGAGAGTGCCTAACCCTCTCGAGCTCCCATTCATTTTGTTTTGAGGTGACTACGTTTTTATAACAGTTTCCCTTATACTCGTAATGTCATAACTTTTTCAATCGTGTCACCTCCGTAGTATGGGATTAGCCCTTGCATAAGTGGCCTAGTGCCAAATAGGCTTTAAGAAGTGTATTAGGAGTGCAGTTACGCCTCCTCTCAAGTTGGTATTTTGAGGCCATGTCATTGTCCTGTTTCTTTACTGAATAGGCCTCAGTAGGTTGGGTAATTTTACCCCTGGTTTTATGTGTCCGGAGGACAGCTTGAAGGTGGAGTTTGGTGTGTCCGTTGATGGGCTTGAACTTTGAGAGCGGGTTGCTCTTTTGAAATATGGTTTCTGTGTGCCTCGAGCAGGTTTTTCTGACTAATAGGGAGCGAGTGCTCCTGGGCTTGATTGGGGTTTTCTGCCCCTTTGTTAAACCTTATGTATAAGTAAAGTTGGGCTCATTGCTCAGGGATTGTGTTTCTGGAACTCGAAGCCCAAAATACATTAATAAACTGTAATTGTACATTCTTACCTTGTTGCTACAGAACTAAGTTTCTGTTGTACTTGTTATTTCTTGATCTCGAAAAGAAAATATAACCTTGGTGAAATTTTAAATTAACTTTAATTTCGTAGGTTGAGACCTGTTCATCCCAGCACCTTCTTTCACCTCTGCACATCCACAATAAACCGTAACAATAATAATAAAAATATTGTTCTGGACCGACGTCAAAATGTGCGTACCGCGCTGGAAACGTGTCCTGCCGGGTAATGACTACGATTGCAGTCCGGCCGCGGGTTTAGTACCGCCAAGGCACACAAGACCACACCACGCCCGATCACCTCAAGGATTTGATAGATATCAAAAATGCTTATAGGAAAAGATGGAAAAGATTTAGGGACCCAACTGACCGGGTGTAATACTTGGACCTAGGCCGGAAAGTACGAAATCGACTGCTGGAAAGAAAGATTGAAAAATGGGACGAACATTGCCGTAATCTCTCAGAGAACGAATCAGATTGCGAATTTTGGCAGATTCTCTCAGAAAACGAGTCAGATCCCGAATTTCGGCGGATTATATATAAAACGTTAGGCATTAATTATAAATTCAGTATAATACCGTAGCGAAGCACGGGTATCTTGCTAGTCTCTATATATAAAATAACGTGTCCTGACTGACTGACTGACTGACTGACTGACTGACAGATTCATAATCGCCGAGCCAAAACTACTGGACATGAAGAAATGAAATTTTGTGGATACATTTATATTGCAATGTAGGTGCACTCTAAGGCAGGATTTTTGGATATTCCGTTGCTAACGGCGCAAATGGGGGGGGGGTGAATTTTTAAAATGACTGTATCTATGTCTCAGAATTTTAAAAGTTTACAGATGTAAAAATTGGTATTTAGAATCTCCTTTAAAAATGAAGAAATACGTATTTTTTTTGTTTTCAGAAAATCCCCATAGGAGGGGAGAAAAAGGGTGCAAAATGGGTTGAATGCCTCTAATGAGGCTACTTATTTTTCAGAAACTGAAGGTATTACAGACCTGAAAATTGGTATTCGGGATTCCCTTTAAAAATAAACACGCATTTTTTGTTTTTGGAAAATCCACATAACGGGGGGTGTAAAAATTAGTATTTAGAATCTCCTTGAAAAATAAATAAATTTGTATTTTTTGTATTCGGAAAATCCCAGTAGGAGGGCTGAAAAGAGGTCAAAAAGGGGTTGAATGCCTTTAATGTGGATACTTATATCTCAGAAACTGAAGATGTTACAGACGTGAAAATTGGTATTTGGGATCTCCTTTAAAAATAAAGGAACACATAATTTTGTTTTTTGAAAATACAAATAATGGGAGGGGGGTTGAAAAAGGGGGGGTGCATTTTTAAAATGAATGTATCAATATCTTAAAACTTTAAAAGTTTACAGATGTAAAAATTGATATTTAGAGTCTCCTTTAAAAAGAAAGATACGCACGTATTTTTTGTTGTCTGAAAATCCCAATAAGAGGGGTGAAAAATGGTGAAAAATTTTTGAATGCCTTTAATGAGGATACTTTTATCTCAGAAACTGATGATATTACGGACCTGAAAATTGGTATCTGGGATCTCCTTTAAAAATAAAGAAACGCGTATTTCTTGTTGTTTTGTAAAATCCAATTAATGGGCTTAAACAGGAGTGACAAATTGGGGTGAATTTTTGGAAAGACTATATCTACAGTATATCTCAGAAACGTAAAATATTACAGACGTAAAAACTGGTATTTGGAATCTCGTGTAAACGTAAACAACCGTAGGTGATTCGTTCTTGCAAAATCCACTTAAGGGGTACTAAAAAGTGGGTGAAATGTTAAAATGAGAATTTCTACAGTGTATCTCAAAAAGTTAAAATGTTACATAAGTGAAAAGTGGTATTTTTTATCTCTATTAAATTTAAAGAAACGTGTATTTTTTTGTTTTCGGTATAACCACTTGGGTAGGAGTAAAAGTGACTGAAAATTGGGTTGAATTCTTTTAATTATGATGCTGATATCTCAACAACTGAAGATGTTACAGACGTGAAATTTGGTATTTGTAATCTGCTTTAAAAGAAAAGAAAAGTATTCTTGGAATATCCGAGAAAGGGGGGGGCGGGGGTGGTGAAAGAATTGAAGCATTAATTGAATTAATTGAATGAGGATACTTGCATCTAATAAAAACTAAAGGTGCTACAGACGTGAACATTGGCATTTGGATCTCCTTTAAAAATAAAGAAAAACGCGTTTTGGGGGAGAAATTATCTTGGGGGGGGGGGGCGGGAGTGAAAAGGAGCTGATTTCCTTTTATGAGGACACCTATCTCAAAAAATTGAAATTGCTAGAGTCGTGATAATTGGTATTTAGGAGATAGTTTACTATTAAAGAAACAATATTTTTTTACAGAAAAAGTCACTTTTGGGGTGGGGGATTGTGAAAAGAAGTGAAAAAGTGAATTATTTTTATGGGGTACTTACATAAAAAAAATGAAGATAACAGACGTGAACACTGGTATTTGGAATCTCCTTTAAACATCAAGAAACACGCCTTCTTTTTTCTGAAGGTGGGGGGGGGGGGGGTTGAGTAAATCAACTTAACGGCGGTGGAGTGAAAAAGGAGTTGTGACCAATTGATTTTACTGATCATAATGTACTTATTAGGAGCCTCTGTGGCTCAGGCGGCAGCGCGCCGACCTCTCACCGCTGGGTTCCGTGGTTCAAATGCCGGTCTCTCCATGTGATATTTGTGCTGGACTGAGCGGGGGCATGTTTGCCTTTCATCCGGGTACTCCGGTTTTCCCTGTCATCATTCATTCCAGCAACACTCTCCAATATCATTTCATTTCATTTGTCATTCATTAATCACTGCCCCAGAGGAGTGCGACAGGCTCCGGCAGCCGACACTATTCCTATCCTCGCCACTGGATGGGGGCTTCATTCATTCCATTCCTGACGCGGTCGAATGACTGGAAACAGGCTGTGCATTTTCAATGTACTTATTCTGAACATAAACCGAACATTTTTAATCTTTCCTGGGTTCGTTTTCTAGAGCCATCTTTTCCCTTGGAGAACATTCCTAGATTACAGTAGAATATCCCATACTACTTATCTTCACAACTCATTTTCCTATCCTCTTTCCACCAGCATAACGCACGCTCCGGCAGTACACTTGCTATCCCTCTGAGCAGGTCAGCAGCATTTAGCCGTTCCTTTGTTGCAAATGGAGCTAGAATATGGAATTCTCTCCCCCACAACATTAGAGCCATAAATTCCTTAAATTCCTTCAAGTTGTCTTGCCGTGAGCATTTCCTCGATGTGTGCCGCCAGGCTGAATGAATCTGGTAGAGTGAATGTGTGTATGAATGTACGTTTACTGTACTTATGGTATTTTGTGTCATTCAACTTTAAATTTGTAACGATAGTTTTAGGACATGACTAAGAATATTTATAGAGTTTATGTTATTTTGTTTCATACTTTGTAATGGTAGTCTTAAGATAAGATTATGAATATTGCTCTTTGATGTACATTGTTAATGAAGTGTGGTTAAGTGTAAGAGAGGACCATGAGTCCTAACTTCGCCACTACAAATAAAGGCAAATATAATAATAATAATATAAATAAAAAAATTAAACACATTTGAAATGAACGATAGGAATGATATTGACGGTGCAATTGTTCACATCTATAACAAGGTCAATAATGCACGGAAGTATATCATTCGTATCGCCAGAAATCCTGCGCACTTGCATATGCGCGACAATGGTGCTGGTCACATAGCAATGACAATGGCAGCAGATGTACTGTATTTACCGCCAAGTAGTCCGACTCGTTGGCTGAACGGTCAGCGTACTGGCCTTCGGTTCAGAGGGTCCCGGGTTCGATTCCCTTCCGGGTCGGGGATGTTAACCTTAATTGGTTAATTCCAATGGCACGGGGGCTGGGTGTATGTGTTGTCTTCATCATCATTTCATCCTCATCACGACGCGCAGGTCGCCTACGGGAGTCAAATTGAAAGACCTGCACCTGGCGAGTCGAACCCTTCCTGGGATATCCCGGCACTAAAAGCCATACGACATTTCATTTTACCGCCAAGTAGCGGTCTTGCGTCTTGTTGTGGGGGTCCTGGACATCAATAATCAGTGCCGGATTAAGGTGTTTGGGGGCCCTGGGCTATTTAAAAATGCGGGGCCCCTTCGTCGTGATATCACGTAAGACTAGCACATTGAAGTCGTTATAGAACTACTTCCACTTAAATTGATAAATAGGGAAGTGTTGGGATAGACTACAATTTTTCTCGATTTTTCATGTTAATATTTCATAATGTCAAAACATATTTTATATTTGTCTCATCATCACTATCAAATCGACATACAAAACAGAACTTACTGCGATCTCATTCCCGTTATCTATTGGCATTACATGAATTTAAAATCTAAAATTTAAAACTAAATCAACATGTAAAAAGCTAGCACAAGTGGTATTATGAGATAACGAAGGACATTGTAGTATTATGGCTTGTACTACTTTTTTACAAGTCATAATACTACATGTCCTTCGTTATATTATTGGCAAACTCATTCCTGTCTGCAGTAAAGTATCGATTATCCGAATGTCGATCGGTAGAAGTATTGGCTAACAGAAAGTGTCCCAGTCAGCAAATTCAGATATCTGCGTTATGTATATCCACAAGTGCTGTGAAAAGATAACGTTTTCTCCTTCCTACGTCAGCAGGCTCGCATCCCAAAATACAGAAATATCGTTAAAATATATTATAGTGGTTATCTAGGTCCATTTCACCCAATTGTAAATCAAGCTTACCTATTTATTACTCCGACAAAGTTAACAATACTGCCGTTGCCTTCAGTGGCGCATGAATCGTTGCTTGTGGCAGGTAATCAATCAATCAATCAATCAATCAATCAATCAATCAATCAATCAATCAATCAATCAATCAATCACTACTGATCTGCATTTAGGGCACTCGCCCAGGTGGCAGATTCCCTATCTGTTGTTTTCCTAGCCTTTTCTTAAATGATTGCAAAGAAATTGGAAATTTATTGAACATCTCCCTTAGTAAGTTATTCCAATACCTAACTCCCTTCCTATAAACGAATATTTGCCCCAATTTGTCCTCTTGAATTCCAACTTTATCTTCATACTGTGATCTTTCCTACTTTTAAAGACACCACTCAAACTTATTCGACCACTGATGTCCTCCCATGCCATCTCTCCACTGACAGCTCGGAACATACCACTTATATCACAATATTATAATATTTATAAATCCACAACCTGCTACTTTTCAGCGATTTCTTTTCTTCAAAATCACAGCCTGCTACTTGTTTGGGAACATCTCAGTGAATGAGGTAGCTGTTGAGGTCGAACAGGCGACAAAAGCACGGTGATAATTGATAATGTGATTATCGATACATTTACCGGTCGAATTTCAAACACTGCATCTCGTATTACCAGCTAATAACGAAAGTCAAACAAATCCAGTTGATCGCAGAAAGCGAAAACAAGCGCAGATATTCAAAATCTGTACAAGAACGTTGTTCATCCGTACAACCGTAAAACACACTCAAAATCCGTTCATTTTATGGAGAAAAAAAAAACGGAATACTTGGCAAGTATGCATATTTATAGGGAAAGGGGAGAGGTTCACATTGATGATGATTGATGTTTGTTGCTTAAAAGGGCCTAACATCGAGGTCATCGGCCCCTAATGGTACGAAATGAAGTGACAACCTAAAAGTCCAAAATCCTCCACTGACCAGAATTCAAAGCATGAGGACGAAGAATGAATGGATGGACGGATATGAATTTAAAACGATAAGTGGATCCGACCCACAGTGCCTCACATGCACAGAAGCTGGCACAAAACTCAAAACAATAGTATTACTGACCAAGGGACTGCTTCTATAGCACGATGCTGAATCGATTATGCTTATAGTTGAAACGGGTCCAAAATCCAAGTTATCGGCCCCGGATAATGGTATTTATTGCTAGGAAAGTAGAACCAGGCTATGTGTAATGTTGCGGTACTAATGAAAAGTAGCGGAGGCTTGCGGTATTCCACACATTAGCGTACTAATTACAGGTAGTGCAATGCGCACATGTAACAAAGACCTATGGTGTTTCGCATATTGCGGCGCTATTTGCAGGCAACGCAAACCTATAAAGGCAAAGCAAACCTATGGCATTCCTCACATAAGTGGACTAACCACAAAGACTCGTATTATCCCATGGAATAAGAAATTATATTACTAAAAACCACCTTTCCAACACACAACAGTCCCTTATATTTAGGATAAAACCACTAATAGATATTACAATTAGGGCACGCTTCGCTCATGCTTAGTGAGCATCATCAGCTAGAAACAACTTAATCCACAGTGGGTCAGGGCCTTGATCCCGGTATATAACGAAAATATGTCTTAATATTACATTGATAAAATAAGAATTTTAAAAATTTTAAAATAATCAATAAGATTATACCATGTCTACTGAAACAAATATTGACCATCAAAACTGCCCAAAATGTAAGTGGAATGAACGACATGAAGATGTTACAATAATATGTAGTGATTAATTGTTCGTATAAATCGACGACCATAACAGTCCTCGCTCAATGGCACCAGACTGCCCACAATTAAAAACAGCTACTCACATAAGGGTGAGCTCTTGTAATGAATTATGATGTTGTTTCATAAAATAGACGTACTGAAATGGAATGAATGATTGTACAGTTCGCAATGACGTCTAAAGGAATACAGGTCATTTTCTGTTTTTCCGATAAATTTAAAATAGACTAGTTAAATATGGTGTTGGCGGATCAAGATTAGTTCAAGAATTTGGAGCTGGAAGGACACAGTAACAAACATTTAAATCGAGAGTGATACCTATTCGAAAATTATAAGTGCATTTGACAATAAGGACGGAAGCTTGAAACAGAAAAACTTTGAAAGTGTTCAGTATCGCTGCATTGCTCGTATGGCGTACGAGCAGACTTTCCGCAAATGATCGGCTACCCGAAAACTAACTTATCTGATCGTTCCCATTCCCGAATTCTTTCGGATAATCGATGCTGTACTGAACTGACCAAATTGGTAGTTGAATAACTTTTACATTAAACATGTATTTTTCTTTGCCTTCAGATTCGCAAATGACTGTAAAACATCATCGAATGACAACTCGTTTGTTATGTCATGTTCTAAAGACATGAGAGTAAACCGTCCAGTCTTGGTTGATTAGCGCCAGTTTAGAGAAAGAATACTCTGCTTCGCAATTGGTTATTGGAATTACCAAATACAATTTCAAAACTACAAATACACTTGTAAATACACGAATCAAATAATTTTTGTATATGTATTTAGCTATCTCCTGGCAAGTAACTACATCTACACTTTTAACGAAATCATAAAAATGTTTAATTTCTAGTTTCAAAGATTCATCAAGATCATCTCGTAAAAACGTAAACAGTCATTAAGAGAAATTTCATCCACAGCACATGAAGCCTTACAGTCTACTGGAAACTGGAACAATGACTGAAATGTTTTGTAAGACTGAAGACGTCCACTACATAAACTATAAATTATCACCAAAAATGTTTCTACTTCAAATTCTTTTCTTTCTTTCAAAATAGTTTCGTTAAGGGCATTTCCATCAGCATATCTCTTCTTTGATTGTCTTTCAGACGTGTGCTCAAAACCTGTGAGATATTTTTCAAATAACCTATTAGCTTCCCCTTCATATTTGTCAAACTTACCTCTTTCATTGGCTGTAAATGTAACCAGAGACTCCAGAATTTTACAACCTGTTAACAAGTCTAGTGTACGTTTCTGTAAACTCACACTAACTATATAAAATCTTTCCAAAATTTCATGCCAAAAGACACACATAAAAGCCGATTCAAATTTCATGAACTTATTTTTCAGTGATTTTGCTTCTCTCCCGGACTCATGTTTTTCTTCAGCATTCTCACATATAATATCTAATACACACAAAATATTGTCATAGTTTAGCAAGGCTTTCACTGCTCCATAATGACAACACCATCTGGTTTGACTCAAACTCTTCAGGTGAAGAAGTTTGAAATTTAACTGCGGTTCCGAATTTCTCAACAACATAGCCCATTTACGAGCAGAGTTTGAGAAATAAACATACAGTCCTTGAAAGTAGGCGAGAAACTTCAAAGCTTCACGACAGAATTCAACAGCAGTTACTCCGACTAAATTTAATGAGTGTCCTGCACAAGGCACGAACGGAGCAAATTTATTTTCCTTCTTTAGTTGTGCCTGAAACCCATTGTACTGGCCAGACATATTCGCCACATTATCACAAGAAAGACCTCTACATTGACTCAACAGTATGCTTTTGCTATCCAAAAATGATTTTACTTCATTAAACAATGAGTTTTCTGTATGACTTTCTATAGCCTTAAAACAAAGGAAACTTCCTTTGACTTCCCCAGAATGCAGATGTCTACATACAATTGACAATTGGTCTACACGGGCACAATCCGGGGAAGAGTCTACTATCAGTGGATAGTAATTTGGTTATTTTATTTCACTTAGGATTGTATTTAACACCTATTCCCCCATTAAATGAATCTGTTCTTCGGCAATTGTTTTTGATAAAAACGAAGGCTTCTCTTTTCCTTCATTAACGTGTTTTGAAATGTGCTCCTTGAGAAAAGGGTCAAACTGGGAAGTTAGTTCAAGGATTCCTAAGTAATTCCCATTATTTAAATTTTCGTCAACAATAACCTTTACAATAATTACAGTGCGTAAGTAGCGAGGATTCGTGTCTCCGGACGGTAACTGATTCTAGCAGTGATGAAATACAAACGCGGACAGCTGATAAGAAGGAAGGAAGAGTGCGTGTTTGATATTTTGCGATCATAAATATTCATATACATGCACGGAGGTGGAGCAGCAGGACATTTTGTACAATTTTAGGTTCGGCCAAGGGCTTGGGCCCTTTGGCACGCGGGGCCCGGGGCTGCAGCCCTTTTAGCCCCCCCCCCCTCCGTTAATCTGCCCTGGCAATAATAATAATAATAATAATAATAATAATAATAATAAAAATATTGTTCTGGACCGACGTCAAAATGTGCGTACCGCGCTGGAAACGTGTCCTGCCGGGTAATGACTACGATTGCAGTCCGGCCGCGGGTTTAGTACCGCCAAGGCACACAAGACGACACCACGCCCGATCCCCTCAAGGATTTGATCCATATCAAAAATGCTTATAGGAAAAGATGGAAAAGATTTAGGGATCCAACTGACCGGGTGGAATACTTGGACCTAGGCCGGAATGTACGAAATCGACTGCTGGAAAGAAAGATTGAAAAATGGGACGAACATTGCCGTAATCTCTCAGAGAACCAGTCAGATTGAGAATTTTGACAGATTCTCTCAGAAAACGAGTCAGATCCCGAATTTCGGCGGATTATATATAAAACGTTAAGCATTAATTATAAATTCAGTATAATACCGTAGCGAAGCACGGGTATCTTGCTAGTCTCTATATATAAAATAACATGTCCTGACCGACCGACTGGCTGGCTGACTGACTGACTGACTGACTGATTCATCATCGCCGAGCCAAAACTACTGGACGTCAAGAAATGATATTTTGAGGATACATTTATATTGCAATGTAGGTGCTCGCTAAAGGAGGATTTTTGTATATTCCGTCGCTAACGTCACAAAAGGGGGGTGAATTTTTAAAATGAGTGTATCTATATCTCAAAACTTTAAAAGTGTACAGATATAAACATTTGTAATTAGAATCTCCTATAAAAATAAAGAAAAACGTACTTTTTGTTGTCGGAAAACCGCATTGGAGGGCTAAATAGAGGTGAAATGTGGTTGAATGCCTTTTATGTGGATACTTACATCTCAGAAACGGAAGATATTACAGACGTGAAAATTGGTATTTGGGATCTCCTTTAAAAATAAAGGAACACATCTTTTTTGTTTTTGGAAAATCCTAATAGTAGGAGGAGGGTGAAAATTGGGTGAAATTTTAAAATACGGGTATCTGTATCTCAAAACGTTAACAGTTTACAGATGTAAAATTGATATTTAGAACCTCCTTTAAAAATAAAGAAACACGTACTTTTGTTGTCTGAAAATCCCAATCAGGAGGGGTGAAAATTGGTGAAAAATGGTTGAATGCCTTTAATGAGGATGCTTATATCTCAGAAAGTGTAGATATTACAGACCTGAAAATTGGTATCTGGGATTTCCTTTAAAAATAAAGGAACGCGTATTTCTTTTTGTTTTTGTAACACCAATTAATGGGGTTAAAGAGGAGTGACAAATTGGGGTGAATTTTTGGAAATACTATATCTACAGTATATCTCAGAAACGTAAAATATTACAGACGTAAGAACTGGTATTTGGAATCTCACGTAAAAGTAAAGGACCATAGGTGATTCGTTCTTGCAAAATCTACTTAAGGGGAACTAAAAAGAGGGCGAAATTTTAAAATGAGAATTTCTACAGTATATCTCATAAACTTAACATGTTACAGAAGTGAAAAATGGTACTTTTTATCTCTATAAAAATTAAAGACACGTGTATTTTTTGTTTTCGGTAAAACCACTTGGGTGTGTGGGGGGTAAAAGTGACTGAAAATGGGGTTGAATTATTTTAATTAGGATGCTGATATCTCAAAAACTGAAGATATTACAGACCTGAAAATAGGTGTCTGGGATCTCCTTTAAAAATAAAGAAACACGTATTTCTTTTTGTTTTTGTAAAATCCAATTTATTTGGTTAAACAGGAGTGACAAATTGGGGTGAATTTTTGGAAAGACGATATCTACAGTATATCTCAGGAACGTAAAATATTACAGACGTAAAAACTGGTATTTGGAATCTCACGTAAAAGTAAAGAACCATAAGTGATTCGTTCTTAAAAAATCCACTTAAGGGGAACTAAAAAGGGGGTGAAATTTTAAAATGAGAATTTCTACAGTATATCTCAAAACTTAACATGTTACAGAAGAGAAGATGTTATCTCTATTAAAATTAAAGAAACGTGTATTTTTTGTTTTCGGTAAAATCACTTGGGTGGTGACTGAAAATGGGGTTGAATTATTTTAATTTGGATGATGATATCTCAAAAACTGAAGATGTTACAGACGTGAAATTTGGTATTTGTAATCCGCTTTAAAAGAAAAGAAACGTATTCATGGAAAATCCAATGAAGGGGGGGGGGGAGGTTAAAGAATTGAAACATTAATTGAATCAATTGTATGAGGATAATTGTATGTAATAAAAACTAAAGTTGCTACAGACGTGAACGTTGGCATTTGGATCTCCTTAAAAAACAAAACAAAAAAAAGCGTTTTTTTGGGGGGGGCATCTTGGGGGGCGGGAGTGAAAAAGAGTTGAATTCCTTTTATGAGGACACATATCTCAAAAATTAGAATTGCTAGAGTCGTGATAATTGGTATTTAGTAGATCCTTTACTATTAAAGAAACAATAATGTTTTGACGAAAAATTCAGTTTTGGGGTGGAGAATTGTGAAAAGAAGTGAAAAAAAGAATTATTTTTATGGGGTACTTACATCTAAAACCTGAAGGTAACAGGCGTGAAAATTGGTTTTTGGAATCTCCTTTAAACATAAAGAAACACGCCTTCTTTTTTGGGAGGGGGCGGGGAGTAAATCAACTTAACGGCGGTGGAGTGAAAAAGGAGTTGTGACCAATTGATTTTACTGATCATAATGTACTTATTAGGAGCCTCTGTGGCTCAGGCGGCAGCGCGCCGGCCTCTCACCGCTGGGTTCCGTGGTTCAAATTCCGGTCTCTCCATGTGATATTTGTGCTGGACTGAGCGGTGGCATGATATCCATTCATCCGGGTACTCCAGTTTTCCCTGTCATCATTCATTCCAGCAACAGTCTCCAATATCATTTCATTTCATTTGTCATTCATTAATCATTGCCCCAGAGGACTGCGACAGGCTTCGACAGCCGACACAATTCCTATCCTCGCCGCTACATGGGGGCTTCATTCATTCCATTCCTGACGCGGTCGAATGACTGGAAACAGGCTGTGGATTTTCAATGTACTTATTCTGATCATAAAACGAACATTAATAATCTTTCCTGGGTTCGTTTTCAAGAGCCATCTCTTCCCTTCGAGAACATTCCTAGATACAGTAGATTCTCCTGTCATATAAATAAAAAAGAACACATTTGATATGAACGATAGGAATGATATTGACGGTGCAATTGTTCACCTTTATAATAAGGTCAATAATGCACGGAAGTATATCATTCGTATCGCCAGAAATCCTGCGCACTTGCGTACGCGCGATAATGGCGCTGGTCACATAGCAATGACAATGGCAGCAGATGTACTGTAATTTACCGCCAAGTAGCGGTCTTGCATCTTGCTGTGGGGTCCTGAATAATAATAATAATAATAATAATAATAATAATAATAATAATAATAATAATAATAATAATAATAATAATAATAATAATATTGTTCTGGACCGACGTCAAAATGTGCGTACCGCGCTGGAAACGGGTCCTGCCGGGTAATGACTACGAATGCAGTCCGGCCGCGGGTTTAGTGCCGCCATGGCACCCAAGACGACACCACGCCCGATCCTCTCAAGGATTTGATCCATATCAAAAATGCTTATAGGAAAAGATGCCAAAGATTTAGGGACCCAACTGACCGGGTGGAATACTTGGACCTAGGCCGGGAAGTACTAAATCGATTGCTGGAAAGAAAGATTGAAAAATGGTACGAACATTGCCGTAATCTCTCAGAGAACGAGTCAGATTGCGAATTTTGGCAGAATCTCTCAGGAAACGACGAGTCAGATCGCGAATTTCGGCGGATTATATATAAAACGTTAAGCATTAATTATAAATTCAGTATAATACCGTAGCGAAGCACGGGTATCTTGCTAGTCTCTATATATAAAATAACATGTCCTGACCGACCGACTGGCTGACTGACTGACTGACTGACTGACTGACTGATTCATCATCGCCGAGCCAAAACTACTGGACGTCAAGAAATGATATTTTGAGGATACATTTATATTGCAATGTAGGTGCTCGCTAAAAGAGGATTTTTGGATTTTCTATCACTAACGGCGCATAAGTGGGGTGAATTTTAAAAATGATTGTATCTATATATCAATACTTTAAAAGTTTACAGATGTAAAAATTGGTATTTAGAATCTCCTTTAAAAATAAAGAAACACGTAATGATTTTTTCTGGAAATCATAATATGAGGGGAGAGAAAGGGTGCAAAAAGAGTTGAATGCCTCTAACGAGGCTACTTATTTTTCAGAAACTGAAGGTATTACAGACCTGAAAATTGGTATTTAGGATATCCTTTAAAAATAAAGAAACACGCATTTTTTTGTCTTTGGAAAATCTAAATAATGGGGGGTGAAAATGGGTGAACTTTAAAATGGGTGTATCTATATTAAAAAACTTTAAAAGTGTAGAGATGTAAAATTTGTATTTAGAATCCCCTTTAAAAATAAAGAAATACTTATTTATTGTTTTCGGTAAATCCCAATAGGAGGGCTGAAAAGAGGTTAAAAATGGGTTGAATGCCTTTAATGTGGATACTTATATCTCAAAAACTGAAGATGTTACAGATGTGAAATTTGGTATTTGTAATCTTCATTATAAGGAAAGAAACGTATTCTTGGAAAATCCAATGAAGGGGAGGGGTGAAAGAATTGAAACATTAATTGAATTAATCGTATGATGATACTTACATCTAATAAAAACTAAAGTTGCTACAGACGTGAACATTGGCATTTGGATCTCCTTTAAAAACAAAAAAAGATCGCGTTTTTTTGGGGGGGGGAAATCATCTTGGTGGGGCGGGAGTGAAAAATAGTTGAATTCCTTTTATGAGGACACATATCTCAAGAAATTGAAGATTCTAGAACTCTGATAATTGGTATTTAGTAGATCCTTTACTATTAAAGAAACAAGAATTTTTATTCCGAAAAATTCACTTTCGGTTTGGGGGATTTTGTGAAGAAGTGGAAAAGTGAATTATTTTTATGGGGTACAGTACTTACATCTCAAAACTGAAGGTAACAGACGTGAACATTGATATTTGGAATCTCCTTTAAACATAAAGAAACATGACTTCATGTTTTTGGGAGGGTGGTTGGGGGTAAATCAACTTAATGGCGGTGGGGTGAAGAAGGAGTTGTGACCAATTGATTTTACTGTTCATAATATACTTATTAGGAGCCTCTGTGGCTCAGGCGGCAGCGCGCCGGCCTCTCACCGCTGGGTTCCGTGGTACAAATCCCGGTCTCTCCATGTTAGATTTGTGCTTGACAAAGCTGAGGCGGGACAGGTTTTTCTCCGGGTACTCCGGTTTTCCCTGTCATCGTTCATTCCAGCAGCACTCTCCAATATCATTGCATTTCATTTGTCATTCATTAATCATTGCCCCAGAGGAGTGCGACAGGCATCGGCAGCCGACAAAATTCCTACCCTCGCCGCTAGATGGGGGCTTCATTCATTCCATTCCTGACGCGGTCGAATGACTGGAAAAAGGCTGTGGATTTTCAATGTACTTATTCTGATCTTAAACCGAACATTTTAATAACATTTTAAATCTTTTCTGTGTTCGTTTTCAAGAGCCATCTTTTCCCTTGGAGGACATTCTTGGATTACAGTAGGTTCTCCTGGCATATAAATAAAAATGTAAACACATTTGAAATAAACGATCGGAATGATATTGACTGTGCAGTTGTTCACCTCTATAATAAGGTTAATAATGCACGGAAGTATATCATTCGTATCGCCAGAAATCCCGCGCACTTGCATACGCGCGACAACGGTGCTGGTCACATTGTCAGCAATGACAATGGCACCAGATGTACTGTAATTTACCGCCAAGTAGCGGTCCTGCATCTTGCTGTGGAGTCCTGAACATCAATAATAATAATAATAATAATAATAATAATAATAATAATAATAATAATAATAATAATAATAATAATAATAATAATAATAATGTCGTTCTGGCCCGTCGTCAAAATGAGCGGACCGCGCTGGAAACGAGTCCGGGCCGGGTAATGACTACGAATACAGTCCGGCCGCGGGTTTAGTACCGCCAAGGCACCCAAGACGACACCTCGCCGGATCTCGTGAAGGATTTGATCCATATTAAAAATGCTTATAGGAAAAGATGGCAAAGTTTTAGGGAACCAATTGACCGGGTGGAATACTTGGACCTAGGCCGGGAAGTACGAAATCGATTGCTGGAAAGAAAGATTGAAAACTGGGAGGAACATTGCCGTAATCTCTCAGAGAACGCGTCAGATCTCGAATTTCGGCGGATTATATATGGAACGTGAAGCATTCAATTATAAATTTCAGTATAATACCGTACCGAAGCTCGGGTATCTTGCTAGTCTGTATACATAAAAGAATATGTCCTGACTGACTACTGGACATAAAGAAATGAAATTTTGAGGATTATCTTACATTGTGGGTGCTCACTAAGGGAGGATTTTTGGATATTCCGCCACTAAGGGGCTTAAAAGGGGGCGAATTTTTAAAATGAGTGTATCTATATCTCAAAAATATAACAGTTTAAAGGCGTGAGGATTGGTATTTGGAATGGAATCTTCTTTAAGAACAAGGAAACACGTATTTTTGTTTTCGGAAAATCCTCTTAAGGGAAGTGAAAAAAGATGAAAAAGTGGTTGAGTACATTTTATGAGGATACTTATATCTCAATAATTGAAGATGTTACAGTCTTGAAAATTGGTATTTGAAATCTTCTTCAAGGGGACCCGGTAGGGTGAAATTCGGCAAATAAGTGAATTTTTACTTTTTCATTCTATCAAAATCTAGAGAATTTCTTCTTTCATTGGAGCTATCATTCATGGTCATATCTTAATGATAAGTGCTTTGTATTGCGTTTCCAAGACAACACTGCATGGGCGCGGTAACTTTATCTGGCGGGTATCTCGTTGTTGACAACGACAATACACGTTTCCTTGGCTCCCTCCTCATATTCTCGCCCAGTGGTGATATATGTGTGTAGATATTTAATGCTGGTAAACGATATGATCACAAGCATAGTCTTCCTTATGCTGAAACGGAAGCAACAAGACCAGTGTTTAGAGATTTAGCAGAGCCACAACTTCTTGAAAAGTGCCTTCATGGACGAACCCAGAACCCCAACGAGAGTGTTAATAATTTCATTTGGACCCGAATTCCAAAGAGAGTTTTTGTAGAGGTCAATATCTTGCATTTTAGAGTGTACGATGCTGTGGCTACATATAATGAAGGTAACATCATAAAGTGTAAAATCTTAGAAAAATTGTGGATCTCTCCAGGGTATCATATGATAATAACTATGAGAAAATCGATTGTGAACGGAAAAGGAAGGCTGAAGGTGCAGAAAAGGGCTGTAAAAACTGTCAAGATAAACTAAGAGAGCTGTGAGAAGAAGACTAGAGGATGAGATGCAAGACAATCCAACTGATCCATCACATGGGGCAGGATTACATTGAAAAACTTTGAAGGCTTGTTTCTGCAAGTTCACTTTTTTCCCGAACAAAAGGAACATCTTCTCAAAACCTATTTAGTATACAATCTTGAAACTTTCAGATATTACATACAGTCATAATATACACACTTTAACGCAACGTTTTTAGAGAGAAACAAGGGGCTAAAAAGTGAGCGATTTTTTCAAAAATGTTGTACTGAATAAAAAAATTAAAAATGGACGAATATCTCTAATGAATAAACCCCTATGTTAAAACACGCAAGAAGGTATAAAGAAAGCATAAGAAAAAATGAAGTGTTTAGTATGAACCGTTTCTGAGAAAAATGTACCTAAAAACAGTAAATTTAACATTATAGATAGAGACCCTACCGAGTCCCCTATTCCGCCGCAAATGGGTTTAAAAGGGGGGCGAATTTTTAAAATGAGTGTATCTATATCTCAAAAACATAGGAGTTTAAAGGCGTAAAAATTGGTATTTGGAATCTTCTTTAAAAAAAAGGAAACACGTATTTTTTTGTTTTCGGAAAATCCTCTTAAGGGATGTGAAAAAAGGTGAAAAAGTGGTTGAGTACCTTTAATGAGGATACTTATATCTCAAAAATTGAAGATGTTACAGTCTTGAAAATTGGTATTTGAAATCTTTAAAAATAATGAAAAACGTATTTTTTGTTTTTGGAAGATCTTCTTAAGAGGGGTAAACAGGAGTCACAAATGGGGTGAATTTTAAAAATGAGTATATCTATATATCCTCACTGACTGACTGATTCATCATCGCCGAGCCAAAACTACTGGACATTATGAAATGACATTTTGAGGATACATTTATAGTACAACGTAGGTGCTCGCTAAGGGAGGATTTTTGGATATTCCGTCGCTAAGGGGGTGAAAAGAGGGGTGAAATTTTAAAATGAGTGCATCTATATCTCAAAACTTGAAAAGTTTACAGATATAAAAAATGGTATTTAGAATCTTCTTTAAAAATAAGGAAATATGAATATTTTGTTTTCGGAAAATCCAAATAGGAGGGGCGGAGAAGGGTGAAAATTGGGTGATTGCCTTTAATGAGGATACTTATATCTCAGAAAATGAAGATATTACAGGCCTGAAAAAAGGTATTCGGGACCTCCTTTAAAAATAAAGAAACACATATTTTTGTTTTGGAAAAATCCAGTTAAATTGGGGTGAAAAGGGGGGGGGGTGAACTTTTAAAATGAGTAAATACATATCTCAACATTTTAAAGTGTACAGACGTAAAGAGTGGTATTTAGAGTCTCCTTTAAAAATAAAGAAAAATGTATTTTCTTGTTTTCGGAAAATCCCAATAGGAGGGGTGAAAACGGTGAAAAGTTTGAATGCCTTAAATGAGGATACTTATATCTCAGAAATAGAAGATATTACGGACCTGAAAGTAGGTTTTTGGGGTCTTCTTTGAAAATAAAGAAACACGTATTTTCTTTGTTTTTGAAAAATCCAATTAATGTGGGTTAAACAGGAGTGATAAATTTAAGTGTTTTTTTAGAAAGGCTATATCTACAGTATATCTCAGAAACGTAAAATGTTACAGACGTAAAAATTGGTATTTGGAATCTCCAGTAAAGGTAAAGGAACATAGGTGATTTATTTTTGTCTCTATATATTAAGTGACACATAGTGACTGAGTGATTGACTGATTGACTGACTGACTGACTGACTGACTGGCTGACTGACTGAATGACTGATTCATCATCGCCTAGCCAAAACTACTGGACATCAAGAAATTAAATTTTGAGGTTACATTTATATTACAATGTAGGTGCTCGCTTAGGGAGGAGTTTGGGTATTCCGTCGTTAAGGGGGTGAAAAGGGGGGTGAATTTTTAAAATGAGTGTATCTATATCTCAAAACTTGAAAAGTTTACAGATGTAAAAATAGGTATTTAGAATCTGCTTTAAAAATGAAGAAAAACGTATTTTTTGTTTTCTGAAATACACAATAGGGGGGGGGGGGTGTAAAAGTGTGCAAAATGGGTTGAATCCCTCTAATGAGGCTACTTATTTTTCAGAAACTGAACGTATTACAGACTTGAAGATTGGTTTTTGGGATCTCCCTTAAAGACAATGAAACACGTAGTTTTTGTTTTTGGAAAATTCACATAATGGGGGGTGAAAAGGAAGCGAATTTTAAAATGAGTGTATCATCTATATCTCAAAACTTTAAAGGTGTATAGATGTAAAAATTTGTATTTAGAATCTCCTTTAAAAATAAAGAAACACGTACATTTTGTGGTCGGAAAATCCCAATAGGAGGGCTGAAAAGAGGTGAAAAAGGGGTTGAATGCCTTTAATGTGGATTATTATATCTCAGAAACTGAAGATATTACAGACGTGAAAATTGGTATTTGGGATCACATTTAAAAATAAAGGAACACATCATTTTTGTTTTTGGAATATCCTTATAGTGGGAGGGGGGTGAAAAGTGGGTGAATGTTTAAAATTAGTGTATGTATATCTCAAAACTTTACAGTAGAAGTTTACAGATCTAAAAACTGATACTTAGAATCTCCTTTAAAAATAAAGAAACACGTATTTTTTGTTGTCTGAAAATCCCAATAGGAGGGGTGAAAATGGTGAAAAATTGTTGAATGCCTTTAATGAGAATACTTATTCTCAGAAACTGAAGATAATACAGACATGAAAATTGGTATCTTGGATCTCCTTTAAAAATAAAGGAACGCGTATTTCTTTTGTTTTTGTAAAATCCAATTAATGGGGTTAAACAGGAGTGAGAAATTGGGGTGAATTTTTGGAAAGACTATATCTACACTATATCTCAGAAACGTAAAATATTACAGACGTAAAAACTGGTATTTCGAATCTTATGTAAAAGTAAAGAACCATAGGTGATTCGTTCTTACAAAATCCACTTAAGGGGAACTAAAAAGGGGGAGAAATTTTAGAATGAGAATTTCTACAGTATATCTCAAAAACTTAACATATAACAGAAGTGCAAAATGGTATTTTTTAAAATCTCTATTAAAGATAAAGAAACGAGAATTTTTTGTTTTCGGAAAAACCACTGAAGATGTTACAGACGTGAAATTTGGTATTTGTAATCTGCTTTAAAAGGAAAGAATCGTATTCTTGGAAAATCCAATGAAGGGTGAGGTGGAGGTGAAAGAATTGAAACATTACTTGAATTAATTGTATGAAGATACTTGCATCTAATAAAAACTAAAGTTGCTACAGGCGTGAACATTGGCATTGGATCTCCTTTGAAAACATAAAAGATCGCGTTTTGGGGAAGAAATCATCTTGGGGGGCGGGAGTGAAAAAGAGTTGAATTCCTTTTATGAGCACACATACCTCAAAAATTGAAGATGCTAGAGGCGTGATAATTGGTATTTAGTAGATCCATTACTATTCAAGAAACAATAATTTTTTGCCGAAAAATTCACTTTGGGGGTGGGGGATTGTGAAAAGAAGTGAAAAAAATGAATTATTTTTATGGGCTACTTACATCTCAAAACTGAAGGTAAGAGACGTGAACTTTGGAATTTGGAATCTCCTTTAAACATAAAGAAACACGCCTTCTTTTTCTGGGAAGGTGATGGGTAAATCAACTTAACGGCGGTGGGGTGAAAAAGGACTTGAGACCAATTGATTTTACTGTTCATAATGTACTTATCAGGAGCCTCTGTGGCTCAGGCGGCAGCGCGCCGGCCTCTCACCGCTGGGTCCCGTGGTTCAAATCCCGGTCTCTCCATGTGAAATTTGTGCTGGACAAAGCAGAGTTGGGACAGGTTTTTCTCCGGGTACTCCAGTTTTTCCTGTCATCATTCATTCCAGCAACACTCCCCAATATGAGTTCATTTCATTTGTCATTCATTAATCACTGCCCCAGAGGAGTGCGACAGGCTTCGGCAGCTGACACAATTCCTATCCTCGCCGCTAGATGGGGGCTTCATTCATTCCATTCCTGACGCGGTCGAATGACTGGAAACAGGCTGTGGATTTTCAATGTACTTATTCTGATCATAAACCGAACATTTTTAATCTTTCCTGGGTTCGTATTGAAGAGCCATCTTTTCCTTTGGAGAACGTTCCTAGATTACAGTAGATTCTCCTGGCATATAAATAAAAATTTAAACACATTTGAAATAAACGATAGGAATAATATTGACGGTGCATTGTTCACCTCTATAATAAGGTCAGTAATGCACGGAAGTATATAATTCGTATCGCCAGAAATCCCGCGCACTTGCATACGCGCGACAATGGTGCTAGTCACATAGTCAGCAATGACAATGGCTGCAGATGTACTGCAATTTACCGCCAAATAGCGGTCTAGCATCATGCTGTGGGGTCCTGAATAATAATAATAATAATAATAATAATAATAATAATAATAATAATAATAATAATAATAATAATAATAATAATAATAATTTTGTTCCGGACCGTCGTCAAACCGTGCGGACCGCGCTGGAAACGGTTCCTGGCCGGGTAATGACTACGAATACAGTCCGGCCGCGGGTTTAGTACCGCCAAGGCACCCAAGACGTCACCACGCCGGATCTCCTCAAGGGTTTGATACATACTTAAAATGCTTATAAGATATGATGGCAAAGATTTAGGGACCCAAGTCACCAGGTTGAATAATTGGACCTAGGCCGGGAAGTATGAAATCGATTGCAGGAAAGGAAGATTAAAAAATGGGAGGAACTTAGCCGTAATCTCTCAGAGAACGAGTTAGATCGCGAATTTTGGCGGTTCTCTCAGAAAACGAGTCAGATCGCGAATTTCGGCGGATTATATATAAAACGTTAAGCATTCAGTTGTAAATTTCAGTATAATACCGTAGCGACCTCCTCTGCGAACCATGTGACCTTGCCGCGGTGGGGAGGCTTGCGTGTCCCAATGATGCAGATAGCCGAGCCGCATGTGCAACCATATCGGATGGGTATCTGTTGAGAGACCAGACTAACGAATGGTTCATCGAAAGTGGGGTAGCAGCCTTTCGGTAGTTGCAAGGGCGGCAGTCTAGATGATTGACTGATACGGCCTTGTAATAATACTCAACATGGCTTAGCTGTGTTGATACTGCTACACGGCTGAAAGCAACGGGAAACTACAGCCGTAACTACCTCCCGAGGACATGCAGCTCCCTCTGTATGAATGATGTACTGATGATGGCTTCCTCCCGGGTAAAATATTCCGGAGGTAAACTAGTCCCCCATTCGGATCTCCGCGTGGGGACTACACGAGAGGGGGCGATCATCAGGAAGATGGATACTGACATTCTGCGAGTCGGAGCGTGGAATGTTAGAAGTTTGAATCGTTGTGGTAGGTTAGAGAATCTGAAAAGGGAGATGGATAGGCTAAAGTTAGATGTAGTTCTTATAAGTGAAGTACGTTGGCAGGAAGAACAAGATTTTTGGTCAGGTGACTACCGAATTATTAACACAAAATCAAACAGGGGAAATGCAGGAGCTGCTTTAATAATGAATAAGAAAATAGGGCAGCGGGTGAGCTACTACGACCAGCATAGTGAAAGAATTATTGTCGTCAAGATAGACACCAAACCAATGCCCACCACAGTCGTGCAGGTCTATATGCCTACTAGTTCAGCGGATGATGATGAAATCGAAAGAATATATGAGGAGATAGAAGATTTAATACAATATGTAAAAGGTGACGAGAATCTAATTGTGATGGGAGACTGGAGTGCAGTGGTAGGCCAAGGAAGAGAAGGTAGTACAGTAGGAGAATTTGGATTGGGACAAAGGAACGAAAGAGGAAGTCGGCTGGTTGAATTCTGCACTGATCATAATTTAGTCCTTGCCAATACTTGGTTCAAACACCACAAACGACGGCTGTATACGTGGACGAGACCTGGAGACACTGGAAGGTATCAAATAGACTTCATTATGTTTAGGCAGAGATTCAGAAACCAGGTGTTGGCCTGCAGAACCTTCCCAGGAGCAGACTTGGACTCTGACCACAACTTGTTGGTCATGAAATGCCATATGAAGTTGAAGAAATTGAAGAAAGGAAAGAATGCAAAAAGATGGGATCTAGACAAGTTGAAAGAAAAGAGTGTGAGGGATTGTTTCAAGGAACATGTTGCACAAGGACTAAATGAAAAGGCTGAAGGAAACACTTTAGAGGAAGAGTGGAGAGTCATGAGAAATGAAGTCAGCAGGGCTGCTGAAGAAATGTTAGGAAGGAAGAAAAGATCAACTAAGAATCAGTGGATAACTCAGGAGATACTAGACCTGATTGATGAACGACGAAAATACAAGAATGCTAGAAACAAAGAGGACAGAAAAGAATACAGACGATTAAAGAATCAAGTGGATAGAAAGTGCAAGGTAGCTAAGGAAGAATGGCTGAAGGAGAAGTGCAAGGATGTCGAAGGCTGTATGGTCCTGGGAAAGGTAGATGCTGCATACAGGAAAATCAAGGAAACCTTTGGAGAAAGGAAATCTAGGTGTATGAATATTAAGAGCTCAGATGGAAAGCCACTTCTAGGGAAAGAAGACAAAGCAGAAAGATGGCAGGAGCATATCCAACAGTTGTATCAAGGTGAAGATGTAGATAATTTGGTTCTAGAACATGAAGAGGCTGTTGATGCTGAAGAAATGGGAGACCCAGTTTTGAGGTCAGAGTTTGACAGAGCTGTGAGTGACCTAAATAGGAACAAGGCACCTGGAATTGATGTCATTCCCTCTGAATTACTGACTGCCTTAGGAGAAACCAGCATGGCAAGGTTATTTCATTTAGTGTGCAAGATGTATGAGACAGGAGAAGTCCCATCCGATTTTCGGCAGAATGTTGTTATACCTATTCCTAAGAAAGCCGGTGCTGACAGGTGTGAAAACTACCGCACCATTAGTTTAGTATCTCATGCCTGCAAAATTTTAACACTTATTATTTACAGAAGAATGAAAAAACAATTGAAGCTGAGTTGGGAGAAGATCAATTTGGCTTCAGAAGAAATGTAGGAACACGTGAAGCAATCCTGACTTTACGTCTGATCTTAGAGGATCGAATCAAGAAGGACAAGCCCACGTACATGGCATTCGTAGATCTAGAAAAGGCATTCGATAATGTTGATTGGACCAAGCTATTTATGATTCTGAAGATGATAGGGATCAGATACCGAGAACGAAGAATTATCTACAATCTGTATAAAAATCAGTCTGCAGTGATAAGAATCGAGGGCTTTGAAAAAGAAGCAGCAATCTAGAAAGGAGTGAAGCAAGGCTGCAGTTTGTCCCCTCTCCTTTTCAATGTTTACATAGAACAGGCAGTAAAGGAAGTCAAGGAGAAATTTGGAAAGGGAATCACAGTCCAAGGAGAGGAAATCAAAACCTTGAGATTTGCCGATGATATTGTTATTTTATCTGAGACTGCAGAAGATCCCGAGAAGTTGCTGAATGATATGGATGAAGTCTTGGGTAAGGAGTGCAAGATGAAAATAAATAAGTCCAAAACAAAAGTAATGGAGTGCAGTCGAACGAAGGCAGGTGATGTAGGAAATATTAAATTAGGAAATTAAGTCTTAAAGGAAGTAAATGAATATTGTTACTTGAGTAGTAAAATAACTAACGATGGCAGAAGTAAGGAGGACATAAAATGCAGATCAGCACAAGCAAGGAAGAGCTTTCTTAAGAAAAGAAATTTGCTCAGTTCAAACATTGATATCGGAATTAGAAAGATGTTTTTGAAGACTTTCGTGTGGAGCGTGGCATTGTATGGAAGTGAAACATGGACGATAACCAGCTCAGAAAGAAAGAGAATAGAAGCTTTTGAAATGTGGTGTTACAGAAGAATGCTGAAGGTGAGATGGATAGATCGAATCACGAATGAAGAGATACTGAATCGAATTGGTGAGAGGAGATCGATTTGGCTAAATTTGACGAGAAGAAGAGATAGAATGATAGGAAACATCTTAAGACACCCCGGACTTGTTCAGTTGGTTTTTGAAGGAAGTGTAGGTGGTAAGAACGGTAGGGGTAGGCCAAGCTATGAATATGACAAGCAGATTAGAGCAGATGTAGGATGCAATAGTTACGTAGAAATGAAAAGGTTAGCACATGATAGGGTGGCATGGAGGGCTGCATCAAACCAGTCTATGGGCTGATGACTCAAACAAAAACAACAACAACAACCGTAGCGAAGCACGGGTACCTTGCTAGTCTATATATATATATATATATATATATATATATATATATATATATATATATATATAATAACTTGTCCTGACTGACTGACTGACTGACTGACTGACTGACTGACTGACTGATTCATCATCGCCGAGCCAAAACTACTGGACATAATGAAATGAAATTTTGGGGATATATTCATATTAAGATGTAGGTGCTCGCCAAGAGAGGATTTTTGGATATTCCGTCAATAAGGGGGGTGAAATTTTAAAACGAGTGTATCTGTACCTCAAAACTTTAAAAGATTACAAATGTAAAAATTGGTATTTGGAATCTTCTTTAAAAATAAGGAAACACGTATTTTTTTGTTTTCAGATAATCCCAATAGGACGGGTGAAAAAGGGTGAAAAATGGGTTGAATGCCTTTAATCAGGATTCCGGTACTTATATCTCAGAAACTGAAGGTATTACAGACCTGAAAATTAGTATATGGGATCTCCTTTAAAAATAAAGAAACACGTATTTTTTGGTTTTTGGAAAATACAATTAATGGTGTTAAACAGGACTGACATATTGGGGTGAATTTTTTGAAAGACTATATCTACAGAATATCTGAGAAACGTAGAATGTTACAGACGTAAAAAGTGATATTTGGAATCTCCTGTAAATGTAAAGAAACATAGGCGATTTGTTTTTGGAAACTCCTCTTAAGGGGAACTAAAAAGTGGATGAAATTTAAAATTGAGAATTTATACAGTATATCTCAAAAACCTTAACATGTTACAGAAGTGAAAAATCGTATTTTTATCTCTATTAAAAATAAATAAACGATTATTTTTAGTTTTCGAAAATACCACTTGGGTGGAGGGGGGTAAAGTGACTGAAAATGGTGTTGAATTCTTTTAATTAGGCTACTGATATCTCAAAAATGAAGATGTTACAGACGTGAAATTTGATATTTGGAATCTACTTTAAAAGTAAAGAAACACGTATTCTCGGAAAATCCAATGAATGTGGGGGGGGGGGGGGGGAGTGAAGGAATTGAAAAATTAATTGACTTAATTGTAAGAGAATACTTACATCTAATAAAAACTAAAGTTGTTAGGGCCTACAGACGTGAAAATTGGTATTTTGATCTCCTTTAAAAACAAAGAAAAGCCCGTTTTGGGGGAAATCATCTTGGGGGCGGGAGTCAAAAGGTGTTGAATTCCTTTCATGAGGACACATAGATCAAAAACTGAAGAAGTTACAGGCGTGATAATTGGTACTTAGAAGATCCTTTACTATTAAAAAAACAAGTGTTTATTGCCGGAAAATTCACTTAGTGGGGAGGGGGGGATGGGTGAGGAGTGTGAAAGTGAAAAAAGTGAATTATTTTAATCTCAAAACTGAAGGTAATAGACGTAAACATTGGTGTTTGGAATCTCCTTTAAACATAAAGAAACACGCCTTCTTTTAGATTTTTTTTTGGGGGGGGGAGGGCGTTAAATAAACTTAACGGCGGTGGGATGTAAAATGAGGTGAGACTAATTGATTTTACTGTTCATAATGTATTTATAAGGGGCCTCCGTTGCTCAGGCGACAGCGCGCCGGCCTCTCACAGTTGGGTTCCGTGGTTCAAATCCCGGTCTCTCCATGTGACATTCGTGCTGGACAAAACGGAGGCAGGACAGGTTTTTCTCCCTGTCATCATTCATTCCAGCAACACTGTCCAATATCATTTCATTTCTTTTGTCATCCATTAATCATTGGCCCAGAGGAATGCGACAGGTGTCGGCTGCCGGCACAATTCCTATTATCGCCGCTAGATGGGGGCTTTATTCATTCCAATCCTGGCCCTGTCGAATGACTGGAAACAGGCTGTAGATTTTCGATGTACTTATTCTGATCATAAACCGATCATTTTTAATCTTTCCTGGGTTCGTTTTCAAGAGCCATCTTTTCCTTCGGAGAACGTTCTTAGATTACAGTAGATTCTCCTGGCACATAAAAAAATTAAACACATTTGAAATAAACGATTGGAATTATATAGATGGTGCAATTGTTCACCTCTATAATAAGGTCAATAATGCACGGAAGTATATCATTCGTATCGCCAGAAAACCCGCGCACTTGCATACGCGCGACCATGGTGTTGGTCGCATAGTCAGCAATGACAATGGCAGCAGATGTACTGTAATTTACCGCCAAGTACTGTCAAAATGTGCGGACCGCGCTGGAAACGGGTACTGGTCGGGTATTGAATACGAATACAGGCCGGCCGCGGGTTTAGTACCGCCAAAGCACCTACGACGACACCACGCCGGATCTGCTCAAGGATTTGATCCATATTAAAAATGCTTATAGGAAAAGATGGCGAAGATTTAATGACCCAACTGACCGGGTGGAATACTGGGACCTAGGCCGGGAAGTACGAAATCGATTGCTGGAAAGAAAGAAAGAAAAATGGGAGGAACTTTGCCGTAATCTCTCAGAGAAAGAGTAGATCGCGAGGATAGGAATTTTGTCGGCTGCCGAAGCCTCCTCTGGGGCAACGATTAATGAATGACAAATGAAATGAAGTAGGGGACTGCCTGGCCTAGGCGGTAAAGGCGTGCTCGGTTCGCCCGAAAGGACGTGGGTTCGAATCCCCGTCAGGAAGTCATGAAATTTGAGAAACGAGATTTCCGCTTCCGTAGGTGCCTACACCAAAAATGAGTACCAGGTTAATTCCTGGGGGCAAAGGCGGCCGGGCGTAGAGCTAACCACTCTACCCCATCACGTGCCGCGGTTAACAATGGTGGAAGCCTTTCCCTTCCACTCCTCCAAGGGCCTTAATGGTCTGTACGGAAGTGTTTTTGTCTTTGTCTTTAAATGAAATGAAATGATATTGGAGAGTGATGCAGGAATGAATGATGAGAGGGAAATCCTTTCCCGTCTCCGGGATTTGAACCACGGGACCCAGCGGTGAGAGTCCGGCGCGCTGCCGCCTGAGCCACAGAGGCTCATAATAAGTACATTATGAACAGTAAAATCAATTGGTCTCAACTCCTCTTTCACCCCACCGCCGTTAAGTTGATTTACCCCCCAGCCAAAAAAAGAAGGCGTGTTTCTTAATGTTTAAAGGAGATTCCAAATACCATTGTTCACGTCTGTTACCTTCAGTTTTGAGATGTAAGTACCCCACAAAAATAATTCACTTTTTTCACTTCTTTCACAATCCCCCACCCCCAAATTGAATTTTTCGGCAAAAATTATTGTTTCTTTAATAGTAAAGGATCTACTAAATACGAATTATCACGACTCTAGCATCTTCAATTCAACTCCTTTTCACTCCCGCCCCCTCCCCCCAAGATGATTCCCCCCTCAAACGCGTTTTTCTTTGTTTTTAGAGGAGATCCAAATGCCAATGTTCACGTCTGTAGCAAATTTAGTTTTTATTAGATGTAAGTATCCTTATACAATTAATTTAATTAATGTTTCAATTCTATCACCTCCCCCTCCTCCTCCCCCCACACTTCATTAGATTTTCCAAGAATTCGTTTCTTTTCTTTTAAAACAGATTTTAAATACCAAATTTTACGTCTGTAACATCTTCAGTTTTTGAGATATCAGCATCCAATTAAAAAAATTCAACCCGATTTTGAATAGAGATAAAAAATATCATGTTTTACTACTGAAACATGTTAAGTTTTTGAGATATACTGTAGAAATTCTCATTTTAAAATTTCACCCCGTTTTTAGTTCCCCTTCAGTGTTTTCTGCAAAAACTTTTACAGGAGATCCCAAGTACCAATTTTTACGTCTGTAATATTTTACGTTTCTGAGATATACTGTAGCTATGGCGTTTCTAAACATACACCCCAATTTGTCACTCCTGTTTAACCCCATTAAATGGATTTTCCAAAAACAAAAAAAAAATACGTGTTTATTTATTTTTTAAAGGAGATCCCAGAATCCAATTTTCAGGTCTGTAATATCTTCAGTTTCTGAGATATAAGTATCCTCATTAAAGGCATCAACAATTTCTCACCATTTTTCACCCCACCTATTGGGATTTTCAGACAACAAAAAATACGTGTTTCTTTATTTTTGAAGGAGATTCTAAATATCAACGTTTACATATGTAAACTTTTAAAGTTTTGAGATACAGACACACTCATTTTAAATATTCACCCCCATTTTCACCCTCCCCTCCCACTATTTGTGTTTTCCAAAAACAAAATTTATGTGTTCCTTTATTTTTAAAGGAGATCCCAAATACCAATCTTCACGTCTGTAATATCTTCAGTTTCTGAGACATAACTATCCACATTAAAGGCATTCAACCCCTTTTTCACCTCTTTTCAGCCCTCCTATTGGGATTTTCCGAAAACAAAAAATACGTATTTCTTTATTTTTAAAGGATATTCTAAATACAAATTTTTACATCTCTACACTTTTAAAGTTTTGAGATAGAGATACACTCATTGTAAAATTCACCCCTTTTGACCCCACATTATTTGGATTTTCCAAAAACAAAAAATACGTGTTTCTTTATTTTTGAAGGAGATCGTAAGTACTAAGTTTCAGGTCTGTAATACCTTCAGTTTCTGAAATATAAGTAGCCTCATTAGAGGCATTCAACCCATTTTGCACCCTTTTTCATCCCTCCTATTGGGATTTTCAGAAAACAAAAAATAGGTGTTTCTTTATTTTTAAAGGAGATTCTAAATACCAATTTTTACATCTGTAAACTTTTAAAGTTTTGAGATATAGATACACTCTTTTTAAAAATTCACCTCCTTTTCACCCCCTGAGCGACGGAATATCAAAAATCCTCCCTTAGCGAGCACCTACATTTTAATGAAATGTATCCTCCAAATTTCATTTCGTGATGTCCAGCAGTTTTGTCTCGGCGATGATGAATCAGTCAGTCAGTCAGTCAGTCAGTCAGTCAGTCAGTCAGTCAGTCAGTCAGTCAGTCAGTCAGGACAAGTTATTTTATATATATAGATAGATTGAGAACTAGTATCTAAACGAACCCTCATCTTACTTTAATATTAAAATTACACTGAATTGTAAATTTATCGTTGTTGTCACGATATATTGTTTTTGTGACAGTGAATTAGAATCATGTTATTTATAGGGAATTTTCCATGGATTCTGATTAAAGACACATAAGTAACACAATGGTTCTGAATAAAATTATTTGATTGTATATTTCTATGCTGCTGAAGTTCGGTATTTTTTTTCTGACAAAGTTACATTTAATATAAAGTTTATTGTGTAATTTGTATTTTTTTAATTTCTGAAAGAAAAAAACTTCGATTGCTAAAATACACTTTCAGTTATTTTCAATAATTATGACTATTTGGGATGATCTCATGTCATCATTTATAAAATTAATACAACAGTGAACGTGTGTATTACAGTGAAAATGAAAACCTACAACCTGTTTTACAGTCATTGACCGGGTCAGGGATGAAATGAATGAATCATATATATGCTATTAGTATGATGGGGTCGTCACTCCCAAAGTGATTTAGTAATGACTGATAGATGCTATGAAATGAGAATGGAGAGTGTTGCTGGAATGAAAGATGACAGGAAAAACCGGAGTACCCGGAGAAAAACCTGTACCGCCTCCGCTTTGTCCAGCACAAATCTCACATGGAGGGACCGTGATTTGAACCGCGGTATCCAGCGGTGAGAGGCCGACGCGCTGCCGTCTGAGCCACGGAGGGTCACTGTGTATTACAGTATTTTCTTAAATTATGATATTAATGCGAGTCCCAGTGCGCGCGCGTACCGGCTGGCCTGTGTTGGGTGCTAGGGATACTGTTACGGGTAGGAGGGGAGTCGGCTATGTTCGGCTGTCGTGACGTCAATCATGGTGGTAGATGGCGGTGAATCTTTTTAGGCCTCCCCTGTTACACCCACACCACAGTATATTTCTATGGAATACTATTGCCATTCAAAGAGTTTTTTCGACTGTATAAAAGGCGAGGAATTCTTGCAGTTGCCTACCATATAAGGAAGCCAATTCGATGCGCAGAACTTCGACTGGGATGAAAGGAAAGAGATCGAGGCAACAATATATGAACTATTAGTTTATTTCTAAACTCATTTAAAAATCGTCTGATAGTGCAGTGTTGATCTAGATGGCTGTGTACCTTTTCATATGCTGCTGAAACAAACTTTGGTGAAGAGTAACGACCGACAAATTAGTGAATTTGTGCGCTGAATTTCACGTAAATTATTTAAGTTACGTATTTGTATCACGCAATCGTTTAATTTAAACCATAATAACCGTAGGCCTACGCAGATGTCCAGTTTCTGTACGAAAACAGATAAATCCATTATCTTTCGTAGCTAGGCGGATAAGGATCTTGAAAGAGCATCTAATTATCTGAATATATTTTGAATGTCTGCGGATTTGAGTTGTAGTGTAGGAGGTAGTTGGACAGTACCGCAGCCAGTACCTAGTAGAAAAAAGGGACTCGTACGTATTCAAGAAGTATACTTTTTTTGACGAAGAACTTCCGAAGAACGGGTCTTCTAATGTTGGTGTTAGGCTAAAGATACATTCAAATCTGGAGAGCAAACTAACAGAGTATTCCCAGTCATTGAATCCGACAGAGATTTATATACCGTACAAAATGCAAAAATAGAAGCAGAAGATTGTGCTGCAATTGTTGCTGGTCATACAGAAATTATGGATGAAATAAATGTTAGTAAAGAAGAAATGGGGAGGATAGCTGTAGCTGGTGCTAAAAGTCAAATTAGAGTTGCTGAGTCACATTTCAATATGATGATAGATCAAGAGAACTGTATGAAGAAAACGATAGAAAAAAATGATCCTCAACCACATAACCTTCCTTATTACAATAGGTTTTCAGAATTGGAAGGTAAAATCGATAAAATATGGGTATGTGGTTTCTGTACGCATGAATTCAAGAAAAGGTACACATTGATGAGGCATCTTCTAACACACACAAATAAAAAGGATTATTTGTGTGAAATCTGTGGAAAAGTTTTTCGACAAATGAGTGCACTGTCTCAGCATAAAATTTCTCACACTGATCGTAGACCTTACTGTTGTAAATTCTGTAAAAAAAACTTCAAACGTGGTAGACATTTGATATCCCATGAGAAAACCCATTATGACATTAAACGTTATAGTTGTAAAATGTGTGGAAAGGGATTTCATGAAAAAGGAGACTTGAAACGCCATAGATTTACCCACACCAATGAAAGGCCATACCTGTGTGGATGTGGTAAAGGCTTCAAACAGAAGTCAAATTTAAAGCGTCATAAACTTAATGTACACTTGCACGGAAATAAGCGGTACATTTCTAATTTATGTAATTCAGAATGTCCACATAAAAATGATGAATGCAATCCCCATGATACGTATCAAAATAGTTCTTTTGTAAGTGTTGTTAATGATACCACTAAAACAAAGACAATTACTGACACTAGACAAACAGAACAAAGTCCAGATCTTGTTAATTTAATGATAATCCCTGATTGCAAATATATGTTATTGCCTGTGACAGCTGTTGATTTTCACTCTGTAAATATCATAACCGTGTTCCCAAATTCTAATAATAGACTTGAAGGATCACAAAATAAGGTTCCAATAGTAACCACAGTAATTCAGAAATCAACACCAGATGAGAATGAAACAATAACACCGGATTTCTTATACAGGAATGGTAGCATGTTGGATGGCGAGGAAGAATATGAAACTGAAGTAGATGTTCTGCTTGAAAAAGCTGTCAGCACGATCCAGAAAGATCCTATCGAGTCGTCTTCTTTCCAGGAGGATTCAGCAACTGCAGGACCGACTAAATTTTCCTCAAATGATAATGATATCAAGTTTGTGTGTACATCTCCAGACGGGACCTACGAAGTCAGAGTCAAAGGAAGCAGCAGATATGATGCAACACTCCGGACAGACTACTGAAGTTGTCAGCAATGAGAAAAATCTCCTGGAAAAAAGTAAAAGGTAAGAAATCATTAACAAACAACAGTCAGTTAAATCAGATTGTGGAATCTATGTGTTCTGCAGGTTTCCAAACAGCAGATGATCAAGAGATCATTCTGAATGGGGGAGAAGAACCTACAATGTTAAGGGAATTCGGGTTATCTGCATCTTCCCAAGCTGTTTTCTAATGAGCAGAGGAGATCTTACTATGAAGTATACTTATAATGTAATTTAGGGTTGTCACAATGTTAGATTTATTTGGTAAAACAGCAGTGGTCAAAGGGATTCATGAACTGAATCTATATATACAGCATGGTGATTTGTCAAATAAAATGAATTGTCTCCTGAAGAATATCTCACCATTCACTTTAACTTACAAATGAAGTTGTGGGAGGTCCGCTGTCTGTAATTTAGATTATTTCACCACATTTTAATATATTTCTCTGTTTTAGGTCAAGTCAAGATCTTATCAGTAGTTTTTAGGTTTTGTGTCTGTTTGTCTGTTTGTCTGTTTGTTTGTTTGACCATAACGGGTTAACGGCTGAATAGATCTCGACCAGACTTCATATTTAGAGTCGACTCATCCAGGAGAAAGTTTGGATATGCATATGATTTAAAAACCTCAGAAAAGAATAGGGGTTTATAGGAAGTCCAGAAGAGTTTTTTCAATTATCTCTTACATTATTCATTATATAGTCGCTGCACCGGCAAAACCTCGTATTCCACAATGCTCTTCCTATCCATTATTCTCCTTAAGACTGGTCACGCCTTCCAGCTACATATGGATACGCAGTCCATCAGAACAATGTTCATTGTGTTCTTTTTCATATGCTGACGGGTAAATGAAAAGGAACCTTAAATTCGTTATAGGCTACTGTAGGAGTGCGTAAGTATGTCATGCAAACATACATTCCTAGAGAATGGTCCAGTAAGGTTCATTTTCCTGTACACATTGGCATATGAAAATGAACACAACAAAAATTGTTCTGATGGACTGCATATCCATATGTGACTGGGAGGCATGATCAGTCTTTAAGAGAATAATGAATAGGAAGAACATTGTCAGATATGAGGTTTTGCCAGTGCAGCGACGATATGTAAAATCTGTACGCTATATGTGAAACATCCCTTCATTTTATATAATTTTTTTCAGTACATAATTTCGCTTACCCTTCAAATGACGGAGAAAATTACTATTTTCTTCCGGTTTCATGCTCTGCAACTAGTGATGGATGCCCTTGCAGATTGACAGCGAATCTACTGGTTGTCATGGCAACGTCTCAGTCTACTTGCCAGCAGGGGGTGTAACATAATGCCATTTTCATCACCATTCGAGTAAACTCTTGGCATCAAGCTACCATTCTGTGGGATGTTTGAGGAATACTGTTGAAGGTTACAGTCATATTCAAATAGTGCTAAGCATGGTTGTTATGATTTGAACAGTACTGCAGAGTGTAGCCCATTATTTCACACTGTAAGATGTTTTCTGGCATTTGCTATAATACCACCACCTGTCATCATCTAATTAGCTTTACGTCATACCAACACAGATAGGTCTTATGGCAATGATGGAATAGGATAGGGCCAAGTCTAGGAAGGAAGCAACCGTGGACTAAATTAAGGTACAGACATAGAATATGACTGGTGTGAAAATAGGAAACCACAGGAAACCATCTTCAAAGCTGCGCCCACTATTTTCTAAATGCCAATTGACAGTACCTACGTGAGGGACATTTGTTTTTTTTCTAATTTTTTTTCAATACATCCATCCATCCATCCATCCATCCATCCATCCATCCATCCATCCATCCATCCATCCATCCATCCATCCATCCATCCATCCATACATATTTGTCCTATCTGGGTGTCCTCAAAAATTATTCTAACTATTTTCAACTTTCCAGTTCTTCTTCTTCTACTGCATTTCCCATACCTATCAGGTCACGGGTGCGAATAGTGTATCACAAGTGTATTGGACTCTGTTTTACATAACGGAAATAAATTTTGCTCCAAGCAAAAGGAACTTTACTGCATCATGGAATTCACCTTCACTTTTTTTTTTTTTTTTTGTTTTGTTCGTATTATCTCATCAACAGCTCTACAATGACTAGCAGTAGGAAAGTAGGCCTGCCATTGTCATAAGAAATCACAACTTGAATGTGATGGCAGGGGTGTGTGACATTATAATGAAAACTTCCCAACTGAACTGTGACTGGCAGTAGGCAAGGCAACCTGCCATTAGAATTAACACTCCCCAAAGCCACTGTGACTGGCAGTAGACAAAGGGACATGCAATTTCCAAAACTCCCCAATTCGACTGTGACTGGCAGTAGGAAGGAGAATCTGACATTATGATGAGAACTCATGAACATGATACTAACATAGTAGGAAATAGTGCCTCCGTTATAAAGAAAACTAAACAATTTGACGTTGACTGGCAGTAGGCAAGGGGTCCTGCCATTTTATTGAAAATTCTCCAACTCAACTCTGACTGGCAGTAGGAAACGGGGCCTTCTATTGTAAGGAAAGTCCCAAACTCCAATGTGACAGGCAGTGGGCAAGAGGGCTTGCATTTATAATGAAAAGTCCCCAAATCGATTTTGACTGGCAGTAGGCAAGGGGGCCTACCTTTATAATCAATGGTGTGCCATTATGATGGGAAATCCTCAGATCAATATTGGTTGGGAGTCAGCAAGGGCCTGCCAATATTATGAAAACACCCCAACTCGATTTCGACTGCCAGAAGGCAAGGGCACCTGCTATTTTAATGAAATCTCGCCAGTTCGAGTGTGACTGGCATTACCAAGGAAACTTCCCAAATTGATTGTGACTGGCAGCAGGAAAAATGATCTGCCATTTTCAAAGTTGTTTGTGAATGGCAGTAGGCAAGGGGACCTGCCATTATAATGAAAACTCACCAACTTGATTATGACTGGCAATAGGCAAGGAGATCTGCTATTACAATGAAAATTCTCCAAGTCCATTGTAACTGGCAGTACAAAATGAGGGCCTCTCATTATAATGAAATCTCCTCAACCCTACCATGACTGGCAGTAGGCAAGGAGTCCTTCCATTATATTGGAAAAACTGAAGCTTGATAGTGACTGGCAGTAGTAAAGGGGCCTGCCATTGTAATGGAGTCTCTCCACATCTACTGTGACTAGCAGTAGGAAAGTGGGTCTGCCATTGTAGTGAAAAATCCCAACTCCACTGTGACTGGCAAGCATGCCTGCCATATCATGAAAATGCCCTAAGTCTGTTGTGACTGGGAAGCAAGATGACCTTACATTATAATGAAAACTGCCCAATTTTGTTGTGACTGGCAGTATGAAGCGGGGACCTGCCATTGAAATGAGTACTCCCCATTGCAGACCTTATGTGAGAAACAACACCCCTGTGGTGTTCCTCGCATAATGCTAAGAGCCATGTAATTTAGTACAAGCTTACTCATGATATTTAGCGTATTTCACCTCTAAAAATATATAAAATGTAGCATTCCATAGCGAAGCATGGGTACATTAGCTAGCCTTATAAATAAAACTGTAGGGGGTCTACTGTCGGTATTTTAATTTTTTATTTTATTTTATTTATTTTTGATATATTTATCCATTTTTTTTACATTTGGCTTTACAGCGCACCGACACAGATAGGTCTCATGTCGACGATAGGACAGGAAAGAGCTAGGAGTAGGAAGAAAGAGGCCATGGCCTTAATTAATGTACAGCCCCAGAATGTGCCTGGTGTGAAAATGGCAAACCACAGAAAACCATCTTCAGGGCTGCCGACAGTGGGGTTCGAATCCACCATCTCCCGGATGGAAGCTCATAGCTGTGCGCCCCTAACCGCACAGCCAACTCGCCCGGTTTTATCTATTTTAGGTCAACTGAAAACTGTATCAATGGTGCTTAGATTTCATGTTGTTTGTTTTATTTAGAGTCCACTCATTCAGAAGCAGGTTTTGATATGCATATGATTTAAAAGTCACTGAACAGACTGGGTGTTTATAGGAAGACCAGAAGAGTTTTCAAATTTTCTCATAGACTATTGATTTTCTGTAAAATCTATAGAGTATAATGTGAAATGTCCCTTCATTTTAAATCAGTTTTGTAATTGCTTACTCTACAAATGATGGTGAAACTGTCTATTTTCTATGGGTTTCATGCTCTGCAGCAAGTGACGGACGTCCTTGCAGATCGACAGTGAATCTACCAGTTGCCATGGCAATGTCTCAGTCTACTTGCCAGCAGGGGAGCATTATAATGCCATTTTCATCATAATTCCTGTAAACTCAAGATTGTTCATTGGGTAGAAGGTGAGAGAGATGTCAAGGTGTCATTCTGCGGGATTTTTGAGGAATACCGTTGGAGATTACAATTACCTTCGGATAGTGCTAAGCCTGCTATTAATATTTGAACAGTACAGCAGAGTGTAGCCCATGATTTCACACTGTAAGGTGTTTTCTGCCATTTGCTATCATTTTTTGTATATTTCTCTTATACACTGACTGACAGTGACAATGCAACACCAAGGAGGAGTGGTTCGAAAGGGATGAAAGTTGGGGAAAAAACAGAGACGGCACGGATGAATAATTGATGTTTATTTCAAACCGATATGCAGGTTACACAATGCGCACGGCATCGACTCAGTAGGATGTAGGACCACCGCGAGCGGCGATGCACGCAGAAACACGTCGAGGTACAGAGTCAATAAGAGTGCGGATGGTGTCCTGAGGGATGGTTCTCCATTCTCTGTCAACCATTTGCCACAGTTGGTCGTCCATACGAGGCTGGGGCAGAGTTTGCAAACGGCGTCCAATGAGATAGCACACGTGTTCGATTGGTGAGAGATCCGGAGAGTACGCTGGCCACGGAAGCATCTGTACACCTCGTAGAGCCTGTTGGGAGATGCGAGCAGTGTGTGGGCGGGCATTATCCTGCTGAAACAGAGCATTGGGCAGCCCCTGAAGGTACGGGAGTGCCACCGGCCGCAGCACATGCTGCACGTAGCGGTGGGCATTTAACGTGCCTTGAATACGCACTAGAGGTGACATGGAATAATACGCAATAGCGCCCCAAACCATGATGCTGCGTTGTCTAGCGGTAGGGCGCTCCACAGTTACTGCCGGATTTGACCTTTCTCCACGCCGACGCCACACTCGTCTGCGGTGACTATCACTGACAGAACAGAAGCGTGACTCATCGGAGAACACGGCGTTCCGCCATTCCCTCATCCAAGTCGCTCTAGCCCGGCACCATGCCAGGCGTGCACGTCTATGCTGTGGAGTCAATGGTAGTCTTCTGAGCGGACGCCGGGAGTGCAGGCCTCCTTCGACCAATCGACGGGAAATTGTTCTGGTCGATATTGGAACAGCCAGGGTGTCTTGCACATGCTGAAGAATGGCGGTTGACGTGGCGTGCGGGGCTGCCATCGCTTGGCGGCGAATGCGCCGATCCTCGCGTGCTGACGTCACTCAGGCTGCGCCTGGACCCCTCGCACGTGCCACATGTCCCTGCGCCAATCATCTTCGCCACAGACGCTGCACCGTGGACACATCCCTATGGGTATCGGCTGCGATTTGACGAAGCGACCAACCTGCCCTTCTCAGCCCGATCACCATACCCTTCGTAAAGTCGTCTGTCTGCTGGAAATGCCTCCGTTGACGGCGGCCTGGCATTCTTAGCTATACACGTGTCCTGTGGCACACGACAACACGTTCTACAATGACTGTCGGCTGAGAAATCACGGTACAAAGTGGGCCATTTGCCAACGCCGTGTCCCATTTATCGTTCGCTACGTGCGCAGCACAGCGGCGCATTTCACATCATGAGCATACCTCAGTGACGTCAGTCTACCCTGCAATTGGCATAAAGTTCTGACCACTCCTTCTTGGTGTTGCATTTGCTCTGTCAGTCAGTGTACTTCCGTTCTCTGTTTAAATTTTTTGCCTTTCCATTGCCTCTTTGAACTTAAGTAATAACACCACAAGTCATCCTCTTATTTGAATACTTAACAATCCCTGTGCCTAAATTTCTCTTCTGTTACCACTTTCAAAACTCCACAACTCATATGATCAGTATTTAGTGAGGGATATTTCCAATACATCCACATGGTATTTACATATTTGCTCTATCCAGCTATCCTCAGATATGATCCTATTTTCAATTATTTTAAACTTTCTTAACAGTTTTAATTTCTCTGTATGTATGGGAGTGATAATCTAGAAATTTGGACTTTCCTTTCTTTGAGAGATATCATGCGCTATTTCATTCATGCATTTTTTACTTCGCAATCTATGATTTCGCCAATTAAGTCGCATAATGTACTGTTAACGGAACTTATTTAGAATCATTAGATAAGTTGTGACACTTTTAATAGTTGATACCTTTTCCTATGGCCGTTAAAAAATGAGTTGCTGTTGGAAAATCATTGTTCGAAGCTTAAAAGCACCAGTCCATGCCTAGGGCGCCTGAAAATGTTTCTGAATGTGAGGCAGGTTTGAATGCGGAGGGAGATTTGGGAAGATATTATGAGTACGATGCTGATAGTAGGCCAGGTTCATCTCGCAGAGAGAATGTCACTGTAAATCTATGGCGTCTGAGGGTGCTTTTAATAATGTTACTTTACATCCCTAGGTTACCGAAGACACCAAGGAGTCGGATATTTTGTGCAGCAAGATTTAATTTATGTACAGGCAGATCTACCGGCACGGGTTTCGCAGCTTTCCAGCTTTCCACGAGCAATACCTCTTCACATACCATCGAAATGACGCAGGATCAAACCCACTATGTTGGTGATAGCTAGCCAATGGTCTACTATCTAACACATCTAGCACAGCAAGATGCGGGATACCATTCTCTGATCCGAATTACTAAGAAGAGCACTGCTCGATATTCAGTGTGTGATACTGATCATGAGCCAAAGTTCTGCTTTCAGAAGATTAGATGGCACCATTTAATTGAAACATTGTTAGATGGATCCAATAAAACTGGTATAAAGGCCATTTCATTTTGATGAGAAAACCAGACCACTGAGGAATATTTTCAGATGTTAGCAGAATTACAAATTAGCTATTCATCATCCAATGAAATACAGATTGCTTAGCAGAAATAAGAAAGATGGCCACCTCAGTAACACATATCAGAGACCACGAATGAAGATCACAAATGCTTAAATGGAGAGAGTGCAAGACTTGCAATTAAAAAAAAGTTAAGCTCAACCTCAAATCAAATGAGATATTTTACTGTTCCATGAAGTGAAAGAAAGCGGAGTGCATTAGCACATAACCCTCTCATTGATCATCTTCAGCACCTCAAAGTAGATTTCAAATGAAAGCACAAATCAGAAGGAATTTCCTGTTCCTATGGCAAAATTAATTGAATCCCATGGTTTATTCACAAGGATCTGAAATTTACCTACCAAAAGGGACACATGTCAACTTTTATATTCACTTCAGTCTGTGAAAACCTACAATTGTACATTACAAATCACTGGCTGCCCACATGTGAATGAGCTGAAGATGAATAGAAGCCATTCTGGATCGACAAGATCCGCATTAAGGCTGCTATAACCAGCCAACAATGTACAAGGCAGTAAAACTGGAAAACTGCTGGGTACATTTCAAACAAATTATGTATTTTTAATCTACTCATTGAGGATTGTTTTATTGGGTGCATATGACTTCAAATACTGAGTTCGAATATCTTTGTTAACATTGAGTCTGTATCTGTTAGCTTGACCATGATGGCCACCAATGGTCCGTATTGACTTAATAACTAACTATAACATTGGGTCTATCAAAATAATATATAACAAACGTTTGAGAATATGTTAATTGTGCCATATACGTATTTATTTTCTGATGCTTAATAACGGATGTGCTTACCAAAAACTTGGTGCATGTCACTTAGAGGTGGGTTAACGGGTAGTACTAAAGAGACATTTTACTCTTTTCGATATGGCAGATAAAAAGGGAGGTATCATCAATGATGGGTTTCATGAGTCTTCAGTCACAGCGCCACGCCGATGGTCAGACAACTGTAACTGAGAAGCAGTGAGAATTTCGCACAACCTTGCTACAGGAACTGGATCGTACTATAAACATGGAAATTGTCCTCATTCTGTCTAGATTTTGTTCAGCTTTACCATAATGCATGTTAATACCACGTGGTTCTGGAGAGAAACATATACATATTTTTTTTACAAGTTGCTTTACTGACACAAATACGTCTTATGGTCACGATGGGACAGGAAAGGTTTAGGAGTGGGAAGGAAGCAGCCCTGGCCTTAATTAAGGTACAGCCCGAGCATTTGCCTGGTGTGAAAATGGGAAACCATGTGAAACCAACTTCAGGACTGCCGACTGTGGGGTTGGAGAGAAATAACACTTTAACCTGTCATATTAAATGTGTGAATAGCAGCGATGTCACTTTGCATAAATTCCTGAAGGAAACATGTCCTCCATTGCAAATTCCTGTGTGAAGAATGGGTACAAATGCTAGTTCATATTCATTTCAGGCTTCTCAGTCAGTGATAACTTGATGTACCAAGGGTGGTTGTTAGCAATTAATATTTTTGTATTACTGAGGGGAGACAGTAGTTAAATGCTTACAGTTAATTTTCATAGCAAGCACAGAAATGACAGACATCAGAAGTCCTACACGTGAAATTCCTTGTGGGTTAAGCATTGTTGAAATGTGTTCTGCAATGGTTTACTCAAAACTTGCTGATGAAGTTTGTCCTTTCTGATGCACTCCATATGCATACAATGGGTGGTGTGAATAAAAATGAGCACGCACACTTTAATCGCAAATTTAAAGCAGGCACTCACAATGAGGTGAAAAAAACGTGTGTCGGAAGCAGTCACTCACAGCAGACCTGTGACCTTGAGCACACACTCCAGTCGCTCGAGTAGCAGAGTGGGCGCTCCAGATTTCTGGTGAATAAAGATAAAGCAAGCACTCTTTCCGGTAAGCACCTGCTCATGTTTCCTTGAGCTAACTCAGTAGGTGACTCCAAATTATAGTGTCAAGTTCATTAGCATGGCAGAGGTAATGCTGGTGGTTAATCGGAAAAGAAAATTATATAAACTTCCTTCACAGAGAATCATCTCAACTTTATTACAGAGTGTTATAAAGGTGCAGCAAGGAGCATGCTGAAGAACCTCCGTGGCTCAGACGGCAGAGCGCCGGCGTTTCACCTTTGGGTTCCGTGGTTCAAATCTCAGCCACTCCATGTGGGATTTGTGCTGGACAAAGCGGAGGCGGGACAGGTTTTTCTCCGGGTACTCAGTTTTTCCTGTCATATTTCATTCCAGCAACGCTCTCCAATATCATTATATTTCATTTGTCAGTCATTAATCATTGCCCCAGAGTAGTGCGACAGGCTTTGGCAGCCGGCACGATTCTTATCCTCACCGCTTCATTCATTCCATTCCTGACCCGGTCAGATGACTGGAAACAGGCTGTGGATTTTCAAGGAGCATGCTGAATGTTTTTTTCTTTCTTTTTTTTTTTCTAGGGGCTTTACGTCGCACCGACACAGATAGGTCTTATGGCGACGATGGGATGGGAAAGGCCAAGGAGTTGGAAGGAAGCGGCCGTGGCCTTAAGTAAGGTACAGCCCCAGCACTTGCCTGGTGTGAAAATGGGAAACCACGGAAAACCATTTTCAGGGCTGCCGATAGTGGGATTCGAACCTACTATCTCCCGGATGCAAGCTCACAGCCGCGCGCCTCTACGCGCACGGCCAACTCGCCCGGTGCTGAATGGTTAGCAGAGCATGTTATGTTGGTGACCCTGGGTTTCAGAGTGGAGTTGGTGAAGACATCTCGGACAACTGCGTCAAAAATATTTTCTCAGGTTTTGACATTAACAGAAATGAAAGCAGATTATTAGATAAAATTCCAACAAATGTTGCTTGGATGCAGGAAGCACGGAGTAAGTGGCAAGAACGTTTGAGCTTCCCTTATACTGTCGCAACTGTAGACTGTACTCATGTACAGATTCAGAAGCTACATGTTCATGGAAATGACTACATTTACAGAAAAGGCGTCCCTAGCATTAACGTACTGGCCACTTGCAATGGAAAGGGAGAATTCAACGAGTGTAGATGTATCACGACCTGACTCTGTCTATGACTCCCGAATTTGGAGAAACTCTGATGTTTGCAGAGTTATGACGCCTCTGTAGGAAGTCGAAGGGATGACAACTTCTGAAGATCTTGCAACTTGCTTACGTCACGCCAACACATATAGGTCTTATGGTGACAATGGAATGGGAATGGCGTAGGAGTAGGAAGGGAGCGGCCGTGGCCTTAATTAAGGTACAACCACAGCATTTGCCTAGTGTGAAAATGGGAAACCAAGGAAAACCATCTTCAAGGCTGTTGACAGTGGGGGATCGAACCCACTATCTCCCGGATGCAAACTCAAAGCTGCGTGCCCTTAACCACATGGCCAACTCATCCGGTCCTGCAGATCTGGCTCCTTAAAAATTTTATTCAATTGTCAATATATTTTTTCAACATAATTGATGTTTGTTATTTATGTTATAGGCCTATCATTTTCCTCAATGTATTAATGTCGTAATATTCAGGCTATGATCTCCTACCTTTCAGACGGCCGATGGTAGGGTTATTCTCCCGCTGCATCAGATTCATTAGCCGCTTCTCCCATTATTTTAACGATATGCATTTGTTTCCCGTACGCTTTAATTCTACTTTATATTTCAGTCTTGTTTTCATGTTTTGTAATTTTTTACCAACAGTTGGATGGAAAATCTTCTCCTTCTACCGATTTTCCCACCTCTGTGGAGTCCTGGGTCGAATTGTGTTGCACATGTGGATTTGGCCCTGTTTTACGGCCGGAAGCTCTTCCTGACGTCAACCCTAGATGGAGGGATGTAATCACTATTGCGTGTTTTTGTGATGGTTGGTAGTGTAGTGTGTTGTGCGAATATGAAGAGGAAAGTGTTGGTACAAACACAAACACCCAGTCTCCGAGCCAGAAGAATTAATCAGAGGCGATTAAAATCCCCGACCCAGCCGGGATCCTCTGAACCGTAGGCCTCAATGCTGACCATTCAGCCAATCCAACAGTTGTTGGACGGAAATGTTTAAGTTAAATTTAGCGAGTAGTTCACAGTGAACTGCATTTATTGCACTTATTTTCTTGTGCTTCTTATCTGGTAACTGTGACTCTGAAAACATAATTGTATATTCCTTTAAAATGGAGATGAAAGCGGACTGGAATTCCACACTGTCGTCGCCTGCCATGTTAAGTATTGAACTACCTGGAAGTCATCTAAGTGTTATCACAGTCTAAGGTGTTATATACATGGCACGTGCACGACCTTGATCAGTGACACTGAGAGGCTGCTCCAGACACTCGAGTGTACGCTGTGCTTCCGCTCTATATTTTTATTCACCGCAAATGCGGTGGGGAAGCTCATCGGCAGGAAGACAGTCAGGCACTCAGCGAGCACACGCTCACTCGCTTAGACTCATTTTTATTCACACCACCCAATTACTGAGATGGGTTATGCTAATCAGTTTAAAAATATTAGAAATGTTTGAGATTTTGAAGTTTACATTCTGATCAAAACTGGAATTATCCTTATTGTATAGGTGCATGATACAATGCACTTATTTTATATGACTTGTCAAGAGCTCTTTTACTTAATTATGTATCATTTAATCTCATGTTTGTAATTTTGTGTAACAATTCTAATTTGAATTGTACTGTTTGTTATTTTTGTGTATATTTCTAAAATTATTATATTATTGTCTTTAAACAGAAATATTGACTTTTGTACATGGTCCTGTTTTTGCCAGTTGGCTCTGGAGGAATATAAGAGCTCTTGCTATAAATATAAAATGCAAATTTTGTTCAAAGGAATATCTTCTTAACATAAATAAAAAGATTTTTGAAATTTTATACAAATTATATTTCTTGGGAGACTGTAGAATGGTAGTCTATAAAGCATGTGAATAAGAGATAGGAAATTAGTTCTAACAGAAGAACAGAATCAGATTGTCTGAAGCATGGCTATAAGAGTTTGTCTGATGGTAAAAACTTGTCATCTTTCTTCCCAGGTTAACCAATTAAATTCTAACAAGTGGCAACCCTACTTTACATGCTCAGAATGCTCTTCTCTGTGTATGATTATGAGTCATGTTTTATTGACAGGAGCTAACAATCAATGGTAAGGTAGGCTACATAAAGAAATAATCATAAGCCACCTCTGATTATGAACTGATCTTTGTGAGACTGACTTATTTCTATGTGTAGTTTGCATTCAGTCTCAAAGCACTTATGTGAATGTAAATGTTCTTCAGTGTTGCATGGTGAAGCTTTAATTGAAACCTATATCACCTAAATCATCATCATCATCATCTGCAGTTTCCAGCTGTTGGCCAGGTCTGCTTCTATCACCTAAATAATGTTCATTATTCATACTCAAAGTAGAATAGACTTTTGTATATGTATGATATTTTTCTCTGCAAGGATAAAGAGCATGGTAAAATAGATCTTTGTTATTATTATTAACTTTATTGACCACATTGGACCACTTGAGTCTTCCATGTACACTTTTTCTTTGAAGGTTGTACTGTTTGATTCTTCTTATCTGCCCAGTACTTCTTCATTCGTTCTGATCGCAGTGTTCGTAATTTGTCTGAAAATTCTACAGGCCTTCTGTGCATCATTTCAGTTGAAAATTTGTGATTCTTAAGAAGGGTGGTAATTTTATTCTTGTTCTCTGCATCTCTAATTTCAAGTCCAACTGTTTGGAGATCCTCTTGAATTTCTTTGATCCAATGCCCTCCTGTTTTCTTTCCCAGATTTCTCATCACTAGTTGTCATAAAATCCTGTTTTCTGGTAATCGTAAGATGTGAAAGAAATAAGAGATTCTTTTCTTCTTCATCGTGCTGGTAACTGGGTCAATCTGTCGATAGACAGTTTCACTGGGGAGGATTCTCCAGACTCCTTCAACCTGGTACTTTTTATTTATGCAAGTTCTAATAATTCTTCTTTCAGTTTTGAGGAGCTGATCAGTTCTTCTTTCATTTTTAATTTGGAACAAGGTTTTGCAAGGATAAGTGGCTTCAGGCAAAGTTACAGTTTTGTAGTGTTGGATCTTAGTGTCTATTGACAAGCATTTTTTGTTATAAGTTGACCAGGTTAGAAATTGTGCTTTTTTGATTTTATTGGTTCTATTTATCCATGTTGCTTTTTCACTTAAGTTGTGCATAATGATTTCTCCAAGGTATTTAAATTGTAGGACTATGTTAATATTTTGATGACTTATGATGACTTCATTTATGTCAAGGGGTTTCATTGGCATGATCTCAGTTTTCTCAAAGGATGTTTGTAAACCTATTTTTAATGCAATTTTCTGGAGACTGGTGATCTGGACACAGACTTTTCCATTTCAAGGGCTAAAAGAGCTAAATCATCTGCAAACCCTAGGTATTTATCCTTATTGACTGTTTTGCTCCAATTTTGATTTTTATTGGGTTTTCTTTTTGCCAAATTTTCATGATGTAATCTAGAGCCACATTGAAGAACAATGGGGATAATCCGTCACTTTGTCTGAGGCCTGTATTTATTGTAAAAGCATTTGACATTTTTCTCCTGAACTTTACCTTTGAAAATGTGTTGGTTAAAGTTAGTTCAATAATTTTTGTTAATTTAGGATGAAGGCCATATGATCTGAGGATTTTTAAAAGAGTAGGTCTGTGTATACTATCATAAGTCTTTCTGAAATCTATGAATGAAATAAACACCTGTTTATTTCCGTATTTGTAATATTCCATTATTAGTTTTTTTTTTTTTCTATTGGCTTTACATCGCACTGATACAGATAGGTCTTATAGTGACAATTATTAGTTTCAGGCTGAGAATTTGGTCTGGGCAACTTCTGTATGGGAAAAATCCTCCTTGGTATTCTCCAAGTTGTGGTTCCAGAATGTTTTTTATCCTATTGTAAATTATGCAGGAGAAAATTTTATAAGTGCAGTTCAGAATGGTTATTCCTCTATACGGTAATTGTCTTTGAATAGTTTTATCTCCTTTTTTGAATAATGGATGGATTACACCTGAGGTCCAGTGTCCTGGGATTTTCTCTGTGATCTACATTACGACTAGATGCTGATGTAACTTTATGATTGCTGGTTTCCCTGCATTTTTCCAGATTTCTGCAAAGACTAGGTCTTTACCACATGCCTTATAATTTTTTAGTTAGTTAATTACAAATTCTACCTCATTGATAGTTGGAGGATTTATTAGATTAAAATGGGTGTGTCAGTATTTACTTCCAATGTTTCCAGTGGGTCATCACAATTTAAAAGTTTGTTGAATGTTTCTGCGAGGATCTCTGCATTTGATAACGAAACATAGTAGTGAACATCTTTAAATAGTTATAAACAGCGGCAGCTTTTGCGTAAGGGCCTTTGGGGCCTGGTCTCACCGGAACTTACTACCTCACAATTTGGTTTTAAGTTAGTACTATCAGTTCATAATCAGAGGTGGCTTATGATTATTTCTTCATGTAGACTACCTTACCATTCATTTTTAGCTCCTGTCAATAAAACATGACTCACAATCATACGCTAAGAAGTGCATTCTGACTATCCCACTATCAGTGTCTGAATACCAGATTTAGTTGGAAAGCCAGATTGTAGTACATGGAACAGTTCATGATAACTTTCACTGTGTTGGAAAGGATTTTTCATGTTGCACAAGATCAAAAAAACCCTGTACTGGTATAGGGAGTGTGTTGGAAAGAACCTATTACCATTACCAAATGAGTTTCTTATGCAGTTTGCGTCACCTTAGCTGTGAGCTTGCATTTGGTAGATAGTGGATCCAAACCCCTCTGTTAGTGGTCTTGAAGATGGTCTTTCTTGATCTCCCATTGTCACTCCACAAAAATGCTGGGACTGTACCATAATTAAGGCCACAGTTGCTTTCTTCTCAGTCCCATCCCATAGTTATTGTAAGACCTGTCTGAGTTTTTTTTTTCTGGCCTAATTGAACCATTTCAGTCAACCACTTTCTGGTCATCGTCTTCGATAACTTTTCTTTCAGAATTGCCCAACAGCTTTTCATTCATTATGATCTTTTCTGTTGTTCCTTATCTGTAAATAACCTTTTTATTGTATATTGTTTTTCTATTGTTGATTTAAATCTCATTTTTATGTTTATCAGATTCTTAAAAAATTTCTGTTTTGTTTTGCAAATCGTCCAGAGTTATTTCTAGTTCTTCCATTTCCTCTCTAATTTCCTGAATCTATACTATTTGTTGCTACACATTCCAGAGTTTCTCCATAATTTTTCTTAGTAATGTGGTTTCTGGTGTCCTCATAAAGTGACCAGAAAAAGAGATTGTCCATCTTTTTGATATTTTTATTTATGCATTTTCTAGCTATTCTTCTCTCTACTTTTAGGATTTTGTCAATTCTGTTTCTGTGACTGACTTTAAAAAGAGTTTTCCTTCTGTATATCACCTCTAGTTGAACCACCGTCTTGTAATGTTTTAATTTTGTTTTGATAAATATACATTTTTTATTGCATTAGTACATGTTAATTTTTGAGCTTTCATCATTTTATTAGTTCTTTCCTGCCATGCAGGTTTCTCATCCAAGTTATATGTTATAATTTCTCCTAGCTGTTTAAATTGTTCCATTATTTTTACTTTCCTATTTTATCGAGCAATTGGCTGCGTGGTTTGGGTCCTGTAGCTGTCAACTTGCATTTGGGAGATAATAGGTGCGAACTCCACTGTCAGCGGCCCCAAATGGGGTTTTCCATGGTTTCCTATTTTTACAGCAGGCAAAAACTGGGGCTGTACTTTAATTAAAGCTACGGTTGCTTCTTTCCCACTCCTAGGCCTTTCCTATCCCATTGACTTCATGAGACCTATCTGTGTCATGCAATGTAAAGCAAATTGCAAATAAGAAATAAATACTTTCCTGTTATTTACTGTTATGTGGTTTATTACTAATGGCTCTGCTACCATTATCTCAGTCTTTTTGAATGATATCTGGAGTCCAGTTTTTGTGCTGTACTTTGTAGACTCGATATTTGATTTCTGGCTTCTTGAATGTTATTAGCTAGTAACGCCAAGTCATCTCCGAATCCCAAGCAATTTAAATTTATTTGATCTTCCTTGATTACCATTTTTATGTCCTTTATAAATTTAATAATATCTTTAAACTATTTTACATAGATACAGGTACATGATTCAGGTCGTTTAAACCATTACCCCCACCAAATCTTCACAATCGGTTAAGATATAACATAAAGGTAAAGAAATTATACATAACTTGTGTGATGTACGTGTTGAAAATATTTAGTCCTACTTAAAGTTGACATCTTAAAAAGTTAAAATACACAAATGAGTATACACTGAATACTCCATGGCACTACAGTCCTTGAAGGGCCTTGGCCTACCAAGCGACCGCTGCTCAGCCCGAAGGCCTGCAGATTAGAAGGTGTCGTGTGGTCAGCATGATGAATCCTCTCGGCCGTTATTCTCGGCTGTTATTCTCGGCTTTCTAGACACGGCCGCTATCTCACCATCAATAGCTCCTCAATTCTAATCACGTAGGCTGAGTGGAGCTCGAACCAGCCCTCAGGTCCAGGTAAAAATGCCTGACCTGGCCGGGAATCGAACCCGGGGCCTCCGGGTAAGAGGCAGGCACCCTACCCCTACACCACGGGGCTGGCAACACTGAATACATTTAAAAGAAATGTACAAACATGATGATGTCAGATAAATAACTATTCATATTATTGTCGAAAGTCACTTAACAAACAGTTAAAATCTTCATTGAGAAATTAAAATACAGTGTAAATTTATAGTGCTGTGCTATTATTATGTTGCTTGGCTGTTGGTTGAGATCAGCTATATATATAAAGTTAATCTTCTCTCCTTAGAGATGGACAATGTGAAGTACAATGCAGAACTTGACATTGATATATACAGGATCTCCCATATAAACTAAGACCAAATGCATGGTGTTTGTAATCTGCGCTATGGCAGTTGCCTCAACCAAAATTATGTCATGCGTGGCCACCCTGCTTTAAGCGTGTATACAATCTTATATGAAATCTTACCTTATAAAAGATGCTGGAAGTGTCATCCTCCCTGGGTTATACAGGCATTGTATCTGGTAATCACATTCTGGCTGATGCGAGTGAGTTCTGCCACTGTAATGTTTCTGATTTCATTCGTAATGTTTTCTTTCAGTTCCTTCAATGTGTGAGGATTTGTTCAATACACTTCTTCTTTCAGTTTACCCCATAAATACAAATTGTCACACATTGTTAGATTTGGAAAATGAGGGGAAAATAGACCAGCACTGATCACTCTGTCTGCAAACACTTTTGAGATTGTAAGAAGGGAATCTCCTGCTGTATGAGCAGGGGTTGAATCTTGTTGAAACTACCCCACGCCACCCACGCAATATTTCTTCTTCCATTAACTGATGGAAGAACAGCATCTAAATGCATCTTTGTACCTCTCTGCATTTAATGTTGTCTAGAAAAAAAAAAAAAGAAAGGCCCAATTATTCATCTTGCACTAACAGCACACCAAACACCAATCCTCCTATCATACAGAGGAAATTCATAAACACCTTTAGGATCTTTTGAACACCAATAGCAAGAGTTATGACCATTAATATGAAACTAGGCCTCATCTGAAAAGAACACAAGGTCCGGGTCAAATAAACGATCATTGAATGCTGCAAGATTCTACTCACAATTGTGGCTGGATTGACAAGTTTTAAACAATGGGCCCATGTAAACCTGAATGGTTTGATGTGTAACAGCTTTGTAGCTCTGTCTGTAGAAGAAGCTAAAACCCCTAATTCTTGTGCTAATTTTGTGAGTGATTTATTCAGTGACCGTTCAAGTTTTGCACCAATGTGATCTGGCATTTCCTGTGTTAAAACTGTTTGTGTGCACACATGTTTTTTTATTGAGAACTGAGCCAGTAGATTCAAATTGATTTAGAATTACGTGAATCTGTGCTCGGGAAGGTGGCACTTCACCAGGAAATTGCTGAACAAATGCAGTGCGTACCCGTCGAGCCGATTCGTAATCAAAGTAACTTTTAGATATGAAAATACGGTGTTGCAATGATAACTGTCTCGCCATGTTAGGAACTGAGATTCAGAGTGGCGACTGATGCTAGAGAGGTCAAACACATGCACGCTGTTTGCAAGGTCAAGAACTATGCGCGCGCAACTCCAATACTGCAGCTTACGTATCGGAGAGTAAAAATGCCGCTTGGACAGTCTTAGGTTATGTGGGAGACTCCGTATGTACAGAGGATGTAGTCAGGTATACAAGTGAATCTAAAATATAAGAAAGACAATATGGGAATGAAATGAAAGATTCTCTCAAGAAATACTAACTGGAGAATATGAAAAAGATATGGTATGGCCTTTTACTCATCTCATTGATTGGTGGAGTGGAACTTGTTATTCAATGATTAGCACAGCACCAACTGAAGCAGGTACTGTAACTCAACTCATTGTTTTTGAATAAAGGGAGTGGTTGGTTAGGAGGGACAAGAGAGAGAAGGAGCAATGGAGGTGGGGAAAGATGGAGGGTAAGAAGAGGGAGATAAGGAACACAAGGAAGTAGAGGAACAAGAGGCTGATATTGTATGTAGATTTGGTTTAACATTTTGATTTAATTAGACTTGAGGCTTTAACATATGTGGAACAAATGCTGTATCTGGTATTAAATTAATTATATGTATTTCATTGTGCATGCAGTGACCTAAGATGTGAGGAAGGGTCTCTATCTTGTCATGACAATGTTGGCAATGATTACTGTCATAGGTCATGCCTGGAATAAGATGTACTGCTGCTGCATTGCCTACATTGTACTTCTTCTCAAAGTACGGGTTTGTTGGGTCATATATTGCCTTCTTTACATCATCGATAGTTGCCACTTGTTTAATGCCCTGTCCAAGCTGTAATGTCGAGTCGATTATCCCCTCAGCACAGATGCTGTCAGAGTGATGCCATTCACTTGTGAGGTAGGAGGCCACTACTCACCGCAAGTTCTGAGAGTAAAATGATTGATATTGGAACTGCTATAACTCTGTAGTTTCAGCACATATACACACAAAATTTTGGTAAAAATGTAAACTCTTGTCCTCATCCCGAGATGGTGCAGCTCTTCTTAGGCACAGCCCCAAGGGTGGTGAGCTACATTTACCATGTCAACCACATGCCATTCTTAAATTTCTGGCAGTACCGGAAATCAAATCCAGACCTCCGAGGATGGCAGCTAACAGTGCTAACCACTCTGCTATGGAGGCGAACACAACATTTTGCTTCAATATAATAAACTCATTCAATTGTACATAACAAAATACCTCCCTCTGAACCAGTTAAGCAGACATAGCAGACATAAGCACACCATGCAACGATTCCATCATCTTCAGTATCAAATCAAAATCACAGGGGCTTCACAGGGTGACCCGACCAAGGCATGTCAGCCACACTCAGTCGTCTATCATTGAAGGGTTTGATCCACTGTGCCACAGTTCTGTAAGCTACGCCGACATCCTGTATACTTCATGAACACGTTCATTACATTGTTGTGCAGTTTGGCTGCATACACATTAAATTAAAATCCAGTTGCACTGTTCTTTTTTGAGAATATCTTGGATGCTTTCTTGCTCACATTTGTTCATAATGTGAAGACATGACAGGTTGACTTTATTTTTAAATATGTATTTCATTCAAATATCTTTGTGTATATTTTAGTCATTTTCCTTCATACAAAGCTTCACATGCTCCTTTAAGATCTGAGGCTTTGAATGCAGCATTGGTAGAGTTAAATATTTCCCGTCTTCACATTCTGCAAAGTTACTACCCAATATGAGGTTACAGTGGTGGGGATTGTTGTTTTAAGAGCAACAGTGGCGATTGGGAATTAGAAGTTGGTGTGGGGGGTCACAAAAATTGATAGACAACAAAAAGTACTGGGGTCCAGGGAGTATAGTTAGGGGGGTAGATAACTAAATTGAAAAATGGAAGGGCCTACAGAATGGTAGGTTTCTGATGCTCTCTGAGCGAATTTCAACAAAGAAGTAAAGATTGATAGTTTATCAACTTAACTGTGGTAATAATACTTTTATTTTTATTTTGATTCAATACTATACAATAAAACTTTCACAAAAGGAACAACTACATATGTATGCAACTAAGGTTTTGTTAGTAGTGGCTCATGGCTCAAATGGCAGGCGGGGCTGACGTGGGTATTGTTGTTGTTGTTATTATTAATATTGTTATTGTTATTATTATTATTATTATTATTATTATTATTATTATTATTATTATTATTATTATTATTATTATTATTCTTTTATCGATTTTGGCCAGCTGTGGACCACGTAAATAACTCCTCATGATTTAAACTTTCTTTGGAGCCAGTACTCCTTCATCCTCCTGCTTGCTGCTTCTTTTCTTTCAGCCGTCCATTGTTGTTTCTTCTTGGTCGCTGTTTCTGGCTCTAGGAAACCCTTAAATGAGTGTAGCTTTTTTCTGAAGGTGGTTCTATTGCGGATGTCTTGATGTGTGATGTTCATTCCTTGCAAATCCTTCTTCGTGTTAACAAACTATTTTTCATAAGAGCTGCCTTTCCTATTGGGCTTATTGAAGTGGTTAAAGATTTTCTTGGCAAGTCTGTCATCAGGCATTCTTGAAATATATCCAAAAAATTTAACTCTTCACTTTTGAATGACATCTGAAATCCTACTGCATGTTTTATATATTTCTTTGTTACTGCGTAATCGATATGTGTCAGTACATTTCTTTGGACCGAGGATTTTTCTTAGAATCTTTCTTTCCTTCTTCTCAATTTCTTCATTGTTTTTCCTGGTTGTTAATCCCAGGCATTCTGAAGCATACAAGCACTCTGGTTGAATTACTGCCTGATAGTGGTGTAGTTTTGTCCTAATAGAGATCGCTTTCTTGTTGTATGTGTTTTTTGTAAGGTGGAATGCAAGCTCCATTTTTCTGGCTCTTTCGTGGTTAGCTTCTTTATCAAGCCCATTAGGTTGTATAATCTCACCAAGGTATTTGAATTTAACAACTTTATCTATCTTATCATTGTTTGTTGTTACTATGTATCTTGGGGCTTCTTTAATGTTGGTCATGAAATGTGTCTTTTCAAATGATATCTGCAGGCCAGTTTTCATTGCTACCTCTTTTAAAGTGTTAACTTGTATTATCGCTGATTCAATATTTTCTGATAACAGTACAAGATCGTCAGCAAATGCTAAGCAGTTGATAGTGATGTTCTCTTTCTTGTATCCTATCCTTATTTGGTCTTTAATGCCTTTTTCTGCGAGTTCTTTTTCCCACTCTTTGATGACTTTATCCAGGACACAATTGAACAGTAGTGGGGATAGGCCATCTCCTTGCCTAACGCCTGTCTTGATTTCAAAGGGTTCAGATATCTCTCCCATAAACTTAACCTTTGTGTATGTGTTTGTTAAGGTCTCCTTTATTAGCTGTAATGTCTTATTATCTGTACCCATTTCTCTAAGGATGTTAAACAATGTGCTCCTATCAACTGAATTATATGCTTTTTGAAAGTCAACAAAAACTGCTACATACTTCTTGCCCCTGGCAACTCTGTCCTTCAGTATTGTCTTGAGGTTCCAGATTTGTTCCACACATGATCATCCCTTCCGAAAGCCTCCCTGGTATTCGCCGATTTTGTGTTCAACTTGTTGTTCTAGTCTTGATAGCAATGCCATAGATAGTATCTTGTATGTCTCTTGAAGGAGAGAGATGCCTCTGTAATTGCTGACATCTGTTCTGTCCCCTTTCTTGTGTAGTGGGTGTATTAAGGCTAATTTCCAATCATCAGGAATCTTACAAGTGTTCCAGATTTCTTGCATTAACTGGCATAGGTTCTTGATCATTTGGGGGCTCACATGTTTCCATAGTTCACTCGTTATTGAGTCTTCACCAGCTGCTTTGTTGTTCTTAAGCTTCTTGATTAGATTTGTGATTTCTGTTTCATCTGGCGGTGTGGAGTCTGGGTTCTGTTGCGTATGTTCTGTGGCGAGCTTCTCCTCTGGAACTGGGCAGTTAAGTAGCTGTTTAAAGTATTCTGCTAACAGTTGGCAATTTTCTTCATTGTTTGTTGCGATGGTGCCATCCTCTTTCTTGAAACACAAGCTCGGTGGTTGGTATTTAGAAAGGCTCCTCTTAAATGTTTTGTAAAAGTCCCTCGTGTTATTCTTTTGGAAGTTTTGTTCTATTGCAGCCAGTTGTTCTTTCTCGAATTTTCTTTTTTCTCCTCTTATGATTTTTGCGGTTGATTTTCTTTGTTCTTTGAAGCTGTTGTAATCTTCCTCTTTCTTTGATGAGTACCACTTCTTCCATCTTTGTAGTCTGAGTGATATTGCCTGTTCACATCTTTCATTCCACCATGGATGTTTTCGTGATTTCTTGAGTAATGCTGTTTCTTTGGCTGCTCCTATCATGGTCTGCTGCATTTACTTCCATTCAGTTGTTTCAATGTTCATCAGTTCTTGGTACTTGTTGCTGTTCTGTTTTAGCTTTTGAGTGTCGAATCTCAGTACTCTGTTGTTTGTGCGTTTCTTCTTGCTGCTGGGAATAAAATTTATCTTTATGATTGTTAAATAGTGATCTGTTTCTATGTTGGCTCCTTTCTTAACTTTAACATTCATGATTTCTTTTTGACTTCTATGGGAGATTGCAACGTGATCAATTTGATATTCTCCTAATAGTTTGTTTGGTGATGCCCACGTCATTTGTTTCCTAGGAAGCTTCTTGAAATGAGTGGATATTATTATTATTATTATTATTATTATTATTATTATTATTATTATTATTATTATTATTATTATTATTATTATTATTACACTGTTACATGTCAATATTATTAATATTACTAATAAAGTAGTTGTTTCTTCTGCTGGAACTCTGAAAAGCGGTGGCAAAAGGGGCTCTGGTTAAGACGCAGCAGGTCGTTATGCTACTTAGGTTCCAAAATGGGTATAAAAAATTAAATAAATAAATAAATAAATAAATAAATAAATAAATAAATAAATAAATAAATAAATAAATAAATGCAATGTACGTTTTAATCTTATACCAGTTATATAGTATTATTTGAAGTAATTCCACATACTGTATATGAGTTGACTATGTTTGTAAGTACAGGAGATATTATAAGTAGAATTTTGTAAACAATATAAATTTATTAAGGATGAGCTGTGTGTTTAATAGGAAAAAAATGTTAATGTAAATTGTATAATATTGTATTCTAGGAAAATGTCTTCTTCTCTTGTTACTTTAAAATTTAGTGCACCGGGTGAGTTGGCCGTGCGGTTAGGAGCACGCAGCTGTGAGCTTGCATCCGGGAGATAGTAGGTTTGAACCCGACTGTCGGCAGCCCTGAAGATGGTTTTCCGTGGTTTCCCATTTTCACACCAGGCAAATGCTGGGGCTGTATCTTAATTTAGGCCATGGCCGCTTCCTTCCCATTCCTAGGCCTTTCCTATACCATTGTCGCCATAAGACCTATCTATGTCGGTGCAACGTAAAACAAGTAGCAAAAAAAACTTAGTGCTTGACAATAATGTATTTTAGTGTACCATTTGCCATTGAGGTAGACACCTCATTTGCAAATAAAGTGATTTTGATTTTGATTTGATTTTGATATACACCCATATTAAATCTTGTCATTACATTTCTATTGGCAGTATGAGTACAGTTAAGCATACTTGATGCTAATGCATGCTAATAATAAAATACTTTAAAAGTGAGGGCCTATCTCATTTATAAAGGAACTGTGCACATTGATTCTTTTGTGGTACAAACTATTCACTATATTAAACGCTACATACTAATCACTGTTAAACAAAAACTATCCAGAACTTATGCTCTCCACTCCGCAACTGATAAATTGAACTGTAAACGTGTCGAAAGCCTCACTCTGTGAATGATCACAGGAACATGTTACATGAGGTTAGAAGAATATAAGTGAGTTTGCTATAACATCGCCATAACACCCGCCACTACAGCCTCATCTACATTGTTCTTTTTTATTGCGGGCATGTCAAAGCTAGCCCCTAGCTTGGTATTTCAAATCAAATCAAATCAAAATCTCTTTATTTGCAAATGAGGTGTCTACCTCGGTGGCAAATGGTACACTAAAATACATTATTATCAAGCACTAAATATTAAATTAACAAGAGAAGAAAATTTTCCTATCACACAATATTATACAATTTACGCTAACAATTTTTTCTATTAAAAACACAGCTCATCCTTAATAAATTTATATTGTTTACAAAATTTTACTTATAATATCTCCTGTACTACTTACAAATATAGTCAACTGATATACAGTATGTGGAATTACTTCAAATGATACTATACAACTGGTATAAGATTATACATTGCATTTATTTACTTATTTATTTATTTTATTATATATTGTTTTACCCATTCTGGAACCTAAGTAGCATAACGACCTGCTGCGTCTTAACCAGAGCCCTTTTTGCCACCACTTTTCAGAGTTCCTGAAGGGCCTTCACAGCTACCGTAGTGGTCCCAGGGCCCTCGAAGTCCCCACTGTACTTCACCCCTACAGGCAGTCCCCTACTTTGGCTGTCCAAACTCCTTAGACCAGGGGATGGAATTAATTTATTCACACACATTTTTTTATTTACAATAACCTGCACTGGTCGAATGCCCTCTAACACTTCATTTATTTTCTCTGTTGCTGTTTATTCTCTTCTTGACTATCTGTACAGATTTTGGAAAAGGATCAAACACTACCTCTGGTAAACTGTTCCCCTCCTTCACACCCTTCCCAATGAATGAAAATTTACCCCAATTGCTTCTGCTAAAATTCCTTCTAATTTTATATTTGTGGTCTGTCCTGCCGATATAATTATTTTCCAACTGAAGCCTCTCACGGATATCTCCCCATGCTTCTTCTCTTGTATAGGCTCTATATAATCCTATAAGTCTAGTTTTCTCCTTTCTCTTACTTAAAGTTTCCCACCCAAGTTCCTTCAACATTTCTGATACACTACTCTTTCTCCTGAAATCCCCTGTTACAAATCTTGCTGCTTTCCTCTGCACACTATCTATTTCTTTTATTAGGTATTCTTGGTGAGGATCTCAAACACTGTTTGCATATTCCAATAATGGACGAACCATACTTAAGTATTTTCTTTTAATTCTTTGTTGCATCCTGTAAGTACCCTCATTATGACATGTATGCTTTCCCAACAATGTCATCAACATGACCCTTCCATTGCAAATTACTTTCAAATCTCACACCTAAGTATTTGCACTTGCCATCTTTTGGGATAACTACCTCATCCAAAGTATATTCAAATTCAGTTTTGAAGCTCCTGTTTGTAAAAGTTGTAACAGTTGATTTGCCACCATTAACCTTCATATTATTTTCTTCAACCCATTGTTGGATACTTTCAAGGTCCCTTTGTAATTCTGAACAATCCTCAATGTTATTTATTTCCCTATAAACAATTATGTCATCTGCATACAATCTTATTTTTGATGTTATATTGTTCCCTAAATCATTTACGTATATTAAGAAAAGTAACGGACCGATTATACTACCCTGTGCAATTCCCTTCCGAACTTTCACTTCCTGCGATACATTATTTCCTACTTTGACTTTCCGAACCCTTGAATTTAGAAATGTTTTTATCCAATGTGTAACCCTTACGTCCAATCCTATTCCCTCCAATTTCTTTAATAATATTCCATGTTCCACTCTATCAAAGGCTTTGGAAAGATCTATGGCTATGCAATCTAACTGACCTCCTGAATCCAATTGATCTGATATGTCCTGCTGAAATCCCACCAGTTGTGCCTCACAAGAAATTTTTTTTCTAAATCCATACTGGCTCCTCATGAACCAATTTTTATCATCACATATCCCTCTGATGTACTTCGATATAAAACTCTCCAGTATTTTACAAACTATATTGGTCAGGCTGATTGGTCTGTAGTTCTCTGGTTTCCTTTTATCACCCTTTCCTTTATAAATTGGTATTATTGTAGATTCCTTCCATTCCTTTGGTATTACACTATTATTTATGACATAGTCAAAGAGAAATTTTAAATAAGGCACTATGTACCACCCCATTGTCTTTAATACCTCCCCAGTAATTTGATCACTTCCTGATACTTTTCCTTGCTGAAGCAGTTGGATTTCTCTGAAAATGAATGAGAGGCTTCTTGTTTCCCTCTGTGTCTCTCCCTCTCTATCTTCTGTTTCGGTTTCCAACTCCTGACAATCATCTACTGAATCTCTGAATTCCCTACTAAATAGGTTTGCTTTTTCAGTATCTGTTAAATAGTGTTCACCCCCTTCTCCTACCATTGTAGGAATTTGGATTCCTTTTCCTTTTTGATTCCTGATTTATGAATACAGCTTTTTCCATTTCTCTTTGTGGTCATTACCCTCTTGAAGTATGCCATTCATATAATTCTCTTTTGCTTCCTTTTTCACTCTATTCAGTTTCCTCATTAGCTGTTTTCTAGTTTCTCTACTCTCCCTACCCTCTTTGATTTGAAAATGCATTGAAACTTTCACTCCCTCAAAGGTTCACAGACCTTCAAAACAATTACCATTCCTCACTGTGAGGACTGAGAGCGAATTAGCCCCAGTGTCAGGATAAACGTAGAAAACATGAAATACAATCATACATTCATTTTCTCATACCATTAATTACACTAGTGTCCAAAAGTTAAGCATAAGTTACGAGTAAGCAGGGCAACAGAAAATAGACCGCAAATCGCACGACATATGCACCTACCAACCTTAAGTGTTCGTTCTGTATAGGAAAGGAGTGTTCCTTGCTTTGACCAGCGGCGTAACCGCAAGGTAAACACAGCCAGTGCCTGCGCCCCATATTCCTCAATTGTGTTTGCCCTGTTATATTGTGTGTAGTATAGCCTCGTGGTGAATGTGACAACATAATGGTGCAACAACACCATTTGGACCCCGTTTCGCAGGGTAGAATACACGGCCGCCTGGAAGCAGGCCAGAAACAGACCGAAGTCGCCGTATCCATGAATGCATCACAAAGTGTCATTTCCAGGCTTTGGAGATGATTTTGAGACACAGGAGATGTTAGTCATAGGCCAGTACCAGGTTGACCAAGGGAAACCACTCCACAGCAGGACCGATATCTGGCCTTAACCGCCCGACAAAATCAGAGTGCACTTGCAAAACAATTGTCAGCAGAGCTTGCAGCCATCTCTGGGGTTGCCGTTTCCCAGAAAACTGTGTACTGGAGGCTCAGAACAGTAGGGCTGTTTGCCCGATGTCTAGCAGTGTGCGTTTCGCTCACTCCAGCACACAGCTCAGAGACCGGCCCGTTTACTGTGGAGCCGTCAACATTGAAACTGGACCACGAACGAATGGAGGCATGTGCTCTTCACCGATTAATCCCACTTCAGTTTGCAGAATGATTCCCATTGCACATTAATCTGGAGAGAACCGGGTAGGCAATACAACCACAGGAACATTGTGGAACGGGACCAGTATGGTGGTGGTGGCATCGTGGTGTGGAGCTGCATCATGTTGAATGGCGTATGGACCTGCACATCTTCATGGGTGGTCCAAGGAATGCTGTTAACGCTCGGAGATACAGGGATGAGGTACTGAGACCACATGTTTGACTCTTCAGAGGTGCGGTTGGTCCAGACTTCCTCTTAATGGACGATAATGCACGACTGCACTGCGCTGCTCTGGTGGATGAATTTCTGGCTGGGGAAGACATTCATTGCTTGGACTGGCCAGCGAGTTCTGCGGATCTGAATCCTATAGAACATGCCTGGGATGCATTGGGGAGACAAATTGCATCCCATCAGTCTCCACCAAGGACCTTCAAAGACCTTCGCATTGCCCTTTCAGAGGAATGGGATCGACTGCCACAAGAGCTCCTGGACCATCTGATAGCATGCCACATCGTTGCAAAGAATGTGTGGCTGTTAGGGGTAACCATACACACTATTAACAGAATATTTTGTTGTGGAAGACATTGCCAAGTTTTGCTAGTTTTTGTCACCTTAGCTATCAGAAACTTTCTGACACCTTTTTTTTAGGGCAAGCTGTGTAACATATGGTGTGTGAGTCAGCTTCCGTTTGTTCAGCAATCTGTCTGACATTCATATCAGGCGGTATGGCCTTGTTTAGTGATTATGCTTAACTTTTGGACACTAGTGTACTTCAGGACAGTGGTACTCAGATGTTAATTTGGGCTCATTATATTAAAGATCAAATAAAATAACATTTCTAAACTCTTTGTCTAAAAATCTGGTGTGACTAAGCCCCTTTAGCCCTTAATGATGCACCGCCCCTGGGTTTTGTGCCCCCAGATACTAATCACGCTTCTGCACACTGTTATACGCGTCACCTCTACTTGCTGCTGTACGAATCAGTTAGCTGCATCGAATGACATTTTGTGTGTGTTTCTGCTAATTATATTTTTACTGTTCAATGAAATTAAAGGAAAGGAAAGGAAAGAAAAAGGTTTGTATAAATTGCTTTTTTTTTAATTTCCTAGTTTTAGGAGGCTAGAATGGAATTAAAAATTTATTATTTCTCCTTGCCCCCCCTTTCACCTAATCACCGCCACTGACTGCAGCCATCATATATTTGGGATATTACCATTTCTCTTTCAAGATCTTCCATGTTTTGAGGATGTCAAGGAAACCAGTGGCTATAACTTCAGTACTTCAGCCTTTTGAAATGTCATAAAATTTGACGAATCCCTCTTCAGTTTCTGCCAACTTGTTACTGGCATAAAGGAAAATAACACACAATTTACTTGTAGTTGAGGTATCCATGGTTTCATCAGCCTGTATGGAAATAAACAGACTATTTTCAAGTTCACTAAAATGCATCTGAGTAGTGCGCTTTGACGTCAGAGGAAGTGCCTTTATATAACTCATTGGGTAATAAAAGATCTTTCATATACGATTCTTTTTTCTGCTAAGAAATCCAATCATTCTAACTAAGTGCCTTTGTTTGAAGACATCTCATATCTCAGATTCATCCTGACCTCAGGGAGCTAACTCTTGCTGTGCCAGGAAACAGAGAGTTGAAAACAGTCTTTTCATTATATTCTTATTTTGCTTGACTTTTTCATTGTGTTCCAAAGCTGCCACACATAGCCTCAGAAAAAGCGTTTTCAATTCTAGCTGTATCTAGTTGACAGCTGCTGTAATGTGCCCAATGGAACACTCATGTTTGTTTTTTTTAAATAAAATTTTTAGGACTTTTCTTACCGACCACACTTTTGTCCCATTCTAAATTGTCTTTAACAAAAAGTATACAATACAAACAGAATAGTTTATTTCGGGTTCGGGTAGCAATGTCATTCAATCATTATTTCAATTCGTACCATTGACTCTGAAAACATCTTACATTATTTCCCATCAGTATTCCACCAACTGACCGACCAAATGTGTCATATCAGATAACCCACACATCTAATAGCAAACTGAATCAAAGAATAGACACAATATATTTTAAAACAAAATATTTTGCCCTATGCATGAATCTGTAAACAATACTAATTTTTTACTGCTTTATCATATTTTCAGATACACCTATAAACTTGAAGAAGGAGGAAGCTATTTCAGAAGACTATCTCGTCAAAACAACCCCATGCTGTTTAAATGTAAGAAAAGCATACTTAATGTTTTGAAACAATATTGCTACTATAACAAATTACTTGTCAATGTGTAATGTATATATGAAGTATTGATTTAAGAAGTGTTTTATAAATGTAAAGACTATGCTTCGAGTTCTAGTATGTATTTTAATGTTCGTATGTGTTGTATTGATTAAACTCCCAAGAAAAAAATTCATTGGTGACAAACCTCGGACCAGCTTCCTGTTACGATGAGTACATGGAAAAGGCTTTTTCTCCTTTGAGTTCTCAGTTTATTTAATTTACAACTGTCTATTTCTTGTGTGCAGTTTCTGGTGTAATTTATTCATGCTGTGTTGATGGCTTTGGTGACTTAACTCCCAACGAGAATGTTACAAATGAACAATTTCTTATACTGGAAACACTAACTTCACTGTAGTTGCTAATGGCTACCACTAGCTGGATAACATACTTTACTGCTGCATGATATATTAAAGAAGTGAATGGGCTATCCCACAAAGACGGTTTACAGACAACATTAGAGATGGTGTAAGCAGTCATAAATGGTTACAAACTTATATTTGTGTTCTCTCAGGGAACAACTCAATTTATTTTAAGATAATTTTTAAATGGATACTAAGTTTAGATGTTGCATTAAAATAGACAGTAAGTGAGACAAAGGGGCTGGTGAGCTAGATAGTACAAATGATGAACAAAGAGACTGCTTTCTATATGTTCTGTCCCAATATTGATATGTTGTCTTTTTTGGTGTATTAAATATTACTGTTACAAAATGAGAGAAAGTTAATAACTTTAGTATTACATTTCTCCTCACATTGTACTTTTTTCTGACAGAGTTGTAAAAGCAATTCTATGATGAGACTTTTACTATTTGTACGACTCCTTACTTCTGCCATCAGGGTAGTATAGCATATCACTATTCATTTTAGTTCCTCGCTTTGAAACAGTAGTTTTACGCCTAATTTCTTGTCATTGTGCAGTGTATGTATGAAGTATTGATGTAAGAAGTGTTTTGTAAATATAAATAGGTATTTATTTTAATGTTTGTGTATGTTGTATTAATTAAACTCCCAAAGAGCCATTTCATTGGAGACAAATCTATGATCATCTTCCTTTCATGATGAGAATGTAGAAAAGTCTTTATCTTGTATGATTTTTCAGTTTACTTCATTTTTTATCAATCCCAGAATGCATGTTACTTCATTCATATTTGTGTGTGGCAAAATTTTCTGTATTTTCCATATAGTAATAAAAATAGCAATAACTATCCCATTTAATATTTTTTTGAATCCAGTAATTAAATAATAATTACCATACAAGTTCAGTATCTTATGCTTTCTATTTAAGCAGCCATAAATGCTAACAAACTTATATTTGTGGGATAGTTCACTCTCTCAGGGAACAATTCAATTTTTGCTTCACATTTTAAAATAATTTTTAAATGGATACAAAGTTTAGAGTCTTATCATTGATGTATTAAAACAGCCAGTAAGTGAGACAAGGTGGCTGGTGAGCTATGAGCTAGATGGTACAAAGGATGACCAACGAGACTGCTTTTTATATGTTCTGTCCCAATATTGATATGTTGTCTTTTTTGGTGTATTAAATATTATTGTTACAAAATGAGAGAAAGTTAATAACTTTAGTATTACATTTCTCCACACATTGTACTTTTTTTTCTGACAGAGTTGTGAAAGCAATACTGTGATGAGGCTTTTACTGTTTGTATGACTCCTTACTTCTGCCATCAGGGAAGTATAGCGTATAGTTCCTTGCTTTGAAACAGTAGTTTTATGCCTAATTTCTTGTCAATGTGCAGTGTATGTATGAAGTATTGATGTAAGAAGTGTTTTGTAAATGTAAATATGTATTTATTTTAAAGTTTGTGTATGTTGTATTAATTAAACTCCCAAAGAGCCATTTCATTGGAGACAAATCCATGATCATCTTCCTTTCATGATGAGAATGTAGAAAAGTCTTTATCTTGTATGATTTTTCAGTTTACTTCATTTTTTATCAATCTCAGAATGCATGTTACTTGATTAATATTTGTGTGTGGCAAAATTTTCTGTATTTTCCATATAGTAATAAAAATAGCTATAACTATCCCATTTAATAGTTTTTTAATCCAGTAATTAAATAATATTTACCATACATGTTCAGTATTTTATGTTTTCTATTTAAGCAGCCATAAATGGTAACAAACTTATATTTGTGGGATAGTTCACTCTCTCGGGGAACAACTCAATTTTTGCTTCACATTTTAAAATAATTTTTAAATGGATACAAAGTTTAGAGTCTTTTCATTGATGTATAAAAACAGCCAGTAAGTGAGACAAGGTGGCTGGTAAGCTATGAGCTAGATGGTACAAAGGATGACCAACGAGACTGCTTTTTATATGTTCTGTCCCAATATTGATATGTTGTCTTTTTTGGTGTATTAAATATTATTGTTACAAAATGAGAGAAAATTAATAACTTTAGTATTACATTTCTCCACACATTGTACTTTTTTGTGATAGAGTTGTAAAAGCAATACTGTGATGAGGCTTTTACTGTTTGTATGACTCCTTACTTCTGCCATCAGGGAAGTATAGCATATCTCTATTCATTTTAGCTCCTTGCTTTGAAATAGTAGCTTTACTTCTGATTTCTTGTCATTGTGCAGTGTATGTATGAAGTATTGATGTACAAAGTGTTTTGTAAATTTAAAAATGTATATATTTTAATGTTTGTATGTGTGTATTAATTAAACTCCCAAAGAGCCATTTCATTGTTGTATGAAGTGTTTTGTAAAAGTAAAAATGTATATATTTTAATATTTGTATGTGTGTATTCATTAAACTCCCAAAGAGCCATTTCATTGGAGATAAACCTATGATCATTGTCCTTTTATGATGAGAATGTTTTTATGTTTTTGAATCCAGTAATTAAATAATAATTATAAGTATTTTAAGCTTTCTTTTCAGTCTTTACATCTCTCCTTCTTCCCATCCTATAATCACCAATGTCAGCTTCTTCAATTGTCTTCTTCATTCGAATGAAACTATGTACATTATGGTCAATAGTAAATGATGAAAATACATTTAACTTACCGTCCAACATGCATTGCCTAAGTCAGCTGTCTTTATTTTTATATCACAAACTTCTTCCACAGGGTCAGGCTGGTGAACAAGTTGCCTGTCGTCTGGACACGAAGCCACATGACGGACTGGTTTACCTACAACAGGGTAGGCCTACATATTTGTTGAGGGGCTCCAAGTTATAGAGATATAGACAAGTTTATTTATCCTAGAATCCGAATGAAGGAGATGGACATGAATGTGTAGAAAATATAGATATTTTGAAATTATATCATTTAGATGCAGTGACTGTTTCAGTAGATGAAAATTTGAAAATCTGTGTTTTTCAACATTCAAAATCACATAGCCTTCAAAAAAACTGAAAAGGAAGAGGAAGTAATGAAAGAAAAATGCCTGTAACTGATTTTTATGTGGCTAAATCTATTTATCAAATTAAAATGGAAACTGCATGAAACACATGTACAAATGAAAATGTAGCAGTGTCAGTAATGTTAATATACAGCTATAAACAATTAAGTTGCTTTTAATTAGAATACATTTCCATTCTCTTTTTACTCGATATTTATATTAACTCACTTATATTAGCCTAAATATTTTCTGCAAATGAAATTTTCTTCAGCTTATCCCAGGTATTTATAAGGCCACTGGAGCCACCTGGCCATTTTGGGTTCTGGCTGGGGAATTATCTGCCTTTTCTGACACCACATGATTTTCAGGTGAAAAATTCTAACCCAGGATCAAACAGGAATCAAACCTTGGCCATCCATGTAGAAAGCCAACAGTCATTTAAGCCATCATGCTAATCATGCTTTTAAACCTAGGTAATAACTAAAACCAAATGTGCTTATTATTTTAAAATTATCTCTGCTGTTTCAACAGTAAGAGCATTTTAACTTACTCCTCTTCCTTTTCTAGGAGCCAGAATAAAAAAGTAAAGAAACATAGATTTTTTTTTTGGAAAATCCACGTTAGGGGAACTGAAAAAAGGGGGGTGAATTTTTAAAATGAGCATATCTACAGTATATCTCAAGAACTTAAGATGTTACAGGTGTGAAAATTGGTGTTTTGAATCTCTTTTAAAAATAAAGAAATACATATTTTTTTGTTTTCAGAAAACCCACTTGGGCGGGAGGAGGGGGGGGGGGGGGAGATGTGAAAAAAATTGAAAAATTACTTGAATTATTTGTATGAGAATACTTATATCTAAAAAATTAAAAATGTTACAAATGTGAAAATTGCTATTTGGAATCTCCTATAGAAATAAAGGAACACACATTATTTGCGAGGAAATCAACTTTGTGTGGGGGGATGAAAACGGAGTTGAATTCTTTTTATGAGGATACATATATCTCAAAAACTGAAGATGTTACAGTCATGATAACTGGTATTTGGAAGCTCCTTTATTCATAAAGAAATACGTATTTTTGTTTTCGGAAAATTTGCTTACGGGGGAAGTGTGAAAGGAAGTGAAAAAAATTGAATTATTTTTATGGAGAATCTTATATCTCAAAAACTGAAGGTTACAGACGTGAAAATTGGTAATTGGAATCTCCTTCAAAAATAAAAAACACGCATTTTTTGGGTTGCAGTTGCAGACCTTTGTGAAGATTCCTTAACATCTACTGGCCGGATGTAATCTCCAACCATGAACTCTGGAGTAGGACGGGAGAGAATGAGATGGCCATACAGATAAAGTGGCAGAAATGGAAATAGATCAGGCATACACTGAGGAAGGGGAACAAAGAAACTGAGAGAGAGGCACAGGACTAGAACCCACAGGGTAAAAGGAAGAGAGGGAGACCCAAGCAAATTTGTGAAGATCTGTTCACATGGAAGTGATGGAAGAAGGCAAGACCTGGAGTGAGGTAAAGAGGCTGGCTGTCAACAGGACCAGATGAAGATGCTTTGTTGATGCCCTATGTTTCACGAGGAACAACTGGCATTAAGTAAGTAAGTGCAAGGACTTGGGAAGTGATTGGGATTGCAGAGGCTATCCATGGTAGGTCAAGGGCAAGACAAAAGGATTTTGGAAAGAAATCCAATTTAACAGGTAAGCAATAACATGCAATTTAAATAAACAAGAAAGACAATGACATTAAAAAGAGGACAATCACTCAAAATTTGTTCTCGAGAATACGGAGGAAAAACGAGATACAAATGAGTTAAAATTAGGGTAGACCAGCCTCATATAAAATTATCACCAAGTATTACACTCACTAACAACTATATAACAAGATTCAAAGTTTAAATTCACCATAGATTTTCCTACCAAAGGAGCTAACAACATAACCACAAAGGCCAAAGACAATTCTTTTTTTTTTTTTTGCTAGTTGCTTTACGTCGCACCGACACAGATAGGTCTTATGGCGATGATGGGACAGGGAAGGGCTAGGAGTGGGAAGGAAGTGGGCGTGACCTTAATTAAGGTACAGCCCCAGCATTTGCCTGGTGTGAAAATGGGAAACCACAGAAAACCATCTTCAGGGCTGCCGACAGTGGGGTTCGAACCTACTATCTCCCGAATACTGGATACTAGCCGCACTTAAGCAACTTCAGCTATCGAGCTCGGTAAAGACAATTCAACAAATACTCAAGAAAAAGGGAAGAGAAATAGGATGGGTTCATGATAGGAGGGTCGTCCTGCAAAGTGATTTATTAAATTTAGAGTGCATAAATGCAAAGCATTTGATAGTAATTACATAAATTGGTGAGAAGATATAAACTGGAAAGATCCTAGCCATAAGTTACCAGCTAAGTCCAAAATTTATGTTCAGAATTTGAAAAGAACAAGCACCATACTCGCAAGCTATTTGTAGCCACGTCAGTACATCAAGGCAGCAAAATTGAATGTAGACGGGTCGGTAGATGCAGAGTGGGTTTCGGCCCTTGGGTTTCGTCCTGTAAGTGGCCACGGCTGATCTATGGTCCAACAGCTCTGTACTCTGACCGGCCAACCGAGCAGAGGAGAGGTGGCCACGGGTCTACCGTGGCTCTACGCCTCTGCATTCAGGAGACGGGACAGGGCTGGACCTCACGGCTGGCCCCAAACATCGGCTGTCCTGAGAATGGTTTTCCATGGTTTTCCATTCTCCTGCACTATGCCGGGACAGTTTGTAGTATAGGCTATGGCCTTCCACCCCACCTTACCTTCACCGCACATCTCCTTTACCGTAACAAATCTCCCGGCCTGAGAGATGGTGTCACTGTGTAAGAGGCCCACCTCCACCTTCAGGGGAGGAATGAAAACATTTAGTATTAGTAGAATGTAGACGGAAACAGGATCCTTAGCCATCCAGTGGTTTTCTATTAAAATGTGTTGATCAAGTGGACTGAAGAAAATCTGGGAGGTATCACCTTGAGACGAGCCCATCATCAATGACTTCCCCATTTCTGATTGACTGTATTTTGGGTGAACTCCAGCACATTAGTTACCACGTTTCCATACCCGTTTTATAGCTCGCTCACAACAACTTCGATGACAAACGTCACCCCTACCACCACCACCAGCACCATTATCAAATTCAAACAAACAATAATACCAATATAGTTGGTCCGTTATTGTACATTATAAATTTTCCTGCTAACTTATTCCTGGTTGCCAGCATTTCGTCCCATTGTGCTAAGTTGGGCTCATCAGTTGGTAAATAGCACACCCACCCAGACGCCTGGCTAGTGCATACCGTAGAGGCATTTTTTCCCCCAATGTTTTCTTTCCCCACCCTGAAGGGGTGGGGTGGGCCAGGAGATGCAGGCGGGTTGGGTGGAGGTGATGGAAGAAGGAGATGGGTAAAGGACGTGAAGAAGTAGGAGATGGGAGAGGAAGTGTGTATATACCTAAGTAGGGAACAACTGCTCTATTTAATTCATCGGTTAAGGTACATTCTTTTATAATGGAGAAGATTTAAACTAGGGTGTGAGGGGAAATGTGGAGTGCCAGGGTGTGAAGGAAAAAGCGATGAGTTACACGAGGGTGTGAGGGGAAATGTGGAGTGCCAGGAGGTGGAATAAGGAGGAGATATTCACGAGCGATGTGAGGAGGAGACGGAGGAGGTCAAAGTTAGGCAGTGGGGATGAAAAGGAACCGGAAGGGGGTGGAGAAAAATGGGTTTGTGGGCAAGGCGGGGGAGGAGGGGCTGACCGGGGATGTCGTCAAGATGTGGGAGAGTGGGTTGGAGCTTGAGAGGGAGAGCGGGAATATTCTACACGATGATGGCGGCCATTTAGATGAAGTCCATGTTCAATGAGGCGCTCGGTGTCAGCGGAGGTTGGAAGATGAAGGCGAACCAAAAAGGTAGGGCCATCGGCATTGAAGATCCTTGATGCCCTGTGGACCGGTAGTCTTGCCCGGCGAAGTTCGTGGGCGATGTCTTCCAGTGAAATACTCGGGTCCACTCCACAGCCCACGCAGCTGAAGGTGGTGGAGCTGTCGTGCGGTGTTGGGGACGATGGTGGTTGTGCTGTATCATCTGGAGTTGTGGCAGTTTCCTCTGCAGGAGGTAGAAGGGGTGCGGGCTGGGAGCTAGGTTGTTCAGGGATGGGACGGACGGGGAGAGAAAAAATCATAAGTGGGGAAGGATGAGATATGGACGTTGTGGTGATGGGAACAGAAGTAGAGATGGGAACAGACGAAGTGAGGGTGGTGGAGGTGGAGGTGGTAGTAGTAGTTACTGATGCGGTGTAAAGAGTAGGCGAAGTCCGTTGTGGCGATGTTTCCCATGGTGGCATGGCTGCTGAAGACGGAGCTGGTGTATTGTCCAGGAGCTGAGCCAGAATATTCGGAGGGGTAGAGTCGGTATGATAGAGGGTGCGATGGATAACCACTCCGTTGTAATGATGTACCGGAAGTCTTCTGCATTATGGATATACAACAGAACATCCGAGGAAAATTCAAGGCCAGCGATAAGTCTTGGAACACTATGGACGCCAAGTAGACGGAGTTCTTTTTCAAGATCATATTCAGAGATAGAGGAAGGAATATCATGGGCGATGCAGGTGTACATGATGGTACTTCCTTCGTGGTGTCAGGCCGATGTGCTTGTTGGCGCTGGTGAGGTGCAAGTTAGAGATGAGGCGGCACACGGCTAGGCAAAAAGGTGAAGTGGTCCTGTGTTGTTCCTCCTCGTAATGGTGTCTCCAACCAGAGCAGTGTGACGTGCTGTGTGCCATGGAGGCCACTGCGTAGGCTACTTGGAGCCACCGGCAGTGCCAATGCACTATGAGAGACATTGTCCCATTTAAAAAAAAATTGATGTCTGCCTGGCCATCAGATGATATAGATGCTGATTCCCATAGGGAACCTGAAATATTTGTTCTGAATGAGTAAATTTATAATACTAATATAGTTGGTCCGATATTGGACATTATATTTTTCCAGGTAACTCATTCCTAATTGCCAACGTTTTGCCCCAGTGTGCAAAGTTGGGCTCATCAGTTGGTAAATAGCACACCTACCAAGACTCATGGCTAGTGCATACCGTGAAGGCCACTGCATAGGCTACTTGGAGCCACCAGCAGTGCCAACGCACTATGAGAGACTTAGCGCACTGGGATGAAATGCTGGCAACCAGGAATGAGTTAGCTGGAAAATTTATAATGTCCAATAACTTTTTTTTTTGCTAGTTGCTTTAAGTCGCACCGACACAGATAAGTCTTATGGCGATGATGGAACAGGGAAGGGCTGGGAGTGGGAAGGAAGCAGCCATGGTCTAAATTAAGGTACAGCCCCAGCATTTGCCTGGTGCAAAAATGGGAAACCACGGAAAACCATCTTCGGAGCTGCCGACAGCGGGGGTCAAACAATGTCCAATAATGGACCAACTATATTGGTATTATAAATGTACTCATTCGGAACAATTATTTCAAGTTCCCTATGGGAATCAGCATCGATATCATCGATGACCAGGTAGGCATCAAGTTTTTAAAATGGGACAAAGTCTCTCATAGTGCACTGGCACTGCCAGCGGCTCCAAAAAGCCTACGCAGTGGCCTTCACGGTACGCACTAGCCATGAGTCTTGGTAGGTGTGCTATTTACCAACTGATGAGCCCAACTTTGCACACTGGGGCAAAACGTTGGCAATTAGGAATGAGTTAGCTGGAAAAATATAATGTCCAATATCGGACCAACTGTATTAGTATTATAAATTTACTCATTCGGAACAAATATTTCAGGTTCCCTATGGGAATCAGCATCTATATCATTTGATGGCCAGGCAGACATCAATTTTTTTTAAATGGGACAATGTCTCTCATAGTGCATTGGCACTGCCGGTGGCTCCAAGTAGCCTATGCAGTGGCCTCCACGGTATGCACTAGCCATGCGTCTTGGTAGGTGTGCTGTTTACCAACTGATGAGCCCAACTTAACACACTGGGGCAAAATGCTGGCAACCAGGAATGAGTTAGCTGAAAAATTTATAATGTCCAATAATGGACCAACTATATTGGTATTGTAAATTTACTCATTCAGAACAGATATTTCAGGTTCCCTATGGGAATCAACATCTATATCATTCAACCAAAAAGCCGAAATTGCCTACCATTCAGCTGTGATGTCCAGCTACGCTGTTCCTTAATTATCAATCCAGACATATTCCTGCGATAGATAATTCAAGACCGCAATATCACTTTACGAGTCTGGCTTCAAGATCAACTCCAGAACAAGTACCAGTCACACGGCACATGGAAGTGGCCTCGGAATGGATACCTCAACCAGCCACGTCACGTGACTCGCCACTCGCCATGGAAGTTAACACGCAGAGAGACCTTCCACCTGCTACCACCACTACCACCACCACCACCACCACACCTACTCCTCTCCACCTCTCCTACATTGCTGAATCCGGCACCAGATGCCCTATTAGTCACTCCCGTTTTCTTCAACCAACTCCGTCAGGTACACATTCCTTTTTACTTTCCCATTCCTCCCCTGCTTTCCAATCACCTCACGCAATATTTGCCACTCTGCTTCGCTTCAACATGCGCCGAGAGGACAACCGGAAAACTACTGCTGGAGTCATCCAGGTCAATGGGGATGCTGCTGCCAATCTGCTCACTACGACAGGGTCTCATCATCTCAGTTCACGCGCCCTCCTTCAACTCTTTCCACCCCCACCATGAAAGCTCCACCTCCTCCTACACGCTATTGACTCCTCAGCTGCATAATATGACGTGTAGACCCCTCTATTACTGAGGATAACATCCTCGCCAACCTTAAAGCCGAATGCATCCCAGCGAAGAAGGTATTTAGGATAAAGAACTCAACAGGACCCACCTACATGGCTCGGATCCTACTGCCGACACCTGAAGATGTGGACCGAGTACTGGCCAACGGAGTTTCAATCTGCAGACACCATCATAATGTGGAGTCGTGCCGAGCCCCGCAACTACAGTCCATCAGGTGTGAGCGATGCCTCCCATATAATAACCACCCTACCACTGAGTGCACAGCAAAACATTCTGTATGTGGTCATTGTAGCCATCAGAACTCTATATCAAGTTGGCCCAACACCTGTCACCCTCCCCTGTGTCACTCTTTTGGAGGCAATCATCCATCATATTCACGCCATTGCAGATGCTGCCCTGCACCTCCCCAAAACTGACCTGAGCTCATAGCTCCTATACGAACCAATGCCATACAGACACCACCTAACCGTTCCCTCTTCCCACCACCTACAGTTGTAGATCTGCTCCGCTTCTTAACCATTTTCCTGCTGAATATTTATCCCTACCACAGATCGTTAGTCTTCACTCATCTACAAGCCGCGGTTAACCAAACATTCAACCTCCATTTTTCAACCACTCACTCGGGCTTAAACTCCTACTTCAGTTTCACACCTCCTGAAACCCTCATCTAAAATCACTCCCTGTTCTCTAACTTCAGCAAATAAGCTCCATCTTTTATACATTTCTTCACTCATAAATGTAACCACTCAAAATTATGATACATACTTGTTGATGTGTCAGTGTGCTAGGAAAACAAATTTAAAAAGAAATTTAAATTCAGTTTTCTATTCTGCTAAATGTTCTTCTAGGCACAGGATGAACAAGGAAATTCCTAGTGTATAATATGTTAAAACTGTAGATTGTATGTACGTTCTATAAAAAAAGTAAAAAAAGAAAGAATAAATAAATAAATAAATTAATTAATTAAATAAATAAATAAATAATTGTAAAATCCTTAAACATAGGCAAAATTCCTCTCCCATCTCCTCCTTCTTCACATCTTTTACCCACCTCCTTCTTCCATCACATCTCCCCAATCTGCCGGCATATCTTGGCCAGAGAGAGGGCATAACCCTCCAGGTGGCCCGCCCTACCCCCTTACGGTGGGTAATGAAAACAATGATAGATACATAGAATGTAGTTTGTCGGTAGATGCAGAGTGGGTCTCGGCCCATATGTGGTCATGACTGGTCCATGGTCCAAGAGCTCTGCACTCTGACCGGTCAACTGAGCAGAGCTGAGGAGCGATGTCTACGGCTCCATCGTGGCTCTACACCTCTGCATTCAGGAGACGGGACAGGGCTGGACCTCACAGCTGGCCCCAACCGTCAGCTGTCCTGAGAATGGTTTTGCATGGTTTTCCATTCTCCTGCACTGAGGCGAATGCCAGGACAGTTCCTAGTATAGGCCATGGCCATCAACCCTCTCACCTTCTCCAAGTATCTCCTTCACCATAACAAATCTCCCGCCCTGGGAGACGGCGTCACCGTCTAAGAGACCTGCCTCCACCTTCGGGGGGAGGAATGAAAACATTTCAGTAGAAGTAGTAGGAATGTAGACCAAGATCTTTTGTCGACTACAGTGACCGTAGCGACAGTTTATACCACTGCATAAGCCTTTACGTCCATCGACATCCACACACCGAACTGTAACATGGCAATTTATAGTCACTTAAAAAGTGTATAGACAGGTGGACTGAGTGATGCTTGAATTGAGGTTTCACCTCTGGACTGGTATTCCTAATTCAGCAAACTCTATTTCCTGCTGCAAGCTCGCCGAGAGGACGCTTCTGCCTTCTCTAATTATTATTACAGAGTAGCAAACTGAATAGTCATGTATCATCACGCCATCATCACCACGAGTGACACCTGCACCACCACTACATCGATGACTTCTGTTGAGTCAGCCACCCTCGACTCTGCCACCATACCCTACCATGCTGCCATCATGTCCTACTTCACTGATCCCAACTACTAGACAAGGTTTCTACCACGAGTTCCATCTCCAGCGTGAGATGCCAACAGCCTTCGTTATAAAAGGTCCGTCCCAACCACCCTTCCAGAAGATGCACAACCAACCCGATGCTTGGCACTCAGACAGACAGATACTGGTCAGGTCAATCTGGACCAATCTCCAACAGTCCCTACGGAAACTGCATCTGCACCTTCTCTTCCTTCTTTCTCTCCCCAGTGGCTCACTTCTAGTCTCAGGAGGCCGTCCTCTCAGCAATTCACGCTCACTTCAGAGCCCACCAACTGGTACCCACGTCTATCTCCTTGAAAAATCCAACTCAGCAATTCCACTCCCCACGCAACATCCTTTTCACCCTCCTTAAGTTCAATAGGTGCCATAAAGAGATTGCAGACATATGGCCAGCCACCAACGGCATTATCATCAAGTTGAATGGAGACCTCGCCGACCAAAAACACACTCTGTCAATTGGAGCAGGTCAACTTGGTTCCACCACTCCCTTCAAGCTTTTATCACAATCAGCGCACAAGATACCCCCTCCGCCACCCTGACATATAGCCTCTTCAGCTGTGTAGTTTGTGGTATAGATTCAACTATAACCAGGAAGGAAATTGTATTCCTGCTTGTAAAGCCTACTGAATCCGGAATGCAACACGTCCAACTTTCATCGTGAGAATTCTATTGCCTAGCACTGCAGATCTCAACAGGGTGCTGGCTTCAGGTGTGTCCATCTACCGATGCCACTACAAAGTTGAATGTCCATGTGCTCCGCCACCGCAATCTACTCGCTGAGAAAGATGTCTGATATACAACTCACACCTGACCAACAAGTGTCGAGCTACAAACCGTAAGTGCGGCCATTGTCTACAAGAACATCCAACCTACATGTGCCCTAACACTGTGCAATCTCCTGTTTGCAACTCCTGTGGAGAAGCACACCTGACCTACGCCCACAGATGTAAAGCTCGTTTTGCCCCTCCACCTGATAACCCCAAACTCGTTGCACCTATCTGCACAGTCGATTCACCTACCAGTCCCAGCCCCCCTCTTTTTCCATCTCCAACCGCCAAGGATTTAATCTGATTCGTCATCATAGCCTTCTACAATATTCATCCCTACCACCATCCTCTCATTCTAACACACCTACAAGCTGCCACAAACCAAACCCTCAATATCCATTTTCAAACTTCGTATTCCAGCCTAAATACTCACTTCCATTTCACCCCATTGGAAACTCTTGTCTGAACCCTGTCCCTCATTCTGCCCCCAGCCTCAACTCTTCTCTTCAGTGAACACAGCAGCATCCAGTCAGCAAAGAGAACAGTGATGGGGCAAGAAACCTCCAGCACCACATCGTCGGCAACCTCCCATCATTCTTCCTCTTCCAGAAGGATCATCTATCTATTTTTTCCTACTTTGTATTATTTAATTATTTCATATCCATTCATCTAATTTTTTATATTTTCTTTATTTTTCTCCAGATCAGAATGTCAGTACCTTGCAATAACAATGTTCATTCTCCAGGCCAGAAAAAACAAAAACAAAAGAAAAAACAATAAAAAACCAAAAACCTCCTGTAAATGAAATAAAATAATATAAAGTTGAAAACCCGTTAGCCAAGAGGTCAAACCCCCTCTCATCCTCTTCTTCTTCACATCCTTTACCCACCTCCTTTCTCCATTACATCTCCTCAACCCACCTGCATCTCTTGGCCAGAGAGAGAGGGTGTAACACTTTAGGTGGCCCACCCCACACCTTTAGGGTGGGGAATGGAAACTTTGATAGATAGAACGTAGACCATCCTTCATCGACTACAGAGGTTCAAGCGACAGTTTTTATTACTGTCTGAGTCATTTCGTTCGTCGACACCCACACACCAAACTCTAACTTGGTCCCCGACTCCGCCACGGTAGTTTACTATGCTGCCATCATCTACTCCTTCGGAGATCCTAACTACCAGGCGATATTTCTACCATGAGTTTCATCACCAATGTGGGACGATAATAGCCTTCAGTATAAAAGGTCCGCCTCAACCACCCCTCCAGAAGATGCACAACATATGTGTTGCTTGGCGGTCAGTCCGATAAATACTCATCAGGTCAATTTCTATCAATATTCAACCCTCCCCATGGACAATGCACCTGAACGCACTCTTCCTCCTACCAGTGAATAATTTCCAGTCTCAGGATCCCGCCATCCTGTCAACAATTCACACTCTCTCCAGACCTCACCAAATGGTACCCACGTCTATCTCCCTGAAAATCTAGCTCAGCAACCCCACTCCCCTCGCAACATCTTTTCCACCCTTCTCCAATCTAATATGCGCCAAGAAGAGACAGCAGACATATGGCCAAACGCCAACAGTATTATCATCAAGTAGAATGGAGATCTTGGCGCCCAAAAACTCACTTTGTTAGTCGGAGCAGCACAACTTGGTTCCACCACAGATTCAAGCTTCTGTCACAAAGAGTGCTCAAGACTCCACCCCGCCTCCTAGATATAGCCTTTTCAGCTGTGTGATATGTGGCATAGATCCAACCATCACTGAGGAGGAAATCATCACTGAATTAAACTTCGAAAGGTATCCCTGCTCATAAAGCCTTCCAAATCCGGGATGCAGCAGGCCCAACTTACATGATGCGAATTCTACTGCCTACCACCACAGATCTTGACAGGATACTATGTAGCTTCAGGTGTGTCCATCTACCACAGCCATTACAAAGTTGAATTTTCATGTGCCCCCCCCGCCGCAACCTATTCGTTGCGAAAGATGTTTGACATACAACTCTCACAGCACCAACCAGTGTCAAGCTACAAACCGTAAGTGTGACCATTGTCTATAAAAACATCCAATTTACAAGTGCCTTAACACTGCGCGACCCCCTGTCTGCAACTCCTGTGGATTAGCACACCCGACCCATGCTTGCAAAAGTAAAGCTCATCCCGCCCCTCCTCCTGATAAGCCCGAACTTGTCGCACCTATCCGCACAGTTGATTCCCCTGCCGGTCCTAGTTGCTCTCTTTTCCCCTCTCCTACCATCGAGGATTTAATCCGATTCATCACTATAGTCCTCTACAGTATTCACACCTATCACCGTCCTCTCGTGCTAATACACCTTCAGGCTGCTGCAAACCAAACACTCATTGTCCACTTTCAGACCTCACATTCCAGCCTAAATACTCACTCCCATTTCACCTCCTTAGAAACTCTTGTCTGAACCCTTTTGCTCATCCCAGCCCCCCTACCACTGATTTTTCTCTTCAGTGAACACTGAAGCGTCCAGTCAACAAACAGAACTGCGATGGGGGAATAAAGCCACAAACATCACATCATCGGCAATCTGCAATCACACTTCGCCTTCCAGAAGGATCATCCATCTTCTTCTAACTGCTCTGTATTACTTACTTCTTCATAACCTGTTACCTATTTATATATTTTTTGTTCTTCAAATCAGAATATATGCACACTTTATGTAAAAGAGCCCACCCTCCCAACCAGCAGAAAAAAATTATCTTCTGCATTTAAAATCATGTTCATAATCCACTAATAAAGCAACCTTAGCCAAGATACTGCTCTCCCCCCATCATATTTGCCTCAAAGTCCTCAACCCCAATTTACCCACCTTCTTCCTCCCGTGCAATTCCCATAAACTCACATCTCTCCTAGCCAGAGAGAGGGCTTAACCTATAGGTGGCCCACTCCTCCCCTTCAGGGAGGGAACTGAAAGTTTTTGAATGAAATGCACGTAGACTTGGAACCTGAAGAGCTCTGGGAAACAAGGCCCCAACATAATTTGATATTAATTGCAGTTTGCTCACCCAGTGTCACGATGTAGTTGTCCAGTTGATCAGGGATATGAAATGACTTGTTAGACACATGGCACGCTTGAGTCCTCCACACCACACCGTGGTTGAAAGCAGACTGAGGTGCAGGTGGAGTAGCTTGTCTTTTATAGTGACACAGAAGGAAAGCACTAGAACATATGGGCATCTTGAGGTCTTTCGAGGACATGACGTGATGCTGACGTCAGAATGACATGGCGGACAGAGTAGAGTTTAGCGTTCAGTTGGTTGATGATGGTCGATAGTAGCAGTGGTGCGATGCATAGATATCGAAGTAAGTTAGTTCTTTTCAGTATTAGCGGGCAATGTTACAACTTAATTCCTTAACTCCTGTTGAGGAGCATGGGACCGAGACAAGGTTTCACCCTCTGGTTCTGTGATGTGCCATGTGTTTCAGCTTTCCCCATATATTCCCAAGCTGCTCAATCTCTATCTCCACTGATCTCCTTCATGTCATCTTATGCCTTTCTCTCCTCTTCTGTCCTTGAGGATTCCACTCAAGAGCTTGTTTTGATATGCTTTTATCAGGTCTACACACTTATGACCAATCCACTGCCACTTTCTTTTCTTGATCTGCTGTTCATTAATTGCTGTGTTCTCATGCACATTTCTTCATTTGACACCTCTTCTGTTCAGTATATGTCGAAGATGTTCCTAAGACATTTGTTCACAAATGTCTGAATCTTCCTTGTCAAATAGTGATGGGTCATTCATGAAGGAACCGATTCTCTTGAATAACTCATTCGAAAGAGCTAGCTTCTTAAGTGCTGGTCATTCAAATACGAGTCAACTTACTGGGTAAAATGTCTGTGCAGGTAGAGTTGCGCGGCTGTGAGCTTGCATCCAGGAGATAGTGGGTTTGAATCCCACTGCCAGCAGTTCTGAAGATGGTTTTCCGTGGTTTCCCATTTTCACACCAGGCAAATGCTGGGGCTGTATCTTAATTTAGGCCATGGCCACTTCCTTCCCATTCCTAGGCCTTTCCTATACCATTGTCGCCATAAGACCTATCTATGTCGGTGCAACGTAAAACAAGTAGCAAAAAAAACTTAGTGCTTGACAATAATGTATTTTAGTGTACCATTTGCCATTGAGGTAGACACCTCATTTGCAAATAAAGTGATTTTGATTTTGATTTGATTTTGATATACACCCATATTAAATCTTGTCATTACATTTCTATTGGCAGTATGAGTACAGTTAAGCATACTTGATGCTAATGCATGCTAATAATAAAATACTTTAAAAGTGAGGGCCTATCTCATTTATAAAGGAACTGTGCACATTGATTCTTTTGTGGTACAAACTATTCACTATATTAAACGCTACATACTAATCACTGTTAAACAAAAACTATCCAGAACTTATGCTCTCCACTCCGCAACTGATAAATTGAACTGTAAACGTGTCGAAAGCCTCACTCTGTGAATGATCACAGGAACATGTTACATGAGGTTAGAAGAATATAAGTGAGTTTGCTATAACATCGCCATAACACCCGCCACTACAGCCTCATCTACATTGTTCTTTTTTATTGCGGGCATGTCAAAGCTAGCCCCTAGCTTGGTATTTCACCTTAGTGAAGGTCTAGGCTGTCTGAGATCCTTATCTTGTTCCATTCATTTATGGAGTTTATAATTCTTGTCCAGGTGCTGTCTCTTCCTTGAGTTTCCTTGAGCTTCTTTTGTACTAATGCTCGGTCCAGGAGATCAAAGGCTTATGTGAAGTATATAAAGATTGTATAGTATTTTTGTTCCTTTCGATAGCTTCCTGTATGTTGTTTAGCAGTAGTTCCACTGCTGCGACAGTGGATCTTCCTCTCCTAAACCCGAATTGAGATTCTGGGAGGTGCTCTTCTACTGTGTCCCTTATTCTTTCTGTGATTAGTTTTGTGAATACCATAAAAGGATTGTTTTCCAGGGCTATTGCTCTGTATTTATTTGTGTCCTTCGGGTCTCCTTTCCCCTTAAAAATTACCTTTACTATCGATTGTCTCCACTGATCTGGGATTTTGGCTGTTTCTATGCATTTATTATGAAGTTTTGTCCAAATTGGTGCAAGTAGATGATTACTTTAAAAATATTATCTACAGTCAAATACAGTGCATTGAAAAAGATGTCAGCCAAAGAACAGGAAATTGTTCAACTCCCCTAATAACCAGATAACTAGTCGTGCGCTCCACGCTGGGTGGCTGTGCGATCACAACTCAGTGAGAATTTCTAAGCTTTTTGCCAGAAAGCAGGAACTCTGCCTTTTTCGCATGCATGGCCAACTTTTCCGGTAGGCTGTGGAAACAATAGCCAAGACTGCCAAGACATCACTTCACAGCGATTCTTCATTCAACCACAGAGAGGCAGCACTCGTCACACTTACATTACCGAAATGAGAACATGGCAGGTGGCACCTTCTTGACTCAGCAGTCGTATTTAAGAGGGAATCGTTCAAAGCAAACAGGAAAACAAAATACTGTAGAGCTGTTCCCACCAGGTCTTTTAATACCAAAGAAGATAGAATACTCACACTTGCAGCTTACCTTTTCCATAGCCACATTTGTAAATCAATAAACTATAAATATTGTACTTTTTATGTTGTCAAAATAAGGACATGATATTGTGATTTTCTTTAATTAAAAATATCTAATTTATAAATGTCACTATAAAAACACAACATGTAATTTTGCATTATGATGTTGCTGGTTTAATTTCAATGATTTTGGTAACATTGGGAAGTTCTGCTTTTGCACAAGTGTTTGAGTTTGTGAATATTTTGACATTGCAGGTGTTATTGTGTGTTTAGTTATATAGTTTTTATGAGGAATGTGTATATGTGTTCGGGTTGTTTGCATGTTCATTCAGTGTGGAAAACTCAGTGGAGAGCCTCTTGAAGACCACATACTGGTAAGCTTTTATTTTTTTGGAGGGGGGATGGGTTATAGCTCACAACTGTTTCCTGCACCAGCCGCCACTGCATATAGATCAACGTGGACAGCCCTGGTGACCAGCTGAAGCGACCGGGTTACCTTGAGCTTTCTGCGCTTGTCAGTTGACACATGTTCCTTTGAAAGACCAGTCATGAATCCAGCTAATGTTCTAGAGTATGCTTTACATTATTTCCGTGGAAAAGGTTTCTCCCCTTCCCGTGAAATAAGTTCAGAAGAAAGGGAGGTGGATCAACATATGATCGAACTAATTGAAAATCATCCCACGGGTGCCAGCATCATCTCAGAGTTGTATCTGGAGAGAAATAGTGACAGTGAAAGTGATAGTGGAAGCAGCAACACCACATCTGCATTATCTAAAAGAGAAAGTAGCACACCATTGCCAGGAACAAGATGTGTCACGGATCCGATTTTGAGCCCCGAGTCTGATTCCCGTCAATCCAGTGAAGAGACACCTCAGTCACCTAGCAAATCTATTAGTTCCAGCCATGCTTCCAGTCATAGAGAAGAGAGTGGGACTTGGCGAAGTGGTATTAGATGTATTGTATATTTGTGCATATGGCTCTTCGTTAATATATATAAAATTATATCCTTTAATTGGTTGCCAACGTTGCCAACAGTACACATACTGGTCGTCCATTCATTCTACTCCAGGAGCACAGGGTGCCTCGACCGAACTGCATATTCTGTTGCCATCTGTTGTGGGAAATGTAAACTATCTCGCACTATCTTGTTCCTTCAGATAAGAACGGGAGTCATGAGCAGTCTGGAAAATGTAAAATAACACTACTTTGGGCTTTGATGAATAAATAACTCATGCCATATATCATAGTAACTTACATCGCAGTATATTTTAGAATAATTAGGTATTTATTAAAGCGTAACGTATGTAGTGCCAACATAGCGAACATATGTCTCGTACATATATTCAGTTTTGAAAGACATCATTTCAAGAGAATAGACAATGGAACTTTCTACATTTTCTACAAGGGTAAACCCCCTGCCTCCTCATAACAACACCTTAGCATCCTCTGACTCAACGCCGCCATTGCCACAATAATCTTTTCAAGACAACATCGCAGCAGCACCACCGTCATCAACGCCCACACAGCAATCAACATCTCATCATGGTCTCCCCAGCTGTGTGATCCGTGGACTCGACCCTTCCATCTCCAGCCAGGACATCCTACAAGAACTTCACACCGCCAGAATCCCCGCCGCGCGTGCGTTTCGCATTCAGACCAGTTCAGGACCAACATATATGGTACGTCTCCTCCTCCCGACTATCGCCGACGTCCAGCACCTCATTGCCACCGGAGCCCCCATCTATGGTCATCGATATAGAGTGGAGCCTTCTCGTTCACCACCAGCACGCTCTCAAACCTACACCATCCGTCGTCGCCCCCGGCCGACCCCTCCTCCCATTCCACCTCTTCAATCCCTTAGTCCACCCCCTCCTTCAACTAATTTCTTCATTTCGCCAACACCATCCCCCGCTGACCTTTTTCGACTCTTACTCACTTCTCTTGTAACCTCCTCATTGGTGTTTCATCTCCTTGCTATTCAAATAACTCATCACCCCCTTGCTTAAAACTTCTCTTCTTTCAGTTCCATCATGTCTCTCTTAAGTCATATATTAAAACCGTCCACATGCACCTCCCTATTCCACAATACTACTTCCCATCTATCTAACTTTTCCTCTTCGAACACATACCCTATCATTTCTCACTTCATTTACCCACCTTCTCTTTTCCACACATCTCCTTGACCCGCCCCCATCTCTTGGCCAGAGCGAGGGCGTAACCCTCTAGGTGGCCCACCACACCCCTTTAGGGAGGGAATGAAAACGAGAATAGTAGTAGTAGTAGTAGTAGACAATGGAATATAGGCAAAGTAATATTAGATATCATACATCTATATATATATAAAATAACTTGTCCTGACTGACTGACTGACTGACTCACTGACTGACTGACTGACTGATTCATCATCGCCGAGCCAAAACCGCTGGACATAAAGAAATGAAATTTTGGGCATAGATTCATATTACGATGTAGGTGCTCGCTAAGAGAGGATTTTTGGATATTCCGTCGCTAAGGGGGTGAAAAGGGGGGTGAAATTTTAAAATGAGTGTACCTATATCTCAAAACTTTGAAAGTTTACAGATATAAAAATTGATACTTAGAATCTTCTTTATAATTAAGGAAACACGTATTTTTTTTTGTTTTCAGAAAATCCCAATAGGAAGGGTGAAAAAGGGTGAAGAAAGGGTTGAATGCCTTTAATCAGGATACCGGTACCTATATCTCAGAAACTGATGATATTACAGACCTGAAAATTGATACCTTTGATCTCTTTTAAAAATAAATAAACACGTATTTTTTTGTTTTTGGAAAATCCAATTAATGGGAGGGTGAAAAGGGGGGTGAATTTTTAAAATGAGAGCGTCTATATCTCAAAACTTTTAAAATTTACAGATGTAAAAATTGGTATTTACAATCTTCATTAAAAATAAAGAAACACGTATTTCTTTGTTTTCGGTAAATCCCAATAGGAGGAGTGAAAAGGGGTGAAAAATGGGTTGAAAACCTTTAATGAGGATATTTACATCTCAGACACTGAAGATATTACTGACCTGAAAATTGTTGTTTGTGATCTCCTTTAAAAATGAAGAAACACGTATTTTTTGTTTTTGAAAATCCAATTAGAGGGGGGTGAAAAGGGGGTGAATTTTTAAAATGAGTTGATCTATATCTCAATACTTTTAAAGTTTATAGATGTAAAAATTGATATTTAGAATCTCCTTTAAAAATAAAGAAATACGTATTTTTTGTTTTCGGAAAATCCCAATAGGAAGGGTGGAAAAGGGCGAAAAAGGGGTTGAATGCCTTTAATGAGGCTACTTATATTTCAGAACCCGAAGATATTACAGACTTGAAAATTGGTGTTTGGGTTCTCCTTTAAAAATAAAGAAACACGTATTTTTTCTATGGAATACCAATTAATAGGGGGGGGGTGAAAAGGGGGTGATTTTTTTAAATGAGTGTATCTATATCTCAAAACGTTTAAAGTTTATAGATGTAAAAATTGGTATTTAGAATCTCCGTTAAAACTGAAGGAATACGTATTTTTTGTTTTCGAAAAATCCCAATAGGAAGGCTGGAAAAGGGTGAAAAAGGGGTTGAATGCCTTTAAGGAGGCTACTTATATTTCAGAACCTGAAGGTATTACAGACCTGAAAATTGGTATTTGGGATCTCCTTTAAAAATAAAGAAACAAGTATTTTTTGTTTTTGGAAAATCCAATTAGAGGGGGGTGGAAAGGAGGTGAATTTTAAAAGTGAGTTTATCCATATCTCAAAACGTTTAAAGTTTATAGATGTAAAAATTGATATTTAGAATCTCCTTTGAAAATAAAGAAACACGTATTTTTTTTTGTTTTCGGAAAATCCCAATAGGAAGGGTGGAAAAGGGTGAAAAAGGGGTTGAATGCCTTGAATGAGGCTACTTATATTTCAGAACCTGAAGATATTACAGACTTGAAAATTGGTGTTTGGGATCTCCCTTAAAAATAAAGAAACACGTATTGTTTTGTCTGTGGAAAACCAATTAATGGGGGGGGGGGGGTTGAAAAGGGGATGATTTTGTAAATGAGTGTATATATATCTCAAAACTTTTAAAGTTTATAGATGTAAAAATTGGTATTTAGAATCTCCTTTAAAAATGAAGGAATACGTATTTTTTGTTTTCGAAAAATCCCAATAGGTAGGCTGGAAAAGGGTGAAAAGGGGGTTGAATGCCTTTAAGGAGGCTACTTATATTTCAGAACCTGAAGGTATTACAGACCTGAAAATTAGTATTTGGGATCTCCATTAAAAATAAAGAAACAGGTATTTTTTGTTTTTGGAAAATCCAATTAATTGGGGGGTGAAAAGGGGGTAAATTTTTAAAATGAGTGTGTCTACATCTTAAAACTTTACAAGTTTACAGATGTAAAAATTGGTATTTAGAATCTCCTTTAAAAATAAAGGAACAGGTATTTATTTGTCTTCTGTAAATCCAAATAGGAGGGGTGTAAGTGGGTTAATAATGGGTTGAATGTCTTTAATGAGGATACATGTATCTCATAAACTGAAAATATTACAGAACTGAATATTTGTATATGGGATCTCCTTTAATAATAAAGAAACACAAACTTTTTTGTTTTTGGAAAATCCAATTAATGGCGGTTAAACATGAGTGACAAATGGGGGTGAATTTTTTGAAAGCCTATATCTACAGAATATCTTAGAAACGTAAAAGGTTACAGACGTAAAAAGTGGGTATTTGGAATCTCCTGTAAATGTAAAGAAACATAGGTGATTTGGTTTTGGAAACTCCACTTAAGGAGAACTAAAAAGGGATAATTTTTAAAATGAGAATTTCTACAGTAGCCTATATCTAAAAAAACTTAACATGTTACAGAAGAGAAAATGGTATTTTTTATCTCTATTAAAAAAAGAAAAGTGTATTTTAAGTTTTCGGAAATACCACTTGGGGAGGGGGGTAGAATTGACTGAAAATGGTGTTGAATTCTTTTAATCAGGCTACTGATATCTCAAAAATGAAGATGTTGCAGACGTGAAATTTGATATTAGGAATCTGCTTTAAAAGTAAAGAAAGATGTATTTCTCGGAAAATCCAATTAAGGCGGGAAGTGGGGGTTAAAGAATTGAAAAAATAATTGACTTAATTGTATGAGAATACATACATCTAATAACAATTAAAGTTGTTACGGACGTGAAAATTGGTATTTGGATCTCCTTTAGAAACAAAGAAAAACGCGTTTTGGGGGGAAACCATCTTGGGGGGCGGGAGTGAAAAGGAGTTGAATTCCTTTCATGAGGACACATAAATCAAAAAGTGAAGTAGTTACAGTCGTGATAATTGGTTCTTAGAAGATCCTTTACTCTTAAAGAAAGAAGTATTTTTTGCCGGAATTTTTCACAGGGGGAGGGGGTTGTAGGAGAGTGAAAGGATGTAAAAATCAAGTGAATTCCTTTTATGGGGATACTTGTAACTCAAAACTGAAGGTAATAGACGTGAACATTGGTGTGTGGAATCTCCTTTAAACATAAAGAAACACGCCTTCTTTTTTGGGGGTGGTGGGTAAATAAACTTAACCGCGGTGGGGTGTAAAACGAGGTGAGACCAATTGATTTTACTGTTCATAATGTACTTATAAGGAGCCTCCGTTGCTCAGGCGGCAGCGCGGCGGCCTCTCACAGCTGGGTTCCGTGGTTCAAATCTCGGTCACTCCGGATACTCCGGTTTTCCCTGTCATCATTCATTTCAACAACATTGTCCAATACTTCATTTCATTTGTCACTCATCTATCATTGCCCCAGATGAGTGCTTCGGCAGCCGGCACAATTCCTATTGTCGCCGCTAGGTGGGGGTTTATTCATTCCATTCCTGACCCTGTCGAATGACTGGAAACAGGCTGTAGATTTTCGATGTACTTATTCTGATCCTAAACCGATCATTTTTAATCTTTCCTGGCTTCGTTTTCAACAGCCATCTTTTCCTTAGGAGAATATTCTTAGATTACAGTAGATTCTCCTGGCAAGTAAATAAAAATTTAAACACATTTGAAATAAACCATACGAATGAGATTGACCGTCCAATTGTTCACCTCCAAATAAGGTCAATAATGGACGGAAGTATGTCATTCGTATCGCCAAAAATCCCGCACATTTGCCTACGCGCGCCAATGGTGCTGGTCACATTGTCAACAATGACAATGGCAGCAGATGTAATTTACCGGCAAGTAGCGGTCTTGCATCTTGCTGTGGGGTCCAGAACATTTAATAATAATAATAATAATAATAATAATAATAATAATAATAATAATAATAATAATAATAATAATAATAATAATAATAATAATAATAATAATAATAATAATAAGGTTCTGGGCCGTCGTCAAATGTGCGGACCGCGCTGGAAACGGGCCCTGGACGGGTAATGACTAAGAATGCAGTCCGGCCGTGGGTTCAGTACCGCCAAGGCACCCAAGACGACACCACGCCGGATCTCCTGAAGGATTTGATCCATATTAAAAATGCTTATAGGAAAAGATGGCAAAAATTTAGGGACCCAACTGACCGGATGGAACACCTGGACCTAGCTCGGGAAGAACGAAATCGATTGCTGGAAGGAAAGATTGAAAAATGGGAAGAAACTTGCCGTAATCTACAGTATTAGAAAACGAGTCAGATCGCGAATTTTGGCGGATTCTCGCAGAAAACGAGTCAGATCGCGAATTTCGGCGGATTATATATCTAAAATAATAAGCATTCAGTAATAAATTTCAGTATAATACCGTAGCGAAGCACGGGTATCTTGCTAGTTATCTATATGTATAAAATAGCTTGTCCTGACTGACTGACTGACTGACTGACTGACTGACTGACTGACAGATTCATCATCGCGAGCCAAAACTACTGGACATAATGAAATCAAATTTTGGAGATACATTCATATTAAGATCTAGGTGCTTCTTAACAGAGGATTTTAGTATATTCCGTCGCTAAGGGGGTTAAAAGGGGGGTGAAATTTTAAAATGAGTGTATCTATATCTCAAAACTTCAAAAGTTTACAAATGTAAAAATTAGTATTTAGAATCTTCTTTAAAAATAAGGAAATACGTATTTTTTTGTTTTCAGAAAATCCCAATAGGACGGGTGAAAATGGGTGAAAAAGAGGTTGAATGCATTTAATCAGGATACTGGTACTTATATCTCAGGAACTGAAGGTATTACAGATCTGAAAATTGGTAGGTACTTTTGATCTCTTTTAAAAGTAAAGAAACATGATATTTTTTGTTTTTGGAAAATCCAATTAATGGGAGGGTGAAAAAGGGAAGGGGGTATTTTTAAAATGAGTGTATCTATATCTCAAAACTTTGAAAGTTTACAGAGGTAAAAATTGGTATTTAGAATTTTCATTAAAAATAAAGAAACACGTATTTTTTTGTTTTTAGAAAATCAAATTAATGGGGGGGGGGTGAAAAGAGGTGAATTTTTAAAATGAGTGTATCTATATCACGAAACTTTTAAAGTTTATGGATGTAAAAATTAGTATTTAGAATCTCCTTTAAAAATAAAGAAACACGTATATTTTTGTTTTCGGAAAATCCCAATAGGAAGGTTGGAAAAGGGTGAAAATATGTTGAATGCCTTTAATGAGGCTAATTATATTTCAGAACCTGAAGATATTACAGACCTGAAAATTGGTATTTTGGATCTACTTTAAAAATAATAAAGAAACAGGTATTTTTCGTTTTTGGAAAATCCAAATAATGGGGGGGGTGAAAAGGGGGTAATTTTTAAAATGAGTGTATCTACATATTAAAATTTTAAAAGCTTACAGATGTAAAAATTGGTATTTTGAATCTTCTTTAAAAATAAAGGAACATGTATTTTTTGTTTTCGGAAAATCCCAATAAGAGGGGTGTAAAATTGTGAATAATAGGTTGAATGCCTTTAATAAGGATACATATATCTCAGAAACTGAAGATATTACAGAACAGAAAATTTGTATATGCGATCTCCTTTAAAAATAAAGAAACACGTATTTTTTTTTTTTTTTGGAAATTCCAATTAATGGCGGTTAAACTGGAGGGACATATTGGGGTGAATTTTTTGAAAGACTATATCTACAGAATATCTGAGAAACGTAGAATGTTACAGACGTAAAAAGTGATATTTGGGATCTCCTCTAAATGTAAAGAAACATAGGCGATTTGTTTTCGGAAACTCCTCTTAAGGGGAACTAAAAAGGGGGTGAAATTTTAAAATGAAAATTTATACAGTATATCTCAAAAAACTTAACATGTTACAGAAGTGAAAAATGGTACTTTTATCTCTATTAAAAGTAATGAAACGTGTATTTTTAGTTTTCGGAAATACCACTTGGGTGGAGGGGGGGTGTTAAAGTGACTGAAAATGGTGTTGAATTCTTTTAATTAGGCTACTGTTATCTCAAAAATGAAAATGTTACAGACGTGAAATTTGATATTTGGAATCTGCTTTAAAAGTAAAGGAACATAATTATCGGAAAATCCAATGTGGGGGGGGGGGGAGGTGAAAGAATTGAAAAATTAATTGACTTAATAGTATGAGAATACTTACATCTAATAAAAAATAAAGTTGTTAGGGCCTACAGACGTGAAAATTGGTATTTGGAACTCCTTTAAAAAGCAAAGAAAAGCCCGTTTTGGGAGGGGGAAACATCTTGGGGGGCGGGAGTGAAAAGGGGTTGATTTCCTTTCATGAGGACACATAAATCAAAAACTGAAGAATTTACAGTCGTGATAATTGGTATTTAGAAGATCCTTTACTATTAAAGAAACAAGTATTTTTTGCCGGAAAATTCACTTGGGGGGGGGGGATGAGTGTGAAAGTGAAAAAACTGAATTATTTTCATCTCAAAACTGAAGGTAATAGACGTAAACAATGGTGTTTGGAATCTTCTTTAAACTTAAAGAAACACGCCTTCTTTTAGTTTTTTGGAGGGGGTAAATAAACTTAACGGCGGTGGGGTGTAAAAGGAGGTGAGACCAATTGATTTTACTGTTCATAATGTATTTATAACGAGATTCCGTTGCTCAGGCGGCAGCCTCTCACAGCTGGGTTCCGTGGTTCAAATCCCGGTCTCTCCATGTGACATTCGTGCTGGACACAACGGAAGCGGGACAGGTTTTTCTCCGGATACTCCGGTTTTCCCTGTCATCATTCATTCCAGCAACACTGTCCAATATAATTTGATTTCATTTGTGATCCATTAATCATTGCCCCAGAGGAGTGTGGCAGGTTTCGGCTGCCGGCACAATTCCTATTGTCGCCGCTAGATGGGGCTTTATTCATTCCATTCCTGACACTGTCGAATGACTGGAAACAGGCTGTAGAGTTTCGATGAACTTATTCTGATCATAAACCGATCCTTTTTAATCTTTCCTGGGTTCGTTTTCACCAGCCATCTTTTCCTTCGGAGAACGTTCTTAGATTACAGTAGATTCTCCTGGCATATAAATAAAAATTTAAACACATTTGAAATAAACGATAGGAATGACATTGACCGTCCAATTTTTCACCTCTATAATAAGGTCAATAATGCACGGAAGTATGTAATTCGTATCACCAGAAATCCCGCACACTTGCCTACGCGCAACAATGGTGCTGGTCACATTCTCAAAAATGACAATGCCAGCAGATGTAATTTACCGCCAGGTAGCGGCCTTGCATCTTGCTGTTGGTCCAGAACATCTATAATAATAATAATAATAATAATAATAATAATAATAATAATAATAATAATAATAATAATAATAATAATAATTATAATAATAATAATAATAATAATAATAATAATAATAATAATAATAATAATAATAATAATAATAATAATAATAATAATAATGTTCGGGACCGTCGTCAAATGTGCGGACGACGCTGGAAACGGGTCCTGGACGGGTAATGACTAAGAATGCAGTCCGGCCGCGGGTTCAGTACCGCCAAGGCACCCAAGACGGCACCACGCCTGATCTCGTGAAGGATTTTTTCCATATTAAAAAATGCTTATGGGAAAAGATGGTAAAGATTTAGGGACCCAAGTGACCGGGTGGAATACCTGGACCTAGCCCGGTAATACGGAATCGATTGCTGGAAAGAAAGATTGAAAAATGGGAGGAAACTAGCCGTAATCTATTAGAAAACGAGTCAGATCGCGAATTTCGGCGGATTATATATAAAACAATAAGCATTCAAATATAAATTTCAGTATAATACCGTAGCGAAGCACGGGTATCTTGCTAGTCTATATATATAAAATAACTTGTCCTGACTGACTGACTGACTGACTGACTGACTGACTGACTGACTGACTAACTGACTGACTGACTGACAGATTCATCATCGCCGAGCCAAAACTACTGGACATAAAGAAATGAAATTTTGGGGATGTATTCATATTAAGATGTAGGTGCTCGCTAAGAGAGGATTTTGGATATTCCGTCGCTAAGGGGGTGAAAAGGGGGGTGAAATTTTAAAATGAGTGTATCTATATCTCAAAACCTAAAAAGTTTATAGATGTAAAAATTGGTATTTAGAATCTTCTTTAAAAATAAGGAAACACGTATTTTTTGTTTTCAGAAAATCCCAATAGGAGGGCTGAAAAGGAGTGATTAAGGGGGTTGAATGCCTTTAATAAGGATACCGGTACTTATATATCAGAAACTGAAGATATTACGCACCTGAAAATTGGTCCTTTTGATATATTTTAAAAATAAAGAAACACGTACTTTTTTGTTTTGGGAAAATCGAATTAATAGAAGGGTGAAAATGGGGATGAATTTTCAAAATGTGTGCATCTATATCTCAAAACTTTTAAAGTTTGCAGACGTAAAAATTGGTGTTTAGAATCTTCATTAAATATAAAGTGTTCCGATGTATCTGTGGAACAGCAGAGGTGAAAAAAGGTGCGGACGGGAATAGGTCTCAACTTACGAAATTAAAGTTAATTTAAAACTTTAACAAAGGTTATATTTTCTTTTCAAGATAAACAAATAACAGAATATAACAGGTACCAAGTAGCAGATCAACAAATTAAGAAAGTACAATTTTAGTTCATTACAAAATTTGGGCTTCGAGCCCGACACTCACGAACCTTGAGCTATAAGCCCAACTTTACCTATATACCAAGTTCAAACAAAGGGGCAGAAAACCCCAATCATGCCAAGGAGCACCGGCTCCTGATTACCATATTAAGCCTCCTCGAGGCACACAGAAACCAAATTTAAGAGAGAGCAAACCCGCTCTCAAAGTTCATGCCCATCAAAGGCCAAAATAAACTATACTTCAAACTGCCCTCAAGGCATACCAAGAACAGGGTTAATAAATACCCAACCTACTGGGCCTATTCAGTAAAGAAGCAGGTTAATTACATGGCCCAAAATACCAACTTGACTGGAGGCGTTACTTGCACTCCTAATACACTTTTAAAACCTACTTGGCACTAGGCCGCATACACAAGGGCTAATCCCATACTAAAGAGGTGACTTGTATAAGAAGACTTAATTACATTAAGAAAGGAAGAAACGGTTGTGAAAACAAAGTCACCTCAAAACAATAGGAGTGGGAGCTCGAGAGGGTTTAGCACTCTCTATCCCAAATTATAGTTAAAGAGACGAAGTTTTACCAAGTGTCTATTACATTTTAAAGATAGGTTACATGAGAAAAGTTTCGAACCTGCCCCGAGGGTTAATCTGCTGAGCTAGCGAGAAATGAAGTTATTAAATGGCCATTACCTATGGATGAACTGCTGCCCGAAGAAAGAGGTGCTTCCCGCCCCCTGCTACATAATCACACTAGGAGAGATGTTACTGAAGTGGCCAGGAGACCAGAAAATAAGCAGTTTATATACCCTCGCGGAAAATTCGAGACGTTTCATGAATGATTACAACCCGCCCCCAAAATTTTATTGGATAACAGCAAAAGCTAATACACCAGACGAAGACGAAAGACCCTATTGGTGGAAAATTAATTACAGAAATTCCTGATTGGGTACATTCAAAACAGGCGGAAAGAAAGGATTATATTGCCAACCTACAACTGACAGAACAAAATTTAGTTAAGACAAAACTTATGAATACAAAATTTCTTCAGGAAGGTACATTCCTTTACACCAGAGTGCGATATTAGTTTTGGTAGAGACATCTGTTAGAGAATGTTCAAATTTCTTGATATGGAGCAAACAAACACATAGTTCAGAACACTTCAAAATTTACAGCAGTGGCATCTTCCAAGAAACCTTTGAATTAGTATAGTTTGTTAAAGTTCAGGCGTTCTCCTGTAGAGGAGTTTCAACTGGCGCAATATTTGAATAAGCGACGTGGAGGTGTACCGCCTGGTACATAAAGAAACACGAATTTTTTGTTTTCGGAAAATCCCAATAGGAGGGGTGAAAAGGGGTGATTAAGGGGTTGAATGCCTTTAATGAGGATACTTATATATCAGGAACTGAAGATATTAAAGACCTGAAAATTGGTATTTGGGATCTACTAAAAATAAGGAAACATGTATTTTTCGTTTTTGGAAAATCCAAATTATGGGGGTGAAAAGGGGGGTGAATTTTTAAAATGAGCGTGTCTACATCTTAAAACTTTAAAAGTCTACAGATGTAAAAATTGGTATTTAGAATCTCCTTTAAAAATACAGGAAAACGTATTTTATTGTTTTCTGCAAATCCCAATAGGACGGGTGTAAAAGGGTGATAATGGGTTGAATGCCTTTAATGAGGATAGATATATATCAGAAACTGAAGATATTACAGAACTGAAAATTTGAATATGGGATCTCCTTTAAAAATAAAGGAACACACGTATTTTTTGTCTTCGGAAAATCCCAATAGGAAGTGTGGAAACAGGTGAAAATGTGTTGAATGCCTTTAATGAGGCTACTTATATTTCAGAACCTGAAGATATTACAGACCTGAAAATAGGTATTTGGGATCTACTTTAAAAATAAAGAGACAGGTATTTTTTCGTTTTTGGAAAATCCAAATATATGGGGTGAAAAGTAGGGATTAATTTCTAAAATGGGAATATCTATATCTCAAAAACTTAAAGGTTTAGAGAAAAAAATTGGCATTTGAAATCTTCTTTAATAAAGAAACAAGTATTTTTTTCAGAAAATCCCATGGAGGGGGTGAAAAGGGGGGAAATTTGTTGAACACCTTTTATGAGGAGACTTATATCTCAAAAACTGGAGATGTTATAGTCATAAAAATTTAGATTTGAAACCTCCTTTAAAAATAAAGGAACACGCATTTTTTTGGAAAATACAAATAATGGGGGGTGAAAATGGGGGGTGAATTTTTAAAAAGAGTGTATCTATATCTCGAAACTGTAAATGTTTTCAGACGTAGGAATTGGTATTTGGAATCTCCTTTCAAAATAAAAAACACGTATTTTTTTGTTTTCCGAAAATCCCAATAGGAAGGGTGAAAAGGAGTGAAAAATGGGTTGAATGCCTTTAATGAGGATACTTATATCTCAGAAACTGAAGGTGTTACAGACTTGAAAATCGGTATTTGGGATCTCCTTTATAAATAAAGAAACATGTACTTTTTGTTTTTGGAAAATCCAAATAGTGGAGGGTTGAAGGGGGGGGGATGAATTTTTAAAATGTGTGTACCTATATCTCAAAACTTTCAATTTTACAGATGTAAAAATTGGTACTTAGAATCTACTTTCAAAATATAGAAACACGTATTTTTTTGCTTTCGGAAAATCCCAATAGGAGGGGTGAAATGGGTGAATATTGGATAATTGCCTTTAATAAGGATCCTTATATCTCAGAAACTGAAGGTGTTACAGACTTGAAAATCGGTATTTGGGATCTCCTTTATAAATAAAGAAACATGTATTTTTTTGTTTTTGGAAAATCAAAATAGTGGGGGTGAAAGGGGTAGCGTATTTTAAAAATTAGTGTATATATATCTCAAAACTTCAAAAATTTGCAGATGTAAAAATTGATATTTAGAAACTCCTTTAAAAATAAAAGAACACGTATTTTTTTGTTTTCTGTAAATCCCAATAGGAGGGGTGAAAAGTATGAATAAGGGGTTGAATGTTCTTAATGAGGATACTTATATCTCAGAAACTGAAGATATTACAGACCAGACAGTTATTATATGGAATCTCCTTTAAAAATACAGAAACATTTATTTTTTATTTTTAGAAAATCTAATTAATGGGGTTAAACAGGAGTGACAAATTGGGGTGAATTTTTAGAAAGAATATATCTACAGTATATCTCAGAAACGTAAAATGTTACAGACGTAAAAACTGGTATTTTGAATCTCCCGTTAAAGTAAAGAAACAGGTATTCTCGGAAAGTCCAATGAAGGGGGGGGGGGGGTGAAAAATTGAAAAATTATTTGAATTAATTGTATGAGGATACTTACATCTAATAAAAACTAAAGTTGTTATAGGCGTGAAAATTGGTATTTAGATCTTCTTAAAAAATAAAACGACGCGTTTTGGGGGGGGGCGGGAAATCATCTTTGGGGCGGGTGTGAAAAGGAGTCGAACTCGTTTCATGACGACACATATCTCAAAAGCTGAAGATAATCGGTATTTAGAAGATCCTTTACTATTAGAGAAACAAATATTTTTTGCCGGTAAATTCACTTAAGGGGGGGGGGGGGCAGGGGAGTGTGAAAGTAAGTGAAAAAGAAGTGAATTATTTTTATGGGAATACTAATATCTCAAAACTGAAGGTAACACACGTGAACATTGGTAGTCTATTTGGAATCTCCTTCCTTCATTTTGGGGGCGAGGGTGGGTGGGAAATCAATTTAACCGCGGTGGGGTGAAAAAGGAGGCGAGACCAATTGATTTTAATGTTCAAAATGTGCTTATAAGGAGCCTCCGTGGCTCAGGCGGCAGCGCGCCGGACTCTCACCGCTGATTTCCGTGGTTCAAATCCCGGTCACTCCATGTGAGATTTGTGCTGGACAAAGCGGAGGAGGGACAATTTTTCTCCGGGTCCTCCGGTTTTCCTCGCCATCATTCATTCCAGCAGCACTCTCCAATACCATTTCATTTCATTTGTCATTCATTAATCATTGCCCCAGACGAGTGCGACAGGCTTCGGCAGCCGGCACAATTCCTATCCTCACCGCTAGGTGGGGGCTTATGCATTCCATTCCTGACCCGGTTGAATGACTTGAAACAGGCTGTGGACTTTCAGTGTACTTATTGTGATCATAAACCGATCATTTTTAATCTTTCCTGGGTTCGTTTACTTGAGCCATCTTTTCCTTTGGAGAACCTTCTTAGATTACAGTAGATTCTTCTGGCATATAAATACAAATTTAAACACATTTGAAATAAATGATAGGAATGAGATTGACCGTGCAACTTTCACCTCTATAAAAAGGTCAATAATGCACGGAAGTATGTCATACGTATCGCCAGACTTCCTGCGCACTTGCTACGGGCGACAATGGTGCTGGTCATACTGTCATCAATGACAATGGCAGCAGATGTAATTTACCGCCAAGTAATGGTCTTGCATCTTGCTGTGGGGTCCAGAACATCAATAATAATAATAATAATAATAATAATAATAATAATAATAATAATAATAATAATAATAATAATAATAACAATACCTAAATTCAACTAATTTCACCCACCCTAATAATAATGATAATAATAATAATAATAATAATAATAATAATAATAATAATAATAATAATAATAATAATAATAATAATAATAATAATAATAATAATAATAATAATAATAATACCCGTGTGGGGATTTACCGGTTACCTCCATCGAGCGCGTCCCATTGGAATTGGGGAAGCTCGCTGGCTCTGCCGCCAGCAGAGTCAGAGGGTAGTAGGGAAATAAAATACCACCGTGAAAAAAAACTGGTCCCTTGCCAGGGTTACGGCGTAGACTGGTAAATGACCAGAAGCCAGAAAACATCTTGAGGCAACCTCTAGGGCTAACAACCCTAGTCGTAAAAGGATGGGTACCCGTCCAAAGCAAAGTCAAGTCAAAAAGCATGATGGCACAACATTTCAAGAAACATACCCCAGGGGATAAATCTTCGGATAGATCCCTCGTCGTGAACGCCACGGCGCACGAGTCTCGTTCGGATTCTGGGGGAGACTCGACATCATGCAAGAGACGAGTCGGAGCGCTTCGGTGTACCCCGAAACGTCAAAAACTCAGGCCAAAATCTAAAACCTTTCTAGCAAGTTTCAACATAAATTCACTTACACAAACTGGCAAGCTGAAAACCCTCACCAAAGCTCTTCATGAAAATCAGATATCCATAATGGCCCTACAGGAAACAAGGTACCCAGATGAAGAGATTTTTGAATCCGAAGGCTACCGATTTTTCAAGAGCAAAGCGCAAAAGCGCAAAGAGGAATCCTCAATGGAGCTGTGATGCTTGGAACCGCGTTTGCTGTTAGATCAAGATCCTTAAATCGGTTGCAAATTTCGAACCTGTGAATGACAGATTGTCTATACTCACAATTGAATGCGCGAACAAAACCTACACCCTAGTTAACGCACATGCTCCTACAAACGATAAGAACAAGTCTCATCCAGACGAAGTTGATAATTTCTGGGACCTACTGGATGAAAAATTAAACAAAATCCCCAATCACCATGTCAAGCTTCTTTTGGGTGACTTCAATGCCCAACTAGGTCGTGAACAGAAGTACAAGAAAGTTATAGGCAAATTTCCCTGCTCACAAAAGAACCAATCCCAACGCCAAAAATCTGGTGTCCATTTGCGAAAATCACAACCTGCAGGTCATGTCGACCCACTTTCGCCATCTACCCAGAAAGCAAATGACTCGGCGTTCTCCCGTCCAAGCTCTCGGAAAGTTCCAAATTGATCATGTTGCAATCTCCATGAGAAACAACCCTGAGATTATGAATGTCAAGGTAAAGAAAGGCATCAATGTGGCCTCAGATCATTATATGTCTCTTATCAAATTCAAACCAATTCCCGCAAACACAAGGAAGACAACCAAACAGATCACACGCTTCGACAATGATAAACTTCGGCAAAGGGTCGAGGAGTTCCAGGAGAAGGCTAGACCAAATGACTGTGACTTTAACAACGCCAAAAGTCGCCTTGTTGGGGCCGCCAAAGACGTTGCAGAAATCAAGAGAAGCAAAAAGCATACCTGGTGGAATGGTACCTGCGAATCAGTCCTCCAAGAAAAACTCAATGCGTGGAAACAGTACTACTCTACGAAATCAGAAAATGATTGGGAAACCTACAAAACCCAACGTGCCCAAGCAGCTAGGGTGTTCAGAACTGAGAAACGTAAATACGAAAAATCTCTCATTGAAAAGATAGAACAACACTTTAGGAAGAATGAAAGCAGAGAGTACTACAGAGCCTTCAAACGCAAACTCACTGGCTATAAACCACCATCTCTATGCATTAAGCGAAAGGACGGCACACTGGCGACGTCAAATGAAGAAAATTGCAGCATTCTGGCAGATTATTTCAAGAATTTACTTAATTGCTCTAAACCGCAAAGCGCCATTGAGACCAAGGAACCCTTACTCAGGTACCCAGATTCCAGACCACCCGACAGAGATGAAATCAAGCGCCACATTGCCCGTCTCAAAAATAACAAAGCGCCGGGGGGAAGACTCAGTAGTATCAGAACTATGGAAATATGCCCGAGAGGAATCATTTGATATCTTGCAAAAGCAAATAGAAGAAATTTGGAACAAGGAGACCCTACCCGAAGATTGGAAAATAGCTTTGATCCATCCATTACACACAAAAGGCAGCATGAAGAACATCAACAACTACAGAGGAATATCTTTGCTACCCGTGACTTACAAAATTCTATCACTTGCCATCCTGGAGCGTTTGGAAGCACAAGTCGAACATCAAATAGGTGAATACCAAGGAGGGTTCAGAAAAGGTCGCTCAACAGCTGAACAGATCCAAAATCTCAAAACGATCATCAGATATTGTACACTAAGGTCCAAGCAGTATGTGTCTGTGTTTGTGGACTTCAAGAAAGCGTACGACTCCATTGACTAGGAAGTCCTGCTAAACATCTTAAAACCGGGCGAGTTGGCCGTGCGCGTAGAGGCGCGCGGCTGAGAGCTTGCATCCGGGAGATAGTAGGTTCGAATCCCACTATCGGCAGCCCTGAAAATGGTTTTCCGTGGTTTCCCATTTTCACGCCAGGCAAATGCTGGGGCTGTACCTTAATTAAGGCCACGGCCGCTTCCTTCCAACTCCTAGGCCTTTCCTATCCCATCGTCGTCATAAGACTTATCTGTGTCGGTGCGACGTAAAGCCCTTAGCAAAAAAAAAAACAAAAAAAAAAAACAACATCTTAAATGAATTTGGAGTTGATTTGAAACTACTGGCATTAATTAGAGCCACCCTGACCGATACAAAATCCAAGATGAAGTTCCACGGATGTCTCTCGCATTCCTTTGACATCAAAACAGGAGTCCGACAAGGTGATGGGCTATCCCCGATACTCTTCAACTGTGTTCTTGAAAAGATCATCAGAACCTGGCGGGTGAGATTACAGGAAACCAACTACAGTCCATTGAGAATAGGAACCAAATCCAAGGGGATCGCAACAGACTGCTTAGCATTTGCCGATGATATTGCTGTTCTCTCAAACGACATAGAAACCGCTAGAGCTCAAGTTGAAATTTTAAAGGAAATTGCGAAACAAACTAGTTTGCAGATATCGTTTGAGAAAACAGAAGTAATGACTAACATCAAAGAGTCTCCACCAAAACTCCATACAAAATACGGGGACATCACCCGCGTAGACAAATTCAAATACCTGGGTGAGATCATCATGAAAAATGGACTGGACAAAGAAGCACTTCGGAAGCGAGTACGCAAACTGGAAATAGCCTACCAAACATCCCGCACAATCTACAACAAAAAATGCCTTTCTCAAAACACCAAGATACGTCACTATGAAACAGTTCTGAAGCCAGTAGTTCTATATGCAGCCGAAAGCCTGTCTCTAAATGCCAACAAAGAACTCCTTGAAGAACTGGAGAAAAGAGAACGCAAAATTGTGAGAGGAATCTTGGGATCAAAGTACAGAAATGGAATCCATCAAAAGAGATCCAACAAGGAAGTCTACAGCAAAATAGAGAAAATTACCGACACAATCAGAAAAAGACGGGCACGATTTTACGGTCATCTGAAAAGAATGGACAGAAGAAAGTTAACTAAAGAAATCTTTCACTTTTTTGATTCAAACCCCAAAACCACAATTCCCTGGTTTAGAAATACCAAAGAAGACCTGCAAATGCTACATATCTCAGCTGAAGACGCCCTTAACAGAGATCTCTTCCGCAAGAAAATATTGACGAACGGGCTAAACCGAGACGAGCAACCGAAGAGAAGACACGGTGCCCCTTGGACAGAGGAGCGTAAGCAGGTCCATTCACAAAGAATGAAGGAAATTTGGGCTCTAAAGAAGGCCAAGTTCTGTGTCAAATGCAACAAGACTTAACGTGGTCCTTGATGGCCCCAGCGAATTATATAATAATAATAATAATAATAATAATAATAATAATAATAATAATAATAATAATAATAATAATAATAATAATTGTACCGGGCGGTACACCTCTACTCTGTTTATTTAAAAGTTGCGCCAGTTGAAACTCCTCTTCTGGAGGAAGGTTGAACTTTATCTATTCTATTAATTCTCTACTTTCTCAGAAGATGTCACCACGTGGAAAATTTTGAGTTTTTGAACTGTGTCACTTTTGATGTGTTTTTGTTTCGCTTGAAGTAAGAAGTGTGAACTTTCTCTTCTAGAGGACACTACTGAAGATCAACAATAGTGCGACCTAGTGCGGAGTTAAAGAACTATTTTGTTGGAGAAATTTTTATTTCAAGAGTTTGTTCTTTGTTAAATTTCCTTCTGTCATTGTTTAAGTTGGCTGTATACCCCTCTTTTTCCCCTTAGTTTGGATCTAGCCAATCCCGAATTTCTTTAATTAATTTTCCACCAATAATGTGTTTCTTTTTCCTCTATGTAGGGGTTTCTTTTCCCGAACCAATAAAGATTTTGTGGGAGGGTGTTTTCTTTCCCCTAACGCCTAGAATCTTCCGCGAGAGGATATAAACTGCTGATTTTGGGGTCTCCGGGCCACTTCTGTTCCATCTTTCAGTGTATTAAGTACATAGCAGGAGGCGGGAAGCGCCTCTTTCTTCTTCAGCCGTTCAACACCAGGTAATGGCCTATTAATAACTTCTTTTCTTGCTAGGTCGGCAGTTTAACACTCGCGGCGGGTTCGAAGCATTTCCATCATGTAACCTTTTCCTAAAATGTAACTACTCTTTTCTTCTATTCTCGTGTAAAGCTACATAATGGGATAGAGAGTGCTAACCCTCTCGAGCTCCCACTCACATTTGTTTTGAGGTGAACTTATTTTCTCAAACTATTCTTCGTTTATGTAATGTAAAGTGTTCTTCTCTAAGTCACCTCTGTAGTATGGGATTAGCCCTTGCGTTAGCGGCCCAGAGCCAGATTAGGTTTTTAAAAAAAAACAAAGTGTATTAGGAGTGCAAGATCGCCTCCTCTCAAATTGTTATTTTAGAGGTCATGTAATCAACCTTCTTTTCATGTAATAGACCTCTGTAGGTTGGGTATTTTACCCCTGTGAATACGTCCTTAGAGGACAGCTTGAAGGTAGAGTTTGGTTTGGCCTTTGAGAGGCTTAAATTTTAAGAGCGGATCGCTCTTTTGAAAATGGAGTGTCATATGCCTCGTGGAGGCTTTTCTGTGTAATTCGGAGCCAGGGGCTCCTAGGGATGAATGGGGTTTTCTGCCCCTCTGTTAAAACTTGTGTTTGTGGTAAAACTGAGCTGATCGCAGAAGTCAGGGCGTGAAGCCCAAAACCTGTAAACATTGTATCTCCCCTTGTTTTGCTACATTGTACCTGCCATGTCTGTTATTGCTTTGTTTTTGAAAAGAAAATATAACCTAGTTAAATTTTAAATTACTTTTACATTAACTTTGATTCCGTAGTTTGAAACCCATTCACGCCCGCACCTTCTTACGCCTCTACCTACCGCTAAAACACGGTAACAAGTGGTAGCAGAGCGTGGTTGAATGGGTCTCAATTTAGCCCCTTTTGACGGCTAAACATTGCTTTGATTCGAACTCTAACAATTTTTTCAGTTGCTGGAATTTTTGAGTTTTTCAAAATTGTTCTGTCATCATGCCCGGCCCTCGCGATGTTCTCCTCCTTAACTACTTGCGCAAAGAGGAGTTGATATATGAGTTAACTATCAGAAACGTTCAATCTGGAGGCACGGTTGCAATAGACACTAACAAGCTTAGAGAGTCCCTTGATTTGCCCATTTCCATCCCCAATTTGGGAGAGAAAGAAATTGATGACTCTCTTTCCACGATTGTCGAGAATATTACTGGGCTAGCATCGGTAGTCAGCTTTTTTGATGAAAACGATCCATCTCCTAATCAAATTAAGCGTGTGCAAGGCAGATTATATCACTTTTCAAATAGAGTTAATGATCTGTTGTCTCTGAAGGTGAATGACGTTCAGAGGAAGCAAGCTAATACGCTCCTTGAAACTATCTCTGAATTGTCTAGTAAAGTCACTCAATTGTTAACTGGGGAAGTTCCTCCCAAAACTGATCAACCCGCCACGGTGAATGTAGGTAACGAGGAAGAGCCTCCTCAGGGAGAAGTCAAGAGGATAACCGTTGCTGCTCAAACTATCTCTGCCCCATCGAACAACGAATCTGAACGCCGTGCGTCATTGAGTAACATCCGCTCTGAATTAACTTCTTTGCCATTGAAACCTTTAACGACTATGTCACCTGGGTTCAGCAGCTTGCCTCATCCATTGGCAATGTTGCTTAGAGGTATCTCTAAGTTTTCCGTCAACACCACCAGTGACGTAATTTCATTTTTAAGATTTCTAGTGGAATTTCAGGATCATGCCCTTGTGTTTTCTCTTTCCCCATGTCAAATTTTGCAAATTATCTATCCTTATGCTATTGGTGTCCTATCTGACAAAATAGTTAGAGCCATCGCCGAGCAATCTTCTATTGAGGATTTCCATGCCCATTTGCTAGCTAACTTCATCCCGGCTAGGGCCAGGTCCTCCCTTATTCAGAAATACTATTATCGGGTACAGCGCTTGGATGAAAACCTGGCAGACTTCATCCAAGATATTAAGTTTTATACTAGGGTGTTTGCTCTCCACTTCCCTGAGGATCAGATCGTGCAGGCTATTGTAGAAGGTATTTCGCCATCCTACAGGTCATATTTGTGTTTCGCGGCGTGCCCGCAAACCTTCTCTGAACTGGAAGCATTAGCCGTCTCTGCGGAAGGAGTTAGGTATGCCGATTCCTTGCGTGTGGCGAAAGAACCCCCGCCTTCCTTTAGTAACACTCGGCCTCCACCTCGCCGACCAGTCAATCCCCGTAAATGTTATGCTTGTGGGTCGCCTGACCATCTGCGGAATAAGTGTCCTCTGATCAAGTCAAGTGGGACAAGGAATGGAGCAGGGTCATCACAAGGCTGTTTTAAGTGTGGGGCCTTCTCACATATCGCCAAGAATTGCCCAAACGCAAATAGCACCCCCTCCTGCTCAACTTCTGGTGCAAATCCCAGCTATGCTAATAATAAAAAGTGACTAGTGGCGTCGGCTGAGCCAACTAATCCATCTTCCCGAGACTCAGCCCCTAGTAAACAGGTTGTAAATGCAGAGAACGACCAGCCTTCAAATTCATCTTTTCAATGCCCTAAAGAGTGTCTTAGGATTGCGGCGGATACCCCCGCACCTGTTCCTTTTCTTAAGATTGAGTTAAATAACGAGCCTATAACAGCTCTCTTAGATTCAGGCAGTGTTTGTTCCATTATTTCGGCTGATTGGTATTCTAAATTGAAATCTGTTTGTAAACTCCCTGACTATGTCTCTTCTCCTGTTCAATACGTTTCGGCTAATTCATCTCCATTAGAAATTCTAGGTTCCTTACTGGTCAAAATTCGTGTTTTTAAGTTTACATGGAAAGTTAAATTGTTTGTGGCCAAGCAATTGTCTTGCCCCATTATATTGGGAGCTGACTTTATTTCTCACACTGGTCTTGTGCTCGATCTCCAGAGTAGGTCGTGCACATTCAAATTTGCGTCCAATTGTAGAATTCCCTTGTTAAAGTGTAATTCTGTATCCTGTTCATCTATTTCGCCTACCCAGGATGAGATGTTGTTAGACCTTAGACATCTACCTGAGGAGCAGGCTGATAGTATTCGCAAACTGTGTCAGTCGTTTCCCGAGGTGTTCTCTGATACTCTTGGTGTTACTGACCTTATTGAATACAAAATTGAGGTTACGGATTCGATTCCTGTCCGTTTTCCACCGTATAGGCTATCTCCACCTAAAATGAAGGCTCTGAAAGAAATCATCGATCAGATGTTGAAGGATGGTATTATTAGGCCCTCTAAGTCAGCGTATTCTTCGCCTATTTTTCTAGTCCCGAAACCCCAAGGAGACTTCAGGCCTGTCATTGATTACAGGGCTCTCAATCGGAAGGTGGTGTTGCAATCTGTGCCCCTTCCCGACCTTCATTCTTGCTTTTCATGGTTTCGTAAGGCCAAGTTCTTCACCATCTTGGACTTGAATCAGGCCTATAATCAAATTCCCCTTGCCGAAGAGTCTAAACATCTTACAGCGTTTGCCACGGACTGGAATTTATATGAATACAACCGCGTGCCTTTCGGGCTCCCTACGGGAGCAGCTGTGCTCACTAGGCTGCTAGATAGGGTCTTTTCCGACATCAAATTTGAGTACTTATATCACTACTTAGATGATGTCGTCGTATTTTCAGAGACCTTTGAAGAACATCTAGATCATCTGCGAGAAGTTCTCAATCGCCTTCGTAAGGCTGGGTTAACTGTTAAGTTGTCCAAGGTTGCCTTTGCTAAGCCCTCTATGTCATTCCTAGGGCATATTGTGTCACCTGATGGTGTAGCAGTCGATCATTCTAGAACACAGGCCATCCGTGATTTTAAACCTCCCAAGGACATTAAAGGTATCGCCAGGTTCATTGGCATGGTGAATTTCTTCAGGAAGTTCATTCCTAATTTTGCTAATAGAGCGGCGCCCTTAAACCTTCTTCGTAGGAAAGGCATCAAATTCGAGTGGGGACCTTCTCAACAAGCCGCTTTTGAAGATCTGAAATTAGCTCTCTGTAATGCCCCTGTACTTGCTATGCCTGATTTCTCGAAGAAATTCATCGTCCAAACCGACGCATCGTCGTCAGCAGTAGCTGCAGTTCTTCTTCAAGAGACTGAACTAGGGAGGCGACCCATCGCCTATGCGTCTAGGACATTGTCAGCTCAAGAAGCAAAGTACTCCATATATGAGCTTGAAGGTTTGGCAGTCTTATTCGCCTTAGAAAAGTTCCGTCTCTATCTGGAACACGTCAAATTCGATCTGGAGACAGATAATCAAGCCTTAAGCTGGGTCTTAGGTAGGCCGCGTCGTACAGGTCGTATAGCCCGTTGGGCCATCCGTATTTCTGCCTTCCAATTCGATGTACGACATATCAGAGGTACTGAAAATGTTGTTGCCGATGGACTCAGCCGTATGTTTCATAACGACGTAGAGACCCACGAACCGGTCGATAGTTCATCACCTTCCGAGTCCATACTATCTGGTGTTAATGCCATCTTAACAGATGCTCCCATGCTTTTTAGGGATATTGAGAAATACCAACGTGAAGATCCGACGCTGGCTCCTATAATGGAAACCCTTTCTTCTGGGGAACATGCTGTCCCTTATGTTCTGAGGAATGGTGTTCTATGTTGCCCTTCGAGGTATGATAAGTTGATGAAAGTTGTTGTTCCAGCGGTTCTTGTACCTATGATCTTCAAATACTATCATGAGACCCCATTGGGGGGGCATCTTGGAATCTTTAAAACTCGTGAAAAGATTCGTGAAATGTTCATATGGAAAGGTATGGACGGCGAAATCCGTGAACTTGTAAAAGCTTGTAAATCTTGTTTGCTCAGTAAACCCACCATGTCCACTAAAGTAGGCCTTTTGTCTTCTCATCAAGCGTCGCGCCCCATGGAACGCCTGTATATTGATTATGTGGGACCCTTCCCCCAGTCAAAGGGCAATGCCAACAAGTTCATCTTTGTGTGTGTAGATGGTTTTACAAGATTTTCCTGGTTATTTCCGACTAAGCTGGCTACCGCTCAGTCAACCATTACTTGCTTAAATTCCATATTTGCTTCTTTTGGTCCGTGTCAATATATTGTATCTGATAATGCTAAGGCGTTCACATCAAATTTATTTCGTAAATTCTGTTTTGACTTGTCCATCTCTCATGTAACTACTTCTGCTTATTACCCTCAACCTTCTTTGGCTGAACGGGTTAACCGTAATCTCAGGTCCGCACTCATTGCCTATCATCATGAAGATCCTTCCAGGTGGGACACGTCCCTGCATTGGATAGCTTTTGCTTTGAATTCGGCGGTTCATGAATCACACAAATTTACTCCAGCTTCTTTGATGTTTAAGTTCGTTCCCAACACGCCGCTCTCTAACCTCTGGTCTCTGAATGACATTCTGCCCGAGACAATAGATCCGGACAACATTAAAGATCTTTGGAAGAAGGCTAAAGCTAATCTTAAAGTATCTCATGAAAAGGTTAGGGAAAGGTATGATCGTGGACGGAGACCCACCACTTTGAAGGTAGGTGACCAGGTTATGGTCAAAAATTTTGTTCCCGCGGGCAAGCTTGCCCCCAGATTTCATGGGCCTTGTATCATTCTTGATTTTCTTACGCCGGTTACCTTATTGCTAAGTAATCCAGCCACCGAGAGGATATTTAGAGTTCACCTGTCCCAGGTGAAACCGGTGTAATTTCTGTGTTAACTTGCTTCATATTATTTTGAAAGGATATGAAGGTTATATTTTTTTTTGAGTTTCACTTTTAAGGCATTCTGCCCCTTCTGTAATATTTTGGTTTTAGATGTAAGCCTTGTGTAAAACCTGCCCCGACCCGTTAAACTGCCATCCTGTTCCTGCCACGGCCATTACCACGCTCCCGTCTCCTGCTCCACCTTACACTGTGGCTTCATAATAGTAATGCCATGGATATCTACACGCCGCTTGGCCCCTCAACCTCTCCACAAGCCTGTACCCTCAAAGAAGATGATAGTCCAACACAATTCTGCCGCCTAGCTTTAATGTTTCAGCGCCCCCGCAGCCGCGCAGCGCCGTGCAGCGACTGGGGAGGGGGATGGGCCCCCTCCTCTCCAGCGAGGACGACATGTGCACGGCGAGCCGGAGCTCTCCCCCCGGCCAAGGCTGATGTGCGGCGCACGACCTGCTACATGCCCGCAGCCTGTATCTGTTCACCGCGGGCGCGGCGTACTTCAACACCTCTGCTCCCCTCATAGTGCGGGCGAGCGGTATCTCAGGGTACTTGAGGGGTCCGAGCGGCCTCCGTTGGACGCAAGCTGCAACGGCCGGTCCGGCCATTCGACTCAATCTACATCAACTACATGGACAGTCACCATAAGCAATAACTACACTTGGGAATTCAACTACAAAATTTGGTGGACATTGCCAAATTTTTCATCACTTTCAAGTATTAAAAGTTTATCTTCAGAAATTCAACTTCTACAAACAGAAAGACTTTACTCCTCCTGCAACAACAAATTGTGAAACTGAATCGCACAACATTCTGAAAATCTTGTAATCTATTTTCATATTCACTTTATAACTTGGAACTTGTTTCAAACTGATTTCATGTGTCACCCCTGGAGGAACTTTTGGGGGGGGGAGGTCTGTACCGGGCGGTACACCTCTACTCTGTTTATTTAAAAGTTGCGCCAGTTGAAACTCCTCTTCTGGAGGAAGGTTGAACTTTATCTATTCTATTAATTCTCTACTTTCTCAGAAGATGTCACCACGTGGAAAATTTTGAGTTTTTGAACTGTGTCACTTTTGATGTGTTTTTGTTTCGCTTGAAGTAAGAAGTGTGAACTTTCTCTTCTAGAGGACACTACTGAAGATCAACAATAGTGCGACCTAGTGCGGAGTTAAAGAACTATTTTGTTGGAGAAATTTTTATTTCAAGAGTTTGTTCTTTGTTAAATTTCCTTCTGTCATTGTTTAAGTTGGCTGTATACCCCTCTTTTTCCCCTTAGTTTGGATCTAGCCAATCCCGAATTTCTTTAATTAATTTTCCACCAATAATGTGTTTCTTTTTCCTCTATGTAGGGGTTTCTTTTCCCGAACCAATAAAGATTTTGTGGGAGGGTGTTTTCTTTCCCCTAACGCCTAGAATCTTCCGCGAGAGGATATAAACTGCTGATTTTGGGGTCTCCGGGCCACTTCTGTTCCATCTTTCAGTGTATTAAGTACATAGCAGGAGGCGGGAAGCGCCTCTTTCTTCTTCAGCCGTTCAACACCAGGTAATGGCCTATTAATAACTTCTTTTCTTGCTAGGTCGGCAGTTTAACACTCGCGGCGGGTTCGAAGCATTTCCATCATGTAACCTTTTCCTAAAATGTAACTACTCTTTTCTTCTATTCTCGTGTAAAGCTACATAATGGGATAGAGAGTGCTAACCCTCTCGAGCTCCCACTCACATTTGTTTTGAGGTGAACTTATTTTCTCAAACTATTCTTCGTTTATGTAATGTAAAGTGTTCTTCTCTAAGTCACCTCTGTAGTATGGGATTAGCCCTTGCGTTAGCGGCCCAGAGCCAGATTAGGTTTTAAAAAAAAAACAAAGTGTATTAGGAGTGCAAGATCGCCTCCTCTCAAATTGTTATTTTAGAGGTCATGTAATCAACCTTCTTTTCATGTAATAGACCTCTGTAGGTTGGGTATTTTACCCCTGTGAATACGTCCTTAGAGGACAGCTTGAAGGTAGAGTTTGGTTTGGCCTTTGAGAGGCTTAAATTTTAAGAGCGGATCGCTCTTTTGAAAATGGAGTGTCATATGCCTCGTGGAGGCTTTTCTGTGTAATTCGGAGCCAGGGGCTCCTAGGGATGAATGGGGTTTTCTGCCCCTCTGTTAAAACTTGTGTTTGTGGTAAAACTGAGCTGATCGCAGAAGTCAGGGCGTGAAGCCCAAAACCTGTAAATATTGTATCTCCCCTTGTTTTGCTACATTGTACCTGCCATGTCTGTTATTGCTTTGTTTTTGAAAAGAAAATATAACCTAGTTAAATTTTAAATTACTTTTACATTAACTTTGATTCCGTAGTTTGAAACCCATTCACGCCCGCACCTTCTTACGCCTCTACCTACCGCTAAAACACGGTAACAATAATAACAATAATAATAATAATACCGGGCGAGTTGGCCGCAGAGGCACGCGGCTGTGAGCTTGCATCCGGGAGATAGTAGGTTCGAATCCCACAATCGGCAGCCCTGAAGATGGTTTTCCGTGGTTTCCCATTTTCACACCAGGCAAATGCTGGTGCTGTACCTTAATTAAGGCCACGGCCGCTTCCTTCCAACTCCTAGGCCTTTCCTATCCCATCGTCGCCATAAGACCTATCTGTGTCGGTGCGACGTAAAGCCCCTAGCAATAATAATAATAATAATAATAATAATAATAATAATAATGTTCTGGACCGTCGTCAAAATGTGCGGACCGCGCTGGAAACGGGTCCTGGCCGGGTAATGACTACGATTGCAGTCCGGCCGCGGGTTCAGTACCGTCAAGGCACCCAAGACGACACCACCCCTGATCTCCTCAAGGATTTGATCCATATTAAAATGCTTATATGAAAAGATGGCAAAGATTTAGGGACCCAACTGGCCGTATGGAATACCTGGACCTAGCCCGGGAGGTACGAAATCGATTGCTGGAAAGAAAGATTGAAAAATTCGGTTGTAGTTGTATATAAAACTGTATCATTTGATTAGTTGCCAATGTTGCCAGTAGTGCATATATTACTTGTTCATTCGTTTTATTCGAAGAGTACGAGTAGTGTGCCGAACTGGCCATTGTATTGCCATCAGTTGTGAGAAATGTAAATTATACTGTACAATCTCGTTCCTCCAAATAAGGAAACATGAACTATCTCTTTCATTCAAATATGACTAGAAGTCATGAAGAGCCATCTCCTCTAAACTAGATGAACGAACGAATGAACCTGGAAGTGGTGGGTGGTCTGACTTCCTCGGCTCGTCCAACCTTCCTACTCCCAGCTCGTGAACAAACTGACTCTTTTGAATGTTTCTCCGTTAACAGCGAGAGCAAATGAGCTGGTTCCCTCAAAAGAGCTAGTTTGACCCGTCACTAGTGTGAAAGACCTGGTCCCTTTCCAGGTTTAACGTGTAATGCACCATAGACTTCCTCGGCTCGTTCCAACCCTCCTACTTCCAGCTCGTGAGTTCTTTAGACCTCCATATGAAATGGAGTGTTGCGAACGTACCCTTAGCTTTGTTCAAATGGCGAGTATCATCTTCATCTGCCCCTCCGTTCACTGTTACAATGCTTCCTATTTAGCAGAAGCTATTCATTCTCTCTATAACCTCCCCATCCTGTTGCAACGGTGTATTGTTTTGAGTTCTCAATCGCATTTCATTTGTCTTCTTAATGTTAAACTGAAGTCTTACTTCCCGTTCCTCAGTTTCCAGGTCTTTAAGCTTAATTTCCATATCTCTACAACTATGAGCAAGTAAGTCCAAATCTTCCAGTCGTTGAGTATTTTTCCACTGGATTACCAATCGTCGATTCATTGTGCTTCTCATGACAACATGAAGAGTCATAATGAACAGTATGGGTGAAAGTCCTGTAGACACCCTTGTTTCACACCAGTCTTAACTTCATTTGGTTCTGTTAAACTTCTTTTGTGTTCCACCCGCATGTACACTTATCCTTTGTTAGACATGTGGGGAAAGTGTGTGGAGGAAAGGGAACCAGGGTAGAGTGTTATCCAGGAATTAGGTTAAGGAAGATGTTGAGGAAAGTAGGAGGGAAGGAGAAGGTGGTAGTGTTTCATGTTGGTACCAACAACCTGAGGCAAGCAGGTATAAGTACCAACATAGTTGGGAATGTGTGGGATCTGGTAATGGCAGCACGAAGAATTTGTAAGCTGTGAAAAAGTTGAAGATGACAAACATGAATTTCTAGGTGTAAGGCTCATCTCTAATGACAATAAGCAACTTGGTGTCTTTGGAGTGTACAGACTGGGAAAGGGTAGTGCAGATGCTGTTTCAGAATTATTTGATAAGATAATCAGCTAAGTGGGAAATGTTGGAATTCAAGGGGACAAATTCGGGCAAATATTCGTTTATAGGAAGGGGAGTTATGGATTGGAATAACTTACCAAGGGAGATGTTCAATAAATTTCCATTTCTCTGAAATCATTTAAGAAATGGCTAGGAAAAAGACAGATTGGGAATCTGCCACCTGGGCGACTGCCCTAAATGCAGATCAATATTGATTGATTGTTTGATATCATACAGACACTTAATCAGACTGACAATCTTCTTGAGAATGCTGAAGATCTTCGTTGCTCTCCAGATCTTAGCCTTAAAAAGCCATCAAAGGCCTTCTAAAAGTCAATAAGGAGCATATACATAGAAGGCTGGTATTCTGCTGATTGCTCTGTAAATATCCGTAAGTTATTGATCTGATCGGCACAGGAGTGATCTTCGCGGAACCTAGCCTGAGCCTTTCTCAGCTTACTGTCCACATAGGATTTAATCCTGTCGAGGATGTGCTAGGCACAGACAGCAGTGTAATAACATGCCAGTTGTTGCAAATTGATAGGTGCCCTCTCCTCAGAAGTTTGATAAACAACCCCTTGTTCCATTCTCTCGGGAAAGCCTCCTTTTCCCAGATAACAGAAAATAGTGGAAGCAACAAATCCACAGATATATCTGGATTTGCTTTGAGAGCTTCAAGTATGACATCCAGTCCTGGAGCTTTGCCATTCTGTAGGTGTTTGTTGGCGTTTACTATTTCTGTTTTCGTTGGTAGATCACTGATGATCCTTTGATCTTCTGGTATCCCTTCATCCTCCTGTTCTGGCTCCTTAGTTTGTTCTACAGTCCAGTTAAGGATGTCTGTAAAATACTCTCTCTATATCTTCATCTGCTCTTCCTCGTAGGTAAGAAGGTTGCCTTCTTTCTTCTTAATTGGCTTACTAACATCAAATTTCTTGTTAGCCAATTGTGACGGTATACACAGTTCTTATATCTCCTACTTCTGTTACACGATCTGCTTCTTTGGCTAGCTTATTAACAGATGTACTTTCATCCCTGCGAAAACAATGCTTAACTAAGTGATGGATGGCAGCATATTCCTTGTGGGTCCCCTCTTTAGCATGTCAAGTTTTAGCAGCATTTTTCTTGGTTTTAGCCATTATTCTCTCATCAATTATGTCCGAATGTCTTGTGAAACCCAGTCAGGTCTTCCTTTCTTTTTCACTCCAAGTACCACCTCAAAAGTTGAGTTAAATGCTTCTTTAGTCTTAGTCCAAATGTGGTAGAAATCCTTTAGTTTTTCCTGCTCCAATTTGGCCAGCTCTTTATCCCGATTTCAAATTTCTTCTATTGAGAGCTTTTCTTTGATGGCCGTCTCCTTGAATCTGCTGATGTTATATTTCACTCTTCGATATTGGCCTGATCGTCTCATTGATGCTATCTTAATGCGAACATTTGCATTGACTAAATGGTGCAATAATGCAACTTTGGTCCACAGAAAGTTATCTCCAACTAATCACAGTGCTGGGATGTGTAGTAAAGTGCACACATTACATAGTAAAGTACACAACACACTGAATCCACCTTAGCTACACTTTAATTTTGCACCACAATTATCGTTACACAAATATACAAAAACAGCTCACTCCATCTTTACTTTTTCTGCCACCTTTTCTCTCGGCAAAAATCGGTTATCTTCGGTTTTTAGTTCAGTCAAGACCACTAGGGGCAGCCTACAGATGCTTTATAATGACAGCACCAGGGGTGAAGTATCAGTCATGTAAAGGTGTCACCAATTACGCCTTCACAGCACGCTGAAGCAATGAATACTATGTCAAGAATCTCACGATATAATCAAAATTGTTATATTTTAGCTACTACGAATTGCATGTTTCTCGTCATAAAATGCATGGCAATGTACAGGGTGAACAAAAAATGCCGCACTTGGAGTTCGACATGCGATTCCTCATCCCATTGCAAGACAAAAGTTTCTATAGCCAAATCGGATCTGGTGCTTTTGGAAAACAAGTCGAAAACGAGAAGCTGGCAACACTGTCATATCCCGCAGCGCATCGGAATGTAATAGAGAAACGTGCATCATCCCGCTCTACCGTACCCGCCATTGCAGCTCACTGAGTAGACTGCTGGGTTATCAAATCCACATGCTGCATGGAGCTATGGCTTGAATCTACGTCAGGTTTTTTGTATTTTGTGTGTGTAACGTTAGGTCCCTAGTTCCCGTCCTGTAACTGAGTTTGTAAGCATGACATCCTATTGTAACATGACAATAGTCGAACACGTGACAGTGTGATCCATTGAACTGAATGCATGAGTCGACTAACCACGCAGTGCACAACCATAACTGGTCCTGTCAAGTGCATGTAGTGTGGCTTCCTGATGGAGTAGACAAACGGCGAATACGTCGATATGCTTTCAGTGTTTAACGCCATCCTTTGTCATATCGTGCCCTAAGAATGCTACTTCTGCACGCAAAAATTCCCACTTATCTGGCTGTAATTTCAGGTTGTGTTCCCTGAGTCTTTGAAATACCTCTCTGAGCTTTTGGTGGTGGTCGTGCACCGAACTGGAGCAAATCAGCAGATCTTCGAGAGAGACGAGGCATTTCACACTTATCAAGCCTAACATGACTGTATTCATTAGTCTTACGAAAGCGCTAGGGGCATTTTTCAAGCCCATAGGGATTCGTACGTACTCATAGTGCCGTCCTAGCGCTGAAAATGCCATCTTTTCACGGTTTTCAGGTCGTACTAGGACGCTAGATCCATTGTGGAAAAATAGGGTGCTTTTCCGAGTGCATCTATTAATTCAGTTATTAACGGTGTCGGATAGGCTGATCCTATCGTTACATCATTTAATTTTCTATAATCCAAGCAAATTCGATACTTCTGCTTTCCAGAGGCGTCCATTTCCTTGGGTAGAATTGAGAGGGGTGCGTTGCACTGGCTCGTGCTAAGGGTGGTTATCTTATCCTCTAGCATCTTATCTACTTGCCTCTGTATTTCCTCTTTTAATGCATCGGGTATTCTATGTGGTCTCACGTTAATGGGGGTCTGATTCTTTTTTATTACGATTTTGCGCTATAGCAGATTAGTGTGCGTAATTTTATCTCCTTCGAGATGGAGTATGTCATTATATTCCGCACAGATAGCGTTTAGCTGTTCCCTATCTCTAGGGGTTAGATTATCTACCCGTAATTCCTCTGTTAACTTTTGTTCTCGAGATCTTTCTTCAGGTCGTGGTACTTGTGATACTTAGTGTACCGTCTTTATTTCCTATCGATTAAGGGGGTCGCTCTGTTATATTTCAGGAATACTTATGAGTGGGCTTTCAAATATGACTTCCGTGTCTCGTGTGTTCAATGCGCTGAATAGAGCTCGGCGGTTGGGCGCTCGCGTTACGCAACTTGCGAGGTGCACCCCTGGAAGGATTTCCTCCTTGTCAATTACTCCTGCCATCGCCTTACCGTATTTAAAGATACAATCGTCTCTGTCCTCGGCTGGATGCTGATAGTGCGCACCAGTGTGGTCCCTTTCGTTATATAATATTGATCCCCTTTTAATTAGGCACACCCCTCCTTGTAGTTTAACACACTATCCTTGAATATATTTCGCCCTATTACCTACCCATCATACTTGAGTGGCACTCCCTTGTGAATTACGTGAAATTCGGCATTTGACTTTCCTATCGGAAGTCTGATTGTGCCCTTGGTTCGGATTTCCGTGGCACTTATGTCTCTTAGCCCTGAGACTGGTTTTCGCACTCTAACATTAGGAGGTACTAACTGCTCCTTTAAAAGAGATACCGCACTGCCCGTGTCCAATAGAGTTTGGAGTAGATTTTCAGGGCCTCTCCTTCCGATTTCTGCAGTACCTTCGGCTTCACCTTGCCTTTCACCGTTCGCCACACGAATTTGGCAAGTTTCATGTACACTTAACCCCATAGGGAATTTTCGCTCAAATATCTCCAAGTACCCTTCCTTGAAATTGATAATGCTCTCCTGTAATAGGTCTCTACCTATTAAACAACAACGGATAGTCTAAAATCTTCTCCCACTATGTGAAATTCGGGGTAGTAGTCCCCTATTTTTAGAGTGACACACTCTCTAGTACGAGAAGTACGTCCTATAATTCCTGCTAGTTCTATTTCCGGTTCCCTATGATAGAATTTCATTTTGAGGTATACTTTGGCCCTTTAGGAGACTTACATCAGCTCCTGTGTCAATTAGGAGTCTGAACGGCCTTCTCCTTTCCTTTGCCTTGACCAGGATCGAACCCACGCGATCATGTTCGACGCGGCCCTGTTTTTACATAGCTCGGTACGGTCTTTTATGTAGCCCTTGCCGCGATTCCCTTCTTCGCGTATGCTATCTATACCTTGCAGGCTGGACGCTCTACGGGACCGCCACGGTTGCCCAAGCCTACGGTCCCTGGCCCGTTTAAAGTTTTATATGACGGGCTCCCTTCTCTCTCCTGGGGGGTTTGTGACGTTCGGGCTGGTGGGCCCCTTTTAGCCCTCGTTTGATTTAGTAGGGGTTGGTTCGCAGGAGACACTTCCTGTTTGTGCGCCGTCGGTGGCCCCAACGGCCACATATGAAGCACTTTTGAGCATCGAGCTGGCGGTGCTCTTTCCAGCATTCGGATTGTTTGTGCTCCATCTTGTTGCAATTATAGCATCGGATTACTGTGCATACATTTATTCGTGCGAGTTACCTGAACTTTCTGTTGCTCGTCTAGCCCTACAATTTTCTGCTGAATGACCTGGTTTCTTACAGTGTTTGCACACAGGTGGGCTCTTTTCCTTGGTCTTTGTAGCCCTACATTCACGAGCTATGTACCCTCGCGGTTGCAAATATATATAACATACCACTCTCACCGCAGCCTTCTTATAAGGCATGTGCGCTGGTGATTTAGCTGTGGCGGTCGGGTTTCGATTCCCCTGTGTCGGTCTGTACCCGCTTGCGGACCCCTTAGATCCCATTATCTGCTGTTTCACCCTATTAGAGATAATTGCGGTCTCTTCTTCCTTGGCGATATCTATGGCGTGCTCAAGAGTTTGTGCGTTTCTACTCATTATTAGGTTTTGTATTCTCTCGTCACGTCATCCTTGTACAAAGCTAGCCCTAATTAACCGTCGGATAAATCGTGCCTGGTTTTCTTCTACTACTGGGAGTTCGCCTTGAATTGCTGTATCTCGTAAGTCGGTCCCAATTCGATCTATTATGTGCGCCCATTGGGACACGGTTTCCCCTGGATGCTGCCTAGCCTCAATTAGTTGACATGCATAAAAATCTACTGTTCTCTTTTCACTATCATATTCCTCTAACTCTGCTTTTTTTAGGCCCAAGTTCGTACGTCCAGTCGTACGAAAAGTTTACTTCGAGCTTCCTTAGTGATTTTAGTATGGATTAGTTTATAAAATAATTCTCGTTTGTCAGGTCTCACTACTTCTAATGCAGTTTCTACATTCTCGCAGAATTCTCTTAATCTAGCCGGTTGTGACCCCATCAAATTCTGTACTTATAATACACGTCAGTCACTGACATATATTGCTCAGCATGCATTAACACTTCTTCATGCTCATTTATATTACTAGGGGCGAGACTAACTGAACGAGAAGACCCTTCCATTGTAAAGTGGTTTCAACTCACCCTATTGTTGACTGTAAGGTTCTGGAACTAGGCTCGCTTTCCGCTCCTGTACTGGCTGCCTCTCAGAGCGAGTATAGTGTATTCTTCCTTTCCTTGTCCCGTGTCAGTCACTTGAGCAGCAAAATATAAAACCTCTGAAACAGTGAATCAAAGAATCAATTATCAGCCTAATACATTAAGCACTCTGGTAATCACAGTTACACATATGGAGTTTTCCTAATGTTATCGTAAGTGTTTCGTATTTCACAATCTGATATTTACCGCGGATTAGTTGTGCCTTACACCACATAACTGACACCACGTATTTAAAGTCCACGTATCATATCCTGAGGGATAGATCAGGCTGGGGCCTGAAAAGGGTTCTAGTACACAACTATCTATTACAATGACAACACCAATTTACGTGGCCTTATGCCGAACTGAAATATATTGAATAGTCACCAACAAAGCCAAGTTACACAAGTATACATATATACAATTATGTACAGTTATAAGTGATTGTAATTCTTTTCTTCTTATTAGGGAACTTCCTATCCTACATACAATCAAGCTACTTAAGAATTTCCCGGTTCCCTATTTTTCTTCAAGGGATATTTCTAGTTAATATTTATCTTCCGAGGTGAGTGAGCTTCCTGCGACGTCTTCTTTATTCCTTCTACGGTATTCACTAGCACTTATTGACACTCGCGAGGCTCTAACACATCGCACGTTTCAACCACCAAGGGAATGCAGTTCTAACGACTCCAAGTCTCTAGGCCTGGATGTCTTCCCTTACATTTGAATCGGTTACTACATTGATTCACTTCTTCCGTGGTTTCCTCTACCCAACTGTCCTCTCTGCAGTCGGTATGTTCCTGCTCCCGTGCTCGAGTCTGCGACCTTAAAGTTCAAAATCTAGTACCTTGGGCGCTCCCATGAACTGTTTCCCTTAAAGTCTTTTAAATTAATCTGTGGTCTCCTCCTTGGACCATCATCCGATTAACTGGTGCAAACAACTGGGGTTATCTTGCAATCTTTTGACTAACTCCTCCGAGATTGTCGGTATACCACGGTTGTGTGATTGCAATGAACAACTCCCTGCTTAATTATTGTCCAGTTGCCTGATCACTCGCTACTGCCTGTGTAGCTTCCCTTTTCCGACTTTTTCATACTTAACTTGACCCGATTAAGTGCCGCATCAATCCCTTAACTTTCCGGTCTGACTTTACGTGATTTCCCGGCAAACTGCCTGACGGCCGACTCCTGACTACTGCTCCCTGACTGCCAATCCCTCACTCACTCACTGTTCCACGTTTTCTTCCAACTTCCTTAAGTCACCTCTTGTTTTTCTCGAACCTATGGTTCGGTGTCGATTTTACCCTACTCGTGATCCTGCGTTGGCTTCTTCCTATTGGTCGGCGCCTTTTCTTACCCAGTAAGATTGCTGTCATCTGTTCTTTCTAGAAGCTTGGGGAACATGTAATTTTTCCATACCCTACGTGCGTCCCTCGAGTTCTCATCTACTGCCCTTTGAATATGTCCATATCATGATAAGAATGGTAAAAGCATCCTGTGAAGTGTTCTAATATTTCATCATGCCCTGGCTAGTTTCAAACTTTCAAGAACTGCATTGTCTTCTGGTTTCTCAAATATGTATTAAACTTATTCTCAGATATTTTATTACACTGAATACTAAATACGTTCATTCCTTGATTAGGTATTTTGCTACGACATTTTTATGGATCTTGGCACTGAGTTTCCATTTTCTTAAATCTAATGACTCCTGCTTTACATTACTTGTCGTACTGAGAGGTAGCGGTTCGCCCCTTGTTCGAACCGTTCGCCCTTGGTACGCGAGTGGTGGGGATGCTCCGTGTCAGCTACACGACAAACACGAGGTCATAGTTAAAGACGACAGCTGCCACCTCTAAATTCGTGAGACTGTAGTCAGCACATTGTGAAGGCTAGCGGTTTAGCATGTAGTAGCCTATAGAGAGCTCGCAAAGTATGGAAATCTTCACATATTCTGACGTCCTGATACTAAGATTTCGCTATCAGAATTCCTAATTGTGAGGGGGCTCGAATCAGATGTCCTTCTGCGTGAACCTAGCGTACGTTTTCCACCTCGGCAAAGCAGCTCTCAAACGTTATACAAAATGACTAAATTATTGCATCTCAGCATCACTACAAAGAATCGAGACAGAGACTTGACGGCCTAACCTTCTATGTATATCTTGCTTTGAGAGTGCTATATGCACAATTACTAGTGTCAAGCTTGCAAAGTATGCAACACTTCACAGATTCTGATCTCCTGATACTAAATGCGTTAGTAATCTACCTCCAAAAGCTCAAGTGGGCTAGCTCTCTCTTACAATTAAGGTTCTCACTGATAAGAGTCCATATATATAACAATAGACTAATAATTTCAGACTCGCAAATATCACCAGACTAAGTCGAGATCGAACCTTTTAATCTGAGTTCACAATGCCAGCGCTTCACCACCTGAGCTACTCGGCCTAGCAGTATAATCTAGTAAGATAGTACAAAGAACGAAGTCTATGAGTCCGAAGAGTTCAGATCTGTGACAACACATTCGAACCGCCATTTCCGTATTAGCTCAGAAAGTGGTATAGGAGGCGAAGGAGGAGGTAGTTGAGGAGGAAGAGCAGGAGGAGGTCATACGCTACTGAGTGCCGTATATGAGAAGGAGGAGGAGGAGGAGGAGGAGGTCATACGCTACAGAGTCTATGAGGCGGAGGGGTGGAGGAGCCCATACGCTATTAAGTCTTGAGGAGGAGGAGGAGGTCATACGCTACTAAGTTTATGAGAAGGAGGAGGAGGAGGAGGAGGAGGAGGGGGAGGAGGAATGTCTATGAGGAAGAGGAGGAGGAGGATAGAGGACCTTCTGAGGAGCAGGAGGAGTAGGAGGAGGATAGAGCCCTTTCCAGAAGCAGAATTAGCTGTATCCTACAAGAACCAAACCCTTAAATTCAAGCTCAGAAAGCACACGCTCCTTCAGTCGCTGTCGAACACGAGCATGTTAGTTTAATCAAAAAGTCAAACACTAGTCTTCGAGGTTAGCTGAGGTGTTGATCACAAAGTTACAAGTTCTGATCCCCTGAGGTAGCTCGTCGATGTTAGCCGCACGTAGCAGGAAAGTTAAGTTATAAGAACTTGTATCTGCCTATGGAATTAAAAACTATCCTATTGTATATTGTGCATCCTCACCTTTTTGAGGGCATTTCTTTTCTAGCTAATCATATTTGAATTTCAAATTTCCATATTAGTATGTATTTTTAAAAAGAAATAATTCAGCTTGTTCCCACCATTGTATGATCCTCAGACCCAGGAACACATATATAATATTTAGAAAAAAAGGTTTCCAGAAGCAGAGTTAAATGCTTCTTTAGCCTTAGTCAAAATTTGGTCGAAATCCTTTAGTTGTCCTGCTCCAATTTGGCTAGCTCTTTGTCCCGATTTCAAGGTTCTATTGAGAACTCTTCTTTGATGACAGTCTCCTCCAGTCTTCTGATATTACATTTCACTCTTCCATACTGGCCTGATCGTCTCGCTGATGCTATCTTAATGAGAACAGTCGCTGTGAATAAATGGTGCAATAATACAACTCTGGTCCACAGAAGTTTATCTCCAACGAATCACAGTGCTGGGGTGCTTTATAATGACAGCACCAGGAGTGCATTATCAGTCATGTAAAGATGTCACCAATTACGCCTTCACACACTTTGAAGCAATGAATACTATGTCAAGAATCTCTCAGTATAAGAATTTGTTTCGAGTAAATTATGCAGCAAGGTTTAACTTAAATAATGTTTAATATTAGGAAAAAGAGAAGATTTCATTTAAAACAAACTGTATATAAGAAATTCTTTGCTTCGTGTTTTAACTGCGGCACTTGTAGTCTTGTCGTTCATTCTTCTTATTATTTGATATTGTTACCATGCCACCAAGGTGCAAAACTAAATTTAAATATGATTACCAAGGAGCATTCCCTGGAATAAAGAGAGGTCGCAACGGGTATGAAGCCGAATGTAAATTATGCAGGAAAGTTTAACTTAAATAATGTTTAATGTTAGGAAAAAGAGCAGATATTTAAAACATAATCTATATCACAAGTGTGAAGTTCTAAAGGACATTGTTTTTCTCTGTTGCTACTTTTCAATTGCACGCGGAGGGAAAGACGTATTAAAGATTATCATTGTTACTGCTAAACACAGAGATGACTTAAGGTCAGCGTCCTCCAGTAAACAATAAACTGCATTTTTACCACCAGTAAATGCGAAGAAAGGAACCTACCGGTAGCTACTGGAGAGACCACATTTGCTTTCCACTCAGTCAGACACCACAATTCCTACGACTCCAATACATGCACAAGCAAATTGTTTTCAGAAATGCTCAACGTTTCAAAAGTTACTAAAACACTTTCCAATGCTAAAAAATGGAGGCTACTGTAAATAATGTAATTTCTCCTCTGTTACAGGCAGAACTGAAAATGAATCTTTCAGAAGCAGACTTTATAGGCATTAGTACAGATGCGAGCAATAATAAATATCATCAGATATTTCCTGTCAGAGTGCAGTTTTTTTTCACAAAGTTGAGGTTATTCAATCAAATTTGTAGATATAGTCGAATGCCAAAATGAAAATTCTGAGACAGTATCTTGCGTTATTCACAGTATTGTTAAGCAGAACAACATTTGATGGTAAAATATCTTCATTTGTGGGAGACAAGACTAATACGAATGTTGGGGGTTTACGTAGAAGATGTGAAAATAATGTTTTTAACAATTTGAAATGTAAATTGAGTAAATCAATTGTAGGGGTTTGGGTGCCTAGCCCATATTTGCATGATATTTTGCAGGCTGGTGCTGACGTATGTTTAGACCATAATTGTGAAGGCGTAGAATTACTTTTCAATATACACTCTCAGAGTTGCATCATGCATGGTATGTTGTGAATTCGAAAACGTAACATATTTAGATCTTCCAAATCATATGAAAGTTAGACGAATAAGTCTCTTCTCAGTAGTTGAAAGATTTTTGCATATGTATAAGCCATTAAAGTCATATTTTATGTCATAAGGCAAAAATTCTGTTCTTCTGAGGTCTTTTTTCTTTAGTGAAGTTGGGGAAGCTTAATTCTGGTTTATTATGTCACAAATGAACTTGTTTCCAAAGTGTAATGCAAAGTTTGAGATGAAAGAGATTTCAGTATATGAGGTTAAATCAATACTCTTGGGTGTAATTGGCACTTGGAAAGAAAGAAAGAAAGAAAGAAAGAAAGAAAGAAAGAAAGTAAGAAAGAAATAAGAAAGAATGCTAGTTTTATTAACAATAAAGTTACAGATTTATTGAAAGATCTACCAGAAGCACAGAAAGCAAAATTTCATAATGAATGCATGTCTTTCTATGATTCTGTCACTGATTATCTACTGAAATCGATTGAGCCTCTCAATGAACCCAACTATTTTGACTGGATACTTTTGCAGAAGCCAGTTGTATTGGCTGACGTCGAAAAAAGGTTTAAATTCTTGAGTGAGAAGGTCAGTTGCTAGATGAATGAAAGTAGTGTGTTTGATCAGGCAGTGAAATTAAAATATTTTGCCAGAGAAAGTGAAACACAAACAAGATTTACCAGTTCATTAGCTAGTAAGAAGTGGACAATGTTTTTCAACAGTTGTGTCTCAGAAGAACGGTATTCTGAGCTCTTAAAACTGGTTCAGTTTTTGCTTTCCTCTCCCTGGGCACAATGCAAATGTAGAGAGGTATTCTCTCCGTTGAATGCTCGCCGTATTGAAGACAGTAGCAGATTAAATTTGGCATCAATATTCAATACAATACGACAAACATTAGTTGTAGTGAATTTTATAAACTAATTAGAAGTAGTGAAATGTCCGTGAATAGATTGTGTAAATTCGTCAGAAAAGTATGCTTGGTATAACTTATAAGAATATGTAATGCTCATAAAGATAAAATAAGTCAGAATTCTTAACAAACTGTAACAAATCAAAATACGCCCTCTAACAAAAGTATGGGTTGTAATTAGTACAGCAAGTTCTCAAGTAGTCTAATAAATTACCGCTCATAATAAATTAACCTTGCACCTTTGTCCCGGTTTTATGGAAAACAATTATGGCAACCCTACTCATAAGAATAATGTATAGCAGCTATCTTGCTCAGTAGCCCTTGCACCAGTTCCCAAAAGTTAGACTGATAAAACTAATAGGTCCTAAGTTATAAGTTGTAAACCCCTGAAGTAGCTCTCTAGAGGTATCCTTATAAGAATAGTGTATAGCAGCTATCTTGAGTAGTAGCCCTTGCCTCAGTTCCCTAAAGTTAGAGAGATATAATAGGTTATATTTTAAAAGTTGTGACCCCGTGAAGTAGCTTTCTAGAGTTACGTGCACAATAATAATAGTATATAGCAGGCCGTGTTCCCTAGTAGCTCTTGCTTCAGTTCCCTAAGGTTAGACCGATAAATCTAATAGGTCATAAGTTACAAGTTGTGAGTCCTCAACCACACCTTACTATTCATTATTCTATTTCTCTTCTTTGACATGTATCGCGCCTTGCGATCTATTGTATTATCGAACAACTCATCTCTATGTAGACAGATGGCGACTCTGGCCGTTGCCTACGAGATACACAAGGCCGGGAAATAGAAAGCAATTTGCCGCTGAAAAAGCGGCCCAATCGTGTTCACGGCTTGGCCGCTAGGTGTCAGGTTTCCGTTCTGTTCTTGGCGGACTTTTAACATTGTGATGTGCGGACTAATAGTGATGTTGTGTTGATTTTGTGCAATTTATTGTCAGTATTTTTCCTGTCGGTGTGTGTATGTGAGGTTGAGAAGATGGTGAATTGTTGTGTACCTCTGTGTACTTCCGATACTGCTGAAAAGCAAGAAAATGTGACGTTTCATACTTTCCCTTCGGAGCGCGGTTTAAGAGAGAAGTGGAGGCTAGCTATTTCCAGGCAAGGTGATAAAGTGGATCTCTTTGGGTACCTAATAATTCTTCTCGAGTGGGTTGCTTGCATTTTAATACGTCAGATTTTAGTGTAAGCACATCAATCAAGCGAATTCTTCCCAACAAAGTTCCTTCTGTTTTTAGTGTGTACCCTGTTCATAAACAGAAAAGTAACAAGCGCAGGAAGGATCCAGCTCCCAGAAATTACGTACCATCAAAATTTAGTACAATTTCTGATTCAGATAATGATATATCTTCAACAAATAACGGTTCTACACCAGTCACAAACGAAAAAGGGGTAGGCTACAAGTCTCCTTTCTATGTAAGGGAAAGGCTACGAGTAGCTCTTTTAAATCGAAATATTTATTGACGAGAAAGTCAAGTACCAGGTTAAGGGAAACAATATTTAAATTGAAAAGTAGGATACGGGCAATGAAATCAGAAAAACGTTTTAAGATATCTGAACTTCACCAAAAATTTCCGATCAGGATGATGCGTTCAAGAATTTCAGAAGGAAACCCCTGAACCGCAAAGTGCTGAAATTGTGATAACTTCCTGCATCTCAGGTAAGCTAATCTTATGTATCGGTACGTCATACCTTATAGATAATACTCTATGAGATTAAATGAATTGATCCTTGTGATCATTTGGACATTAATGCTGCTGATATGTATTTGTCTTAATTGATCACGAAGTTTTCGTGAATTACTTATTTCGTCTAAACATAGTGTGAGATAAAGGCCTACGTTCTAGAAAATAAGTCATACAATTGCTCTTAGTCTATTTTTTATCTTATATCTGTTTGGTGACCTCTGAAATTACTAGTTTTAATTAAATTTTATAGTATTTCGCAAACCAACGTGTTGCAATGAGCGGGCGAGACAGAATAGTAAAGAGAACTCTAGCGGCGCTTGTCGGAAGTATCTCGAGGACAAGTTTAGAGTGCTGTATTTCCCGGCCTTGTGTATCTCGTAGGCAACGCTCTGGCTCTCAGATTCGTCATTCTTTATTTCTGCCTAGTCTTGTCTTTTTTATCTGCTCTCTTGTTTGTTCTTGTTCAGTTTTGTAAAAGGAAATGGCGACTGAGGTTTCTAACATGGCTTTTCTATCCTATAAAAGATACTTTAACCGTTTTGAATATGGTATTGTGAAACTATCGGTTATTTCGAGAGACTTCTTGTTCTTATTATCCATCAGGTAATTATTTTCCTTTACTTATTATTTTGCTATTTTTGGTCCTCCCAAGACTTTCCATGGTTGCTTTTATGTGTTTTCCGGGGTTACGTATTTGTTCTAATTTTATAGCAGACTTGTTTCTCATTGATCTTATATTCTCGTAAGTCTGCCAACTTTTATGTTCTGTTCGGAAACCAAGGGCGGTGTAGATCCCGTTATGTTTTCTGCTCAGTTTGATTGGTTCGTGTGTATGTATATATGTGCGGAGACCTATGTTTTGTACGCATGAGCATTCTATATTTGGCTCGATTCCAAAACCCTTTGGCGTTTTCTTGCTCATCCACTCTGTACTGTTCATGTCCACTCTTGGTGTGTGGAATGGATGTATACCGATAACGAGGATTTTGACTGCGTTATACGTTGTTGCTGGTGTGGACGTTTTCTCTATTGGCCTGGTTCTGTGTTTATTTTACCAGACTGGATTCACGAGCAAATTGGTTGTTTTGATTATACTTGTTGGGTACTATTACGACATGCTAACCGGCTTGTCCCTCCGTCCTACGTTCCTGTGTGTTGGCCTCTATGTGTGTTCGTGGGCTTGAGATTGATATCTGGATCTACATTGCATTTTGGGTGTCTAGTTTCCGGTATCTTTTGTTATTTCATTCTTGTTTCTGGTTTCTCCAGCCATTCTCTCGTTTTATTTTTGGCTCTGCCATCTTTTAACTTCATTTGTGTATTTTGAAGGTAACCATAGAAATTCCGTATTTGTTGTTTTCCCCATGTACATATTCTATGCATACTTCCTTGCCTCGCCCACCTACCCTCACCTTACTTCTTATTTGATAATATTTTCTTTGTGCCTGAAGGATAATAAATTTTCTCTTTGGGAATTGTTGTCACCACACAAAATAAAAGAGAGAGGTAATATTTAAACAAGGAGGAAGACACTTTGATTCAAGGCCACTTCATTGACCCAATATCGAAAGGGAATACTCTAATACCCTGTTGTAATAGCCTTTTTCTGCATGAGAGAGGCGACTACCTAATTCGGTGGCATTCGTATTTCATTCTAATAATACTGTAAAAATGTGGAGAGAGAGAGAGAGAGAGAGAGAGAGAGAGAGAGAGTCTGACGTGGCTCAACCATACATATTCTGATGTACCTGTATGTTATACGTAAGTAACGTACCCATTCGTATTCTTTTCTTCTCTATTATGAGGGTAAGGCAATTTTTATTACGTGTTTCCTTTTCATTTGAATAAACTCCCTTTATTTAAGATTATCCCTGTCTTAATATATGTGTATCGATTTTAGTGTTGCTTCCTATACTTGGTCTATTGGTATCGGAAGCCAAGGTCAGCTACTGACTGTTTCCTGACAGTTTCGATCACGATTAACTTTTATCGTCCCTCTGCGTCAATTTGCTACCTCTATATATGTGGGGAGGGGGATTGAGTTCAGTCTCTTTAGAGTTAGGTCCATAAGAATAGTGTATAACAGCCATATTTCCTAATAGCCCTTGCAACAATTTCCGAAAGTTAGTCCGATATGACTAATAGGTTATAAGTTACAGGTTGTGAGCCCCTGACCCAGCTCTCCAAAGTTAGGCCCATAAGAACAAAGTATTACCATTAGCCCCTGATCCAGCTCTTTAGAGTTAGTTAAAACCAATCTGTAGCGACCATCTTCTCTCAAGATCCCTCGCACAGCTCACCCGTGTAATTCTCATAAGATGCAATGTATGCGCATTAGCCCCTGTGCCAGCTTATACTTTTTTTATAAGTTCTTATCAGGTCACCGAATTCTATAGTAAAAAGACTATTTCTCTACATTTTTATCGAAGCGTGTAGGTATTAAACATCCACTCCTGAAAAAATGTCTGAAATCGTGCCTGTTAGAATTAACTCGGTATGCGAAAAGAGAAATATTTATTTGGAAGCACAAAACGCACAAGACACCTCTCCTCGTGATGCTGTGCAGTATGTGTATTACAATTATTACTTTCTCAAGGAAGCTAATCTTATTGATTCCTAATTGATTCCTAATTCCTATTGATTATATTATTCTCAGCGGAAGATGATTTATACTCCTCAGTGGCTCACTGCTATTAGTGACTTCAGGCAATTGCGTAGCAATTCCTGTTTGTTATTGAACACATTCTCAGAGTTTCAAAACAGTTATTCTGTATGACAATTCTTTCCGACGACCGCTTTTAATTCACTAAAATCGTACGCTCCTGTATCTATCTTGAACTTACTTTACGAACAGTCACGTTAAGATAGGTTTTATGTTGAATAAATATTAGTTTTATGTTTTTCGGTAGTTAAGTGTTAGTGTGTTTAAGGTATTAGCGCTGGTCGAGGTGTAACGTTTGTATTTTTTTTGTTTTTTTTACAATTTGCTTTTCGTCACACCGATAATACACAAAAGTATTATGGCGACGATGATAGGAGTAGGAAGGAAGTGACTGTGGTCTTAATTAAGGTACAGTTTCCTGGTGTGAAAATGGGAAACCACGAAAAAACCATCTTCAGGGCTGCCGACAATGGGGCTCGAATCCACTATATCCGTAATGCAAGCTGATAGCTACGTTGCTCAAACCGCGCAGCCACTTGTTCGGTAGGTGTAATTAAATTTTTTTTGCTATTTGTTTTACGTCGCATCGACACAGATAGGTCTTTGGCGACGAGGTGTAATTTGAGTTGAGTGGCAATTTATGTTAAGAGTCTCTTTCAGTGACTGATATTTTCAGTGGAAAGCTATTTTTACTTCAATTCCCGTTTCGTCTTTGGTTTACTCTTAGTTTTATTATTTAATATTCTAGTTAAGGACTATTTTACGTAATGAGATTGTGTTGGTATTAGTTAGTATTAACTTTGTGATAGAGCAAGTCTGGTGAAGGTATTGGTTCATTAATTATTAGGTTTAGTTAACAGTCGTTTTAGTGCCGTACCTGTAGTTTGGGGGTAATAGCAGGGGCGGCCGTACGTTATGTGCTTAAGTGCTGCAGCACACTGTCTATTTGAAAAATAAATTACTTTAATAATATTATCTGCAATCAAATACGGTGCATGGAAAAAGACGTCAGCCAGAGAATAGGAAATCATTCAACTCCCCTCACAACCAGTCGTGCGCTCCACGCCGGGTGCTGTGCATATCACAGCTCAGCGAGAATTTCTAAGCTTTTTGCCAGAAAGCAGGAAATCTGCCTTTTGCGCATGCGTGCCCAACTTTTCCGATAGGCTGTGGAAACAACAGCCAAGATATTACTTCACAGCGAATCTTCGTTCGACCACAGAGAGGCAGCACTGGTCACACTTGCATTTCGACCGAAATGAGAACGTGCCTCAGCGGTAGTATTTAAGAGGGGATCGCTCAAAGCAAACTGTAGAGGAAGCCATCAGCTGTTCCCGCCAGGTCTTTTAATACTCCCAACTTGCCCATTCCATAGCCACATTTGTAAATCGATGAACTATAAAAATTTATTTTTTGTGTTGTCAAAATAAGGACATGATATTTTGATTTTCTTGAATTGCAAAATGTCTAGTTTATAAATTTCACTATAACAATATAACATATAATTTTACATAACGACGTTGCTGGTTTTATTTAAATGATTTTGGTAACATTGAGAAGTTCTGTTTTTGCGTGTTTCTGAGTTCGTGAATGTTTTTTCATTGCAGGCGTTATTGTGTGTTTAATTAGTTTTGTATGAGGAATGTGTAAATGTGTTCGGGTTGATTGCGTGTTTGTTCGGTACCGGTATTGAAAACTCAGCGAAGAGCCTCTTGAAAACAGCTTTTGTTTCTAAATATTTTTATTTTTTGGAGGGGGTGGGGGTGGGTGGATGGGTTACAGCACACAACTGATTTTCAGTACCAGCCACCACTGGTAAATAGGGTGTTGGATTTGTTTAGAGTAATATCTTAGGTGTTGTTTTGTTTAGTGTATTCGTTTAGGATAGTTTATATCTAAGTGTACTTTTTTTAATGACATGGTATTTCGCTAGATTCTTTCTCTTGGCTTTACTTCGCACCGAATCGGACGTATCTTAAGGCGACGATGGGATAGGACTGGAAATTAAATAACTGGCCTTAATAAGGAACAACCCGAGAATTTACCTGGTGTGAAAATAGGAAACCACGGAAAACCACCTCCAGGGCTATCGATAGTGCGATTCGAACTTAAAGTATTCCGAATGCAAGCGTAATGCAAACGTGATTCGATAGTTCAGGAGATATTATGAAATGAGGAAGAAAGACTCTGTTGTTAATTCTATGAAACTGTTTTCTTTGGTGTGACATCCTTATTGTTCATCTTGTGAGTTGAACCGAAAAACAAACCCCATGGCGCAACAGCTCCGAAGAGCCTTGGCCTATCAAGCGACCGCTGCTCAGCCCGAAGTCCTGCAGATTACGAGGTGTCGTGTGGTCAGCACGACGAATCCTCACGGCCGTTATTCTTGGCTCTCTAGACCGGGGCCGCCATCTCACCGTCAGATAGCTCCTCAATTGTAAATACGTAGGCTGAGTGGACCTCGAACCAGCCCCCAAATCCAGGTAAAAATCCGTGACCTGGCCGGGAATCGAGCCCGGGGTCTCCGGGTAAGAGTCAGGCACGTTACCCCTAAACCGCAGGCCCGGCAGTCATCTTGTGAGTTACCTGGGCCATAATTCGGTTGATGGGAACTGACTGGCCCATATTGTAGAGAAGTCCTATGTTGTGCTCCTTGGCTGACTGGTCAGCGTAGTGGCCTTCGGTTCATAGTGCCCGATGTTCGATACCCGGACGGGCCGGGAATTTGAGCTGCGTTTGGTTAATTGCTCTAGTTCAGGATTAGATGTTTTTGATCGTATTAATACACAATATGTATAATACATAACTCTACTAACCACCACAGAAACACGCAACAGTGAACCATATCCCTCCATAATAGAGTTGGACTTAGTCCACATTAATGCCCACCCTAGACAATTGGGATAAAGGCCGGAAAAAAAGAAATATAGGTCTCGGAGTTCTATGGGATGTTAAAATCATTTTCCATTCGTTAATTTTTGAGAACATTCAGAGGAAAGATATTTAGTTTAGACTATGCTTAATTGTTTGTTTGCATGGTTGTCGCTTTTTATCTTTATTTGGTAATTAAATGCAGAATTTTGCATTTCATGTACTAAAATAGTAATACAATGGCGCATGGCTTTTAGTGCCGGGAGTGTCCGAGGAATTGTTCGGCTCGCCAGGTGCAGGTCTTTTGACTTGACTCCCGTAGGCGACCTGCGCGTCGTGCTAAGGATGAACTGATTATGACAACACATACACCCAGCTCCAGTGGCAGCGGAATTAACCAAAGATGGTTAAAATTCCCGACCTTGACAGGAATCGAAACCGGGACCCCTTTTACCAAAGGCCAGCACGCTAACCATTTAGCCATGGAGCCGGACACTAAAATAGTAGAAGGGTACCGTATTTATAGATGTGACATGGCATATACTTATCCCTCTCGTATCCATATGTGCTTGTCACGCATGCTTTTCATCAAAATAAGTGGGGTGAGAAAGTGCAGTAGACAGGCGCCTAAGAGTAAAAGTAAAGGGGACGTGTCTTGCTTACGAGGGGGCGAGCATGGGAATGCATAAGTGGAAGTGTGTGAGAGGAAGACGTGTATGTTATCAGAGATGAAAATGATCACAAGGCTAAGCGTATCGGGAAACATCCTCATTTAAGGAGTTAAACACCATCTTCAAACATCTACCAGAATACGTCGTGAAGTTATCTTGTTGTTTTTGTGCCATTGTTCTTGTTGTTGTCGTTGATATTTTACATACAGATCGTCCGGCTCCATGGCTAAATGGTCAACGTGTTGGCCTTTGTTCCAGAGGGTCCCAGGTTCGATTTCCGGCCGGGCCAGGGATTTAGACCTTCATTGGTTAACTCCGATGGTTTGCGGGCTGGGGGTGTGGGCCGTCTACATCATTAGAATTCATCACATGTAGGGCCATATCCCTACAGACGTGCAGGTCGCCAATTCGGCGTCAGCTCGAAAGACCTGCACCAGGCCCCTTCGGAGGCCACACGCCATTATTATTACTTAGAACACGGTCAGAAGCTACGCTTATATACAGTACTATTTGAGCGACTATTTGGGACTTTTCAGTCGGTTAACACATTAAACATTTCCCAATTAATTTGAGCTGGTAATCAGTTTGAGTAAAAATGAAAACACTCGTTAGATTGGAAGGAAAGAGTACATACAGACGATTGCCTAAATAACGCACAAGAAACTAAAATGATAGATTCAAAATGTGCAATAAGTGAAGAAAATTAAACAAAATTCTAAGCATCTGGAAGAAATAAAAACATATTCGGAGATATTTGTTACACTTTTACGTTGACGTTATTGGCTTAGTGTTTCGTGGTGTGTGTTACTGTAGTTACTGCATGTCCTAGTTCATGAACTACGGGCAATGGCTGAGTGGCCTAGTAAGTCGTCCTGAGAGTCGGGATGCCAGTTACTATGGAACAGGAGTGGGCATCTTGGACATATTCCGAGTCGTGGCATTCCTTATGCTCAGACGGCTAGGATTATACTGTACAATCCACTGTGTTCTCTTAACCGTTTGAGCAGAGATTCTCACTGGAAATACAGCATGTTTGAGTAGGGTAGCGTCTAAACTCACAGACAATTTACCAAGCACACCCAGAAAGAAATTATTAACTGGGAAGGTAATGCAAACGACAGAAAGCATGTCCAATAAATGGTAAATAAGTTAATCTCGGGAGGGAAGCTGAATAAGAAAGTGATGGAACCAAGTAAAGGGAAGAATATTCTAGACATGGTGCTGATAAAACAAGATTAACTCTATAGAGAAACTGAAGTGATGGATGGTATAAGTGATCACGAAGTTGTTCATGCCTTAGCTAAAAATGGATGCGATGGACGGAAAGTTGTAAAAGTAGGTTATTAAGCAGTACAATATGGTTGATAAGAGATGCTTGAGGGAGATTTCAAAAAGTAATTAATCACCTTCAAAGGTATATACCTGTTTTCACATTCCTCAACAATTGCCTTAAACCGATCCCGCAGTTTGTTTAGATTTATTTTCAATTTTCCACCGACCATAGTAACTTTTTAAAAACACTCTCATGCCTGTCTTATCACTACTGCCTAATAGTTCTACTTTTACAACCTTACTTTCTATCCCAAACTAAGTCGAAAACAGCTTCGCGTTCACTAATACCATCTATTACTACAGTTTCTCTACAGAGCTCATCTGGTTTTACCAGCACTATATCCAGAATATTCTTCCCTCTAGTTGGTTCCATCACTTTCTGAATCAGCTGTCCTTCCCAGATTAACCTCCTTCCCTTTTTTGGGCAAATTGAGATCAACCGCTACAATCACGTTCCTTTCCATATCGTTTCCCACATAGCTTATTATCTTATCGAAAAATTTCCCATCAGCGCCAGTGCCACCATTTCCAGGTCTGTACACTCCAAAAAACCGGGCGAGTTGGCCGTGCGGTTAGGAGCGCGCAGCTGTCAGCTCGCATCCGGGAGATAGCGAGTTCGAATCCCACTGTCGGCAGCGTTGAAAATAGTTTTCCGTGGTTTCCCATTTTCACACCAGGCAAATGCTGGGGCTGTACCTTAATTAAGGCCACGACCGCTTCCTTCCCATTCCTGTGTCGGTGCGACGTAAAACAAATAGCCAAAAAAAAAACACTCCAAAAACATTAAGTAGCCTATTATCTTTAGAGATGAGGCTTATACCTAGGATTTCATGTTTGTCACCTTAAACTTTTTTCGTAGTTCACAAATTCTTCTAATTTACACCTCTGTGTTTTTGATGATGACGCTTGTTGTTTTAAGGGGCCTAACATCGAAGGTCATCGGACCGCTGTGTTTTTCACATAGGTACTAAGCGATATATAAACTTAAACTAACATTCATGTTAGACACTTCTAAGTAATTGAACATGTGATGATAATGATAACGATAATAAAATTAATAATCAATGTTATTTGTTTTACGTCCCACTAACTACTTTTTAAGGTCTTCGGAGACGCCGAGGTGCCGGAATTTAGTCCCGCAGGAGTTCTTTTACGTGCCAGTAAATCTACCGACACGGGGCTGTCGTATTTGAGCACCTTCAAATACCACCGGACTGAGCCAGGATCGAACCTGCCAAGTTGGGGTTAGAAGGCCAGCGCCTTAACCGTCTGAGCCACTCAGCCCGGCGATAATAAAATTAACAGTGAACTAAAAACAAATGCCTATCGAAACCTGGACGTTGGCCAACTAGTCAGTGTCCCCTGCTAGGCCAGGAGCCACCAATTAAGCACTCCGAGTTGGAGTTCACTCGCTGTAGGGTGGCCAATTCCTTTCAGTTCCTCGTCTAGTCAACAACACGTGGCTACCCGTCCAAGTAATGACCACGTCCAATATTGCTTAACTTCGGAAATCTTATGGGATGTTGCGTTTATGTATAAGTACGCCGTTGGCGATAATAATAATAATAATAATAATAATAATAATAATAATAATAATAATAATAATAATAATGTATACTTAACCTGCTTCCAGCCAAGTGCTGGATCACGTAATGGGGTTCCAACTAATGCAAATGCATAGGACCGTGCCGGCTGGCGAGGCCTGTCACATACCTCCGAGGTGATGATAGATGAATAATTACTGGAGTGTTATTAGCATGAAATTGACAGTGAAAACCGAAAACGTAGGAGATAACCTGCCTGCCCCACCTTCGCTTTGTCCAGCATAAATTTATCTCGGAATCGCTGAGATTTAATCCTGATACACGGCAGTGAAAGGCTGACGTTTGACTGTCTGGGGCATGGAAAAGTGTATTGTAATCATCATCATCATCTGGCAGTGGGTTAATATGAAATATATAGAGAAAATTCGAAATCTGGCTCGCCAACTTCGGTTCAGGGGGTCCTGGTTTCGATTACCAGCTGGGTCGCCATTTTTTTCTGTATCTGGTTAATTCCTGTTACTGAGCTCGATAGCTGCAGTCGCTTAAGTGCGGCCAGTATCCAGTATTCAGGAGAAGGTGGGTTCGAACCCCACTTTAGGCAACCCTAAAGGTGGTTTTCCGTTGTTTCCCATTTTCACGCCAGGCAAATGCTGGGGCTGTACCTTAATTAAGGCCACGCTCGCTTCCTTCCACTCCAAGCCCCTTCCTGTCCCATCGTCGCCATTAGACTTATCTGTGTCGGTGCGACGTAAAGCAACTTGTAAAAAATATTCCTGTTACTTGGGACTGGGTGTTTATGTTTGCCCTAATACACACCACTTCATGTTCTCACAATACACCACACTATCAACCACCATAGACATACGAAATAGTGTTGCGTCAGGAAGGGCATGCAACCGTAAAACAAGTTCAAGTTCACATGTGTGGCACAGTTCTCTCCCGCGTTCCTACAGGGGGTGGTGAGAAACGACAGAGGAAATTCGAAAGGAAATGACAAAGGTCAATCAGAAAAGTATTAGTTTTGGGGAAATTGCGAAAAGTGCATTGAAAAGGTCACTGATGACAAGAATCGAAAGGACTAATTCCCAGATCCGTGAATAGTGGCGGCTGAGGCGATGGCTAACTTTCAGAGTGAGCTGTTCCTGGTTGGTTTGTGGATGAGAAAGAAATCCAGTGAAGATGTTCAGACATGTTATGGCAGTATTTCCAGGTATGTATCGTCTCACGCTGTTGTGAACAGTTTTTATGATTTCCGTACTTCTCAATGCTAGGACGAGATCTCCCCTCTTTCAAGCAAACCCTTTCCTGTGGCAGGTCACACATGTGTTGCCGACACTTTTAATATTTTATTTTGGATTCTGCTATGAGGGAGTATATTTTTCACTTGTGGAATACGTTAATGGAGGAAGCGCATCTAACAAACATATGTGAGAAATATATAAAAGTAAAGTCTTGCCACGCCAAGCATATGAAGGGTTTGAGACTTGACGGAAGGGGTTATTTCCTGCCTGGGCTCGTTCTATATTTATCGTTTAGAGATGAATTTCCATATGCTGTATTGTCAGTCTGTATTCAGTGCCTTATATGTATTACGTCATAAAGGCCTTCTCCTTATAGTCCAGAGAAGAAGGTACAGCACCCCACAATATTCTTTTTTGAATAAGGAAGCGTGAATATTGAGAAGGAAAGATCTTATCAACACTCAAATAGGCATAAAACTGCGAGTTCTTGCTGATGATGCTTGTTGTATAAAGGGGCCTAACATCTAGGTCATCGGCCCCTAATGGTACGAAATGAGACGAAATGTAATGGCAAATTAAAAGTCCAAAATCCTCCTCTGACCAGAATTCAAAACGTGAGGACGAAGAATGGATGGATATGAATTTAAAACAATCAGTGGATCCGACCCGCAGTGCCTCACATTCACAGAAGCTGACGTAAAACAATAATATTACTGACCAAGGGACTGCTTCTATAGCATAATACTAAATCGATGATGCTTGTAGTCTAAAGGAGTCTAAAATCCAAGTCATCGGCCCCTCACAATGGTACTTATTGCTAGGAAAGTGGAACCATGATATTTGTCATGTTGCGGTACTAATCAAAAGTAGCGCAGACTCGCGGTATTCCACACATTATGGTACTACTCACTGGTAATGAAATTCGCACATGTAATACAGACCTACTGTGTTTCACACATTGCGGGAGCCATTTACAGGCAACGCAAATGGTGTTCATCACATACGTGTACTAACCATAGGGACCCGCACCATCCCGTGATGTTCCTCATATAGTAGGTACTAATCATAGGCAAGCCAGAACCATGGTGTCGCTCCTAAAGTGGTACTAATCACAGGTACTGAGGAAGCCGGCAACGCATTCTGTTGCTACTAATTACAAACCTATTTTGTACCTAACATAGTGGTACTACGCGCAAGTAAAAGCGACCCATGGTATTCCCCGCGTGGTGGTACTAATCACATGGTTCTAATACAATCATCCCTTGGTCGCCCCTTTTAGTCGCCTCGTACGACAGGCAGGGGATATCGTGAGTATATTCTTCGTCTGCGTCCCCAACCCACAGGGGGTGACTGCATGTTCAGTGTTTCAAATAATAATAATAATAATAATAATAATAATAATAATAATAATAATAATAATAATAATAATAATAATAATAATAATAATAATAATAATAATAATAATAATAATAATAATAATAATAATAATAATGTTATTTGTTTTACGTCCCACTAACTACTCTTTTACGGTTTTCGGAGTCGCCGAGGTGCCGGAATTTAGTCCCACATGAGTTCTTTTACGTGCCAGTAAATCTACCGACACGTGGCTGACGTATTTGAGCACCTTCAAATACCACCGAACTGAGCCAGGATCGAACCTGCCAAGTTGGGGTCAGAAGGCCAGCGCCTTAACCGTCTGAGCCACTCAGCCCGGCGTTCAGTGTTTCATATAGGCTTTTTCTTGGCCGTTTTCTGGCTAGACCAGCGAGCAAATCGTGTTACACGAAAATAAAAAAAAATTGGCGTGTGAATTAGGGAAATCTTCACATAGTGAATGGATGGTTCCTTATATGTGCTTCCCAACGGCCGTAGCCGTGTTGAAACACCGGATCCCGTGAGATCTCCGAAGTTAAGCAACATGGGGCGTGGTCAAGATTTGGATGGGTTCCTACGCGCTATTGGGGGGGGGGGGGTAAGGGAATGGAGGAGCGGAAAAGAACTGGCCACCCTACCGTACGTAAACTCCGGCTCAGGCACACCTCTGCGGAGGTTCGGACCTGCCTCCGGGCAGAATATTTTATTTCTCTGACCCTCTCTCTCTTTTTATCTGTTACTCTCTTCCATTTGGAGAGAATGCAGAAAGCATATACATCCCATCCGTGATGATGTTACAATCCTTCAGGGATGATGGAGGACGGCAAATCGATCAATTTGAGATAAAAAACCGTATTTCGGAAACGATCGAGTCAAAAGTTAAGCAACATTCTACTCATTTAAGTCCGTTTACCTGCACAAGGTTCACAAGTTGCTCCATTTAGAACAAACGTTAGAAATGGCGTACCACCGCGTCAATGCAGGCATGGCATCGTCGGACAGACGTGCCCGTTCGAATATCCCTGGTGTCGTTTGAACAGCGACGTTAAACGACTTGGATTATTAATAACTTCAGACTCGATCGTTTCCGGACTGCGGCTCCTTATCTGCAATTGATCCATTGCCGTCCCTGAATGTTTGTAACTTCATCACGGATACACCGTGTATTTATGCCGGCTGCTAAGGTTCAGAGGGCTGGGCCGGGGATTTTAACTGCGTATAGTTAATTCCCTCCGGGCGAGTGGATGCGTGGTTTGGGTCATGTAGCTGTCACAGTGCATTCGGGAGATAGTGGGTTCGAACTCCACTGTCGGTAGCCCTGAAGATGGTTTTCCGTAGTTTCCCATTTTCACACCAGGCAAATGATGGGGCTGTACCTCACTTAAGGCCACGGTCACTTCCTTCCAGCCCCTAAACCTTTCCTATCCCATCGTTTCCTTAAGACCTATTTATGTCGGTGCGACGTAAAAAGTATTTAATCCTCAGGCTCGGGGACTGTGTTCGTGTTGGTCTTAGTATGTAGGCACACATTCTCTGCACATTCATCTGCCACACTACCACTGAACACAGATATACGCAATAGTGAATACACCCCTCCAAATAGATCTTGCGTCATGAAGGGCATCTGTCCGTAAAACAGTGCCAATTCCTCGTGAAGTGCCGACCCCAGTAAATTGTGGGAAAAGCCAAGATTAAGAGGAAGATATAATCTCAACTATAGCGTGAAAAAAAAAAAGACAGAAACACTGGCTCCTCATAAGTTGCTCAATAGTGTCTCATAGTTCACCCTCAGGTCGCCTCCGACACATTATTCAACTCACCTAGGACATTCTGTTCAGCTACTGCATGTAGTGCACTTTTAACTGATCTCGGACACACTGTTCAGCTGCTATATGTTGTTCAACTCATCTCTAACACACTGTTCAACTACTACATGTAGTCCAACCCATGTCGGACACACTGTTCAACTGCTACATATAGTTCATCTCATCTCGGACACACTGTTCAGCTGCTACATGTAGTTCATTGCATCTCGCACACATTGTTCAACTGCTACATGTAGTTCAACTCATGTCGGACACACTGTTCAACTGCTATATGTAGTTCATCTCATATCGGACACACTGTTCAGCTGCTACAAATAGTTCAACGCATCTCGGACACACTGTGCAACTTCTACATGTAGTTCATCTCATCTCGGATACACTGTTCAACTGCTATATGTAGTTCAACTCATATCGGACACACTGTTCAGCTGCTACATGTAGTTCAACGCATCTCGGACACACTGTGAAATTGCTACATGTAGTTCATCTCATCTCGGACACACTGTTCAACTGCTATATGTAGTTCAACTCATCTCGGACACACTGTTCAACTGCTACATGTAGTTCATCTCAACTCGGACACACTATTCAGCTGCTACATGTAGTTCATCTCATCTCGGACACACTGTTCAGCTGCTATATGTTGTTCAACTCATCTCAGACACACAACGTTCAACTGCTATATGTTGTTGATCATATCCGACACACTGTTCAGCTGCTATATGTTGTTCCAATCATGTCGGACACACTATTCAACTGCTATATGCTGTTCAAATCATACCGGAGACACTGTTCAACTACTACGTGTTGTTCGAATCATATCGGACACATTGTTCGGCTGCTATATGTTTTTCTAATCATATCGGACCCACTGTTCAACTCCTATATGTTGTTCAAATAATATCGGACACACTGTTCAGTTGCAATATGTTGTTCAAATCATATCCGACACACAGTTCAGCTGCTATATGTTGTTCAAATCATATCGGATACACTATTCAACTTCTATACATGTATCCGTACAAAGAACAGAAATAATAGCCTGCTAGCGTATTTCAATATACGTACTTTTATAAAGTGTAATTCACAACCTGACTTTCTCTTTGCTGTTTGTTTTACGTCCCATCGACACAGATAGGTCTAATGGCAACGATGGGATTGGACAGGTCTAGGAGTGGGAAGGAAGCGACTGTGGCCTAAATGTAGGTACAGCGCCAACATTCGCCTGGTGTGAAAATGGGAAACCACGGAAGAGCATTTTCTGGGATCCCGACAGTAGGTTTCGAATGCAAGCTCACGGCTACGTGACTCAAACAGCATAGCCAACTCGCTCGGTAAAACCCCAGTTTATATCACACAATTAATATTAGCGCAACCAAGCAGCGTTCATTTCTATTACTCATTAGCTTTATCATGATAAATGTTAGTGACACATCTGTTAATGTGATGAAGCTCTTGACATATATTGCTTCCTATTTACGATGGTTTTTACAGGCTTAAAGATTTTAATATTTTTATTATTTTAACTACCATTGTTAAGTGGAGCCGAAATCTTTAATTAACTGTTTGTCATAATCACTTGTTATAGGAAAACTTTTAGTAAGTTATAAAAACAAGACAGATAATATCTTTCGAATATTTTTTAAATTAAAAAAGCAAAAATTAAAGGGAAACTATATTTTAAAATATATTATTAATAAAGTAAATTGTTAGTCCGACTCGGCTGAATTATCAGCTTTGAGGCCTTTGGTTCAGAGGGTCCCGGGTTCGACTACCGGCTGGGCGGGGATTTTAATCACATCTTCTTAATTCTTCTGGCTCGAGGACTGGGTATTTGTGTTTGTCTCAATACTTTCCTCTTCATAATCAGACAACGCGCTTTACTACTAACCATCATAGAGACACGTCATAGTGATTACATTCCTTCATACAGCGTTGGAGTCAGGAAGGGCATCCAGCCGAAAACAGGACCAAATCCACATGTTCCATACGGTACGCAAGCATGATCTCACAGGAGTGTGGGGAAAGCGGTGGTATAATAATAATAATAATAATAATAATAATAATAATAATAATAATAATAATAATAATAATAATAATAATAATAATAATAATAATAATGATAATAATAATAATAATAATACACTGACTGACAGAGCAAATGCAACACCAAGAAGGAGTGGTCAGAACTTTATGCCAATTGCAGGGTAGACTGACGTCACTGAGGTATGCTCATGATGTGAAATGCGCCCCTGTGCTGCGCACGTAGCGAACGATAAATGGGACACGGCGTTGGCGAATGGCCCACTTCGTACCGTGATTTTTCAGCCGACAGTCATTGTAGAACGTGTTGTCGTGTGCCACAGGACACGTGTATAGCTAAGAATGCCAGGCCGCCGTCAACGGAGGCATTTCCAGCAGACAGACGACTTTACGAGGGGTATGGTGATCGGGCTGAGAAGGGCAGGTTGGTCGCTTCGTCAAATCGCAGCCGATACCCATAGGGATGTGTCCACGGTGCAGCGCCTGTGGCGAAGATGGTTGGCGCAGGGACATGTGGCACGTGCGAGAGGTCCAGGCGCAGCCCGAGTGACGTCAGCACGCGAGGATCGGCGCATCCGCCGCCAAGCGGTGGCAGTCCCGCACGCCACGTCAACCGCCATTCTTCAGCATGTGCAAGACACCCTGGCTGTTCCAATATCGACCAAAACAATTTCCCGTCGATTGGTTGAAGGAGGCCTGCACTCCCGGCGTCCGCTCAGAAGACTACCATTGACTCCACAGCATAGACGTGCACGCCTGGCATGGCCGGGCTAGAGCGACTTGGATGAGTGAATGGCGGAACGTCGTGTTCTCCGATGAGTCACGCTTCTGTTCTGTCAGTGATAGTCACCGCAGACGAGTGTGGCGTCGGCGTGGAGAAAGGTCAAATCCGGCAGTAACTGTGGAGCGCCCTACCGCTAGACAACGCGGCATCATGGTTTGGGGCGCTATTGCGTATGATTCCACGTCACCTCTAGTGCGTATTCAAGGCACGTTAAATGCCCACCGCTACGTGCAGCATGTGCTGCGGCCGGTGGCACTCCCGTACTTTCAGGGGCTGCCCAATGCTCCGTTTCAGCAGGATAATGCCCGCCCACACACTGCTCGCATCTCCCAACAGTCTCTACGAGGTGTACAGATGCTTCCGTGGCCAGCGTACTCTCCGGATCTCTCACCAATCGAACACGTGTGGGATCTCATTGGACGCCGTTTGCAAACTCTGCCCCAGCCTCGTACGGACGACCAACTGTGGCAAATGATTGACAGAGAATGGAGAACCATCCCTCAGGACACCATCCGCACTCTTATTGACTCTGTACCTCGACGTGTTTCTGCGTGCATCGCCGCTCGCGGTGGTCCTACATCCTACTGAGTCGATGCCGTGCGCATTGTGTAACCTGCATATCGGTTTGAAATAAACATCAATTATTCGTCCGTGCCGTCTCTGTTTTTTCCCCAACTTTCATCCCTTTCGAACCACTCCTTCTTGGTGTTGCATTTGCTCTGTCAGTCAGTGTAATAATTAAAAAAAATAATAAATGCCTTTGCTGACGAGATGTGGTGTTTACAGTGCACTATGTCTTCTGGTATGGGCTATATCGAATTTGTTACTTTCATTGACCTGTCTCAGTTTCATCCTTGGCTTTGACAATATGAAAGTGACTGAGGTATGAGCGATGCTAGTAATACCATTCTTTATGCAGCCAGTCCCTGTTATGAATGGTGTGAAAATATCACTCATAGGGTCGGTTGGTGCATGTATTTCAGTGGGCTTGGCAGACTGATATGTAATAGCAACTGCTGGCTCAATGAGGAAAGCAACGGGGAACTACCTCATTCCTCATTTCCCTTGTACGCCTCTTCAGTGATGCCTAGGCTATTTATGACAGCTGTTAGCGGAGCTGCAGAGGATTAAACCAGCCTTCGGGCTGAATACCCAACATACATATAATAATAATAATAATAATAATAATAATAATAATAATAATAATAATAATAATAATAATAATAATAATAATAATAATAATAATAATAATAATAATAATACAGTAAATATTGAATTTTCTTTGTAAGTTGACACAGCCGTTTTCTTCATCGCTAATGTTAAAAAATCCATGGTGCCCCTGGAGTTCATTCAAGTCTCCAGTGGGCGCTACGGCGCACCGGTTAAAAACCTATGTTTTAGGCTTTTTTTTCAATCATGAAATTATCAGCGTTTCGTCCCAGTGTGACAATGGGCCTGTCAGTAGGACTGCCACACCTTTTCAAGACGCTGGCCGGCAGCGTGCCGTTGAGAGATCACTGCAAGCCTCCTTTGTAGGACAATGCAGTGACGGAGCGTTAGGAGAGAAGTGTATTTCTATTTATATACATGCCTGCCTTTGGCTAATGTGTCAAAAGTTAATTTCCCAGAAAGTGACCATAATTTGATTTCATCTGTTGCGAATATTAAAGTATACACGCTTTTTAATCTTTTTCAATCGTGTATTTACCGGCGTTTTGCTCCAGTATGGCAGCGGGCTCGTCAGTTGGATTGGCACACCTTTCCACGGCACGGCGGCTAGTGCACCGTTGAGACACTACCGCAAGTGTCTTGGAAAATATGGCAATCCAACTAACGAGCTCACTGCTACACCGGGGCGAAACGCTGGTATTTAACGACTGGAAAATTCCTGAAGAACTTGAATACGTTAATTTCGCAGTCGATGAATTTAAATTATTTTTCACTTCAGGAGGGGCTGCCTGGCCGAGGCGGTAAAGGCGTGCTCGGTTCGCCCGGAAGGACGTGGGTTCGAATCTCCGTCAGGAAGTCGTAAAATTTAAGAAACGAGATTTCCACTTCCGGAGGTGCATATGGCCCTGAGGTTCATTCAACCTTCACCAAAAATGAGTACCAGGTTAATTCCTGGGGGCAAAGGCGGCCGGGCGTAGAGCCAACCACTCTACCCCATCAAGTGCCGAGGTTAACAATGGTGGAAGCCTTTACCTTCCACTTCTCCAAGGGCCTTCATGGCCTCTACAGAGGTGACTTTGTCTTTTGTCTTTGTTCCCTTCAGGAAAATAATTGTTGATAAATGAGCATTTATACAAATGGAGGTTCACAAGTACCTCGTTTATCCGGCCCTCATTAATTCGGATCTCCGGTTTATCCGGATCGAGAATAATACAAATACTTTTACTTGTACAGTAGCCTATTTCTTTTACGGGGTCGATTCTTCTTGAATGTATTTTCCGCTAAGGATAGTTAAGGACAGGAATTGGAAGTAAGTCGGCCGCGGTCTATCAAAGGTAACGTCCTGGTATTCGCTTGGAAATGAGAATGGGAAACCGTGGATTCTTCTGAGTTCTTTTACACATTTGCACGCATTCCCGGATGCTCGGACGTAGATGTGAACGACGTAAATTACTGGTTGCAAAATGACTGTAGTTCAGGCTACGGCATAATGACAGATGAATAAATTATTGCCTCTTGTTCCTGGGCAGGTAATGACGAGAGTGATGGTGAATTTGAAAATGAAACCGGCGCTTCATCAGAAGAAACAATGACTCATGGAGATGCAACAATACAGCTGGACAAACTGATGGGCTATTTAGAATCCCAGACTGAAACCACACCGGCAGAACTGACGTTACTAAAACGTCTTCGTGATGGTGCTGCGTGCAAACGTTATACAAATGCAAAACAGAAAAAGCTCACACATTATTTTAGTGAATAAAATGGAGTCGTAAATGTAAGAAAAGTGTTCTTATATTTTATTGTACAATTGAAAAAAGGTATTAACTTACTATACAACTTTTGTTAATATATTACATAACATGTACTGTATTTGTTTTTAGTTTTTCCGGATTATCCGGATCAGTTCCGGTCCCACTTAATGCTGATAAACGAGGCTTTTGTGTACATATCTTCCCTAGTGGTTCGTCACTGCATTAGCCTACATAGGAGGCTTGCAGTGGTATCTCCACAACGCACTAGCCGCCAGCGTCTTGGAAAGGTGTAGCAATGCAACTGATGACCCTACTGCTACTCTGGGGCGAAACGTTGGTAATTTCACGATTGGCAAAAATAAAGTGCTTTTATACTTTAATATTTGCAATCGATGGTATTACATTACGATTTCTTTGTGGGAAATGGATTTTTTGATTTTTAATCGTTACGTGTATTTCAGTACCTTAATTGCCATTAATGTGGAGCAGTAATACAAAAATAAAATTAGAATAAGCATAAGACTCAACAATTTGAAATAAAATAAAGACTATACAAATCTCTTGATCCAGAACAATAGAAAACATTATTCACTCAACTATAAATTACTTTTATATTGCATTTTTTATAGATTTTTTATGTCGCACCGACACAGATGGGTCTTATGGCGACGATGGGATAAGAAATGTTTAAGAGTGGGAAGGAAGCTGCCGTGGCCGTAATTAAGGTACAGGATTTGTCTGGTGTGAAAAAGGAAAACCACGGAAACCATCTTCAGGGCTGTCGACAGAGGGGTTCGAACTCACTGTCTCCCAATTACTGGATATTGGCCGTATTTAAGCGACTGCAGCTATCGAGCTCGGTACTGTGCCCTATAATGTTTTTGATTCTCGTCAGGCTAATGCCGAATTCGAACCAAGAACATCATAGTGACCCATACATCCAAGAAAAGATGTATGTACGGCACATGTCATACCTTACAGGCGTATCCACAATCCGCAGCTCAGTAGAACATGAATCAGGGCATCAGGGTGAAAAATGAGGGCATAAAAGATAACTTAGGTGGATACGATATGATGCAGGGTAAGAGAAAAATCCTACCAAAAAAAAATATCTAACAGAAAACATCGCTGCATTCAAAGTTTTACAATCAGGGATTTATTACATAAAAATACTATTTACAAATATAAGAGCTTTCAAATGTGAGTGGGGTAAAGATAATGTTGAGCCGATGACTACCAGTTCACTGCCTTCACGAAACAGCTTTGCTGTAACAAGCATGGTACAATTGTGTAAGTAATGAAATAAAGAGAAAATGGATATCTGCTGAAATACACATCTAACAGTAATTTCCCCATAGAATTTTACTATGCCTCGTACCATCGAACCCCGGTGCAAACAAATATAAACACATAATGTACAGTGCCCTGACCCGGTCTCGATCCCTGGTCCCATGAAGAGCAAGGCGTTGAATATTCATATACAAACAATATAAAAAGGAACACAACCATCTTGTCCAAGGGGTCAATAACAAACGTGCAAGTGTTAAAATAAAGCAGAACAAACAGAACTAAAATCTCTCCTTGCGTCAAAACATCAAGGTCGTCCTCTCCCCTCTACACACTCGACAAGCTGCAGACAGCAATATAACCGAGTTTCAAGACTGTGACGTCAGGCACAACAACCCTCACCAGCAGTGCACTCGACAGGCAGCTGTCCACACAATTTATGAGCTCAGCTGACTGACTTGTAGCTGAGTGCTAAGAAACTTCGCTTTTCAAAGTACCTCACATAATCTGTCTGCTAAAGCGCTCCTTTAAATACACATGGGCTACACGCCCTCATCTCAATATAACCAGCAATACAACAAATCTCATTTCCGCCTCCCATGGGCTCATCCTTGATAATACAAAGGCACAATTCAGTAAGCTATAATCACATAGCCATAATAAGGCATCTCAAATGCATCTAATACACTCTTAATCCGTGCTGGGGCTCTCTCATATCAATTCATACAGTCAGCTACATGCATAATGCCCACATCTCTCAAACATACGGACTCGCACACCCTATCAGTAAAGCAAGGTGAGTTATGGGGTAAATCCTGATCTCAAATACACAACCTACGTCTGCAGAGACATTTGCCTAAACGCTACATAATAAACAGTGCCTGTCTGTCAGACTTACCTAACATGACCAAGGGAGTTCGACCTGACCCATGACGATTACACGTACACTAATCTAATACTATCGAAATGAAATATAATCACACCAACAAGGAATATACAACCTACTACCTTCACTAATGTACGGGGTTCGAGCTTGAGGCCTAGCTCTTTATTACCAAGAATTTTCCTACCATAAACTAACCTGTTGGCTGACGGCCCCCATGTTCCTATCTAAATTTAAATGACATGCTTGAAACAGAATTGGAAAGCTCTGACCTTATATGATTGATGATATGACGGAGCGGCCCTTCCTGTGGACCACTGAATTTACCACATCATGACAAACTGCGACGCTTGCAGCAGATACCGGTGAACGATTGGAGACATTCTCTCTTGCGTGAATCCTTCGTACAGCTCCTTAGATGGTTGGAAGATGTCCCCTTCGACGTCGCGCTGATCAGGTACGCCCCACGTTCCTGGATCGATTCCCGATGTCGTTCCGACTTCAGCTCCCGTTGTGCCTTCCTCGCAATGATGATGTAGAAGCTCGTACTGGCTTGATGCAGGGGTAACTGAAAACAAATTTACTTATTACAGACTGTCCAGACTCGATGCCTGTTTCCACTAATATCGTGCCTCACACGTTACATTGACCAAGTCTTGTTCTGAATTTTAAACCTGGTACACTATAGTTTCTTCATCACTCTTAGTAACACTGTTATTTTATTCTTTCACTCGGACAACATGTCGTGGTATCAGAACTACCCTGAGCCTACATTTATTCTAGCATTACGTCAGTTACAACTGGACCTCACCGAAATATGAAGCTACTAGTTCATCAGTCTATAATAGGCAGTACCTCATCTCACCATAGCCGATCAACACAGGTAATATCAAGAATTCAGCTAAATATGCAGGTTCATTACTTACTTTCTGGCAGATTCAGTAGTGCTAGTTGTATGTGCAGCTCGAAGATAAAACGTTGTTCTAGGTGCCGACTCGCAGCATGACGACTTCGTTCAAGCAGCCTTACGGTCAAAGAATGAGGCTGACGTGCCAGGCGGCTCTGCATTTATAATCAGGTTGGCGTAGCCACGCCGCTTGATCGCGTGTAGGATACGCGCGCCCGCGACTCGAAGTTTTCCCGCACAAAGCACGTCAAGTTCCCTACTTAACGAATGCATTTATGATTACAGCCATATTGCATATCAAAATTAAGCACAAATTATGCAGGTTGCAATTCTTGTATCAGATCCAATGCATCTCTTTCGTAACCAAAGATATTAATTTAATTCCTTCTTCCCTCCGAAGGTTAGTTTGCCGGGATCCGGGGAGCGTCCCCAATCTTCATTAAGTGGCTTGGCTTTGGACATAAATCCCTTTAATGAGGCTGTGGAAATTTTCATAATGATGCTCTAGCTCTCTTCCCACGAGAACGCTTCTTCTGGAATCTTTTATGAAATAAACTATAAGACGATGACTTCCTTGGTGGTCTCAGGTAATCCCAATATCTAATACTAAAATATCTACTATTGGTCCATGAACTGTATGGTTCAGTACATTGCGTTTGTTATGGTTCACTAATAATTATACTGTAACCCATCTCTATAATGTATGGTCACTCATACGGAATGATGTCGTTCTGTTCATAGACTCATTGAAGAGTAGATGTTCGGGCGAAACGTGGTAAGCATGACAACGACCTTGTCTATATCCATAACACTCTGTCACATTTAATCTTGTTTATAATTCAAAACCTTTGAAAAATTAAACCACACTAAACCTGTAAAGGCTGAAATATTATCATGAAATAACTTTTAAGTCATTAATAAATTGACTACAAAATTATTCCACATCTGATGTAATAGGATATAGGCCTACTATATTATGCCACCTGGAAACACATTCTTGAATTAGTATTTTGTACTCAATACACACCCACCTGTTTCTGAAATGCGAAAGTCTGCCTCGTTGGCTTATGATCAACGTACTGTTTCAGGGGGCCCCGGGTTAGATTCCCGGCCGGCTCGAGGATTTTTAAATGGATAGGGTTAATTCGTTCGGTTCGGTGACTGGAAGTTTGTGTTCATCTTAATAGATCTATATACAACATACCATATTACCAACCATAACAGGAACACGAAATAGTTAATATATTCCTCCACAAAGGGATGGTGTCAGGAAGGGCATCCGGACGTAAAACTGGGCCAAGCCACCTCAAGTGCGACCCCAATAAATTGGAAAACGGCCAAGAAGAAATTTCTGAAATTCTAAAGATACTGCACTTGACGCAATACTTACCTCTCAGATGATTTCAAATAAGGAGTAAGACAGAGATATAACAAGTTGTCAGCCATTATGTAGTCACAGTTTGTCAGACGAAATTAAAATGTTCCAGATAAATGGCAAATAAAGCTGGTTTTTATAAATAAAACATGGCACCAACATGTAGTTGTTAGCAATTGAAAACGGAATCCGGTTCTAAACAAACAAAGAAACAAAGGTCGTTTTTTAAAATACATAACGAGAATGCTGTATCTTGGATATCGTTGCATGAAGACATGTAGCTTGTAGCATAACCGTGAAGTGGTCCTGACTTAATTTCCCTAGGCCTAGGTGATGCAAGCTGCGTGTTACGGAGCCAGTGTTAGTTGTGCATCGTAACATCTTAAGCATATGCTTGTCTCTGATTTAAGGCTTTATTTTTTAATGAAACGAGCTCAGCTGATTTTAAACGTGTTATTTCTTTGCTTGCCATTTTAATCACTGTTTGCGTTTATAAAATGGTACTCCTTTTGTGGGATTTACCTACTCATTCATTTAGCCTACACTGAGTACTTTCTTTGTGAAGTCGTTTTTCAATTTTTATGTGCACGTGCCGTTAATTGTGACATTTTTTTTTGGTTTCTCACTGATATTATAGGAGATATTTCTCCACGAATTTTTCCTCCATTCCAGCATTCTTTTAGAAGTTAGAACTATTGAAAATCCACAGCATGTTTCCAGTCATTCGACCGGGTCAGGAATGGAATGAATGAAGCCCCCATCTAGCGGCGAGGATAGGAAATGTGCCGGCTGCCGAAGCCTGTCGCACTCCTCGGGGGCAATAATAAATGGCTGATAAATGAAATGTTAATGGAGAGTGTTGGTGGAATGAAGTATGACAGGGAAAACCGGAGTACCCGGAGAAAAACCTGTCTCGCCACTGCTTTGTCCAGCACAAATCTCACATGGAGTGACCGCGATTTGAACCACGGTATCCAGCGGTGAGAGGCCGGTGCGCTGTCGCCTGAGCCACGGAGGCTTCAATTAATAATAATAATAATAATAATAATAATAATCATCATCATCATCTTCTTTAGCGTTTGTCCCGCCTGGTGGCAGGGTCCGCTGTGTAGATTCGTTGTCTCCATTTAATTCGTTCTCGGGCCATGTCTGGATGTAATCTTACAGCTTTCAGGTCGTTGTGCACTGTATCGGTCCATCGCTGTCTTGATCGTCCCTTGGGCCTCTTTCCAGCGACTTCCAATGTATACGCTGACTTTGCCAATGTATTGTCTTCTGCACGCAACACATGCCCAAATCAGCGCAGACGGTTTTCTTGCATTTTCTTCTGGATCGGTGCAACTCCAAAACGTTTCCTAATATCGTCATTTGAAATACGATCCAGTCTAGTGATGCCAGCTGTCCACCTAAGCATCTTTGTCTCCATGACGCTTAGTTGACGTTCTACCTCCTTTGTAGTAGGCCAACACTCAGTGCCGTAGAGGGCGACAGGACGGATAACAGCCAGGTAGATCTTAGATTTCAGATGGTCTTTCATCCGACGTCGCAGGTGACGCCCGTTGTCATTCGCCACTTCAGCCAGGCTGCGTGTATCCTTGTGTTGACCTCGTTAGTAAGTGTGCCATCGTCAGAGATTGTGGAGCCAAGATATTTAAATTTCTCTACTCGTGGTAGATCTTCACCATCAACGTGGATGGTTCCAACTTCTCGAGGATCTAATGTCATGTATTCTGTCTTCTTTTTGTTGAGGCGCAGGCCGTATTTTGCTAGTCTGTTGTTCCACTCTGTTTGGTGCTGGAGATCAAACTTATTCTCAGCATCCAACATGACATCATCAGCATAGAGAAGTGTCCATGTTATCGGCTTGTGTAGGTCTGATGTAACAGGGTCCATCACAAAATGAACAGCAGTGGTGATAAGGCAGAGCCTTGATGGACTCCTACAATGATCCGGAAATCATCGGACGCTCCTGCGGCAGCTTGAACGTAACTCCTTGTTTCCACGTAATGCATTTGTACCCACTTAACACGGTGCTCTGGAATGCTATGTTCTCGTAGAGCTAACCAGATTAGGTCATGTGGCACCCGATCAAAGGCCTTCTCAAGATCCAGAAAAGCGAGATGAAGAGGCTTATTTTTTCACGGTGTTTCTCAACTAACAGGCGTGCAGCGTGGATTGCATCTGTTGTGCCACAATTTTTCACAAATCCAGCTTGGTTCGTTGTAAGTTTGGCTATCTCGCTAATCCTTTTGTCGAGAATACGTTCGAATACCTTCATCGCGTGGCTCAGAAGTTTCATCGGGCGATAATTAGAACAATCGGCAGGACTTTCCTTCTTCTTGAAGATTGGTACGGTAATGCTCCGTCGCCAATCTGATGGTATTTGACCTTCTTTGATGATCTGATTGAAAAGCTGTGTTAGCCATATTGCCGCATCCCACCGTTCAGAGCACCAGAACTCTGCCGGAAGATCATCGGGGCCGGTGGCTTTCCCTGGTTTCATCTCCTTCAGAACAGCCTGAACTTCCGTGACGTCAATTTCCTTCACTGGGCCTTCAAAAGCGGAGGAGGTGGGGATTGGTGGGTGGGAAAATTCTTCTGTTGAATGTTTCTCAAGATAGTTCCGCCAGCGTTCTCGCACTTTCTTCCAGTCGACCAGCAGGTCACCTGTTTCTTCACTGATGCCGTAAAAACGTTGGATGTCTTCCGTTTTGCGGTCCCTCGATTTGTTTAGCCGGTAAATGTGCCGCTCGCCTTCGCGCGTGTCAAGTTTTGCATATAGGTCTGCATATCGGTTTGCTTTTGTTACAGCAATGACCTTCTTCGCCTCACTACGGCCTGTTTTGTAGGCATTCCAACGAGATGGTGTTTTATCTGAAAGAAACTCATGGTGAAGCTGTTTCTTCTTCCGCACTGCATCTTTAACATCGTCATTCCAAAGCCACGTATCTTTGTCAATCCTTCGTCGTCCTGGTTTAGGTGTTCCAAGAATAGAGCGTGCGGCTTCATGAACGACGTCTTTCAGTTTAGTCCAGTTCTCTTCAACCGTGGTGATTGGTGGCACTGTAATTTTTGCAGCAATGCCGGCCTCCTCCTCCTTGTAGCGCCACCATTTGATTCTTTTAGGTCCATTTCTGGGTACGTATTCGGCTCTTGGCGACTTTATCCGTAGCTTACAAATGGCTGGTCGGTGTTGCATCGCGACGGTTTCATAAGGAAAAACTTTTGAATCTAGAACATCTTTGAAATTCCGTCGTCTCACAAGGATGTAGTCAATATGAGTTGCATTGGAGCCACTGTAGTACGTAATTAGATGAGTATCACGCTTTTTGAACCAGGTGTTCGTGATGATCAGATCATGAGTTTCTGCATAATCAATAATAATAATGATAATAATAATAATAATAATAATAATAATAATAATAATAATAATAATAATAATAATAATAATAATAATAATTGCTTTTACGTCACGCTAACTACTTTTACGGTTTTCTGAGACGTCGAGGTGCCATAATTTAGTCCGGTAGGAGTTCTTTTACCTGTCAGTAAATCTACCGACACGAGGCTGACGTATTTGAGCACCTTCATATACCATCGGACTGAGCCAGGATCGAACTTGCCAAGTTATAGTTAGAAGGCCATATGAGCCACTCAGTTTTAAGGCCAGAAGCCCTTCCTGACGCCAGTCGTATGTGAAGAGATGTATTCGCTATTGAGTGTTTCTGTGGTGGTTTTTAGTGTGGGAAATGACGAAAAGTGTATTAAAACGAACACAAATACCCAGTCCCCGAGCTAGACGAATTTGCCATACGCAGTAAAATTCCCCAGCCCAGCCTGGAATGCCATTCAGTCAAGGAGCCGAACATTTAAATCAAATATGTACATCATCAAAATGGCAATATATCAGACTTGACCATTCTACAGTTTAGTTTATCGTCGTTGCCGGGACAAAATCTCCCATGTGATAATATTTTTGGGGATATACTGACCCACAGCACATACTTTATGACGAGCGAGAATGCCTTGGCAATATTCACACGATATTGCACCTTAGATGACAGATCCTTACCGGCCAAAGTTCTAAGCTAAAATATTTCACATAGGTTTTGTCCCGGCAGTGACATTATGACGTTATCACTCCACTCAATTAGCATACCCTCTTTCGACCTTGTTTATACCCAAATCAGCGGCGGTGCATGGTATTGTTGCAGGGTTGCACAACTTGTAATCATTTTGCACTTCATTTGTTGTCGTATCTTCTAATGTTTTAGTTTAATAAACTTAACATGTATTCGAAAACATGTTAAAATCAACCATTTTCGGTCGTTCGCTGTCCTAATGATTCGTAACGGACCAATAAACGCTGCTGGCTTCGAATCAAACTCAGGGGGTTTGCTTTCCTACGACAACTCCCTAGCGGACAGCGCGGCGCAATATACCTCAGCAGGGACGAGCCTAAGTCTGTATAGCATCAGGTAGCATGCTCGCCTGTATCGGTCTCAGGGAGTTGCACGAGAATAGCAAGTCCCCTACCGAGAAACAGTTCCAAATGTCCCCGTTAGATTGCGCCACTTTGCGGAGGTGACTTAATTCCTACTTTCTCATCTCTCGCAAAGGTAAATCATTTCCATTTTTTAAATTTCCACATTCCATTTACGTTGCACCGACGCAGATAGGTCTTACGGCGACGATGAGATAGGAAAGGGCTGCGAGTGGGAAGGAAGCGGCCGTGGGTTTAATTAAGGCACAGCCGCAGCATTTGCCTGGTGGGAAACTACGGAAAACCATTTTTAGGGCTTCCGACAGTGGTGTTCGAACCCACTATACCCCGAATGCAAGCTCACAGCTATGCGGCTCTAACCTCACGGCCAGCTTGCTGGGTAATTTCGTTTTTACGCCATACCAGACCACCCACAATATTACCAACATTTTGCTTCAATGAAAAACAAGACGGCAAATTTTCAATTCAAGTGAGGGAAGAGTAACTTTGCCAGACTGAGTAGGTCAGACGGTTGAGGCGCTGGCCTTCTGACCCCAGCGTGGCAGGTTCGATCCTGCGTCAGTCCGGTGGTATTTGAAGGTGCTCAAATACGTCAGCCTCGTGTCAGTAGATTTACTGACATGTAAAAGAACTCCGGCACCTCGGCGTCCCCGAAAACCGTAAGAAGTCGTTAGTGGGACGTAAAGCCAAAGTAACTCCAGTTACAATGTATAATTAGCCTCTTATTTCCTGGGTTGTAATTGCCAGATATATTACAGTTTAACGATAAGAGAGTTTCTTATTATTTCTGTAAGCTATAAAAGTGTGACACTGAAAATGTTGGTGCAACACCCAGCTTCAGATACCATCCGCCGCCACTGACTCACATGGGAGTGAATGTTGTGTACTCGGCCCGAAGGCTGGTTGGAACCTCAACAGCTCTGCAGTATGGCATATTAAATCTGTTATTAGATAGTATTTCCTTCTTTCACGGTAAGTTGCAATCTTTTACATTCTATAGTGTACGTTTCTTGCATGACCGACTCCTTGGATGAATGGTCAGCGTTAAAGCCTTCGGTTCATAGGGTTCCGGATTCGAGTCCCGGCCGGGTCGAGGATGTAATCGCGTCTGATTAATTCTGTGACTGGGTGTTTGTGTTTGCCCCAACACACTCCTCTTCACAGTCAGATAAGGCACCTATTGCTTTAAAAAGAGGTCCGAAACAATGTTCTCAAAACTGTGTATTTTGTCAAATATCAACATTCTAATTAAAAAAAGGATTAAGTAGGTTATTCAGTTGATTTTTCTTATGCAAGTAAAGTAAATCCTTATAAAAGAGCTCTTCAATGAAACATTATTTTGAACGTACAAAACAACAATATACGTGACCTGCCGAGCTGAGTAGACTTCTGAGCCCAAATTGGCAGGCTCGATCCCGGCTCAGTACGATGGTATTTGAAGGTGCTCAAATACGCTAGCCTCACGTCGATAGATTTACTGGCACGTAAAAGAACTCCAAAAAAACAAAACCAAAAAACAAACCCCATGGCACAACAGCCCCGAAAGGCCTTGGCCTACCGATCGACCACTGTTCAACCAGAAGGCTTTCAGATTGCGAGGTGTCGTGTGGTCGGCATGACGAATCCTTTCAGCCGTCATTCTTGGTCTTCTAGACCAGGGACGCTATCTCACCGTCAAATAGCTTCTCAATTGTAATCACGTAGGCTGAGTGGACCTCGAACCAGCCCTCAGATCCAGGTCGGAGAGGCTGACCTGGTCGGAATTCGAACCTGGGCTCCGGTTAAGAGTCAGGCACGTTACCCCTACAACACGGGGCCGGCTGAAAGAACTCCCGAGAGGCAAAATTCCGGTACCTAAGCATATCTTTAAACCGTAAAAGCAATTAGTAGAACTTATACATCTTCTTCTTCTTCTTCTTCTTCTTATTATTATTATTATTATTCAATAATCATGTTATTTTGTTCCTCAAAACAACAATCACCACCACAGTACAATTCAAAATACATAACATAGCATTAACTTATTGCAAATGGGGTGTTCTGTTAAGCTACAAAAGTAAGACATAACCTTACAATAATGCCTTACTGAATACATTCAGCAGACACATAACAGTGAAGTGAATTTAAAACAGTCAAAACTGATCTATCATCCGAAGAATAATGTGTTTACCTAGCGAGTTGGCTGTGCGGTTCGGGCTACGTAGGTGTGAGCTTGCCTTCGGAACAAGATGAGCTCGAACCCCACTGTAGGTAACTCTGAACATGGTTTCATTGGTTTCTCATATTCATACCGGGTAAATGATAGGGCTGTACCTCGATTAAAGTCTTAGTCGCTTCCTGCCAACCGGGCGAGTTGGCCGTGCGGTTAGGACCGCTCAGCTGTGAGCTTGCATCCGGGAGATAGTGGGTTCGAACACCACTGTCGGCAACCATGCAAATAATTTTCTGTGGTTTCGTTTTTTCACACGAAGAAAATGCTATGGCTGTACCTTAATTAAGGCCACGGCCACTTCCTTCCCACTCCTAGGCTTTTCCTATCACATCGTCGCCACAAGACCTATCTGTGTCGGTGCCTGGTGTGAAAATGGGAAACCACGGAAAACCATCTTCAGGGCTGCCGACAGTAGGGTTCGAACCCACTATCTCCCGGATGCAAGCTCACAGCTGCTTGCCCCTAACGGCACGGCCAACTCGCTCGGTGCTTTCAGATCTAACCGAACGTTCATTTTATATTCTTTTCATGATTTTCGGTGATGACCCATCATTGAAGTCTAAAAAGTGGTCTGACAGAAACGAACTTTTAGAGCAATCTTCGTACATGCCATGAATACCCTTGGAAGAACTGAGGTAAGGACTTCCGTTAACATCGGCACTAAATGAGCAATGTGATTAGCTCTATGCTCAGCCGCCTTTGTCCCTACGAATTAACCGGGTATTCATCTTTGGGGTCGGCTAAGTAAATCTCATGACTATGAGCCTCGCCATAAATGGGTATCATTTCTAAACGTTTCGAACTTCTGGTGGGGAATCGAACACGTGCCCTTCAGGGTGAACCGAGCATGTCTTTACCGCCTTGACTAAAGATGGCACGCTTTTAGATGAATTCTGTTGATTACATAAACACGCATTTCCATACACCTGTCTTTGGTACAGCCCAGAGCAAAATGTAGCTTCCACCGAAGTCCTAGTTTCTATTTGCTATTTGCTTTTTACGTCGCACCGACACAGGTAGGTCTTATGGCGACGATGGGACAGGAAAGGCCTAGGAATGGGAAGGAAGCGTCCGTGGCCTTAATTAAGGTACAGCCCCAGCATTTGCCTGGTGTGAAAATGGGAAACTACGGAAAATCATCTTCAGGGCTGCCGACAGTGGGGTTCGAACCCACTATCTCCCAAATACTGGATTCTGGACGCACTTAAGTGACTGCAGCTATCGAGCTCGGTAGTCCTAGTTTCATTTATGGCTGTGACAGAATGGAAGCTGCTGAGGTATGGATGGTGCTGAGTAATGATTTGTGCGCCGTCTGAGCATTTTGAAAGGCATTTCTCGCTTGCCTACTGAGGAAAGCTGTTGCAGACTGACTCATGCCTCATCTTGCCTAGAACGCTTCAGTTTGGTGCCCCCATCGGTTTTGTGCTGGCCCCGTGGTATAATAGGAGTAGCGTGCCTGCCCCTTACCCGGAGGCCCCGGGTTCGATTCCCGGCTAGGTCAGTGTTATTTACTTGGATCTGAGGGCTGATTCGAAGTCCACTGAACCTGCGAGAGAACAGTTAAGAAGCTATCTGACGGTGAGATAGCCGAGAAAGCCGAGGATAAAGGTCGAAGCATTCGTCGCACTGACCGTGCGCCACCTCGTAATCTGCAGGCCTCCGAGTTGATCAGCGGTCGCTTGTTAGGCCAAGGCCCGTCAGGGCTCTAGCGTCATGGTGTTTCGTTCCATCGGTTTTTGTTGTGTCCCTTAATCATATAATATCTGGTGGAGCTAGGCTGATGACCTAAGTGTCAAGTGGATGGGGCCTGACACATCCCAAGATGAAACGCTGATTTTATAGAGCAAACGCCTGAAAAGCCTTACATCTAATTTCCAATTGAAGACTAGACAGACAGACAGACAGACAGACAGACAGACAGACAGACAGACAGACAGACAGACAGACAGACAGACAGACAGACAGACAGACAGACAGACAGACAGACAGCCGGGCTGAGTGGCTCAGACGGTTAAGGCGCTGGCCTTCTGACCCCAACTTGGCAGGTTCGATCCTGGCTCAGTCCGGTGGTATTTGAAGGTGCTCAAATACGTCAGCCTCGTGTCGGTAGATTTACTGGCACGTAAAAGAACTCCTGCGGGACTAAATTCCGGCACCTCGGCGTCTCCGAAAACCGTAAAAGAGTAGTTAGTGGGACGTAAAACAAATAACATTATTATTATTAGACAGACAGACAGACAGACAGACAGACAGACAGACAGACAGACAGACAGACAGACAGACAGACAGTTAGAAAAGATTCAGCCAGAATAAGGGAAGTCGTCTGCCGCTGAAAGGTATATAATAGTCAACTGTACAAGTGGAAATATTAGGACAATGTTGCATGTGAAAGACAGTACAATTAGGCCATACTTCTATTATTTCCTCTTGAATTTCGCCGGCAGCTTTTTCTTCCACTTTAACTGACTGGGTTGCAACCAAGATTTTCATCTAATACCTGACGATGTTTACGGAATATAAATTTGGCAAGACTGAGATTCTGAGAAGAATGCTATCGAAACATAGCCTGTAATAAATAATGATCGTTGCAAAAAGTGTTGCACAATATTACAGTGGATTTATACATCATATATACAGGTAATAATAATTTATATACTGTTAATTGCGTGTTCTTACATTAAATAAACTCATATTAATATACATACAGCAGGTATTTCATGACAAAATCACAAAAAATACGACCACGATTTATAAAAAAAAAAAGTTCGTACTCAACTATGTAAATAATACTAATAGATGTAAGCAACTTCATAGCCACACCTCACAAGTAATAATAATAATAATAATAATAATAATAATAATAATAATAATAATAATAATAATAATAATAATAATAATAATAATACCTACTAATCGAGCTCGATATTTCCATTATTTATCCATGGGTTAGAGAATATTGTTTCCAAATTTTACTAGTCTATTACACTTGCGTCAATGTCCCCCCTATAACTTGAAACAATTTCAACAGTCTATCACACACGTCGACTTTGCCTTGGTCGTTGATTATAATACCTTCTCTCTTCCTCGACGTCGCTGGATGTCCTTTCCACCTCTTGATCGGATTGTACCGTGCCAGGGGTCGGTGTTGCCTCGCTGCCAGCCTCTTCCTCGGTGGTAGTCAATGCGTTCTCCTCCTCATGACCAGACTGTGCGGTGTTCTTAGTAGCCTCTCCTCCAAGTGGACTCGTGGCAATACCAGGCATACTATGTATACGCAGCGGTTGGGTGACTTACCGCAACTCCGATGCATGGACCTTGACCGGAGGGTTGGTCTCTAGTAAGTAGACCCCATGGCCAGCTGTTCATCCACCTCGACGGGACCAACCCACTTAGGTGCGAGACCTGCGTGAAACACTCCCATCTTATTACTGACTGGGTGGTCACGTCGCAGCACTTGTTGGACTGGTAGGAAAATCTGGGCCTCTTCGACATCTTCAGCCTTGGCCTGGGTAAGGGATCTTTTCTCGGCCAAAGCTCGCTTTTCCTTGATGTACTGCTGCTGCTTATGCTGCCACTCTGTTAGGGAAACAGCTGCATCATCTTGACCAGAAGTTGGTGGTGGACGAATCTCCCATCCCTGTTGCCGTATAGCTGTCGACCAAGGAACAGCTCCGCTGGGGAATAGCCAGTGACGCGGTTGATGCGTCGTCGCAGGGCAAAGAGTGACTGCGGTATCTGACGGTCCCACAGTCAATGTTCTTCGTCTATTAGGTGGAGCCGTAGCATCCCTTCTAGCTCCTGGTTCCGTCGTTTCTTTGGATTGGCCATTGGGTTGGAGATAAGGGTGGTCCAGTGCTCCACACCCCATTCAGTCATCATTTGCTGCCACTTACTCGACGTGAACTGACTCCCGTTGTCTGACAGAATGCACCGTGGATAACCGTAGTGGCTGAATACCTCATCCTGTAGAAGACTGGTGATGCATCCCGTCGTGGCTTCTGGTATCGGAAAGGCCTCAATTCATCTTGTGGAGAGGTCGGTGATTACTAGCAGTCCTGTTTAACCCTTTGGTGTTCTAGGGTAAGGACCCATCAAGTCCAGAGCTATATCCTCCCGAGGGCGTTGTGTCCGTCTTCCTCGCTGACTGGAATCTGCCATCCTGTTGCTCACCGTGGTGCAGGCGCAGATGTAGCACCCTTTCACATAGTCAAGGATGTCTTTCCGCAAGTTGAACCAGAAGAATCTTCATCGGATAGGCTAATATGTCTCTTCACCTCCTGGATGTCTGGCTTCAGTGCTGTCGTGTAACTTCTCGAGGATGTTCATCGCGTGCTGTCTAGGGATCACCACTACTGCAGGCTTGTCGGAGAGGTGTGATCTGTATATTAAGAGTCCTCCGTCAAAACGGAAGTTCTTGTAGCACACCTTGAATTCCTTCGGGACGAGACGATTATCGGTGTCCTGTCTCCCAATCCACGGCGCCATGGTCCTACAGGGCTTGTCTTGTTCTTGCCGTTGCTTGATTACTCCCAGATCAAGTTCCTTCTTGATGATCATAAGAACAGGTTCACTGGGTTCGCTCTGGTGTTTCTGTGGGAACTCTCTCTCGACAATGGTGCTCCTAGCTTCCGGTTCCATCGCCGGGTGCCTAGATAAACTATCTGCTCTTATGTTCATTACCTGGGAGATATCCAGCTAACGCATCTTCAACCAAGTGATGAAGAGGAGCTGAGACGCGCCTTAAAGGACTTTCCGGAAGTCATCACCAATAAAACAGGACGGTCTACCACTGTAACACACACCATTCAATGCAGCACTTCCTCAGCCATGAAGCAACGTCCATATCCAATCAATCCTGCTAAGCGCAACTTCGTAATTCATAAGATTCAAGTGGTGGAAGTGCAAGGTCTCATCGAGCCCTCTACATCCTGTTGAGCTTCGCCTACAGTCTACCGTAAAAGAAGAATGGGGAGTATCGATTGTGCGTGTTCCGCAAGTTGAACGAGAAGACCAATACTGACGCCTAGCCCATGCCTAACCTGAAAGACTCGCTGAAACGAGTAAGTGGGTCTAGGATTTTCAGCACCCTGGATCTCAACTCCGGATACTGGCAAGTGGAGGTCGAGGAATTTTCTAGACCACTGACCGTCTTCATGACACAGAGGGGATTGTACCAGTTTACAGTAATGCCTTTTGGACTTATGAATGCTCCTGCAACCTTCGTGCGACTGATGGATAAGGTATGGTCAGGATATGTGGGAGATTTCTGCTAAGTGTATCTCGACGTCATCTTAATCCACAGCTATAACTTTCAAGAACACCTTCTAATCTGAGGAAAGTGCTGGAACAACTGAAGAATCATGGACTGACTTGCCAACTGGAGAAGTGCCACTTCGCAGAGTTCCGCGTACAATATCTTGGCCATGTCCTAACTTCTGAAGGCTTAGAAAGGCAACCAGAGAAGAATAGAGCTACCCAGGAAGCTGAACGCCCGCGGACCAAGCGACAAGTACGTCAGATCCTTGGCTTGTGAGGATGGTACAGCAGCCTCGTGCCACACTTTGAAGAGAAGGCAATACCACTCACCGATCTAATCCATAACACCGCCCGTTCCGATGGACCAGCAAGGACGAAGCAGCATTCAAAGGCATTAAGGCTGCGATCTGCAACGCTGCCAGTTTAGCTCACGCCGACCCTCAACGGAAGATGTGCCTGCAGACGGAAGCCAGCGATTCCGGTCTAGGAGCAGTGTTATTCCAGGAGAGGAGTGACGGCGGATGGGACATCATCGAGTATGCCAGCAGAAAGCGATCTCACACCAAAAAACTCTATTGCACTGCCAAGAAGGAAGCTTTAGCCGTGGTGTGGGCCAAATTCATAGGCTACTTGGAGGGAAGGAAGTTCCAGCTGTACACCGATAAGGCAGCTCTCAAATGGTTGAACTTGGTCTCTGGCTTAAAGTCTAAACTGATGCGATGGGCTTTGTTAATCTCAGAATTTGACTTTGATTTGTCTAGAATGACAAACCATGCGCTGTCGAGTGCTGAAAACGTCAAGACACAAAACTAGCTCGCGAAGGTTTGGAATTATGATAGGTTATCCTCCTGATACTAACCACTGAGAATTTCAGTACAAGAATATAAACATGATATCAGTCAGTCACTACTGAATCTGCATTATGGGAAGTCGCCCAGGTGGAAGATTCCCTATCTGTTGTTTTCCTACAATTTTCTTAAATGATTTCAAACAAACTGGAGATTTATCGAACATCTCGCTTGGTAAGTTATTTCAATCCCTAACTCCCTCTCCTATAAACGAATGTCTGAATTCCAACTTTATCTACTTATTGTGATCTTTCCTACTTTTAAAGACACCACTCAAATTTATTCGTTTACTATTGCCATTCCACGCCATCTCTCCGCTGACCGCTCGGAACATACTACTTAGTCGAGCAGCTCGTCTCCTTTCTCTCAAGTCTTCCCAGCCCAAACTTTGCAACATTTTTGTAACTCTACTCTTTTGTCGGAAATCGCCCAGAACAAATCGAGCTGCTTTTCTTTGGATTTTTTATAGTTCTTGAATGAAGTAATCCTGATGAGGGTCCCATACACTGGAACCATACACTATTTGGGGTCTCACCATAAACTTATATGCCCTCTCCTTTACATCCTTCCGACAACGCCTAAACACCCTCATAACCATGTGCAGAGATCTGTACCCTTTATTTACAATCCCATTTATGTGATTACCCCAATGAAGATCTTTCCTTATATTAACACCTAGGTACTTACAGCGATCGCCATAAGGGACGTTCAGCCCATCAACCCAGTAATGAAAGCTGAGAGCACTTTTTCTATTTGTGAAACTCACAACCTGACTTTTAACCGCGTTTATCATCATACCATTGCCTGCTGTCCACCTCACAACATTATCGGGGTCATTTTGCAGTTGATCACAATCTTGTAACTTATTTATTAGTCTATACATAATAACATCATCCACAGAAAGCCTTATCTCTGATTCCACTTCTTTAATCATATCACTTATATATATATATAACAAAACATAAAGGTCCATCAATACTGCCTTGAAGAATTCCCTTCTTAATTATTACAGGGTCAGATAAAGCTTCGCGTATTCTAATTCTCTGAGATCTATTTTCTAGAAATATACTGCTATATCTGTGGCTTGGTTCTAAAAGGGCCAATGCCATTTTTTATCGAAATTGAAATATTAACTGATACAAACGCGTTTTATCCTGGCTTGCAACACATTAAGAGGGCCAATGTCTCTGATGAGTACTAAACGAACAGTTAACGTCTAATTAAATAAGCCCTTGCCAATAATGTTAGATTACCAGTAAAGATTAGAGACCTGGTAATTTTTAAAGAATACGATAGAAAAATTATCGTTTAGTCAGGTGACCCCCTACAAAGAAAGTAAATTTATTTAAAGTTAGTTGTTGAAAAAAAAATAGTTGGAAAACTATAAGTAAAACTTCAAATGCTCATAGCTCAAAAACAGGTTTTTTGACATTGGCCCTTTTAGAACCAAGCCACTGATATCTTGGTGGAATCCTGCAAGCTGAGCTTCAGTGGAAAGACCTTCCCTAAACCCGAAATGCGTTCTATCTAACCAGTTACTAATTTCGCAAACATGTCTAATATAATCAGAAAGAATGCTTTCCCTAAAGCTTACATGCAATGTATGAAAAACTGACCGGCCTGTAATTTTCAGCTTTTGGTCTATCACACTTTCCTTTATACACAGGTGCTAATATAGCAACTCTCACTAATTTGATATACCTCCTTCATTCAAACAATAATCAAATAAGTACTTCAGGTGTGGTACTATATTCCAAGCCATTGTCTTAAGTATATCCCCCGGAATCTTATCAATTCCAGCCACTTTTCTAGTTTTCAATTCTTGTAATTTATTGTAAACACCATTGTTATTACAGGTAAATTTTAATACTTCTTTAGTATTAGTTACCTCTTCTATCTTGACATTATCCTTGTAACCAACAATGTTTACATACTGCTGACTGAATACTTCTGTCTTTTTAAGATCCTCACATACACACTCCCCTTGTTATTTAATGATTCCCGGAATGTCCTCCTTCGAACCTGTTTCTGCCATAAGGTACCTATACATACCCTTCCATTTTTCACTAAAATTTGTATGACTGGCAATTATGCTTGCCATTATGTTATCCTTAGCTGTCTTCTTTGCTAGATTCAATTTCCTAGTAAGGTCCTTCAATTTCTCCTTACTTCCATAGCCATTTCTAACTCTATTTATTTCCAGTCTGCACCTCCTTCTTAGCCTCATTATTTCTCTGTTATAATAAAGTGGGTTTTTACCATTCCTTACTACCTTTAAATATACAAACCTGTTTTCAAATTCCTCAACAATTGTTTAAAATCCATCCCAGAGTCTGTTCACATTCTTATTATTTATCGTTTTCCAACGAACATAGTTACTTTTTAAAAACTCACTCATGCCTGTTTTATCAGCCATATGGTACTGCCTAATAGTCCTACTTTTAAGACCTTCCTTTCTATTACATTTATTTTTAACTACGACAAAAACAGCTTCGTGATCATTGATCACTAATACCATCTATTACTTCGGTTTCTCTAAAGAGCTTATATGGTTTTCCAGCACCACGTCCAGAATATTCTTCCCTCTAGTTGGTTCCATCACTTTCTGAATCAGGTGTCCTTTCCATACTAACTTACTTGCTATTTGTTGGTCAAGCTTTCTATTGTTCACATTACCTACCCAATTGACATTTGGTAAATTGAGATCTCCCGCTAAAATCACATTCCTTTTCACCGAGCGCAATAGCTGCAGTCGCTTAAGTGTGGCCAGTATCCAGTATTCGGGAGATAGTGGGTTCGAACCCCACTGTCGACAGCCCTGAAGATGGTTTTCCGTCGTTCCCCATTTTTACACCAGGCAAATACTGGGGCTGTACCTCAATTAAGGCCACGGCCGCTTTCTTCCCATTCCTAGGCCTTTCCACTCCCATCGTCGCTATAAGACCTATCTGTGTCGGTGCGACGTAAAACAAATAGAAAAAAACATTCCTTTTCATGTCGTTTCCCACATTGCTTAATATCTTATCAAATAATTCTGAATCAGCGCCAGAGCTACCCTTTCCCTGTCTGTATACTCCTAAGACATCAAGTTGCCTATTATCTTTAGGAATGAGCCTTACACCTAGAATTTCATGTTTGTCATCGTTAATTTTTTCGTAGCTCACCAATTCTTCTTTCACCAGAATGAATACTCCCCTTCCTACAATTCCTATCCTATCTCTACGAGACACAATTAATTCTATTCCTTTCTTTATAGTACTTCTACAGTTCAACACTTAACATTTTTATGTCATCCCTACTTGATTTCCGGATACCTGTACCCTTATCACCGCTCCCTAGACCACCCCGTTTCCCTAAATGTACCTTCCTATAACCCGTACCACTGCGGTTTAAGTGAAGGCCATCTGAGCGCAGATCCTTATCTCCTATCCACCCATCAGGATCTAGAAATCTCACTCTCAGTTTTGTACATACCCACTCCATAGTCTCATTTAAATCCCCAATCATCTTCCAGTCAGTATCCTTCCTACGCAGCATTCCACTGATAACAATTTCCACTTCCTTAAACTTCGCCCATGCTGCGTTTATCAGATCCCTTGATACCAACGTGAAACACTACCACCTTCTCCTTTCCCTCCTCCTTCTGTTCTACTTTCCTCAACATCTGCCTCAACCTAATTCCTGGATAACACTCTACCCTGTTTCCCTTTCCTCTACACACTTTCCCCAAACGTCTAACAATGGAATCCCCCATGACCAGAACCTCAACACTACCCACCTCGTTTGATCCACTCACCTCCTGGTCAGCCCTACCTTTCCTGACAGTTGCAGAAGCTACTTCCTCCTCCCTTTTATCCCTCCCATTACCCTGTTCCACCTGTCTTTTCCTATCATCTGCTCTACGTTTCCCTTTCCTACCTTTTCCCTTCCTCCTACTTCCACACTTCTCGGCAACAGTTCTCTGTTCCTCATCCCTCTTTTGTTCTACCTGCAGTGACTCGTATCGATTTCTCACACACACCTCTCCTTCCCCTTAGAGAACATTAGACCACGTCTCTTCTACAATTCCCCCCCCTCTCCTTCCCATCCTCATTTTACCTACTGTATGTCCGGCTCCATGGCTAAATTGTTAGTTTGCTGGCCTTTGGTCCAGAGGGTCCCGGGTTCGATTCCCGGCCGTGTCATAGATTTTAACCTTAAAGGGTTAATTCCCTTGGCTCGGGGACTGGTGGTTTATGCTGTCCCCAACATCCCTGCAACTCACACAGCAGACATAACACTATCCTCCACCACAATAACACGCAAGTACCTACAGATGGAAGATGCCACCCACCGTCATCGGGGGGTCTGCTTCACAAGGGCTGCACTCGGCTAGAAATAGCCACACGAAATTATTGTACCTACCGTATCCTGTACATTGTTTGAGGGAGGCCTACCTTCCTGTCTTCTGAGAGAATCCTAATTATCTCCCTCAAACCCTCCAACTCCTCCGTCACACTCCTTAATACCTAGCCACACTTACAGTTCCTACACTTACACTCTTTAGCCATTTTTACGGAAAATGAAAAGAAAAAATCTTATTATGTGCAAAAAAATGAAAGAAAAGAAATATTGTCTATGATAGTACTCAAAGATCACACGACAATAAGGTAATTAATACACTACTACAAACTAATACTATTTAGTCGTACTGTATTTTTATCCTACAACACCCTAACGGGATAAAAACTGCCGTTAATTACTGAATACCGAAAGGAATGCACAAGAATTACACAATTTTCAACTGCAGTTAAGCCTATCCTAATTACAATAACAGAATTCTTTTAAGATAATTTCTACGGATACTTCTACTACACTACACAAGTATTTTGCAATAATAGAATAAGCCCGCTATTTTTTTATTAAGATACTACAATACACTATAATCATTTAAAAATACGTTGAGACGTATACTAATTACAATATGTTACCACTATTGCACCCGCTCACTTCCTGAGTCCCAGACTAGCATTAATCTCAGGGGTGATCAGTTCGAAAAGATAAAAAATAAATTTAATAAAGAAAATCTAATTATATATCGGCTCATCAAATGAACACAGGGATGAACGGGGCATGCAAATTAAGGTAACGGGGGACGACTCATTCATGGATACAAATTTTTGACTCCACAATAGGACTGGGAAGTGACAACTTAAATTCCATGGACATAATTGACTAACTACAATAAAAAGATATGGAAACTGTTTCCTATTGATATTGCAATGAGGAGCAATTTATTCACTTATTTAGCAAACTACACATGATTACAATTATTACATTGGGACACTTCCATCCTGAAAAATAAATGACATACTACTTGGATTTACCTCACTACTCTGGTAGTGTAAAACATTTGGTGAATTCGCCCCAATTGGTTACTGGGGGTCGAATTCACATCCGTATGAGTGGACGTTTCATCGCTGGAGATCTTCTTTCGGAGACGAAGGCATGACAGTAACTATTTACGGTCATCTCCTCGTTCCGTTTGGACATGAGACACTTCCGGTATGTACATTCTGGTGAGCCGGACTCCCACCGTCGAAATGTTATCGCCTCGAGAAAAAAAAAAAAAAAAAACGGGAATTTATAGTACGGACAAACTCTAGCCTATTATTTCCAGATTCACAAACACGCCAGGTAGAGTTCATTAACTCAAAGCCTATTTCAATATTTACACTTGTCAATACGACAATACGTACGGAAAGTTTCATTACTATGCTCTGACAATGAAGACATGTGCCGTCCGTGGGTTATCTTCGCATCTACCGCTAACAATCTCTCCCGTGAAAACCCAACATCTGGTTCTGAGCAGTTCGACCCATGACGACTGTCCCTATCATATCCTCCTATGATTATTAAATGATATCATTATCATTCTTTACCTGATCATTATCATATTCTTTGATTACCATCAATTATTTTATTATTATCATTAATTTCAATTATAATCCTATATATGATTATTACCATTTGTCATCCGGGATGATTATATGCTAACCCTTGCCGACGTTCTAAACGAAGGGTCGTTCTTCCTCGTAATTTATCCGCACAATTTAATGATCAGTTTCCTAATTATTATTATTATTATTATTATTATTATTATTATTATTATTATTATTATTATTATTATTATTATTATTATTATTATTATTATTATTATTATTATTATTATTACAATGAATCATCGTCCAAAAATCTCTTAATTTTCCCTCATCATAATTATTATTCTCAAAATACTATTGCAAGTTCTTCATCTTCTGCTTCTTCAACTTTTCATTATTATTATTATTATTATTATTATTATTATTATTATTATTATTATTATTATCAGTGGAGATTATCATTATCGCATCACTTATTCATCATGGGATTAATATTTTACATTGATCTCACCATAATTATTCTCAAATTAAACGAATAAATTCTTCCTATTATTCCTTTTCATATTATTATTATTATTATTAAAAATGGGAAGATGATATTTTAATTTCCGCTTTTTAGAATTTAGTCACATATGTTAAATCCCGTTATGAACCACAAGATCTGCTTTATGTCGGTCGGGACAACACGGTATTCGGGACCGTACCTTCAGTTTCGTACTGCCGTTAATTTATACGGGGACACACGTCCTCCCAAGACACATCTCACAACCTATGGCACATCGCGGCTGGGCAGATACCTCCAATGCCGGCGATTGCTAAACTATTCCTTCCAATATGAAGTCCATTTCCTTTTATTGGAACTCTTCAAACATTTAATTCGTAAATTAATCCTCGGTGCGTGGATTCTGCCACTAATAACACCGGAATATGCATTTTATATCATCTTAGGCCTTGAGATTCATCTATTTCATCATTACAAACAGTACGGCTAAATTTATTTCAAGCCGGATATTCGTCCCTCATGACTTCCAACTCTAAATATGGGCTCAAACCACTCTGGGATTTCCACATATCGTGACCATTATAATTCACGTGCCTCTATCGCTTTTAAGCACATTTTAATGGTTAAGATAAAGTCCAAAAACGTGAAATCAAAAATTTACGTAAAATCAAACTGATTACCCGAACTAAATTCTTTAACGCTACAGGTAATCTCCACATTGATTATTATTTGCACTAGCTAACTCACGAAGCACTGTCATTATTATTATTAAACTTTAACTTGCAAACGCACAAAATATTATTATTATTATTATTATTAATTTACTTTCCTTTACCAACTCAAAAACTTTATTATTATTTCTTTCTCGCAAACACACCGAGCATTATTATTATTATATAGAACTTACGAACGCCCAAAGCAGATAGAACATTATTATTATTATTATTATTATTATTATTATTATTATTATTATTATTATTATTATTATTATTATTATTATTATTATTATGACCTTCCGTACGCAACACAAATTTTACATACTCTGGCACTTTCATAATCTGGCTGTCTGGTAGAAAATATTCCCAACTAAAATACAAATAATCACCGCAGTGATTGAAATCAAATAAATGGGTTAGCACAAAAGGGAATTTAACACCTGAAATGAACTTAAATCAAAGTATTACAAACAGCATGCATTACTTTAAAGAAATATATGCCATATTTACATTATATACAACAAACAAATACTCAAATTAATTAATCTAACCCATTATTACGTTAATATAAATTAGTTCGTCCGTCTAACAAAAAATAAAATCATGGATTCGGGAGGCGGACCATGTTAAGTAACCATAATTAATTTACACTGAACCCCGTTTAGTCGCGATAACATCCCCAAATATTAAATTTGTGTACTCATTCCTATGTAGAATTCCATTGTCTCGTAGCGGATGATAAGCCTCCTGGCCCCATGGTAATTTACTCGTCCATCATATCGCACTTTATAAATTTAACACAATAAAACACTTCTGGGTGACTACCCATGATTAATACCTTCCTTACAGAATTTACATTAATATATACAAGAAGAAAAACACTTATAGGTTCCTCTAGACCCATTACATTTGCACCGTTATTCTTTCTTGAGCCCGAATCACACTTTGTGACACATTACGACGAAGTGTCGTTTCATTCGAACCGGCGCGTATCGCGTTCTTCAATCCGCACTTCCTGAAGTATACGATGCCGTCCTGCGATCGCCTCGCTCCTACAGTTCCCTGCTACTGTAATTGTTACACCGTCTATCATGAAATATTTATTTCAGGCTCTGAACACTGCCTTCAAAAAGTATTATCGGCGTTCCTGTCGATCCTTTAAATTCCAACACATGAAATGTTGAGAAATGTATTAATTTCACATACAGTGATACTGATAATTTACACTCGATATACTGAATAATTATCACCGTTCGTCTTCACCTTCATGACTACTAACGTACTTTCACTCTAACAGAATCCATAATGAGTTTTCTGGTACCGAATTACAGAGTCACCGTGTCAGCGTAACAAATTATTTCAAACGACTGGTTGATGTGAAGCTCGACTGGTCACAACTGGTGACTGGTAACGACTGGGTGATGTGAGGTCCCACTACTGGTTATTTATGGACGATATGGTTTCCCGCCGAGGTCATCCCTGGTCATCTCATGGGAAGGGGGGTTGATTATCCTAAATCGGCATATGCAGGTGGATTTGGATCTCTTGATTTATCCCACTTAATAAACTTGCGATACACACTCATGTGTCGTATTCTGAACTCATATCGTTCGGTGATCATGGAAATATCACTTAATTCCTGTCCTCCACCTTTCGCGCGCTAAATTGGCGTCCCTGATGGCGTGCTCTTCTTGACCAATGGCGAGATAGCGTGGGTAGTTTCCAAGAATTCATTACTTTAATTTATATAATTACTATTAATCAAAATGGGAATGATATTACAAAAATCCCCTCTATTCAATTCTGTGGTTGGAATAATTTAATTATTGTTATCGGAGAAGCTAACTGGAGATCACTCTGAGTTTCTCTTATGTTGGTTTATCTGCGGGCCTATGATAAATTTTCCCATTGGTCAACACCGCATCGGTTAGTTTAAAATTTCTTCCTTGCAACTTGACAACACAAAATGCCTCGAGGCGTGGAAAATACTGGTACGTCATATTCTCGGTATCAGTGAGACACCTGGCTCGGCCTTGTTCCGAAATACATACTCTTTCACTTCCTTGTATTCATTACTTCTGTTGTTGTGAGCTCTAGATTTAATCCTCTTAGCTTCTGACCAAAAAACATTCTCCCCATAATGACAAGGTTAACTGTGGCGACGGACTGTCGCGATATGTTGAAATCCTTCCGTCCACACAAAACTGACACTGTATTCAATTTAATATTCCTATATATTTGCATTCATCTTATAAAAATTAAATCATGAAAACTAGAGCCTATCTCATCCGAGTACACAATGCACAAGCGGAAATGAAAATTGCAAGTTTGAAAATCTTAAGAACTACTCAAAGATTACCAACAAAGCTAAATATGTAGACAGATTATGGCTAGTGCTATTTTATCCTACTATACTCTAATAGATGCACACAAGATACACACGAGATCGAGGTGGCAGTGAATGTGTACAAACCTGCTATAGATGTGTGCCAGTTTTTATCTAAATAAACATACTTCAAGTTCTTTCTCAATGCAAATACTGGACTAAATGTGAGTATTACGACTCAGTGTAAACTTCGAGGACTGGACTCGACATACTTTTATTTAATTAGAGAGAAATTGATTGTTTTCTCTTCTACGTGTACAAAACCGTTAGGAAATCAATAACCAACAGTTGAACATCGTAATTCAGGGAAGCTTCAAAGCTTTCCACCTCAAAGAAATGGCTTCTTACCAAGGAAATCAGACCGTACATAACCTTACCGACAGTTCTACCCATAATGTTCCTAAACAGTCTCAGAAGAGTTATGCTTCTGTAATGCATTTAACACCAAAAAAAAGAACAGGCTATTATTATTGATGCTCACGACGGAATCCCAATAAGAGACTACTTCCTTGCTGTAGGAAAAAAAACAGATCCAGCTAACATACGTTATATATCTCGTATTTCAAACTCAAGAATTTGCATATTCCTATCGAACACAAAAATTGTTCAGGAATTGTCACTCAGTCATCCTGTAATTAGAATCAATAATATTGATCTCACTCTCAGACCGTTAGTTGTCGCAAACAACAGAGTGATATTATCCAATGCATGTCCTATTTTACCCAACACAGTCATTGAAGAACATTTACAACAACTGGGTATCAAACCAATGTCATCTATATCTAACCTAAAGGCCGGAATTAATATTCCGGGATTCACACACATTCTTAGCTTCCGCCGACAACTATATGTTAAACCCGACGATTTCAATAAACTACCGAATGCACTACAAATATGTTTTGAAGGATCCAGTTATTGGATCTACACTTCGTCAGACGTTCCCACCTGTTTTATTTGCAAAGAAGAAGGCCACCTGGCCCGAGTATGTCCCTCACTACCTGAGACTCCAGAAGAAACAACCAGCCACCTGATCAACATTCAATTTCCTACAAGGAGGACACCTCCAACCCAGCAAATGCAACTATGAATCCTCAGCCAACTACTGACCCTCAGCAAATTATTGAACATTCTAATGACACATCATCTTCCTCTAGAAACCTCCCTCAACAGGGCGTCTCCTTGAACTTGATCACTTCAGTCCCAATATATGAAGTAAATAAAGAATCACTCGTAACTAAACCTCAAGGAATAAAATGACCCTTCCTTTCAAGTGACTCTTCAAATAACACTTCCAAGGCTGATAATAATTCCTTCTTATATAATTCTTCTATCTCGGGAGATGATAAAACAGATGATGAATTTCCTGTTCTAGGATCACATAAAACCCAAGACATTAAACAGCCTAAGAATAAACTAATGGTATTAAATCCCCTCAGTCTTGAAGAACAACTACTTCCTGTTAAGGAAGTAATAGAAGCTAATCCCTCAAATTTTATTCTTAATTTCAAACAACTCAAAAGTTTATTTGAAAATACTAAAGGAACATCAGCAACAAATATCTACCTATTGCATTATCTTACACTTCCCATGTTGAAGATCTTATCGAGACCCTGCATAAACTATACCCCTACTACCAGGACAAAAAATTAAAAACTAGAGTACCAGACTTGTTAAGAAACTACTTACAGCCATAAACGGAGAAAGCAATAGGCCTGCCCCAGGTCAGACAATCCTAATAACTGATAAGGATCAAAGCTAGTAAATACATCTTTAAAAAGCCATCATGGATCCTTGGATACTGCAATGGAATATGAACGGATTTTACCCTCAATACGAATATCTACAACAACTTATTAATGAACACCAACCCGAAATAATTTGCTTACAAGAAACTAATTTTCGAGATAACTACGTAGCTAACATGAGACATTTCACAGCATATCACAAAAACCGCAACAATCCCATTCATGCAAGTGGAGGGGTTGCTACTTACATTCGTGACAATGTTCTTCAAAAAGAAATACCTCTGAAAACCAATTTGGAAGCAGTAGCAGTTACCGTCTTTCTAACATTTTCCCTATGCATCTGTAATATTTATTTGCCCAGCAGCCAGAACATGGATTTAAATGAATTAGTAGATCTGATTAATCAACTTCCTAAACCATTCCTCCTTTTAGGAGATTTCAACTCTCATAACACCATATGGAACTGTCTTTACACTAACACAAGAGGAAGAATAATTGAATCGTTGCTAGATTCTGAAAATTTGATCCTAATAGACTCGAATGGTCCTACTCATTATGATATCCAGCACGGAACTTTTATTACTATAGATCTATGTCTGAGCACTCCAAATGCAGCAACGATATATACATCATCAGCTAGCAAAACCCTTTTCGGAAGTGATCACTTTCCTATCATAATAAATGGAAACAACAATCCCCACCCAAGTGTATGCCCAAATAAATGGAATACTAAACATCCTAATTGGCAAGAATATAAAGAAAATATTAAGGCAGAGTTATATAGATTACCACCACCTACCTATTTCAAAAATTACAACATTGACTATATTGTAAGAGAATTCACCAATATCATACTTAAAGCCGCAGAAAATTCTGTTCCAAGGACCAACAATACAACTTACAAAAAATCAGTTCCTTGGTGGAATGATTCCTGTAAAGTTGCAATTAAAAAGAAAAAACAAGCATTCTACAAGTATAAACGCCATCCCACTTTTCGAAACAAATTACGGTTCCAAGAAAGTCGTGCTGCAGCCCGAAAAGTCATAAAAGAGAGCAAACGAGCATCTTGGCTGAAGTATGTGTCATCCCTTTCTCATCAGACCCCACAAAACACAATTTGGGAACACCTACGAAAAATAAGAGGGCTTAAAAACCCTCACGTATCATAGCCCTCAATAAAACGACTGGATCAGTTACAACTACACATCACGATATTGCAAATGCATTAGCAGAGAACTTTGCAAAAATTTCAAGTGATTCCAACTATGAACAAAAATTTTTATCCTCTCGTGAAAATTGTCCAGATTTACAGTCACACGTCCACCTAAGTGCTGACCAATGCTACAACGATACTATCAGTATTACTGAAGTACTACTTGAGCTTAGTAGCTGTCGAAGTACAAGCCCAGGTCCTGACGATATTATATATGACTTCTTGAAAGAACTTCCTCACTGAAATATTTAATTTCATTTGGTCACAGAAAGTCTTTCCTGTAGCTTGGAGGAAAGCTATAGTAATTCCAATACCAAAGCCTGGCTGCGACCACATGTTACCCGATAACTATCGACCAATAGCTCTAACCTGCACTATGTACAAATTAATGGAAAAAATAATAAATAAAAGACGAAAATGGGTTCTAGAACAACAGAATTTCTTCACTGCAGAACAGTGTGGCTTACGACAGTTTCACTCAACAGCTGACACATTAGTAGTATTAGAGTCAGAAATCCTGGGTGCCTTTCATTATGGACAACATCTCCTTGCTGTCTGCCTAGATATTCATAAAGCATATGATGTGGTGTGGAAAACTCACGTTATTAAAACTCTACTGCGACAATAATATTAAGGGAAACATGATCAGTTTTATCTATAATTTCTTGCAAGACCGATGCATTCAAGTTCGAGCTAATGGTGTCCTGTCCCAAGAAGTCAGTTTAGAAAATGGTGTCCCACAAGGCTCAGTTCTGAGTGTAACACTATTCTTAGTAGCTACAAATGGCATCACGTCATGCGTTAACCCTCCTGTAAAAACTTGCCTCTTTGCTGATGACATCACTATTTTTTGCAGAGGTCGCAACCTGTCAACCACCCAAACAATTATACAAAATTCTCTTGAAGATATTGCCAAATGGGGAAAAACACACAGGCTTTATCTTTTCTTCAACCAAAACCAAATGCATCTTATTTTCCAAACAAAAGAGTGATAGTAACTGCCCAGAATTGTTCCTCAAGGGAAATAAAATTGAGATAGTAAATGGAATAAAAATGCTAGGAATGACCTTTGACAGACAATTAACATGGAACTCCCATCTAAAAACTGTAAAAAAAGATTGCCTACATCGAATTAATGTACTCAAATCATTGGCAGCTAATAACTGGGGAGCAGATATTCATGTATTAATGTGCACTTACAAATCTATAATTCGCACCAAACTGGATTATGGTTCTATTATATATAATTCAGCTACAGCATCCTCATTGAAAATGCTTGACCCGATTCAAAACACGTCTCTCAGGATTGTCCTGGGAGCATTCAAAACTAGCCCGATCTCAAGTTTATTAATAGAAGCTAATGAACTCCCGCTTCGGAATCGCAGAAAACAACTGACTATCAACTACGCAGTGAAGATAGTGGCATCTCCTCACTCCAGAGCACACGAGTATGTTTTCCCACGCTATCAGCCTCAACGCTATTCCTCGCAACAAAAGAGACATACACCCTTCCACATTAGGTTTACGCAATACTTACAGGAAATTAATTCTTCAGTTCCGCCGATTGCTTCAAGAACTAAAAGAGACATCACATTTCCTCCATGGAAAGCTGAACCACCACGAATAATATTCGATTTAAGTGAATTCAATAAAGAAACAACAGACAGTACCGTATTTAAACAAATGCTATCTGAAAAGTGTGAAAGTCTGCCAAGACACACTCCTATATACATTGATGGCACAAAAACCGAATATGGTAGCGGATGTGCTGTTGTCCACCCCGATCATACAATGAAGTATGCACTACCAGCTACATGCTCCATATTCACATGTGAACTGTATGCTATCCTAAAAGCTATGGAATCCATAAAGAGTTCCCCCCAAAAAGAACCTTTTCTAATCCTTAGTGATTCTTTATCAACAGTAAAACTCATTCAAAATGCATCATCCTCAAATACATTAGCCCAAGACATACTGCAAACTTACAATACCGTGAAAAATAAAGGACAGCAAGTTACCATAATATGGATTCCCTCACATAAGGGAATAAAAGGGAATGAACAAGCTGATATATCAGCTAAAGAAGCAACTCGTCTTCCTGTACATGATCCAAACTTTCTAATCCCCTACACCGACGTTGCTCCCTTTCTTACTACAAAGATCCGAAACAGTGGTTAACTGAGTGGACAAGGGAACAACCCACAAGACTCCATGATATCAGGCGTGGATCTACAGATAAATTTGATGTTTTATTCCTACAGCGTCGAGAACAAGTGCTCATTACTAGAATACGTATAGGCCATAGCAAACTGACTCATGCTCATATCTTCTCTAAGAAACCTCCACCAATATGTGACACCTGTCAACAAAAGAAAGACTTTTTTTTTGCTAGGGGCTTTACGTCGCACCGACACAGATAGGTTTTATGGCGACGATGGGATAGGAAAGGCCTAGGAGTTGGAAGGAAGCGGCCGTGGCCTTAATTAAGGTACAGCCCCAGCATTTGCCTGGTGTGAAAATGGGAAACCACGGAAAACCATCTTCAGGGCTGCCGATAGTGGGATTCGAACCTACATTTTACTAGAATGTCATCTATACGATCAACAAAGATAGTTGTGTAATTTAAATCAGAATAATAGAGTATGTGACATCTTCAACAAAGATACTCAGTGTAAAAATATCATTAAGTTTTTTAGACAAACAAATCTATTCAATGACACATAATCACTATCTGATCAATATGTACTGTTGTTATTTTTACAATTGTAACTCTATGTAATCAATGTAATAATCCTGTATGTATAATTATGAATGTCGCGATATGACTTTCTAAGTTAAAGCGACAATAAATAAACTTAATTTAAAAAAAGATACACACGAATATAGCAGACAAGATACTATCTAATATACCGTATCTACACTACAGTTCTCAACTGAAATGTGGTTATGTGATTTTTACAGCTATTATTTTCTATAATTTTCTCTACTACGCAGGATGGAGAATAAAACTACCGGGCGAGTTGGCCGTGCGGTTAGGAGCGCGCAGCTGTGAGCTTGCTTCCGGGAGATAGTGGGTTTGAACCACACTGTCGGCAGCCCTGAAGATGGTTTTTCGTGGTTTCCCATTTTCACACCAGGCAAATGCTGGTGCTGTACCTTAATTAAGGCCACGGCCATTTCCTTCCTACTCCCAGGCCTTTCCTTTCCCATTGTCGCCGTAACACCTACTGTATCTGTGTTGGCACGACCTTTAAAAAATATCAATAATAGTAGAGAATAAAAGTGTCGAATGCTGAAAAATAAGAGGATGTCTACAATAATTTCTCAAAAATCTTCTGTCAAAACTACGCCGGGAATCCGAACTGCAATATTATTGGGTTGTAGGAATTTGATTATAAACTTTCATTCGTTGAATAAACGAAGGTGCAAAGCACAAAGTATGCGGGGGGCTTAGAACTACAAATTATAGGAATACAGTAATCAGCTGATTTTTGTATTTGTTACTCAACTACCATATCATCTTTGATCTCGTCGGAATGCAGCAAACAATCGTCAACTATCCAAAGACTGCTGGGCATATATCCAGTGAAATACCGTGTATTATCTTTAACTTCTTTTTAAATCTAAGTGTACAGGCGTATCGTGTTATTTAATGGAATAGATTATTAGTTTCGTGATAGTTTGAACGGATATCTATACGAAATACGATAAAAAGCTGCGGAAGTTACAACTCCTTATGATAATCTGCCTTTGTAGCTAGAAGTATTTTTCCAACGAACTTACAGATATTAAAAAATAATTTAAAAAAGTTAATATGATTACTTAAATTATTTCATAAACCTAAATTCGAGACAAAGTATGCCTAGGTAGCCTACTTAACCTATAAAAACACCAACTGAACTACTTGACAAAAAATTGAAATAAATATCACTACTCCCAATTTCTACCAACAAGCACTAAACACCAATATATAAATAGCACTAAATAGATCTCTCTCTCACACACACACACACACACACACACACACACACACACACACACACACACACACACACACACACACACACACACACACACACAACAGAGTTTAAACAATTTCAATAGGTTTTAACTTCTTTATCACTACTATAATGCAAAAGCACTCTCAACAGCCAACGATACACAAACGCGTCCAAAAAATGAACCCCATGCGGAAGACACGTTAAATAAGTTACTTTTGGGTAAATAACTTTGAATCCTGGTGTTACATAGAGCAGACACAGTGGAAAATAATTTTATATTATCTCACTGTACCTCTTCTGGACACAAGATTAAGTAACGAAACATTGAAAAATGCTGCACAATTTGTACATTGAGAAGGACTTATTTAGTACGTAGTTTCATTATACCAACTGCACCACTATTTAGTCACAGTTACGTCTTTAAGAATTCAGATATTTTCGTGACCGCCTATATGCATAATACAAACAGAGAAGCACTTTAGAACGTAATGTTAAGGTAATGAATTTGTCCGTAACTATCACTTATGAATATTATCTAAGATATTCTAAATTTGTACAATACATTGTTCAGTTTCCCGAACGAAGTGTCGACTCCCGGAAATGTAAAAGGTGCCGGGTTGAGTGGCTCAGACGGTTGAGGCGCTGGACTTCTGCCCCCAGCTTGGGAGAATCGATCCTGGCTCAGCACGGTGGTATTTGAAGGTGCTTAAATACGTCAGCCTCGTGTCGGTAGATTTACTGGCACGTAAAATATCTCCTGAAGGACTAAATTCAGGCACCTCGGCGTCTCCGAAAACCGAAAAAGTAGTTAGTGGGACATATAGCCAAGAACATTATTATTTAAATGTAAAAGGCCCTAAATCTCTTGAAATTATTGTTTGCATGTAATTAACTGGTTATTGAATGAAGATATCCTATTTTCCTTGTCCTGATGACGCGCTTCACTAGTTTGTGTCAAATTTCTTTGTACAAACACTTTTTTTAACATTAAGTGAAATAATGCCACTCTATTTTCATTAAAGATACTACATTTAAACTCTTTCATATATTTAGCCTGTGTAAGAAGGCAATTTGTTATGAAAACCTGGGCTGAACTCAACTACCCCACGCGTTCTGAAGTAGAGAGGAGGGAGGGAGAGGGTCGTTCATCAGTCAACCACCAACGCCTGTATTTCGGCCTTGGTGGGATACGAGACAGAAGATGACTGTGAGCCTGGCAATGCACAGTATCGTTTTTCCTCCCTCTAAGTGACATCGAAAACATAATTTGACGTAGATTCTTTCCAGTTTGTTACGCTGTACTTAAGTGATGATAGAAAACTGTTAAATGGTAACATAAGGACATTTACTAGTACAATATGCGTGTCAAAGTGATAACTTATGGATGCAATAGGATTTCTTCCACAGGAGTATGAATTTCACTGTTTGAAAATCTTAAGGTTTTCTTATGGTGTGATGAGAAGTATTGGTATGTCATTTCATTTGAATACAGTCCGCCTCCGCAGCGTAACAGTCAGTGCTATTAATTGCCTTATACGGAGGCTCGGGTTTGATTCCCGGTACTGCCAGAAATTTAAGAATCGAAGGAGGGATGGTGGTCCGCCTCTGTTGTATAGTGATTAGTGTGATTAGCTGCCACCCCTGGAGGTCCGGGTTCGATTCCCGGCTCTGCCACGAAATTTGAAAAGTGGTACGAGGGCTAGAACGGGGTCAACTCAGCCTCGCGAGGTTAACTGAGTAGAGTTGGGTTCGATTCCCACCTCAACCATCCTGGAAATAGTTTTCTGTGGTTTCCCACTTCTCCTCCAGGCAAATGCCGGGATGGTACCAAACTGAAGGCCACGGCCGCTTCTTCCCTCTTCCTTGTCTGTCCCTTCCAATCTTCCCATCACCCTGTAAGCATAGCAGGTGAGGATGCCTGGGCAAGGTATTGGTCCTCCTCCCCAGTTGTATCCCCCGATCCAGAGTCTGAAGCTCCAGGACACTGCCCTTGAGGCGGTAGAGGTGGGATCCCTCGCTGAGTCCGAGGAAAAACCAACTCTGGAGGGTAAGCAGATTAAGAAGAAGGAGGGATGGTGTGTGGATAAAATGGTACATGCAGCTAACCTCTTTTGGGGGTGTGCCTGAAAAGAGCTGCATCACTTCGGGACGGGGACACGCGCTTCCTTGGGTACTATCTGAATACAATCCAGTATCTAGTAATCGCCAAGCAGATCCCGTTAAGCAAATATGTCAAAATTACTGGGTGAAATTCTGAAAAAAAAAAAAAAAAAGAAAAAAAAAACAGACCTCAGAGAAGAATCCGCCAACATTGTAGATACGACAATTTTTGTTGGTTTTACATCCCACTGATTACATTTACAGTTTTCAGAGATGCTAAGGTGGCGGAAATATTGTCCCACAGGAGTTCTTCTCCTTGTTGTAAACCTACCGCTGTAAGGCTGCCATATTTGATTATCTTACCTTCAAAAAACCGAGTCGCTACCATCTAGACCTAAGCCACCGAGCTTGATAGCTGCAATCGCTTAAGTGAGACCAGTATCCAGTAATCGGGAGATAATGGGTTCGAGCCCTACTGTCGGCAGCCCTGAAGATGGTTTTTCGTGGTTTCCCATTTTCACACCAGGAAAATGCCGGGGCTGTACCTTAATTAAGGCCACGGCCGTTTCCTTCCACTTCCTAGGCCTTTCCTATCCCATCGTCGCCAAAAGACCTATCTGTGTCAGTGCGACGTAAAACAAATAGCAAAAAAAAAAAAAAAAAAAAAAGACCTAAGCCACTCAGCCCGGAGCACAGTATTTTACTCTCCTACCCAACCTTACAAACGAGCACGTTAATAATTTTTACAAGTTGCTTTTCGTCGCACCGACACAGATAGGTCTTATGGAGACGATGGGACAGAAAAGGCTAAGAATTTTAAGGAAGCGCCCATGGACTTAATTAAGGCCGAATACAAGCCCAGAGCTACGCACTGCCAACTCGCTCTGTGCACGTTAATTCACACGACTCATCAGCACACGGAAGCATTACCCTTCAGAAACGTGGGATTCGAATCATGGCATTATTTTTTCTTAGTTTCATCGTTCGCCATACTAACTTAAAGAAAATAATGGGGTAGCACCTTATTTGAAGAGCATGAGTTATTTTGTCAATGCTAAACTTAAAAATAATTGTAGGTAGCTAAGTGGGTACCGCAGTTCTTTAGGTACTCTCCTCCTACGTGCACTTACCCTACTCCTCCTCAACCCCCCCCCCGCGACCAAGGTGTGTCAAGACCCCAATATGAATACCAACAATAACAGTAAAATGCCGCAAGTAGGTAAGATACATGCCATCAAATGGCTACTTAGACATGGATTACTGTAAAGATTTTAATCAATTCTCAGATAGAATTTGCCAGTATCCAGTAATCGGGAGATAGTGGGTCCGAACCCCACTGTCGGCAGTCATGAAGATGGTTTTCCGTGGTTTCCCATTTTCACTCCAGACAAATGCTGGGGCTGTACCTTAATTAAGGCCACGGCCGCTTCCTTCCCATTCCTAGGCCTTTCCTCCCCCTTCGTTGCCAAAAGACCTATCTGTGTCGGTGCGACGTAAAACAAATAGCAGATAGAATTTCGAAGAGCTAGACCTAGTTAATATAAACATAGCGTAAAAGAAAAGAGGTAATATACATATAGTCGCAAGAGTATCCGTCCATTCACTGGTGTGACCGGAAAAAAACGGTCAGTAGTGGAAACGTAGCATGGAAATCCATGTTGTAATTCTTAGTTAAATATTATTTGAAAATGAGAACCTGATAATATACAACAATCAAATAATAACACAACATGTTTAAAAATAGTGGCTTCTGTAACTGTAGTGGAGGAAATGTATTCGTCCATTTGTGTTTCACACTCAATTGGCTCAAAGAACAAATAACTCTTCAGTATCCCGTTGAATTTCCATTGGTAACAATGACAGCTTGAAGCCTTTATGGCATGGTCTGAATTAGTTTTGCTGTGATTTCTGGGCCTATCATTTGCCACTCTTCAAGAAATGTTGGCTTTCAGCTTTCCTTAATTTTCCTCTTTTTCTGCAGTCTTTGTTTCAGTGCCGCCCATAAATTCTCTATGACGTTTAAATCTGGCGACTGTAGTGGTGTCCGCCTCTGTGGTGTATTGGTTAGTGTGATTAGCTGCCACCCCCGGAGGTCCGGGTTTGATTCCCGGCTCTGCCACGAAATTTGAAAAGTGGTACGAGGGCTGGAACGGGGTCCACTCAGCCTCGGGAGGTCCACTGAGTAGAGGTGGGTTCGATTCCCACTTCAGCCATCCTGGAAGTGGTTTTCCGTGGTTTCCCACTTCTCCTCCAGGCAAATGCCGGGATGGTACCTAACTTAAGGCCACGGCCGCTTCCTTCCCTCTTCCTTGTCTATCCCTTCCAGACTTCCCATCCCTCCACCAGGCCCCTGTTCAACATAGCAGGTGAGGCCGCCTGGGCGAGGTACTGGTCATTCTCCCCAGTTGTATCTCCGACCAAGAGTCTGAAGCTCCAGGACACTGCACTTGAGGCGGTAGAGGTGGTATCCCTCGCTGAGTCCGAGGGAAAAACCGAACCTGGAGGGTAAACAGATGATGATGATGATGATGACTGTAGTGGTGTTTGCAGTACATAAGGTGTACTGTACAACAACCGGTGCTTAACAACCCGGGCAGTATGTAGTCCTTAATTTTTCGACACTGAAATTCAGATGCTGCTTTAAAATGTCCAAATAGACCACCCTATCCATTGTTACAGGTATTATGTAAAAGTTGCTTACACCGGCCTCCGACATACACTCCCATATCATGATGGGTCCACTCCCATGTTTAACTGTAGGCTGAAGGTTTTCACTGTGGAGTTCCTCGTTCTTCTATCTCCACACACGGCGCTTTGCAAACCTATCACACAAACTGAATTTACATTCATCCGCAAATAACACTCGTTTCTGGAAAGTAAGTGGCTCTCTAACATAACGTTTTGCAAACTCCAATTTCTTCCGTCTGTTTACGTTACTTATCCAGGGTTCATTTTTGCTTGTACCACCGAGCTCGATAGCTGTAGTCGCTTAAGTGCGGCCAGTATCCAGTAATCGGGAGATAGTGGGTTCGAGCCCCACTGTCGGCAGCCCTGAAGATGGTTTCCCATTTTCACACCAGGCAAATGCCGGGGCTGTACCTTAATTAAGGCCGCGGCCGCTTCCTTCCATTCCTAGGCCTTTCCTGTCCCATCGTCGCCATAAGACATATCTGTGTCGGTGCGACGTAAAGCAAATAGCAAAAAGAAAAAAAAGAATTGCTTATACCGCCTTTCATACCAGCTCTGTGTAATACTCGCCTTACAGAATCGGTGCTGATGTTCGTCCCACTTCATAATTCTACACCTGCTCACAATACAGGACCAGAAAAATGCGCACTTTGAGGCATGGCGCGTAGGCTGCTTCCCTCTTCACGTTTTGCGTGCTTCCTAGGGCGTCCTGTTCTTGGTTTATTTATCACAATCGAAGTGGTTTTGAACCTGTGAATCTGATGATCATGGTATCCCTGTCTTCTCAGCAATTTTTCGTTTCCAATATTCTTTATGGATTTCAGCTATTCGCTCCCGTCCAACGAGTGTTTTCCCTTGTCTCACGCATTCTAACTCCGAACCTGGTGTTTAGGTACTGCACTATCAGCAAGCATGTACTGCTCGCAAGTACCGTGACTCATATATTTCCCCATGTTGTAACGTTTGCGTAACCTCCGTGGCTCAGACGGCAGCGCGTCGGCCACTCACCGCTGGGTTGCGTGGATCAAATCTCGGTCACTCCATGTGAAATTTGTACTGGACAAAACGGAGGCGGGACAGGTTTTTCTCAGGGTACTCTTTTTCCCTGTAATCTTTCATTCCAGCAACACTCTCCACTATCATTTCATTTCATCTGTCAGTCATTAATCATTGCCCCAGAGGAGTGCGACAGGCTTCGGCAACAGGCACAATTCCTATCCTTGCCGCAAGATGGGGGCTTCATTCATTTCATCCCTGACGCGGTCATTGACTGGAAAGCAGGTTGTAGGTTTTCATATGATGTTAGACATCACAGAGAACATACAGGACGAATACATTTGCGTTACCGTTGTTTATGCTACGTTCACACTGACAGAAATTGAGGTACAAATAATAGATTATGATACCATTATATTCTGCCTTACTTTGCTAAATACTATCTTCGGGGCTTCGTGAATGTATTTGGATGCCCTTTTACCAAAGTATTTATCACAACAGCAGGTGGGTGGATACTTTTGCAACTATCTGTATTTGTTATTCCGTAGCATGAGCAAGCTTACAGTTGTGTTAAGTGAAACGTTTTCATATGTACTCATACAGCTTCATTATAGATTGTTACGCCTTTCAGTGTTCAGTCTGCAAGCCTCTGTCAATTTACTGATCGCCGCCACAATCCTCTATTTGTAACTAGTTCTGTGGCCTCATTATCTCTTATCTTTAAATCGTAACGATCGCCATCTTGGTCTCCCACTACTCCTCTTACCCTCCATAACAGAATCCATTATTCTGCTAGGTAGCCTATCCTCCTCCATTTGCCTCACATGATCCCACCACTGAAGCCGGTTTATAGGTACAGCTCCATCCATCGAGTTCATTCCTATTTAGCCCTTATTTCCTCATTCCGAGTACTCTCCCTCCATTGTTCCCACCTGTTTGTACCAGCAATCATTCTCGCTATATCTGTTACTTTTATCTTATAAATAAAATATCCTGAGTCCACCCAGATTTCACTCCCGTAAAGCAAAGTTTGTCTGAAAACAGTCCGATGTTGAGATAGTTTCGACCGGGAGCTGACTTCCTTCTAACAGAATACTGTTGATCGCAACTGCGATCACACTGTATTAACCTTACTGCACCTTGATTCCATCTCACTTACTATACTACGGTACATCCCTGGGAGAACACATCCTAAGTACTTGAAATTATCTACCTGTTCCAGCTTTGTATCCCCAAGCTGACATTCCGTTCTCTTGGATTTCTTACCTGCTGACATAAATTTAGTCTTAGAAAGGCTAATTTTCATACCATACTCTTTGAACCTATTTTAAAGTTCCATGATATTAGACTGCAGGCTTTCGGCACAATCTGCCATTAAGATCAAGTCGTCAGCATATGCCAGACTGCTAACCACATTTTCACCTAACCCTCCCTTGCCACTTAATACCTTTTAGCAGATGACCCATGTAAACTATGAACAATGAAGGTGAAAGATTACAGTCTTGTCTAACCTCTGTAAGTACCTCGAACCAAGAACTCATTCTACTGTCAGTTCTCACTGCAGCACAATTGTCAACATAAATGCCTTTGATTGATTTTAATAATCTACCGTTAATGCCATAGTCCCCAGTACGGCGAACATCTTTTCCCTCGGTACTCTGTCATATGCCTTTTCTAGATCTACTAAATATAACTCTATTCCTCGCGTAGAATTTTTCAATTACCTGCCTCCTACTGAAAATCTGATTCTGATAGCTCCTCTGTGGTCTGTAACTGCACTGGTTTTCATCCAACTTCCTCTCAACCATTGATTGCACCCTCCCTTCCAAGATGTCAGAGAGCACCTTGCCTGGTATACTGATCAATGAGATACCTGTATAGTTGTTACAATCTTTCTTATTCCCTTGCTTATACATAAGTGCAATTACTGCTTTTGTCCAATATTACTAACACTCCACGCTAATCTTATTAATCTATGAAGCCATTTCATCCCTGCCTTCCCCTGATACTTCACCATTCCAGGTCTAATTTAATCTATTCCTGCTGCTTTATGACAAATGGATTTTATTTACCATCGTTTCCACTTCCTCAAGCCTAATTTTACTAACATCCTTGTCCTCCTCCCCATGTGCTCGGTTGCTCGCGACGTCACCAGGAAGATTTCCTTTTACCTTGAGAAGATGTTTGTCTAATATTCCTTCCACCTGTCCAGTGATTTCCTGGGATCTATTATGAGTTCTTCTGATTTACCCCAAACCCTATTCATTTCCTTCCCCCGCCCCCTCCTTCCGCCCCCTTTCTAAGATTCTTTCCACGATTTCTTCTTGGATTCAAGAAGAAGAAGAAGTAATATGCAACATAATCCCGAACAGGAAAAGGAAACGTTAATAAACAGACTAAAATATAGTCTCTTAAGAGGAAAAGATGAGAAACTGTAACATGTTACTTCAACTGTAACATTCGTAAGCAGTCGGAAGTATACAAGATGGGTAGAAAAATATTTTGTAAAGGCTACAACTCAGATCATAGTTCAGATGTTCCAGAGTTGCACCTGGACGATAACCTCAAGTTTTCTGGACTGCACCTAGACCACACCTAGACGATCGCCCAAATTGACTAGAAATCCAATCCAGGACACCTCTGCTTCTTTCCTGTATTTGGGTATCAAGGTTAGTGATATTACTCACCTAAGATTTTTTTTTTCATTTTCATTTCCGCCAAGTAACAATGACGAAGGGAAGGACAAGATCCTATCACTAGTCCAAGAAGATTTCTGCTGTTTGTCTGCTAGTTGTTTTACGTCGCACCGACACAGATAGGTCTTATGGCGACGATGGGACGGGAAAGGGCTAGGAGTGGGAAGGAATCAGCCGTGGCCTTACTGCTGTTTGTCACTGGCTCTTTGAACGAAGCAAATTTTATGCGATTACTTGCTGAATTTCTAGAGGAGTAATATGCAAAATGCCCTTGTACCGATAATTCATGTCTTATGTTCGGGTAGGTAATTAAAAACAGGCAGCAGAAGTAACATGCAACTTTCAAAGGCGCGTATGAGTGTAGATGAGATTGCTGTAACAAAATAAGGAGGATAGGAGAAATGTTTTAAATAAAGCAACAAAAACAACGACTAAAATGTAGTAGTTTCACCAGACTGGTGATCATAGCCACGGGACCTCCAGTTTTGTGTGAATTTCGAACTATAGGGACTTTGCTTTTTATTTCCAAAGTCCTACGTAAATTGGCCGAGATTTTAACCACGTTCGCCTTGGTGAGGAGCAATGACAACGCCACTCGACTACCACGTCCCTAATAACACATGTCTTCGCTTTTCTATACTTGAGTATCCCCAAGCTCCGGCATTGTCTAAGATGAGTAAAATTCAAGAAACACTACTCAACACAGTACACACTACATTTCCCTATGCATGTGTAGCCAGTCCATAAACGCACAGGAATCGTAGCTGGAGATATACCATCTTAATGTAGAGTGCATGTAACGAACAGACGATGGTCCCCTTCCCAGTCGGAAGCAGAGGGTGGATCGGCGCGACAACCAGATGCTCACCCCTTCCTTTAAAAAAATTAGGATGGTACTCCATTTTCTCCTCAGCTAAAGGAGAAAGCAGAAGAGAGCAGAAACGTTAAAAAGAAGATATGATATATGAAAGCATGTAAAAACATTTTGGTGGTATAAATTAAGAAGACGTGTCGACGAGGGAAGGGGGGAGGAAGCGTGTTCATCAAGATACGCAAACCGTTCTGCAGATGATAGGTGATAAATCGAGATTTAAAACAGGATTACGGCTAAATAAAAATACGAAGATTAAGTGTGGTGAAGTTAAGAGCAGGATAATTACGTACGCCATTTCTTTGCTCTCATGTTATTCTGTAGCTAAATTATTGTATTCCTAGGGATTATTTCTGAAGCCTAAAGACAGGGAATTTATAATTGTATTCTCAGTCGACTATGTGAATTAGCTGTCAGCTGTCCAGTCCTCTCATCGACAGTGCTGTCCCTCCAACTGCTGGCCATCTTGAGGGACGCCACAGTGTTGGAATTGTGCTCTGAAAGTTGATGTCTGGTATTTAATAACTCTTCAGTGCCAACCTGCAGTGGGATTCGAGCCAGCAACGTTCAGCATAGGTGGTTAACGAACTATCCACGCCATACAGTCAGTCCATCAACTTTCTAAAGAAGTTCTCAAAAAAGAAAACTATGTCCTGTGATAAATATAACTCACTAAGAGCCTTGGCCTACCAAAATGATTGCTGCCTCTTCGGCTAGCCAACCGATACTGGAGTGCCACGTGTTCAGCATGATATCATCACCAGCCATACTGCTTGGCTTTCTTGACCAGGTGGGTTCAATCCTAGTTTTTAGCAATGTTCTTCGTGATAATAGCTTTTAGGTAGCATTTAGAAAATATTTTACATGATGATTTGGCTGAAGTAATCTACAGGTCTTGGGGTAGTGAGCCTGCCCCTAATCTAGAGGACTTGGGTTCGATTCCCGACCAGTTCAGAGACTTTTACGTAGATCTGAGGGCTGCTTCGAACTCAACTCAGCCTACGTGAGAACAACTGAGGAGTTATCTGACGGTGAGATAGCACCCCCCCATCTAGAAAGCCAATGGCCGAGGGAATTTGTTACGCTGACCATGCGTCACCTCGTAATCTGCAGGCCTTCGAACTGAGCAACGGTCGCTTGGTAGGCGAAGGCCTATCAGGGTCTGGTGCCATGGGGTTGGTTTATGGTTTGGGTTGTTTTGATTTTTATCATTCTATCATCATGAATTACTGTAAAATTGTTTTCGGGATACAATTGAAGAAAATAATGCTTGGGGGTTGAACATTTTACTTGCCCTTGGTACTTTCTAGCATAAATTCAGTATAATGTGGATTTTCTTTTTTGCGCATCTGACATTTTAAAACAGAACTGCTTAACCGAGTTTGTAAAGGCATGCTTCGTTCACCCGGAGACGTCGGTTCGATTCCTAGTTAGAAAATCGAGAAATTAGACTTTTAGAGAGGCATGTGGTCCTTGGATTTACTCAGCCCGCAGTAGAAATGAGTACCATGTTGATTCCTCCGGGTAAATGCGCTCGGAGTACGACCTAACCATTTTATCCCATTTAGCGGCGAGGTTAGAGATATTTTGCTTTCAATTTTCAATTCACATTGACAGTTATGGAGGTTTTCATTCCGTGCATTGTTCGGTGGTAAAACATTTGATGTATGTATCTTTCCCCGGATCGCAAAGTGAATGCATTTAAATAAATGTATTGAAATCTCCTTCCAGATATCGGCCCTCATTGTTCGCACCCAAGGTAACTAGAATATAAGGTAGGGTACTCCGGCGGTTGAAGCTTCCATTGGCTGGAGCGCTCTGACGTCACGCGGCATGAACGATAGCGAGTAAGGAACACAGTCGCAGTACAGCAAGCCTGTGAATTATCGTGCCTGTGAAACATCTTCTCAATCTTTCATCAAATAATAGTCTGGTTTAGTCCGATTCGATAAGTAACGGCACTTCCAATAGATTTAAAAACGTGAAAATGCGTTAAATTTCGTCACATGCTGAGCAGGTAGAACATCAACTATCAAATACATGACATATAATACACTGACTGACAGAGCAAATGCAACACCAAGAAGGAGTGGTTCGAAAGGGATGAAAGTTGGGGAAAAAACAGAGACGGCACGGACGAATAATTGATGTTTATTTCAAACCGATATGCAGGTTACACAATGCGCACGGTATCGACTCAGTAGGATGTAGGACCACCGCGAGCGGCGATGCACGCAGAAACACGTCGAGGTACAGAGTCAATAACAGTGCGGATGGTGTCCTGAGGGATGGTTCTCCATTCTCTGTCAACCATTTGCCACAGTTGGTCGTCCGTACGAGGCTGGGGCAGAGTTTGCAAACGGCGTCCAATGAGATCCCACACGTGTTCGATTGGTGAGAGATCCGGAGAGTACGCTGGCCACGGAAGCATCTGTACACCTCGTAGAGCCTGTTGGGAGATGCGAGCAGTGTGTGGGCGGGCATTATCCTGCTGAAACAGAGCATTGGGCAGTCCCTGAAGGTACGGGAGTGCCACCGGCCGCAGCACATGCTGCACGTAGCGGTGGGCATTTAACGTGCCTTAAATACGCACTAGAGGTGACGTGGAATCATACGCAATAGCGCCCCAAACCATGATGCCGCGTTGTCTAGCGGTAGGGCGCTCCACATTTACTGCCGGATTTGACCTTTCTCCACGCAGACGCCACACTCGTCTGCGGTGACTATCACTGACAGAACAGAAGCGTGACTCATCGAAGAACACGACGTTCCGCCATTCCCTCATCCAAGTCGCTCTAGCCCGGCACCATGCCAGGCGTGCACGTCTATGCTGTGGAGTCAATGGTAGTCTTCTGAGCGGACGCCGGGAGTGCAGGCCTCCTTCAACCAATCGACGGGAAATTGTTCTGGTCGATATTGGAACAGCCAGGGTATCTTGCACATGCTGAAGAATGGCGGTTGACGTGGCGTGCGGGGCTGCCACCGCTTGGCGGCGGATGCGCCGATCCTCGCGTGCTGACGTCACTCGGGCTGCGCCTGGACCCCTCGCACGTGCCACATGTCCCTGCGCCAACCATCTTCGCCACAGGCGCTGCACCGTGGACACATCCCTATGGGTATCGGCTGCGATTTGACGAAGCGACCAATCTGCCCTTCTCAGCCCGATCACCATACCCCTCGTAAAGTCGTCTGTCTACTGGAAATGCCTCCGTTGACGGCGGCCTGGCATTCTTAGCTATACACGTGTCCTGTGGCACACGACAACACGTTCTACAATGACTGTCGGCTGAGAAATCACGGTACGAAGTGGGCCATTCGCCAACGCCGTGTCCCATTTATCGTTCGCTACGTGCGCAGCACAGCGGCGCATTTCACATCATGAGCATACCTCAGTGACGTCAGTCTACCCTGCAATTGGCATGAAGTTCTGACCACTCCTTCTTGGTGTTGCATTTGCTCTGTCAGTCAGTGTACGATAAGAAATAAAATATTGCCATGCAACTCAAAATAATTAATTTATTTCCTGATGAAGTAAATATTTAGATTAAATGGCATAGGAAAATATGAATCATATCGACATCATTATGGAATTATCTTAAATTATTAAAACGTACGTGTCAGGAGACTTACTTGATGAACCTGCCCAAAGCTTAGCCTTCTTATTGGCATATTTTCTCAGTGCTAGCTCCTTACTCTTTGCATTAAAATGCCATATCCTAATAAATGTCCTGGTCCTTACGTAGAGACAAATTATTTTGTGATGGAATACTGGAAATTTTGACTTAATAATAGAAGTAAGAGTTTTCACTTTTTTGCATCTGGATACAGTCTTACCGTGAAACACACCAAATGCAATTTCGAACTGGGCTATATTTTTAACCACTCATGACTGGGATGTGTGAGGCCCCCTTTTGAAATAACCGAGATCCAGTAACAGGTCTCTTCTCGCACGACATTTTTGTCTCTTTCTTCGTATTTACTATATATCGGATCACGGATACTGTATTATTTCACGAGCTTCGAAATATATTCAGAAATATAAGTTATTAGCACATAACAATGTTAATGTTATTGGATTTTACGTCCTACTAACTATGTTTTTGAGCACCTTCACCACCGGACTGAGACAGGATCGAACCTGCCAAGTTGGGCTAAGAAGGCCAGCGATCTACCATTTGAGTTGCTACTCAGCCAGGCTATTAGCACATAACAATAATTATAGAAAATATGATTTTCATTCAGTCATTTATATCTGACACCTTTTTACCGTATGAACTGTAATAATGGAGATATTCAAGAGTTTATTACAAAGTGTTTCAATACCCAAGCATTGCTGACGAGGAAGTATTGTTATGCCATCACAGTAGCAAACTAACTGGCTATGATGGTTGTTGTCGTTATTGTCTTTATAATATGCGAAATAATAATAATGTTATTTGTGTTACGTCTCACTAACATTTACGGTTTTCTGAGACTCGAGGTGCCATAATTTTGTCCCACGAGAGTTCTTTTACGTGCTGACAATTTATAGCACCACACACGTTTCCATAGTATGTTGACTGCATTTTAATCAGTACAGTGGTTCTACTTCAGATACTGACAACACGAACACTGTTCATGTAGTGAACCACTATAAAATTACTATATATCCGTGATCCGATATACAGTAAATACGTAGAAAGAGATAAAAATGTCGGTCGGTCGGTCACTTGCTTTCTTGGCTTACGCTGCGTGAACCATCAACGATAGACCCCAAGTGTAAGCGTACGAAATGTAGAGCATAGAATCCTCTACAAAAAAGTCCTGGATGGCACATACCTATTTCCAACCGGCTGCCCTCTAGAAGCGATTTTATGCTACAGTCCGCGGTAAAAAATGTAACTCCTCAAAATTAAATAAATATTTCGATATTATCCTCGAGTTCCTCATCAAAATAAATTGTTTGACCTCCTCCAGTATTTTATAAGGATTACAATAACCTTGTTAGGACATTATTTGCATGAATGGTTCAGAAGTTATGACCATTTTAGACTGTAGTGCTAATACGTGTCAGGAGCGCTGTCTCATACCACATGACGTCACGCAGAAGGCGGACAGGGAGAGAAACAAGTGAGCGCGATGCGGGAAGAGACCCCTGTGGTTCGCACCTTAAGATCATTCTCATGCTCCATCCATAATTCATTAGGTGTCCCATGAGTTTATGATAGAATTATCCTCTGCTTCTTATTATTCTTTATTTTGTCTGGTCTTTTTCTCAATTATCTAGGCCGGCAATAATGTAGATTAAACCAAGTTTTACGGCCGGATATCCTTCCAGGCGCCAACCAAGATTTACTATTGTGTGCTTCTGGGGTGGTTGGTAGTGTGACGTGTTGTATGTAAAAGAAGATGTGTATTAAGACGACCAAAAATACCCCGCCCCCGAGCACGAGGAATCAATTCAACGTGGCTATAATATTCGGCCAGGCCGGGAATCGAACCCAGAGCCCTAGAAATTGAAGGCCGCTACACTGACTATTCTGCCAAAAGTAAAATCATGAAGGACACTATCGTAGTGATTTCTATTTCACTCTCAGAGAACTCCACATGTCGTATTTCAATGGCACCTTAACGAAAAGGAGGTTTCCAGCAGCATTTGAAATACGTTAATGATGGGCTACGCGATGTGAGTCGTGCAGCTGTAAGCTTGCATTCAGGAGATGGTGGGTTTGAGCCCTAGAAATCAGCGTCAAATCTGTGTACTTCGTCCGGTGTTAAAATCTTTCGTAATTAAATATTTCTTGCCTTACGCATTAACAATATTTTCCAATATATGTTACATTTTGTCTGTAACTTTCGTAGTTTTGATGAATGTAGACGAGATTTTCCAGGCTTGTAGGCTGCGGTCCAATTGAGTTCCTAGCTCCCAATGTTTCTCCACAAACAGCACCCGACATTTTCAAGGGTTTACTCTCTACGACTGAACCTATGGTACTGTGCTCCCAGTATACTGAGCCAGTCTTCTATCTTCGGAGGTAGTGAACACTTGAAATTTTCGGGTGCACTTTCCGGTGAAACATTGGAAGCTAGAAATTAAATTGAATCAAACTGAATGTATTACATCTATATTTATTGAGACGCCGACCATAAAAGCTTGAGCTGCTGTGCTTCGTAGTCCTATTATGCTAGGAAAGGACAAGCAGTAGCCTCTACGGCTATGCCATCGACTTCCCCACAATAGTCGCAGCCCCTCTCTTTCTACCGAACGAACGCAAAATTTTTACAATTCCTACCAAAACGCCAGGTTTGTTTCTCCATGTCAGACGTTCACCTTAAAAACTGTCTAAGGGTAACTAGCACGCAAACCCTGATTCCTAGCATTGAAAAACACCTGCAACAAAAATATACTAGAAGTATCGAAGCCGCCTCGAATAAATGTGACAAATAGGTTAGTATTTAAATTGCATGCTTTTTGTGCTTTTATTTTTATCTTTCGGCTCTAAGAGATCTAGAAACCTTGTTTAAATATACACTACTGTAAACATTTATTGCATTACCTGGAAAATTGCTGTATATTTTAACTTATATCGATAAATCTAAACACTGAGTTAATTATTTCATTGTTGTTTTACACTTAAACTATTATGTATTATTGTGATGCTAATGGATCAACAGTCGGTTTCAGCCTATTTTAGTTTCCATGTGATGTTTGAGAACCTTTGCATAACATGGGCATAGGAATTGAATGAAGTGTGCAATCATCGTATTAGCTTCTGAAGGCTTTTCTACACATCGTATCGCTTCAAGAATAAGATTTAGTCAATCTACTGTGTCAAGATTACTGATTAAATACAATAAAACAGTGAGCTTGGAGAGAATAAAAGGGAGAGGCAAGAAAAGGTTTTCTACTGCTGCTACTGATAGGATTTTGAAGAGGATGTGTCTGAAAAACCGACGGATGACTTTGGTGGACTTGAAACAAGAGTACCAGGCGAGTTGGCCGTGCGGTTAGAGGCGCAGCTGTGAGCTTGCATCCGGAATACAGTGGGCTCGAATCCCACTGTCGGCAGTCCTGAAGATGGTTACTCGTGGTTTCCCCATTTTCACACCAAGCAAATGCTGGGGCTGTACCTTAATTAAGGCCACGGCCGATTCCTCCACACTTCTGGGCCTTTCCTATCCCATCGTCGCCATAAGACCTATCTGTGTCGGTGTGACATAAAACAAATTGTAAAAAGAAAGGAGGCAAGAGTGGGAGGAGGCTTCTGGATGGTGGTTTCTAGTGGAACCATCAGAAACAGGCTTTCAGATATGAGACTACCTGCTAGACGACCACGAAAGAAAACCCTTTTGATAGCAAGTATGAAGACTCGCTTAGAGTAGTCCAAGGAATATGACCAGCGGATGGAAGAAATATGGGGTAACGTCATCAATTACTCATTACTGATCTGCATTTAGGGCATCCTCTCAGATGAGTCAACATTTAATCTCAGAGGAAATGATGGGAAAATATTTGTTCGTCGTTCGAGTGGGGAAGAATTTCTGCCTGAATATCTGGTCACATTAGTGAAGTTTCCAGAGAGTGTGATGGTCGGGAGTTGAATTTTATGTCAAGGTCTGGATGCATTACATATTGTTGAAGGAAAAATAAATGCTGATGCTTATACTGGATACTTATGAGGAAGTTTATTGCAACAAGCATGGAGCAGTTTGCATCAGCAGAAAACTGCACATTCCAGGATATTTCTGAACCATGCCACAAGGCAAGAAGATAAGTTCATTGTTTAATATCCTCTGGATCACCTAATTTACACTTTAATCTGAAAGATTCTAAAAAACACAATTTCCACGATATTTTAGACGTTTCCTCGAATATCAAGGAGTTTCTATCCTCACATGGCCAGGAAACAGCCCAGATCTCAATGATATCTATGATGATGATGATGATGATGATGTGATGATGATGATGTGAATTTCATCATTTTTATTAAGCCCAACCGTAAAGGGTTGGTAAGAATGAAGCTCACTTCGTACTACACGTTCTTGAGCTTCCATTGTACTCATGCTTTCTAGCATCTCCTCCGTGTTGTAGTAGCGTACAAACTAAGTCTTCGGGAACTAACCTATGTTCGTCTGTTAACTTGATGACTCCTCGCAAATATGTGGCGTGTTTCCTCGGTGTACACCGTAATTTATAGATTTGTTTCCTAGTGGTTTAAGATGAAGTTTGTAAGCTGTGTATGTGTGACGATCTAAATTAATGATCTGATTATGTTTCACAAGCCTTAGGCTGCGTGCACACCGAGCGCGCTTCGCATAGTGTGTCGCGTGTCGGTCAACGGTAAGCGTCACGCTAAGCATAACCAGTGCTTTGTTCGTAATCCAGGTGTTCACACCGTCCGCGCTCTGCTGCACTGAACGCCTATCTTACAGCTAAGCGAAGCGCCAGACAACGCGCAGTGTTGGTTAATTGCTTAGCCTTTCCTAGCTGGTTCTGAATCTATGGAAGAAGAAATTATTCATGCAGTGTTTCAAAGAGAAGAAGTATGGAACCCAAGACACAAAAACTATAAAAATGTAACTGTTTTGCAAAATAAGTGGACTTATCTACAACAGTTGTATCGCTTTCCTACAGTAAACATATACAGTAATATTACTTCTACTGTCACACTTTACTGGGCTTAGCATTGTGACAGGATGAAAATGGGTAAGGATTTTAGTGTTGTAAGTGTCCGAGGAGAAGTTCGGCTTGCCAGGTGCAGGTCTTTTGAATTGACGCCCGTAGATGACCTGCATCATGATGAGGATGACATTATTATTAATACACACATACGCCCAGCCCCTGTGCCAATGCAGTTTACTAATTATGATTACAATTCCCGACCCTGCCGGGAATCGAACCCGGGACTCTGTGACCAAAGGCCAGTACGGTAACCATTTAGCCATGTAGCCGGACACTTTGCGACAAAGTGCATAGAATCTCCCAGACTCTGTCATATCGGTTTATAATTTTGCCAATGGAGGGTGGTTATATGAAGAATATCACTCTGCAGGCTAGTAGTGGGCTTGGAAGTAAATATTTCTGCTTATTAATTATATTTCTCACACATTTACTCCACTTTTGTTACGATCATTAATTGTGTATGTTAATTGTAACAATATTGCAAAATACTATTTATAATTATTATATAAAGAGCATGATTTAGCCGGAAATTTAATTTCCACGTGTTTGCTGCACGGTGCTCCTAGAGAATTCCGAAAATTGAATTTCTCCCAATACTCCTCTGCTACTTGACGCCACATTTCAGTTGCAGGGTTTGGAAGGTCAAATGTATTTTTTGTCAAAGTAATCATAAAATTTATCGCGATAAAGTCTTGCATCTCTGTGCAAACGATGGAATTCTCTGAAAGTACCGTAATTCGTTCTTCATTAAATTCATGAACCACTTTCGATTCTTTTTCCTAATTTTCAATTTTAGGTAATTGTTATCCATCAGTAAACTGTTTCTAGTGTACTTGGATAACGGCATTAATTTGTGACCACCCTAAAACGCCTCGCACCAAACTAAGCAGCTGAGAGCACGGCGTAGAGTTTTCTGTGTGAACATCAAGCACGCCTTGCGATATGCATAGCACTTCACGCTACACGCGACACACTATGCGAAGCGCGCTCGGTGTGCACGCGGCCTAAGGGTGCTGGCACTGATTTGTGTTACACTCACAGGATGATAGAGCACTACTGACGGTTTCTCACGAATGCTATAGCCACCTTCTTCTTCTATAATAATAAAGTCGTGCAGGACGTGTAAAAGTTGTTGATTATGGTACAAGTCTGTAATGTTATTACAGTTATATAACAAGTGATGCTCACTTGATGATCATCGAAGAGTGTTATAGGTTGATCAGACTCATGATGATGCGAATTTCATCATTTTTATTAAGTCCAACTGTAAAGGGTTGATAAGAATGAAGCTCACTTTGAACATTTGGTGTGTGTTCTCTCGGTAGAAATCCGAGCGACGGTCCAATCTAATAGGGTTCTGATATACCTTCAATCTTGAAAGAAGATTCAATGACTCATTTTTGTGTGCTATTGCTTACTGTAACAGAGAATGTCTAATTATTATTACTAAACCTCGCATCTCCACATTGTTCAACCAAGGCAATTTCAGCATTTTTATGAAATATCGTGTACTGAATCAGGCCTGAATGTACGGTTAGCACATACTCATCGTAATAGAACTTGTCTAGTCCCTCTTGCACGTTGTGGATTTTATTGTAGCTTTCAAACGATACTAGTCGAAGACTGTTGAGGATGATAACTGATTTCAATCAGTGGATTAAAGTAGACAGTTGTTTCAGGTCCTTCTGCACGTACGTCGAACGTTATTGCATGTCTGCACAGTGTTCCCAACCCATTCTAATTAAAAATCCATTCTAATTTAAATTCTCACATATGTGTGTGTCAATTTTCCCACAGTTTACAAAATATCTTACTTTAATGACTTAAAATATTTATAACAAAGCCTTATGTATATAAGTATACTACACAAAAGTGTCTACCAAAAACGAAACTATGACTGATAGAATAATTATAATTAAATGTATGATTTCAGCATAAAATCATGTTGCCCAGTGTTCTTGTTGTTAGTTGAGGTGTGCCATGTCTTTTCTGGTACCATTCATCTTCGCTAAGTGGCATTACTGCTGCAATTACCAGAACTAACCCGTCATCGACGGGTGCGCAACAGCTAGTTCGTAATAATACCAGGCCTTGGGTAGTGGAAAGAGAATACCGTTCGCCCGACAGGGTTTGAGGAGAAATAATTTATATACTGTATATAAAATAACATGTCCTGACTGACTGACTGACTGACTGACTGACTGACTGACTGACTGACTGACAGATTCATCATAGCCAAAACTACTGGACATAAAGAAATGAAATTTTGGGGCTACGTCTATATTATAGTGTAGGTGCTCAGTAAGGGATAATTTTGGATATTCCGTCGCTAACGGGGGTGAAAAGGTGGTTGAATTTTTTAGATAAGAATATCTATATCTCAAAAACTTAAGAGTTTAGAGACGCAAACATTGGTATATGGAACACCTTAAAAATAAAGCAACACGTATTTTTATGCTTTTGGAAAATCCAATTAGGCGGGGGTGAAAAATGGGTTGAATACCTTTTATAAGCATACTTATATTTCAAATACTTAAGATGTTACAGACATGAAAATTGACATGTGAAATCTCCTTTAACAATAAAGGAACACGTATTCTTTTGTTTTTTAAATCCACTTAATGGGGAGTGAACAGGAGTGACAAAGGGGCTGAAATAAAATATAAATATTATATCCCAGAAACGAAACATGTTACAGGCGTCGAAATTGGTATTTGGAATCTCCTGTAAATGTAAAGGAACATAGATATCTTTTTCTCGGAAAATCCACTTAAGGGGAACTGAAAACTCGGGTGAATTAAAAAAAAGAGCATATCTACAGTATAACTCAAAACTTAACACCTTACAGAAGTGAAAATTGGTATTTTTAATCTTTTAAAAGTAAATAAATATGGGGTAGGGGTACAAATGACTGAAAAGGGGGTTGAATTATTTTTCTTAGGATACGGATATCTTAAAAAGTGATGGAACACGTATTATTTTGTTTTCGGAAAATCCACATAAGAGGGGCTAAAAGAATTGAAAAATTAGTTGAAATATTTGTATGAGGATATTTATAAATCTAAAAAACTGAAAATGTTACAGGCTTGAAAATTGGTATTTGGAATCTCCATTAAAAGTAAAGAAACGCATTTTAACGCATTTTGGGGGAAAATCAACTTGGGGGCGGGGTTGTGAAAAAGGAGTTGAATTCATTTTTTTATAATACATATATCTCAAAAACTGAAGACGTTGCAATCGTGATAATTGGTATGTTGAAGCTCCTTTATAAATAAAGAAACACGTACTTTTCCTTTTCTTTAAATTCTCTTAAGGGAGCGTGAAAGGAAGTGAAAAACTTGGATAATTTTTCTAGGGATACTTATCTCTCAGAAACTGAAGATGTTATAGACATGAGAATTTGTATTTGGAATCTCCTTTCAAAATAAAGAGACACATATTCTTTTGTCTTCGGAAAATCCACTTAAGGGGAGATGAATGAATAGAAAAATTAGTTGAATTCTTTGTATGAATATACTTATATCTCAAGACATGAAAATTGGTATTTGGAGTCTCCTTTAAAAATATAGAAACACGTCTTCGTTTGCTTTCGAAAAATCTACTTAAGGGGGTTGAAAGAAATTAAAAATTAGTTAAATTATTTGTATGTGTATACCTATATATAAAAACTAAAGATGTTACAGAAGTGAAAATTAGTATTTGTAATCTCCAGTAAAAGTAAAGAAACATGTATTTCTTGTTTTCAGAAAATCAACCTAAGGGGGACAGGGGTGGAAAGAAAAGAAAAAGTTGCATTTTTATGAACTGAAGATGTTACAGACGTTAAAACTGGTATTTGGAATCTCCTTTAAAAATAAAGGAATGTACTGTTTTTATTCGGAAAATCCACTTAAAAGGCTGAAAAATTAAAAAAGGGTGATTTTCTAAAATGGGTATTGATATATCTACAGTATATTTTAAAACCTAACATGTTACAAAAAGAAACTTGGTATTTGGAAAATCCTTTAAAAATACAGGAACATGTATTTTCTTTTGTTTACGGTAAAGACACTTAACGGGGGTGAAGAGAAGTAAGAAAGATTTGAATTATTTTTATGAGGATACTTATATCCCAAAAATTGAAGATGTTACAGACGTAAAAACCAGTATTTATAATATATATATATAAAATAAGAATTTTGTCTGTACATTGCTCAGAATTTGAAAAGAATTGTATTTTTGTATCGGTCATGTCCACAGTAACAAGAAAATGCATTTTTTACTTTTCCGTAATTTCTGTCTGTCTGTGTAACTGTCTGTCTGTCTGTCTGTCTACCTGTCTGTATGTATGTACACGCATCACGAGAAAACGGCTGAAGAGAATTTAATGAAAATCGGAATTTAAAGTCGGATGATGAACCGCTACAATCTTGGCTATACATTATTTTAATTACGCTGAGTGAAATGGTAGTTTAGGGGAAGGCCTGAAATTTAATTCTCAAATATTTATGTTATTAGTGGTCGTGTCCAAATGAAAATCGCTAGACAAAGATGGGAAATAATTCGCTACAATATAGGCTATACACGCCGAGAAAAATGGTATTTTAGGGGAAGGCCTAAAATTTAATTGTCAAATATTTATTTTATTAGTGGTCGTATCTTCACGAAAATTGGTATGCAATGTCGAGGAATAGGTCGCTATAATCTAGGCTGTCAATAATGTTATTCGCACTGAGTGAAATGGTAGTTTAGGGGAAGGCCTTAAATGTAATCGATATATAAAATAAGAGTTTTGTCTGTACATTGCTCAGAATTTGAAAAGAATGATATTACTGTATCTGTCATGTCCGCAGTTACAAGGAAATGCATTTTTAACTTTTCCGTAATTTCTGTCTGTCTGTCTGTCTGTCTGTCTGTCTGTCTGTCTGTCTGTCTGTCTGTCTGTCTGTCTGTCTGTCTGTCTGTATACGCATCAATAGAAAATGGCTGAAGAGAATTTAATGAAAATCGGTATGTAATGTCGGGTGATGAACCACTGCAATCTAGGCTACAAATTATTTTATTCACGTTGAGTGAAATGGTGGTTTAGGGGAAGGCCTGAAATGTAATTCTCAAATAAGTTATTTATGTTATTGGTGGTTGTATCTATAAATACTACATAACTAACATAACTTTAATTATGTCGTAAGTTAGTAGTAGTTATGTAAGAAGTTATTAAATTTCCGATCACTTATGTCTTATACATTGTTACCGTACCGCATATAATCAGAGATATTCATGAATTTGGATTTTTGTTACTAAGTCCATATTAGCGCCGAGTCACGAGAAAATGGTTAAACAGAATTTAGTGAAAATCGGTATGTTAATCTGAGAATAAGGAACTACAGTCTACGATATAAATAATTTTGTAAGACACCCTAATATACAGGGTCGAAAGAAAACTAATGTGAAGGCCTGCAATATAGAAAGCTCATAAACTTTATCAACAATAACATTACATTGACCATTGTTTGTTGTGATGTGCTTTTTGTCTTCTGTTTCCTCTCATCCCCGATAGATAGGATTACTGCAGCGTACCGAGGTTTTTTAAATTTGCTTGACGTCGCACCGACACAGGTAGGTCTTATGGCGACGATGGGATTGGAAATGAATAGTGGTGTGAAGGAAGCGGCCTGGCTTTAAGGTACAGCCTGGTGTGACTGGTGTGAAAATGGGAAGCCACGGAATACCATCTTTAGGGTTACCGGCAGTGGGGTTCGAATCCACTATCTCCCGGATGCAAGCTCACAGCTGCGCGCTCCTAACCACACAGGCAACTCGCCTGGTCGTACCGACAGTAGCAGCCTGCCTGTATATTGGTGGGAAGTAGCTGGGGAGTAAGATAACTTTCTTCTTTAGCATGCCATTCCTCTGGTTCATACATTTTCTGATATATCTGGTACGTAACACACTGTTTCATCATAGTATTCGAGCTATTCAATTCCTACTCTGAGGCACTGATTGGAATGAGTAGTGTGCATATTTAACGGAATAATGATAGAGGAGTGTTCACGGCAGTCTGCGACCTGGTTATTCCAGCTCTGGAACTTTGGACTCTTAGATCGGCACCGTAGCACTCTTCGTTGAAAGTGAGAAAGTGTGCGGTTTTTCATTTGATCGAGTATTTTATATGATAACATTGCTTTCAGTCGCTACATTTTTACTGACGTTTTTGTGATGACCTATGTTGAATTCAGTTAGGAAAACCACCAAGTCAGTCTTTCTGAGAATCCCGTAGCGAAGCACGGGTACATCAGCTAGTCTTCTTTAAAAATAAACATGATTTATGGTTTTCGGAAAATCCACTTAGGTGGGGTTAAGGGTGGGGGAAAGACTGATAATGGGGTTGAATTATTTTTATTGGGATACTTAGCCTATATCTCAAAAGCTGAGGATGTTACAGAAGTGGAAATAGGTATTTGGAATCTCCTTTAAAAGTAAAGAAACATGTACTTTTTCGAGTTGAGAGAATACTATTCCTCACATGTACAGTTCTATGTCGCATGGTCATCTTAGCCACAAGAAACAATACCACAAACGTGGTTTGCAAAGAGTTTCTGGAGTCAGTTAAATGAAACTCAATTTTTCGGTAAATTTTTAAACTTTAGGGATTTTCAGATAATGTCTTAGTACAGTGCCGAGGAACGATTACTTTTATCAAATTATGAAATAGCCGCGGGTGGTTGCTAGTCTATATATATAAAATAACTTGTCCTGACTGACTGACTGATTCATCATCGCCGAGTGAAAACTACTGGACATAAAGCAATGAAATGTTGTGGATACATTCATTTTACTATGTAGGTGCTCACTAAGGGAGGATTGTTTAGTATACCGTCCCTAAGAGGGAGAAAAGGGGGGTGAATTTTTAAAATGAGTGTATCTATATCTCGAAAGATGTGAAAATTGGTATTTGGAACAACTTTAAAAAATAAGCGCGTATTTTTTTTTCTAAAAATGCTTTTAAGGGAGTGATAAAAGGTGAAAAGTGCTTGAATAACATTAATGTGGGTACTTATATCTCAAAAACTGAAGATGTTACAGTCATGAAAATTGGTATTGGGAATATCCTTTAAAAATAAGAAACACGAATTTTTTGATTTTGGAAAATCTGCTTAAGGGGTGGTGAACAGGAGTGACAAGGGGGGTGAATTCTTAACATGAGTAAGTTATATTTCAAAAACGTAACATGTTACGGACGTAAAAATTGGTATTTGGAATCTCCTGTAAAAGGAAAAGAACACGCACAATTTGTTTTCTGAAAATTCAACTAATGTGAAGTGTTTAAAGGGGTTAATTTTAAAATGAACATACATAAGTTAATATATAAAAACTTAACATTTTACAGACGTGAAAATGGTACTTTTTATCGCTTTTAAAAATAAAAGGAACACATACTTCTTTGTTTTCGGAACAAAACACTTCAGTAGCGGGAGGGGTGTAAAAAGGACTGAGAAAGGCGTTGAATTCTTTTTTTGTGGATACTTATACCTAAAAACCTGAAGATGTTACAGACATGAAAATTCGAAGTTGGAATCTCCTTCAAAAATAAATAAACACGTATTTATTTTTGAAAATATACTTAAGGGTTGGTGAACAGGAGTGACAAAGTGAGTGAATTTTTAAATGAATATATCTAAAAAAGGTCACACGTTACAAATGTGAAAATTAGTATTTCGGAACCCCTGTAAAAGTAAAAGAACGCGCATAATTTGTCTCCTGAAAATCCACTTAAGTGGAAGTGTTAAAGGGGGTAAATGTTTATAATGAGAACATATACAGTATATATCAAAATCTTAACACGTTACAGACGTGAAAATTGGTATTTTTAATATCTTTTGAAAATAATAGTAACACGTATTTGTTCGTTTTCGGAAAATACACTTCCATGGGGGGAGGGGGTGTAAAAAGGACTGAGAAAGGTTTTTTTGTTTGTTTTGCAAGTTGCTTTACGTCGCACTGACATAGATAGGTCTTATGGCGACGATGGGACAGGAAGGGGCTAGGAGTGAGAAGAAAGCGGCCGTGGCCTTAGTTAAGGTACAGCCCCAGGATTTGCCTGGTGTGAAAATAGGAAACCACAGAAAACCATCTTCAGGGCTGCCGACAGTGGGGGAAAGGGTTTGAATTCTTTTTATGTGGATACTTCCATCTCGAAAACTGAAGATGTTACAGACACGAAAACTGGTATTAGGAATCTCATTTAAAAATAAACACGTGTTTTTTGTTTTCGGAAAATCCACTTAAGTGGGGTGGGGTGGGAGAAGAGAAGTGAACATAGCTGAAAAACGTAAATTGTTACGGAAGTAAAAATTGGTATTTGGAATCTTTATTAAAAATAAGGAAATACGTACTTGTTGTTTTCGGAAAAGTGCCCGTAAGGGGGTGAAAAAGGGTGAGAAAAGTGTTTAATACCTTTTTGAGGATACTTATATCTCAAGAACAGAAGATGTTGCAGTATAAAAAGTTTTATATGGGAATCCTTTAAAAATAATGAAACACGTATTTTTTGTCTTTTGTAAACCTAGTTAAGGGGGGTGGGGGGGGGTTGAACAGTACTGACAAAGGGGGTGCATTTTTAAGATGAGTATATCTCAAAAACGGAACATGTTACGGACGTGAAAATTTGTATTCTCAATCTCTTTTAAACATAAAGTAACACATACTTTTTGTTTCCGGGAAAATCACTTGTGGGGGGAGGGATGAAAAGGAGTGAAAAAGGGGTTGAATTATTTATATTAGAACATTGTTATCTCAAAATATTGAGATATTACAGACGTGAAAATTGGTATTTGGAATCTCCTTTAAAAATAAAGGAACACGCATTTTTTTGTAGGAGGGGGGTAATCAAATTAAGATGTGTGTAAAAAGAGTTGAATTCTTTTTATGAGGATACAAATAAGAAGTGGACTTAAGACAATACTCCCCTAAGGGATTTTGACTGGGGGATGAGGAATGATGACATAAATATACGTTTATATGAAACCGTTTGAATTACGAAGTTAAAATGTCAGAAGTTAAATGGTGGTTATTATCTGTAAACAAATATATTAATACCTTCTTCCGAAACGGTTTAACGTACGAAGACAAAATTCCAAATAGCGGTATATACAGTATTTTAAATCCTAGGTGTGAAACACGAAATATTTTTTTAACGTTCCACCGCCTAAGCGTCAAATAAGGATAGTTCAGGAAAGTAAATTATTTTTCCCTCCAAAACCGTTGGGCGTACAAAGTTGTAATTTTACGAGAAGGGTCTTCTTTTATGTCCTAGGTGTAAAATACCGTATACTTCGAATCATGTCTCCCCTAAGCGGTTTAGATGGTGGGTGACTCTCAAAAACACAACATCCATTCTTCCGAAACCGTTTCAGGCACGAACATAACTTTTTTTAATGAAGGATTGTCTTCTATATCCTCAATGTTAATAAATATTTCAAAACATTCGCCCCTTAAAAAGTATTCATTCCTCCAATACTCTTCGGCGTACCAAATCAAAATTTGATAGGTTGGTCGGTTTTACGTCCTAGATGTTAAATCAGATATGGTTTAAAACATTCAAATGTTTCTGTACGGTGTTCCTTGGGTGGTAAGTTATAAAATAAATAATAATTTCCCCAAACCGTTTGACTTACGAACTGAGGACGTATTTTACAACCTCAGCTGACAGTGGGTTCTTCACAATGCCAATCCTTGAATAATAACTTTCATTTTAAAGCCGTAGCGAAGCACTGGTATCTAGCTAGTATATAATACTAGCTGATGTACCCGCGCTTCGCTACGAAATTCTAAATTTAATACAGAATTCTAGGTTAGGTAGTGTAAACGTTGTGAGCAAGATTGTATTAAGTTGCATAGCTCTTAAAGTTGTCCTAGAAGCACGACGGGCAAGTCACCAACGTCTTTACTCATATGAAGACTGGGTTAGGGAATTTTGATTGTAATGGTAGGCCAGCTTGCCTACCGTCAGTCACAATCAGGTTGGGGAGTTTTCATTATAATGGCAGACACTCACTCTCCGCCTGCCTGTATAGATTCTCAGAAATAATTTATAGCCTAGATTGTAGCGGTTTGCCCCCCGACTCTAAATACCGATTTTTATGAAATTCTCTTCAGCCGTTTTCTCGTGATGCGTGTACATACGGACGGACAGACCTAAATCTTGGGTACCTAAATCTTTGCCATCTTTTCCTATAAGCATTTATAATATGGATCAAATCCTCGGGGAGATCTGGCGTGGTGTCATCTTGGGTGTCTTGGCGGTACTGAACCCACGGCCAGACTGTATTCGTAGTCATTACCCGGCCAGGACCCGTTTCCAACGCGCTCCGCACATTTTGACGACGGTCCAGAACACTATTGTTATTATTATTGATGTTCAGGACCCCACAGCAAGATGCAAGACCGCTACTTGGCGGTAAATTACATCTGCTGCTGACTATGTGACCAGCAACATCGTCGCGCGTAGGCAAGTGCGCGGGATTTCTGACGATACGAATGATACACATTCGTGCATTATTGACCTTATTATAGATGTGAACAATTGCAGCGTCAATATCATTCCTATCGTTTATTACAAATGTGTTTAAGTTTTTATTTATATGCCAGGAGAATCTACTGTAATCTAAGAACGTTCTCCAAAGGAAAAGGTGGCTCTTGGAAACGAACCCAGGAAAGATTAAATATGATCGTTTTATGATCAGAATTACATTGAAAATCCGCAGCCTGTTTCCAGTCATTCGACCGCGTCAGAAATCGAATGAATGAAGGCCCATCTAGCGGCAAGGATAGGAATTGTGCCGGCTGCCGAAGCCTGTCGCACTCCTCTGGGTCAATGATTAATAAATGACAAATGAAATGATACTGGAGAGTGTTGCTGGAATGAATGATGACAGGGAAAACCGGAGTACTCGGAGAAAAACCTGTCCCACCTCCGCTTTGTCCAGCACAAATCTCACATGGAGAGACCGGGATTTGAAACACGGAACCCAGCGGTAAGAGGCCGGTGCGCTGCCGCCTGAGCCACGAAGGCTCCTAATAAGTACCGTACGCGCACCTTTTAGTGATACATCCACACCCTAGTGCTGAATCGGTAGATCTCGGGCAATCTTCGAGATTCGTATTGGCAACCTTTGAACACAAATTATGAATCGATTATGCATCGCCATGTGACATCTGGCGTACACGTTACGTACTGGTGTTGTTTACATAACAAAGCCACCATAAAGGTTAGGGATGGGAACATGAGTGCGGAAAATAACCCAAGTACATCACAGGAACCTCCTGGAACACCAACACGGAAACGACCATCCAGGGCAATACACAGCGAGGGACGTAAAATAACAGCCCAAGTTGCAAAGTGCTGTGCTCTGGAGAAAAAAAATAAAGAGCTGCTCTTCCCCCTGAACAAGGCTATTAAACGCTCTGCCGCGTATGCGGGCAAATCAGTTGCAACTATTAATAGGATTAAGGCATTTCTGCCTCGCACCCTGGCGATTCTCCACGCTCACCTGATGAAAAGAGGTAGGCCTGTCTAACCTGTCTCCTAATCTGTTCTAACCAATATCATTATGGATACTAGTAGGTTGTCATGTGCAAGTGTTATATGATGTTTTCCTCTTGCTCGTAGGGAGAGAACGCAAGGGAAGATAGAACTGCACGATTCCGATAAACAAGTGATAAGGGACACCATTGAAAACTTCCATACCGTCCAAAAAGTGGTGCCTACCTGTGCTGGAGAAAGAAATTAAGTGGAAGTGGAGCCCAACGTCTCTCCGAAAAGTTTTGAAACGTATGGGTTTTGTGTACAAGAGGGTCCAAAACAAACGTGTTTTATTGCTGGTGCGGGCAGACATCGTTGATTGGCAGGCACGATTCCTCGTCCAAATTAAACATGCTATGGAAGAAGGCAAGGAAATATTTTACTTGAATGAGTCCTGGATTGATAATAATTCAACGGTTGGAAAATGCTGGCAGAGAGGAAACGATGTTGTGGGTGTTACAGCATGGGGAAGCTCTTCGAAAAGGCTAATCATTGCAAGTGTTGGACCTGAGAAAGGGTTCATTAGAGAAGCATAATTAATGTTTGAAGCCAGAAGTACCCAAGGCGATTACCGTGGCCAAATTAATTCCCATAATTTTGGGAAATGGTTCAAAACATATGTGCTCCCTAATTTGCCTCCTGCATCTGTGATAGTGTTGGATAATGCACCATATCATCCTCGACAGGTGGATAAAATACCATCGATGTATGATACACGAGTGACAATGGTCCAGTGGCTACATGGGAGAGGCATTGTCTGCGACACAAATCAATGGAAAGAGGCCCTATATGCATTAGTTCAGGAAAACAGGCCTCCTGAGACACGTTATGTTGTTGACGAGATGGCTGCTAAAAAGGTCACGTCGTCCTTCGTCTTCCCCCATACAACTGTGATCTGAACGCCATTGAATTGGCATGGGCAAAAATCAAACCTGAATTCAAAGGGCGCAATATCACGGGAGACATGTCAGCAGTTGCCATACGACAACGGACCATCGAGGCATTCCAGTCAGTATCTGCCGCAGATTGGAAATGGTACTGCAGCAAGGTGAAAGAACTGGAAGCAGAATACCGGAGGCACGACAGTGTCATGGAAATAGCCATGGACGAGATTATCACTAATAGTACTGCAGAGAGCAGTGACGATTGTGAAAGTGATTCGTCAGAGAATTAATGTACATAAACTTGTAGCGCATACGCATCGATCGACGATTGCGAAAGTGATTTGTCAGTGAATTCATGTAAATAAACTTCTAGCACATATATACATAGCGACCGAGGAGTGTGAAAGTGATTTGTCAAAGAATTCATGTAAATAAACTTGTAGCACATACATATCGATCGATCATACTCTCGATTCAGTTCAGATTTCGTTTCCATTCAGTTGACAGTATCCTGTATCCGGGCAGGCTCCCTCGTTACTCCTCACCCCGCACAAAGAAATATCGCTAAAAAGCGCGGACTATACATTATGAACAGAAAAATCAATTGGTCTCAACTCTTTTCACCCCGCCGCCGTTAAGTTGATCCCCCCCCTCCAAAAGAAGGCTTGTTTCTTAATGTTTAAAGGAGATTCCAAATACCAACGTTAACGTCTGTTACCTTCAGTTTTGAGATGTAGGTATCCCCATAAAAATAATTCACGTTTTCACTCCTTTGCACAAACTCCCCCCCCCCCCCCCCCACCAAAGGGAATTATCCGGCAAAAAATACTTGTTTCTTTAAAAGTAAAGGATCTTCTAAATACCAATTATCACGACTCTAGCATCTTCAGTTTTTGAGATATGTGTCCTCCTAAAAGTAATTAAACTCTTTTCACTCCCACCCCCAAGAGGATTTCCCCCAAAACGGGTTTTTCTTTGTTTTTAAAGGAGATCCAAATAAGAATTTTCACGTCTGTAACAACTTTACTTTTTATTAGATGTAACCTCATACAATTAATTCAATTAATTTTTCAATGTTTTCACCTCCCCCACTATTCATTGGATTTTCCGAGGATACGTGTTTCTTTACTTTTAAAGCAGATTCCAAATACCAGATTTCACGTCTGTAACATCTTCAGTTATTGAGTATCCTGATTAAAATGATTCAACCCCGTTTTCAGTCACTTTTACCCCCCCCCCTCCGCCCAACCAAATTGTTTCACCGAAAGCAAAAAATAAACGTTTCTTTATTTTTGATAGAGATAAAAACTACCATTTTTCACTCCTGTACATGTTAAGTTTTTGAGATACACTGTAGAAATTCTCATTTTAAAATTTCACCCCTTTTTAGTTCCCCTTTAGTGGATTTTCTAAAAACAAATCACCTATGTTTCTTTACTTTTACGGGAGATTCCAAATACTAATGTTTACGTCTGTAATATTTTACGTTTCTGAGATATACTGTAGATAATGTATTTCTAAAAATTCACCGCAATTTGTCACTCCTGTTTAACCCCATTAATTGCATTTTCCAAAAACAAAAAAATAGGTGTTTCTTTATATGTAAGGAGATCCCAGATACCAATTTTCAGGTCTGTAATATCTTCAGTTTCTGAGATATATGTATCCTCATCAAAGGCATTCAATCCATTTATCTTCCTTTTTCACCCCTCCTATTGGGACTTTCAGAGAACAGAAAAAGGAGATTCTAAATATCAATTTTTACACCTGAAAACTTTTAAAGTTTTGAGATACACCCATTTTAAAATTTCACCCCCCTTTCACCCCCCACTATTTGTATTTTCCAAATACAAAAATTACGTGTTACTTTATTTTTAAAGGACATTCTAAATACCAATTTTTACATCTGTAAATTTTTAAAGTTCTGAGATATAGATACACTCATTTTAAAAATTACCCCCCTTTTCACCCCCTTAGCGACTGAATATCCAAAAATCCGCTCTTAGCGAGCACGTACATTGTAATATAAATGCATCCTCAAAATTTCATTTCTTTATGTCCAGTAGTTTTGGCTCGGCGATGATGAATCAGTCAGTCAGTCAGTCAGTCAGGACATGTTCTTTTATATATATATATATAGATGTAGGTGCTCGCTAAGAGAGGATTTTTGGATATTCCGTCGCTAAGGGGGTGAAAAGGGGGGCTGCATTTTTAAAATGAGTTTATGTATAACTCAAAAACTTAACAGTTTGAAGACGTGAAAATTGGTATTTGGAATCTACTTTAAAAATAAGGAAACACGTATTTTTTCGGAAAATCCTCTTAGGGGTGTGATGAAAAAAGGTGGAAAAGAGGTTGAGTACCTTTTATGAAGATACGTATATCTCAAAAGCTGATCATGTTACAGTCCTGAAAATTGGTATTTGGAATCTCCTCTAAAAGTAAAGAAACATGTATTTTTTGTTTTTTGAAAATCTACCTAGATGGGGTAAGCAGGAGTGACAAATGGAGCGATTTTATAAAATAAAAGGTACTGGAAAGCGCATAATTTGTTCAGAAAATCCTTTTAAGGGGAAGTGTTAAAGGGGGAGAAATTTTAAAATGAGCACACCTACAATATATCTAAAAACCTTAACATATTACAGTCGTCCAAATTGGCATTCCTAATCTCTTTTAAAAATACAGTAACACTCGTTTTTCTTTTTCAGAAAAACTGAAGGTGGGGTAAAATGACTGGAAAAGTGTTGAATTCTTTTTATGGGGATACTTATATCTCAAAAACTGAAGGTCTTACAGACATGAACATCTGTATTTGGAATCTTCTTTAAAAATGAAGAAGTATGTATGTTTTGTTTTCGGAAAATCCACTTAAGGGGTGGGCTGGGTGAAAAGAAGTGAAGAAAGTGTTCAATTATTTTTATGAGGACACTTACATATAAAAAACTGAAGATGTTACAGGCGTGAAAAATGGTATTTGGAATCTCTGAAAATCCACTTAAGGGGGAAGTGTTAAAGGAGGTGAATTTGTAAAATGATCAAATCTACAGTATTTCTCAAACACTTGAAATATTACAGACGTGTAAACAGGTATTTTTAATCTTTTAAAAATAAAGTAACACGTATTTTTTGTTTCGGAAAGAACTTAATAGGTGTTTTTTAAAAAGGACTGAAAAAGAGGTTGAATTTTTTTAATGAGGATACTTGTATCTCAAAAACTGAAGATATTAAAGATATGAAAAATTGTATTTGGAATCTCCTTTAAAAATAAAGAAACAAGTATTTTTTTCGGAAAATCCAATTAAGGTGGTGGTTTAAAGGTATCGAAAAATGAATTGAATTCTTTGTTTGAGAATAATTATGTCTCGAAAACGAAGGATGTTACGGACGAGAAAACTGGTGTTTGGAATCTCCTTTAAAAATAAAGGCACACGTATTTTATGGCGGGGAAGGGTGGTTAGAATCAACTTAAGGGGGATGTAAAAGGCGTTGAATTATTTTTATGAGGATACAAAATAATAATAAGTGTACTTAATGCTATATACCCGTAAGGGGGTTGTGACTGGGAGGTGAGGAATGATTACAAGAATATGCATTTATATGAAACCGTTTGGATTATGAAGTTAAAATTTCAAATTATATCCTAGGTACCTATTAAATAGCAGAAGGTTTGAAACAAATTTAATCGCTCAGAGAGTTAAATGGGTGTTAATATCCAAAACAGAATATATATTCCTTCCTTCCTTCCTCCGAAACGGGTTAACGTACGAAGATAACATTCGGAATAGCGGTATATATTTTAAATCCTAGGTGTGAAATAGGAAATATGTTTTAACGTTCCAACCCTAAAGTGTTAAATGAGGTTAGCTCCGTAAACGAAATTATTCATCCCTCCAAAACCGTTTCACTTACAAAGTTGTAGTTTTACGAGAAGGGTCTTCTTTTATGTCCTAGGTGTAAAATATTGTATACATCAAAATATTTCTCTCCTACAGGGGTTATATGGTGGTTGACTCTCAAAAATACAATATCCATTCTTCCAAAATTGTTTCAGGCCCGAACTTAATTTTGTTTATGAAGGGTGGTCTTTCATATCCAAAGAAATATTCATCCCTTGAAACGTATTCATTCCTCTATTACTGTTCGACGTACAAAATCAAAATTTCAAATGTTGGTCGCTTTTACATCCTAGATGTTAAATAAGGTAGGATTTAAAACATTCAAATTCTTCAGTACGGGGTTCAAATGAGTGTTAGATAAGAAAATAAATTAACATTCCTCCAATGACATTCGGAGCACATTCAGTGCGTTTGAGGGCTGTGAAAGGTGTTGCTCATAGGGTTAGTCATGCTACAGTATCACTGCCTGGCACAGTGAGGAAAGCAATGGCAAACTATCTCACACCTCGTCTTGCCTAGTACTCCTCATTTTGGTGCTGCCATTGGTTTTTATGGTTTTCCAATAGCTGCATGGCACTTGATGGTGTTATTTGAGGATCCAATCAGCCTCTGGACTGATGACCTAACAGACAGGCAGACAAGTACCGTAACAATAATACATGATAATCAGAACAAGATAACACTTATATTCCGTAAATTGAATGGTTTGACGATGATAAGAATGAATTGTAGATAGGTGTTTAGTTCATCACCATAAACAAACATATAAAAGTAATTTTATACTGATAATAGTAATGAAAATACTTCAATGTCACAACTATTTTGTAATTGAAAACACGTGCAAATATCCTCCAAACTTGCTGATTTGTTCTCAACTGTAAAACATTTCTGGGGTAGGACGGAGGATCGTCTGATCTCCCGCTATTTTGCCCCCACCTCCACCTCCACCCCCACCCCCACCCCCACCCCCACCCTACCCCCACCCCACAACCACCCCCGACATTCACCGTCCCTCTCAGCTAAATTACCACTACACCATTACTGACACTTAGAAATTTAAACATGTGGTTGTGCACGTCCGGCCGTTGACTAGCTTCCATACAAACAAGGCAGCAGTTTTGGAGCGATCCGTTAAGATCTTGAGTCTAATGGTGTGTGTGTTGTTCACGGGGAAACAAGATGCACGCCGCAACAGGTATTGGATGCCATTGAAAAGAATAATTAGGATGTTATAGGGATTATAGGTTTTTTTATCCAATAAGTAATTTCTGTACTGAAGGCAGCTTATCTCTGTTGTTTCTGGGGTCGCTGGAACCACCCAGGCTCATTTCTTTTCGTTTTGGCCGGGGGTTTAAGGCCGGATGCCATGCTGTTCTTGAGATGAAAAATATTGACCCAGGATTGACCGGCCGGGCTGAGTGGCTCAGACGGTTGTGGCGCTGGCCTTCTGACCCCAACATGGCAGGTTCGATCCTGGCTCAGTCCGGTGGTATTTGAAGGTGCCCAAATTCGTCAGCCTCGTGTCGATAGATTTGCTGGCATTGAGAGAACTCCTGCAGGACTAAATTCCGGCACCTCAGCGTCTCCGAAAACCGTAGAAGTACTTAGTGGTACGTAAAGCAAATACCACTATTAGGATTGAGCAAGATTCGAACCTCAGTCTTCTGTATGGGAAGCTAGCAGCTAAGCTAAGCTAGTGAGCTAATCACGCCTCCATTATTATTATTATTATTATTATTATTATTATTATTATTATTATGTTCAGCTCCTAGGCTGAATGGTCAGCATAGTGTCTTTCGGTTCAAGGGGCCCTAGGTTCGATTTCCGGCCTGGTCGGGGATCTTAATCTTAAAATGTTTAATTCCCTTGACTCGAGGTCTATGTTTGTTTAGTCCCCAACATCCTTGCAACTCATACACCACACAAAACACTATACTCCACCGCAATGACATTAATTTTCCCATATACTTCTGATGTCACCCACTCTCCTCGGAGGGTCAACCTTTCAAGGGTTGCTCCTGAGTAGCAATAGCCACACGAAATTATTATTATTATTATTATTATTATTATTATTATTATTATTATTATTATTATTATTATTATTATTATTATTATTATTGTTGTTGTTGTTCCGGGGTATCTGTGGAACACAGAGAGGTGAAAAAAGGTGCGGGCTGAATGGGTCTATCTACGAAAGTCAAAAATGAATTAAAAATTTTAAATTAAAGGTTATATTTCTTTTCAGGAAATCAAATATTAACAAACCAAATTCTTCGCTTGGTAAAAAAACATGATATCAGATACAATAATAATTTTGATTACAAGACTAGAAAACCCACAGATTACAAGGTTTGAGCTTCGAGCTCATAATTTACAAGTTAATATAGTATATAGTATTTAGAAAGACAAGGAGAGAAATCTCCCAAGACACAAATTATCCAGAGCACTTTGCTCCAACCGTTACAATTTAAGGCCTTCCAAAGGCACCGCTCATTATTACACAAATATTAAAAAAAAAAGAGCTTACATGCTCTACAAATTCAACCAAGGAGGCTGCGCTCCCTAACTCTTATAGCCTACTCAAGGCAACTTTACAAATACTTTACAATCTGGCCTCTCTAGGCACAACCTACAACTTATAATCTAGTCAAAACAAGGGTATCTAGTACCCATACTACTGGGCCATCGTGAAAAGAAGAACAGGTTAAATTACTGGCCCCAACTCAAAAATGTATGGAGGCGCATACTTGCGCTCCTTGAAAAACAAGTTTTAAAACCCTACTTGGGCTTGTGGCCCGATGATGCAGAGGCTAATCCCAAACTACTGAGGTGACTCGAAGGACAAGTTAATTGGTAATTTACAGGAGAAAAACGGTTACAAAATCGTAGTCACCTCAAGATAAATTGAAGGGAAACTCGAGAGGGTAATGCACTCTCTATCCCCGATTTACAGTTTAAGACTTAATGAAGTTTTACATTAGCAAGAAGTAGTTTACATTTTTAGGAAACGGATGGATACATAGAAATTAGAAACTTCCCCTCGGGTAAGTTTGCGGAGATAGCTGCAGAGATATAAAACTGGTGGCCATTAGCTTGGCTGATGTTCTGAATGCCGAAGAATGAGGCGCCCTGCCTCTTGTCTTAACACACACTCTCAATAACTCGACGATCTATAAGACAAGGTAGCTTGAAAAATCCGCAGCTTTTATACCCAAGGGGAGGGTTCGAGAAGGCTCTGGACTAAATCCGGACACACCCTCTCATTTAATTGGCTAAACAAAAACCTACAAGAAGCCTGTGATTGGCTGAAAAATAATTATAGAAAATTTGTTACTGGTCAGACTCAAAAGCTGGCGGGATGATAAGGAAGTGTTGCAAACCTTGAAGGGCCAAAATAAATGAAAGTCAAATTTCTTTGCTATTGGCTTTACGTCGCATTGACACAAATAGGTCTTATGGCGACGATGGGACAGGAAAGGGCTAGGACTGGGAAGGAAGCGGCCGTGGTCTTAATTAAGGTACAGCCCCAGCATTTGCCTGGTGTGAAAATGGGAAACCACGGAAAACCATCTTCACGGCTGCCGGCAGTGGGGCTCGAACCCACTATCTCCCGAATACTGGATACTGGCCGCACTTAAGCGACTGCAGCTATCGAGCTCGGCGTCAATTTGGTTGAGAAAACCTATAAACACAACACTTGTTTAACTCATTAATTATTCCACCTTGCACTAGAGTGCATGCCCTAGGTTTTTTGCAGCGACATCTATGGAAAAAGGTTCAAACATCTTGATGTACACCAAAACAAAACAAATAAATCCAGTCAGTTTAGGAAACTTCGAAATAACATATTACACAGTTAATTCAGTAGTGACATCTTCTGAACCATGTCCCAACTTTATGCATTAGCTGCTTCAAGATTCGCCTGATAGATAGCGCTCCTTATCGCGCTTATTTTAAATGAGCGGTGTTGAGGTGTACCTCCCGGTACAATTATTATTATTATTATTATTATTATTATTATTATTATTATTATTATTATTATTATTATTATCATAATTTTGAAATCAGTCTTATTTTGAAATTGTCTCTATATACGCGGTAATATCATTGAACTTAATCTATATCTATATATATAAAATAGCTTGTCCTGACTGACTGACTGACTGACTGACTGACTGATTCATCATCGCCGAGCCAAAACTACTGGACATAAAGAAATAAAATTTTGGGGATATATTCACATTATAATGTAGGTGCTCGCTAAGAGAGGATTTTTGGATATTCCTTCGGTAAGGGGGTGAAAAGGGGGGTAAAATTTTAAAATGAGTGTATCTATATCTCAAAACTTTAAACGTTTATAGATGTGAAAATTGGTATTTAGAATCTTCTTTAAAAATAAGGAAACAAATATATTTTTTTTTTCAGAAAATTCCAATAGGAGGGGTGAAAAAGGGTGAAAATGGGGGAAAATGGGTTGAATGCCTTTAATCAGGATACCGGTACTTATATATCAGAAACCGAAGATATTACAGACCTCAAAATTGGTACTTTTGATCTCTTTTAAAAATAAAGAAACACGTATTTTTTTGTTTTTGGAAAATCCAATTAATGGGAGGGTGAAAAGGGGGTGAATGTTTAAAATGAGTGAATCTATATCTCGAAACTTTTAAAGTTTGCTGATGTAAAAATTGGTATTTAGAATCTTCATTAAAAATAAAGAAACACGTATTTTTTTGTTTTCGAAAAATCGCAATAGGAGGAGTGAAAAGGGGTGAAAATGGGTTGAATGCCTTTAATGAGGATACTTATATCTCAGAAACTGAAGATATTACAGACCTGAAAATTGGTGTTTGGGATCTCCTTTAAAAATAAAGGAGCACCTATTTTTTGGTTTCTGGAAAACCCAATTAAGGGGGGGTGAAAAGGGGGGTAATATTTTAAAACGAGTGTATCTATATCTCAAAACTTTTAAAGGTTATAGATGTAAAAATTGGTATTTAGAATCTCCTTTAGAAATAAAGAAACACGTATTTTTTGTTTTCGGAAAATCGCAATAGGTGGATTGAAAAGGGGTGAAAAATGGGTTGAATGCCTTTAATGAGGCTACTTATATTTCAGAACCTGAAGATATTACAGACCTGAAAATTGGTGTTTGGGATCTCCTTTAAAAATAAAGAAACACGTATTTTTTGTTTGTGGAAAATCCAATTAATAGGGGGGGGTGAAAAGGGGGTGATTTTTAAAATGAGTGTATCTATATCTCAAAACTTTTAAAGTTTATAGATGTAAAAATTGGTAGTTAGAATCTCCTTTAAAAATAAAGAAACACGTATTCTTTTGTTTTCGGAAAATCCCAATAGGAAGGGTGTAAAAGGGTGAAAAATGAGTTGAATGCCTTTAATGAGGCTACTTATATTTCAGAACCTGAAGATATTACAGACCTGAAAATTGGTATTTTGGATCTACTTTAAAAGTAAAGAAACACGTATTTTTTTCGTTTTTGGACAATCCAAATATTGGGGGGTGAAAAGGGGGGTGAATTTTTTAAAATGAGTGCGTCTACATCTTAAAACTTTAAAATTTAGAGATGTAAAAATGTTAGTTAGAATCTCCTCTAAAAATAAAGGAACACGTATTTTTTTATTTCCTGTAAATCCTAATAGGATCGGTGTAAAAGGGGGTGAAAAATGGGTTGAATGCCTTTAATGGGGATACATATATCTCAGAAACGAAATATATTACAGAACTGAAAATGTGTATATGGGATCTCCTTTAAAAGTAAAGAAACACGTAATTCTTAGTTTTTGGGAAATCCAATTAATGGCGGTTAAACAGGAGTGACAAATTGGGGTGAATTTTTTTGAAAGACTGTATCTACAGAATATCTTGGAAACGTAAAATGTTACAGACGTAAAAAGTGGGTGTTTGGAATCTCCTGTAAATGTAAATAAACATAGGTGATTTGTTTTTGGAAACTCCACGTAAGGGGAACTCAAAAGGGGTGAAATTTTAAAATGAGAATTTTTACAGTATATCTAAAAAAACTTAACATGTTACAGAAGTGAAGGTATTTTTTATCTCTATTAAACATAAAGAAACGTGTGTTTTTAGTTTTCGGAAATACCACTTGGGTGGAGGGGGGTGGTAAAAGTGACTGAGAATGGTGTTGAATTATTTTAATTAGGCTACTGATATCACAAAAATGAAGACGTTACAGACGTGAAATTTGATATTTGTAATCTGCTTTAAAAGTAAAGAAATACGTATTCTCGGAAAATCCAATGAAGGGGTGGGGGTGGGGGGAAGAATTGAAAAATTAATTGGCTTAATTGTATGAGAATACATACATCTAACAAAAACTAAAGTTGTTACAGACGTGAAAATTCGTATTTGGATCTCCTTTAAGAACAAAGAAAGCGCGTTTTGGTGGGGAAACCATCTTGGAGGGCGGGAGTGTAAAGGAGTTGAATTCCTTTCATGAGGACACATAAATCAAAAACTGAAGATGTTAGAGTCGTGATCATTGGTATTTAAGGAGATCCTTTACTATTAAAGAAACAAGTATTTTTTGCGGGAAAATTCACTTGGCGGGGGGGGGGGGAGTATTGTGATATGAAGTGCAGAAAGTAAATTATTTTTATTGGGATACTTATATCTCAAAACTGAAGGTAATAGACGTGAACATTGGTGTTTGGAATCTCCCTTAAACATAAAGAAACAAGCATTCTTTTAAATTTTTTTGGGGGGTGGCGGTAAATAAACTTAACGGCGGTGGGGTGTAGAAGGAGGTGAGAACAATTGATTTTAGCTGTTATTAATGTACTTATAAGGATCCTCCGTTGCTCAGGCGGCAGCGCGCCGGCTTCTCACAGCTGGGTTCCGTGGTTGAAATCCCGGTCACTCCATGTGACATTCGTGCTGGACAAAACGTTGGCGGGACAGGTTTTTCTCCAGATACTCAGGTTTTCCCTGTCATCAGCCATTCCAGCAACACATAATAGTAATAATAATAATAATAATAATAATAATAATAATAATAATAATAATAATAATAATAATAATAATAATAATAATAATAATAATAATAATAATAATATTCCGGACCGTCGTCAAATGTGCGGACCGCACTCGTAACGGCTCCTGGACGGGTAATGACTAAGAATGCAGTCCGGCCGCGGGTTCAGTGCCGCCAAGGCACCCAATATGACACCACGCCGGATCTCCTGAAGGATTTTATCCATATTAAAAATGATTATAGGAAAAGATGGCAAAGATTTACGGACCCATCTGACCGGGAGGAATACCTGAGCCTAACCCGGGAAGTACGAAATCGATTGCTGGAAAGGAAGATTGAAAAATGGGAGGAAACGTGCCGTAAAACAATAGAAAACCAGTCAGATCGGGAATTTTGGTGGATTCGCGCAGAAAACCAGTCAGATCGCGAATTTCGTCGGATTATATATCTAAAACAATAAGCATTCAATTATAAATTTCAGTATAATACCGTAGCGAAGCACGGGTATCTTGCTAGTATATATATAAAATAACTTGTCCTGACTGACTGATTCATCATCACCGAGCCAAAACTACTGGACATAAAGAAATAAAATTTTGGGGATACATTCATATTAAGATGTAGGTGCTCGCTAAGAGAGGATTTTTTGATATTCCGTCGCTAAGGGGGTGAAATTTTAGAATGAGTGTATCTATATCTCAAAACCTTAAAAGTTTACGGAAGTAAAAATTGGCATTTAGAATCTTCTTTAAAAATAAGGAAACACGTATTTTTTTGTTTTCAGAAAATCCTAATAGGAGGGGTGAAAAAGGGTGAAAAGTGGGTTGAATGCCTTTAATCAGGATACCGATACTTATATCTCAGAAACTGAAGATATTACAGACCTGAAAATTGGTACTTTTGATCTCTTTTAAAAATAAAGAAACACGTATTTTTTGTTTTGGAAAATACATTTAATGGAAGGGTGAAAAGGGGGTGAATTTTTACAATGAGTGCATCTATATCTCAAAACTTTTAAAGTTTACAGATGTAAAAATGGGTATTTAGAATCTTCATTATAAATAAAGAAACACGTATTTTTTTGTTTTTTGAATATCCAATTAATGCGGGGTGAAAAGGGGGTGAATTTTCAAAATGAATGTATCTATATCTCAAAACTTTTAAGGTTTATAGATGTAAAAATTGGTATTTAGAATCTCCTTTAAAAATAAAGAAACACGTATTTTTGTTTTTTGAAAATCCAATTAATGGAGGGGTGAAAAAGGGGTGAATTTTTTAAAATGAGTGTATCTATATCTCAGAACTTTTAAAGTTTATAGATGTAAATATTTGTATTTAGAATGTCCTTGAAAAATAAAGAAACATATATTATTTTGTTTTCGAAAAATCCCAATAGGAAGGGTGGAAAACGGTGAAAAACGGGTTGAATGCCTTTAATGAGGCTACTTATATTTCAGAACCTGAAAATATTACAGACCTGAAAATTGGTATTTGGCATCTACTTTAAAAACAAAGAAATAGGTATTTTTTCGTTTTTGGAAAATCCAAATAAGGGGGAGTGAAAAGTTTGGTGAATTTTTAAAATGAGTGTGTCTACATCTTAAAAGTTTACAGATGTAAAAACAGGTATTTAGAATCTCCTTTAAAAATAAAGGAACACGTATTTTCTTGTTTTCTCTAAATCCCAATAGGAAGGGTGTAAAAGGGTGAATAATGGGTTGAATGCCTTTAATAAGGATACATATATGTCAGAAACTGAAGATATTACAGAACTGAAAATTTGTATATGGGATCTCCTTTAAAAATAAAGAAACACGCATTTTTTGTTATTAGACAATCCAATTAATGGCGGTTAAACAGGGGTGACAAATTGGGGTGAATTATTTGAAAGTCTATATCCACAGAATATCTGAGAAACGTAAAATGTTACAGACATAAAAAGTGGGTATTTGGAACCTCCTGTAAATGTCAAGAAACACAGGTGATTTGTTTTTGAAAACTCCAGTTAGGGGGAATTAAAAAGGGGTGAAATTTCAAAATGAGAATTTCTACCGTATATCTCAAAAAACTTAACAAGTTACACACGTGAAAATTGGTATTTGGATCTCCTTTAAAAACAAAGAAAAACGCGTTTTGGGGGGGGGGGAACCATCTTGGGGGGCGGGAGTGAAAAGGAGATGAATTCCTTTCATGAGGACACATATATAAAAAACTAAAGAAATTATAGTCGTGATAATTGGTATTTAGAAGATCCTTTACTATTAAATAAACATGTATTTTTTGCCGGAAAATTCACTTAGTGGGGGGTGGGGTGTGAAGGAAAGTGAAAAAGTGAATTATTTTTATCGGGATACTTATATCTCAAAACTGAAGGTAATAGACGTGAACATCGGTGTTTGGAATCTCCCTTAAACATAAAGAAACACGCCTTCTTTTAATTTTTTTTGGGAGGGGGGCGGTAAATAAACTTAACGGCGGTGGAGTGTAAAAGGAGGTCAGACCTATTGATTTTACTGTTCATGATGTACTTATAAGGAGCCTCCGTTGATCAGGCGGCAGCGTCTCGGCCTCTCACAGCTGGGTTGCGTGGTTCAAATCCCGGTCACTTCATGTGACATTCGTGCTGGACAAAACGGATGCGGGACAGGTTTCTCTCTGGATACTCCGGTTTTCCCTGTCATCATTCATTCCAGCAACACTGTCCAATATTTCATTTCATTTGTCATTCATCGATCATTGCCCCAGAGGAGTACTTCGGCAGCCGGCACAATTCCTATTGTCGCCGCTAGATGGGGTTTTATTCATTCCATTCCTGACCCTGTCGACTGACTGGAAACAATGACAATGGCAGCAGATGTAATTTACCGCCAAGTAGCGGTCTTGCATCTTACTGTGGGGTCCAGAACATACACTGACTGACAGAGCAAATGCAACACCAAGAAGGAGTGGTCAGAACTTTATGCCAATTGCAGGGTAGACTGACGTCACTGAGGTATGCTCATGATATGAAATGCGCCGCTGTGCTGCGCACGTAGCGAACGATAAATGGGACACGGCGTTGGCGAATGGCCCACTTCGTACCGTGATTTCTCAGCCGACACTCATTGTAGAACGTGTTGTCGTGTGCCACAGGACACGTGTATAGCTAAGAATGCCAGGCCGCCGTCAACGGAGGCATTTCCAGCAGACAGACGACTTTACGAGGGGTATGGTAATCGGGCTGAGAAGGGCAGGTTGGTCGCTTCGTCAAATCGCAGCCGATACCCATAGGGATGTGTCCACGGTGCAGCGCCTGTGGCGAAGATGGTTGGCGCAGGGACATGTGGCACGTGCGAGGGGTCCAGGCGCAGCCCGAGTGACGTCAGCACGCGAGGATCGGCGCATCCGCCGCCAAGCGGTGGCAGCCCCGCACGCCACGTCAACCGCCATTCTGCAGCATGTGCAAGACACCCTGGCTGTTCCAATATCGACCAGAACAATTTCCCGTCGATTGGTTGAAGGAGGCCTGCACTCCCGGCGTCCGCTCAGAAGACTACCATTGACTCCACAGCATAGACGTGCACGCCTGGCATGGTGCCGGGCTAGAGCGACTTGGATGAGGGAATGGCGGAACGTCGTGTTCTCCGATGAGTCACGCTTCTGTTCTGTCAGTGATAGTCACCGCAGACGAGTGTGGCGTCGGCGTGGAGAAAGGTCAAATCCGGCAGTAACTGTGGAGCGCCCTACCGCTAGACAACGCGGCATCATGGTTTGGGGCGCTATTGCGTATGATTCCACGTCACCTCTAGTGCGTATTCAAGGCACGTTAAATGCCCACCGCTACGTGCAGCATGTGCTGCGGCCGGTGGCACTCCCGTACCTTCAGGGGCTGCCCAATGCTCTGTTTCAGCAGGATAATACCCGCCCACACACTGCTCGCATCTCCCAACAGGCTCTACGAGGTGTACAGATGCTTCCATGGCCAGCGTACTCTCTGGATCTCTCACCAATCGAACACGTGTGGGATCTCATTGGACGCCGTTTGCAAACTCTGCCCCAGCCTCGTACGGACGACCAACTGTGGCAAATGGTTGACAGAGAATGGAGAACCATCCCTCAGGACACCATCCGCACTCTTATTGACTCTGTACCTCGACGTGTTTCTGCGTGCATCGCCGCTCGCGGTGGTCCTACATCCTACTGAGTCGATGCCGTGCGCATTGTGTAACCTGCATATCGGTTTGAAATAAACATCAATTATTCGTCCGTGCCGTCTCTGTTTTTTCCCCAACTTTCATCCCTTTCGAACCACTCCTTCTTGGTGTTGCATTTGCTCTGTCAGTCAGTGTATAATAATAATAATAATAATAATAATAATAATAATAATAATAATAATAATAATAATAATAATAATAATAATAATAATAATGTTCTGGACCGTCGTCAAATGTGCGGACCGCGCTGGAAACGGGTCCTGGACGGGTAATGACTAAGAATTCAGTCCGACCGCGGGTTCAGTATAGCCAAGGCACCCAAGACGACACCACGCCGGATCTCCTGAAGGTTTTGATCCTTATTAAAAATGCTTATAGGAAAAGATGACAAAGATTTAGGGACCCTACTGACCGGGTGGGATAGCTGGACCTAGCCCGGGAAGTACGAAATCGATTGTTGGAAGGAAAGATTGAAAAATGGGACGAAATTTGCCGTAATCTATTAGAAAACGAGTCAGATCGCGAATTTTGGCGGATTCTCTCAGAAAACGAGTCACATCGCGAATTTCGGCGGATTTTATATAAAACAATAAGTATTCAATTATAAATTTCAGAATAATACCGTAGCGAAGCACGGGTATCTTGCTAGTTTGATATATGAGAACGAGGAATTAAGTTTTATGTAAATACAATTTATGAATTCATTTCTGAAAAAAAAATTGAAAGGTTGAGGGCCTAATGTAGAAAGTCAGCTATAAAATACAAGAACTGCACTGGCTTTCATTTGAGTAATTTATAGATATAAGCTTTCGTACACTATTAGTTTCTTCCAACTATCTGCTGCACTGTAAGGAACGATAGTCTTTACCCTAGGACACATCATTGCTGTATCGCGAAGTCAAAAACATGCTCTGTCTAGCCTGTGTCGTTACTTATAGACAATGATAAGTCTTGTTCCCCGTGTGGGTGTATAGTACTGCAATATACTCACACTTAGGGCATTAATGCCTGTAAGGAGAGGCGACTAAAGAAGCAGGGTAGGTACTTGAAGCGGACATAATTACTGTATAGTATCAAAAATATAGTTTCTAAAAATAAGTTCTCAAAAGGAAATATTTCATATAGAAGCTAGCAAGTGGAGGTACAGTACATATTGTTATTGCGCCTGCGAAAACCGCCATATGAAGAAGCTGTCAGAGAAATACTGACCCGCAGTACATAACAAGCGGGAGAAGTAGCAAGGCGGGGAAACACCGCAAATGTGTTCAAATTGGCATCACTCGGAATACAGGCGTAAAATGATTATCCCTTTCCCTCACGAATTTCGTTCGTGTGAAAAGGCGACAATGCTGCCAAGTGATTCAACAATTTGCTTTACGTCTCACCGACACTGATAGCTCTTATGGCGACGATGGGATAGGAAAGATCTAGGAGCAGGAAGGAAGCGACCGTGGCCTTAATTATGATACAGCCCCAGCATTTGCCCTGTGTGAAAATGGGAAACCTCGGAAAACCATCTTCAGTGCTGCCGACAGTGGGGTTCGAACCCACTATCTCCCGTATACAAGCTGATAGTTACGTGACTCAAACAGCGCAGCGACTTGCTGGATCCAAATGAGTCATATCAGCGAGTGTTTGATATGTGGGCTGTTTTGCACGGCGTGCGAATTCCTGCGAATTTGCGAATTTTAAAGTGACGGTTTTGTTGAGAGAAATGGATGAATTAGAAGAATATAAACTACGAAAGTTGCTGGACAGTGACTAAAGAAGTGCTGGATGTCAACGAACGCCTTGAATTTCAATGACCGGTCGAGTTGGCCGTGCGTTTAGAGGCGCGCGGCTGTGAGCTTGCATCCGGGAGATAGTGGGTTCGAATCCCACTGTCGGCAGCCCTGAAGATGGTTTTCCGTGGTTTCTCATTTTCACATCAGGCTAATGCTGGGGCTGTACCTTAATTAAGACCACGGTCGCTTTCTTCCAACTCCTAGGCCTTTCTTATCCCATCGTCGCCTTAAGAGCTATCTGTGTCGGTGTGACGTAAAGCCACTAGCAAAAAAAAAATCAATGAGATTTGGTTATTAGGAGGATTCTCTTGCAGATGAGTGCGTGGAAGATCATAATAAATTAACTTGACGAAAACGCAATATTAAAAAAAGTCGTGAGGCTATTTCCAGCTAGGTTCAGCCCTTGTACAGCAGACCCTCCGACGAGGGTGGGCGGTACCTGCCGTGTATAGGATAATGCATGTTATTGTAGTAGAGGATAGTGTTTTTTATGTGAGTTGCAGAGATTTTGGGGACAATACAAACACTCATTCCCCGGGCAAATGGAATTAACCATTTGGGGTTAAAGTCTTCGACCTGCCCGGGAATCGAATCCGCGTATACATGAACCGACGAGCAATACGCTGACCATTCAGCCAACTAGTCGATCGACGAAAATGATGAGACAGACAATATAGAAGTCAGTGATAATGACATGAATTCTGAAGAGTCCACAGGATCGGAAAGTGATGAGAATAACGATGTTACTATTTCTACTTCTCATTATTGAGGCGCTGACATGGGGAAGACAGTAATTCACAACCGGGCGAGTTAGCCGTGCGGTTAGGGGCGCCCAGCTGTGAGCTTGCATCCGGGAGATAGTGGGTTGGAGCCCCACTGTCGGCAGCATTGAAGATGGTTTTCCATGGTTTCCCATTTTTACACCAGGCAAATGCTGGGGCTGTACCTTAATTAAGGCCACGGCCGATTCCTTCCAAATCCTAGGCCTTTCCTATCCCGTCGTCGCCATAAAGCCTATCTCTATCGGCGCAACGTTGCATTGCAAGTATGCATTTCCGTCACTCGTAGGACCTAAACCATTCCGCCGATTGACTTACCCTTCATTCACTGATATCAGCCTAACCATTTACTGTTCATCCCATAAAAATGAAGCGAAAATTCCTTAATTCTCTATGTCAGCGCCTCAATTACTTGGTTTCTAGAGATGCTTAGATTCCGAAAGTTTTATCATGCACCAGAACATTTACCTGCTGGTAAATTACAGACAGTATCAATCAATCAATCAATCAATCAATCAATCAATCAATCAATCAATCAATCAATCAATCAATCAATCAATCAATCAATCAATCAATCAATCAATCAATCAATCAATCAATCAATCAATCAATCAATCAATCAATCAATCAATCAATCAGGACTGTAGTTTAGGACCCACGTAGTCCTTCCTTAAATGGCTTCAAAGAACTTGGGAATTTATTGAACACTTGCCTTGATGAATTATTCAAATCTGTAATTCCTCTTCCTGTAAATGAATATTTTCCCCAATTTGTCTCCTTGAATTCACACTGTCTCTTCATATAATGGACTTTCCTACCTGTAAAAGTTCCACTCAAGTACTTTCTAATAAGACGGGGCTGGGCCGGGCGATCAATCCAAAGTTATTTAGGGTTATAATAAACATTAACTTACTACTAAACCAAACCAAACCTCGTGAAACTACAGCCCTAACGGGCCTTGACCTACCAAGTGACTGCTGCTCATCCGGAAGGCCTATGGATTACGATGACATTATTACTAAAGAAAGCGCAAAATCATGTACTACCGAGTTATTGGAGATCAGTGTAGGTGCAGTTATGTCGACCGCGTGCGACTTCTCGATTAGCAAACATAACGCTACTTCTGGGTTGAACGAGAATTCGACCGAGTAGAGTGGCTAGTCTTCTCGCACCTCTACATGTGGTTGGCGGAACACACCCCCTGGCCTGAGAGAGGACGTCACCATCTAAGAGGCCCGACGTGCCCTGTCCGGGTGCGGGGTCGTAATGCATATTTTACCGAAGCCAGTGTTAGGAAGATACAGTCATCACAAGTTTGAGTTTGGGTGCTGAGAACGACCAACTTGTGTGGAATTTTCTTGTCCTTTTACCACTTTAATTTCTGGTAACTTTTGTAACAGTAACGTACCTACTTTCACGTCCCAGGTTAGTTTTTTCAATGCTACTTCTTAATGGGTTATATACACTAGAACAGATATACCAATAGCACAAGATGTCCGATAAAATTCATGCTGTAGAGAATGACAAGAATGATGATCGTTTTGAGGCCCCTGTTCAGCATAGCAGGTGAGGCCGCCTGGGCGAGATACTGGTCTCCCTCCCAAGTTGTATCCCCCGACCCAAAGTCTCACGCTCCAGGACACTGCTCATGAGGCGGTAGAGGTGGAATCCCTCGCTGAGTCCGAGGGAAAAACCAACCCTGGAGGGTAAACGCATTAAGAAAGGAAAAAATAATTTAAGAAAGAATATTAATTATCGTACGTGGTTGACAACTTGCCACTTACAATAATTATTAAAATAATGTAATTGTCAAGTTTTATGTCTAGGGCTCGGATTCGAGCATATTAGCATACTTTTTTCCTGAATAGTACACATTGAAAGAAGCCTTTCGGTGGTATTTTCATCTCTCTGGGACCTACAGAATTTAAATTTATAGAGCATATAAATGCATAAAACCACGGTTTTCAGAATACAAGCATATAAATACATATTCTTGTGGTTTTCGTCTAAATAGTTTGTTTTTCTTCGAATTTCCCCCCCCCCCGAATTCGGGCCCTGACCATCCTTAAGGTTCTAAAACAGAAATAATTTTTGAAAAGCCTATGTGGTGCGAATAATAGAACCGCATTTTTTACCTTTAGTCAGGTCATTCACACACGCTAATTGGCCTCTGCCGGGTTAGAGTGCGACTCGTCAGATAAGCTCTGGAAGCCCCAAGCATCCTTTCACTTTGAAATGTGGTATGCCTATTTTGGGAACCAGTATTGTTTAGATGGCTTTTCTCATGAAGTGGTGGAAGATCCGACCCGGTCAAGTCAAACTTCTGCATTCTACTCTCAATTCCCAGTTCCTAATCGTATCCGTACGTACCTATCGAGGAAAGGAAGACCCTGACTCGTTTTCTACTGACGGTAAAATTATTTTCCGCAAAATGTGCATAAAAGAGGTAAATTCTTATTGAAATTTTCACATCTACGTTCTTAAAGAGATTACTGGTCAAACAGTTGAAATTTCAAGTAAGCCGTATGTGCAGCATACGGTGCCTACCTACTAGGTAACTAGAGAGAAGTCTAAGAATTCGGAGTGTAGACCCGTTAGATCCTCAGATTTTACATTTCCGAGACGGAAATTGACGTTTGGATTTGCTGATTTTTCATGGGATCGTTGAAAGGGTGCTCGTATTTCTACTGCAATATTTGAAAATAATTTCATAGTCCACAATGCTTTATTTTTGTTCATTCAATGTATTTTTTTCTCACTTATGCGTACCTACCTATTTATTTTCAGATCAAGATTTCGAAGGTTTTTCAATTTTTCCAACATAAAGCCGCAAGTGGGCACTGAGCAAAAGTTGAAGAATTTAAGAAAGGAAATCGAAGAAACAAGCGCTGATACAACCTTTGTTCAATCAGCAACAGCACTCGGACGAGTTCTCTTCCAGAGTTTGTAGGGCGTTTTTAAGTTCCAACATACCCCTCTACAAGGTCGAACATGCTGAGATTAGTGCTTTCTTCAAGGACTTTGCAGGAAGAGAGTTGCCTCATGAGTCGACCCTACGTAAAAATTACGTTTCTTCAGAGTATGAAATGTATGAATTCATGCACGATTGCAAAATTCCGCATTCTCGTTTAAACATTTCAGAAGTAATTTTAACATGGATCTGGCTTTGTCGTAATGAAGGCAATCTCTCGACAATACCTTCATTCCACGAAGAATATTCATTCAGGTACTTTCTTCACCAGGTTCTACACGCAATCAGGGACGACATCGGGAGCCACCCAGTTTGGTTATCTATCGACGAGACCACAGACAGTTGTGGAAGATACATGGCCAACGTTATTGTTGGAAAACTCAGTCCCAGTGAACCGGGGAAGGGCCGCCTAATTCTGTGCAGGGAGCTAGATGTGACAAACCATGGTACCATTGTGCGAACAGTGCAAGCAGCTCTGCGTAAGTATATTTTTGTTAATTTATTTTTCGAGCGTTTTGCCAAAGGAGAACAAGTACAGTCTGGCTATAATTTCAATGCATTCTACGTATGCTCAGTGAAGACTCTGATAGTTCTGATAGTTAAATATCTCTTACAGTCGTGCGACATGTCAGAATCCCATTAACTGAACGGTTCACCCTTCATTTTATGCATTCCTGTTTCAGGCTTGCTGTGGCCAACCTTTTCAGATGAGGAGGTAAACAAAGTACTCGCATTGGTGACTGACGCTGCTCCCTACGTGATTAAGGCTGGGAAGAGCCTCAAGCTTCTCTACCCGAAGATGTTACATGTTGCTTGTCTTGCTCATGCAATGCACAGAGTTGCTGAGGAGCTGCGCGAAAAATCGTCCAGCGTCAACAGTGTCATTTCTTCAGTGAAGATAATTTTCGTCAAGGCTCCTTCTCGCGTCCGTGCCTTCAAGACGATGCATCCAGAGCTCCCTTTACCTCCTGAGCCCATATTGATGCGATGGGGAACTTGGATCTTGGCTGCCTTGTATTACGCTGAAAATCACAGGGCAATTGAAAAGGTAAGACGAGTTGAAATGTTTAAAATCTTCTCATTTTCAAGGTTTTCTCTATCATTCTTTTCATATCTTTTATCTTTACTCCAGCATAAGGCACCTAATTTTGTAATTTTCTCAGTTATTCTCCTCGGCTAATGTTTTACAATTATTTTTGTCCAGGTGATCAGTACGTTTGATGAGGCGGACAGCAAGTACATCGCGAAAGCTAAGGCTGCTTTTAAAATGAAGGGCTTGATGCCATCCTTGACTTTCATAAGAGCCTACATGAGCGTCATTCCTGAGGCCATCCTAAAGTTGGAATCGCGGGGGGATGGAGGTGGTTGAAGTAGTCGCGACAATACAAGGAGTCATCCAAGAAGCCGAGTCGTAGCCTAGAGAGACTGGGAAAACCGCGAAACAAAAGTTGGAGTTTGTGCTGGCTCGAAATCCCGGTTGGAGTGCAGCGTTGCACTTGGAGAGGATGTTGCGTGGCGAGTCTACATCGTCAGACTCTGCACAAGAAGCAGCATCATTCAAGTATTTACCTCTCGTGTCAGTTGACGTCGAAAGATCGTTCTCATCATTGAAACTTTTATTGCCTGATTTAAGAAAATAATTCAAAACTGAAAACATAGAAAAATTTCTTGTTGTACAGACCAATGCAGATCTACTTCATTGACTCGCCTAATTCTGAACATTTTGTAAATGAACTTTTAAACTGTAACTTTTATAAGAAAACTTCTCATATATATACTTGAAACTTGAATGAGAGTATATCGCAGTGTATCATACACACAATTAGAAAATAAAGCTCGTATATAAAGATATGTTATTGGTTTCTTCGTTTCACTTTCCTTTCTATAGTTTTTAATGGTGTTTTTCGAGCATGTTCTGCATATTTAACTGCATATAATGTTTTCTTCGAGCATATCTATGGAGCATATAATGGGGTTTTCGAGCATATCTATCGAGCATATAACACATGGTTATAGAGCATATCGATCCGAGCCCTATGACTCTTGTCTCACCAGTGACTAATAATAATAATAATAATAATAATAATAATAATAATAATAATAATAATAATAATAATAATAATAATAATAATAATAATAATAATAATAATAATAATAATAATTGTACCGGGTGGTACACTTCAACTCTGCACATTCAAAAGAAGCGCCTTAATGAACTCTATCTATCAAACAAAATGTGAAACTGCTACGGTACTACATGAAGTTGGAACATTAATCAATAGATGTCACTACTGAAGTTTTAAGTAATTGTGTTATTGTGAAGTTTCGTAAACTGATTGGATTTATTTTGTTTTGTTTGGCTGTACATCAAGAAGTTTCGACATTTCTCCATAGATGCCATTACAAAAATGGAGGTCATGCACTCTGGTGCAAGGTGGAAGAACTTGTAATTTAAAGAAGTCTTGTGTTTCTAGGTTTTCATAACTGAATCAATGATCATTTATTTTTGGGTTGGCAACACTTCTTTTTCATTCCACCAGTTTTGAATCGGGCCAATCATGATTTTTGTAATTAATTTTCAACCAATCCCGTATTTCTTGTTCACTTTGAATTAGCCAATAAAAATTGAGAGGGTGTGTCCGTATTAGTCCAGAATTCTCTCGAACCTTCCCTGAGGGTATATAAGTTGCGGCTTTTCAAGATTCCTTGTCTCATTGATCGTCGTCTTTCTGAGTGTGTGTGTGTTAAGACAGGAGGCGAGGCGCCTCATTCTTCGCCAGGCAGTTCATCAGCCCAGGTAATGGCCATCAGTTTCATCTCTCTGTAGCCACCTCCGCCGACTTACACGAGGGGAAGGTCCGAATTTCCCACTATGTAACCGTTCGATGTAAACCTCTTCCTTTTCATGTAAAATTTCATAAGTTCTTAAAACTGTAAATCGGGAATAGAGAGTGCGTTACCCTCTCGAGATCCCCTTCAACTTGGTTTGAGGTGATTACGACCTTGTAACATTTTTCTTCCTTTCCGTAATGCATTAAATTAACTTTTATTCGTGTCACCTCAGTAGCTTGGGATTAGCCCCTGTATCTCTGGGCCAAGAGCCCCGTTAGGATTTTATTCTTCATTATCCAGGAGTGCAAGTGCACGCCTCCATTAATTTTGTGTTTGGGCCAGTAATCTAACCTGTTCTTTTTCCATGAAGGCCCAGTAGGTTGGGTAATAAATACCCCTGTAAAAGTAATTTCAATTATAAATTGGGCCTAGAGAGGCCAGAGAGTGTAAGGCAGGGCCTCTCAGGGTGCATGCGCGTGGTGCATGCACTGTGCACGGTGCAAAAGAAGACATGGCTTGGTTGACCAGAGTGCAGACCCCCCACTCCTCGATTTGGAGCAATAGCGCTAACTCTCTCTTTCCTTACGCCTCTCTCGCTCGCTCCGCCTGTCTCCCTCTCCCCCACTTGCGCCGTAGCGCTCCAAATCCGGGCTGAGTTGAGCCGAGTATAGCCGAGTAGAGCCGAGCATAGCCGAGTAGCCCAGAGACGAAGCGTTGATCCGAGCCATACCGAGCGGCACCGAGCGGCACCGATGCACAGTGCACGGAGCTCTTGCGCCTCGCTCTGCACGCGTGAGATTTTGGGCGTTTGAGAGGCCCTGGTGTAAGGTTTTGTAATGTTGTCTTAAGCGGGCTGTTAAAATTGGATGAATGTTGGAGAGCCTGTAAGCTCTTTTCTAAGTTTACTGTGATACTGAGGAGTGCCTCTGGAAGGCTGTAAATTTGTTGGAGCAAAGTGCTCTTGAATTGGAGGATTTCTGCCCTTGTCTAAATTACACCACCTTGAAATTGTAAATTTGTAAACTAGGGGCTTGAAGCCCAGAATCTGTAAAATTCACTAATTTTGGATTGTCCAAGTCTTGTTTCACGATTGCTATTTTGTACCTGAGATTTCATTGTTATTTCACCCAGTGAAACATTGTTAAGTTTCTTTTTTGCAAGAAATATAACCTTTGTTTAAATTTTTAATTCAAATTTCTGATATCGTAGTTAGACCCATTCAACACCCGCACCTTCTTTCACCTCTTTCTGCGATCCACCAAAGCACGGTAATAATATTAATAATAATAATAATAATAATAATAATAATAATAATAATAACAATTTCACGTCCTACTAACTACCTTTCATGGTTTTCTGAGAAGACGAAGTGTCAACATTTTGTTCTGAAAAAAAAAATATTTTTTGCAATACAATCTGGTAAAATTACTTACACCTGCAAATACCACCGCACTGAGCTGGAATTGAACCGCGCAACTTGGGTCAGAAAGCTAGCGCTCTATGACCTGATTCACTCAGTCCGATCTTCTGACTTCAGATCCAGGTATAGTTGTCCCAGTCTTAATACTTAATAAGCTACGACAGATCCCTCAAGACCGCGCTCGTTAGCTGCAGTCGCTTAAGTGCGGCCAGTATCCAGTATTAGGGAGATAGTAGGTTCGATCCCCACTGTCGGCAGCCCTGAAAATGGTTTTCCGTGGTTTCCCATTTTCACACCAAGGAAATGCTGGGGATGTACCTTAATTGAGGTTTAGCCCCAGAATTTTCCTGGTATGAAGATAGGAAACCACATAGAACCATATTCATGGCTGCTGACAGTGGGGTTCGAACCCACTATCTCCCGAATGCAAGCTCACAGCTGCGCGCCCCTAACCGCACGGCCAACTCACTCGGTCTTTACAGTGTTGACTCAGTTAATGTAACTTTAATGTTTTTCAGTATGTCCAAAACACTAATTGTAACAGATATAACACTACAACGTACATGTAAAACACACACACCCACACTAATAATCAAGAAATGACATGTTTTGTTCAACAAGAATACCCTTGGTCCGCCTCTGTGGTGTAGTGGTTAGCGTGATTAGCTGCCATCCCCGCCCCCGGAGGCCCGGGTTCGATTCCCGGCTCTGCCACGAATTTTGAAAAGTGGTACGAGGGCTGGGACGGGTTCCACTCAGCCTCGGGAGATTATGTGAGTAGAGGCGGGTTCGATTCCCACCTCAGCCAACCTCGAAGTGGTTTTCCCACTTCTCCTCCAGGCAATACTTGGATGGTACCTAACTTAAGGCCACGGCCGCTTCCTTCCCTCTTCCATGTCTATCTCTTCCAGTCTTCCCATCTACCCCACAAGGCCCCTGTTCAGCATGGCAGGTGAGGCCGCCTGGGCGAGATACTGGTCCTTCTTCCCAGTCGTATCCCCCGACCCAAAGTCTCACGCTCCAGGACACTGCTCTTGAGGCGGTAGAGTTGGGATTCCTCGCTGAGTCCGAGGGAAGAATCAACCCTGGAATGTAAACAGACTGAGAAAGAAGGAAGAAAGAACACCCTTTGATTCTATCAAATTCCTTTAAACCATGCGTATATAGAATATATATACAGTAATATTGTATATATAATTTGTGTATATAATATTGTTCATGTAGCGTAAACTTGTCAATGACTGTAAACTGGTGATGCTTGGACGTAGTTGTTGGAGACAATGGACGATTAGCAGCTGATTTAAAGTACAGAAAACTTTCTCAAAGTTACTAAAATGACACTGGAGGACAACTGCGGTAATACATTGTCTCACTTATTTATAACATCACCAATTCACAATCAATGACAAGTTCACGCAACGTAAGCAATATTTTAAATAAATATTATTGGCCTATGCATGGTTTAAAAGTGATTTCACAAATCTGAGGATGTCGTTGTAGAACGAAACATGTCGCTATTTGTTTATTAATGTGTGTGTGTGTTATATAGGTATGTTACAATTAGTGTTTTCGACAGACTGACAAACTTTAAAGTTACATTCATATATAACATCCTGATTTTGTATATGCGAAGTATCGGTGGCTATATCTCTAATTCACCGTGCTCGATAGCTGCAGTCGCTTAAGTGCGGCTAGTATCCAGTATTCGGGAGATAGTAGGACCTATCTGTGTCGGTGCGACGTAAAGCAACTAGCAAAAAAAAAAAAAAAAATCTCCAATTCCTTAGTACTGTATCGCGATTGACCTGTCTAAAGCATTTGATAGGGTGGGTCATGGGAGACTACTGGCAAAAATGAGTGCAATTGGACTAGACAAAAGAGTGGCTGAATGGGTTGCTATATTTCTAAAAAATAGATCACAGAGAATTAGAGTAGGTGAAGCTTTATCTGACCCTGTAATAATTAAGAGGGGAATTCCTCAAGGCAGTATTATCGGATCTTTATGTTTTCTTATGTATATAAATGATAAGAGTAAAGGAGTGGAATCGCAGGTAAGGTTTTTTTGTGGATGGTGTTATTCTCTATAGAGTGATAAATAAGTTACGAGATTGTGAGCAAGTGCAAAATGACCTCGATAATTTTGTGAGATGGACAGCAGGCAATGGTATGTTGATAAACGGGGTTAAAAGTCAGGTTGTGAGTTTCACAAATAGAAAAAGTCTTCTGTTTTAATTACTGCGTTGATGGGGTGAAAGTTCCTTTTGGGATCATTGTAAGTATCTAGAAGTATCTAGATGTTAATATAAGGAAATATCTTCATTGGGGTAATCACATAAATATGATTGTAAATAAAGGGTACAGATCTCTGCACATGGTTATGAGGGTGTTTAGGGGTTGTAGTAAAGTTGTAAAAGAGAGGGCATATAAGTCTCTGGTAAGACTCCAAATAGAGTATGGTTCCAGTGTATGGGACCCTCACCAGGATTACCCGATTCAAGAACTGGAAAAAATCCAAAGAAAAGCAGCTCGATTTGTTCTGGGTGATTTCCGACAAAAGAGTAGCGTTAAAGAAATGTTGCAAAGTTTCGTTTGGGAAGAATTGAGAGAAAGAAGACGAGCTGCTCGACTAAGTGGTATGTTCCGAGCTGTCAGCGGAGAGATGGCGTGGAATGACATTAGTAGACGAATAAGTTTGAGTGGCGTTTATAAAAGTATGAAAGATCACAATATGAAGATAAATTTGGAATTCAAGAGGATAAACTGGGGCAAATATTCATTTATAGGAAGGGGAGTTAGGGACTGGAATAACTTACCAAGGGAGACGTTCAATAAATTTCTAATTTCTTTGAAATCATTTACAAAAAGGCTAGAAAACCACAGATATGGAATCTGCCACCTGAGCGACTGCTCTAAATGCAGATCGGTATTGATGGATTGATTGACTAGGATCGAGAAGTAAGTGACTATTGCCTGAATAGTGGTATTTGCCTGGAGGTGAAGTGAGAAACCACGGAGAAACACTTCTAGGAAGGTCGAGGTAGAAATTTCAGCGCACTTATCATTCCTTCCGAGACTGTGTTTCCCAAATACACTTCCATACTTACTACTACTCGTAAAGTAAACTCTTGTCCTCATCCTGAGGTGGTGCAGCTCTTTTCAGGCATATCCCCAATGGAGGTGAGCTGCATGTACCATTTCAATCACATACCAGCCCTCCTGCCATTCTTACATTTCTGGCAGTTCCGGGAATCGAACGCGGGCCTCCGGGGACGGCAGCCAATAACACTAACCGTTACGCTACAGAGGCGAACACCACCATCACTACTACTACTACTACTACTACTACTACTACTACTACTACTACTACTACTACTAGCCGACTTCAATGACACAGTCGGATAATCGTTGCTCTTCTCTCCCAGGCTAGAGAATTCGTGTCTATTTGAACTCGGTGTCATTAGAAGGTGCTTAAATGCGGTAGTTTCGTGACACTGGCTTTTTGTAAATCGAGGAACTCCTGCAGGATAAAATTCCGACGACATGATATCTTTTACATTTTACAGCAGTTGAAAAGGTATTAACCAAGCAGGTCTAGTGGTAGTAGTAGCAGAAGCGAATTCTAAGTGCGTTCGACTTAGATTTAGTGGTAAAACGTCGCACATGTTGGGATATTTTCCGACGATTGGGTTGGAAATGAAAGGCCTTAATTAAGGTACAGCCGCAGCATTCGACTAGTATTACAATGGGAAACCATAAAGAACCATGACAAATCATTCTCAGAACTGTCGATAGTGTGGTTTGAATCAGTCATATTCCGCGCAGGCAACTCTCTCCGTACCAATTCAATTTTTGTATTTACTTACCGACAAGGCTACCACATGGTAACCTACAAGTCTGATGAAAAGTAATTTGGAAAAAGCAAGCAGATGGTTTTCCATGACAGTTAATATCACCGAGTGAGTTGGCCGCGCGGTTAGGGGCGTGCAGCTGTGAGGTTGCATTCGGGAGATAGTGGATTTGAACCCCACTGTCAGCAGCCATGAAGGTGGTTTTCCGTGGTTTCCTATTTTCACACCAGGGAAATGCCGGACCTGTACCTTAATTGAATCGATTATTTCAGAAACCATTCAAGCGCCAAATCTGTCAGTTTTTGTAAAATGAAGAAAACTGCTTAGCATCAGACAAAATGTTATGGTAGAGGTTTTAATATTTTAGCATGTAAGTATTGTATCTTTCAATACTTTATATCTAAGGAAAAATATTTTGTGCTTATTAACTTTTTGTAAAAATTCCGAAAAATTTCCCACTTAACTGGTTTCTGAAATAAACGAGTGTTGCACACATATTTTATGAGATAATTCTTGAATTTTGAAAGAATTTTGTCATAAAATCCATATTTGTGGAAACAGAAAATATTTTTAATAGGTTTAGACTACATTGCTGATACAATATAATTGTTAAAAGGATGAAATCAGCAGTGCCTGGTCATCATGACAGGAGGTAATCAATCCTTATAAAGTAACTTCACAGCACATTCTGTCTCTGTAGTAAGCCATAGTAAAATGCTGTCATAAGTGTTCATATACCATCAGATAAGGTTTTAAGGCATTTCGGTCACGTATCTTCTTGATATTGATGGGCATTTAAAACAAAAAATAACAAAGAATAATGTAGGGCTCAGACCAGGTACTTCCTTGCCTGAGTAAGAAATATAACCTTCTCCTTTTACCCTTGCATTCCGAATAATATTACGTGTGTGAGTTTGTTTGTCTACCACTCCTCGTTTATTTTAAGTACAGGTTCGTCTTCTGAACTATCGTCCGGCTGCATGGCTAAATGGTTAGCGTGCTGGCCTTTGGTTACAGGGGTCCCGGGTTCGATTCCCGGCAGGGTCGGGAATTATAACCATAATTGGCTAATTGTGCTGGCACGGGGGCTGGGTGTATGTACTGTCTTCATCATCATTTCATCCTCATCACGACGCGCAGGTCGCCTACGGGAGTCAAAAAAAGACCTGCATCTGGCGAGCCGAACTTGTCCTCGGACACTCCCGGCACTAAAAGCCATACGCCATTTCATTTCTGAACTTTCAGACATATCACTACGATTATAAAAACACTGCACTGAACAAAAGAAACACTTTTACAAACAGTTGTTCACAAAACTACAAACATGCGATTCCAGAAACACAACAATGACAATATAAACGGCTGAACAGCTGACTATTCTGGATACAGAGCAGCAGCGCCAACCGGCTAGGTGCGGCACATCACAAAATGTACCGGCAGTTTACTGCAGAAACCAGCCAAGCGGTGTCACTTAACTGGTTTCTGAACTAAATACGAAATTCATCGTGTTTTAGGAGGACATTTTTTGAATTTTTTTCAGCCCCAAAATGTGTGTATACACTCTTAGTAACATATTCTGTCGTTAACTATTTTTTTCATTTTTTTGGCACTTGACTCCTTTAGGAAATAATCGACTCAGTTAAGGCCACGGACGCTTCCTTCCCACTCCTAGCCCTATCCTATCCCATCCCATAAGACCTATCTGTGTCGTTGAGACGTAAAGTCAGTCGTAAAAAAAAATGTACAATCTGAATATGGCCACGGAGCCTCCTGTTTTATGCGGAATACAAACCACAGGAATATGAATTTCGATTTAAGAAATCGCTCTTGCACTTACCAGGATTTAAAGCGCGTCAACTTGGCTAGAAACCAATGACAATGTCACTCAGGTATCTTGCCCCCCCACCCCTCAAAGGTAAGTTTAATTCCTTTAACGTTGACGAGAGTGTAGAATAGGAGATGAAAATCCTACTTTATACCAGTTGTTGCACATTCGTATATAACAATAACAATAATAATAATAATAATAATAATAATAATAATAATAATAATAATAATAATAAAGTATATTCCTTGAACAACGTCGCATATTCCTTGTACAACGTCGTTAAATATGAAATGCAGTGAGCACTTGTGGAACAAGCCGCATATGACGTTCTCTTTCAAGTTGCTGGCCTTCCCTCCCTTTCCACTGCCACTGCTGTCATTTCTGGGCAGGAGAATAGAAGGTTATAAAAAAGAGGGGTGTGAGCTATGAACATTACAGCAGACTACCGTGCATCTCCTTCAGTCGATCTCACAATGGTGCCAAATAAAAAATACAACCCTTCTCTGCCGTCGGCTGGGCATGGCCTCCGCTGTCTGATAACTACTGCCATCTGGTGAGATTCTCTGAAAGCGCGTGCAGTACTTCTCCACCTCTTTCCGAACCTAAAAGCAGGAGCTGCAATGATACGTGTTGCAAGTGGACTAGCACCGGGCTGAACTTTTTCCGTCATTGTATACTTCTGCATTATTATCAGTTGTGAAAATTCAGTACATAAATATTATAAAGTATAGACGAGCTGAGTTGCTCAGACGGTAGAACGCTAGCCTTCTGATTGTGAACTCAAGATTGCGGGTTTGAACCTGACTTAGTCCAGTGGCATTTGAAGGTGCTCAGATAAGTCAGTTTTGTGTTGTGTCGGTACGTGAAAGAATTCCCACGAGACAAAATTCTGGTGTCTCAGCCTCTCCGAAAACTGTAGTAGTTACTAGGGCATATGATTATTATTATTATTATTATTATTATTATTATTATTATTATTATTATTATTAATTTCGTTGTTAGGCCTGTTATCATTAGCCGGCCCCGCGATGTAGGGGTGGCGTGCCTGCCTTTTACCCGGAGGCCCCGGCAGGTCATGGATTTTTACCTGTATCTGAGGGCTGGTATGAGGTCTACTCAGCCAACGTCATTACATTTGAGGAGCTATTTGACGGTGAGATAGCGGTCCCGGTCTAGAAAGCCAAGAATAACGGCTGTGCAGATTCGTCGTGCTGACCACACGACACCTAGTTACCTGCAGGCTTTCGGGCTGAGCAGCAGTCGCTTGGTAGATCATGGCCCTTCGTGGCTTTGTGCGCCATGGGGTTTATTATTATTATTATTATTATTATTATTATTATTATTATTATTATTATTATTATTATTATTATTATTATTATTATTTATAGTTACGTATCTTCATCAGAATATGTCGGTTTAATCAAACAGTAGACTATGAGCATTGTGCCTTTGGGGTTTATCATAGTAACTTCCTGCTCGGATCGATTCCCGACTTTACCATATAGGATTTACAACCTATAGTCGCCATGCTATTCGAACTGGGTGGGGAGCTACCATGTTACTTAGATCATTGCGATGAACTAACAAAATGATTTTAGAATATAATACGAGGTTTGATTCAGGAGTCATGGCAACGACTTTTTATTTCCATTTGAAGTACGTTACATGAACTTCGTAATGCTGACGGCAGAGGAGGTATGAGTACATCATTCTGGCCGTGATCACGCTGCCTATGTCAATTGATGACAGCGGTGCGTAATAGAAGTTAAGCAGCGTTTGTATAATGATAGGCGATATTTCACGAACTTTGATTTTTTCACTGATATCTTTTTTTCTATTTGCTTTACGTCGCACCGACACAGATAGGTCTTTTGGCGACGATGGGATAGGATAGGCCTAGGAATTGGAAGGAAGCTGCCGTGGCCTTAATTAAGGTACAGCCCCGGCATTTGCCTTGGTGTGAACATGGGAAACCACGGATAACCATCTTCAGGGCTGCCGACAGTGGGGTTCGAACCCACTATCTCCCGATTACTGGATACTGGCCGCACTTAAGCGACTGCAGCTATCGAGCTCGGTCACTGATATCTAAAAATCACGAGTAACGACTCTTACTTCCTTCGCTGTCACTGTGATCAGCCTTGATTTCAAGGTTTCTGTCCAATGTGATCATTGCGCGCCCTCATAAAACCATATACCGAACTAGTGAATGTTATGGGTCGGTGGATGCAGAGTGGGTCTCGGCCCACAAGCGGCCACGGCTGGTATGTGGTCGAACTGCTCTGCACTCCGACCGGCCAACCGAGCAGAGGCAAGGCCGCACTAGATTATTATTATTATTATTATTATTATTATTATTATTATTATTATTGTTACCGTGTTTTGGTGGTAGTTATGCATGAAAGAAGGTGCTGGGTGGTGAATAGGTCTCAAGCTACTAAAGTGAAATTAATTTTAAAATTTAACAAGGTTATATTTTCTTTGCAAGATTAGGTAACAACAAATAGAACAGGTACTTAGTAGCCGAAAAACGATTGAAAAAAAATACATTTACATAGGTACCCCATTTGGGGCTTCAAAAGTCAGAAACATAATTCTTGAGCAAAGGGCCCAACCTTACAATGAACACCATACAACAAAGGGGCCGAAAACCCCCAAACATGCCAGAAACATTTGCTTCCAATTCACCCAAAAGCCTCCTTGAGGCAGAGACACAATTTTCAATAAAGGGCAACTTCCCCTTAAAATACAAGCCTATCATAGGCCACTCCGAACTCCACTTTTAAGCTGTCCTCCAAGGACGTATACACAGGGGTAAAATACCCAACCTACTGAGGTCTGTTAAATGACAAGAAAGTTAATACATGACCTCTAAAATACAATTTGAGAGGAGGCGAATTTGCACTCCAAATACACTTTGCTTAAGACCTACTTGGCACTAGGCCGTTAATACAAGGGCTAATCCCATACTACAGAGGTGACTTAATAGCAATTTACATTACATTACGGAAGAATTGGTTGAGAAAAATAAGTTCACCTCAAGACGATGTGAGTGGGAGCTCGAGAGGGTTAAGCACTCTCTATCCCGATATGTCGTTTGAAAGATAGAATAGATACCAGTAGTTTTTACATTTTAAAGGAAAGTTACATGGTGGAAGGCCTAGAACCCGCCCCGAAAGTTAAACTGCTGAGCTAGCAAAGAAAGAAGTTATTAATCGGCCATTACCTTGTTGTTGACCGCTGCCGAAGAAAGAGGCGCTTCCCGCCCCCTGCTATGTACTTAACACACTGAAAGATGGAACAGAAGTGGCCCGGAGACCCGAAGATCAGCAGTTTATATCCTCTCGCGGAAGGTTCTAGGCGTTAGGGGAAAGAAAACACCCTCCCACAAACTCTTGAAATTAAATTTTCTCCAAAAAAATAGTTCTTTGACTCCGCACTAGGTTGCACTATTGTAGATCTTCAGTAGTGTCCTCTAGATGAGAAAGTTCACACTTCTTACTTCAAGCGAAACAAAAACACATCAAAAATGACACAGTTCAAAAACTCAAAATTTTCCACGTGGTGACATCTTCTGAGAAGGTAAAGAATTAACAGCGTAGATAAAGTTCAGACTTCCTCCAGCAGAGGAGTTTCACCTGGCGCAATTTTTAAATTAGCGGCGTGGAGGTGTACCGCCCGGTACAATTATTATTATTATTATTATTATTATTATTATTATTATTATTATTATTATTATTATTATTATTGAAATGTCGTATGGCTTTTAGTGTCGGGATATCCCAGGACGGGTTCGGCTCGCCAGGTGCAGGTCTTTCTATTTGACACCTGTAGGCGACCTGCGCGTCGGGATGAGGATGAAATGATGATGAAGACAACACATACACCCAGCCCCCGGGCCATTGGACTTAACCAATTAAGGTTAAAATCCTCGACCCGACCGGAAATCGAACCCGGGACCCTCTGAACCGAAGGCCGGTACGCTGACCGTTCAGCCAACGAGATTATTATTATTATTATTATTATTATTATTATTATTATTATTATTATTATTATTATTATTATTATTATTATCATCATCTCCGCTCCAGCCTTCACATAGTCAATTCAAAATGCACATACCAGTGTAGACACCAGTGCTACATACTGCAGATTAACAGACTTCAGAAGCAGGAAGTACAGGAAGCTGTTAACTGTGATTTCCCAAGCAACTTTCAAAAAAGGAAGAAAAATGTATAACTTAACAAAAAGTTTATATTATGCCCTTAACAAAATATTTTCGCCTTTGCAGTCTCACAGACATTTTACATTCCTGTGAGATTTTTATTTTATAATTTTAAAACTTTTTTATAACGAACTAGCAGTTACTCCGGGCTTCGCTCGCGTGGATTTCGTAATTTGTTAAAAGTAATTGTTCCTCGGTACTGTACTAAGACATTATCTGAAAATTCCTAAAATATGAAAACTCACCGAAAAATGAATTTCATTTACTACAGAAACTCTTTGTAAACCACGTTTGTGGTATTGCCTTTTGGGGCTGAGATGACCATGCGATATAGAACTGTACATGTGAGATATAGTCTTCCCTCAGTTCGAAAAAATCACCAGCATGTTTCTTTGTTTTTCAAAGAGATTCCAAATACATATTTCCAAGTCTGTAACATCTTCAGTTTTTGAGATATAAGTATTCCCATAAAAATAAATCAACCCATTTATCAGTCCTTCCCCCACCCCCACCTAAGCGTATTTTCCGAAAATAAAGAAATATATGTTCCTTTATGTTTAAAGGAGATTCCAAACACCAGTTTTCACGTCTGTAACATCTTCAGTTTTTGAGATATAAGTATACTCATACAAATAATTCAGCTTCTTCTTCACTTTTTTCCATCCCTCTCCCCCCTTAAGTGAGTATTTCTAAAATAATAAATACATGTTTCTTTATTCTTAATGGAAATTCAAAATAGCAACTTTCATGTCTGTAACATCTTCAGTTTTTGAGATATAAGTATACTCATACAAATAATTCAGCTTCTTCTTCACTTTTTTCCATCCCTCTCCCCCCTTAAGTGAGTATTTCTAAAATAATAAATACATGTTTCTTTTTTCTTAATGGAAATTCAAAATACCAACTTTCATGTCTGTAACATCTTCAGTTTCTGAGATATAAGTATCCTCATAAAGAGAATTCAACTCCTTCTTTACCTATTTTCACCCCCCCCCATAAGTCGATTTACCGAAAAAAAGAATACGTCTTCCTATTTTTAAAAGATTCCATATACCAATTTTCACCTCTGTAAAATCTTAATTTTTTATATATAAGTTTCTTCATGCGAATAGTTCAACTAATTTTTCAATTTTTCAACTGCCCCTTAAATAATTTTCCGGAAACAAAAGAATACGCTTTCTTTATTCTTAAAGGAGATTCCAAATACCAATTTTCACGTTTATAACATCTTTAGTTTTTGAGATTTAAGTACCATAATACAAAGAATTCAAGGAATTTTTCAATTCATTCACCCCCTTAAGTGGGTTTTACAAAAACAAACGAATACGTGTTTCTTTACTTTGAAAGAAGATTCCAAATACACATTTTCATGTCTGTAACATCTTCAGCTTTTGTGACACATGTACCCCCATAAAAATAATTCAACTCCATTTTCACCCCAACCCCCGTTAAGGTGATCCTCCCACAAAAATGCGTGTTTCTCTATTTATAAAGGAGCTTCCAAATACCAAAGATAATGACTGTAACATCTTCAGTTTTTGGGATATATCTATCCTCATAAAAATAATTCAACTCATGTTTCCACCCCCACTCCGAAGCTGACTTCCCCCCCCCCCAAATGCGTGTTTCTTTATATTTAAAGGAGATTCCAAATACCAATTTTCACATCTGCAGCACATTTAGTTTTTGAGATATAAGTATTCTCGTACAAAGAATTCAACTAATTTTTCAATTCTCACCCCCCCCCCAAGTGGATTTTCCGAAAAGAAGAGAATATGTATTTCTTTATTTTTAAAGGAGACTCCAAATACTAATTTTCACCTCTGAAACATCTTCAGATTTCAGATATCACTATCGTAATAGAAAGATTTCAACCTCCTTTTCAGTCCTTTTTACCCCCCTCCCCCCACAGCTTTTTCGGAAAAAAGTAATACATGTTTCTTATTTTTAAAAGAGATTAAAATGCAAATTTTCACGCCTGTATCATGTTAAGTTTATGAGATGTTTTGTAAATATTTTCATTTTAAAAATCCCACCTTTTTCAGTTCCCTTAAGTAGATTTTCCGAAAATAAATTATCTATGTTTCTTTACTTTTACAGGATATTCCAAATACCAGTTTTCGCGTCTGTAACAATTTATGTTTGTGAGGTATGCTGCAGATATAATCTTTTTAAAATTCATGCCTTTTGTCACTCTTGTTCACCCCCATTGATTGGATTTTCCAAAAACATAAGATATGTATGTCTGTATTTTTAAAGGCGATTCAAAATACCAATTTTCATGTCTGTAACATCTTCAGTTTTTTAGATTTAAGTATCGTCATAAAAGGTACTCAACCAATTTTTCACCTTTTTTCACCCCCCTTCAGGGGATTTTCGGAAAACAAAATATACACATTTCTTTATTTCTAAAGGAGATTCTAAATACCAATTTTGACGTCTGTAAACTTTTAAGTTTTGAGATATACTGTAGATTTGCTCATTTAAACAATTCACCCCCTTTTCAACCCCTCAGCGACGGGATAACCAAAAATACTCCGTTAGTGAGCACCTACGCTCTGATATAAATATATCCTCAAAATTTCATTTCTTTATGTCCAGTAGTTTTGGCTCGGCATTGATAAATCGGTCAGCCAGTTAGTCAGTCTGTTATTTTGTGTACCTTTGTTAGCGAGACCTAGTATTTATAGTGCACTAATGTCTTCTTTATGCCTCGGCCAGGCAGCCCCTTCTCCTCAGTGATGCCTAGGCCATAGGCCTAAATGCCAGCTGATGGTGGAGCTGTTGAGGATCCAACCAGCCTTCAGGCTTGACAACATACATTTTTCTTTGAGCTAAATGTATCTGTGGAAATAAAGTTTGTTTTTCTGAAATTAGTTAAGAAATTTCTTGTAAAAGCCTCCGTAGGGCACAGTGTTTCCAAATTTGGCCTTTTCACACAAACTGGGTTAATTCCGTTTCAAGCCTCTCTTACTACCATTTTTAACAGTAACTGAATACTGTACGTCGTTGTAGTGTTTAAACTGTTTTGGGAAAGACCCTCCTCAACAACTGAGTTTTAGTTTTCCTCACCTTGAAGGGCTTTGTATCCGCCATACTTCGACATAGAATATACACTGCTCAACAAGGAAATTTGATCATTTTTCTGTATGTTCATACCTTCATGATACGGATATATAGTGCAACGGAAACAGACACGCAATAAAAACACACCTTCTTTGCAACAATTAAGAACCGAAATAAAAAGCTTTCTTTGTACACTCAAGTCACGACGTCATTGGGCAAAGTGTCATAAACAACGTGGTCTCTCTTCATACACGGAACTCGCCACGCTGTAATTAAGCGTCTTATTAAGGAGCATTGCTACCCCTCACCGTCGCTTGGATGACAGCTTCACAACGTATTCTAATTCTTCTAAAAAGACGCCAAGGCGCCGCACGTTCGGTTGAGGCGAACATCCCCATTCTTCCAAAAGGCGACTTTTAAGGACTTGTAGTAGTTGGAGTGGTGGATACCTCACTCGGATCGTTGCTCCATTTGTTTCCAGATTTTCTCGATCGGATTCAATTCGTGACTTCTCGATGGCCACTCCATTCGTTAGACGTGTTGTTCTTGCATGAATCCCTGAACGATGTTGCTACCACGCGCTCTACAATGATCACACATTAATACTGCGTTTTCCCCAAGTTGACTCAAGTGAGGAATCACATGAGGCATTAAAATCTCGTGAATGCACTGTGGAGCAGTTAAGGATCCATTGCGCATGATCAGGAGATTGGTTTTCGTGTCTATACTATGGTTCTCCACACATTAACAGATCCACCTACCGAGGCGAGTTTGCCGTTCGGTTAGGGGCGCGCAGGTGTGAGCTTGCATTCGGGAGATAGTGGGTTCGAACCGCACTGTCGGCAGAGTTATTGAAACTCGACGTTACTTTCGATATGAATGTCAGCGGATTTCTACTTCGTTTATGCTTGAATGGCAACTTGAATTAATATAGTTTTTTGAGTCTTTGGGTAAAATGGAAAATCACTTCTGTCAATATCACAGAACTCTTCAACATTAACACAGTTTATGATTTCCTACGGTGAAATGTGCTTGTGCACAGATGAATACTGTAGCTCTTACATTTTTCTTTGAGATAAATGTATCTGTGGAAATAAAGTTTGTTTTTGTGAAATTAATTAAGAAATTTCTTGTAAAACCCTTCGTAGAGGGCAGTGTTTCCGAGTTTGGACTTTTTCCACAAACTGGGTTAATTCCGTTTAAAACCTCTCTTAATATGTGGATATCTTTTCTCTTGTGGATATTTCTGAGTCCCTTTTATTGTTCAGTTTTGATCTATTACTGTTCTGTTTCATGGGTTTGCAAATGTTTGCTGACAGCTTTCTTCTTACATAACTGCACAAAAATTTGTTTCGGAAAAATCTGTTCAAGTTTCAAGTCTGTATTTCTGAAATCTGACTGATGTAATCCAAGTAATGTAATGCTGCTACCTATAGGTGGAGTCCGGCTCCATGGCTAAATGGTTAGCGTGCTGGCGTTCGGTCAGAGGGGTCCCGGGAATTTTAACCATAATTGGTTAATTCCTCTGGCACGGGGACTGGGTGTATGTGCCGTCTTCATCACCATTTCATCCTTATCACGACGCGCAGGTCGCCTGTGGGAGTCAACTAAAAAGATCTGCACCAGACTTCTCCGGAGGCCACACGCCATTATTATCTATAAATAGAACAAACATTCTATGTAACATTGTTCTTTGAACTACCTTACAATTATAAGTGGTATTCTATCAGGTGCTTTATTGTTTATATCTTATTTATTTATTGTCTCTGTGTGGAAGACATCGTATTATGTTAAACCTATATTTGGTGTACTTGTTTATTCTCTTATGATCCTACTATCTTGGTTTTTGCCCTTGTACTTTTCGCAAATGCATCCCCTGTTATATTTTTTCTTCCTCCTTTGTACCACCGCAATTGGCCTCTACTTGCCTAGCACACCTAATTCGCCTCCACTGCCCTCGTTTAAACTCTGCGTAACTTGTATTTGTCTATATTGTTCCGCCCTAGGCCTAACCGATGCCATTACAAGGACGGCTGGAGACGTGGTTTCATTGGGGGAGGTCATCGCCAACGGACTTTGGAGAATTCAGCAACTTGTACAAAGGTGGTATGAATCTGAACTTTGAAAATAAAACCAGAACTTGTAAATTAAATGACAATATCTGAACTAGATCCTCTCTCTGTACCCAGTCCAACAGTGTGCGGCACACGCCCTGCTTTAAAATCTCATGCTCATCAAGCTAGTGCCTAAGTGCGGGCATTTGCTGGTACAATATTCTACTTCTGATATTTGTCTAGAAAATCTAAGTGGTTAGAGCGTTCTCCCACTCCGGTGGCCTGTATTCATGAAAAGTTTTCAAAAATCACTCCGTGTGAATATATTACTCTACGCATGAAAAGGAATGCACTAAGAGTATTACACGTACTATTAGTATTCTTCATTTTGTCATTTCCGTGGAATAAATGTACGTATCATTCAGATATTTAAAATAAAAGTAAGGAATGTATCGTGGGTTTACAAGCAAAAGGCATTGTCAGCCTTTTGATTTTGACTTCGTCACACTACCCTACGTGAATATCCATTACGTCGTATGAGGTTCTTTGATTACTGAATTGTCTAATTTTCATTTTCTGGCTACGTATTAGTGAGAGAAACTTCATAGTGTATTTAACCATATTTAACTGTGATCTGAGTAGTGACTTACCTGGAATTAGTATGATTTTTCTGTTAATGGTTGTTGTTATTTGAGACTTATTCACATTATTAATCACAATTTTGGCATCAGAAGTCTGAGTTACACTAAGTCTACATTACAGCAATTTATGTAATTTTTCTTCAACTACTTATGACAGGTAAAATATATTAGGTCATTAAATTTTGATGAAAATGTGAGTTTAGCTTGGATAGCTACGACAAATACAATTTCAGCTACACAGAGTTGTTCTGGATACTCTACCAAACCTGCTCCATAATTTTAAAGAAAAATATTTCTATTCTGAGAGCAGATATTGGCAATGAAAGATTGTGAAAGCTTTTGAACATTTTCTTCAAAAATGTTTGATTTTTGACTTAAAGTGCTTTGTCTGAAAACCCACGATTTATTTATTTATTTATTTATTTATTTATTTATTTATTTATTTATTTATTTATTTATTTATTTATTTATTTATTTATTTATTTATTCACATCGAGGACCGTGTTAAGTTTCGTTACACTTGGCATTGAACTTTGCTTTCTTTTGAGCCCAGAATTCCCTCATTTTATGTGAGTGGGCCTCCTTGCTTTCCTCGGTCCAAGGGACATCGAGTCTTTTCGGTTGTTCGTCTCAGTTTAGCCCTTTCTTCACTATATATTTTGTAAGAACTCTCTGTCAAACACATCCTCGGGTTTGATTAATAGCATTTGGAGTCTTTTTTGTGTTTCTAAACCAATGCATCGTGGTTTCGTGTTTTGAGTAAAAAACGAAAGATTTCTTTGGTTAAACTGTTTCTGTCCATTCGTTTGAGTTGGCCGTAAAATCTTGCCCATCTCTTGAGTATTGAATCTGTAATTTATCTATTTTGCTATAGACTTCCTCGTTGGATCTTTTATGGTGGGTGCCATTTTTGTATTGGGTACCATGATTCTTGTTATGTTTCTGCGCTCTTTCTCCGGTTCTGCCAGGAGTCATCGATTGGCATTTAGGGATAGGGATTTGGCTGAATACATAGCTAATGGCTTCATAAACGTTTCATAGTAACGTGTCTTAGTGCTTTGGGAAAGGCATTTTTGTTGTAGATCGTGCGTGACGTTTGATAGGCTATTTCAAGTTTCCGCGTACATTCCCTAAGTGCTTCCTTGTTCAGTTCATTTTTCATGACGATCTTACTCATACTTAAGTTATTTTACTCGGCTGATGTCCCTGTGTTTTATCCGGAATTTTGATGGGGTGTCTTTGATGTTAGACATCACTTGTGTTTTTTCAAACGATATCTGTAACACCAGTTTGTTCGGCGATTTCCTTTAACGCTTCGGTTTGAATCCTAGCGTTTTCTACGTCGCTTGACACAATGGCAATATCATCAGCTAAATCTAGACAATCTACCATGATTCCCTTGGATTTGATTCCCATTTTTACTGGGCTGTAGTCGGTTTCCATTAATCTTTTCCGCCACGTCATGATGATCTTCTCAAGAACGCAGTTGTAAAGCATCGGAACGAGTCCATCGCCTTGTCTGACTCTGTTTTAACCTCAAAGGAATCCGACAGATATTCTTAGAAATTTAGTTTCGATTTTGTATCTGTCAGGGTGGCAATCATTATTGCCAACAGTTTCAGGACAATCCAGAATTCATTAAGGATATTTAGCAGGACCTAGTGGGCTATCGAGTCGTACACTTTCTTGGAGTCCACAAAGAATGAAACGTACTGTTTGGACCGTAGAGTGCAGTACTTGATGATAGGCTTGAAGTTATGGGTCTGTTCGACTGTTGAGCAACTTTTCCTGAAGGCTCCTTGGTATTCACCCACTTGATGCTCGACTTGGGCTTCGAAACACTCCAGGATGGCAGGTGAGAGAATTTTGTGGGTTGCCCGTAGCAGGGATATTTCTCCGTTGTTGATATTTTTAATCCTGCCTTTCTTGTGCATTGGATGGATCAGGGCCGTTTTCCAATCTTCGGGCAACGGTTTCCTCATCCTAATTTTTATTTGCTGTAGCATGATTTCAACTGATTCCTCAGGGGATATTTCCGCAATTCTGAAACTACTGTATCTACTGTATCTTCTCCAGATGCTTCGTTGTTTTTGAGACGGGCAACGTGGCGCTTGATTTTATCTTTGCCTTGTGGTAAGGATTTTGGACACCTGAGTATTGGTTCCTTGGTCTTGATGGGGCTTTGGGCTTTATCGCGCTTTAGCAGATTCTTGAAGTAGTCAGCTAGAATGTTTTAATTTTCTTGAGTTGACGTTGCCAGTGTGCCGTCCTAAGCTGAAAGCATAGCGACGGTGGCTTATAGCACGTGAGTTAGCTTTTGAATGTTCTGTAATACTCTCTTGTTTCATTTCTCTTAAAAGTTTGGTGTATCTTTTCAATAAGTGATTTTTTCGTACCTATTAGCTCACAAATGAGGTCCACGTCTGTGGACCGTCGAAATGCTACCGGAAAGTCACCCAGTTGCAATGTATTCGTTATCAACAACAAAATCAACAACAACAGCAAAATGATGGTAATAATAATAATAATAATAATAATAATAATAATAATAATAATAATAATATTACCGGGTGAGTTGCACGTGCGGTTAGGGTCGCGCAGCTGTGAGCTTGCATCCGGGAGATAGTGAGTTTGAACCCCACTGTCGGCAGCCCCGAAGATGGTTTTCCGTGGTTTCCCATTTTCACACCAGGCAAATGGGGGTCTACGTTGCTTTACGTCCGTAGGTTTAACCACTACACTGCCCTACACGTGTCCCCCGGGTGGTGCTAAGAAAGCAACAGTGACAAGATGAGACCGAACTGTCGGAAACGACCTCTCGGTCAAAGAGCGAACAAGAAGGAGATGTGTGGTCCCTTTCAGGACCTTCAAGTTCGTAGAATTGGACCATCGCTGCGCATTTGTCAATTGAAATGGACATTCACCGCACATCGGATGAAGCAGTTGATTGGGTCAAAATGCTAGACCTAGAGTTATAGTATTGTACGGACTTGTGACTACGCACATTTATTCTGAACTATACACATGTCCGTACATAGATTCATCATACGATAAATAAATAAATAAATAAATAAATAAATAAATAAATAAATAAATAAATAAATAAATAAATAAATAAATAAATAAATAAATAAATAAATAAATAAATAAATAAATAAATAAATAAATAATAATCAGGCAAATGCTGGGACTGTACCTTAATTAAGGCCACGGCCGCTTCCTTCCCATTCCTAGGCCTTTCCTATCCCATCGTCGCCATAAGACCTATCTGTGTCGGTGGGACGTAAAGTAAATTGCAAAAAATAATAAAATTAATAATAATAATAATAATAATAATAATAATAATAATAATAATAATAATAATCGCAAGACGGATAGATAGCTCATCGAGATTCTATAAAAAAACATTTTTCATAGGGGACACCATTCTCCTATGCTTCAACTGATCTCCTAGGCATAACCTCTTACCTCTCAAAACAAGTAAGCCTACTTATTTCAGAAGCACCCTGTATTTAGAAAGGAAATTAAGATCCGCGCCGGAATGAAGATTTTTTCCTAGTAACATCATTTCCTCCAATGCGAATACACAGTATGGACACTAGCTATGCTATCGTGTGTGGTCACTCTTCAAATATTTTATTAACACAGGCTTCTTCACATTGTTTTTCGGTGCTTATTTCTGAAACACTTTTATATATGATGTACTATGTTTGGTACGTAGAAAATATTTTATTATCGCATGGATGAGACCTTAATAAGTATGTTGTGAAAAAAATGTGCAGATTTTACAGGCAATATTAACTGAAATCATTAATGATCCCGTAGTGTATATTTCAATGTTAATACTTTCAGATAAACTCAGAATTGTTTATTTGATTTTTCGGAATGGAGTTTCTAAGTTCACCTTCACACTGAAATGCACATATTTCTGTACAAGCCATGAAGGTGTGTGGAATAATGGAAGGTTAAAACTTTACTACCCTTAACCTTGTGACACGATTATTTTTCATCTAACTGCACATTAAATGCAGTCCTGAAACAGGAAGTTCTAGACGGGAATTATGCAAAGACGCGAACAGATAGAGAAAACTTCTACTTCCGTCCAACAACTCACTCACAAGTCAGGTTTGCTATAAATCGGATAACATCAATGGCAAAAGGAAATGACAGTGTAGGAATAGAAATGATAAAAATTAACTAATTAACATATTTAACTCTTCCCTTGTGGACAGCACATTTCCCAAAATATGAAAAGTAGGCATTATACGTCCTCTAAAAAAGTAGCTTCCCCTTCTGAACAATCTGACTACAGAGCCATCTGCATACTTTCTGCTTTATCCAAAGTGCAAGAGTTCATCGCTCATAGACAAATAACAGACTACATGAGGACTTACAACTTACTTGACCCACTACAATCTGGTTTTCGTCAAGCAAAAAGTACAACTGCACTACTGAAAGTCACAGAAGACATCCGAGAAGCTATGGACAGCAAGGAAGTGACAGTTTTAATACTCCTAGACTTGAGCAAAGCTTTTGACTCTGTTGACATTGACATTTTGCTCTCGAAATTGTATTCCCTCCATTTCTCGGACAGCGCCCTCCTTTGGTTTCATTACTACCTGTATGGCCGTCGGCAGTGTGTTACAGATAGAATAAACAAATCAACTTGGCGGTCTGTGCAGTGTGGTGTGCCCCAAGGGTCGGTGTTGGGACCCCTTCTTTTTTCTATTTACATTAATGATGTCTCCCAAACCCTAACGCACTGAAAATACCATATTTATGCTGATGATGTACAAATGTACCTCCATACATCTCCAAATCTAATATTTTCGGCCATAGACAAAATCAATCAGGATCTAACATCGTTTTCTTCTTGGTCTTTGAGATGTGGTCTTAGGTTAAACCCAGCAAAAACGCAAGCCATCATCCTTGGATACCCGAAACTACTCACGAAGGTCAATCGACCAGAAATTCCATCTATAAGGTTGTGTAATACTAACATACCATTCATGTCATCAGTAAAAGTCCTAGGCGTTACTTTCGATGATGACATGTCATTTGAAAACACATATTACGAATATCACTCAGAAAATATTCTCTGCATTGCACATGCTGCGCGGGTATAAATACTTATTTCCTCAAAAACTCAAAAAAATACTGGTAGAAGCTCTGGTTTTCCCTCATTTCGACTATTGTGACGCGATTTATAGAGACGCTCGGAGCAAGTTATTGAGCAGATTACAACGTGGTCAAAATGCATGTGTGAGATACGTCTGTAACCTACGGTACTATGACCACGTAACTCCTTCATATAACCACCTATCTTGGCCCCGACTACAAATCCGTCGCACTGTGCATACCCTCTGCCATCTCCATAAAATCCTTCATTCTTCACAGCCATTTTACCTTACTTCATATTTCAAATACCTATCTTCTTATCACAGTCTTAACACTAGATCTGCTAATAATTCCATCCTTGCTTTACCTACCCTTAGAACTGCCATCAACGATAAATCATTCACAGTAATTGCCTGCCGTGAGTGGAACCTCCTTCCCAAAAGTATCAGGGGGTTAAGCTCTATTCGCACTTTCAAGGAAGCACTTTGGAGACGTCTTATGCACCAGTAAGGATCATCTGTAAACTTGATGCTGCTACTTACAACCATTCTATTGTTATGGATGTCCTGGTAGAGAGTCTATAATTCTTATCCGATTTGTTTTTAAAATCAAATTTTATATACTGCCTTTTTTTACATGTAGGATATTAGTTTTAAGAATTTATCCTTCTATTATATCTGATTTATTTCATCTTAATGTAATCTCACCATCCTTGTATTATTATTAATTTACTTTGTATTGGATCTAGTTATTGTAAGTAATACAATGTAATATATGTATATTTCAGTGCCTGGTTAGATGGAAGAGAAGGCCTGAAGGCCTTAATCTTGCCAGGTAAAATAAAACATTACTAAACTAAACTAAACTAAACTAAACTAAACTAAACTAAACTAAACTAAACTAAACTAAACTAAACTAAACTAAACTAAACTAAACTAAACTAAACTAAACTAAACTAAGTGGGATAAAATTGTAAGCTCTATGCCTGGTCACTTTAGTTCCTAGGATTTACCTTAGTGCTCATTTCTGTTGCAAGCTGAGTGACACTTAGAGAGCTATGCCTATTTAGGGTTAGTAATCTCGTTTGTATTTTTTCCGACTACCAGACTGGAAATCAAACTTATACTCTTCAGGATAAAACGATCGTGCTGTGAACAGGCAGCCACCATTTAAGTCCCAATTACCGATTGAGTCGGCTGCGCGGTTCAGGTCTTGCAGCTGTTAGCTTTCATTTGGAAGATGGTGGGTTCGAACTCTTCTGTCATCAGTCCTGAAGATGCTTTTCCGTGTTTTCTCATTTTCACAGCAGGCGCCTTAGTTAAGGCCACGACCGGGCGAGTTGGCCGTTTGGTTAGGGGCGTGCAGCTGTGAGCTTGCATCCGAGAGGTAGTGGGTTCGAATTCCACTGTCGGCAGCCCTGAAGATGTTTTTCCGTGGTTTTCCATTTTCACACCAGGCAAATGCTGGGGCTGTACCTTAATTAAGGCCACGGCTGCTTACTTCCTATTCCTAGGCCTTTCCTGTCCCATCGTCGCCATAAGATCTATCTGTGCCAAGGCGACGTAAAGCAAAAATAATAAGAAAAAATTTAAGGCCACGGTCACTTCTTTCACAGACCTAGCCGTTTCCGATCCCATCCTCACCATAGGACATGTTTGAGGCACCCTGACGGAAAATAAACTGAGAGAGTTGGTCGTGCGGTTAGGGTTGCGCAGCTCTGAACTTGCATTCGGGAGATAGTGGGTTCGAATTCCACCGTTGACAGCCCTGAAAGTTGTCCGCGGTTTCCCATTTTCTCGCCAGACACATACTGGGCCTATACCTTAATTAAGGCCACAGCCGCTACGTTCCCAATCCTAGCCCTTTCCCATCCTTCCGTCGCCGAAAACCTTCGATGTGTTAGTGCGACGTAAATAAAGCACCCTATCTGAATGTAGCATCATTGAAAACATGTATATTTGCTTGGTACAAAAAAAGCTGCTAAGCCGAAGTTCTTCCATGCATAGGAATCCCATTTTATGAAATTAAAAACCGGAACATTTTCAGTACAAGCTATATGGCGTCTTAGAATGTAGGCCTACAAATAATGTGACATTCGAATATATATATATAACTTATATATAAAATACCAAATAACATCAAAATGTTCTGTATTTACAAATATTAGAAGTTACTTGTAATTAAATATTTTCTGGTCATTTTACATTATTTTATTTGTCTGAAGCACTTGCTTCTTCATTTTCAATTTTCAAATAATGTTTCGAACAATATATCTGCTCGATGGGCTTACTGACTTCAGAAACAAAACAAATAACTGTTCCTAGGTTTAACCTTTTTCCTATATCACTCCAAACAAAACACATCATTGCAAGGATCCTTTCAACTGAAGCATTTGATCCTTGTATTGTCAAGCAGAACTGAACAATCGAATTTATACTTTTACTGCTCATTTATTCATTTTTAGTCTCATTAAATATTTTTAGCCACCTTTCCTCCACTGCACAGGAATTGTTCTTTCAAGATTCAATTCTGTCTTCAGCATTTAAATTCACACGGCTGAATTCATCAAAACAGTCTGATACATCTATGTTACACTTCGCTATAACCGTCTTCACAGTAATTTCAATGCTGTTTAGCACATCATTCCAAGAAAATGCTGAACTCGAAGAAACACAATTCAAATCTGCTTGATGAGCTTGCGGTTTTTATACACAAAATAAGAAAGAACACAGAAATTGGCATGTCATTGATGATAATAATTAATAATAATGTTATTGGCTTTATGTCCCTCTGACTATTACGATTTTCGGAGGCATGTCATAGAGACAAGTTTTAACTTATAATAGAGAAAAAAACTGTTTCTAGCTTTAACCCGTTTCTTACATCACACCAAAAGATTAACTGAGAAAAATCCTTTCAAATGAAGCCTTTGATCTTGGTGTAGTACTCTGCTATTTGAAATAGCACCTCTCCGCGGTGTACGTAAGAATAGCAAACTTAAAACCGGTGATTATGAAAAACTGGGACAATTCGTGCCCCGAATTCAATTTATCGGGGATCTTCTTTGGAAACTGGAACTTTCCCTGGAAAACCGAGACAGTTGCGATCCCTATCGTGCATCATAGCTATAACGCATTACCCACTACTTATTCCGAAACATCTTTTGGACACCGAGACACCTTTGGCACTTTAATGATATAATTGAAATCAACATTTTACATTGCCATAAAATTGAAGTGACTATTTCCACGTATGATCGACGTCAGCCCATCGTCTGCACGTGTCATGAGCATGGATTTTAGGAGCACCTTTCTAAACGAGAGCATTCAACGCAGCACGGTTAACTAAATATACGGTTCATTACTCGGACTGCTGAAGGATTCTCTCTGTTCGCCTCCAGCTGGCTGTAAGGCTGGATCGATTAATAGATCAGGGAAGGAAACACGAGTACGTTCCCATGCTGCCTGCTGATGGGGGACAGAGCAGAAAAACTGCAGTCAAAATATAATTTAACACGATAAACCATCTAGATTGCTTTGGTAGCACAGAAGCTGACTCAGTTAAGGCATGTGGATAGTCAGTTAAAAATATAACCAATAGCAGCGTGAAGAATGTGTCTCTTTATTAGGAATATCACTTCTGATTGAACAAAGAAGTGCTACTGTGTCTAGTGCTTGTGTCGCTGTGGTCTTCCATATCCAAGCTCCTGTCTTCTCCATCATCTGGAGGGAGAATATTGTAACTCGTTTTGATTAACCATAGAGTATTAACATTATTCGGTAGTTTCCCAGTACTAACATAACATTTATGTGCATGTCAGTATGTACGCTAAAACAATAAGCAAACTACTCATTGTTGACACATGTAATATATTTTCTAAGAATTACGAATTACAGTGTGCATTATCATGTTAGTGAAGAATAAGTGAAAGCACCTAAGTGGATCAGCTTCTACGTTCGACGTAGGTTCTGGTCGGATATGAACTATGTTCTTTCTTGGGTACTTTCCTGTGTTTGAAACATTTGTTTTCCATGTATGTCCGTCCTTACCAAAGAGTTTATCTACTTCACAGTCAACAAAAGCTGCTCTGGAGGTTGAGATGTTGAAGCTGAGCTGCTTGAAGTAGTCGCTTGTGTTATTTTCTTCTTTCTTCCTTTCTGAGATTTCCCTTTCGATGGCCGCTCAATTTTCTGAATTCCTACAGAAGGTTGTAAATCTGGATCACAGTCGAGATTATCTTCGGAACCATCGTCACTGGGTGAATAGTTCGGATCGTCATCGCAGAGTCTTCGTGCACAGATTCAGTTTCTAAACGGTTGTCTTCCCCGCTCTTATCTTCATCCAGCTCGTCAAGAATACGGCAAATAAACTCCTCCTATTTCACTCTTCGTTTATCCATTGTGTTCTGGAGAGCCACATGCCTAATGACTATGAAAGCACCACCCTGAATGAGCAACCTAACCGCATACGTCAACATCCATGTACCTGTTACATACTAATAATACCTAAGTTTTACGTACCAATGATAATGCGTCAATATTAACAATACATAAAACAAGCGCATTGACTTACCGAAAATGAACTCTCCCTGCATTCGCTCCTCACTCATACGTCTAAATGCTATGCTGACATTGATCAGTGGATGCGCTGAATGGAGGTGGTCTGTTGTGGGTAACGCGGGAAGGAGCAGTGAGAACTTATATGATGCCCACACGTTAACTTGACGTATGCTAGTATTCTAGGGTTAAGTGTGTTAGTGAAGAACGAAGAAAAATTTTCCATCCTCACTGACTAAGACATTGGTGTAATTTCAACGGAGACAATGTGAAAGTAAGCGTCCTCTCAATTACGCCAGGCGGTGGGGTTCGTCTTCAGGTACACTTCATGAGGAAGGCAAGGTGCATGTGAATTTTCAACCATGTATCAATAAATTTTCAGTTTTAAATAACTCACATGGCTGGGAATCGAATCTAAATCTCCGATGATAGCGGCTAAGTATGTTAACCGTTGCACTGCAGACGTGAACAAGACAATGTGGAGTGAAGGAGGTCTATGCGATTTACAAATAAAGCAACAATAACAACCACAACAACTAGTAATTTCAATTCCTACACTCTCCCTTCCTGAGATATGATGGAAAAATGAGGGTTGTCAGATTACGACTTATTTGGCCACAGTACAAAGAATGACCTTTTGCGCATAAGATTTCGAATGTGTAGCACATATTATGGGTTTAAAACCAAAACACTCTAAGTCAGTTTGTGAGACTTTTACATTTTCACACTGCCCAACAGCGCTATTTTAAATACTCCAACAAACTCAATGCATTATTTCGAAGATAAATATTCTTAGTCTGCGAGTAGATATTGGCAATGAAAGACTGAACCTCGTATTTCTCAGAAGTGAGATTTTTGACTTAGTATGTTTTACTTGTAACCCAGTATTCGGGAGATAGTGGGTTCGAACCCCACTATCGGCAGCCCTGAAGATGGTTTTCCATGGTTTCCCATTTTCACACCAGGCAAATGCTGGGGCCGTACCTTAATTAAGGCCATGGCCACTTTCTTCCCACTCCTAGACCTTTCCTGTCCCATCGTCGCCATAAGACCTATCTGTGGCAGTGCGACGTAAAGCCAATAGCAATAGCTTGTAACCCACGATATGATTGTGACGACTCAGAGCTTACCGCAGTCCCAAACTGATCCCCAAGACGGTTCGTACAATACTTCCACAGTAGCGAGTTATTTTTAAAATACTGTATAGCGACACAAACACTAATACAAAAATGACCAACGTTTTGAGTAATTCTGTTGATCTTGTCGCGTTTTAAATTAAGAAAAATAAACTAAGAATTCCTCATATCTAGAACATACCTTGGAATAATAATAATAATAACAATAATAATAATAATAATAATAATAATAATAATAATAATAATAATAATAATAATAATAATAATAATAAAGCGATAGTACAGGTTATACTTATCTTTCTTTTTTAATCCTTTTACCCTCTACGGGTTGGTTGTTACCTCGGACTCAGCGAGGGATTCCACCTCTACTGCCTCAAGGTCAGTGTCCTGGAGCTTAAAACATTGGGTCGGGGATACAACTGAAGAGGAGGAGCAGTACCTCGCCCAGGTGGCCTCATCTGCTATGCTGAACAGGGGCCTTGTGGGGGGATGGGAAGATTGGAAGGGGTGGACAAGGAGGAGGGGAGGAAACGGCCGTGGCCTTAAGTTAGGTACCATCCCGGCATTTATCTGGAGGAGACGTGGAAATCCACGGAAAACCACTTCGAAGATGGCTGAGGTGGAGATCGAACCCCTCTACTCACTTGACCACCCGAGGCTGAGTTGACACAATTCCAGCCCTCGTACCACTTTTCTAATTTCGTGGCAGAGTCTGGAATCGAACCCGGGCCTCTGGGTGTGGCAGCTAATCACACTAACTACTACACTAACAGAGGCGGACCGGTCATAATTGTATGTGATAAAATTATAATGACGGTGAGTTGGGGTGAATATGTGCGGGAACAATGTTTAAGAGACTAATGATGCTCAAACAAAATTACAGTACAGTGATGCATGAGTGATGTGGAGTCTGAGATGTCAATGTCTGTAGAGACGAGAAAGTGAAAAATAGAGGTACTTCTGGTGCCATAAAATAGCATTCTGAGGATGAACATTGGTGCATCATGGCAGCCCGGACCATCCAGTATGCAGGCGCTAAATTACAGCGTAAGTGGTGGGTGTGAAACGGACGTGGCAGGAATATGGAAGCTAGGTGTTTGTAAGGAAAGGTGGGAAGTCCTTAACCATGGAAGGTCTAGCGAGGGGCGAGAGTGTGAGGGCTTATGTTTTAGACCATTGGCGTTAGCCTATATTTATAATGAGGAAAGTGAGTAGGAATTAGGATATTAGGAAAGGAATGCCTACTTCATTTTGTGGAAGGGTTATCATAAGGGGGATGGTATGTTTGTTGAGGTCTATTTTGTTCATTTGTGTATTATTTTTTGGTCAGCGATCAGCTATATAAGGGAGGCGTAAGTGTTTACTGGATGAAAAAGTGTTTTGTAAATATTGAGGAACTTATGTAGGTCTGAGACCCCACTTTTGTTCTTCTTCTACCGCTTTTCCCACACCTTGTGAGGTCGCGGGTGTGAACTGTATCGCACATGCAGATTTGACACTGTTTTACGGTCGGTTGCCTTTCCTGGTACGAACCCTATGTGGAGAGATGCAATGACTATTGCGTGTTCCTGTGGTGGTTGGTAGTGTGGTGTGTTGTGTGAATATGAAGAGCAGAGTTTTTGGGAGAAATAAAAACCACCAGTCCCCGAGCCAGATGAATTAATCACAAGCGATTGATTCAAACCCGAGACCCTCTGAACCGAAGACCCTGAGACCCCAGGTATGTCCGGTAAGAATATTTTGCACTCAGAAGCGGAGGAGGCCTTTCTCATAAACGTCGCAGAAGTGATGGTTCAAATGAAGGAATCTGTGTGTAATGAGACAGTTCGTCGCTGCTTTCATCACTAAATCAGACAGTACTGAAATTTGTACACAAACCTTCCTACAAGCCATACTTTCACACTATTTATCATAGGGGCTGGTAGCGCAGACACTTACATATTGTCAAAGACAAAGATGAGACCGAGACAGGTCGAAAAATAATGTACTTGTTCCAGTCCATATTACAAGTGCTCTATAAACGCTATATCTCACCAGATACGAATCTTGTTTTGGGTGTTCTTCTGGAGCTGAACGGGGAAACCACACAGAACCATTTCAAAGATGGTATATTGAGGGATATGATTCTTCGTGTTTGCTGTGCTAAACACATTAACCACAACGATAGTTAGTAAAACCATGTTGACGATGTTGACTGCCTTGAATGCGAATCTGAAACAAACAAAATACATATAATTGCTTAGAGATGTGAAAGCAATATAGGTTTTAGGACTTTTTGTAAGTTACTATCACAGCACAGTCTGTATGATGATGATGATGATGCTTCCCGTTGTAGTAGGCCTAGCACTGAAGTCATCAGCCCCATAGCCCAACGTCACAGCTACATTATACATTTTTCGGGGAAATACTGACCCGCTGTACATACTGTATACTCTATCTATCTATCTATCTATCTATCTATCCATCTGTATAACCCCCCCCCCATGGCACTACAGCCCTTGAAGGGCCTTGGCCTACCAAGCGATCGCTGCTCAGCCTGGTGGCCTGCAGATTACGAGGTGTCGTGTGGTCAGCACGACGTATCCTCTCGTCCGTTATTCTTAGCTTTCTATACCGGGGCCGCTATCTCACCGTGAGATAGCTCCTCAATTCTAATCACGTAGGCTGAGTGGACCTCAAACCAGTCCTCAGGTCCAGGTAAAAATATCTGTCCTGGCCGGGAATCGAACCCGGGGCCTCCGGGTAAGAAGCAGGAACGCTACCCCTACACCACAGGGCCGGCATACATCTGTATACATAATCCCTATTTCTGTCTGCTTTTAACAGTGATATTGAGAAAACGAGAATATTTTAACAGTTGAAATTGCCATCACATATAGACTACCACCGATTTATAAGTAAAATACAACGAATCTCTCATGACCACGATTTTTTTAACATTTTAAAGAAAACTACGTTTCTTTTAGCAAATTGATTGTATCGCATCTTCGTCAATTGACAGTTCTGCATATCTCCACTTATCGGCATGAGTTCGAACTATGAATCATTGAGCACGGCTAACTAGATCTACGCTGAGCTAACTAGAGTGTGTATTAAGTCACCCGTACTCGGAGTTGTGCCGCCTTTCGCAGCGATGCCAAGGAAACTATACTTGGCAGACTGAAATCAGTGCCTGATACAGGTTACAGGGGCAATATGGTAATGGCCATCATATTTGAACAGTTTAGTGAAAAATACACTCTGTCACCAGTCTGACGTATGCAGTGCCATTACCTCAATCTATAGACAGACATTTGACACTGAGTTTGTGGAGTGCGAAATCTGACAAATTTTGATTGTGGATGTTTCGATTTAGATTTTTCCATGGTAGGGATATGATTCGGGCAAAGTTAAATTCTGCATGCTTGGCTCTTTCTCAACAAAATATCTTTCACTCACAAAGGTAAGAATGCCGTCTTGGTGCAAAAAGCAACATTAGCATCATATATTGTGATAATTGTGACTACCGACACTTTGCAAGTTTTATTAATAAGATGCATTAACATGCTCATTTCAAAATCTAAATTTTAAATTGTAATTTCGGCTACCGAGGTCAGGCTTACAAATTCTCTCTTCGATAAACGTCCTGGCCTTCTTGACCAGAGTTTTATGTTGTAATGTTGTATGTTGTAATGTTTCACATAGCTGGTATGTTTTGCAAGAACAAAGACGACATAATAAATATAAAGAGTTGAAGATTGAACTGGCGCTACAACTCAGTGAGTGAGACATTTATTAGTTCCAAGCAAGAGAGACCATCTATGTACATGGTAACAGAGGTGATGCTGCCAGAATCCTTCTACCAATTTATTCACTTACTGAGTCCATGCGGGAGTTCTCTAAGTAACTATCTTCGACTCCGTTCCTTGTATTTCATGCACTACATACCGTACTGAATTAAAGAAAAAATGGGGATAGTGAAATTATAAATTTGGACTTGTGTATGTCGTATCGTTAGAGGATGTGGTGGTTGTTGGTGTTTTAAGTTAAAATCAACAGGACCACTAGCCTCTCCTAATATTAATCGTGGGACATCCTACACTTCGAAGGATTAAAATATCGGCTGAAGATAACGTAGGACCATGAATTGTGTAAAAATGAAACACACCCCAGGCCTCGTAAACCGGACCCTACGGAGTCGAAAGATAATAATAATAATAATAATAATAATAATAATAATAATAATAATAATAATAATAATAATAATAATGATAATAATAATAATATTTGGACAGAGCTTAAAGACGAACCTGTAAAAGCAGCCAAATGCACTAGCATGCCCCGAGGAAACGTACACATAAGTGGTGGATCGATACCTGCGATAATACGTTATAACTCCGCATGAAAGCATGGCAAGACTGGAATTCGCAGAAAACCACAGAGAAATGGCATTTCTTCATTAAAATCCAGGACACATAAAAAATTATGTGATTCCAAAACATTACTATGGTCAGATCAGACTGGCATAAATCGAGCAAGAGTTCAAGAAAAACAATACTAGAAACTTTTATAGAACCTTTAAAGAAGAACTGACGAGTCATAGGGCACCCAATCTCTGTTTTAAATGACCGGATGGGACTTTAGAAACAAATAATGAAGACAACTGTAAACGTTTGGCAAATCATTTCAAAACCTTCTAAATTGCGAAACTCCTACTGGCCAACTCACTTCTGAAACATCAGAACCAAATCGGATTCAGTGCCTCCAGCAATAGAAGAAGTTGAACAAATAAAACACGAGTTTAAAAATAACAAAGCTCCATGGGAAGAAGGTATAATTTCTGAAGTGTGAAAACTTTTTTTTTTTTTTTGCTACTTGCTTTGCGTGGCACCGACACAGATAGGTCTTATGGCGACCATGGGACAAGGAGGGGCTAGGAGTGGGAAGGAAACGGCCGTGGCCTTAATTAAGGTACAGCCCCAGCATTTGCCTGGTGTGAAAATGGGAAACCACGGAAAACCATTTTCAGGGCTACCGACAGTGGGATTCGAACCTACTATCTCCCGAATACTGGATACTGGCCGCGCTTATGCGACTGCAGCTATCGAGCTCGGTGAAGTGTGAAAACTAGGTGGCAGAAATATCGCTCAGAAAATCTAAAAAATTCTTGCAGATATCTGAACAAGTGAAAATTCTTGAAGAGTGGAAGTGTGCAGTAATTCACCCGTTATATAAGAAAGGGGATAAAAGTTACATAAATAAATACAGAGGTATTTCCCTATTAGCAGTTACCTACATAATTCTTTCAAAACTCCTACTCAAGAGACTTGAAATTCAAACAGATCATTTGATTGGAGAATATCAGGCAGGGTTCAGGAGAGGTAGGTCGTGTTAACCTCAAGACCATCCTGCGAATTCATAAAAGTAGGCAAACGGTGTTTACTTTTGCGGACTTCAAAAAGGCATATGACTCGACAGACGTACCGACCGACACTCTTCCATGTACTGGAAGAATTCAAAGTAGACAGGAAAACAAGAGAATTAATCATTAAAACAGTAACAGGCACCACTTCAAGTGTTAAATTCTTAGGGGAGTTGTCTGAACCATTTGACGTTAAAACGGGAGATATGGGTTGTCCCCTTTATTTTTTAATCTTGTTTTGGAAAACGTGATTAGGGTTTGGGAAAAAGGAGTTACGTGGAACGAAATTAATTTAGTGTTTGGCCTTCGCTGATTACTTAACAGTATTGTCCAATAACAGACAGGAAGCGATTGCATCCATTGGAATAAACTTCATGAATGTCCGGCTCCATATCTAAATGGGTGCTAGCCTTTGGTCACAGGGGCCCTGGGTTCGATTCCCAGCAGGGTTGGGAATTTTAACCATCATTGGTTAATTCCGTTGGCACGGGGGCTGGGTGTATCTAACGTCTTCACCATAATTTCATCCTCATCACGACGCGCAGGCCGCCTACGGGCGTCAAATCAAGAGACCTGCACCTGACGCGCAGAACATGTCCTTGGACACTCCCGGCACTAAAAACCATACACCATTTCATTTCCATTTCAGCTCTATGAAATAGCATCCAGAACAGGACTCCAGATCTCATACCAGTAAACTCACTACATGGAAGGATCTCTTCGGTAACTAGGTGGACAACAAATAAAAACCCAATAAAGCAAAATAACCCAAGTGTCTAATTTCAAATACCTGGGAGTAGTCATGCAACCTTCAGGACTGAATAGCGAAGTAAACAGAGAAAGGAACTCTAAACTACAAAGAGCATACAGACCAACTTGGTACAGATATAAGTTTAAAAAATCCATACCCAGATATGCAAAATTAAGGCATTACAACACTGTCATCAAGCCTGAAGCACTATATGCACCTAATAATTGATTAAAGATGTATAAAATCAAAAAAGAAACATCTTAAGGAATATTTTTGGACCGATCTGTACGGGATGAATCTGGATGATGAGGAAATCTCATGATCTGTACCAAAACTCAGAGACAATCTCAGGCACATTTACGAAAGTAAATTTGAAATTTTACGGTCATATTCCCAGAATGAGTAATCAGAGATTGACTAAAGTAATTTTGAACCTTGCTCTATCGATGAAAGAAAAAAAATGGCTGTTCGAAGTTGGAAAAGATCTTCGGGGAATAGGCATCACAGATGACATTGTGTTAGACAGATCTAAGTTCAGACAATTAGTCGACAATCACCACTTTACACACCATCCAAGCACTACTACTAAAAGAACCTGGTCAGAAGATCGCAAGAAAAGCCACAGCGAGAAGATGAAGAGATTTTGGGGGAAGAAAAAGGCAACGACATCAGCTAAATAAGTTCAATCGCACTCCTTACTCAGGCACAACGAAAGAGGAATAATAATAATAATAATAATAATAATAATAATAATAATAATAATAATAATAATAATTTTATATCCCACTAACTACTTTTACGGATTTTGGAGACGCTAAGGTGCCGGAATTTTTTCCCGCAGGAGATCTTTAACGTACCAGTAAATCTACCGACACGAGGCTGACGTATTTGAGCACCTTCAAATACCACCGCACTGAGCCAGGATCGAACCTGCCAAGTTGGGCTCAGAAGGTCAGCGCTCTACTGTCCGAGCTACTCAGCCCGGCGGAGTCGAAACAGAACTCGAATTGACCCAGACACGTAGGAGAGGAAAGATGAATTACTATGTGGGAACTATACCGGACTCAGCTGAGTTTTCGTAAATGTCACTCCATGTTCGTGAGTGGTGAGAGATCCTGAGGGTTCGTTAGGAAATTTAAAATTATTTTGACTTATCAACAATTGGATCGATAGCAAAATGTTCAAAATTGGTTAAAATTTGCGATATATTGCACGATTGGCTGTACAATATTTACATCTACAGTATACTGTATAGTATACCTATTCTCTTTGTGTAAATATGTCTCGCCACCAACTCTTAACTAATACTCGCTGGCGTGTAAGATATCACAGTTTTGAATGAAGTTACTTTTAAGCTTATCATGTGTTACTTAAATACCATTTGTTGTATTACGAGCATCTCGAAATTCTGAGTTAATAAATACCGCTAAAATCTCTATTTGAAAATAGACTCACTCAAGAAATTGCACTTTGTGAACTACAGTACAAGGAACGTCTATTTTATTCATTTCCACAATACCCCTCTCCAACACAAGAGCTGGGTGGTGCGAAAGAACTTCTGTTACGAGGACTGTCAAGAATAATTTTGAAAATGCTCTTCAAAATTTTGAGAAAGTTATAAAAACCGTCATTTTTAAAATATAATTTCCTGGTACTGTCCGCCTCCGTGGTGTAGTGGTTAGTGTGATTAGCTGCCACCCCCGGAGGACTGGGTTCGATTCCCGGCTTTGCCACAAAATTTGAAAAGTGGTACGAGGGATGGAACGGGGTCCACTCAGCCTCGGAAGGTCAACTGAGTAGAGGGGGGTTCGAGTCCCTCCTCAGCCATACTCGAAGTGGTTTTCCGTGGTTTTGCACTTCTCATCCAGGCAAATTCCGGGATGGTACCTAAATTAAGGCCACGACCGCTTCCTTCCCTCTTAATTGTCTATCCCTTCCAATCTTCCCATCCCCCGACAAGGCCCCTGTTCAGCATAGCAGGTGAGGCCGCCTGGGTGAGGTACAGGTCATCCTCCCCAGTTGTATCCCCCGACCCAGAGTCTGAAGCTCCAGGGCACTGCCCTTGATGCGGTAGAGGTGGGATCCCTCGCTGAGTCCGAGGGAAAAACCAACACTGGAGAGTAAACAGATCAAGAAAGAAAGAAAGAAAGAAAGAAAGAAAGAAAGAAACATTTAATCAACGCCAACGATGTGGCCATATTGATACTTTGGAACCCGTTAAGATTTCCGAAGTTAAGAAACAGTAGACTCGGTCAGTACATTTGATTGGCCGAGCTCGTGGTTTTGGTTTGAAAAGGAACGGGAGGGTGGGATAGGAAAGGGCTAGGAGTGGGAAGGAAGCGACCGTGGGCAGAAGAATTAGTGCCGACTAGTGGTACAGTCACGTTGAAACACTCGACCTCCTGGAAGTTCCGAAAGTAAACGATTATGGGAGTAGTAATCACTTGAATGGGTATCCTAGGCGCTGTTAGAGGAGATGTGGATAGGAAATGACCAACCTGTTGCACCCTGGAGCACGATACGGAGCTATCTTACCTGCAAAGCTGTCTGGCTGATCAGTGACAAGGCCTCCGTAGCACCATGGGCCGTGCCAGTAAGCAATGCTTGTAACGAACATGCGTGGTGCTCGTGTGTAGAAACAATGTCAAAGCTGTGATACTTGTACGTCCATGCTTATTTTCATGACATTACGTTCTCAGTTTTAGACATATGTCATTGTTCAACTCAAAAATAAGGTATGTTTGACAAATACCATTGCCTGCAGAACGAGCAGTGATAAGCATCCCTTATCAGACGACGTCTTCATGTAAAAATAATACACAATTTCCTCTAACGAGATTAGAACAAAAAAATAATGACAGAACTGATGATCATATTTTCAGAATAGGGAAAATAGTGGACTTGGGAAAAGTGCGTTTAAATTTTAATGACATTCTACGCTTTTCTTTCTGCCGATGTTTCAACATCTGGTGTGAGGAAGCGTGAACACATAACACAAACCGAAGCCCTAAAGTTTGTATCAGAAATATTAGTTCTTGGTCGAGATTTCGTAAGTTGCACTAGAAAAAAGTGAACGGCAACAAACGAGGAGCAGAGCGACGTGAACTCGAGGAGGAATGGAAGAGTCTCAACAAGTGCTCTTGCTGTCGGATCACGATGTCCGGCTCCAGCATGCTGGCCTTTGATCTCAGGGGTTTCGGGTTTGATTTCCAGCAAAGTCGGGAATTTTAATCTCAGTTGGTTAATTCCCTTGGCACGGGGACTGGGTATATGTGTCGTCCTCATCACCATTTCATCCTAATCACAACTGGCAGGTCGCCTACGGGTGTCAAATCAAAAGACCTGCACCTGGCGAGCCGAAGTCCTCGGACACATTCCGGCACTAAAAGCCATACGCCATTTTATTTTTTCAGATCACGATTTCGTCAAACGACAATGAATTATAGATTTCCGCTATTCTCATAGTTGTATAGATATAGTTTTTTCAGTCACTTGGATTGTCATAGGATGAACTTCAGCCCCAGTAAAGCAGCAGGTGTGAGATTGATGATGTTTTAAGGTGTCAAACTTCGAGGTCGTCGGCCCTATGTGTGAACTGAGGGAGATTTATGATGTACAGATATACCGAATCGTATGATTCAACTTTGATATTATTTTCCAGTTTCAAATACCAACATTACCACAGGCATCATAATATCAGCAAAGGGTTATGAGGCAAAAATCAATGAATGTGTGAATGAATGAATGAATGAATGAATGAATGAATGAATGAATGAATGAATCAATCAATCAATCAATCAATCAATCAATCAATCAATCAATCAATCAATCAATCAATCAATCAATCAATCAATCAATCAATCAATCAGTCAATCAATCAAATAAAGAAACCCCCATACCACGGGGCTGGCTTTGCAGACTTATGACTTAACACAAGCAGTACATAGACTAGACTCATGGTCACAATATCTTAAAGTCGTTATTGTCGTGGTCTGCAAGATGACTGCTGTTCAGCCACATGGCCTGCAGATACTGGAGTACCACGTGGTCAGCCTGACGACACCCTCAGCTCATTGTTGACCAGGGTCTGCCTCTAGTGTCTAACAGCTCCTCAGTTGGTCTCACGAGTGAACCCCGTTCCAGCTCTCAGTTCAGAATTAAAATACCTGGCCTCCGGGAAGAGACAGGCACAGAACCCCCATACCGCGGGGCTGACTGGGCAGACTTAAGACTTAAGACGAGACTCATGATTACAATGTCTTAGACCTGAAACGGAACAACAAAATCACACTCAAAATTACCGAGTGAGTTGGTCAATTAGCTGTAAGTTTGCATTCGGAAGATAGTGGGTTCGAATCCCACAGTCGGCAAATTCTGAGGCTATACCTTAATTAAGGCCTCGTCCGCTTCCCTGTCCCTCCTAGCCCTGTCCTAGTTCTTCGTCGACATAAGACCTATCTGTGTCGGTCCGACGTGAAGCAAACTGTAAAGAAAAGAAGGTAGTTTGTTCGAACCCCACACTTGACAATACTGAAGATAGTTTTCTGTGGTTTCCCATTTTCATACCAGGCAAATTCTGGCGCTTTGCCATAAGGGTACGGATGCCTCCTTCCTAGTTCGGCACCTTTCCCATCCCATCGTCACCGGAACACCTAACTGAGTCGGTGCGTCATTAGCGCACTAATAAAAAAGAAACAGCAACAAACATCAACATCAATCCTAACCCAGTTACACATATATAGGCTACTGCAGACACCATGATAATACAGGATACCGAAAGACTTGACGTGAGAGATAAGAACACAAGGCTGATTGCCACAGTATCCTCAGATCCTGACAGAAACAACGACTTACAATTCCCAGCTTTCCTAGAATACTGAGATGACAACTACCTATTCAGTAGATTTGCGGTCATGCGTTCTCCAGAAATCATTTTGTCCAAATTATGCCGTACATCTTGAAAATATTGTAATATATCACTTTTGTCTTGTAGTATAATTTGAGGCTGTCTCGAGAAAATATCCATATTCATATATTTTCACGTTTCGACCGCTCCACGCCCGTATTAGGGAATTCAGCTTCTGGGGAGATTCAGACAGGGAATTTATAGATAATCATAAATAATAAAACAATACGCTGAGAGCCCCGCCTCGCTCCCGCCAGTGGAAACTGGAGATTCGATGGAATGTCGAAGAGGAATGGAGCTCGCTTCATGTCATTAACAAGTAATGTTACCAGATTTCATTCCGTGTCCGCTCATATTGTTTGTACACCGGACCTCTCCCCTCTCCTCGCAAGACGTGAGTGAGTTAATAGAGATTGGAGGCCAGGTGCAAGGTTGCCGACTAGCGATATGCTGGACCGCTGTCTCTTTCGAGGCAACAAATTGGTGGGGACAAATGAACTGACTTAACCCTCCATATAAAATGAAGACCAGATCCTTGAGTTTGATGACATGTCAGGTTTCATCTGATACGTCATAGCCATTACAGGATGTTTCAGTAAAAACGTGCAAAAATTAAACAGGAAATAGAGGATCCTCTGCTGAACATTCTGATAATAATAATAATAATAATAATAATAATAATAATAATAATGGTATTACGTTCCTCTAACTACTTTTACGGTTTCGGAGACGCTGAGGTGCCAGAATTTCGTCCCGACCGAGGTCTTATAACGTGCCGATAAATCTACCGACACAGGGATGAAGAATTTGAGCAGAGCAAATACCATCGGCCTGAGCCAGGATTGAACCTGCCAACTTGGGTTCGGAAAGCCAGAGCCAACCGCTTGAGCCACTTCAATTCGGCTGAACATGTTGAGATAGTGATCGCAGGGTCTAAGCAGCTTAATGAGATGCGAGACTAAATATACTTATCAACACTAATGCTTCGTCTTCTTCTTAATCTGCCTACCCTCCAGGATTAGTTTTTCGCTCGGACTCAGCGAGGGATCCAACCTCTACCGCCTCAAGGGTAGTGTCCTGGAGCGTGAGACATTGGGTCGGGGGATACAACTGGGGAGGATGAGCAGTACCTCGCCCAGGCGGCCTCACCTGCTATGCTGAACAGGGGCCTTGGTGGGGGATGGGAAGATTGGAAGGCATAGACAAGGAAGAGGGAAGGAAGCGGCCGTGGCCTTAAGTTAGGTACCATACCGGCATTTACCTGGAGGTGAAGTGGGAAACCGCGGAAAACCACTTCCAGGATGGCTGAGGTGGGATTCGAACCAACCTCTACTCAGTTGATCTCCCGAGGCTGAGTGGACCCCGTTCCAGCCATCGTACCACTTTTCAAATTTTGTGGCAGAGCCGGGAATCGAACCCGCGCCTCCAGGGGTGGCAGCTAATCACACTAACCATTGCACCACAGAGGCGGACGTGTGTACTTTTACTTATTTTAACATTATTTACAGGTATTCAAGGTGGCAAAATAATTGTTCTTTTACACAGTAATTAATAAGGAGACAAGACACGCTTAGATTTAAGTTTAATTTGGTAACATAGTTGGCTGCACTGCATAAACATATTATTCTCATTCCGTTATCCGTAGTCGGTTAGCTGTTGTTGTTGCTGCTGTTGTTGAGTGAAATCTGTATTCTGTTCTGTTCGGTTTTGTTCTGTTGTGTAACGTTCTTTGCAGTGGCACACAAGTTTACTAATGAACAGCAAATTTACATTTTTCAATTATAGCAGAAGTATGAAAAAGAGGCTTTCGAAATCCATAAAGACATTAATACGAGGTTTAATCATGTACCATTATTAACTCAGCAACATTTGCGAATCTTTAACCTCAAATTTGAATGAACGGGAAACCTTAAAAATGCATCGACATCCGCTCGGCCACGTAATGTCCCTAACGAAGAAAATGCTCAATTGGAGGCTAGAGCATTTGTAGCATGTCTTCAACAGTCAACGAGGAAGGCTTATGCTTATTTCGGCATATCTCGAAGGAGCCTGCAGAATATAAAAAATATGTAAACTTCAAGATTTTTCACCCAAAATTACTTCAGGCATTACATGAAGATCATAGTGACGGAAGACCAGAGTTCTGTGAGTTGTTTGTAATCCGGAACGACGCAGGTCCAAACTTTTGGCGGTCAATGTTATGAACGGGTAAGTCAATTTTTGAACTAAATGCACGCGTTAATCACCATAATTGTGTTTATTGGTCCGACGCAAACCCCGTGAAATAACCTAATGGAGAAAGACATTGCTGTCTGGGGAGGAATTTCAAGTATCAGATTAATAGAATCTTATTCTTTTCGAGAAACTCTTATACTAGTAGCTTACAGAAATTATTAGTGTTCGAACTAGAAAACAACTGTGTTCAGCATTTCATTTGGCAACAAGATGGAGCTTTGGATTGAATGTTCGCGATCTTTTGGATAACACATTCAGAGAGTGGATTCGAAGCTGCGAGACTGTTGATTGGCCACCATGCTCTTGTGATTTGACGCCATGCGAGTTTAGTCTATGGGGGAGTGAGAAGAATATGGTGTCTCCCGTAAAGCCAATCGTAAAAGAAAAAGTCAGGATCGAACCTGTCAATCTGCTGACTGTGCCACTCAGCCCAAACCAATGGAAGTGAGAAAATACACTATCTGTATAGTTTGGAAAATAAAGAAATCTTGTGTTCGCTAGAAGAGGAAAAATCTTTCAAAACAAGTTCTGTGTCGGTGTGACTTACGATCGATACTTGGGAATGTGAAATGATACAAACGACGATGAGATAAAAAGGATAGGCAGTGTATGGTATATACCCTAGAGCAGGGCCTCTCAAACGCCCAAAATCTCACGCGTGCAAATCGAGGCGCAAGAGCACCGTGCATCGGTGCCGCTGGGCTTGGTTCGGACCAACGCTTCGTGTCTGGGCTACTCAGCTAAGCTCGGCTCAGCTCGGCTCTAATCGGCGCAACTCAACTCGGATTTGGAGCGCTACGAAGCAAGTGCGAAAGAGGGAGACAGGGGGAGCGAGCGAGAAAGGCGTGAGGAAAGAGAGAGTGTAAGCGCTATTGCTCCAAATCGAGGAGTGGGGGTCTGCACTCTGATCAACCAAGCGAAGTCGTCTTTTGCACCGTGCACAGTGCATGCACCAAGCGCATGCACCCTGAGAGGCCCTGCCCTAGAGTAATAATTCTTCTTACGACGGAATACTGTATGATCCACTGAGCGAATTGGGTACATTGTAGGAGTAAGTTTGCACTTAGGAGATGGTAATTTCGAACCCCACCATCAGAAGCCTTCAAGATGTTTATCTATAATTTCCCCATTTTCTTCTTCTTCTTCTTCTTCTTCTTCATTTCTTCTTCTTCTCCTTCTTCTGCTTTATCTGTTTAGCATCCAGGGTCGGTTTTTCCCTCGGACTCAGCGAGGGATTTCAACTCTACCGCCTCAAGGGCAGTGTCCTGGAGTTTCAGACTCTGGGTCGGGGGGTAGAACTGGGGAGGATGATCAGTACCTCGCCCAGGCGGCCTCACCTGCTATGCTGAACAGGGGCATTGCGGAGGGATGGGAAGATTAGGAGGGATAGAGGAGGAAGAGGGAAGGAAGTGGCCGTGGCCTTAAGTTAGTACCATCCCGGCATTTGCCTGGAGGAGAACTGGAAAACCACGGAAAACCACGTTCAGGATGGCTGAGGTGGGAATCGAACCCACCTCTAGTTAGTTGACCTCCCGAAGCTGAGTGGACCTTGTTCCAGCCCTCGTACCACTTTTCAAATTTCGTGGCAGAGCCGGGAATCGAACGCGGGCCTCCGGCTGTGGCAGCTAATCACGCTAACCACTACACCACAGGGGCGGACATTTTCGCACCAGGTAAATGCCAGGGCTGTAATGTATTAAAACCAAGGCCACATTTTTCCAAATCCTAGCGTTTTCCCACCCCTTCGTTGCTGAAATCCTACATGAGTCAGAGTGACTTTCAACTGGTGGAGGAAAGAAACTGCATGATACAAGAGTAAATTATCATGAATCCCAAAGGAAAGTTGTATATCATATGTGCTAGTCCTCGCCTTATGAACTGACTGGAAACAGTAGATCTCACAAAAACTGAAGAGATGTCTGTCTGTCTCTAGGTTAGGAAAGAAACGTCCTTATTTATATTATAATAACTTTCGTGTTATATTAATATAAAGTACACGTGCCATATGGTAAAATAAAGCAAGAATGAATTTTGTATTACAAATCATATTATAGGTCAATAAATACCAATGTGTAATGTATATTTACGAAAATTCATATATTTACTACTAATGTAGTGTACTATTATTTGGCATAGCCTGTACATCCGGAAACAATTGTTGGAGCTCTTCTACTCTCTTGACCAAACGTGTTTTTGGTGATTTTTAGCTTTAGATGGTACTTAAAAGCAAATTTTGACCGAAAAAAATTATAGAGCGTAATGAGTTCTACAAAATTGATAATTATGATTTTTGAAAATGCATCGTAAGGTTAGAAATAAGAAAAGTAAGAATAAGACAATATATTTGGATGTTTTAATATATACTCTAATAAAATAATGAAGATTACATAATTAATCAATTTGGTCGTTTCAGGTTATGAGTTTGTGACAAAAATGCCCCACGCAGAATCGTTGAAGAGGACCTTGCTAAATCAGCGTAGTAACGAGTGTGGAAATCAACAAGAGCCAAAAAAACGTGGTGACATTATTCTCAATGAAGAAATCTTGAAAATGGCCGATGGTAGCAATTTTCTCCTTGTAGATGACGGACTAGAAGAAAGACTCCTAGTTTTCAGTGGAGACAAAGGAAAGGAAAGTTTAAAAACATCTACACAATTTTTTATGCAAACAGCAGCAAACAGTTTGCACAAGTCTCCACTGTTCACTCAGACCTAGGAGGCCGGCCGGTCGAATCAAATGTGTTCCTGTGGTATTTGCCCTGCTCTCCAATAAGAAGAAAGAAACCTACATTCGCATGTTCCTTCTTATTATTATTGGTGTCCCAGTAAAATCAATGTCGATTTTGAGGCAGCTGCAATATCGGCTCTACATCAATTTTTTCTCTCAACTCAAGTGAGTGGGTGCCACTTCCATATGAATAAATGCTTATGGAGAAAAATTCAAAGTCTGGGTCTACAAGAGGAATACCGTCAGAATGAAGACATAAGGCTTCACCTCACCATGTGTGCGGCACTGGCATTTTTGAAACCGGTGGACGTAGATGACGGATGGCTCTAGATTTATGCGGAAGCTCCCGACAACCAAAAACTCTTCGAGTTTTTCGACTACTTTGTGGATACATAGCTACAAAATGAAGAGATCCCCATTGAAATGTGGAGTTGATACAGTAAGAGACACAGAACCAAGAATGCTGTAGAAGGATGGCATAACAAATCAAATATTATTGTTGAAAACCCCCACCCCAGAGTTAACACGCTGGTGGAATGTTTGAAGAAGGAAGCGGGACACACATATTGCATGTACATGAAGTTAGAAATACATCTTGAAGGGAAGAAGAGAAAGAGGAGATACTTGAAACTGGACGACAGGATTGAGAAAATCATAAACGTATATGAAGAGACAAGATACATTAGGTCCTGCTTAAAAACCATTTCTCATATTCAGAAATAGGAATAAATTACGGTAACATGTAAATATATAGTGTAAATATATACGTATGTAAAAATGACGAAGCCTATAAAAGCCGATTTTAAACGACAAATGTATGAAAAAATGAAGAATTCTATGAAGGCTGATTTTAAACATGCCAACATGGTAATTATTATCATTTTGACAGTTTACATCCTGTGTAAAGTGTGATGGAAATCACTTTCAATAAGTTGTATGGATTATGTTTCTTCTTAATCGGTTTACCCTCCAGGGTTGGTTTATCCCTCGGACTCAGCGAGGGATCCCCCCTCTACCGCCTCAAGGGCAGTGTCCTGGAGCTTCAGACCCTGGGTCGGGGGATAAAACTGGGGAGAATGACCAGCAACTCGCCCAGGTGGGCTCACCTGAACAGGGGCCTTGTGGGGGATGGGATGATTGGAAGCGATAGACAAGGAAGAGGGAAGGAAGCGGCCGTGGCCTTAAATTAACCATCCCGGCATTTGCCTGGAGGAGAAGTGGGAAACCACGGAAAATCACTTTCGATGGCTGAGGTGGGAATCGAACCCACCTCTACTCATTTGACCTCCCGAGGCTGAGTGGACCCCGTTCCAGCCCTCGTACCACTTTTCAAATTTCGTGGCAGAGCCGGGAATCGAACCCGGGCCGCCGGGCGTGGCAGCTAATCACACTAACCACAACACCACAGAGGCGGACCGTTGTACGGATTAAAGATTGTTTTATTTACAGGGATCGCTTACATTACTTGTCTTGTTTCTTTTTTATCGAAGATAGTGTTCGCAAATTTCCGGCAACGAATTATTTACCAAGACTTGGGAAACCCTGGTCACGTAGTAATAATCCCTAGTGTGCGCAAATTTCAGCTTTAATGATGTGTTAGCAAATTTCCGTGTTCGAACTTTTCCGCACACCAACAACAGCAAACGTTTCTTCAGTTGGTTGTCATACCCCGAAGTGGTATATTATAAATGATGTGCGTTCTGATATGTTTGTGATCTTTATGAGAAGAAACGTAAACTTCTTCCTTATGTACGCGGTATAAGAAGAGTTTATTGTAATCGTGAAAATTGGCCTGTACGTCAAGGTGCCCAATATCTACAAACAATTTTTCATTTTTTAAAATATGCCATGGCTCGAGAAATTTACCAAACGTCATACTCAACCATCGAAAGTGGTAAATTTTCATGGTTTACGGCGACGCAAGTATGCGAAATATACTTTTTTTCGAGACGGTGTAGTTAACTATCATTGGAGTAATAGCAAATGTATTTTCATTTGATCTTCAGTCTTCTAGTTGCCAGTCCAAAGTTCAGTATTAAAACCATTGAACTTACTGGGAATCAAACCCGGGGGGCCTTCGGGTAAGGAGGAGGCACGCTACCGCTACACGTCATATTAGTCTGTGTTTAGTCCGTTGTCGTTCCATCAATGTGTGGTTTGTTTTTGTTTACTTCTTCACCTGTCTACATAAAATATTTTATTACCAGTTCTAAGGAATTTTAAAGCTCCCTTGCCACCAGATTCCTTTGGTGGTTCTAGACGTATTTATACGATTTGGATTTATAGCCTTTTAAGAAAAGGAGAGTAATATGGCACACTTAAAAATCTACGTACTTTACCGACTATTTAAGCATTTGTTTTGCAAGCATGAGGTAAACAAATCTTAAGGCTGTCATCAGAGTTGCAGCGCGTGAGTTTGGTAATTGTCAGAGCTGAGAAAAGGGTGAGGTAATTTGTGGTGTATCATAGAAGATATTGAACATTTATATCAACGCCTCAGAACAGAACTCATGACTCTAAAACTCGGGACGATGGAGGTAGTGGACGATGAGAAGGAGGAGGATAATGCAAACGTAGCGTATCACCATCCTCATCAGAGCAAAACATTGGGATCTGCCAAGTAAAATTGGAAACGATGTTGGGATTCATGTTTCCGTGTTAGGACTCTGTTAACAGAAGGCAATAATTACACCGATGACCATTAATATTGCAACACCAAGAAGGTCGCAACTTATGGACCCCACACTGGGGGAATGCGTAGAACAGGGTAGGACAATGACGTAGTTACTTGTTCAGCTGAGTGATGCTACTCATGCACCAATGAAGACGCTGATAAGCGGTATATAGTTAAGTGAAAATTGGAGAGCTGCTGGGAGGTAGAGGCATTATGTTTCCTCGCCGTTCGTGTTTTATGTCGAAAAATACGGCAACCATACGGACAGGTTTTCGCCTTTGACCACGGAAAATTCGTGGCCTGTCGGGATTGTGGATTATTCTACTATGCAATTAGTCCTCAAATGGAAGAAACCACGATGGTCCCGTCCTCGTCTGACGGCACCGAGGAACAGAACTGGCCAACTCCTGCATTATGCACCGTCATAATGGCCCGGCACCTGGAGTTATGATATGGAGTGCCATTGGATTCCAGTCCCGCTCGCTCCTAGTCCAAATTGCTGAAACCCAGTAACCATTACATTGTAGATGCTGTGATGCCCATTGTTGTCCTCTACCTTCTGGACCAGCCTTCGGGCACTCTAACAACAAGACAATGCACGACCGCACGTGGCACACATCCTCCGATGATTCCTGGAAGACCATTCTGTCACACTGCTTCCTTGGCCTGCGCGCATTCACCTAATTTCTCACCAATCGAAAACATGTGGTCCATGGTGGGAAGACGATTGCCCTGCCACAGGACAGCCGTAGCCACAACGGATTAATTTGGGCATGCATCGAAGCAACATGGGTGGAAATACCCTTGACGGACATACAAAATCTCGTCCTCTCCATGCCACGTCGTGGAGCAGCGATTATTCTGCTCGAGATGAGGCCACACGTACTGATATCCCCATATTCTGTTCGTCCTGTTGATCTTCAAGAGCAAGCATATCACCTGTGAATGGTGAGTATTCTGTCCAATAAATTTGGTTGTGATGATTCACGTTCTTTTAGAAGTTGCAGTTTTAGTGACAAACAGTGTAATTTGTATGTCTAATTAATTGGTAAGCTATGTATACACGACAGTACAAGACGTGGGGAATAACTTGTTACTAATGTGTTTATACCTATTAGGAAAATAATATTGATCAACATATTTAGTTGGTGGAACACAAACCTTACATGTCAACCCTAATGTTTAAGTGGTTCACTTTCATTTAAGATGAACGCAAAGCTGGAACAAAACTGGATCTGAATGATGTCTAGTGATACGAGGGTGATTGTTTCTACGTACGATGAGCGACGAAAACAAATCATGGTTGTCTGTTGTGATGACTGCTGAGTATATTAGTATCAGTTCTTCGGAATTATAGACGTCCTTTCTCTCCAAGATCAGCCTCCTTTAAAAGTTCAGCCACATTGTATGTCTTAATTCTCTTTCATTGGACAAGGCACGATCCAATGACAGAAGAACACAATTTCTGTTTGGGGTCCATAGTCATAAGGTAATTACGTCCATGCAAGACAAAAAGCGTATTTAGAATTGGGTTGGGAGTTAAACAACCTGCCAGGAGATGAGCTCTCCGGTACAACGCCTTAAAACTTGACAATATGAAAATGAACAACTACTTACGAGAATGGATTTTTCTCGTCTGTTTGTAAGTCGGAATCTTTCTAACCAAAACGTAGTTCAAGTCCACTCTTGACTGTTTTGATTTCTCATTTCCACCAACTGTAAATATTACGTCACTGAAAAATCTACCTCGAAGTCAATATCCCAAAAATAAATAAATAAATAAATAAATAAATAAATAAATAAATAAATAAATAAATAAATAAATAAATAAATAAATAAATAAACGAATGAATAAATAAATACAGTATACAAGCATACAGGATGGACATCAACAAAATTAAGGGATTCCAAGATCGAATGAGCAGGAAACGGACCGGCAACACCTGGTCCGTAAAACGCAAAGCAGACCATTCCGAAAAGATGAAGAAGTATTTGGCTGATCGGAGGAAGAAAACCGGAAATGAACGATGCTTAACGTGGTCCATAGTAGACATATCCGAAACAATAAATAAATAAATAAATAAATAAATAAATAAATAAATAAATAAATAAATAAATAAATAAATAAATAAATAAATAAATAAATAAATAAATAAATAAATAAATAAATTTAATGTCAGCTTCACAGGTTTGATTTGGCTTTGAGATGACTTGCTGTAAAAATCAGTGGTTACACAAGGGTGAACATAAACAACAGAAAGGCTTCAGCTGGTCTGTAACAGCCTCTGCTTGGGAGAAGCATCCGATTGGGAGATGAGCCCGAAATGCTTCACAGGCCAATCTGAGTACACTGATAACTGCAGCGGATACCATGGATCATCCAGCTTCATTCTGCACCATGCCAGTTGCAGTAGCAGGACTTTACTTTCAACGCCTCTCTAGAATTCTGCCTTCACACTGCATTGCTGAATGGGTCTGAAACTTATGAACAGATAATTAGAGGCTTTCACTTCCTAAAGGGACATGAGTCACACCTGAAGTCCAATCTACTATAGACACGTACTTCGGCACTGGAGGATGAGCAGAAAATGATAGTAGAACTATTTCAAGTAAACTATTAAGCTACTTCAAGTATTCAATGCTAACGGACACAGCTTTGTTCTTACAACCTGACGGAATGAGTAGCACGCTTGAATTGACACTCGATTACTTACTCAAGGTTGCGAAGGTTGCGTGTTCGAATCCCAGTATAACCAACTGGCGTATAGTAGACCGTATCAGTGGATTTGCTTTCAATGGTCAAAAGTTAACTACCTATTGACCATGAAGGTCCTTGGAGGAGTGGAAGGTGGTAGGTTTCACCATCCGCAACCTCGGAACTCATTGGAATAGGGTGACCATTCTACTTCCCGGCGATTTTACCCACTGGAACTAACCTGGTACTCATTTCTAGTGTAGGCTGAGCGAACCTCAGGACCTTGTGCCTCTCCAGATTTGGTTGTCTCTTTTCTAATTGTTTTGGTTCTCTGATAGAGGAATCAAAGCCATGTCCTTCCGGCTGAATACAAACAAACGTGATACTGATGATGATTTTGTGTCAAAGTAAAGTGATCGATTCATATTAGAGTATTATGGTCGAGAAACCTGCATTTACCAGATGAGAGTGGTGCAGTGTTTAAGTCTGTTTCCAACACTTGGATGTACGTCTCTCCTCCATGAATTCGTTAGCCCACGATAAACACACACACATGAGGTCTTGGAAAGTTAAATCAATTGATTGCTGGGAAGATGTACCAGGAATAAACCACTCAACAAAATGTTTACGAATGGCCTTTCTGAGGAGACAGTTGTGATTTAGTTAGCATTAACATGGTCAGACTTCATGTTTCAGTGTGTTGTACAGCCCAAAGGCAGCAGGTGTGTTCGTAACAAGGCGAGCTTACTTCTCATGGTCATCTACATGTGTCAGGGTGTGTATGCCTATGTTACACTCCGTTTGGAAAATTGCCTTGTCCATGAACTGGGCACGGTTCATCATATCACGAACATTGTTCAGTTAAACATACGTATGATCCTAAATATAGAGATATGTAGTACCATAGTAGAGGACTAAGGTCTCTGTATCGTTCTCTAAAGCCCCTGGTTCGATTCGTAGCTCATATGCTGATTTCAATCCTGGTATGAGTGTTCAAACAGAGTCTACTCAGCCTCTTGGAATCATATGAGCTGTCTGCATTAAGAGGCAAGAAATATAATTAACACGTCGATGCATTTCTCCACGCTGACTACACGACCCTCCAATATCTATAGGCCATCTGGCTGGGCATCAGTCGTCTTGGCAGGTTAAAATTTCTTAATGGCCTATAGGAGCACGGGGTATGAGTAGGTCTTCAGCCTACAGGGTGGTTGGATCATCAAATAACACCACCGAAGGTTACACGCTTACGGGAAAATAAGAAAACAAAAGATGGCAGCGCCTTAATGGGGAGGTACGATGCATGATGAGGAGTGCGCTAGTTTGACATTGCTTTCATCCTTGGTTCAAAAAATGCAATTGCAGCAAAACTACTCCTATGAACAGCACATTTCATAATATGTATGTTCCCGTTACAACATTACTATGTTACAACAGTTGTTCTGCCCCGCCAGGCAATCCAAATTGAACATAATTATTTAAAATGAATAAATAATTCATTTATGTGTTAAAATACAGTTATTATTATTATTGTTTTTATTTGTGGCATCAATCCATAGACTAGTTTGATGCAGCTTCCCATGCTATCCTATTCTGTGCCAACCTTTTCATTTCTACGCTAATACTTCATCCTATATCTTCTGTAATTGGTTTTTCATCTTTATGCCTTGGTCCATCCCTACCGTTCGTACCTCCTACACTTCCCAAAAAAACTAAATGAACAAGTCCTGGGTGTCTTAAGGTGTGTCTTATCGTTCTATCTCTTCTAGTCAAATTTCGGTAAATTGTTTTCCTCTCACCAATTCAATTCAGTATCACTTCATTCGTGATTCGATCTACACATCTTACCTTCAGCATTCTTCTGTAACACCACATTTCAAAAGCTTCTATTCTGCTCTTTTTCCCGAGCTAGTTATTGTCCATGTTTCACTTCCATACAATGCCACGCTCCAGACGAAAGTATGTTTCTGTTTTTTATATCAACGTTTGAAGTGAGAAAATGTCTTTTCTTAAGAAAGGTCTCCTATTGTTTTTGCTATTTCTTTTACGTCGCATCGATACAGAGATTTCTTTTATTATTATTATTATTATCATTATCATTATTATTATTATTATTATTATTATTATTATTATTATTATTATTATTATTATTATTATTATTATTATTTGCTTTACGTCGCTCCGACACAGATAGGTCTTATGGCGACGATGGAACAGGGAAACCTAGGGGAGGGAGGGAAGCGTCCGTGGCCTTAATTAAGGTACAGCCCCAGCATTTGACTGGTGAGAAATGGGAAAACACGGAAAACCATCTTCAGGGCTGCCGACAGTGGGGTTCGAACCCACTATCTCCCGGATGCAAGCTCACAGCTGCGACAGAGATTTCTTATGGTGACGATGGCATAAGACATGTATAGGAATGGAAAGGAAACGTCCATGGCCTTAATTAACTTTCAGTCTCAGCATTTGTCTGGTGTGAAAATGGGAAGCCACGGAGAAACACCTTTAGGGCTGCCGACAGAGGAGTTCGAAGCCACTATATTCCGAATGCAACCTCACAGCTACGTGACCCAATCCGCGTAGCCAACTCAATCGGTAGGCTTTCCTTGCTTGCGCTAGTCCACATTTTATATCCTCCTTCTGCCATCGATAATTATTTTATTCTACTACTCAAGTAACAATATTAATCTACGAGTAATTTCTTTAAGACTCCATTTCCTAATCTACTATTTCCTGCATCACCTAACTTCCCTCGATTGCATTCCATTACGTTTGTTTTGGATTTATATATTTATTTACTTTCATCTTGTATTCCTTCTTCAAGACTGTATCCGCTTCATTCAGAAATTTCTCCAGACCTTCTGAAGACTCCGATAATAATGGCGTGTTGGCCTCCGGAGAGACCTGGTGCAGGTCTTTCCATTTGACGCCGTATAGGCGAGCTGAGCGTCTCTGAGGATGGGGCCCTACCTTGGATGATTCCTAATGCTGAAGGCAACACACACACACACACACAGCCCCTGAGCCATCGGAATTAATCAATTAAGGTTAAAATCCTCGACCCCGCCAGGAATAGAACCCGAGACTCCCTGGACCAAAGGCCATTACGCTAACCATTTAGCCGTGGAGCCGGACTGCAGACTCAGATAAAATAGCCATATCGTCGGCAAATTTCGGAGTTTTATTTCCTCTCCTTGAATTGCGATTCCTTTTCAAAATTCCTCTTTGATTTCATTTACCCCTTTTATATATAAAGACTGAAAGGTAGAGGGGAACAAACTGCAGTCCTGGATCTCTCCTTTCTGGATTATTGCTTCCTTTTCGTATCCCCTCGATTCTTATCACTGCAGCCTTATTTTTGTACAGACTGTAGATAATCCTTCCATTTCAGTATCTGATCCCGATCTCGATCATCTTGGTACAATCTTCTTCTTCATCTTCTTTTGAAACTGTTTACCCTCCAGGGTCGATTTTTCTCTCGGACTCTGCGAGGTATCCCACCTCTACCGCCTCAAGGGCAGTGCCCTGGAGCTTCAGACTCTGAGTCGGAGGATACAACTGGGGAGGATTACCAGTACCTCGCCCAGGCGGCCTCACCTGCTATGCTGAACAGGGGCCTTGCGGGGGATGGCAAGATTGGAAGGGATAGACAAGTAAGGGGGAAGGAAGCGGCCGTGGCCTTAAGTTAGGTATCATCCCGGCATTTTCCTGGAGGAGAAGTGGGAAACCACGGAAAACCACTTCCAGGATGGCTGAGGTGGGAATCGAATCCACATCTACTCGCTTGACCTCCCGAGGCTGAGTGGACAACGTTCCAACCCTCGTACCAGTTTTCAAATTTCGTGACAGAGCCGGAGATCGAACCCGGGCCTCTGGGAGTGCCAGATAATCACACTAACCACTACACCACAGAGGCGGTCTTGGTACAATCAACATTATCAAATGTCTTGTCCGGGTCCATGGCTAAATGGTTAGCGTGCTGGCCTTTGGTCTTAGGGGTCCCGGGTTCGATTCCCGGCAGGGTCGGGAATTTTAACCATAATTGGTTAATTTCTCTGGCACGGGAGCTGGGTGTATGCGTCATCTTCACCATAATTTCATCCTCATCAAGACGCGCAGGTCGTCTACGGGGGTCAGATCAAAAGACCTGCATCTGGCGAGCCGAACTTGTCACTGGACACTCCCGGCACTAAAAGCCATACGCCATTTCATTTCATTTCATCAAATGTATTTTCTAGATCTTCGAATACCATATACGCGGGATTGTCCCTCTTAATTCGATTCTCTAAGATCAGATCTAACGTTAATATTACTTCACGTGCTCCTACATTTCTTCTGAAGTTGAAATGATCTCCGTACTCAGCTGCAACTTGTCTCTCCGTTTTTCTGGCAAATACTAGCCTATGTGTTAAAATCTTGCAAGTATGAGATACTGAACAAATGATGTGGTTGGTGTGGTATTTTTCACATTTGTCAGCGCCTGTTTTCTTCGGAATTTGTACATCAAAATACCATTCAAAATCGATTGCTACTTCTCCTGTATCATAAATCTTGCACACTAGTTGGAATAATCTCGCCATGCTGGTTTCTCCTGAAGCAATCAGTAGTTCTGTGAGTGCATCATCATTTCCAGACGCCTTGTTTCTATTTAGGTCTTTCAATGCTGTGTCGAATTCTGATTTCAAATTTGGGTCTTCCACTTTATCAGCATTAACAGCCCCTTTTGTGTTTGAGAACATTATCATCTATTTCTTTCCATTGATTCAGTTGCGGAAAATATGATCCCACCGTCTCCCTCCTTGATTTCTTTCCCTAGAAGTGGTCTCTCATCTGAACTCTTAATATTCGTACTCTCAGTTTCCATTTCTCCAAAGACTGATTGTCTTATATGCAGAATCTACCTTTCCTACTAGGTGTTGCGTGTTTCACAGCTTCAATAAAATCAGAAATATTCCACAGCTCTGCCCATCCACTGCATGGGTTCAACTCTGCCATGAAAAGAATCGACTACAATAAATGTATGGCATGGCTCAAAATATTAACAAAATCTTTAGTATCAACTATTTCATCCGAGTTTATCATATAGATGGAAGGAGAACAAGGATACTAATTCTTGTTTTTGGCCGAACAGTTATCAAGCCACATCGATAGTTTTATCGTACCGAGCTCGATAGCTGCAGTCGCTTAAGTGCGACCAGTATCCAGTATTCGGGAGATAGTGGGTTCGAACCCCACTGTCGGCAGCCCTGAAGATGGTTTTCCGTGGTTTCCCATTTTCACACCAGGCAAACGCTGGGGCTGTACCTTATTTAAGGCCACGGCCGCTTCCTTCCCACTCCTAGACCTTTCCTCTCCCATCGTCGCCATAAGACCTATCTGTGTCGGTGCGACGTAAAACAAATAGCAAAAAAAAAGTTGTATCGTCTCTTTTAGGGGGAGACCGGGGCTAGTTGTTACAGGGGCAGATTGTTACAAACATCTTTTTGAAAGAACCAATAGGAGCAGCGCATCCCTCTCCATATCACATATTGACCTTGCCGTACCTCACAATCCGAGGGAGTCTCAGGCTGGGTGTGGATCTGTGAAATTTTTAAAGTGAAAAAGTTTATTTTTGCTGTGTGTTTAGGCAGCGTCTTGCGCCTTTCCGATCTTTAACCACGTGATCAAATTACAGGTAAACAGTGTTTTTTTTTTCTGTTTGTGGTTTAAACCCTCAGACATAAGCCTTTGTTTTCTAATGTAAGATAATTCTATCTTTCCTGTGTGGTTAACTATAACACAAAATATAAGGTGGCGGCTCCTGGCGCTAGTTGTAACTTACCGCGCAGGGCATGTTGTTACATGTAACAACGTGCCCCATGCTGTTTTTATTTCGATTCTCTCATTTATTACAGAGAACGTGGTTCGTTCCCGTAAGAAGACAACTGAAAGTGGTAACACAGACATGGAGACATTAGAAGCAGCCGCTTTAGCAGTAAGATCAAATGAACCTTCCATTAGGAAAGCTGCTACAGCGTTCGGAATTCAATTAATGACTTTGCATAATTTCATAGTATCTCGAAAGTATTTCCTCGGGAAAATGAACATGTGAGGAACAGAATTACCAGCTGCGCTAACTGCGAACTAAATTTCCCCTTTCCTCTGATGTTACTGCACCAACTTGCTTTACACCATTTACTGCCAAAATTTTGCTGGGACCCTGAACTCTTGTGACAACTGTTGCAAAGATCTAACGCAAGACGATTCTTCGTGGAACAAGCCTGGCTGAAGCAGATCCACAGTTAACATTAGCACAGATAGGTCTAGTCACAAATTACCAGAAATATTAGAAGATGGAAATTCAGCATTACGGCATGTTAGTTCGTAAGAAATTCGTCCAGACTCGAAAGCAGGTGAACGAAAAAGAAAAGCTAACGGTCGTAAAGTTAGGAAGTCCTTAGTACTGACATAAACATCCGTAAAAATGAATTTCAAGAAGAATAAGAAGAAGAAGAAAAGTGGAGGGAAGAAAACTCCAACGCCTTGGAACTGCAACGAGACAAAGACAATCTGAGAAAGAGACCGCTAAAGAGCAGGAGGTTCCAAGCCTCTGTTCTTCAGAAGACGAAAAATGTGTTGAATATTAAGGGTATTGGTCTGAAAGAAAAATTAGGGCGGAATGGATTCAGTGCAAAACGTACAAGTTTTGGTATCACTAAAACGTGCTTCTAAAAATCAGTTTTATTTTTGTAGTAATTGTAAGACCGATAACGATGATAGTGGTGATGACTAAGAATGTAGAGCAGAATCGTAGCCTAGGCCATGTCTTTGGAATGACCAACCAACCAATGATTTACCAACCCTAGTAAATCATGTCACTACCTATCATTATGTTGAATATGTTTTCACTGTTTGCTTCTTGGTAATGATCAATTTGAGACATAAATTATTTTAGAGAGGCATATTTTCATATTTTTTCTCTTCACTGTAGGCTACGTGATTGAACTTCAACTCAGACCATTATAAACTTTGTAGAGTATTGGTTTAAAATGATGTTAATTAGGTCATAGGGGGAGCTGATATATTAATTGTGTATGTATGGTCAGTCCTCAGCCATAAGCCTGGTTGGATCCTCAACAGCTCCGCCATCAGCTGTCATGGATGGCCTAGGCATCACTGAAGAAGCGTACTAGGGAAATGAGGAGTGAGGTAGTTTCCCGTTCCTTTCCTCAATGAGCCAGGAGAGGCGATTATACATCAGTCTTCCAAGCCCACTGAAATGCATGCACCAAATGACCCTATGAGCAACATTTTCCCACCATTCATAGCAGGGACTGGCTGCAGAAGGAATGGTATTACTAGCATCGCTCATACCTCAGTCACTTACATATTTTCAAAGCCAAGGATAAGACTGAGACAGATAATTATGTGATATTTAATGAATGGGCTAAACATATTTTGAATCTAAAATGAAAATTATAAATATTTATCATAGTTTCAGTGACATTTTACTTTATGTAACAACGTGCCCCTCGCATGTAACAACCAGGCTTGTTGTTACAGAATACTTAAGCAGATAAAAATGCATCTTATTGACAAATGTGTGCATGTTCTAGAATTTTTCAACTGAAGTTCTTATGATAAAGATGTATTCTTTCTATCAGGAAAATTGAAATTTCATTTACTATTCACCTTAACATTTTAAAAAATGAAAACAAAAAATCGTAACAACATGCCCCGGTCTCCCCTATTAAAAACGGGTGGAAGCTGATGACACGTACATCCTTAGTCCGCTCAAAATGTTTTCATCTCATAGGGCTTCAAATGGCATGGATATCATTTTATTTTTACCAACCGGAACAAAAACTTTCATTGTACCCTTGTATTTGTGAGAATTACGTATTTAAACATCTTAACTCTAGAAAACATTATCACTTTCTCAATAACTCCGAAATATATTATGGCATCTTTATCTTTAGTTGGATCTAAGAGTTACGGCTAAATAGTTATGGAAAACATGATACATCTAATTCAGTTATGATTTCTTTTTTTCTTTTTGAGGTACGGCATAATTCATTAGGGTGTTTCATTACTTTCTAAATGAGATCCGGCTACTTTGCTTAGCAAATAGGTAGAGTGACCCTTAAACATTACTGTGGTAAAACGAATGTCGAAAATTAAACATGGAGGCACTCCCTTTAGGGTTAAGACGGCATATCTGCTTACTTATTATTCTTTAATTGTATACCGTCTAACTCCGGTATATGGGTACGTCTGGGAGATATTTGCAACAATGATATCTGAAAATCAAGGACAAAGACATAATCAATAGTTCCGTGAATATTTCCTAAAAACTTGCGTCATATTGGTTATGAGTTCTAACCCCACCACCAACAGCCCTGAAAATAATTGTTTAAGTTTTTGCATTTCCAAATGTTTGGGGTGTATCTGAATTAAGGCACGGCCCCTACTTTTCCAAGTCTATTCCCGGAACATTTATCTTTGTTGGTGCGATTTTAAAGAAATAGTAAAAGGTGAGTCCGCCTCTGTGGCGTAGTAGTTAGTGTGATTAGCTGCCACCCCCGGAGGCCCGGGTTCGATTCCCGGCTCTGCCACGAAATTTGAAAAGTGGTACGAGGGCTGGAACCAAGTCCACTCAGCCTGGAAGTGGTTTTCCGTGGTATCCTACTTCTCCTCCAGGCAAATGCCGGGGTGTTACCTAACTTCAGGCAACGGCCGCTTCCTTCCCTCTTCCTTACCTATCCCTTCCAATCTTCCCCATCCCCACCACAAGGCCCCTGTTCAGCATAGCAGGTGAGGCCGTCTGGTCGAGGTACTGGTCATCCTCCCCAGTTGAATCCCCCGACCAAAAGTCCCACGCTCCAGGACACTGTCCTTGATGTGGTAGAGGTGGGATCCCTCACTGAGTCCGAGGGAAAAACCAACCCTGGAGGGTAAACAGATTAAGAAGAAGAAGTAAAAGGGGAAACACAAATGGATTGGGAAATTGTGAAAAAATATGTAGTTGACAGTAAAATCTACGTGATGATTTTTAATTTGTTTTAAAGGATAAAACACTAAAATTATCCGATAGGTTGGTCTCGGAAAATTAGAGTGTATCAATCACCATTGATCTGCATTTAGGGCTGTCGCCCAGGTGACAGATTCTCTATCTGTTGTGTACCTAGTATTTGCTTAAAGAATTGCAAAGAATTCGGAAATTCATTGAACATCTCCCTTGGTAAATTAGTCCAATGCCTAACACCCCTTCATGTAAACGAATATTTGCCCCAATGTGTCCTCATGAATTCCAGCTTTATCTTCATATTGTGATCTTTTCTACTTGTAGAAACACCACTCAAACTTATTCGTTTACTGATGTCATTCCACGCCATCTCTCCATTGACAGCTCGGAACATACCACATAGTCGAGCAGCATGTCTCCTTTCTCCCAAGTCTTCACAGTCCAAACTTTGCAACATTTTCGTAATGCTACTCGGAGATCACTCAGAACAAATCGAGCCGCCTTTTTGGATTTTTTCCAGTTTTCGAATCAAGCAATTCTGCTGAGGGTCCCACACACACTGGAACTGTACTCCACTTGGGGTCTTACCAGAGACGTATATGCCCTGTCCTTTACATCCTTACTACAACCCATAAATACCCTCATAACCATGTGCAGAGATCTGTACCCCTTATTTACAATACCGTTTATGTGAATACCCCAATGCAGATGCAGATATTTCCTTTTAAGATTAGTGAAACTCACAACCTGATTTTTAACCCCGTTTAACATCATACCATTGCCTGCTGTACATCTCACAACATTGTCGAGGTATTTTTGTAGTTGCTCACAATCTTGTAACTTATTTATTGCTCTGTACAGTACAGCATCATCCGCAAAAAGTCTTAACTCTGATTCCATTGTTTACTCATACAATTTATACATATTAAGAAAATTAATGTCCAATAATATTGCCTTGAAGAATTCTCCTCTTCATGGTTACAGGATCAGATAATGCTCCACCTACTCTAATTCTATGAGTTCTGTTATCTGGAAATATAGCCATCTATTCAGTCACTCTTTTGTCTAGTCCAAGTGCACTCATTTTTCCCAGTAGTCTCCCATGATACACTCTGACAAATGCCTTGGTTAGGTCAATCGCGACGCAGTCGACTTGCCGTCCCGAATCTAGGATATCTGCTATATCATGCTGGAATCCTACAAGTTGAGCTTCAGTGGAATAATCTGTCCTAAACCCAAACTGCCTTTTATCGAACCAGTTATTAATTTCACAAACATGTCTAATATAATCATATATAATGTTATCCCAAAGATTACATGTGACACATATCAAACTGACTGGCCTGTAATTTTCAGCTTTTTGTTTATCACCCTTTCCTTTGTACGCAGGGGCAACTATAGCAACTCTTCATTCATTTGGCATAGTTCATTCATGCAGACAGTAATCAAATAAGTACTTCAGATATGGTACTATATCCCAAACCATTGTCTATATTTATATATCCCCAGATATCTTATCAATTCCAGCTGATTTCCTAGTTTTCAAATTTTGTATCTTATTGTAAACATTTTAGTTATCGTAGGTAAATTTCAATACTTCGTAAGTATTAGTCACCTCTTCTATCTGGACATTTCCCTTTCATCCAACAATCTTTACATACTGCTGACTGAATACTTCTACCTTCTGCAGATCCTTGCATACATAATCCCCTTGTTAATTAATGATTCCTGGAATGTAATTCTCGGAACCGGTTTCTGCCATAAAGTACCTATACATACTCTTCTATTTTTCACTAGAATTTGTATGACGCAATTATCCTTACCGTCATGTTATCCTTAGCTGACTTCTTAGCTAGATTCTATTTCCTAGTAAGTTCCTTCTATTTCTCCTTACTTCCACAACCATTTGTAATTCTATTTATTTCCAATCTGCAACTCCTCCTTAGTTTATTTACTTCTCTGCTATAATACAGCGCATCTTTACTATTGCACCTTCAAATGTATATCCCTGTTTCCACATTCCTCAACAATTTCTTCCACAATCAGTTTACATTTGTATTTACCGTTTTTCACTGATCATAATTACTTTTTAAAACCTCCCTCATAGGTGTCTTATCAGCCATATGGTACTACCTAATGGTCCTACTTTTACGACTTTCCTTTCTATCACATTTATTTTTAACTACGACAAAAACAGCTTCGTGGTTACTAATACCATCTATTACTTCAGTTTCTCTGTAGAGCTCATCTGGTTTTACCAGCACCACATCTAGAATGTTCTTCCCTCTAGTTGATTTCACCACTTTCTAATTCAACTGTCCTTTCCAGATTAACCTATGTAGCATTTTTTGATCATGCTTCCTGTCATTCGCATTACCTTCCCAATTGACATTTGGTCAATTGAAATCACCTGCTATAATAATGTTCCTTTTCGTATCGTTTTCCACAATTATCGAATAATTCTGAATGAGCGTCTACAGTAGCTTCGGAGCCAGGATTACACGACTCAGAAATTCATGAGTTTGTATCTCACCGTCGGTCACCCTTTAACTAGTTGTCTGTGAATTCCCATTTTGAGTTCCACTTGAAACGCGGGACGGTAGTTTTCGGAAGAGCTGAAGATTCAAGGCCACATCCTGTCTAACTCTTTGTCTAGTCCATCCTTATTGTCATCCTACATTTAAGAAGAACATTTAGAAGTTACAGGAATGGTAAGCTGATGCTCTGCGCCCAGTTGTACTCCGAATCATAATAACCACAACCTCCAATACAGTAATAGTCCGAGGGTTAAGCCTTGCCGTAGTATAAACAGACAAAAGAAAAGAACAAGGAGATTCACTACGCAGGAACATTAACAGAAGTTATTCTGTCCTCCTGAAAGTGACGGTAATAAAAACGCAATGTCTTGAACACCTCTTCTGCTATTAACAGTCTTAAGAAACCGAGCTCGATAGATGCAGTTGCTTAAGTGCGGTCAGTATCCAATAATCGGGAGATAGTGGATTCGAGCCCCACTGTCGGCAGCCCTGAATATGGTTTTCCGTGGTTTCCCATTTTCACATCAGGCCAATGCTGCGCATTACCTTAATTAAGGACATGACCGCTTCCTTCCCACTCCTAGGCCTTTCCTATCCCATCCTCGCCATAAGACCTGTCTGTGTCGTTGCGACGTAAAGCCACTAGCAAAAGAAATATTTATTCAATGTAAATCACGATAATGTATTTACTAAATAGGCAAGAAAAGTCAATTAACATTTTCGCAGCATGTTTTAACGCAGTCACAATGCGTATAATGAGTGGTAAAGTTTTATTGAAATTGTTTATTATTGTTTTCCAAAGAATGAAAGTGTAGTGTAACAGAAACCAGAAAAGAATCAAAAATTGAAAATCGGGCAACATTGATCCAAACGATAACTGATCCGTGGAAAATCTGACCTTCAACCACTTGAATTCCAGGTTTACATTTAATTAAGGTTATCAACCAGTCGCCTGTCCTATCGGATATTGGAACACCCCCCGAATGGATCCTTAATCGAACCAAATCGACTATCGGTTGCTTTGGATAGGTTGCGAAATAGTACTTGAAAGCATAATGTTCATTACAAGTTAACAGCAATTGTCACAATCAAAAATAAAATTTCACCGTGTGTTGTCATCTTGTGACACCCTTAAGTTACTGTACAGAGGAATCCCGATGCTGAATATGGATCACCCCAAACAGATGTTCAGAAGGAAGCAACAACACTTGATCCGATGGGATCTTATACAACATCGTCCTGAAGGAAGAAAACAGCGAAATGCAGGATAACATTAATTCATTATGCAATTAGAAGAAATGCCAAACACTGAAGTTAAAGAAAAGTGATAAATCACTAGAAAATATTCTTACTAAATTATCTTTCAAGTTTTGAAGCTGTTACGTCGTTAATTATGTTAAATACAAGTCCACGATATAAAACAAACGAAAGGAAATCTTTCCAGTCTTATCTAACTACGACTACAATTACAAATTTGTCTACCTACACTTGTCCCGTTAAACCAAACTACAAGTGATCGGTAGATCAACGTCTCACATAAATAATGTGAATAACAAAATATGAAATAAAATATATTATCAGCTGACGAATCGAAACCGCATTCGTAGTGAAAATCCTACAAATTTCAAGTAAGTGTCAACACGCGACACTATCATAATATCGGACACCTGAACAATAAATCTTAAAGTAAAAACAAGCAAATAGAAAAGGAAAATTCATCGAACTTGAACACGCGTGGCTAAGCAGTAAGGGTCACTCTCCATTAGCCAGGTTTCCTCGTGAGACAACCCTTACATTCATGCCGCTACTAATGCTACGCTATTATAGGAGCACCTTCTGGCTAGTGAGAATTATGCCGAAACATGGACTAAATAGTACCTGCTAAAGTCTTTCACATTCGTATCCACTACTGCAAAGACTAACATTGTTCAAGTCGATTCGCAAAAATGCCTAACTTATGACTTGACTATGTAGATATGACGCCCTAAACCTGTCGTTGAGCCCACGTTAGTGTCTACTCATCGTTAAGTTATATCATGCAGGCAGCATCCTAAATCTGTCGTTGAACCGGCGTTATGATATCTACACATCATTCATACTGCCAGGCGAAATCGAAAATTTCAACACAATGTCCAGATATTTAAATCTGATCTGCGTTGAAACTCTAACACATGAAGTGAAATTCGCTACAGAAATGAACTCGATTCCGGAAATATCACTGTCTATTTCCTACAATAAAGCGTGAAATCGAAATTAAACATGTTCGAATAGTTTAATCTATTCCTAAATACAATCTCAACACATGCAGTGAAGTTCGCTAAATAAAAATAAACTCAACTCTCTTTTGATATTACGTAATATTACTGAAAACAATAATCACCACCATGACGATATTCACGGCATAACTCGAGTTGAGGCTCCAAGTCACCTACCATGTCAACACTCCAAACATGTATCATCGTGAACTGTCGAGTGAAGTAACTTCCCATCGATCTACGCAAGCTAAACTCTCATTCTAATAAAATTCATTTTTCACACCCGCAATGTTTCCAGTCATCGATATTTTCATCTCGTAAAGATACAGAATAGAATTTAATTTACAGTAACCAAGTATTATGTTGACCGTGTGTCAGAATGTATTTTGTTCGTGAGGTCGGCTATCACAAAATGCACTTCACTGGCATGAAATAGAACTGTCACTTAGACTTAAATCCCGTTACCTACGGTTTCGCATAAAATAGTAATCATGGGAGAACATCAACTTGTACTTAAAATAGGCGTTGCAACGTGCTCACTTGGATTTGACAACCCCTACATTCATTATTATTATTATTATTATTATTATTATTATTATTATTATTATTAGATATGTTTATATTTCACTATATCACACTCATAACGGTCATTTTATCGTGATCATTATTGTAACTTTCAGCGGATCGAACATTATTTCATTGATTTTCATTGCAATATTTAACTTCACTCTTAATTACTTTTAAGATATTTATATACACTTTAAGTCTCGCGCGCTGACATAAATAACAGACAATTCGCCTCCACACTAGCCGCAACACTTGCATTTTACATACGCCACATATACAACGCGATGTTATGATTCATTAATTAATTAATTAATTTAAAGGGACAAGTATTTACATGTCTAACTACAAAACATGACATTTAAATTAGGCAGACCTGTTATTTCGTCGTTGACGTGGCGTTACCTCGGCTTCATTTTACGACAGCCACCTCGGACTTAGCCTCTTATAATTGCAGGACACATTCTTCACTTAAATACTACGGTACCTTATAAATGCACTGGTTCTACACTCGGCTTGAAGCAATACACATTAAATATTTTATACAGCACTTTACAGTAAATTTTATTATTATAGAACAGTCTTTTGCTAGTGGCTTTACGTCGCACCGACACAGATAGGTCTTATTGCGACGATGGGATAGGAAAGGCCTAGGAGATGGAAAGAAGCGACCGAGCTCACAGCCACGCGCCTCTAACCGCACGGCCAACTCACCCGGTATATATACAACAGTTAAACCTCCCCGCTTCGTGTCGAGAACTCAACTAATGCAGTTTGCGAAGATCTCAAACTCCTTCCTATCCAGGTGTTTCACAGCTGTGACTGACCGTGCCACAAAAGCTTATCTCCGCCAGACTACCACAGTCTTCCCTTACCATTACCAAAATAACATCGTCCGCAATAATTCTGCTGTCTCCCTACGCAGAAGTTCAGGAATCCTACAACTATTTAACTTATGATTTTCTTCCTCGGCCGGGATGGATATCTTGAATACAATGTTTTAATATTTCATTTGTCTCCGTACACCATTTAGCCCTTGGGAGTATTGATCCCTCCAGCCAACGGGCTTTAGAGATTCTACAAGTCTATTTTGCACACTTTAAGCCTTATTCTTATTGTCGCCTGACGCAGATTCACCCTCTCGGACAATGGAATGATGACTGACGCTCTTGGTTGAGGAGGGGGTATTTATGCATTTGCTAGGAACGCATTGCTTAGCGTTATCTACTGTTATCCAATCATTCCATTTGGTGACCACTGGACCGATATCTTCGAGACTCACCCCAGAGATTCCACCAATTTTTCCACTCATGATGGTGTTGTTTAATGATTTTTCCTGTTTCCTTAACGGGCGTAATTAATTTCGTGCACGAGGGTTCTCGCGTATTTTGACTGTATGTCCATGACACGTGTGTTCCTCTCGGCCAAGATAGGTGCTACCTTCTCTCCAGGCCTAATTAAATACATTTGCACGCTGTGGACTTTAGCTTCATCAAATATTTTCTAAAATCGTAATTACTTATTTCTTTATTAATGACAGTGCCGAAATCTCCCGTAATGAAGGTTATTACCCAGAATTTCATTATTAATTACCCGAGGTCTTCCGAAATGTTCCGACCTCGTTCGATTTTTGGTGGGCCGCTTTCCTCTGTGAATTGTCACGCCACAGAACTCTAGATGAGATTGCAATAAAACATGGATGCACTTCATCCCAGTAGCTGCGATTGGGAGTTAGAAGTGGGTGGGGACGGGGCACTAAAATATAGACAACAAAATGTACCCGAGTCCGTGGGCTTATAGACCGGGTGGGGGGAGGCCCATCAACATTTAAAAAAGCTACTGAATGGTAAGTTTTTGTGATGCTCTCTGAGCGAAATTCGATATAGACGGTAAAGGTTGAGTCGAGCAAATTTAGTGTGGTAATAACAGTACTACACAATAAAAATTTCGCCGAAGTAACAATGTTATACATGTACTAGCAAATGTACCCGTGCTTCGCAACGGTATTCTACACTGTATACGGATATCCAAGTATATTACTGAACATGCAATGAATAAGTTTATTTTAAATTGCTTGTATCTTAGCGGTATCCAGAAATAGCAGGGATAGGTTCCCATACGTTGTTTCCAATGTAAAGTGCGAGTTGCGGAGTTGTGATGATAACGGCAGGCTGACTTACCTACTGCCATTCACAATCGAGAAGGAAAGTTTTCATTATGATGGCAGGCCCCATTACCTACTGCGTGGTCACAGTCGATCTGGGGAGTTTTCGTTACAATGGCAGGCACCCTTACCTATTTCCAGCCAGATTAGGTTTGAGGAGTTTTTATTGTATTGGCAGGCACTTTCCCTATTGCCAGTCAAAATTGACTTGTTCTGTTATCATTACAATACAGGCCAATTTTCTTAATGTCAGTCACACCGAGTTGGTGAGTTTCCATTATAATAGCAGGCCACTATGTTCAATGCCAGTCACATTTTAGATGGGTAAATTTGTTTATAATGGTGAGCACACTTGCCTACTCACAAACACAATCGGTTAGGGGAGTTTTGAAGAAAACTGCATGCTCTCTTAACTTCTGCCGGTCAAATCGAGAAGGGAATTATTCGGGAGTTGGAGAAGGATCACATTCCTACCGCCAATCAAAGTCAATGTGGAGAGTAATGATTACAAAAGTAGACGCCCTCGTGCTGAGAGTTACTATCGATTTGAAAGAAATAATTATAATGGCAGGCACAGCCTTTCTACATCGCTACAAATTGACTTCAAAGAATATATATAGATTGATATACGAAGTACATGCATGTTTACAATATTGCAAACCTTCATTTACAGATTAACCGCTGCTAAACGATACCTTATATCGAAAAACGAATTGTACCATAAGCCGCCTCATTCAGCGGTCTAAAAGCCTGCTTATATGATATTTTTCCAATCTCATCTGTTTATGGGTTAGATTGGGTTATAAACGTTGAATAAGGTGAACTTTGGGTACGGATAATTTTATGACAGCTACAAGCATAGAATTTGGCTCACTATGGACACTGGGTGGGCCAATGCTCGTGTAGAATTCGATGAATCTATCTTCCGTAAGTGATTCAAACAATGGTGGGCACGTGTAGAAAGTGCAAAATGTACGTACAATCGAGAAATAGAGACAAATCTAACGTATACGGAATAGAGATACGACAAAACATCACAGGACCAAAGTTCTGGTTCACTCCAAATTGAACGGAGATTATGCCACCCGTTTTCTGATACGAATTACCGTTTAGCCACGAAATACCTCAAAACGAAGGTGTGCACCGACATTAAAATTGCTTCAATATTTCAATATTTTTCGGGGGGTAAAGTGAAACATTTAAAGACCTTGGAAGCTTTCCATCGGTTACAGGCTAAGACATATAATTTTGCCAAATTTCAATATTCTAGGTCGTCTGGCAGATTGTGCCACAATCTTGCTTTGGGTGGAGGGGGGTAAAATTAGAACTTTCAGGATAGAAAGCTAACAAACACGCAGATGGTCATTATTGCACCTGAAACGGATAACGGAATGAAAATTTCGCCCAAATATTCATTGTACAGACACACCGTCGTTACGATTTTATTTATGTAGATTACAATTAAGTAGAAGTACGGCGTAATTATACAATTGAAATCATTTAGTGTTTTACTGCACACTAACAGTGTAACACACACTGGATAGAATTACCCACACATTTACTGAATGAGACAGCCAGATTGACGAATACGCGTGGCAAGCGGGTGAATTATACCTCAGTGTCCATGATCTAGGAAAAAATATAACCCTGCTCCCCTTACTCACAGCAATGCTACACGTTCTCCGCTACTTGCTGTGACGTTGTACGAATCGTTTTGTCGCAACGAACGACATTTCGTGCGCATTTCCTCTAAGCATTTTTCTTAATAATTAAATAAATTAAAGGACAGAATTAGTTGAAAACCAATACGGATTAAACAAATGACTTTTCTAATAATTCCTATTTTCAGGAGAATTTTTAAATAGCTGTTTTGTTCTTCACTCTGCCGAAAGTTGAAAAAAAATAGGTGGCTAAAATGGAATAAAAACTACTTTTCTCCACAAAGTAGGGGGGACTTCCCCTCTAGCCCTCCGCATAATCGCCGCTACTGCTTCATCTTTTAGTTGAAATTTCAGCAAGGTAGAATTATGGGTTCAACACATCGTACACTATCAGGAGTGACAGTCCGTCGCCGCTTATTTCGATCTGGGTTACCGGCGCGCCGTCCACTTCTCCGCCTACCTTTGACTAATGTACATAAACATGGTAGACTGCAATGGTGTATGGAACGACGTCACTGGCGACAGGAATGGCAGCAGATAGCGTTTTCGGACGAACCCAGGGTCGGTTTATTTGAAAATGATGGCCGCATTTTGGTTCCCCGCAGACAGGGTGAGAGGCATCACATCGACTGAATTCGCACAAGACATACAGCGCCAAATCAAGACCTTATGATGTGGGGTGCTATTGGGTAGAACCATAAATCATAGTTGGTACGTGTCCAGGTCACTGTGATCAGTTTGACCTACGTGAATGACATCCTGCGACACGTAGCCATACCCTTTCTGCACGATACCCTAGACGCCATATTTCACCAGAACAATGCGCGACCATATGTTGCTTCACGAACAGGTGCCTTCTTGTTGTCACAGGATGTCACTCTTGCCCTGGCCCGCCCGATCACTGGACTTGTCGCCAATCGAAAATGTGTGGGATATGGTGAAACGATGGGTATGGCGCTGTGACCCAATGTCAACCACCAAAGATGAACTGTGGAACCAGGTGAATGCAGCATGGGTGGCTATATCCCAGGACGCCATTCGTACCTTATACGCGTCGATGCCATCACGCATGGAACAAGTTATAACTGCCCATGTAGGTCCCAGTGCCTACTAGGCAACAGGATATATGCTGAATCTAGGTGACTGAAACGCTAATCGTTTCTGCAGAACATACTAATGAACACGTCCTGTGAGTATGAACTTCCTATCTCTAGTCTTTCAACGTGTTGTGTTTTTTCTGTACATGAGTGTATGTAAATCGTTAGTAAGGGTCTAATCTGCCTACACTAGGCAGTTTTATGCCTAAAGGTTTTATTCACGTGAAAATGACTCTACTATGAAGAATACACAGTTATTATAAAATCTTATTATGCCGTAATGATGCTTTTTAGAAACAACGAAACTTTATGTGATACTTTAATATGGATTCTTTTATCGAGTGTAAATCAATGCACTTCAACAGAGACCAGAATGAATGAACACTTCTCAGTAAGCATAATTATCACGTTGTGGGAACACCTCTACCATCTAAATCTGAACTCTCTCGTTGAAACGAATGCCAACATTCTGAATCGTGGATTAACAGATATCAATCTTAAATGCTCACAAATCTCCCTACTAAATTATCCCAAAACTGATCTTCAGGCTTATCTTCACATCAAACCTCAGGGGCACACGCTTCGCCCTGGATAATATCCCAAATTGCTCATTACAAGTTATATCTCAGAGGCTCATAGGCTCATCTATGGATATATCAAATAACGGGGACAAATACACGTTTTTCAAGTTTTATCCCATATGTTCTAACATCACACTACTCAATTCAGAGTTAATAAACAATACTGCGCAAACCTATAAACATGGGTAAAAATGGTCTCAGATATAATTTGAAATAAATTATTAACATTCCTTAATATTAATATTAAATTTACGATACAATGTCAAACACTCTAATTCACTTTTACGCAAGACAAACTTCATTTATTATTAGTATAAACAGTTTAATAATAATAATAATAATAATAATAATAATAATAATAATAATAATAATAATAATAATAATAACAATAATAACAGGACACAAACGGCGTATCCAATATGTGATTGAATTCCCTAATCTCATACAGTTACTGACGCAACAAGACAGAATACATCTTCTCTCAACATCACATGTTATTGTATCGAAGACTATGACCTAATACTTGGTCTGATAAGAGTTTCTCGACAGCTGGTAAGAGCCGTTATCTCCTCTTGCGGATTTCGCGGTCAACTGACAATGCATTCCTGCGGTGTAATTCAACATTTAACACAAGTTCTTAAGCATGAATGACTCTGAAAATGTTATGTTTCCATTCTGAGCATCACTTATTAAACAAATCACGCCATAGACATGTTATAGGCTTTTGGGCTTATGCCGTGTCAAGAAAATAAAGTGAAATTCTTTATTTTTCTCAGAGAGCTTTGCTCTGCGTCATCAGAAGAAAATTTCGACTGTCCACGAGAAAGGCTTCTCAAACAATGAGGTTTGAATTCAGACGTTATAATAGGAGTGGAAATGGTACGTTCTTTCGTCACCAGATGGCTCCCCGGACGCGGTACAGCACTAGCGTTCAAAGCGGAAGCTGACGGAACCATCAGAATCAGTCTGAGAGGGTCACATAACATAACAGGTGTACGCACATATGATGGTATGACACTGACACAAGCCTGGAATGAAACATTTGGCGATAAGGAACGTACAAATTTGGTAAATATCGAAACGAAATAACTATAGTGAAGGGACAGGGAAGGGAACTACCTACGTAAATACTTAATGGCTGGTACCCAGGTATTACTTAATTGGTAGTCAGCGTCCCTGTTGAAATTGTTAGGATTTCTACGTATTTCCACACCTTCCCGTATAATTCTGAACCTGTAGCGTCTAGTGTGGGTAAGAGCTCGAGTATGTTATGACATCATGACTCGACAATAGAACATGCTCAGCTATTGATGATTTGTCTGGCTGGTTGAGACGAATATTACGTTCATGTTCCTTGATACGAGTACCAACGGACCGGCATTTTTGGCCAATGTACACCTTACCGCATGTACAGGGAATTTCGTATACCCTAGGATGTAAAATTGGGAATAATTTGTCCTTGCTTATACCAAGTCTGTGAGAAATTTTATTGACGGTGCCAAACACGGTTTTTACATTGTGTTTGTCGGACTCGTTGTTTGAATGGTCAGCGTACTGGTCTTCAGTTCAGAGGGTCCCAGGTTCCATTCCCGGCCACGTCGGGGATTTTAACCTTCATTGGTCAATTCCAATAGTCCGGGGGCTGAGGGTTTGTGATGTCCCCAACATCCCTGCAACTCACACACCACACATAACACTATCCTCCACCACAATAACACGCTGTTACCTACACATGGCAGAAAAAACATTGTGTTTGCGGAGGGCCTTGGCAATTCGATCTGTGGTGTTGTGAATGTAAGGCAGGTAGGCAGTTCCTTCACTTTTTCCTTCTGTGAGCTTTGCTTGGTCGTTTATCTGGGATGAAGGGCTCTATGAATCTGCAAATCGCTGTAACTATTACCCTTGAACGTGACTTTGAGTGTGTCCATATCCACCTGGATATTTGATGGCTCACAAATTCGTCTTGCCCTCTTCGTGAGTGTTGTGAGAATACCTTGTTTTTGTGCTGGATGGTGGTGAGAATCTGCATGAAGATAGCAATTTGTGTGGGTAGGCTTACGATAGACGGTATGTCCTAAGGAGAACATCCAAGAAAGGAAGGCATCCGTCCGACTCCATCTCCATAGTGAATTTAATTGAAGGAGGTTGCTAATTTAGGTGGTTTAGAAATAGAAGTTTCTCAGAACCTTCTGTCCAGACCACAAAAGTATCATCAACTTACCTCCACCATATCATAGCTTTGATGGGCACCGAAGCAATAGCCTCCTCCCCAAAATGTTCCATAAAGAAATTAGCAACTTTCCATAGCCACTCCGTCCGTCCGTTTGTAAAACTTCCCACCCCCACAAGAAATAGCTGGAAGTCATGAAGTGGTAAAATAGCTTAGTAATGTCCTCAGAAAACATGTGTTCAATGAAAGACATGACCGAGTCAATCGGCACTTTAGTGAACAAGGACTCCACATCGAAACTCACCCAAAGTGTATCAGGTTGAAGGGTTATGGTTGACAGATTGTTGACGAAATACTGAGAATCCCTGACGTATGATTCAGTACGACCTATGTGTGGCTGAAGCAATTTGCTTAGGTATTTAGCCAGAGCATACGTAGGAGAACCTATCGCACTGAACATAGGTCTGAGAGGAACATCTTTTTTATGGATCTTAGGAAGTCCGTATAATCTAGGTAGCACTGCATCCTCCGGGGACAGATGTTTAGCCTCCTCTTTTGGAACTGAGGATTGCCTTAAGAGCTTCACGGTGGCGTTAGACACACGAGTGGTAGGGTAACGTGAGTTCAGTCTGTAAACAGGCTCTGACAATATAGCCGAGATCTTACTATTTGTACCTTCTAAATATGTCGAAATAAGGTTTAATTTAATCCAAAAAAAGGCCGTTTTAGTCTGCGGTTAGGCGGTAACAGCTATAATTAGCTGGAACTTATGCATAGAGGATGACTTCTCGGAGTATTTTATCTCTCAAAACAGTTTTAAAATGTGGCCTTCTCTCTTTTACAGTCTAGAGATAGATGATGGACTGAAAAGTACTGATCAAGGAGTATTCACAAGCAAAGGGAATCACTCATCGCTATCTTGTGCTGCTATCATAAGTCTTCTCTCGTACCTTAGATATTAGGTTCAGTATGTAGCCTAGTTATAGGCTAAATCTTACCGTGTAACACAACATATCTTTTGCTAGCGATACCTAGTATCTACAGTGCACTATGACTTCTGGTATGACCGGGCGAGTTGGCTGTGCGGTTAGGGGCGCGTAGCTGTGAGCTTGAATCCGGGATAGAGTGGATTCGAACCTCACTGTCAGCAGCCCTGAAGATGGTTTTCCGTGGTTTTCCATTCTCACATCAGGAAAATGCTGGGGCTGCACCTTAATTAAGTCCACGGCCGCTTCCTTCCCACTCCTGGGCCTTTCCTATCCTATCGTCATCATAAGACCTATCTGTGTCGGTGCGACGTAAAGCAAATTGAAATAAAGACTTTCTGGTATGGGCTGGAGAATATTTGTTACTTTCATTGACCTGTCTCCGTCTCATCGTTAGCTTTGACAACATAAAAGTGAGGTGTGACCGATTCTAGTAATGCTGTTCTTTATGCAACCAGTTCCTGTTATGAATGGTGTGCAAATGTCGCTCATACGGTTGGTTGATACGTGCAATTTGGTGGGGTAGGCAGACTGATGTGTAACTGGAACGTCTGACTCGGTGAGGAAAGCAACGGGAAACTACCTCACTCCTCATTTCCGTATTACGCCTCATCAGTGACGCCTAGGCCATCTATGACAGCTGATGGTGGACCTGTTGAGGGTCAAACCAGCCTTCGGACTGAATACTCAACTTGCATACATACAACAGAACATAGGGGTAACGAATCCGAAAATATTCTCAGTACCGAGCTCGATAGCTGCAGTCGCTTAAGTGCGGCCAGTATCCAGTAATTGGGAGATAGTGGGTTCGAGCCCCACTGTCGGCAGCCCTGAAGATGGTTTTCCGTGGTTTCCTATTTTCACACCAGGCAAATGCTGGGGCTGTACCTTAATTAAGACCACGGCTGCTTCCTTCCACTTCCTAGGCCTTTCCTATCCCATCGTCGCCATAATACATATCTGTGTCGGTGCGACGTAAAACAAATACAAAATATATATATATATATATACATTCTCAGTAACTTTGAGCATAGCTCAACAGTCCAGCTTCTTAGCTGACTGTTCAGCGTCGAGGCCTTCGGATCAGGTTCCTAGTTGGATTTCCGGGCAGTTCGGGAATTTTAAACACATTTGGTTAATTCTCTGGGGTCTGGATATTTGTGTTTGTCCCAATACATTCCTCTTCATGTGCACACAACACACCACAGAAACACGCAATAGTGAACACATATTATGAAGATGACTATTATTATAATTATTACGGAAATACGGTGTTTTAATTCTGAATTTACTAAGTTAATCGATTTTTGTTTGTTTTCTTATATTTATCGTTAGCAAAAGTATTATTGGAAAAATCTCTAATATCAATTTCTTATAACGGGCCATCACCATTATTACTTTTATCATCGCTTGACATCCAGAATCAGTACAGTGTAGTTTATTCATTTCGTTTCATTGTGTACTCATTTTCGTATAGTGTATTTTATTCTGCCACCGGTTGTAAGCTGCTTGTAACAGAAATAAATACTTACAGAGATTGGCAGTATCCGCCCATGAAACAGAGCTGTGTTCTCATGTGTTCGGGCTCGTGACCCCCCCCCCCCCCAGGATGTCAGGAAAGTGACCAAAGAGGAAGGAGAAGAAGAAGACGGTGCACACGTCAACAACAAGTCACAAGACTGACTTTTAGGTAATTTTGGTACATTTTAGGCCTGCTTAGCCTTGGAGATGAAGGCCAGGAAGTCGAAGTGAGATTTCCACGTCTGGAGGGGCACATGACCCTGTGGTTCACTTAGCCTACACCAAAAATGAGTACCACGTTAATTCCTGGGGGCAAAGGTGACTGGGCCTTGAGTTAACCATTTTATCCCACTTAGTGTTGAGTCTACGTATTGTAGAAGCCTCTACCTTCCACTCCTCCAAGGACCTTCATGACTTGTATGGAGATGGCTTTCCTTTTTTTTCTGTACATTTGGTCACGAAAGATGATAGTTGCTTATAGGTCGGCACGTCAAGGTTTTCGGGAGGAGTCTCATGTCGAGTCTGAATTTCTGGTCCAGGCAAGAGCTTTCACTTGTAAGGAAAAGAGTGGTTAACTCTCCGTCCTCCTGCTCTTACATGTAGAGTTAACACGAGAGAGGCTGAATGAATCCTACGGCCACACGTCTCTCCAGACGTGGTAGTCTAGTTTCTAGATTCCTTGAACATCGGGCACAGCATCGAACCTAGGTTCTTTAAAGTGAAGCTAGTACACCTTTATCGAGCTCGATAGCTGTAGTCGCTTAAGTGCGGTCAGTATCCGGTAATCGGGAGATAGTGGGTTCGAACCCTACTGCCGGCAGCCATGAAGATGGTTTTCTGTGGTTTCCCAATTTCACACCATGAAAATGCTGGGGCTGTACCTTAGTTAAGGCCACGGCCGCTTCCTTCTCACTCCTAGGCCTTTCCTATCCCATCGTCGCCATAAGACCTACCTGTGTCGGTGCGACGTAAAAAACCGACTTGCACACCTTTATTTTCTATGTTATGGAGACCACAGACAGATGACTTCTTCAGCCTCTTTTCCCACACCTTGGTGCAGTCACGGGTGCGAACTCTGTCATACATGTGGACTTGGCAAGGGTGCCCTTCCTAGTGCCTACTCCATTTTGAGTTAAATATTTTTTAATTGACTGCTTTTGTGGCGGTTGGTAGTGTAGTGTTTACTGTGCGTGTGAAGAGGTATATGTATTGAGCCACAAACATCCAATTACGAAGTCAGTGAAATTAAGCAGAAGCGGTAAAAATCTTCGTCTCCGCCGAGAATCGAACCCATGGCCCTTAGAAGCGAAGACCGAGACGCTGGTCATTCAGGGAAACAGCCGCACGAAACTAACAACATGAATACAGGATATTACTGTCTGTCGAAAAGCCAACGACTGTAATGAAAAAATAGAACACAGGATAAATCCTTGAGGAAGGAGTACCCCAGATGGTCTTGATCTGATTCCTGAAGAAGAATAAGAACTGGCTCCTTGTACGTCGTTTCCAATGTTTCACAAATCTTACTTTTTTGTTTTTGTCTTCCTTGTTCCAGCCTGCCTCGTTAATAGACAGCACTTCGATACAAACAGTGCTCTTAAAAGTGATTTATTCCATTTGACTGCTAAATATTAAATAAACTCCTCCTTTCCCGCATCCAAAAAGAAAACAGTATGGTAACGATATTCTACATTTTGACAGCCAGAATAGAAACTATTGATTTATTGCTCACCTGGGTGCACGACGGCTGGTTAGGTAGGGACCTTCTATAATAAAGTAAAATTTGAAACCCAGCAATTATATCCCGGTGCTAAGCAACCTCTACATCACCGAGCCACTCCCCCAACTCCCTCCACCAGTTTGGTCTCGAGCTCCATTTGTACTTCATTAATGTGAACAATCTGAGTTGTTTCCTACACGCCACTACTCTGCTTCATGTTCTTCAAGTAAATTAGGAAGCACTACTGGTTAATATTCTCTTAAGGAGACCTCAGTTTTACATCCACGTAACTCAAGAATTGATAACCCCTCTACCGTCAAGTACAGATACCACAGCAACACAGGCTAACGGTTAGATTTCACTCACACTGTTGATTACGATATGCCAATCTCCGCATGAAGCAAAAACATCAACTAACTCCATGGCATATATGATTGGACAATAGGCTATTCCGAAGTTCAAATACTGATGCAGTGTGTGTTCAGCAGAGAGGAAACAAAAGGTTCTTCGACCATTTCTCACCCTCTCTTACTTCCTTCCTTTCATTCATTTCTTCCTTCCTTCCTTCTTTCTTTCTTTATTTATTTCTTAATCGGTTTACCCTCCGGGGTTGGTTTTTCCCTGGGACTCAACGAGGGATCTCACCTCTACCGCCTAAAGGATAGTGTCCTGGAGCGTGAGACTCTGGTGTCAGGGGATACAACTTTGGTGGAGGACCAGTGCCTCACCAGGTGGCCTCACCTGCAATGCTGATCAGGAGCCTTGTGGTGGAGGGGTTAGATGGGATGAGTAGAAGGGATAGACAAGGGAGAGGGCAGTAAACGGCCGTGGACTTAAGTTAGGTACCATCACGACATTTGCTCGGAGGTGAAGTGGGAACCCACGGAAAACCACTTCGAGGATGGCTGAAGTGGGAATCGAACCCCCACATTACTCAGTGGACCTCCCGAGGCTGAGCAGACCCCGTTACAGCCAACGTACCACTTTTAAAATTTCGTGACAGAGCCGGATATCGAACTCGGGCCTCTGGGGGTAGCAGCTAATCGCACTAACCACTACACCACAGAGCCGTTTCTGTTACTTTCGCTATGGTATTATTTAGTAGAAAATGAAAGTAAAGCAGAACCACCTCCGTGTAGGCCTTAAAAGACGACGACGACGAACACGACGACGATGATGATGATGATGACGAAGATAACAGTTGATTTAAGGAGCCAAATATCGAGATCGTTGGCCCCAGGCCATATAAACTCATGGCGCAATATAGAAGATACATGTTTTATTTGCAATAACCCCAACCGAAGGGGCATATTTTTTTATTTGACTTCTTCCTGGCCTTTTCCCAAGCACTAAGGCCAGTTTTACTGCCGGATGCATTTCCTGACACAATCCTATGTGGAGGGATATATTCACTATTGGGTGCTCTTGTGGTGGTTTGTAGTGTTCGTACGTAAATGAAAATGTGTATTTAGACGAACACAAACACCCACCTCCGGAGGTAAAGGAATTAACCAGGTATGGTTAAAATTCCCAGCCCGGCCTGGAATCGAACCCAGGGTCCCCTGAACCGACAGCCTTTATGCTGACCATTCAACCAAGGAGCTGGACAAAAGGTCTCCTTGTACTAAAGAGTATCATTAAGCATGTTCCAGCTAGTGCTGGTACTCCTCACTTGCAAACATTATCTCCACGTCTATTAGTAGAATGACAGTGGTGGGAAAGGATACTTCTGGATATATGAAATTCTTACATCCTATCAAAGATAAATGCAAACTCTGATGAACATATGCTGATTGACATAAAAAAGCACACCCCTTAAAAGAAATTCTTTAATCGCGGAAGTCTGTCAGTACCTGCATCGATGAAAGATATCCAAATAAAAGGTTCAGTAAGTCGTATGGAAGCACTTCAGTTGCTTTTCGTGAGTCTTATATAAACATTCTTCATAATGGTACGTGTGATGTGACATACACGATACTTTCCTGGCGTCATCCAAGCCTAGAAAACGAACAAGATATCAATACGAAATATTAACTATTTTGAGATCGAGCTGCGAGAGGCAGGCTGGACGGCGCGTTGAGGAGCCCGTCATTTGGTTCATTCGATTTCATAGTCAGATCGTGCTGGATGGAATGGACACGTAAAGGTGTCCGTAAACGAAAAACCGGTTTCTGGACGTCCCTGATAGAATATCAAAAGGAGGGACCGTTTGATTACGAGGCAAACTCAAGCAAACCCCATTGCTTCCTTGTCCGTCATTCAGGGATACGAAGCTGCTTCACACGGGCACCTGCTCTCCGAAGAGCATTTCCAGATGCCTAGTACGTACTTTTGCGATCTCGATGGCTTAACGCTTTCTGCCACTAACAATGGTGTCAACAGGGAACAACGTGTTATGCTATGGACTGGCGAACTATTGTCTTTAGCGACGAATCTCAGATTTCACTGGCAGCCGACGATCGTACGGCCAGAAGCTGGAACACCGAGGCCGAGAACCAGATTCTCTGCCTTACAATATCCTGGTGCAAATATATTTAAGCACTTCTTTCTGTTGTCCCTACCACCATACAAATAAAATTTTCATATTTCCCTTCCCTGTATGCGACTTTTTAAATTGTCAGTGAGTGTGTGTATATATAGGATGCAAAAATACGGCACACGCCCCCTTTTAAGAACGCAATGACCCCGGGAGCTATCGTATATGATTGTCGTACGTTACTGGCAGTAATACATGGGTGAAGTAGGGCTGTGGTCCAATATACTACCTTTCTTGACTAAGAGCCTCGAGTAATATTCCAGCAAGATAACGCATGTCCGCAAACAGTTCAGTTTTCACAGGAGTGTTTACGTACGTTTTAACACTTCTTCAACATGTCCGATGATTTATACCCCTTCGAACATTTGAAGGACCAGATGGAATGCCAGTGTTCGTGATGCAACGACTGGCTGACCAAAGCTGCCATGGGATGACCGATGAAATCTTTTCTTATATAATTTCAAAGTTCGTATCCAGACTGTCCCAGGCTGTCCGTCAAGGTGCTGAACATGACAACATCCTGCTCTGCACAATATTCCGATGCAAATATGTTGTAACATTCTTGAACTCGACGATCCCTTCATATATGAGATTTTTTAAAATGTCAGTGAGTGTACATATACATACAGGATGCAAAAATACGGGCGTATCCGGCCACCAAGGTAGTAACATGGTTGTCAGAACGGAATACACCAATCGATAAACATGGTATTTTTGGGGATCTATTTGAAATTTGAATTAATGGCCAAGCATGTGAGTGCAGAGTAATATATAATTTTATTGACCGCAGCAGAGGGGCACCGAAAATTATATAAATCATGAGCATTAACTTCAGTCTGATTACTCGCACCCTATTTTACTATTTCCTATAAAGTAAGATGATGATGATGATGATGATAATAATAATAATAATGTCGTGTAGTTGTTGCTGGCCTGGTGCATGCCTTGTAAGACAGACCTTCCGATGAGGATGAGTGACGTCTGTCATGCATTGCAAATTGTGTGTTTGTGTGGTTGAGGGTAGCGTTATACTGTATGTGGTGTGAGCTGCCGGAGTGTTGGATATACAGTATTTACAATATGGGAATTATCATCACGAGAAAAGGTTCTGAAAATTGCCATACGGCTGCGAATGCCCTTACACTAACTACGTGGCACACCAATAGCCAGTAGGGTATCTCCAGGCCATCTGGATGGGCACCAGTCATCTTTGTAGGTCAAGACATTAATAGTCTGTTACGTCACGGGTTGCTTTTTCTAGTCGGTCATAAAGTAGTGAAAATGGCGGTTATTATTGTACTCAGTGACAATACCACGAGATAATCATCCCATATCGTGTAACTGTTACGTTATAATGAAGAATGTCATCGTACACTTTTAGACAAACTTAGGTCGTTTCTTAATGTCATGTGTCCTCTTTCTGGTATACTCACAGCCGGTAGATGCAAATTATGTCATATTTCTCCGTAATTTTCCATTTTTGTCTCAGTGAAATTCCAAAATGGTAGAGTGGATCTCGGCCCATAAGTGGCCACGGCTGGTTGGTGGTCCAACAGCTTTGCAATCTGACCGGCCAAGCGTGGAGGAGGGGTGGCTACGGCTCTACCGTGGCTCTACGCCTCTGCATTCGGGAGACGGGACAGGTCTGGACCTTACGGCTGGCTCCAATTGTTGGCTGTCCTGAGAATGGTTTTCCGTGGTTTTCTATTCTCCTACACTAAGGCGAATACCGGGTCAGTTCCTAGTATAAGCCACGGCTGCCAACACCCTCACCATCTCCGAGCATCCCCTTTAGGGGAGGAATGAAAACATTTTAGTATTAGTAGTGACATACTCACAACTACCACGGAAGACATTTGATGGGCTGTCAGTTTACAATACTACCGTGTATCAGGATGGCAATACTTGTTATATTTTCTTGTATTGTACTGTCCCTGTTAGTTCTAACATTTTGTATCAAACATTTTTTTCATTCGAAACTGAACCTGCAGAAGGTGTACAGTACATTATTTTATCTTCTTCTTCTGCTTATTTTAGATCCACTAATTTGAAATTGGAGTTGGGGAGTAGGTTAAATTGTCTCTCTTTTATACAGCCCCCAATATTTTATTTTAACCTTGATTTACCACACTTGGATCTTCTTTTTATTATTATTTTTGCTATTCCTGGCATTTTTTCCAATTACTTGGGGTAGGCACTTTGTATGGATTTAGCCCAATTATCCGGCCGGATGCCTTTCCTGACGGCAGCCTTAGGTGGGGGGATGTATTGTTCATTGCGTGTTTCTGTTGTGGTTTCTCGTGCAATGTGTTGTAATGAAGATGTATGATAAAAGGAACATGATCACCTAGCCCTCAGGCTAAAACAATTTTCCAGAATTTATCCGACCGGAAATCGAACTCGAGGCCCTCAGAACCGAAGGCCACTACGCTGACCATTCAGCCATACAGACTTAATTCGCCATGAATATTTTATTGTATATTTTGTCATCAGTTTTTATACAATCTAGTGAAAAGTGTTAAATTTTGTCTGTTAATAAAACAGTGTGTTATTTGTACTGCTGTATCTTAACATACATAGCTTACATCATCATTATAGACCGTTATGCCTTTAAGCGTTCAGTCTGCAAACTTCTGTGACTTTACTAAACGTCGCCACAATCCTCTATTTGCAACTAGTGCTGTGGCCTCATTTAGTTCTATACCTCCCATCTTTAAATCGTTAGAAAATGAGTCTAGCCATCGTCGTCTTGGTCTCCCTCTACTTCTCTTACCCTCCATAATAGAGTCCATTATTCTCCTAGGTACCTATCCTCCTTCATTCGCCTCTCATGACCCCACCAGCGAAGCTGGTTTACGCGTACAGCTTCATCCATCAAGTTCATTCCAAACTTAGCCTCTATATCCTCATTCGGAGCAACCTCCTGCCATTCTTCCCACCTGTCTGTACATAAATCATTCTCGCTAATTTAACTTCTGTTACTTCTAACTTATGAATAAGATATCCTGAGTCCACCCAGGTTTCACTCCCGTAAATCAAAGTTGGTCTGAAAACAGACCGATGTAAAGATCATTTCGTACGGGAGCTGACTTCCTTCTTACGCAACATTCTTGATCGCAACTGCGAGCTCACTGAATCGGCTTTACTGCAACCTGATTCAGTCTCACTTACTATATTACCATCCTGGGAGAACACAGAATAAGAATAAGAATAATTGTGTGCGTAAAATTGCAGTTATTGGTGGTACGGAAATCTACGACAAGAGCTGATTAAAGCACGAGACCTTCCTACAAGCCAGCGCTCAAGCAGACGGCAACACGATGAACCATACCATGGAACTGAACCGAGGACTAGCAGCCCAAGACGACGCTAGCGAAATGTTGGGCCAAATCCATACCGTAGTCCAGTATGAAGAAGCCGTGATGAGAGAGGTACAGTTCAGCTTCGCATATTTCTCTTTGTAAATAAACTTTCATTGTGCCTTAATGGCGATCATCTAGATATATTTAGGAGTAATGCATGTGTTCTCTGTGTTATTTAGCTTCGAATCATTTGTGCACGGTTTCGAGGGTGTTGGGATTAAATTAGGTTTTTTCTATAGTCATGTAAAGTAGTGTTATTCTTATTGGGGATTAATTTATGGAAGCTTGAGGAGCTAGGAACGTTGAAAATTAAAGGACGGGGTTGCCTTATAAGTATCGAATGGGGAGACTCTTACTGGAGTGCCAGGCGACCTAAGACATAGGAACCGCATGTTATTTTAAAATTCATGAGTTTTTCAAATTTGCAAAGAAATATCAACGTTGCACTAGAAAGGGTTTTCGAAATAATTCCGGCAAGCTAACACATGGCTATACTCGTGGCATGAACCAGGGTCCGCTGCATGAAGAGAAGAGACTTACGGAGTGTATTCCGGATATTCTGGATGGTCTGAAGCCAGGCCAAGCATGTAGGCCTGTGAATTATGAGTCTGAAGAAAATGATTCCGGACCAGAAAGATATGCTATGAAAGTTATCGAAAGGCCAGATGCACCCGCAGCCTGTCCCTAGGGAAGGGATGCGATTTGGCACAGCTGAGAGCTGCCATCGACTGCCAGGCGGTGAGAGGGGACCCATTAGCCATGTGACGATAAGCAGATGTGAAAGAGTCTTCGCCCTGTAGCTATGTGTATCTGCAGCGAGGGGAGACGGCCTTGCTATTCCCTCAGTAAAAGTAAGGTCAATGAACGTCGCTCCAGAAGACGACCCAGAGATGCGATTACATCGCCAATCCCGCAAGACCAGTGTGTACTTTTTGTGTTTATTTCAGATCCATTGGAATATTTGTGATTTGTTTATTGTTGTTCGTTGTGTCTCAATATTCGTGTTTGTCATTTTATTGTGCAGTATTCATTTTAGGGGGTTGAGAGGTTAAATCCTCGTCTTTGATTATGAGATCGGGCTCAAATTAGCTTCAGTGTCTTATTGGGGGATATCAGAAAGACCTAAACTAAGCATTCTTGTGGATTATGTATCCCAAATTTAAATGTGAATAATTTTAATCTTAGATTTAATATACACTGAAGCATATTAAAATATTTTATGCAAATTTTAGTCCTCATTTGCTCACACAAGGAGCCTCAACAAGCACTAATTGTGATTTCCCATTAAAGCCAATAGCTCCCAAGACCATAATGCTTGGTGTTGGCCCTGTATGCCTCTCGACAATAAGATCTGGGCGGCCCCTCTCCCCGGTACGTCGGCGCGCACGATTTCGGCGATCATTGCGGGTAAGACAGAAGCGCGATTCATCACTAAAGACGACCCTATGCCATTCGTCGACCCACGTCGATCTTTCTCGACACCAGGCCAGCCTTACACGTCGCTGTTGTGGGGTCAATGGAACACCTTCTGCAGGAACACGGGCTCGTAAGCCAGCTGCACGCAGGCGATTACCAATTGCTTATTGTGTAACGTGGGGTGCCACAACTGTTCGAATTTGCGCTGCTGTTGCATGGGGTTCCATCCGGGCCATCTGAATGATGCAGCGATCCTCTCTCACAGTTGTCCGTCGCGCTGGGCCTGTGCCAGGTCTACGAGTGTGGGTACCTTCATTTGACCACTGCTGCCATACATGTTGTACCGTAGATGCCTGTCGGCCAACACGTGCAGCGACAGTCCTTAGCGATAATCCAGCCTCACACAGCCCAATTATCCGAGCCCTCTCAAACGGCGACAGTTGTTGAAAGCGTGCTCTTCTCTGTCATCGGGGCATGTTTGACGGGGAACACTTCACTGCACAGACTGCAAGTCAACTACGCTACACCAGAGTCCGTATACTGGAGTTGATTCCTCCGCGACCAATCACATGGGGAGACCTGTAGCAACAATCCAATGGATCTGAAACTTTGATCGTTTACATACCTACATAGCATCGTTCCATATCTTGAAAATCAACACAAACGACCAATGCCTTCATGGTGTAGCAATTTCCATTTTCTTAAGTGTATATGCGAAGTTTTCTGTTGCTTATCTCATGTACCAGGACTTTTAAGTACGACGCAGATAGTCGAGTCTGTTCAAACTTATTTAAATATACAGTGCAGGGTTTATGTAACGCCCCACGGATTACAAGATCAATGATTTTTGTTGCCACTTCATGGCTAACAACATTAATTGTAATATAAATTGTATCAAGTTATCTAAGGGATTTTCTTTTTCTTATCCATCTTTTATATTTTAGCATATTAAAATATGTTATGCACATTTTAGTCCTCATTCACTCACACAAGGAGCCTCCGTGGCTGAGACGGCAGCGCGTCGGCCTCTCACCGCTTGATACCGTGGTTCAAATCCCGGTCACTCCATGTGAGATTTATGCTGGACAAAGCAGAGGTGGGACAGGTTTTCTCCGGGTACTCCGGTTTTCCCTGTCATCTTTCATTCCAGCAACACTCTCCATTATCATTTAATAGCATTTATCAGTCATTAATAAATCACCTTGTGAGTGGCGACCCCATTGTAATAACAGCCTATACTGTATATGTTACATTCATTACATCCCTGATCCGGTCAAAGACTGGAAAACAGGTTGTAGGTTTTCATTTCACTCACGCAAATGCAATCTTGTCCTACTTACATCTTTAAGAAATCCTATTTGCTGGTTCTTGGAGACCGAATTACGGACGTTCCGCGGGCGATGGCGCAGAACTAGCCAGGTTAAAGGAGGACAGGAAAAATGGTAAATTGTGGCTTATAACGTGACGTCCCACTTTGTTTTAATGATTTATTTGTTTGCCGTCCCAGTAAGGTATAATAATAATAATAATAATAACAATAATAATCTATATATTGTGCCCTATAATGCTTTGGATTCCAGTCAGGCAAACGCCGAGATCGAACCAAGAATATTTTCGTGACCAATACACCCATAAAAGGACTATTTTGGCACATAGCTTACCTAGCGTTGCGTATCCACATTCTGCAGCTCAGTAGAACATTTGATCAGGGTATCAAGGTAAAAACGAGGGCTAAATAAGGTAAATTAGGTGGATACGAAATAATGCAGTGTAAGAGAAAATCCTACAAAAAATATCTAACAGAAAACATCGCTGCATTCAAAGTTTTACAATAAGGGATTTATTACATACATTAAACTATTTACAAATACAAGAGCTTTCAAATGTGACTGGGGTAAATATAATATTGAGCCGACGACTACCAGTTCACTGCCTTCACGAAACAGCAAGGCTGTAACAAGCATGGGACAATGGCGTAAGTAATGAAATAAAGAAAAAAACGGATATCTGCAGAAATACACGTCTAGCAGTAACCTCCTCATCATAAAATTACTATGCCTCGGAGCATCGAACCCTGGAGCTAACAAATATAAACACATTATGTACAGTGCTCTAACCCGGTATAGATCCCTGGTCCAGTAAAGAGCAAGGCATCGAATATCCACATACAAAAAATAATAGGAACACAGCTCCCTCCTCCAAGGGCCAACAAAAAACGGGTAAAATGTTAAAAATGAAGCAGAACAAACAGAAATGAAATCTCTCCAGGCATCGTAACATCAAGGTCGTCCTTCCCCTCAAAACACTCGACAAACCGCAGACAGCTATATTGCCGAGTTCCATGACTGTAACGTCAGACACTACACTCCTTACCAGCGGTTCACACTAGACAGGCGGCGGCCCTCTTATTTATGAGCTCAGCTGACGGCCTAGTAGGCTGACTGCAAGGAAAGTTTCGCTTTTCATCGTACCTCACATAATTTGGCTATTCTAGCGCTCTCTTAATTACACATAGGCTGCACGCCATCATATCAATGTCACAAGCAATACAACAAAATCTCATTTCCGCCACCACTGGGCTCATCCTTAATTATACAAGGGCACAATCCAGTGCGCCATAATCACATAGCCACAATAAGGCGTCTCAAATGCATCACACAAATTCTTAATCTGTGCTAGGGCTTTCCCATATCAATACACACAGTCAGCTACATGCATAATGCCCAAATTTCTCAAACATAAGGACACGCCCAACCTGTCACATTAAGCTAGGTGAGTTTACGGGGGTAAATCCTGATCTCCAATACACTACATTCGACCGCAAAGAAATATGCCCTGACGCTTGAAGACAACAAGTACACTAACATAATACTACCGAATAGAAATGTAATCACACCAACAAGGAATATACAACCTACTACTTACGCTAATATACTGGGTTCGAGCTTGGGGCATAGCTATACATTACCAAGAATTTTCCTAATATAAATTCACCTGTTGGCTGACGGCCAACCTTGTTCCTATCTAGACTTTAAATGACATGCTTGCTACAAAATTGGAAAGCTCTGACCTTAAATGATTGATGACATGACGGAGCGGCCCCCCATGTGGACCACTGGATTTACCACATCATGATAGACTGTGACGCTGTCAGCAGATACAGGCGGACAACTGGAGACATTCTAGCTGGCGAGCACATTTCTTGCAGCTTCTTAGATGGTTGGAAGATGTCCCCTTCGACGTCGTGCTGAGCAGGTACGCCAGACGTTCCTGGGTCGATTCCCGATGTCGTGCCGGCTTCAGCTCCCGTTATTGCTTCCTCGCAATGAGTGTGTAGAAGCTCGTACTGGATTGATGCAGGGGCAACTGAAAATAAATTTCTTATTACACACAGTCCATATTCGATGCCTGTTTCCACTAAAACCATGCCTCACACGTTACGTTGACCAAGTCTTGTTCTGAATTTGAACGTGGTACACCACTGTCTTCTTCATCAAACTCGGTAAAACTACTATCCTATCCTTTCACTCGGACAACACTTCGCGGTACCAGAAATACCCTGAGCCTTCATTAATTCTTGCATTACGTTAGTTATAATTCGACCTCAAAGAAGTATGAAGCTACTAGTCCAACAGTCTTTTATAGGCAGTACCTCATCTGATGACAGCAGATCAACACATGTAATATCAAGAATTCAGCTTAATTATGCAGGTTAATTACTTACTTTCTCCCCGATTCAATAGTTCTAGGTGTATGTGCAGCTCGAAGATAAGACGTTGTTCTCGATACCGACCCGCAGCGTGACGACCTCGTTCAAGCAGCCTTACAGTCAAAGAATGAGGCTGACGTGCCAAGCGGTCCTGCATTTATAATCAGGCTAGCGTTACCACGCCCGTTTGGTCGCGTATGGGATACCCGCGCCCGCGACTCGAAGTTCTCCCGCACAAAGAGCGTCAAGTTCCATACTTAACGAATGCATTTATAATTACAGCCATGTTGCATATCAAAATTTAGCGGAAATTATGCAGGTTGCAATTCTCTTATCAAATCCAATGCATCTCTTCCGTAGCCAGAGATATTAAATTAATTCCTTCTTCCCTCCAAATGTTTGTTTGCCGCGATATGGGGCGCGTCCCCGGTCTAAATTAAGAAGCTTCGCTTGGGCAATAAATTCCTTTTATGAGTCTCCGGAATTTTTCATAATGATGCTGTAGCTATCTTCCCACGAGAAACACTTCCTCTGGAATCTCTTATGAAATGAACTATTATACAATGACTTCCTTGGTGATCTCAGGCCATCCCAATATCTAATGCTAAAATTCAGACTATTGGTACATGAACTGTATGCTTCAATATATAAAATAACGTGTACTGACCAACTGACTGATTCATCATCGCCGAGCCAAAACGACTGAACATAAAGAAATGAAATTTTGGAGATACTTTTATGTATTTTTAATCTCTTTTAAAAATAAGAAATATGTATTTCTTGTTTCCGTAAAACTGTGCTGGGGAGTAAAATAAAATAAAATAAAATAAAATAAAATAAAATAAAATAAAATAAAATAAAATAAAATAAAGAAAAACGTTTTTTGTTTTCCGAAAATCCCCCAAAGGGGGTAAGAAAAGGTTAAAAAATGGTTGAGTGCCTTTTATGAGGATACTTACAGTACATCTCAAAAACTGAAGATGTTACAGATACGAAAATTGTTATTTGGAATCTTCTTTAAAAATAAAGAAATACGTAGTTTTTTGAAAATCCAATCAATGAGGGATGAACAAGAGTGGCAAAAGGCGTGAATTTTTAAAAATATTATATCTACAGTATATCTCAGAAACATAAATTGTTACAGACGTGAAAATTGGTATTTGGAATATCCTGTAAATGTAAAGAACATAGATAATTTATTTTCTGAAAATCTACTTAAGGGAACTGAAAGGGGGGGATTTTTAAAATAAAAGTATCTACAGAACATTTCATGAACTTAACATGATACAAACGTGAAAATAGGTGTTTTAAGCTCTTTTAAGAATAAGAAACATGTATTTTTTGATTCCCTAAAAATTGAGGGGGAGTAAAAAAATGGAAAAGGGGTTGAAATCATTCTATTACGATAGTGATATCTGAAAAGCTGAAGATGTTTCAGAGGTAAAAATTGATATTTGGAGCCTCCTTTAAAAATAAAGAAATACGCATTTCTTTATTTTCGGAAAATCCTCTTAGAGGGGGGTGGGGATTAAAACAATAGTTGAATTCTTTCTACTAGGATACATATATCTCAAAAACTAAAGATGCTGCAGACGTGAAAATTGGTATTTGGGATCTCCTTTAAATATAAGGAAACACGCATTTTGGGAGGGGAAGTCAGCTTGGGGTTGGGGTAAAAAAAAGAGTTGAATTCTGTTTATGAGGATACATATATCTCAACAACTGAAGATGTTACAGTCATTATAATTGGTATTTGGAATCTCCTTTTAAAAATAAAGAAAGCGTATTATTTTGTTTTCGGAAAATTACTTAAGGGGTTGAAGAATTGAAAATTAGTTGAACTATTTGTATGAAGATACTTATATCTAAAAGACTAAAGATGTTACAGACGTAAAAATTGGTATTTGGAATCTCTTTTAAAAATAAAGGAACACGTTTTTTTTTGTTTTCGGTAAACCAACTTAAGGTGGGGGTGGAGCGGGGGTTGAAAATAAGTAAAGAAGTTGAATTCTGTTTATGAGGATACTTATATCTCAAAAACTGAAGATGTTACACACGTGGAAACTGGTGTTTTGAATCTCCTTTAAAAATAAAGAAACATATATTTCTTTATTTTCGGAACATTCACTGCATGGGGATGGGGAAAGGACTGATAAATGGATTGAATTATTTTTATGGGAATACTTACATCTCAAACACTGAAGATGTTACAGACTTGGAAATAGTTATTTGGAATCTCTTTGAAAAATAAAGAAACATGTTGGGGATTTTTTCGACTTGAGGGAAGACTATTTCTCACATGTACAGTTCTATATCGCATGGTAATTTTGGCCCCAAAAGGCAATACAACAAACGTGGATTACAAAGAGTTTCTGGGGTGAATGAAATTCATTTTTTTGGCGATTTTTATACTATAGGGATTTTCAGATAATATCTTAGTACAGTACCGAGTAACAATTATTTTTAACAAATTACGAAATCCACGCGACCGAAGGCGCGGCTAACTGATAATAATAATAATAATAATAATAATAATAATAATAATAATAATAATAATAATTATTATTATTATTATTAATAATATTACTTAAGGGGGTTGAAGAATTGAAAATTAGTTGAACTATTTGTATGAAGATACTTATATCGAAAAAACTAAAGATATTATTATTATTATTATTATTATTATTATTATTATTATTATTATTATTATTATTATTATTATTATTATTATTATTATTATAATTTCACGTGGCTATTGCTAGTCTGGTGCAGCCATTGTAAGGCAGACATTCCGAGAAGAGTAAGCAGCATCTGCCGTGTGTAGGTGATGATGATGATGATGATAATTGTTGTTCAAAGGGGCCTAACAGAAAGGTCACTGGCCTCCTAAGATCGTGTATAGGAAACTACATGTTGGAGTGGTGGAGGTCGGTGATGTGTGCGGTGTGTGAGATCCAGGGACAGCACAAACACCTTGTCCCCGAACATGGGCGCCCATATGACAGTTTGTAGGGGAGGGCCTAGACCTGGGTGTATGTAGTATTTTTAAAATTTTGGAAGGTGTACAGCGACTTGCATTCCACAGTAGAATAACAGCCATGATATCCCCTGCCTGTTGACGAGGGCGGTACTACAACTTCTACGTAATACCGACTTTTAAATAATTTTATTGGAAGAAAAACACCTGACTACATTAGATTTTTGCCTTTCCCTGAGAGGTAGAGGGGGCCGCGCCCCCCCCCCTGCCCCCGGGCATGGGCGCCCTTGTCCCCGAATCAAGGGAATGAGTCATTTAAGGTTTGAATCTCACAACCCGGACTGAAATCGAACTCACTGCCCTGAGAGCCGAAGGTCAGGACACTGACCACTCAGGCATGAAGCTGGACATGTTATTAGATATTAGTGATATTTCCCTATCTTTAGAGAAAATGTAGTTGTAGTGGTGATTACTGTTTTAAGAGGAGATACAGCAAGGTAACATCCTCTCTTAAAACTTACCAGAAATGAAAATGGAAGGGGTCCAATCCTTCCAAAAATGAAGGGATCGGTAACGGCAAGATAAGGGCTACCAAGGGCTTGTAAATGAAAGACACCCGAGGCCTCGCTAACCTAATATCGTTGGGGTCGGAAGAGAACAAAGATGACGAAGGAAGATCAGGTAGTAAAGAGCCTGGCACAAGCGGAAACTATTTCGGACGCAGCTAGGGGAACCATGCCCAAAGTGAGAGCCCCTGGTTCGATTCTTAGTCGCCTCTTGCGACAGACAGAGGATACTCTGGGTGTACTGTTACGCCTCCCACCCGCAGGGGGAAAGGGAAACGGTAAACAAGTGAGATGGAGCGGAGAGCGGAAGAAACAAAGGAGGGACAATTCACTGCAACGGAAGCCCGCTGCAATACAGTTGATGATACGGAGCCATCTAGAAGACACGCCCTAACAGAGTGATCTTTCCAGATATTTTATAAGTTTCAACGGATTGTAAACTCATACAGAACAAAGTTCACACGCGTTTGAAGTAATCTATTATTCGGAAACAGTATTTTAATTCTCTAATTCATATCAGAAATATTTTCAAGCACAGGCAATATAAGTTAACATAGATTGGTCCAAAAATCCGCCATTTTAGGCTTGTGCAACATGAAAAGAAAAATGATGTTTACTGGGGAGCCAACTCCTGTAATTCGTCGTGCTGACCAAACGGCACCTCGTAATCTACACCGAGCTCGATAGCTGCAGTCGCTTAAGTGCGGCCAGTATCCAGTATTCGGGAGATACTAGGTTCGAACCCCACTATCGGCAGCCCTGAAGATGGTTTTCCGTGGTTTCCCCATTTTCACACCAGGCGAATGCTGGGGCTGTACCTTAATTAAGGCCACGGCCGCTTCCTTTCCACTCCTAGTCCTTTCCTGTCCAATCGTCGCCATAAGACCTAACTGTGTCGGTGCGACGTAAAGCAACTAGCAAAAAAAAGCGTAATCTACAGGCCTTCGGGCTGAGCATCGGTCACTTGGTAGGCCAAAGCCCTTCAGGACTGTAGTGCTATGGGGTTAGTTCAACACCTGTACTGACTTTTCAACGGTCCTGGGTCCAGCTCCATGGCTAAATGGTTAGCGTGCTGGCCTTTGGTCACAGGGGTCCCGGGTTCGATTCCGGCAGGGTCGAGAATTATAACCATCATTGGTAAATTTCGCTGACACGGGTGCTGGGTGTATGCGTCGTCTTTATCATCATTTCATCTTCATCACGACGCGCAGGTCGCTTATGGGAGTCAAATAACAAGAGACCTGCATCTGGCGAGCCGAACATGTCCTCAGACACTCCCGGCACTAAAAGCCATGCGCCATTTCATTTTTTAACGGTCCAGGAACCAACTTGAGTGTCTCTTTGGGAACAGGTCGGAACCAAATGACATATCTGGAAACCAGCTCCAGTCCAACCGTGGGTTTTTCTGAGTGTCAGGATACAAGTTAATTTACAATAGACCCGGTCTTAAACGGAATAGTTAGGGGCCAGAGAAGGTTTCTGTTTTTAAGGAAGTTTTCATCTCACCTAAATTTCACTAAATGTTCAACCTGTTGTGTTCCTATTTAAATTTATATACTGAAAAGTGTTTTCTAATCATTTCTTGGAAAATGGGCATGCATGTAAGAAAGTAGCCTATGCATTAGCAGGATGAAAACTTTGAATGTATTGTAGCAGAGATCCAATTAAATACACATACTAGTATATTTTGAAACAATTTGTTTTACGTCGCGCCGACACAGATAGGTCTTATTGCGACGATGGAATAGGAAAGGCCTAGGAGCGGGAAGAAAGCGGCCGTGGTTTTAATTAAGGTACAGCCCCAGCATTTGCCTGTTATGAAAATGGTAAACCACGGAAAACCATCTTCAGGGCTGCTGACAGTGGGGTTCGAATCCATTATCTCCCGGATGCAAGCTCACAGCTGCGTGACCCTGACCGCACGGCCAACTTACCCGGTCATACTATTATAAAAACAAATCCGTGGAACAATAACCTATTAGGATCTTGGCCTGCCAATGAATGAATGAATGAATGAATGAATGAATCAATCAATCAATCAATCAATCAATCAATCAATCAATCAATACTGACATTTTTTTCAGTTGGTCTCACGAGGCTGAGTAAACCTAGTTCCAGCCCTTGGTCGGGAAACGAACCCACGGCAACGTGCTAACAACTGCGCTACGCAGTCGTCCTTTCAGTTAATTAATGAAGTATTCAATTAATTGTGCCAACGGCCGTAGCCGTGTTGAAACACCGGATCACGTGAGATCCCCGAAGTTAAGCAACATTAGGCGTGGTCAGGAGTTGGATTGGTTGCCATGCGCTGTTGGTGGGGGGGGGGGGGGGTAAGGGAATGGAGGAGCGGAAAGGAACTAGCCACCCTACCGCACGTAAACTCCGGCTCAGGAACACCTCTGCGGAGGTTCGGACCTGCCTTCGGGCAGAATAACCCTTACCTTACCAATTAATTGTTACCATCGGTACGTTGCTCTTTGTTTTATATCACAATGACGCAAAGAGGTCTTATGGCGACGATATGAGAGCAAAGGAGCAATCATGCCCTTAGTTAAGGTGTCGAAAATGGGAAACCACAGGAAGTAATAACAATATAATAATAATAATAATAATAATAATAATAATAATAATAATAATAATAATAATAATAATAATAATAAACTAATCTTTTTGTAATGACTATTTTAACAGCTAACATTCTTAACAGACACAGAGTTGTCGAAATGTTGTTCCGTGAAAATTATTTAATGAGTCAGAAGTCAACGAAATGGAATGGTCTCATTTACACGTCCTTCACCGAGCTCGATAGCTGCAGTCGCTTAAGTGCGGTCAGTATCCAGTATTCGGGAGATAGTAGGTTCGAACCCCACTGTCGGCAGCCCTGAAAATGGTTTTCCGTGGTTTCCCATTTTCACACCAGGCAATGCTGGGGCTGTACCTTAATTAAGGCCACGGCCGCTTCCTTCCCACTCCTAGCCCTTTCCTGTCCCATCGTCGCCATAAGACTTATCTGTGTCGGTGCGACGTAAAGCAACTAGCAAAAAAAAATACACGTCCTTCAAGGCCATTGACATCAGTCGAGATGGAACTCGCTATCTTGAAAACTGAAGATTGCACCTCTGTGGTTGGTCGAGAGGTTGAATCAGGAATTAGAGAATCTGATAGTATAATTTCTTACCGTAAGAATATGGGCTGCCTTAAAATGCTTAATTATTGAGAAGTCGTTGAACAAGAACAATAATTTCTTATTGTGTTTGTGGACGATTCAAATAACAGAAATAGAGTAAGAATTTCATCTGGTGAAGAGTTTTCATGTGTTCTCTGTTCGTTGTAAACGTACTGCGATTGGTTTTATTCCCCACATGCCAGCACATTGCTTTTCAAGATAATAATCAGAGGAATGGAGGCCGCCATACTTGGAGCAACACAATGACGAAGCTATGTTGCGGCAGGAGAAGGAGCGGAGGGGGAGGGGGGAATGAAGCGGGGGTGAGAGAAGAAACTTAATGGTTTATGCAAATTACTGTGACCTCAAAAATCACTCGCTCTACCCCTGCATTTGAGTGCTGTATTCCATGGAAACAAAAAAAGGACAGGAATGAGCAAGGAAGCAGAAGTTGGATTTGACACCACAAGTTGCAAATGCTCATTCCTAGAAAATAAACCGATTTATGCGCCTTCTGCTGCAGAAACACCTCTGGTAGTCAAGAGCTAATGCTTGTTCAATCGCTTTTTGTGAGGTCTTGCTTCATCTTAGACTAAGTTCCTGTCGTGGAATTGTCATATAGGCCTAGCAGTTGTATAAAGTTTCAGGAAGAATGTTGGTGAGTTTCTTTGATCATACCTCATCGACTTATCCAGTATACCCATGTTCCAAAGGTAAATAAGTTTTTAGATATGAGAGCTCAGTGACATTGTCCGTGGCTTCCCACTAAGATAGTTCTAGTTTGAAACTCGGTCAGTGCATGAGGAAGTTTTGAAATAATGTCCCAGTGATTCACGATTTTTTTTTTTTTTTTTTTGCTAGTTGCTTTACGTCGCACCGACACAGATAGGTCTTATGGCGACGATGGGACAGGAAAGGGCTAGGAGTGGGAAGGAAGCGGCCGTGTCCTTAATTAAGGTACAGTCCCAGCATTTGCCTGGTGGGAAAATGGGATACCACGGAAAACCATTTTCAGTGGTGTTCGAACCTACTATCTCCCGAATACTGGATACTGGCCGCACTTAAGCGACTGCAGCTATCGAGCTCGGTCACGAAAAATTACAGAACTCATGACTATGATTAAGATATCAAGAACCACGTAAAAATAAAAGCTTGTTGTGCTCTAAGTAAACAAAGCAAAACAAAAAGCAATCTCCATCCATCTTATGAAGGCCCTTGGAGGAGTGGAAGGTAAAGGCTTTCACGATCCATAATCTCGTCACTAAGTGGGATAGAGCTGCCCAGCTACATTCCCCCCACCCACCACCCCCAGAAATGAATGTGGCACTCATTTCTAGTGTAGGCTGGGTGAACCTCGGGGCCGCTCCAAAAGTAGAAATCTCGTTTCTAAATTCTTCCACTTCCTGACGGGAAATAGCACCACCGTACTTTCGGGCGAACAGAGCACTCCGTTAACCAGCCGCTGTGCTCTAAATAAAATTCATAATATTCAGCGGAGAAACCTGAAAGGACTAAGTGATGTTCCTAATAAGCCTCATAGCTTTCTGTCCGGTTGGTCCAAGATCGATTCTTGATTCTGTCACAAATTTAAGACTGGATATGGATCCTACCCACTCTCTAAGCGCAGTATATTATCTCGCTGGAGGATGGTGACGTAGCCAGCGCCCCCCACTTGGCCAGGAGAACGCAGATCCAGCATCCTGAGCCGAAGTTTACTTGTAGTACGATGATGAAGTTATTTCCACTTAGTGGGGAATGATAGCCGAGTGAATGAAGCCCCATCTAGCGGTGAGGATAGGAATTTTGCCGGCTGCCTCTGGGGCAATGATTGATGACTGACAGATGAAATGAAATGATATTGGGAGTTTTGTTGGAATGAGAGGGGACAGGGAAAACCGGAGTACCCAGTGAAGAACCTGTCCTACCTCCGCTTTGTACAGCACAAATCTCACATGCAGTGACCGGGATTTGAACCCCGGTACTCAGCAGCGAGAGATGAGCGCGCTGCCGACTTAGCTACGGAGGTTCATGTTAAAATAAATATTCTAAAAAATACAATTTTATTAGAGAGCTATTGGAAGTAAAAGTATAAGTTACATAGCCTATCTCTGTAACCATTCATGTAGACCAATGGAATTTGGCACACTGTTTTAGTGTCCAATTATCTTAGAAGCAGACTATAATCATGAATGTAGTTCTTTTTTTTTTTATGAGAAACAGGCCATAATATATTCGAAAAAATTTAAGAAACTTTGAATAACAATAACTGAACTATTCCTACAAAATGTGTATATTACCAAATATTCTGATTGTAGTCTACTTTGTAGCTACATGCTGTGGGTAGTAGGTGTAAAAATATTATTCATATCACATGAGTAATTTTCTTCCCGGCATCTTCACGGGAATTTACAGTCTAAAAAAATATCGCAAAAATTAAACTGTCATAGAAAATTACCGTGAAGTGTAATTAGTAACTAATAAGCTAATATATCTACAATGTTGATTTATTAATATTTTCTACCTAGAATAAGTATGAAGCCGGCCCCATGGTGTAGGGGTACCGTGTCTGCCTCTTACCCGGAGGCCCCGGGTTCGATTCCCGGTCAAGACAGGGATTTTTACCTGGACCTGGGGGCTGGTTCGAGGTCCACTCAGCCTACGTGTTTAGAACTCAGGAGCTATCTGACGGTGAGATAGCGGCCCCGGTCTAGAAAGCCAAGAATAACGGCCGAGAGGATTCATCGTGCTGACCTCACGTCACCTCGCAATCTGCAGGCCTTCGGGCTGAGCAGCGATCGCTTGGTACGCCAAGGCCCTTCAAGGGCTGTAGTGCCATGGTGGGGGGGGGGTAGAATAAGTATGAAAAAAATTAAAATCCACGACCTGTTTCCAGTCATTCGACCGGCTCAGGAATGGAATGAATGAAGCCCCCATCTAGCGGTGATTATAGGAATTGTGCCGGCTGCTGAAGCCTGTCGCACTCCTCTGGGGTGATGATTAATTAATGGCAGATGAAATGAAATGTTATTGGAGAGTGTCGCTGGATTGAAATATGAACCGGAAAACCGGAGTACAAACCTGTCCCGCCTCCTCTTTGTCCAGCACAAATCTCACATATAGTGACCAGGATTTGAACCACGGAACCCAGCAGTGATAGGCCGGCGCGCTGCCGCCTGAGCCATGGAGGCTCTTAGAATAAGTATATCTGTCCAAATTATGATGGCAAAATTAATGATTTTTCACTGCTTTACTGTGGTCTTCACAGACATGCCCTTTGCTATTTGCTTTACGTCGCACCGATACAGATATGTCTTTTGGCGACGATGGGATAGGAAATGCCTAGGAAGTGGAAGGAAGCGGCCGTGGCCTTAATTAAGGTACAGCCCCGGCATTTGCCTGTCGTGAAAATGGGAAACTACGGAAAACCTTCTTCAGGGCTGCCGACAGTGGGGCTCGAACCCACTATCACCCGATTACTGGATATTGGCCGCACTTAAGCGACTGCAGCTATCGAGCTCAGTAGACATGCCTTTAACGGAGGACAGGAATGAAAGCAAGTCTCCCTCAATCAATGTACAGGATACGGTGGGTAGGCAAGAAGGTGGAGAAGGAAGGAGAGAAGTGATGGAAGACAGGTGCGATAATGTTTTATGGAGAAGAGAAATGAGGGCTAAGGGTTCTCCTCAGGGAGTGAGTTCAGAAGAGGTGTGGGTGAGAATCGGTATGAGTCAGTACAGGTAGAACGGTAGAGGGAAGGTGGGGAACAGGGAAAAGTTACAAAGGAGGGGTCAGGCAAGAGGAAAGGAAACGCTATGAAAGGGAAACGTAGAGTAAAAGATTGGCCGAGAGAGATAGAACAGGGTCGTGAGAGGCAGAGGAGGGAGGAGGATGTAGCTTCTGCAGACGTCAGAGAAGTTAAGGGAGACCAGGAGAGGAGAGGATCTAATGAGATGGGTGGGGTTGAGGCTTTGGTTATAGGTAACTCCATTGATAGACATGTGGGTTAAGTGTGTGGAGGAACGGGAGCCAGGGTAATGTGTAATCCTAGGTTAAGGCAGATGTTGATGAAAGTAGAAGGGAAGGAGGAGGATAAGGAGAAGGTGGTAACTTTCCAAGTTGGTACCAGCAACGTAAAGCAAGCAGGAATAGTTACTAACATAAGATAGTTGGAGATGTATGTGATCTGGTTATGGAAGCACGGGATACGTTTAATGGAGGGGGGGATGGTTATCAGTGGGATACTGTGTAGGGGGGATTGCTGACTGGGGGGGGGGGGTGATCGGGAATTTAAATGAGACTACAGATGGGTGTGTGGGAAACTGGGAGTGAGATCCGTAGATACTAATGGGTGGGCAGAGAATAGGGATAAACGCTCAGATCACCTTCACTTGAACCGTAAGAGTACTTACAAGTTAGGAGGTTGGTTTAGAATGCTTACAGGGAGGTATATTCGGGGAAAGGAGCTGGATCAGGGAGCGGTGATGACAGCATAGGAAGCATAAAATCAAGTATGGAAAACATAAAATTATAAAATTGTTAGTGTTAAACTGTAGAAGTGTTGTAAAGAAGAGAATTCTTCTTCTTAGGATGCCGTCTTCCTACGAAGGTTGGCGATCCAATTGATTTTGGTAACTCACAAAACAGCGGCTCTCAAGATTTCAATGGAAGTTCGTCCATAGCAGCGTCGCTGGTCTTTGAGCCAAGAATTTCTCCGTCCCCCACAGATCATTTTCTTTCAATTTTCTCCTCGATGATGAGTAGGAGAAGTTCATATCGTTCACGTCTCATGATGTGCCCGATGTACCTGTGCTTTCATTCCTTGATGGTTGTTAGAAGCTCTCTTTTCTTATTTGAAAAGTTGAAGACTTTCTCATTAGTCTTCCTAGGATATTCGAAGCATCCTTCGGTACAAGTACATTAGAAAAGCTTCAATACGCCTCTCCAGCAAAGGGCTGAGCATCTAGCCTTCAAAACCATACAGAAGGGCAGGGAAAACATAGCATGTGTAAAATGAACGTTGGCCCACTGTTCGTCTGGTCAGTTGACATGTTGACGGCTCTGCTCTAGACCGCCTTCCGCAGTAAACAGTAGGTCTCCGACAATAAATGTCTCTCTGCCTAAGTCTTCCGTACAATTGTTCCAGTGCATGCTGTGAGCTCCGATGACAACTGCCGCGTGTAGTACAATGGTCCTCTCATTCTGATGTCGCTCTTGATCGTCCTTACTGTGCTCTGCAGGTTACAGTTTCGGACTCTACAAATTGTTGTCACATGCCTGAAATAACATAACAATGCACATTAAGAGTCGCATTCAAAAGGAGGCTGTGGATAAAGACTTCCGAAAGTCGACTTTTGTGCTGAAGTTTAACCTTGTTAGGTCCTATTCACAGGCAATAATTCTGAGACTTTGACTTTGGTAAGTCGAGATTTGACGACCCTGTTCAATATTGGTAATCACTGTCTTCTAAGCGAATTAAATTAATGAATTTATGAAATAGAGTAAGTATTACTACAAACAGCGTCATCTTTTGTGTCACAAATTAACGAAACATTTGAACATTTCGCAATTTGTACTCATTCCTGCAGCTTTACATACTGTAATTATTTGTTTGCCGAAGAATTGAAGAAATGGCAGGTAAATAAATGCCACCAATGATGGACTATGAGAGGCCTATATCCTTCATTGGTGAAGAAGTACAAAGACGTAGTGGAAAACAAGAAGGCGGACATCATGTGCGTGAGAAAAATAAAAACAACGCCTGGGAAGAAAAAGTGATACATTCTGTAACGTTGGAAACAGCAATAAAAAGGGAAAATCTGTTGAAGGAAATCTGGAACAACATGAAATTCAAATCCAGGCAACGCAAAACGGCAGAAAGAAGGACAATGATTACAGGAGGAGGGCCACCAACGGAAGATGAAACGATTGATAGTTTTCTACTAGATGTTGAAGACATAGTTCTACATCTGAGTTTGACTGCGTTTGCTGTAAAGGTGAGGAAAACTTGCAAACTATACAAGTGTGTGACGTAGTTCGGAGGTTTGGGAATGAGTTCTTCAAGTGGTAGTCGTGCTTACCACATCAACACACACTGGAAATGTGTACACGAATGGGAGGTGGCAAAAGGAAATCTAGAAGAGGGGAAACATATCCAATTGGAGCAATTATGAGAACTACACTAACTCAAAATCCAGCAGAAGGATGAGTATGACGCTAGTAGGCTGCTTCACCAAGAAGAGTAGCATAACCTCCCTGTAGAGCACATGGAAGTATTACATTAAAAATTAAGGAATTAAAAATAATTTAGTTTTAGAGTTTTACCCAGATAAAAATAAGAAAGGGAAACTGCGACTTGCAGACTGCATTTCTGTTATACAGACCATATATTTTATAATTTTAATTCTACGGCAACTGAGGAAGATATTGGGTATGGATGCACGTACTCTAGCGGCGTATAAACAATTGAAACATGCAACAGCGAAATTTAAGTTGTGCATGAGATACAATTAATGTCATTTATACCGATGTTATAAACGCTACACCGGTACTGTTGCGATAAATACTAATATTGTAATGTTAACTAGTAGGTCAGTCGTAAGACAATGCAATAATCTAGGGTACTTACGATTCTTTTGATTTTGAATTTATCAACCTAACCTAATCTACTCTGATCTAATAAGGAAACAAGTGGAACATCAAGTGCGCTCATTTATCTACCACAACTACTATGGTGTTTATCTGAAAGGCAAAATAAGTTATATCTGTTATATGACAAATATCTTGCAATATTATTTCTCCCGGCTGCTGCTCCTAACGGCTGGGGAGGTGGTCGATACTCATCGCCATTATTACTTAGCAATTCTGTCGTCAGATTATTCCAAGAGACAAGGACCCGCTGCATTGTTACGAAATATAACTGTAGCTAATATAACAGCAGGAATATTGCGTAGTTTTAAAGTGAAGTTTGTTGATAAACAGTGAAATGTATTCTTCCATTTCTAGAATATTTCTAGTGAAGATATGGGAGGAATTGTATGCTTCCTCCGCTGGTGTTGTAGGCTTAGGGAGAGGTGTCATCAAGAACTGCCTACAGCCTCACCCACTATCGCCAACAAGGACTCACCGGAGTAGTCCCATTTCAAATCGCATACAGATACTTTTATTGCCAAACAGGCCAGCCGGTGAGAAAATTATTCTGGCTTTTTCTCTCCCTTTCTCTCTTTTATCGTTCTTTCAATTCTGAGGACCGTGATTTCCGAGGAGGCTATTGGTCAGTTGTCTTCATCTCTTGCGGTCCTCGGCAAGGCGTTCTGCACCAGAACTCTTGATAATGTTCGACCATCGCGTGGGAACTCGGCCACTTACTCTCTTGTCGGGAATATTCCAAGAATGATCAGTTTTTCTATGATAATGAACATAATTATTATATTTCTTCAAACAATATGGTAAACGGGATGAAGAGTCAGGCTATAAGTTTCACCAAGTGGAAAAGTCCTCTCAGTTTTAATTACTGTGTTGATGGAGTGATAGTACCTCATGGGGAACACTGTAGGTACCTAGGTGTTATTATAAGGAATGATCTCCATTGGGCTAATCATATAACGACATTGTTAGGAAAGGTTACAGATCTCTTCACATGCTTGTGAAAGTATTCAGTGGTTGTGGTAAGGGTGTAAAGTGAGGGTGCATAAGTCACAGATAAGACCCCAATTAGAATACGGTTCCAGTGTATGGGATCCACACCAGTACTACGTGGTACGAGAACCGGAAAAGATCCAAAACCCGAGTCTAAACTTCGTCGTCTTAGTCTCATTTCACTTCTCATATCCTCCTTGGCAGAGTAATAATAAGAATAATAATACCATTAATAATAATAATAATAATAATAATGTTATCGGTTTTACGTCCCACTAAATACTTTTACGGCAAGCCAAGATGCCGGGCTGAGTGACTCAGATGGTTGAGGCGCTGGCCTTCTGACCCTAACTTGACAGTTTCGATCCTGGCTCAGTCCCGTGATATTTGAAGGTGCTCAAATACGTCAGCCTCGTGTCGGTAGCTTTATTGACACATAAAATAACTCCTGCGGGACCAAATTCCTGCACCTCGGCGTCTCCGAAAACCATAAAAGTAGTTAGTGAGACGTTGAGTCCTTATTGGAGTGCCCATTTAATTGATCATTCATTTATTGAGAGTACAGTAAATGTTTCATTTTGTTGAGTCTTGGTGACTTGCAGTGACCAAGACGTCGGTTTCACAATTTCAACAGGAAGCTTGGAGCCGAGGGCCTATTTGTTCGCAAGCTATATTAAGAAAGAGGGGTTGCTACATGACGCACCCGACCTTCACGTGCTTGCTTTAGATCAACGAAATGATGGAAGACAATGGCTTAGACCAACGGACCACGTTTCGGAAGCCCGGCACGAAGCTAGAATATCATACGACATGAGTTCGAAGTGAGCGTCGGTGACGTGATAATTTGAACCAATTAAAAGGTAGCACCATTCCATTATCGGATACACATTGGTTAAAGCAAGAGATGGCCTTGAACGAGCATAGGACAGCGTCTGTGGAGGTGAATTAATAAGGGTTAGTTACCCTTATTTGCCAGGAGTCTTCGAAGTATTAAAGTTGTGAGAAGTATGTACTTACGGCGAGTGCGGAGTCAGGTATTGTGTGTCTTGACCGTGTGGGGACTTTCTAACATTTAGATCAATACGCTCAGACTTCATTTAATTATTCATGATTTACGAGCGAGCTAAGAATACTTGAAGGCATGGGGAACTGTAAGAATAATGCCGAGACAATAACATATCTGGGTGCAATTGAACATTGATAAATTTGCATTTTAGTGTCTTCGAATTTCAGACGGAAAGAACAGTTTCGATATGAACATTCACGCGCATAGTTGCCTGCCTATTTAATGTAGATTTTCCGAGGACGCGAACGCCTGATAGACACCACAGTTTCTATTCCAGCATTGTGTACTGTTTCCAGATGCAGAGCTGTGACATACTACAGTTGAAGTGCGGAGTGTATGGGAAATTTACCTAGTTACCGGGTTAGATAGCCGGAGAGTTGTCGCGCGGCTGAATGGGAACTAGTTTTCACGGTCACGGGAAATTACCCCGACTGTTGTAAATAGTAACTGGCAGGTTGCATTGACCCAGTTGTAATACCGTAATTGAAGGAATGTTATAGTAAAGGTCCGAACCAGCAGAAGCAGGAAGACGCAGGGAGAACACGTTTTCTACGCCAGGATGGAGAACCACGGACTGAACGAGTTCCAATTTGAAGTCATCACAATCAATTTAGTTGGCTAGAAGGATTGTGAGCCGGCTGTCCCATAGCAGGCAGCCAAATCAACAAATGATGAGTATTAGATTTGCAATGTAATAATGTATTTGTGCAGGTGTTTTAATGTAGTCAAGGGGATAGGTTAGTTTCTTTTATTATTTAATTCCAGTAGGTTTAGCTGCTGGTTGGAAGAACTACGTCCTATTTCAGTAAATGTATGGAAGCTTGTATATTCAAATGTAAATAACTGTAAAGCACATGTGGACCGATTGCGTGAGGTCACAGCTTGCCTTTTGTTTTATTGACATTTTAGAGCTGAGTGGTTAACGTCATTCTTTTTACAAGTCAGTTTCTTGCTTTTAGCCTTGTTTAATAATGATTTGTTTTCCTTTGTTCTTTGAGAAGCAGTGAACATCTCGGTGCTTAAATATAAATGTAAAAGGGATTTAAATTAAAGTCAGGAAGGACTAGATTCATTAGATAATGGGGTTTCATAGTGTACGGGAACATGGCGTCACGTTTTCTCGGATTTAATGCATGGATTGTGGATGAGAATGTATGTGTTGGTGGAGCTCGGATCCACGATCTTTGTTAGCGTCATCTTCATGATTGTTTGAATTTAAATATAGGTGTGAATTTGCGATTGGTTCTCGATTTCCTCGATCGCAGTTTCGTATTCAAAGTTTCGATTATTATTATTATTATTATTATTATTATTATTATTATTATTATTATTATTATTATTATTATTATTAATGCGATTTTCTCGAGTTGAACGGGTAAGATATTTCAGTAACTTCCAGATTTTCATACACGATCTACGTCTGTGTGGAAATTTCTCAGTTTCTAGTTGTTGTATTATTACAGAGTTGGCCATTTTATTTAAGGTTTAACTTTACGAGCGCGAGTGACTGGTATGTGACCAGTGCGATATTTTTTTACATTTTGAGAGCGAAAGTAAGACGACGTCATTTATATTTGTATCAGTTTTGGCAACTTTAGGATATGTGATATTTTTGTGTAAAAGGCTTGCATTTTCATGATTGAGTAACTGACCTCGGGTAGACTTGTGAGCAGCGTGTGTTAAGGGATGGACCCCGGATGTTTTGGTATTTGCTGCAAATTTTGGGAGACTGAATCTCCGCTTTTGAGTCATTCCGCCATGTGGTAGGCGAGGATGGTGTGTGTTTATACCGAGGAGAGTTGTATTTTAGCGGCCTAAAAGTGTTGATTTTATTGGTGTTTGTCCATGTCATTACGGTTGATACTGTAGACGAGACTTTTATATCGCGACGCTTAGTTTGACTTGACTTTTATGATATGACCGCGCTTAGGATTATTTATGTCTTGTAATCTTTTTCAGAGACCAACATTGAGTTTTATGTTGAAGGTAAAAGCCTACTCTGTTATTTTCTTGAATTTTGTGTCATGTAATTTATTTCAGGAAACCACGTTGATTTAGACTTGACGTTGTAATGTCCATCATACGATTGGTTTGTGTCATGTAATCTATTTTAGGAACCTACATTGAATAGGAAGTGATTGTTCAAAGTGTAGAATTTATTTCATTAATATGTTCCATCGAGACTGTGTGTGAGTGAGAGTTGCATAAAGGCGGCATACTTTTCTTAGTGATGCCTGGAAAATATGACGACATGTTTTTGTTTCTTGATGTATGTATTTTGTGCCATTTATGTGATTTTTATTGGTGTGTGGTTGCGATCAACAGTTTTTTGTGTGTTCATGGGTATACTCATTATCGGGGTGTATATATTGATGGTATGTGTTACCACTCAGCGTAGCTTTATTGTGTACAGTTAGATTAGTTATTTTCATCCCAAAGCGCATTAAAACACATCTTTTCTTTAAGGTTAGGGACCCCACTGCAATGTAAAGTGTGCAGGAATCGGGAAATATTAATCTAAAATGGAAGGAATTAACAAACCAGTCAGAAGAGTGGTGCGAGCACGCATGCCAGTGTTAAAGTGCAAAGGTTTAGGAATTTTTTTGCTGACTGTTAAGTCTGTGTGTCGGCATACACTTGTTAAAATGAAATATGATTTGATCCTCAAGATGAACTCTATAAGCGTGGAGAACTATCTGAGTTATTTTTTTTTGTCACATTTGATGATTTTGCTACATTTTTCGTATTTTCTTGCTTATTTTAATAAACATGTTTTACTCTATACTGACGTCATGCCTCACCTTGTATCATTTATAGCTATTAGTTGACCTCGTATTGTCCATATTAGATGTATGTTCCCTATCAGATACAGGGTGCAATTTTAAGTTATTTTTCATAGTTCGAACTGAGCACGCCTGGGAGCGGCTGACTAGTCTGGGGCAGATTACCTTGTTGGTAGAAAACGGGGACAACGTAAAGCCAATAACATTATTTAAAAGAAAGGTTGAACCTGCCAAGTTGGGGTCAGACCAGCACATCAACCGTCTGAGCCACTCAGCCCGGCCTTGGCAAAGTCCTAGGTAGCCAATTCTCCATTCACCACACATGTACTCACGGATTATACGCACAACTTCAGCCAACGAGTTCGAGCCTTTATCTCAACATCCCGAGTACTCTCCTTCAATTGTTTCCACCGTTTGTGTCCGCAACCATTCGCACTGCCCTCGTGTTTACTTGCAACTTGTGAACAAGATATCCTAAGTATAGACATCATTTCTTCCTACACAGATAAGTCGGTCTATAGATCGTCGAAAATGCAGTATAATTTCGTCCTAGTGCTCACTTCTTCCTTATAGAATTCCGTTGATTGCAACTGGGAACTCACTGTATTAGCAAAGCCACATCTGGATTAGATTTCACTCACTATACTACCATCCTACGCCGCTGACTGGGTCATGTGACTGGTTATATATGATAGACTGCGTCGTTTGGCCATTATGATATGTAAGTGACTTTATGATTTCGAAATTAAAATACGCAGTTATTTTCTAGAATTGTTTATTATTATTATTATTATTATTATTATTATTATTATTATTATTGTTATTACAAATAATAATGTGTATGTGTGTAATATTTAATCTTTCAATTCGTGCACATAGAATTTACGTAGGCACTGTTCTATGGCGTATTATGTATAAGCCTAGTATGTATCCTCCTTGATGTATTGTTTCTCACAACAGATTTATATTTTTCTTTATTTGATGCGCTTTACTAACTTTACTTATTATGAATTTTTCTAACTTATTACCTTGTTTACGTATCTGATTCAATGGTAGTATTGCTTTATTATATTTTAATGATGTGGTCAAGTGTAAGAGAGGGCCACGAGCCTTAACTTCGCTACTGCTAAAGACCTAAATAAATAAATAAATAAATAAATAAATAAATAAATAAATAAATAAATAAATCCTGGGAGAATACACAAATTAAGTAATTTGATTTTCGGGCTTGACTTTCGATCCGCTTAAATCCTTTCTCACCTAACACCACTTGTCTTTATTCCTTTTTTAATCAGTTTACCATCCAGGGTTGATTTTTCCCTCGGACTCGGCGAGGGATCCCACCTCTACCGCCTCAAGGGCAGTGTTCTGGAGCTTCATACTCTGGGTCGCGGGATACATGTGGGGAGGAGGACCAGTACCTCGTCCAGGCGGCCTCACCTGCTATGCTGAACAGGGGCCTTGTGGAGGAGTTGAAAATGATATATAAGGAAGAGGGAAGGAAGCGGCCGTGACCTAAAGTTAGGTACCATCCCAGCATTTTCCTGCAGAAGAAGTGGGGAAACCACGGAAAACCACTCAAGGATGGCTGAAGGGGGAATCGAACGCCCCTCTACTCAGTTGACCTCCCGAGGCTGAATGGACCCCGTTCCAGCCCTAGTACCACTTTTTCAAATTTCGTGGCAGAGCCGGTAATCGAACCTGGACCTCCTGGGGTAGCAGCTAATCATACCAACCACTACTCCACAGAGGCACACCAGCAACACTTTTAATCCTGGAAATACTCATTTTCTTATCACACTCGCTGCACCTCCCTGCGAGCTCCAAGATACGTATAGCTTGCAGTCTACCATTGTTACCAAGTCGTTGGAGTAGACCAAATTGCTTACCGTCCACCAAGCGGCCAGTTTATACTGTATGATACCTTTCAGAAAGTGATCCGTGTAAACTGTAAACAACCTTGTCTAACCCCTGTAGTTACTTTGAACCAAGAACTCTTTTCGCCATCAATTTTCATTGTGTCCCTATTGTCACCACAAACGCCATTAACTACCTGCAATAACTTAATCTTGATCCCATAATCCCTCAGTATGACTAAATTTCTATGCTACTTGTTAAACGTGACGCAAGGATGAGGAAGGCTAGGACTGGGAAGGAAGGTCCGTGGACTTAATTAAGGTACAGCCCCGGCATTTACCTGGTGTGAAAATGGGAAACCACTGAATACCATCGTCAGGGCTGCCGACATTGAGGTTTGACCCTACTATCTCTCTGATGGAGGCTCACAGCTCCGCAACACTAACCGCACGACCAACTTGCTCGGTACTAACAAATTTTCTTTTACTATTCTGTAAACATGAAATGGCGTATGGCTTTTAGTGCCGGTAGTGTCCGAGGAAACGTTCGGCTCACCAGGTGCAGGTCTTTCGAATTGACGCATGCGCGTCGTGATGAGGATAAAATGATGAAGAAGACACATACACCCAGCCCCCGTGCTAGTGAAATTAACCAATTCAGTCAAAATTCCCCGACCCTGCCGAGAATCGAACGCGGGACGCTTGTGACCAAAGGCCAGTACGCTAACCATTAAGCCATGGGGCCGGAAGATTATTCTGTAAATATGAAAAGAATAAGGGATAAGAAACAAACTAATGCCTTCCGAATTAGAATGCGGAATGTGAAGCGTGAAACAGGTCGACCCAAAACCAGATGGCTGGAATCCTGGGTTGTCGTAACTGAGTGACTGCAGCATGTGATCAAGTCGGAGGGGAGTTCATTGAAGAAACTGAGGTTTTGATGTCTAGGCTGCAGTGCCACAGAAAAAGGACGACGTTCTTTAAGCATCAACAGCAACAACAACAAAAATAGCACCCTGTAGACATCTTTCTATATTTTGTCTTTCTCTCTTTCTAAATTCGTTTACCCACCAGGATTGGTTTTTCCCACCTCTACCGCCTCTACCGTCTCCTGGTAGGTGATACTTTGGGTCGGGGGATACAACTGGAAAGGAGGACCAGTACCTCGCCCAGGCGGCCTCACCTGCTATTCGGAATAGGGACCTTGTGGGGGGATGGGAAGATCGGAATTGATAGACAAGGAAGAGGGAAGGAAGCGGCCATGGCCCGGCATTTGCCTGGGGGAAAAGTGGGAATCCACGGAAAATCACTTCGAAGATGGCTGAGGAGGGAATCGAACCCCCCTCTACACAGTTGACGTCCCGAGGCTGAGTGGACCCCGTTCTGGCCCTCGTACCATTTCTCAAATTTCGTGGCAGAGCTGGGAATCGAACCTGGGCCTCCGGGGGGGAAGGGTTGCAGCTAATCACACTAACCACTATACCACAGAGGCGGACTCCTGTAGACATACCGTATCACATTGCCTAAACACTGTACAATGACACGTTTCCTGCTGAGAGTTCAATGTTTTTAAAATCGATTATACTGACTGAGCCAGTGCTTTAACACAAACCAACTCGTCATTTTATTTTTAAAAGTTCCAAAATTAACACACATTTTACGCGGAAACGCATAAAGATAGGAAAGACTCTGATAGCGCGTAATGGAAAACTCCTCGAGTTCTGAAGAGCGATGCACTTCTTGAAATAACCTAGGAGCCTGCACTTGAGAAGACTAGTTAAGCGCGTGGTCACGATCTCTAATACCAAACAATACATCCTTCTAGTCACTTGTACAACGTCCACATTGAATGCATTTACAGTCATAACCATTTGATGATATCAGTAGCTCCAAAGGGACAGACTGCAGAAACTAATACTATTAATAAAGACAAGAGGTTAACGAACTGCGTGGGAATAAGCGGATACTATTTTTGAAAATATTTCATAGCAGACAATGTAGGTGTCTCCATACTAGGAAAAATGTAAAATTAAGCAATTCCCTCACTTGTGCCGAAAGTCGATGGGCTTAAAATTTTAATTTCGTGTGGATATTTCTAGCCGAGTGCAGCCCTTGTAAGGCAGACCCTCCGATGAGGGTGGGCGGCATCTGCCATGTGTAGGTAACTGCGTGTTATTGTGGTGGAGGATAGTGTTATGTGTGTTGTGTGAGTTGCAGGGATGTTGGGGACAACACAAACACCCAGCCCCCGAACCATTGGAATTAACCAATGAAGGTTAAAATCACCGACCAGGCCGGGAATCGAACCCGGGTCCCTCTGACCCAAAGGCCAGTACGCTGACCATTCAGCCAACGAGTCGGACAGTCGATGGGCTAAACGGCCAGGAAAGGTTTCAAATTGTGAGTCTTGGATAGCTCTATCAAGCTAAAAAAGAAACTTATTTCGAAAATCACTTCCGACCTAAATGCAGTTCCGAAAAAACAGGCTAAAGTCGCTTGTTTCTTTACTTGTTTTCTATTTTATTCAAATCTTAGTTAAATTAACTTATTTATATAATTATTTCTCTAATGTGTTCCTTGGTTCAACACCCTTAGTGGTTTTTCTGATTTTTTAAAAAATGTCAAAAACTAATGCAGTTATAAGAGCTTAAGTTACACGCTCGTAGTGGTAGAAAAAGTCAAACTGCTAATCTGATCGTCCGGTAGTGGTTGAGTTTGCAGTGAACAGATTGCAAATTTTAGGAATAAAATAAAGAACATATTCTCATACTCATTCTACCGAGCTCGATAGCTGCAGTCGCTTAATTGCGGCCAGTATCCAGTAATAGGAAGATAGTGGGTTCGAACCCCACTGTCGGCAGTCCTGAAGATGGTTTTCCGTGCTTTTCCATTTTCACACGAGGCAAATGTGTAAGGCTGTACCTTAATTAAGGCCACGGCCTCTTCCTTCCCATTCCTAGGCCTTTCCTATCCCATCGTCGCCGTAAGACCTATCTGTGTCGGTGCGACGTAAAGCAACTTGTATAAAGCTTACTTCACATATTTATTTATTTATTTATTTATTTTATTTTATTTATTTAATGTATTTATTTACCAGGGCACTTCAGCACAAACACATACAGGTTCAGTCATGTCATGTCATGTCATCATCTGTTTACCCTCCAGGTTCGGCTTTTCCCTCGGACTGGCTGAGGGATCCCACCTCTACCGCCTCAACGGCAGTGTCCTGGAGCTTCAGACTCTTGGTCGGGGGATACAACTGGGGAGTATGACCAGTACCTCGCCCAGACGGCCTCGCCTGCTCCTATGGCCTTGTAGGGGGATGGGAAGATTGGAAGGGATAGGCATTAATGAGGGAAGGAAGCGGCCGTGGCCTTAAGTTAGGTACCATCCCGGCATTCGCCTGGAGGTGAAGTGGGAAACCACGGAAAACCACTTCGAGGATGGCTGAGGTGGGAATCGAACCCACCTCTACTCAGTTGACCTCCCGAGGCTGAGTGGACCCCGTTCCAGCCCTCGTACCACTTTTCAAATTTCGTGGCAGAGCCGGGAATCGAACCCGGACCTCCGGGGGTGGCAGCTAATCACGCTAACCACTACACCACAGAGGCGGCTACAGGTTCAGTACCATTCATATTGCTATACTGGCAGTTAGGAACTTATGAATTTAACAACGCTCATGTGAACTTTCATGTCACCGACCCCGTATCAGGAAACGGGACTAAGGCATACAAAAGTTCGTTAACAATTGACGAGGCAATACTTCACGGAATATTAGAGGTAATAATAAATAAAACTTCATTAAGATTGCATTTTCTGGCAACGTCAACATGCCGCCATTGCAGGCGCAACTGACGCCCTCTCTCACGACAGCTCCTTTTATACCGTACACGGGTCTCATGCGTGTTGCTGTCCAGCGCCATCTGTTGGCCTGTTTGTGCACTCGTTGTTGGTGGCAATAAAACCCCATATCATGTCAAGTATGTGTGGCCATTTGTACCTGACGTGTTGCTGCCCAGCGCCATCTGTTGGTCATTCTGTGTAATAAAATCCCATGTCATGCCAATCATGTGTGTCACTTACTTCCGCGAAGTTAACGCGCTTTTCAGTCACCCTATACATACATACATATGCGCTGGGAATCACAAACAAATGCAAACAAAGCACTAACAAAATAAACAGGACCATAAAACAAGCAAATAATAAATGCATAACATGGTGAACAGAACAATATTATACAGTATAGAGTCTGCATTAGGTATTTCTTTATTTTGATTTTTAAAATGGTCAAAGTCCGCCTCTGTGGTGTAGTGGTTAGTGTGATAGCTGCCACCCCCGGAGGCCCGGGTTGGATTCGCGGCTCTGCCACGAAATTTGAAACGTGGTACGAGGGCGGGAACGGGGTCCATTCAGCCTTGGGAGGTCAACTAAGTAGAGGTGGGTTCGATTCCCACCTCAGCCATCCTCGAAGTGGTTTTCCGTGGTTTCCCCTTCTCCTCCAGGCGAATGCCGAGATGGTACCTAACTTAAGGCCACGGCCGCTTCCTTCCCTCTTCCTTGTCTATCCCTTCCAATCTTTCCATCCCTCCACAAAGGCCCCTGTTCAGCATAGCAGGTGAGGCCGCCTGGGCGAGGTACTGGTCATTCTCCCCGGTTGTATCCCCCGACCAAGAGTCTGAAGCTCCAGGACACTGCCCTTGGGGCGGTAGAGGTGGGATCCCTCGCTGAGTCCGAGGGAAAAGCCGAACCTGGAGGGTAAACAGATGATGATGATTATGATAATAATCGTATGGCCTCAGCTACCGTGTGCAGACGTTTCAATTTGTCGCCATCTGGCTGTCTGCTCGTCAATTTCGACGTTCCGTTTTACTCTAGGACCACTAGATGGCAGACCGAGAACACCAAAACGCTCTTGGGCGTCTATGGCTGAGATTTAATGAATTTTGTCGGGTAAACACCAAATGTATCACCAGAGATCTTTTACATGGCGACATCGTACCGCATGGAGTATCGAATGGACTTTTTTCCGCCCTTCAAAAATCCGACTACCTCTGCCGGGTTTGAACCCACTATGTTGGCATCCGGTGGCCGACACTCTACCACTGACCCACACAAGCAGCTATTCTCCTCAGTTCTATCCCCCGACCCGAAGTCTCACGCTCCAGGACACTGTCCTCGAGGCGGTAGAGGTGGAATCCCTCGCTGAGTCCGAGGGAAAAGCCAACCCTGGTGGGTAAACAGATTAAGAGGAAGAATAAGAAAATTGTCAAGAAGGTAGCTTTCTGTATGGGCCTATCTTCAGCCAGTTTATTGTACTGAACTGTCGAATAGTGCAATAATGAATTGATGCCATATTTGTAGGGTAATCAGTTCTACGATGGATTTTATTGGACTTTCTTGTATTGTAAATTAATATATCTGAATTTACTTTACATGCTGTGTTCGAGTGATTAACTTTTGTTTAATTTGCTGAACGTCATAGTCATTGGCGCTTTCTGTCAAAGGCCATCACTGGACAGGACCTTGCAGGGTTCGTGCCGTTGTAAGGTTGGTGTTAACATGACCAAGTTAAAAATCATTTCCACTGCTCTTTTCTGAAGTAACGGTGTCCATGCCCCTTATATGAAGCATAATTTAAAACATATCCTCGACTTTTCACACACATGGTACTGAGTATTCTGCACTGCTCTCGAAAACGCCATCAATCAGGTGAGGTGCTTACATCATGTTTGCAGGTAGTGAGCTCCACTCTCCTACTCTGCATATATCCCCTGGCGTTGATTAAGAAAACAGACTGGCTCGACCGGAAAGCTTTCTAGAAGGCTAAGAATGAAGAAGGGTCATTCGCGATAAAGAATTCGAACTCGGAACACTAATTAGGGAATGAACACGCATCATTTACGGTAAAGAATTCGAACTTGGAACATTTGAACTTAGTTATGAAAACCTACTTTTGTTAATTTTAAGCCTTCAGCTCTGTGTACCAGTGCAGATAGAAACCGTGTCACCATGATGCCTTCAGTGAAATGCATAATTGCAATTGAAGATAAACTTTCAAAGAAAGATATGTGCCATTTTATTTTACAAAACTTGGCTATTAATTTTGTGGATTCCATTTCTATGCCAGTCCTATCGCATGATAATGCACGGTATAAAAAGAAAGGAAGCAATGAAGAGAGCAAGCAAGAAAGCAATCTCGTAGTTTTACGTGCAACCACAGTCCCGGGGCCTCCGTTTTTACGTGGACTTCGAACCACAGGGAAATTAATTTTCCATTTCAAATATCCGACATGCATTGCACGGGGTTCGAACCATGGGCTTGTCGATAAGAACCCAGAGATGATACCATTTTTTTTTTTTTTTTTTTTTTTTGCTAGGGGTTTTACGTCGCACCAACACAGATAGGTCTTATGGCGACCACCAACAGCGCGTGGCAACCCATCCAACTCCTGACCACGCCCAATGTTGCTTAACTTCGGAGATCTCACGGGATCCGGTGTTTCAACACGGCTACGGCCGTTGGCATTTTTTATCATGTTCCTTATGATATAGGAGTTATTTACTACAAGCTTACATACATCTGCATTATAAACCGTTGTGTCTTTCACTGTTCAGTCTGCAAACCTCTTTTAATTAACACCTCCACAAGCCTCTATTTACAACTAGCCCTGTGGACTCGTTCAGTTCCACACCCAACCCCCCACCACCACCACCACCTTGCACTACAGCCCTTGAAGGGCCTTGGCCTACCAAGCGACCGCTGCTCAGTCCGAAGGCCTGCAGATTACGAGGTGTCGTGTGGTCAGCACGATGAATCCTCTCGGCCGTTATTCTTGGCTTTATAGACCGGGGCCGCTATCTCACCGTCAGATAGCTCCTCAATTCTTATCGCGTAGGCTGAGTGGACCTCGAACCAGCCCGCAGGTCCAGGTAAATATCCCTCACCTGGCCGGGAATCGAACCCGGGGCCTCCGGGTAAGAGGCAGGCACGCTACCCCTACACCACGGGTTCAGCGTCAGTTTTACACCCCTCATCATTAAATGATTAAAAACTGAGTTCAACAATCAATCATCACCTTGATTTCCCTCCTCTTTTCTTATCCTCCAAGGATGAGTCCACTATTCCCCTCAGTGACATACCCTTCTCGAGGTTGATTACCTAGCTGTACTTCCTCTTAAAAGGAAAATCACCACCACCACCTTCTCGATTCGCCTCACATGATCTCACCACGGAAGCCGGTTGATAATCACATCTTCATTCATTGTGTCCATGCCTAACTTAGTCTTTATTTTGACATTACGAGCACTCTCCTGGCATTCCTTCCACCTTGTTACAACAACACATTCTCGTTACTTTCAAGTCTGTTACCTCTAGCGTTTGAATAAGATATCTTCAACAATTAAATATTATGTTACGTTCTGTTTTTGGACCGGCTCCGTGACTGAACGACCAGGTTATCTGCCTTCGATTCAGAGAACCCTAGGTTTGATTCTCGACCTTGTCGGGGATTTTAGCCGCGTCTGATGAGTTCATCTGATTCGAGGATTGGTGTTTGTGTTTGTTTTCTGGAAAATTATTGATGTTAATTGTCCGACTCTTTGGCTGAATGGTCAGCGTACTGGCCTTCGGTTCATAGGGTTCCGGGTTCGATTCCCGGCCGGGTCAGGGATTTTAACCTTCATTGGTTAATTCCAATGGCCCGGGGGCTGGGTGTTTGTGCTGTCCCCAACATCCCTGCAACTCACACACCACACATAACACTATCCTCCACCACAATAACACGCAGTTACCTACACATGGCAGATGCCGCCCACCCTTATCGGAGGGTCTGCCTTAGAAGGGCTGCACTCGGCTAGAAATAGCCATTATTGCTATTGATTTTAATCCATGAAATGTTAATAAATATACAAATGGAACAACAAAACACCCCGAGACACAAAACATGTTTAAAAAATGTTTTCTTTTCTAGGGAATATATTGAGTGAGCAATGGAAAGGAATGGAACAAACGCGCGACACGTAGAGTCCAGTGAGGATCTCTGCCTGCCAAGGTGATAGTTGTCGTGCTAGATAGTCTGCAGGATTTATAGTGTCACGTGATCATCGTGGCCACTTTCTCAGCCAACCCTCAGTTTCCCTGCATCTCATATGAGAGAGCACCTCAGTTGTTTGTATGGATCTCACTCCAGCCCTCAGCCCTGGAGTCGAACCTGGGCATATGAACGAGGTTAGTTTCTGTGCTTCATCAAATTTTACCGGAGAAGCATTTTATTTAACACATCATGAGGGCATTTTTCTTGCTGAAGATATTTTACACAATTCAAATAAAGCATGACCCCTGTAAATTTTAAAGGACTTACGATAACACTTTTATTCTGCGAACCCTAGTAAAATTTATGTTGCTTAATTTTCTGTGTCCCATGTTTCTACATCTATATATATCGCTGTTTTCATGTTTAGAACCATTATTATTTAGTATTGCCCTTATAATTCCTACAATAATTTTAATTATAAAAAAGATGTTGCAAGAATTAGGAATATATTTGAAATTTCCACCTTCCACAGATATCGTCCGAGTACGAACTAGCTGTGTTGCAGTTTATCATATTATAAGTAGTAGTCTTTTGGAATGAAATGAAATGGCGTATGGCTTTTAGTGCCGGGAGTGTCCGAGGACAAGTTCGGCTCGCCAGGTGCAGGTCTTTTGATTTGACTCCCATAGGCGACCTGCGCGTCTTGATGGGGATGAAATGATGATGAATACGACACATACACCCAGCCCCCCGTTTCAGCGAAATTAACCAATGATTGTTAAAATTCCCGACCCTGCCGGGAATCGAACCCGGAACCCCTGTGACCAAAGGTCAGCACGCTAACCATTTAGCCATGGAGCCGGACGTCTTTTGGACTGAGAACTTTCAAATATTGAAGATGTTTATATTTGTCCTTTACTTTCAGAAAAAAAAACAAAAACGAAATGGCATATGGCTTTTAGTGCCGGGAGTGTCCGAGGACAAGTTCGGCTCGCCAGATGCAGGTCTTTTGATTTGACACCCGTAGGTGACCTGCGCGTCGTGATGAGGATGAAATGATGATGAATACGACACATACACCCAGCCCCCCGCGTCAGCGAAATTAACCAATTATGGTTAAAATTACCGACCCCGCCGGGAATCGAACCCGGGACTCCTGTGGCCAAAGGCCAGCACGCTAACCATTTAGCCATGGAGCCGGACACTTTCATAGGAGAGTTGCACCGATTTTTGACTTCATCTTTCGGAGATGTTGTTATATCTTCTCCTTTCTTAAGTCCATTCACCTGGAAATAGGTAATGGCTAATTACTACCAGAAGTAATTATATAGACCTACTTAAAAACAAATGATCTTCAGATCATTAGCCTTGATCTTTAAAGCAATATCAGTCCGGCATTGAGATATCATTAACTGTATGGTCACCCTTTCTGTAGGCTGACGGGATTCTTCAAGTAATATTTATAGGACTTAAGTTCTCGATTATACTGTATTTCCCGGATACATTTTAGATGAAACTTCACGCTTTCCCTCAGTACTGAATTTCTCCTTAAATCGCCGTTACGTTACAACTCAATAGGTTCCGTTTTGCATGTCCTTGTATCTACCCATTATAAAGCACCATTATCTTGTTTTTCCTGGCGTTTTCCCCAAATAATTGCAGTCGGTACTTTATGTGGATTTGGGTCAGTTTTACTTCGGAATGGCATTCCTGACGCCATGCCTATATTCGCTGATCTATGTTTATTTGGTGGTTAGTTGTAGTGTGTTGTATGTAGACCTAGATGAAGAGACGAGTGTTCAGACGAACACAAAAACCCAGTCCCCGAGCTAGAGGAATTAAACATTCCCAGACAAGGCCAGGAATAGGACCTGGGGCCCTCTAGATCATTCAGCCCAGTAGCCGGACCCCTGTGTTCAATTATATTTTTCACTAAAGGCAAGTAGTAACAGTTCAGCTTACTCTGATTTCTGGACACAGCAATGATATGCTAGGTTTTAAGCACAGCTTCACAGATTATCGTATATCTTCATTCCAGGACTTTTCCAGACCTGTGAACTTTTGAGTAGCATTGATTGTTTTTTAAAAGCATATATCGCTAGACCTGTCTATCTTGGTAAAGAGGACGAGGTCTTAAGGTAATATTTTGTTCAAAGATATACGGGGTTTAATTTTTCTTAATTATCATAAAAATAGTTGGAAAGCAAATTTTATATGTTAAAGCAGATGCCTTCGTACTAGCCTATCAATAACATCTGTATCTCAAAAATGACCATAATCAGGTTTTAGATGTAAGTCGAGAGTATGCTCTGTTTCGTTTCAATATCTCCGTCATCGATTGCTTCTTTTTTTTTTTTTGCAAGTTGCTTTTCGTCGCACCGACACACACAGGTCTTATGGCGACGATGGGACAGGAAGGAGCTGGGAGTGGGAAGGAAGCGGCCGTGGCCTTAATCAGGTACAGCCCCAGCATTTGCCTAGTGTGAAAATGGGAAACCACGGAAAACCATCTTCATGGCTGCCGACAGTGGGGTTCGAACCCACTATCTCCCGAATACTCGATACTGGCCGCAATTAAGCGACTGCAGCTATCAAGTTCGGTACTGCTTCTTTCATGCCTTCATTTACGCTTTCTTTGGTAGGATGCACTCTGTATGGCTTCTGTTGTGGAAGCTCATGATCAAAATTCACTATACCTTCAGCTTCAACTGGTAGCTTTTCTTGAATATAGGGATCGAAAATGTCCTTGACTTTTTTATTTTTTTAAAATTTCTACAGAATCTGTTTATGTTTGTGCAGAAAGCCAAGCTTTAATGAAATACTTCTTCACTGTTTCGAAGAAAATTTTCCTTTTGGCCTGATTAATCTCGTTAACAGCGCCAAGCATATTTCTGCAACGATTGTGAAAAACCGGGTAACTGTCAATGTACTTCCTAACCATTATTTTCCTTAAGACTGGTCACCCCTCTCAGCCACGTACGGATATGCAGTCCATCAGAACAATTGTCGTTGTGTTCATATTCCTATGCCTTTGTGAACAGGAAAATGAATCTTACATGCATTATACTGTAGGAGGGAATCATGCATACATTTCTGCAGCAGGGCTCTGCTACAAGGTATGTAAGGTTCATTTTCCTGTACACATCAGCATATGAAAATGAACGCAACGACAATTGTTCTGATGGACTGCATATCCCGTTACAAGGTAATATCTGTATTGTATTATTATTATTACATCTGTGATATTATTATTATTATTATTATTATTATTATTATTATTATTATTATTATTATTATTATTATTATTATTATTATTATTATTATTATTATATTATTATGTCCGTATTATTATTATTTTATCTGTGAGATTACTATTATTTTGTTATAATTCTTATTCAATTCAATTTTGCAATGCTTGTCGCTTGCAGGATTGTACTTAGATGTATGCATATATACGTGTGTGTAAAATAACACTCAGTACATGTACAGTGAGAATTGTTATATGTCAGATGTTGGATATGGCATCGTTACATTGTGCAATATTGCTGGCGATTCTGCCAAGTCATTGCTACATCATGGCTACGTCATCGTGAGCTTTTAGCAATGCGCTCAGAGACTCAGCCACCCCAGGGGATTTCACCATTACATGCAACAGTTTGAGGCGTTGTGGGAGTATGTCATTGTTATTTCTGGAGATTACGTAGCTGTGTCAACCAACGTCTATAAAAGGTGGATGCATATTGTAGCGTCAGTCATTAGTTAAACGGAAGCTGAACAGTGAAGAAGTCTACTAGATGAAGAGGCCTCAGTCGGCCAGTCCACGAGTGTGAACGAGAGATGAAGAAGACTCAGTGAGCCATTAATTATTGGTCATTGAGAGAGTGAGGCCAAAGTTAGTTGGTCGGTTACTTAGTTGAAGACACGGACGCAAGGGCTTACCATGGAGTCAGAGAGGGATACCACCTGCTATGAGATAATACCATATTGACTTACAAAGAAGTCAGATGATATGGAGAAGAAGCAATCACAAGGATGTATCACCAAGTTAGGCGTGACGCATCTACAGTAAACACCAGATCAAAGGAATACGTCGTAATTACACTCAAAGTGTTGAAGGTACAGTGAAGTGAATCAGTGAGGGAAATATTTCGTATAAATTGTTAAATGTCCGGTCAAGAAGAATTCAAATTCATGCCTAGTTTCTTTCAGTTGCAATGTCATAATTTCATATTCTCATCTGTTTTATCGCAACAAGACTCACTAGTTTTTATATATTATTTAAAGAATATATTTTGTTCTATCAAACGAATTCATAGTTTTATTTCAATGACAGTAAAATATCTTAACCTCAAAAGTAATGGGGAAACCGAACGCCAATCTCCTTTTCCCAGAACTGATATGGTATGTTGTCAAAAGTAAGCTTATTACCCCACACCCTAGAGATAGTCAAGAGTCTCATTCTATTATTGCTGCACTGAGTGGCAGCTGGCGCCCTTCAAATAACGTATGTGTAAGTAAGCAGGTAAGAAGTAAGTGTGAGTACAAGGTCCGACGAGTGTGTATTTTATTTAATGAATGTTAATTTTCATAATTTCCATTTTAAATGCAGATATTCAGATTTTTCAATTTAAATGCAGTTTTATATGTTTCAAAAGTTAGTCAGCGACTTAGGAACTTCTCAGCGGAGAGGCGTGACCAGTCTTAAGGAAAATAATGGTTAGGAAGTACATTGACAGTTACCCGGTTTTTCACAATCATTACAGATTTACCTCTTTAACAAGTTCAGAAATAACAATAATGTTATTGATTTTTACGTTCCGCTAACCACTTTTACGGCTTTCGGAGACGCAGAGGTGCCGGAATTTAGTCTCGCAGAAGCTCTTTAACGTGCCAGTAAATCTACCGACACGAGGCTGACGTATTTGATCACCTTCAAATACCACCGGACTGAGCTAGGATTGAACCTGCCAAGAAGGCCAGTGCTCTACCGTCCGAGCTACTAAAGCCGGCAAAGTTCAGAAACAGTCAAGCAGCTTCTGATTTAAGCAAGAAATTACTTTAGCACTAACTCCCTTTTACAGTATCTGAATAATACTCTGATCCATGAGTTGTGTACCTGAATATACTTCAGGGAGGTGGAAAGGGGAAATGTCACGGCAGACACATGAATAATTCTACGATGACAAGTAGCATTATCTAAGAACAATATAACCATACAACCCTAAATTTTCACGTTCCCCTTTAAATATGAAGTCATTCTTCCATGATGCCACTGGTTATCTAGGCCTTTGTATTGCATCGCCAATGAACTGGAAGGGAATTAAAATCGAGGTACCGGTATATGAAAGTCCCAGCCTGCTGTGAAAATGGGAAAGCACGGAAAGTTATTTTCAGGGCTGCCGACAGTGAGGATCGAACCTCCTGTCTTCCAAATGCAAGCTCACAGCTATATGACTCGAAGTGCATAGCCAACTCCCTCTGAACATTCATGCCAATAGCTTCAATTGAACAGCATTATAAAACAAGGTTTTATTAGATTTTAATGTAAAGTTGTTATTGAAGTTAAATGTTTTGGTGGTGGGGAGTGGGGGACTGACGGTCAAGTCACATAGGCACTGGCTTTTCACCAAGGCTTCGAATCTCAGTCAATGAGTTGTAAAAGAAAAGTAACGTCCTTGTTCGGATTCCACGTAAATTTGGAGGTCGCGTGGATATGATCACGATATCAGACTTCCAACTTGCTTTCTAATTTAAATATTTTTTATTTTAAAATGAATGCAAACTACTAACTAATAATGTAGGTATTTTAAGAAATAATTATTTTGTCTGATGTGAAAGTGGGAAACCAGAGAGAGAGAGAGAGAGAGAGAGCGAACGTTTAAGAGAAAGTGGGTGTGTGTGTGAGATGAATGTATTATCTATATTGTAAATATTAATAACCATGTAAATGGTGTATATAGTACCAAACTTAATCTCACTTAGTATAGAGTTTATTTATGGAGAAGGAGACACAGATGACTAAGTGGAACTTACCCTTCTTCATCTTCCATCCTTAAGCTGTATCATAATTTTGGGTAAATAAATACAATTCTTCTTTTACTTTTTCTTTTTATACCGCCTTCTGGGCTGCTGACGGTTGGATTCGAACCTGCTTTCTTCCGAATGCATACTTAGAGCCATGTAACCTGTAACGTGTAGTCAACTTACTCGGTTTCCTTCCAAGTAACTCACCTACCGGGTTGGTCAGTAATCAGTAACAATGGCAGTAATAAAATATTTGTTATACCTTCCATATTCATCTCACCGGTGAAGAGAATTAACAAACGATACTTCTACCTGCTTACCGCGTCCCTTGAGCGGCCAGGACTATCCGGAGGCTGGCCAAGCCATAAACTAATTTGCCGGGATGGCACTTAATTTTATTGTAATACTTGTCGTCCAGGACGATAACGATCAACGTGTTTCATGATGTCAGCCGTTCAATACGTCGTGTACTCATTATGGTATCATCAGAAGATATTAATGTAGTAGAAGTCACAGCTTACCAGACCTTTACTCATACAACGGTGGTCGTTGTTCCAAACCCCTTTAACCTTGAAGTTAAAAATAAGATTAAAAAATAAGCACATTAAATTACATCCAAGTACTCCTTAATTTTGAACGCAGTGATCGTAATATTTACATTGAGCTAACCATTTAATATAAATTTATGTGTGTGACATCATAAAAGTGCTTTAGTACAAGAATTAATGTGATTTGTCTAGTTGGGAGTGTCCGCAGGCCATCCCTTCTCGGCCTTCAAGCCACACAACTGACAGATATTTATTTATTCAACTGTAGAGGAACTCCCTTTTTTTATCTAACGCAGACATTTGAGCGTTTTTTATTATTTCTTATTCGTAATCCAGCTTATTCTTTTTCATTTTTCTCCCCCCGTTTCCCTACAGAATGACTTGGAAGTATTTGATGAGACTCAGAAATTAAGCTGGATATGGTGGGGCGGCTGGCTGCACTAGCAGATGGAATGAGGTGGAATATTAATGTGTACTGGTAGTTCCTTTAACGGGAATCATTTGCTTCAGTGTATAACTACTAAAGTACTGTACTAGATGGAGAGTAACAACAGAAACAAAAGTTTCGAGCCTGTTTCACCGCACCCATTAGTTCAGACACAAAAAAGTGATCGGCTGAACATTACTAAGTCCCCAAGTACAAGCACGAACAAAAAGAAGAAGCGTATTATCGAAGAGATTTCTCGGCAAGTTAATATGCAGTGTAAATCTGCACATTACCAATATAGGAGTGCACTTTCTTTTACTTCTAGAACGAGTGAAAATGAAAATCCGCAGCCTGTTTCCAGTCATTCGACCCGGTCAGGAATGGAATGAATGAAGCCCCCATCTAGCGGCGAGGATAGGAATTGTGCCGGCTGCCGAAGCCTGTCGCACTCCTCTGGGGCAATGTATAATGAAATGATATTGGAGAGTGTTCCTGGAATGAATTATGACAGGGAAAACCGGAGTACCTGGAGAAAAACCTGTCCCGCCTCCGCTTTGTCCAACACAAATCTCACATGGAGTGACCGGGATTTGAATGCCGCCTGAGCCACGGAGGCTTCTTTTTTAGAACGGGTATAAATGATAATTCTCACTGCTCTTGTTGCTAGTTGTTTAAAGGGGCCTAACATCTAGGTCATCGACCCAATTTTTATTACAGATGTCCTGAACGCTGCGAGTTATATTCCTAATATAGTACAGTAGATCTACACAAGTTTACCGACAAAGTGTGTATGGGACAAATATTCATTACAGAGTGAGAAATATATTACTATAGAAGTCCACCCAGTTTTTGTGTCATGCAGAGCTCAGCATGGTGTAAAGATCAGGTTGCCGAGTGAACTTGCAGCATGGTGCATGCCGTGCATTCGGGAGTTGGTGGGTTCTTTTTTTTTTTGCTAGTTGCTTTACGTCGCACCGACACAGATAGGTCTTATGGCGACGATGGGACAGGAAAGGGCTAGGAGTGGGAAGGAAGCAGTCGTGGCCTTAATTAAGGTACAGCCCCAGCATTTGCCTGGTGTGAAAATGGGAAACCACGGAAAACCATTTTCAGGGCTGCCGACAGTGGGGTTCGAACCTACTATCTCCCGAATACTGGATACTGGCCGTACTTAAGCGACTGCAGCTATCGAGCTCGGTGATGGTGGGTTCCAGCCCCACAGTTGGCAGTTTAGAATACGTTTTCCCGCCTTTGCTCATTCTGCACCAGACAATTGCTGGGACCACGTCTGACTCCTTGGCTGAATGGTCGGCGTACTGACCTTCGGTTCAGAGGATTCCGAATTCGATTTCCGGCCGGGCCGGGAATTTTAACTGTGTATGCCTAATTCACCACCAACCAATACAGAAAAATGCAATAAAGAATACATCTACACAGGGTTGTCGTCAGGAAGGGCATCTGGCTGTAAAACTGGACAATCCATATACCATGCCAACCCATTAAATTGTGGGGAGGGATGAAGAGTGATGAAGGCTGGGGAGAAGAAGAAATGCTGGAGCCACGACCGCTAACTTAAGATGGGTACACATATGCGCCATGAGTGCCCATATGACAGTTTGTAGCGAGAGAGCCAGACCTGGGGGTATGCAGTATTTTTAAAAATTTGGAAGATGAATGGCGGTAGAATAACACCCACGGTATCCCCTACCTGTTGGTAGGGGGCGGTACTACCACTTCTACGTAATACCGACTTTTAAATCATTTTCTTGAAAGAAAAACACATGACTACATTAGATTCTTGCCTTTCCCTGAGAGCTACGAGGGCCGTGGCCCCCCCTTGCCCCCGGGCATGGGCGCCCTTGATATGCACCGAACACAGTGCGTAACATTCGCGAGAATGTAAGTTTCAAGCTCGTTAAATTGAGCATTCTAGTGAACGACTATGTTCGTCTCGTTGGGCCTTTTGATCTATTTAGTTACTCGCTGCTGGTAGTAGAAAAATGACGTCTTGGCAGTATATGTCTTCATTCATTACCTTTTGAAGGCGAAGAAACGGACAGAAAGAGGCTACCAAGGCTATCGGTGAAGCCCAAACCTCATATGAAAACGATGGAAATCTAAAGCACATTATAATGTAAGCAACTGACACACTGTTCCATTTACAAAAGTTGAAAGCAATGAGAAAAAACGCCGCACGTGTTTCTGAGAGCAAGGCTTCGGAGACTGATATTGCAGCCCAGACTCGGCGTCCCTCTACCCTCGACATACCTCAGGCGGCTTGCCGATTTATGCGGGAACCGGGGGAATAGGTGTGCTAGGCTTCGGTCCATCAGATCGCCACTGCTTACTAACAGCCATGCGTTCCTCATCGTATATACTTTCTCACCTCATACTCGTAGATAACAGAATGCTGATATTTCACTCCCATTACTTCTACAGTACATCCTTGTAGGAAGACATTGCAGGGCTGCTGTTAGAGAAGTAATATAGTTGTCTATTTTATAGGTAGAACTGCTAAAATGAAATACAATCTTTCAAGTGTAGTGTTCTTTTTTGCTGGTTAGAATCGAATCCGTGACCATGGGTCAGTCGCCATCAATGATCTCCCGAGGAAGCTAATAAACCAGTAAACGATGCGTACGACCTCTGGCAAAGCTGTAAAATTCCAAATTTTTAATAATAATAATAATAATAATAATAATAATAATAATAATAATAATAATAATAATAATAATAATAATAATAATAATAATAATAATAATAATAATAATAATAATAATGGTGCATGCCATTTGTATAGGTTTGGTGGTGACCTAATGAGGATGAAATGAATGGCGAAGACGTCATAAACACCCAGTCTGCAAGCCGGGGGAATTAACAGCAAGAGGGGGTTGATTCTTAGAACTGAACCGGGGCCATTGGACCAAAGGAAAGCATTCTATCCATTTAGCCACAATGCCGGACTTTAATTTGGTAAACTTTAGACTACCATCTCCACTGATCAGGTGTTGAGTATTACAGTACTGAGCTCGATAGCTGTAGTCGCTTAAGTGCGGCTAATATCCAGTATTCGGGAGATAGTAGGTTCGAACCCCACTGTCGGCAGCCCTGAAAATGGTTTTCCGTGGTTTCCCATTTTCACACCAGGCAAATGCTAGGGCTGTACCTTAATTAAGGCCACGGCCGCTTCCTTCCCACTCCTAGCCCTTCCTTGTCCCATCGTCGCCATAAGACCTACCTGTGTCAGTGCGACGTAAAGCAACTAGCAAAAAAAAAAAAAAAAAAAGTATTGACAGTTGCAGAGACCGGGACAGTAGCCATGACAACACAGCATTCTACTTCGTTGGTTATTGACTACAACTCGAAACTCTTAAAAGGATTGGCATTCACTAAACCAACCATCCGAAAGGGGTAACCTAAGTCTCGTGGTAGCCCACGTCTTGGGCTCAGCATACGCAACTGAGTCCTAGTGAAGAAGTTCGAGACGACACTCTCTTGTGACATTTATCTACCATTCTTCCCAACTCAGGCGACGCTTCTACCCAGGCATAGATTTTCGAAGAAGCATGTTGTAGTGCATATGACGTTTAGAATCTCACAGTTTTTTTTTCTTATACATTTCATCCAGTTGCAGAATACCTTTTTCTCCACTCCGTTGTTCAGTCTCAATCTCACGAGCGATGACAGTCAACTGTTTGTGCGGTGGAATGTTCGCAGTCCCGTTTACTGCTTGTGCCATTGAGCGGCGTAAAGTTCTGTGGTGTTCCGTCTCAAAATCGACAGCAGCATGGATAATGTTGCGCCATTTTACATAACTAAGCGCATTCCCTTTTCGGCGCGGCACTCCGCGCGGTATTCGGCGCGTGCATGTACCCACCCTAACGCGATTTTTTAAAAAATAGAAGAAACAATCAAATCTTTCAGTACTCGATTTGCCATTAAAGATATTTCACAACGTAACATTGAATCTTCTGTTCAGCAACTACCTCTATAAATCAGTGGAGCAGTGTCGGCCTTTGGATCACAAAACAACGGGTTCAAATGCATCACTTTTGAATGGGGGAATCGGCACTTCTATCGTACAATTTTGGCACGTACTATAAACGAACCCTGGTGGCTCATTCAGTATTTCTTTCTTTCTTTCTTTCTTTCTTTCTTTCTTTCTTTCTTTCGTCACCATAAGACCTATCTGTGTTGGTGCGACGTAAAGCCAATAGCAAAAATAAATAAATAAATAAATAAATAAATAAATAAATAAATAAATAAATAAATAAATAAATAAATAAATAAATAAATAAATAAATAAGTAAATAAATAAATAAATAAATAAATAAAAAACTTTATTTCTTAGTCCATTTACCCTCCAGGGTTGGTTTTTCCCTCGGACTCAGCGAGGGATCGCACCTCTATCGCCTCAAGGGCAGTGTCCTGGAGCGTGAGACATTGGGTCGTGGATACAAATGGGAGGAGGACCAGTACCTCGCCCAGGCGGCTTAACCTACTATGCTGAACAGGGGCCTTGTGTGGGGATGGGAAGACTGGAAGGGATAGACAAGGAAGAGGGAAGGAAGTTGCCGTGGCCTTAAGTTAGGTACCATCCCAGCATTTGCCTGGAGGAGAAGTGGGAAACCACGTAAAACAAATTCGAGGATGGCTGAGGAGGGAATCGAACGCCCCTCTACTCAGTTGACGTCCCGAGTCTGAGTGGACCCCGTTCCAGCCCTCGTACCGCTATTCAAATTTCGTGGCAGAGCCGGGAATCGAACCCGGGCCTCCGGGGGTGGCAGCTAATCACACTAACAAATAAACCACAGAGGCGGACCATTCAGTATTTACTGGATAAAATTAATTAAAACCCAGCTTTAGGTCAGTATATTGTAGGGTTCCTTGGCTGAATGGTCAGCGCTGAGGCCTTGGGTTCAGATGGCCCTGAGTTCGATTCCCGGCCGGGTCGAGGATTCTAAACGCATACCGTCAATTCCTGTGGCTCGGGGATTAGAGTTTTTGTTATCTTAATACACTTCTCTTCATCTAGACACAATACACCACACTACCAACCACCACATATAACAGGTAATAGTGGATACGTCCCTCTGTATAGGATTGGCGCCAAAAAAAATGGAATCGCACCACAAAACTGGGTCATACCCACATCAAGTGTTGACCCTAATAAATTAAGAAAAGGCTAGGTATTTTTTTCTTCTTCTTCTTCTTCTTCTCCTTCTTCTTCTTCTTCTTCTTTTTATTATTATTGTACCGGAGGCACACCAACTGCGTACATTCAAACTAGGCACCTTTTAGAAGGCTATCTGTTATACTACGAACAAGTGAAACTCATTTCTGAAGAAGTTTCGAACTTTATCTCCAGCTGACTCTACCGTTGTGTTATGTGCTCCCTCTGGTGAGAAGATGGACAGTTAATTTTCAAGATAAATTTAGTATTCGTATGTTTCCAAAACTGAATAGTTTATAAATTGCTTTTGGTGGTCTAAGTTTATCAGCACTTCTATCTCTTCCAGCCTGCTTAACATTTTAGCCAATCAAAACATTTTGATATTTATTTAATTATCCAATGGGATTTGGGGGTGTATTCAGGGCTTCGGCCCAGATAATTCTGCAACCTTCCTCTCCGCTATAAAAGCTGGGACCTTTCAGGCCATGTTGTCTTTTCGATTGCTCCAGTCCGTCAAGAAGTAGAGTGTGTTTGTGGAGGATGCTGGAGTCTAGCCTGACCCATTTCCGGAAGGCTTACCAACTCAAGGTAATGGCAGACATCTTGTAATCTTGTAATAGCCTCAGAAATGTAGTTTGAAGGGAAGGTTTCAAATTCTTTCGTTATGTAAAATTCAATCTTAAATGTAATTTTTCAAACAAGTCTAAAGACCTCAGTCTAAGGGAATGAAGAGTGTGAACCCTCTTTTATTCCCCTTCAACTTGGTATTGAGGTGACTATGATTTCGTAAACTTCAAAATTGGTCTCTTCCTTTTGTAATTTAAATTTTCTATCCATCTAGTCACCTCCGTAGTATAGGCTTCGCCTCTGTAACATCGGGCCATAAGCCCAAATAGGGTTTCAAGTATTTTGAAGTGAATTTCAAAGGAGTGCAAGAGTTCGTTCGCCTCCTAACATTTTGCTTTCTGGCCAATAAATTTGACGTTTTCTTTTTCACTAAGGCCAGGTGGAATGGGCACTCATTGCCTCTGTTAACTATTCTTATTTAATTTTCTATTTAAATGTAATTTAGACTGTTGAGCGGAGAAGACAGCAACTTCTGCTTGTTTTTGGTAAAAGTTAAGATTCTGGCTTGGAGAGACTTGAATCTTGTAAACTTTGGAGAGTAGTATCCTAATAACTCGTGTGGGGCAATGACGCTCTTCTGAAGCTTTGTAAATTTTGGAGCCAAGTCTCCTAACTTGTAATTTTATTGTGCTCTTGATAATGGTGTAACATTTGAGCTGCCTCTAAAATCATATCTGGTGTACCTGATTTCAATTAATTATTGTTTCTAGAGCTGTAGAGCTCCCCTTATGTCTTTACAACTGTTATGTGTTATTGTTTAATAAAGTTTAAAACCTGAAAAGAAAAACAAGGAAAGAAATAAAATTTCGAATTTTTAGACTTTTAAATTTTACTTCGATCTTTTCTCTGTCCACCCATTCGTGCCCGCACCTTCTTACATCCCTGCGTTCCACGAAATCCCAGGAACAATTGGTAGCAGAGCGTGGTTGAATTGGTCTGGACACAACCCCTTTCGACGGCTGTTCATGGAATTTGAAAGAGAACTCTAAACATTTTTCTGTTTCCGGAATTTTCCAAATTTTATCAACTTGTATTTACTATGTCTGGTCCTAGGGAAGTTATTGCACCGTGTTATCTGCGCAAGGAAGAGCTTATTTACGAACTTTTGATTAGAAAAGTCCAGTCTGGTGGCATGGTTGCGATAGACGCAACTTAAAGGATCGTTAAAGCTTCCCTTCTGTATTCCAGTGTATGGGGACAAGGATATTTGAGAGATTTTGTCGACATTCACAGAAAATACTACTGAGCTTGCCTATGTCTTAAAGCTTTTTCGAAGTAGGTGAACCCACTCGAGATCAACTGAAGCTTGTTCAAGCTAGATTGTTCTATTTTTACAGTGGGGCTATGGACCTATTTTCTCTAAAACCGAAGGGTGATCATGCTCGTATAGCTAATACTCTAGTTGAACACTTTTCTAAGTTGTCATATAAGGATAATCAATTGTCGTCTGGAGCTACTAGTGCTAAGGGTGACTATCTTCCTCTAATAAATGTACAATCTGGAGAGTCTTCCGAAAGTTGACTCTCAACAACAAACTTCGGTCTCATCTGAACAAGGAGTGCTGGGGCTGTACCTTAATTAAGGCCACGGCCGCTTCCTTCCAACTCCTAGGCCTTTCCTATCCCATCGTCGCCATAAGACCTATCTGTGTCGGTGCGACGTAAAGCCCCTAGCAAAAAAAAATGAACAAGGAGTTATTCATCCACTACAACTTCCACCTTTCATAATCAGTAATGCAGATTTTGAACCCCTTCAACCACCAATGCCATCTCAGATTATTCTACCAGGTTTCAGTAGTTTGCCTCATCCCTTAGCCATGTTGCTTAAGGGCATACCTAAGTTTTCTGTAAATTCAACTAACGACGTGATCACCTTTCTAATGTTTCTGGTGGAATTTCAGGATCATGCTTTAGTCTTTTCTCTGTCTCAATCTCAAATTCTCCAAACCATTTACCCATACTCTGTTGACGTCCTCTCTGACAAAACTGCAAAGGCCGTAACTGATAGAAGCTCTATAGAAGACTCCCATGCTCATATCTTACCTAATTTACTTCCTGCAAAAGCTATGTCCTTGTTGATACAAAAGTACTATTTTCGAGTCCAAAGGCTGGACGAAAATTTAGCTGACATCATTCAAGATATAAAGTTTTATACAAGGGTGTCCGCCCTTCATTACTCAGAAGATCAGATTGTACAGACCATTGTCGAAGGGATTTCCCCATCATACAGGTCTTATTTATGTTTCGCTTCTCGACCTAAGACATTTTCGGAACTTGAGGCTGTGGCAGTGTCTGCGGAAGGAGTTAAGTATACAGACACCTTACGTGTAGCTAGGGAACCTCCTCCGTCATCTAGTAGTTCTCGGCAAACCATCTCGCCGAATCTTCGCTCCACACGAATGTTATGCGCGTGGATTAGCGGACCACCTGCGAAATAAGTGTCCCTTGGTGAAATCTAGTGGAACTAGGAAAGGAGTAGGGCCATCCCAGGGATGTTTTAAGTGCGGATCATTTTCAAATCTTGCCAAAAACTGTACATCACCTAACAGCACACCTTCCTGTTCTACTTCGGGTGCTGCCTCTACTAACTTACGCGATAGGAAGTTACTAGTTTGACCGGCTGGGTCACCCAGTTCAGTTTCTTGAGGCTCAGCCCAGGTTAAGTCGGGCACCGAACTCTCTGAGGAGGAAAGACAGTTTAATTTATCTTTTGAAGGCCAGAGGGAGTGTCTTAAAATCGCTTCTGAGAACTTAGGATTTGTACCCTTCCTCAAAATTGAGATAAATAATGAACCAGTCACAGCTTTGTTAGACTCAGGAAGCGTTAGTTCTATTATTTCTGAGGAGTGTTATTCTAAATTGAAAGTTTGCAGTAAATTTCCTGGTTATTGTTTTTGTTCTGTAAAAATGTGTTTCGGTGAATTCTTCACCCTTATAACTATTAGGATTTATTCATGCTAAAGTTCGCATGTCTAAATTTACTTGGAAATTTAATTTGTTGATTGCCAAACAGTTGTCAAGCCGTGTGATATTAGGGGCGGATTTCATGTCGCATTCCGGTGTAGAGCTCGACCTCCAGAGCAAGTCTTGCACATTCGAGTTTGAAAGTAATTTACATATTCCTCTTTTAAAATGTAATTCTTCTTCATCTTCGTCAATTTCGCCTACATAGAGTGAGATGTCGTTAGACATTGACGCCTACCTGAGAACCAGGCTGAGAGTATTCGAAAGTTATGTCAGTCTTTTCCCGATGTGTTTTCGGAAGCCCTTGGTGTTATTGACCTAATAGAATATAAGAACGAGGTAATTGATTCGATCCCTGTAAGGTTTCCTCCATATAGCCTGTCTCCACCTAAAATGAAGGCTCTTAAGGAGTTTATTGATCAAATGTTGAAGGATGGCATTATTCGACCTTCAAAGTCAGCGTATACATCGCCAATTTTTCTTGTACCCAAACCCCAAGGTGGTTTCAGGCCTGCCATCGATTACAGGGCGTTAAACCGTAAGGTCGTATTCCAGTCAGTGCCCCTTCCTGATTTGAATTCATGTTTCTCTTGGTTTCGTAAGGCTAAGTTCATCACCATTCTAGATCTTAACCAAGCGTACAATCAGATACCTCGGGCGGAAGAATCGAAACATCTGACTGCGTTCGTTACAGATTGGAACTTGTACGAATACAACCGCGCACCTTCCGGGCTCCCCATGGGTGCGGCTGTTCATAGCAGACTGCTATATAGGATCATCTCCTACATAAAATTCGAATATCTTTACCATTACCTTGACGATGTCGTTCTTTTTTCGGAAACCTTTGAAGAACACTTAGACCATCTTAAGGACGTTTTAAATTTCCTCCGTAGGGCTAGATTAACCTTAAAATTATCTAAGGTAGCTTTTGTCTAGTCTTCTATGTCTTTCTTAGGACATATTGCGTCGCCAGATGGAGTTTCAATCGGTCATTCCAGAACGCAGGCAATTCGTGACTTCAAGCCTCCTAAAGATGTTAAAGAAATCGCTATATTCATTGGCATGGTGAATTTCTTCAGGAAATTTATTCCCAACTTTGCTAAAAGGGCGGCGCCCCTAAATCTACTTCGTAGGAAAGGTGTGAAGTTGAAATGGGGGCCATTACAGCAAGCTGCGTTCGAAGACTTGAAGTTAGCTCTTTGTAACGCCCCAGTCTTAGCTAAGCTAGATTTCTCTAAGAAATTCATCGATCAAACCGACACCTCATCATCTGCAGTTGCTTCTGTACTTCTTCAAGAAGCCGAACTCGGAAGGTGGCATATTGCCTATGCGTCTAGGACCTTATCGGATCAAGTAGCCAAGTACTCCATTTATGAATTAGAAGGACTTGCCGTCCTGTTTGCCTTGGAGAAGTTTCGCTTGTATTTCGAGCATGTCATGTGCGAACTGGAAACTGACAACCAGGCTTTGAGTTGTGTTTTAGCCAGGCCCCGTCGTACAGGACGTATCGCCCGTTGGGACATCCGCATTTCGGCGTTTCAATTTGACGTGCGGCACGTTCGGGGATCAGATAATGTGATCGCGGATGGGTTAAGCCGCATGTTTTCTGGAGAGGTTGATCCCATTGAATCAGAAGAAAGCTCTTCTTCTTCTTCTCTTTCCATACTTTCTTGTGTTAGTGTTATTTTGACTGATGCCCTATCTTACTTCGTGACATTGAAAAATATCAACGGGAAGATCCAGTGCTGCCTCCTATTATGGAAACCCTTTCTTCTGGGGAACATGTTGTCCCTTATGTTCTGAGGAATGGGGTTCAGTGTTGCTCTTCGAGGTATGATCAAAACATGAAAGTTGTAGTTCCAACTATTCTTGTGCCCACGATCTTCAAGTATTATCATGAGACCCCATTAGGGAGACATTTAGGAATCTTCAGAACTATAGAAAAAATTAGAGAAATGGGTATCTGGACGAGTACGGACGGCGAAATAAGGGAAAAGTTTAAAGCTTGTATATCTTACTTGCTTAGAAACCCACCTTGTCCACTAAGCTAGGGTTATTGTCATCTCATCAACTCGCCCTATGGAGCACTTATACATAGATTACGTCGGACCTTTCCCTCAGTCGAAGGGGAACGGGAACAAATTCATTCTTGTATGTGTAGATGGTTTCACACGGTTTTCATGGCTATATCCGACTAAGCTGGCCACCGTTCAGTCTATCATTTCCTGCCTTAATAATATTTTTGCTTCTTTTGGTCCATGTCAATATATAGTCTCTAATAATGCCAAGGAATTCATGTCTAATTTTTTCCGCAAATTTTGTTTTGACTTATCCATCTCACATGTAACAACATCTGCCTATTACCCTTGGCTATCTCGTGCTGAGCGCGTTAACCGCAATCTTCGATCTGCCTTGATAGCTTTTCATCATGAAGACCATTCTAGGTGGGATACTTCACTGCATTGGTTATCTTTTGCATTCAACTCGGCTGTTCACGAGTCACACAAGTTTACAATTGCATCTCTCATATTAAAGTTCGTTCCTAACACGCCGTTGTCTAATCTATTATCAATCAATGAGATTTTTTCAGAGTCAATAGTCCCCGATAATATAAGGGATCTGCGGAGAAAAGCTAAAAGTAACCTTAAGGCTTCTCATGAGAAAGTTAAAGAAAGATATAATCGTGGACTCCGAAAGGATTTTCGGGGTCCATCTGTCCCAAGTAAAACCTGTATGACATCTCTGTTTTTCAGTATAGTCCACCAAGTGATGGCATCGCAATTGTAATTATATTTCTTTCCTTAGCAGCTTAGAACCTTAAGGTTAAAAGGGGAGGCCATCTGCACCTGTCAACTGTAAAAAGATTCAAAAATAAATTTTTTTGGTGCTACCTTTTGTGAAAACCTACCTTTAAATAAAATTTTTCTCCTTTCTCCTCTTGTCTGCCATTACCTTGCCTCTGCATCCAAGCCTGTGCCTGGATTCCACACACTCGTCCTCAACAGCACTACCAACCAAAAACTAAATCAAACTCTCTCCATGAAAATCAGTCACAGTCGTTCAGGAAATTATTGTTTCAGTGCCCTAATGTCATCTGAGGCCATGTCACAACAACTGGCGAGAGGTAAAGGCGCGGGGTAAAGGCTTACCACGCTCTGGTCCAGTCTTCTTCACTACGGCCAACTTGAGCCTCATCCTTAGTGGCAAGGGCTGAGATGCTGTTCCACAACCGCCCACTTCATCATTAGGCAGAACTTCAATATCTGGCGCGTGGCGACCATCACCATGGCTACCCCTCTCGGGTAGCGGCAGAGACGTATCTGAGGGTACGTGGGAGGTCCGGGGGACCGCTCTTGCCTTCAACCTTCGACATTACTGACCGGCATTATACAACATCATAAACAAATCAAGAATTATTTGCTTCAAAATAACTTATCAATAAACTCTCCATCAAGAATTTTTTGACTTCGATCTATAATTCTCAAAATTTCTGAAATGCAAACTTTCAAAACTGATCAATGTTGGAAGGACTTTCGGGGGTGGAAATCTGTACCGGAGGTACACCAACTCCGTACATTCAAACTAAGCGCCTTTCAGAAAGCAATCTGTTATATGAACAGTGAAACTCATTTCTGAAGAAGTTTCGAACTTTATCTCCAGCTGACTCTACCGTTGTGTTATGTGCTCCCTCTGGTGAGAAGATGGACAGTTAATTTTCAAGATAAATTTAGTATTCATATGTTTCCAAAACTGAATAGTTTATAAATTGCTTTTGGTGGTCTAAGTTTATCAGCACTTTTATCTCTTCCAGCCTGCTTAAAATTTTAGCCAATCAAAACATTTTGATATTTATTTAATTATCCAATGGGATTTGGGGGTGTATTCAGGGCTTCGGCCCAGATAATTCTGCAACCTTCCTCTCCGCTATAAAAGCTGGGACCTTTCCGGTCATGTTGTCTTTTCGATTGCTCTAGTCCGTCAAGAAGTAGAGTGTGTTTGTGGAGGATGCTGGAGTCTAGCCTGACCCATTTCCGGAAGGCTCACCAACTCAAGGTAATGGCAGACATCTTGTAACCGTGTAATAGCCTCAGAAATGTAGTTTGAAGGGAAGGTTTCAAATTCTTTCGTTATGTAAAATTCAATCTTAAACGTAATTTTTCAAACAAGTCTAAAGACCTCAGTCTAAGGGAATGAAGAGTGTGAACCCCCTTTTATTCCCCTTCAACTTGGTATTGAGGTGACTATGATTTCGTAAACTTCAAAATTGGTCTCTTCCTTTTGTAATTTAAATTTTCTATCCATCTAGTCACCTCCGTAGTATAGGCTTAGCCTCTGTAACATCGGGCCATAAGCCCAAATAGGGTTTTAAGTATTTTGAAGTGAATTTCAAAGGAGTGCAAGAGTTCGTTCGCCTCCTAACATTTTGCTTTCTGGCCAATAAATTTGACGTTTTCTTTTTCACTAAGGCCAGGTGGAATGGGCACTCATTGCCTCTGTTAACTATCCTTATTTAATTTTCTATTTAAATGTAACTTAAACTGTTGAGCGGAGAAGACAGTAACTTCTGCTTGTTTTTGGTAAAAGTTAGATTCTGCTTTGGAGAGACTTGAATCTTGTAAACTTTGGAGAGTAATATCCTAATTACTTGTGTGGAGCAATGTCGCTCTTCTGAAGCTTTGTAAATTTTGGAGACCAGTCTCCTAACTTGTATTTGGTTGGAGCAGTAGTGCTCTTGATAATGGTGTAACATTTGAGCTGCCTGACTCATCTCTAAAAATCATATCTAGTGTACCTGATTTCAATTAATTATTGTTTCTAGAGCTGTAGAGCTCACCTTATGTCTTTTCAACTATTATGTATTATTGCTTAACAAAGTTTAAAATCTGAAAAGAACAAACAAAGGAAAGAAAAAATTTCGAATTTTTAGAGTTTTAAATTATACTTTGCCTTTTCTCTGTCCAACCATTAATGCCCGCACCTTCTTACACCCCTGCATTCCACGAAATCCCCGGAACAATTATATATATATATATATTTATAACCAAAATCAAAATCAAATCAAAATCTCTTTATTTGCAAATGAGGTGTCTACCTCGGTTGCAAATGGTACACTAAAATACATTATTGTCAAGCACTAAATTTTAAATTAACAGGGGACGAAGGAAATTTTCCTAGAATACAATATTATACAATTTACGCTAATAATTTTTTCTATTAAACACACACATCATCCTTAATAAATTTATTTTATTTACAAAATTCTACTTATAATATCTTACAAACATAGTCAACTCATATACAGTACGGTATGTCAAATTACTTCTAATAATACTATACAACTGGTATAAGATTAAAATTAACATTGAATTTATTTACATATTTATATTTTACCCATTTTGGAACCTAAGTAGCATAACGACCTGCTGCGTCTTAACCAGAGCCCCTTTCGCCACCACTTTTCAGAGTTCCTGAAGAGCCTTCACAGCTACCGTAGCGGTCCCAGGGCCCTCGAAGTCCCCACTGTACTTCACCCTTACAGGCAGTCCCCTACTTGGGCATGTCCAAACTCCTTAGACCAGGGGATGGAATTAATTTAATCACACACATTTTTTATTTATAATCTCTGTTGTTGTTTATTCTCTTCTTGAATATCTGTACAGATTTTGGAAAAGGATCAAACACTACCCCTGGTAAACTGTTCCACTCCTTCACGCCCTTCCCAATGAAAGAAAATTTACCCCAATCGCTCCTGCTAAAATTCCTTCTAATTTTGTACTTGTGGTCAGTTCTACCAGTATAATTATTTTCCAACTGAAGCCTCTCACGGATATCTCCCCATGCTTCTTCTCCTGTATAGGCTCTATATAATCCTATAAGTCTACTTTTCTCCCTTCTCTTACTTAAAGTTTCCCACCCAAGTTCCTTTAACATTTCTGATACACTACTCTTTCTCCTGAAATCCCCTCTTACAAACCTTGCTGCTTTCCTCTGCACACCATCTAGTTCTTTTATAAGGTATTCTTGGTGAGGATCCCAAACACTGCTTGCATATTCCAATAATGGACGAACCATACTTAAGTAACTTTTTAAATTCTTTGTTGCATCCTTTAAGTAGCCTCATTATGACATGTAACGATCTGTATGCTTTCCCAACAATGTCATCAACATGACCCTTCCAGTGCAGATTACTTTCAAATCTCACACCTAAGTATTTGCACTTGCCATCTTTTGGGATAACTACCTCATCCAAAGTATATTCAAATTCAGTTTTAAAGCTCCTGTTTGTAAATGTTGTAACAGTTGATTTGCCTCCATTAATCTTCATATTATTTTCTTCAACCCATTCTTGGATACTCTCAGGTCCCTTTATAATTCTGAACAATCCTCAATGTTATTTATTTCCCTTTAAACAATTATGTCATCTGCATACAATCTTATTTTCGATGTCTATTGTTCCCTAAATCATTTGCGTATATTAAGAAAAGTAACGGACCGATTATACTACCCTGTGCAATTCCCTTCCAAACTTTCTCTTCCTGTGATATATTATTTCCTACTTTGACTTTCTGAACCCTTGAATTTAGAAATGTTCTTATCCAACGTATAACCCTTACGTCCAATCCTATTCCCTCCAATTTCTTTAATAATATTCCATGTTCCACTCTATCAAAGGCTTTGGAAAGATCTATGGCTATGCAATCTAACTGGCCTCCTGAATCGAACTGATCTGATATGTCCTGCTGAAATCCCACCAGTTGTGCCTCGCAAGAAAATTTCTTTCTAAATCCATACTGGCTCCTCATGAACCAATTTTTATCATCACATATCCCTCTGATGTACTTTGCTATTAAACTCTCCAGTATTTTACAAACTATACTGGTCAGGCTGATTGGTCTGTAGTTCTCTGGTTTCCTTTTATCACCCTTTCCTTTATAAATTGGTATTATTATAGATTCCTTTCATTCCTTTGGTATTACACTATTATTTATGACATAGTCAAAGAGAAATTTTAAATAAGGCACTATATACCACCCCATTGTCTTTAATACCTCCCCAGTAATTTGATCACTTCCTGCTGCTTTTCCTCGCTGAAGCAGTTGGATTTCTCTGAAAATATCTTCATTTGTGAATGAGAAGCTTCTTTTATCCCTGTGTGTCTCTCCCTCTCTATCTTCTGTTACGGTTTCCAAGTCCTGACAATCTTCTACTGAATCTCTGAATTCCCTGCTAAAGAGGTTTGCTTTCTCAGTATCTATTAAATAGTGTTCACCCCGTTCTCCCACCATTGTAGGAATTTGGATTCCTTTTCCTTTTTGATTCCTAATATATGAATACAGCTTCTTCCATTTCCCTTTGTGGTCATTAACCTCTTGAAGAATGCCATTCATATAATTCTCTTTTGCTTCCTTTTTCACTCTATTCAGTTCCCTCATTAGCTGTTTTGTAGTTTCTCTATTCTCCCTACCTTCTTTGATTTTTCTGTTTACTATTCTATATTTTCTTTTTAATTTTCTTATTTCCCTTGTGTAATAAACAGGGTCTGAGGTCATTTTACCCTTCTTAACAGGTACAAATCTCTTCTCTCCTACCCAAATGATTCCTTTAAATTTAGCCCAAAATGTATCCACATTATTCCCTTCACTTATCCAACAACTGAATTGTGATTTAAGGTAAGTCCCAAATTCATCAACTTTAGTTTTTCTGTATAATTTCTTGTCTTTTGTGACCCTCTTATGAAGCATTTTTGGTACGAGTCCTACATCCATTATTACAGCCTTATGGTCACCTATTCCTTCAATTACCTCAGTTTTATCAACAATTTCCCATGGTTTAACCAAGAATACATCTAGCAAGTTATTGAGACGAGTTGGTTCTTGTACTACTTGTGTAAATCCTCCCTCCGAAATTAACTTATTTGCCAGTTTCTGTTCATGGGCTTCACTTGCAGCTCCATTCCATTCAACTTCAGGCAAGTTTAGATCTCCCCCAATTATTACCGTATAATTATTGTTTTTATGAGTATAATCTATTATTTTCTCAAATATTTCCATGTCTCTTTCCTCTCTTCCAGGCCTATATGTTCCTATAATTCCCACCTCCTTCATATTATCACAAACTAATTTTATCCCTAATATTTCATCCCTTTCATCAGTAAACCATTCATGCGAACAATAAGTTTCCTTCACCAGAATAAATACCCCTCCTCCCTTTTTATCTCCTCGGTCTCTACGATAGACTGTGTACCCTTCTGGAAATACTTCGGTATTACCCACCCCTTCTCTCAACCACGATTCCAGTCCTATCACCACATCCGTCTCATAAGATTCCATCAATATACCGAATTTTAATTGTTTATTTACGACACTCTGGGGCCATCAAGGACCACGTTAAGTCTTGTTGCATTTGACACTGAACTTGGCCTTCTTTAGAGCCCAAATTTTCCTCATTCTGTGCGAGTGGGCCTGCTTACGCTCCTCTGTCCAAGGGGCACCGTGTCACGTTTAGCCCGTTCGTCAATATTTTCTTGCGGAAGAGATCTCTGTTAAAGGCGTCTTCAGCTGAGATATGTAGCAGTTGCAGGTCTTCTTTGGTATTTCTAAACCAGGGAATTGTGGTTTTGGGGTTTGAATCAAAAAAGTGAAAGATTTCTTTAGTTAACTTTCTTCTGTCCATTCTTTTCAGATGACCGTAAAATCGTGCCCGTCTTTTTCTGATTGTGTCGGTAATTTTCTCTATTTTGCTGTAGACTTCCTTGTTGGATCTCTTTTGACGGATTCCATTTCTGTACTTTGATCCCAAGATTCCTCTCACAATTTTGCGTTCTCTTTTCTCCAGTTCTTCAAGGAGCCGTTTGTTGGCATTTAGAGACAGGGTTTCGGCTGCATATAGAACTACTGGCTTCAGAACTGTTTCATAGTGACGTATCTTGGTGTTTTGGGAAAGGCAATTTTTGTTGTAGATTGTGCGAGATGTTTGGTAGGCTATTTCCAGTTTGCGTACTCGCTCCTGAAGTGCTTAATTGTCCAGTCCATTTTTCATGATGATCTCACCCAGGTATTTGAATTTGTCTACTCGGGTGATGTCCCCGTATTTTGTATGGAGTTTTGGTGGAGCCTCTTCGATGTTAGTCATTACTTCTGTTTTCTCAAACGATATCTGCAAACCAGTTTTTTCGGCAATTTCTTTTAAAATTTCAACTTGAGCTCTAGCGGTTTCTATGTCGGTTGAGAGAACAGCAATATCATCGGCAATTGCTAAGCAGTCTGTTGCGTTCCCCTTGGATTTGGTTTCTATTCTCAATGGACTGTAGTTGGTTTCCTGTAATCTCACCCTCCAGGTTCTGATTATCTTTCCAAGAACACAGTTGAAGAGTATCGGGGTAGCCCATCACCTTGTCGGACTCCTGTTTTGATGTCGAACGAATGCGAGAGACATACGTGGAACTTCATACTGTATTTTGTATCGGTCCGGGTGGCTCTAATTAATGCCAGCAGTTTTAAATCAACTCCAAATTCATTTAAGATGTTTAGCAGGACTTCCTGGTCAATGGAGTCGTACTCTTTCTTAAAGTCCACAAAGACAGACACATACTGCTTGGACCTTAGTGTACAATATCTGATGATCGTTTTGGGATTTTGGATCTGTTCAGCTGTTGAGCGACCTTTTCTGAACCCTCCTTGGTATTCACCTATTTGATGTTCGACTTGTGCTTCCAAACGCTCCAAGATGGCAAGTGATAGAATTTTGTAAGTCACGGGTAGCAAAGATATTCCTTTGTAGTTGTTGATGTTCTTCATGCTGCCTTTCTTGTGTAATGGATGGATCAAAGCTATTTTCCAATCTTCGGGTAGGGTCTCCTTGTTCCAAATTTCTTCTATTTGCTTTTGCAAGATATCAGGTGATTCTTCTTGGGCATATTTCCATAGTTCTGCTACTACTGAGTCTTCCCCCGGCGCTTTGTTATTTTCGAGACGGGCAATGTGGCGCTTGATTTCATCTCTGTCTGGTGGTCTGGAATCTGGGTACCTGAGTAAGGGTTCCTTGGTTTCAATGGCACTTTGCGGTTTAGAGCAGTTAAGTAAATTCTTGAAGTAATCTGCCAGAATGCTGCAATTTTCTTCATTTGACGTCGCCAGTGTGCCGTCCGTTCGCTCAAAGCATAGAGATGGTGGTTTATAGCCAGTGAGTTTGCTTTTGAAGGCTCTGTAGTACTCTCTGCTCTCATTCTTCCTAAAGTTTTGTTCTATCTTTTCAATGAGAGATTCTTCGTATTTACGTTTCTCATTTCTGAACACCCTAGCTGCTTGGGCACGTTGGGTTTTGTAGGTTTCCCAATCATTTTCTGATTTCGTAGAGTAGTACTTTTTCCACGCATTGAGTCTTTCTTGGAGGACTGATTCGTAGGTACTATTCCACCAGGCATGCTTTTTGCTTCTCTTGATTTCTGCAACGTCTTTGGCGGCCTCAACAAGAAGACTTTTGGCGTTGTTAAAGTCACAGTCATTTGGTTTAGCCTTCTCCTGGAACTCCTCGACCCTTTGCCGAAGTTTATCATTGTCGAAGCGTGTGATCTGTTTGGTTGTCTTCATTGTGTTTGCGGGAATTGGTTTGAATTTGATAAGAGACATATAATGATCTGAGGCCACATTGATGCCTTTCTTTACCTTGACATTCATAATCTCAGGGCCGTTTCTCCTGGAGATCGCAACATGATCAATTTGGAACTCTCAGAGAGCTTGGACGGGAGAACGCCAAGTCATTTGCTTTCTGGGTAGATGGCGAAAGTGGGTGCAGGTTGTGATTTTAGCAAATGGTCACCAGTCTTTGCCGTTGGGATTGGATCTTTTGTGAGCAGGGTAATTTCCTATAACTTTCTTGTACTTCTGCTCACGACCTAGTTGGGCAGTGAAGTCACCCAAAAGAAGCTTGACATGGTGTTTGGGGATTTTGTTCAATTTTTCATCCAGTAGGTCCCAGAAATTATCAACTTCGTCTGGATCAGACTTGTTCTTATCGTTTGTAGGAGCATGTGCGTTAACTAGGGCGTAGGTTTTGTTCGCGCATTTAATTGTGAGTATAGACAATCTGTCATTCACAGGTTCGAAATTTTCAACCGATTTAAGGATCTTGGTTCTAACAGCAAACGCGGTTCCAAGCATCACAGCTCCATTGAGGATTCCTCTTTGCGCTTTGCTCTTGAAAAATCGGTAGCCTTCAGATTCAAAAATCTCTTCATCTGGGTACCTAGTTTTTTGTAGGGCCGCTATGGATATCTGATTTTCGTGAAGAGCTTTGGTGAGGGTTTTCAGCTTGCCAGTTTATGTAAGTGGATTTATGTTGAAAGTTGCTAGAAAGGTTTTAGATTTTGGCCTGAGTTTTTGACTCTTGACTCTCTTGCATGATGTCGAGTCTCCCCCAGAATCCGAACGAGACTCGTGCGCCGTGGCGTTCACGACGAGGGATTTATCCGAAGATTTACCCCCTGTGGTATGTTTCTTGAAATGTTGTGCCATCATGCTTTTTGACTTGACTTTGCTTTGGACGGGTACCCATCCTTTTACAACTAGGGTTGTTAGCCCTAGAGGTTGCCTCAAGATGTTTTCTGGCTTCTGGTCATTTAACAGTCTTCGCCGTAACCCTGGCAAGGGACCAGTTTTTTTTTCACGGTGGTATTTTATTTCCCTACTACCCTCTGACTGTGCTGGCGGCAGAGCCAGCGAGCTTACCCAATTCCAATGGGACGCGCCCGATCGAGGTAACCGGTAAATCCCCACACGGGAATTATTTTTATTATTATTATTATTTTTGCTATTTGCTTTACGTCGCACCGACACAGGTATTTCTTATGGCGATGATGGGATAGGAAAGGCCTAGGAAGTGGAAGGAAGCGGCCGTGGCCTTAATTAAGGTACAGCCCCGGCATTTGCCTGGTTTGAAAATGGGAAACCACGGGAAACCATCTTCAGGGCTGCCGACAGTGGGTATCGAACCCACTATCTCCCGATTACTGGATACTGGCCGCACTTAAGCGACTGCAGCTATCGAGCTCCTTATTATTATTATTATTATTATTATTATTATTATTATTATTATTATTATTATTATTATTATGTATATTATTATAGTACTGCTTTTCCCACACCCTAGTGAGTTCGCAGGTGTGCACTGTGTCATTCATATAGGTTTGGCCTTATTTTACGATGGATGCCCTTCCTGACAGCAACCCTCTTTGGATGGATATACCTATTAAGTATTGCGTGTTTCTGGGATGGTTGGTAGATTGATGTGTTGCGTGAATGTGAAGTGTGTTTTGGGACAAATTAAAATACCTAGTTCCCGAGACAGACGATTTAACTAGACTTGATTAAAATCCTCCACCCCAGTGCGAACCGAAGGCCTCAGCGCTGAGCATTCATCCTAGTAGCCGGATATTATTATTATTATTATTATTATTATTGTTGTTGTTGTTGTTGTTGTTGTTGTTGTTCAGGGGTACACCCCCTCCACCCTGTTAAACTGCGCGCCTTCTATAAGGCCATCTATGTAATTGAATTTTAACTAATGCTATACAATGTACTTGGATTTTCAACCGCTAAATGTCTCTATCATCGGTTTTGTTGCTCCCCCTAGCAGGTCGAATTCTAACTAATTTATTAAGAAATTTGTATTGTGACAGGTCGCAAACCTTAAGTTTGTGAAGATTGTTTTGTTCTTATGTTTAAGTTGTCAACACTCCTACTACTTCCTTAGTTACCAACCAATCAGGAATTTTGTGAATATTTTCTCTAGCCAATTAGAATTGGGGGTGTGTACAGGCATCCAGCCTATCTGTAAAGAGTTCTGGAAACTTCCGCTCGAAATGCTATAAAAGCTGGGCGCTTTAACGCCATATTGTCATCTTCATCGTTCCAGTTTAGTAAGTGCGGCGTGTTATTCGGAGGCAGGGGCCGCAAGTCAGCGTTCAAAAGGCCCAGCAAAAAAAGACAATGGCAGAATGTGATAGCTCCGACAGATAACTTGAGGGGAAGTTTTCAAACCTCTTTCATTTGTAGATTTTCGGCAAGTCTGAGGACTCCCTGTTGGGAAACATGTACACTAAGGGAACAAAGAGTGAGCACCGGCAGTTGACTCCCACTCAACTTGGTATGGGGTGAATACAATTTTCTAAACCTCTGAATTCCGAACACACTTTTGGCACTTAACATTTCTCGTTTAGTCACCTCCCTTAGCCTCTGCAACTCCGGGCCACAGCCCAGCTAGGGTTTTAAGAGTTTTTCTAGAAGGAGTACAAGTGTTTCTCCCTCTAGCCTTTTGTTCATGGTCGATCATGTTAAACCTTTCTATATTAAGGTAATTTAGAATGGGCACTCATTGGCCCTGTTTATTTTGTTACCGGGCGAGTTGGCCGTGCGCGTAGAGGCGCGCGGCTGTGAGCTTGCATCCGGGAGATAGTAGGTTCGAATCCCACTATCGGCAGCCCTGAAGATGGTTTTCCGTGGTTTCCCATTTTCACACCAGGCAAATGCTGGGGCTGTACCTTAATTAAGGCCACGGCCTCTTCCTTCCAACTCCTAGGCCTTTCCTATCCCATCGTCGCCATAAGACCTATCTGTGTCGGTGCGACGTAAAGCCCCTAGAAAAAAAAAAGTTTATTTTGTTATATTGTTTACAGAAGGGACTGTAAATACATTATTTGAAATTTGTCAGGCATAACCTTGTAGGAAACTTGTGCCTCAGAGAGTCTGGACTATATTAACTTTTTGGAGCTCAAACTCTTAGACGATGTGAGTGGAGCAAACGTTTTTATAAAATACTGTACCTGTTCTGAGCTATAATGCTCATCCCTTGTATATTATCGTGTGGATAATTCTCTCTAGTTCTTGTACCTGATTACTTTGGACTCATATTCCGCTGTTGTTAACAGAGCTGACCAGCTTCTTGTTATTCTATTTAACTGTTATTTGTTCAAAATATCCTATCTATCAAATTTTAAACTCAAAAAAAAAAAAAACAAAAAAAGAAAGGAAGGAAAGAAATAATATTTCAGAATTTAGTGCTTTAACTTATGCTCCCGTCATTTCCTTGTCTGCCTATTTCACCCCGGCACCTTTTTACACCTCCGTGAACAACGGAATTTCCGTGTCAATTATTATTACTGTACTCCAAATTCTTGTTCTCGTTCTGAGGTGGTGGGAATCTTTCTAGGCACACCTTCAACGGAGGTTGTCAATTTTAAATTTATCGGAAATCGAGCTCAGGCCTTCAAAAATGGCCGATAATAGATTAACATTATTATTACTGAAGAGGGGAAATGTGTTCGACTCCATATTACATGCGTTTACCCGAATGCTGCTGTTTTCTGAGGTCCAAGTATGATTCCTGGTGCTGCCATAAATTCAAAATTTTCAGGAGGATTGCTTGGCGGTTAAGAAAGGTACATGCAGCTCACTTCAATTCGGGGTGGGTCTGGAGGTGTCCGGCTCCATGGCTGAATGGTTAGCATCTTGGCCTTCGGTTCTTGAGGCCTCAGACTGGGGAATTTTAATCTCAAGCTATTTGACATCCCTGGCCCCGTGGTGTAGGGGTAGCGTGCCTGACTCTTACTCGAGGTCCTGGGTTCGATTCCCGTCCAGGACAGAGATTTTTACCTGGATCTGAGGGCTGGTTCGAGGTCCACTCAGCCTACATTATTAGAATTGAGGAAATGAAGTGGCGTATGGCTTTTAGTGCCGGGAGTGTCCGAGGACATGTTCGGCTCGCCAGGTGCAGGTCTTTTGATTTGACACCCGTAGGTGACCTGGCGTCGTGATGAGGATGAAATGATGATGAAGACGACACATACACCCAGTCCCCGTGCCGGTGAAATTAACCAATGATGGTTAAAATTCCCGACATTGCCGGGAATCGAACCCCGGACCCCTGTGACCAGAGGCCAGCACGCTAACCATTTAGCGATGGAGCCGGACGAGAATTGAGGAGCTATCTGACGATGAGATAGCGGCCTCCGTCTCGAAAGCCAAGAATAACGGCCGAGAGGAATCGTCGTGCTGACCACACGACACCTCGCAATCTGCAGGCCTTCGGGCTGAGCAGCGGTCGCTTGGTAGGCCAAGGCCCTTAAAGGACTGTAGTGGTTTTGGGGGGATTTGATACCACACACACAACGCCGTCCTTCACCACATTAACACGGTAGCTGTCTCCTACTTTCTTTCTAGAAGTTGCTTTATCTTGCACCGACACATATAGGTAGGTCGTATGGCGACGATGGGACAGGAAAGGACTAGGAGTAGGAAGGAAGTGGCCTTGGCCTGGTGGGAAAATGGGAAAACACTGAAAAACATTTTCAGGGCTAATGACAATGGGGTTTGAACCCACTCTCTCCCGAATATAAACTCACAGTTGCGCGCCGCTTACCGCACGGCCATCTCGCTTGGTTGCCTACTTCCGAGGAAGAGTCTGCCTTACATTGGCTGCACCATGGTAGTAGTAGCCACACCAAATTATTAGTATTATTAGGAAATTTGTTGGGGAGTCGCACATTTTTCTTCCACTGGATATCCAAGAAGGAGCTGAATGGACCCTGTCATCGACAAGGTGTAACCACTTGCCAAAAAAAGAAAACACCAGTGATTTCTAGTAAGCCATGGCTCACTCATTCGTGTCCTTTGTGACATTTACTTCAGAAATTCATTACTTTCTCGGTTGCCGAGGTTCTTTTCCAGGATATGTTGGTAAATGACGAGGGTTGGGTTATAAGTCACGGCAACTACTTTTTTCCTCATATTTTAACGGTGCTACTATACAATGGTCACATGTTCTGGACCGGGCGAGTTGGCCGTGCGCGTAGAGGCGCGCGGCTGTGAGCTTGCATCCGGGAGATAGTAGGTTCGAATCCCACTATCGGCAGCCCTGAAAATGGTTTTCCGTGGTTTCCCATTTTCACACCAGGCAAATGCTGGGGCTGTACCTTAATTAAGGCCACGGCCGCTTCCTTCCAGCTCCTAGGCCTTTCCTATCCCATCGTCGCCATAAGACCTATCTGTGTCGGTGCGACGTAAAGCTCCCTAGCATATGTTCTGGAAAGCATGACACTCATAGTACATGGACTGCTACTACTACTAAAATGTTTTCATTTCGTCCCTGAAGGGGACGGCGGGCCTCCTAGAGGGTAACGCAGTCTCTCAGGCCAGAGAGACGTGATACGGTGAAGGAGATGTTCAGAGAAGGTGAGGGGGTTGGTGGCCGAGGCCTATACTAGGAACTATCCCGGCATTCGCCTTAGTGCAGGAGAAGGAAATGGAAAACCACAGAAAACCATTCTCAGGACAGCCGACTTTGGGGACCAGCCCCTCTTCGTCTCCCGAAAGCAGAGGCGTAGAGCCACGGCAGAGCCAGAATGCAGAGCCGTCGAATCACGGAGCAGCCGTGACCACCTTTAGGTCGAAGGCCACTCTGCATCACACAGCACGAGATGGCGGTACGTTAGACAGGGAGATGGGATTGCAGTAGTGAGTCAGGCTCCGTGCAGAGTGGATGTGTCGACGCAAGAAGAGCGTGTGTACATCAAACTGGCCATTCCCCGGGGTCGGAATGCCCTAGAATGTCATAAAGAGCTCGTGGAGGCTGTGGGGGTGAAATGCCCTTCCATACCCAACTGATGCGAGATGGGCAGCAGCATTTCAGCACGGACGTGAGACAAGCAGCGACGTGCAACGGTCCGGAAGACCTGTTAGTGTCCGGACAGATGTGTCACGTGCAGTACCCAGTGCATGGACGTGGTCAGCAGATGAACACTACTGGAGTTACAAGCTGAAACAATGGGCAACACCAGACCGCATGCAGCTGAGGCTGTACGGAGGCTACTTCAGCGCTGGCGGTCGGAAGTACTGGAACAGCCGCCACACTAACCGGACCTACCCCCGTGTGATTTTGACTTCGTCCCTAAAGTACAAGAAGCCTTGCGCAGGAAAAGGTTTGGGACACGAGAGTAGGCCAACATTGCCATCGCTGTGAAACATTAGATTGCAAAATTTACACATATTTTCGGCACTGGCATGAGACAAGCAGCGATCTGCAACGATGCGGAAGACCTGTTAGTGTCCGGACTGATGTGTCACGTGGAGTAATTACCCAGTGCATGGACGTGGTCAGGAGAACGGCACTACTGGAGTTACAAAGTGTTATACAACATAACAATGTTTAGTTGAACTTTGTATAAGTGTTTTAGCGTGTTCCATTATGTTTTAAAGTGTTCCATGACAACAAACATTATCAAGAAATTGTAATTTTGTCTGTATGTGTGAGAAATAATGTTATATACTGAAGATGTGTAATGTAAAACTGAATAATGTTAGATTTTAAGGTATGGAGAACATTGATGTCTGATATAGAAATCGCTGATGAAGGGAGTTAAGGTTCCCGAAACATGTACGAGTGAAATATCGTGCAAAATTAGAAACTGAAAATATATTGATAGGGCGGACCAAACAATCGGCCGTAGTATATTATATGAACCTAGTCAATACGGACCAATTAAGGGACCGAAAATGGTCAAATTTGTCGAATCCAAAATTCACACATGGTGAGGCGACTGGTGTCCGATGTTCCCCGCATCATTGGCAAGGTGTTGTGACTAATCCAGGGGGCTACTTTGAATATTTACTGTAAATTTTATTGTACTCTCTGAGAATAAACAATACTTAGCACAATGATTTCATGGTTGACAGTTTCCTCGCGTTATATCCTACACCTGGTAAACCTACTCCGCTTTATTCATACATTACACAGCACATAACGTCCCCACTCACACCTGTATATTTCCATTTGCTAGGTAGATCCCACATTTTTGCGAAAAAATATAGTGGAAATGTAGTAGCCATGGCTTATGCCTCAACCCTCGTAATTCCACGACGATCGTTGAAATAAAAGTTAACTGTGTCTGTCTCTCATGAAAGGAAAACATAAGTTTATAGTTTTGGGTAGCTGTTGATATCATGATGATAGGCGCGGGACTTCCACGATTTCTTGGACACCGAACAACGCGAACGTGACTTTTCATTAAAAAATCCCACATGCATTGGCCGGAATTCTAATCGCAGCTGCATCGGGGAGAAACCAGTGACAGTACCACTCGGCTATCACACCCTCAGTCATTCGATGCGCTCTCTTGAATTTCTAATGGATTTACCTCAACACTGTTATTCCATGAAATGAAATGAAATGAAAATCCACAGCCTGTTTCCAGTCATTCGACCGGGCCAGGAATGGAATGAATGAAGCCCTCATCTAGCGGCGAGGATAGGAAATGTGCCGGCTGCCGAAGCCTGTCGCACTGCTCTGGGGCAATGATAAATGACTGACAAATGAAATGAAATGTTAATGGAGAATGTTGCTGGAATGAAAGACGACAGGGAATACCGGAGTACCCAGCGAAAACCCTGCGTCGCCTCCGCCTTGTCCAGCACAATTCTCACATGTTGTGATCGGGATTTGAACCGCGGTATCCAGCGTTGAGAGGCCGGTGTGCTGCCGCATGAGCCACGGAGGCTGTTCTAAAATCTTATTTCCTACAAATAAGATAAACTATGGATAACACACCGCTAAGGGAAGTCCCGCGAGAGATTTGTATGTACTTTACTTTCGACCAAGAGTCGAAATTTGCTATCTAGGAGAGAGAAAGCTCAATAGTTATACTTTTATAGAGGACAGTGGTAGCGATTATGACTTTGAAGAATCAGCTCTCGAAAGGTAAAATAGATCCTAGAGATCCTTCTACAACGCTCGGTGCGTCAGTTATACAGTGGACATATTTAAATACTGCAGAGGAATGTTAAAATCACCTCGGTTGTACAGTGTGTTGAACCACGTTCGATTCAGAAGCCGCTCTGTTTAAGGAACTGAGGTGCGAATTTCAGCGAAGCAGCGGCTATCCCAAGAGTTTTCTCGTCCTCTCAGTGTAGGCATCTACATCTGAAGAAGATCGCCTCTTTGGGTATGTCTATGACCTACCGAGGCTTCAGTCTAGGAAAAAAGTTTCATTGCAACAACCGTCAGTCTTGAAGGTAAAGCTGGTATAATCAGGATCAAGGTGTGGGAAGAAAATTGATGGCAGTTTGTGTCAACCGCCACTGGAAAAAAAAAATATTTCTAATTACATGAATACCATCCAACCCATCACGACCCATGTTTGCCTCATAGTTTACAAAAATATCTGTATATAATTCCTTATTACATAATGTCATTCTGCATTTATCCTTAAGTTTATATTCTTTCATTCTTCCTTTCTTAATCTGCTTACCCTCCAGGGTTGGCTTTTCCCTCGGACTCAGCTAGGGATCCCACCTCTACCGCCTCAAGGGTAGTGTCCTGGAGCTTCAGACTCTGGGTCGGGGGATACAACTGGGGAGGATGACCAGTACCTCGCCCAGGCGGCCTCACCTGCTATGCTGAACAGGGGCCTTGTGGAGGGATGGGAAGATTGGATGGGACAGGCAAGGACGAGGGAAGGAAGCGGCCGTGGCCTTAAGTTAGGTACCATCCCGGCATTTGCCTGGAGGAGAAGTGGGAAACCACGGAAAACCACTTCCAGGATGGCTGAGGTGGGAATCGAACCCATCTCTACTGAGTTGACCTCCGGAGGCTGAGTGGGCCCCGTTCCAGTCCGCGTACCACTTTTCAAATTTTGTGGCAGAGCCGGGAATCGAACCCGGACCTCCGGGGGTGGCAGCTAATCACACTAACCACTACACCACAGTGGCGGACTAATATTCGTATATAATTACCTCCATTTAATTTGCACCTCTGTTCAGTGTAGTGTAATCATTTATCTGCGTTTAGCTATATAAGTTATGTCTATATAATATGGTACTTCTGACACGAATAAAGAAGAAATAAATTGCAAGTAGAGATATTTATTTCTAGACCAGGAGATCTTTACACAGCACAATATTACAACAATACACAAGGCCACACAGCAGACAAGAATACCGGATTTCGAACAGTTTACACGAACTAGAACTTGCTAGTTGCTTTACGTCGCACCGACGCAGATAGGTCTCATGGCGACGATGGGATAGGGAAGGGCTAGGAGTGGGAAGGAAGCGGCTGTGGTCTTAATTAAGGTACAGCCCCAGCATTTGCCTGGTCTAAAAATGGGAAATCACGGAAAACCATATTCAGGGTTGTCGACAGTGGGGTTCGAACCCACTATCTCCCGGATGGAAGCTCACAGCTGCGGGCCCCTAACCGCACGGCCAACTCGCCCGGTGATTATTATTATTATTATTTTTTTGCTAGGGGCTTTACGTCCCACCGACACAGATAGGTCTTATGGCGACGATGGGATAGGAAAGGCCTAGGAGTTGGAAGGAAGCGGCCGTGACCTTAATTAAGGTACAGCCCCAGCATTTGCCTGGTGTGAAAATGGGAAACCACGGAAAACCATTTTCAGGGCTGCCGATAGTGGGATTCGAACCTACTATCTCCCGGATGCAAGCTCACAGCCGCTCGCCTCTACGCGCACGGCCAACTCGCCCGGTGATTATTATTTTAAGAGGAAGTGCAACCACATAGGCAACCATTCCTGAAAAGAAAAGAACTTCGAATCTCACTATGTCTACTCAGTCAGCAACCCGCACGACAGTTGAACCTAGGTAGAGCTTCAGAAGACACCGTGTTACTTTGCCAACTCAGCGTACGTAATTATTTATTCTTTACTAGTGATTTAACGTCGCACTAAAACATTGAACACCGGGCGAGTTGGTCGTGCGCGTAGAGGCGCGCGGCTGTGAGCTTGCATCCGGGAGATAGTAGGTTCGAATCCCACTATCGGCAGCCCTGAAAATGGTTTTCCGTGGTTTCCCATTTTCACACCAGGCAAATGCTGGGGCTGTACCTTAATTAAGGCCACGGCCGCTTCCTTCCAACTCCTAGGCCTTTCCTATCCCATCGTCGCCATAAGACCTATCTGTGTCGGTGCGACGTAAAGCCCCTAGCAAAAAAAAAAAAAAAAAACATTGAACGTTTTCAGCGACGCAGGGATGGGAAAGGGCAAGGTTTGGGAAGGTACCGTACGTGGCATTAATTAAGATACATTTGGTCCGCTTCTGTGGTGTAGTGGTTAGTGTGAATAGCTGCCCTCCCCCGTGGATGCCCGGGTTCGATTACTGGCTCTGCCAGGAAATTTGAGAAGTGGTAGATGAACTGGAACGAGGACCACTCAGCCTCGGGAGTTCAAGTGAGTAGAGGGGGTTCGATTCCCACCCCAGCCATCCTCGAAGTGGTTCCCTGTGGTTTCCCCAATTCTCCTCCAGGCAAATGCCGGGATGGTAGCTAACTTAAGGCCACGGCCGCTTCCTTCCCTCTTCCCTGCCCATCCCTTCCAATCTTCGCACTGGCCGGGCTGAGTGGCTCTGACGGTTGAGGCGCTGGCCTTCTGCTTCCAACTTGGCAGGTTCGATCCTGGGTCAGACCGGTGGTATTTGAAGGTGCTCAAATATATCAGTTCGTGTCGGTAGATTTACTGGCACGTATAAGAACACCTGCTGGACTAAATTCCGGCACCTCGGCGTCTCCAAAAAACCGAAAAATGTACTTAATGGGACCTAAAGCAAATAAAATTATTATAACCTTCCCATCCTGCCACAAGGCCCTATTCAGCATAGCACGTGAGGACACCTGGGTGGGGAACTGGCCCTCCTCCCCTGTTGTATCCTCGACGCAAAGTCTCACGCTCCAGGACACAGCACTTGAGGCAGTGGAGGTGGGCACCGTCGCTGAGTCCGAGGGAAAAGCCAACCATGGACGGTAAACGAAGTAAGAAAGAGAGAGGTACATTTGCCTGGTTTGAAAATGCGAAACCACAGAAAACCATTTTTAGGGCTGCCGACGGCGGGATTCGAACCCACTATCTCTCGAAAGCAAGCTCGCAGCTACGCGACCCAAACCGCGCGGCCACTTGCTAGATAAGCTACAATTTGCTATAGCCTGTGCCAAGAGACACGTACAGAATTACTGCATCCAACAATAAATCAAGCTGCGGAACGTGTATTGTATAAAACAGACGCAATGCATTTCTAACAGGCTACCCTTGCATAATTAAATTAAACTTTTTCTCACAGTTCATCAAGGCACTCAACTACGAACGACTTTAGGACTGCTGAAGGAGATATGCTTATGTTCGCAATACTTCATTTCATTTGTATGGTATGAGCCGGGTTTTATACACTACTGTACATAGGCCTATTAATCTTCACCTCGAATCTGGAGGTGTCATTCCCGCTAACAGTCCGTCCTAATTGTTACTTTGTATGAACAGCTCTTTGTTGGGAAGCCATTCTACATGGAGCTGTAGTGGAAGAATTCTTGAAGACATGCTCAATACTCATACCTTATACAGTAGGTCTACACCAATGCTTTTCACCTAGTAATCAAGAATGTTTATTGTATGGTTTTGAAAAGCACTGCAAGTAGTGACCACAGTTCCAAAGCTTGGTATATTAGTGTCTTGAATAATAATAATAATAATAATAATAATAATAATAATAATAATAATAATAATAATAATAATAATAATAATAATAATAATACATTCATGCGTACTATGGCATCACTGCTTCTTTTATTCTTACCTTGAAATTATAAAAAATCGGAAACTTCATTCCAGTATTTACCTCAATTCTTTTTGTCCATAACTGGAACGCTCGAATTTGTGTTCTTACAAAGTCATGCATCTTTACAACTTTACAAGATATGGAGTAACGTATACGGTGAATTAACTTCATTCCTGTAACAAAATATTGAAAATATAATTAATATAAAAAATTGCGAGGAGCAACAATGCAATTATTACACTCTGTACAGTAGTTAGGTTGAATATTTTGCGTGAAAAATTATTTCTTCTGTGAGCTTTCCAACTAACTCTTGCAAACTGAAACTGTTCAGATCTCAAACATGCATATTCCTTAGCTGAAAAGGAGACGTCCAACCGGCAGTTGTGTGGTGTCATGTGTGTGGAAAGCAATAAGTTAAGTAACAACTATAGCTACCGGATTTAACGTAAATACCAGACTTATAACTCGCATACAAATAGTTTTCCAGAATGAATAAGGAATATTTCAGAATCTCGGATGATAAGAAGTATTGCAAGCGTGAGTCTCAACTTCTTGAGGTGAGAGCATGTTTGTTCTAAGAGAAGACCCTTCGCTTCTCATGTGCTATAATTCACATTTAAGAGAGGACTACAAGGGCCGTAAATGGCTTTCCCCTCCTCGTCCAACAATTTCACCTGTGTGCATTGTTCTCGATACGTACGGTGGGAACTAAAAGGAAACATTCCTTGTCGTTGCGATTATTAGCAATAATATCTCGTCAAGCCATCGTCCGAAATACAATGCACTTCTTCATGAACTTCACATCGCGTTTTTTCGTAGAACCATTGTGATATTACGTAATTCTCTGCACCACCTGTCCCTTGGAGAAATAACCCCACACATGAATGAGGGTCTCCGGTACTTGTACACATTGGTAGCGACATCGGAACATGTTTGTGAACTCTTCGAAACTGTCCTTACTGCTGATATTGTAGGGCATTTAAATCTCTTTAGGCCACTCAGAAAAAGACAGACCTCTCCCGCCACGTATACATAGAAAAATGACACACCATTTTCATAAGTCCCTATTCATTTTCCTGTTAATCTTCGTAGTGTAACGGTTAGCTGCCGTCCTCGGAGGCACGGGTTCGATTCCCGATATTAATAGAAATTAAGGATTGGCAGGAGGGCTGGTATGTGGTTAAAAATGTGCATGTAGCTCAGCCTCCATCCTTGGGCATCGTATCTAAATGGAGCTGCACCACCTTGGGACGTTGCCACGAATTTACAATTTTTAAAACTTTTTTCCTTTACGTGGAAAGTGACTCAACATTCAAAATATCCCTGGCGAGCGAAATCATTCCTCAACTGATGAATAGAAGTTGAAATGAACTCTTCATTCGACGAAAATTCAATATGATGGAGGTATATTAATTTTTGACTTCAGTTTCGGTAATGGAAAAGGTGGTTATTGTTAGATCGAAGCAATCATTAACAGATACTAAACCTCCGAATGCAACTTCCCCGTTCAGCCTTCGTTACACCAGTTTATACTGATTTTTTTCCCAGGCTGGTGTCTTTTCCTCGAGTTATTAATGTACAATTGGATATTTTGGCTCTGGGAGAGAGTTATTAGACCCGAGCGAGTTGGATGCACAATACGTTCACGGAGCTGTAAGTTTGCTTTCAGGAAATAGTTGGTTCAAACCCAACTGTCGGCAGCACTGAAGGTTAACACTTCGTGGTTTCGTGTTTTCACGTTAGGCAAATGTCGACCTTGTACCTTAATTTAGATAATGATCATTACATTCCCACTCCTAGGTCTTTCCTATCCCATCGTTGTAGAAAGCCTGTGTGTGTTAACACAATATTAAACAAACAGGGGCCGGGCTGAGTGGCTCAGACGGTTGAGGCGCTGGCCTTCTGATACCAACTTGGCAGGTTCGATCCTGGCTCAGTCCGGTGGTATTTGAAGGTGCTCAAATACGTCAGCCTCGTGTCCGTAGATTTACTGTCACGTAAAAGAACTCCTGCGGGACTAAATTCCGGCACCTCAGCGTCTCCGATAACCGTACAAGAGTACTAAGTGGGACGTAAAGCAAATAACATTATTATTATTATTATTATTATTATTATTATTATTATTATTATTATTAAACAAATAGGTACCAAAATAAATAATTGGTAATAGAAAAGTGTTCAACCAACTCACGAGTACACTACTGATACTCAAAACAGTCGAGAGTGCCATTGTTAATAAATTCTTCAAAGATACGCTCCGGTTTTTCAATTGTTGAAGTACATGTTACATTAACTTCGGAAATAATAATAATAATAATAATAATAATAATAATAATAATAATAATAATAATAATAATAATTGTTCCGAGGTATCTGTAGAACAGCAGAGGTGAAAGAAGGTGCGGGCTGGAATGGGTCTAACTACAAGTCCGAAAGATGAATTAAAAATTTAAATAAAAGGTTATATTTTCAATAGACAAGAAGATTTAACAAATTTTCACTAGGTGAAATTACAATGAAGAAAATCAGGTACAATTATAACTTTACAAACGAAAGCACAAGTTAAGGAGTCCTTACAAATCCTGGACTTCGAGCCCCAATTTCACAATCCTTGAGCTCTCAGATCACAACCACAAGATACCAAAGGGCAGAAAACCCCTAATTCCATGGAGCACTTGCTCCCACCTAGTAATGTCAAGCCTCCTAGAGGCACTTTTCAAAATACCAGAAAGAGCTGACCCGATCTCAATCATTTAAGCCTATTAAAGGCAATACCAGACTTTACACTGCCATCAAGGCAGAACTTACAAATATAAACAGGGGTATCTCGTACCCAATCTACGGGGCCTTCGCAGGAAGGAAAACAAAACGGGTTAAGTTAAAGGCCCAAAATACAAATATGAATGGAGGCTAGTACTTGCACTCCTACATGAAAGCTTGTTAAAACCTAAGTGGCGCTAGGCCGATTCAACAGGGGCTATTACCACACTAGGGAAGGTGACTCGTATAAGAAAATTTTAATACATTAGGAAAGAGAAGAAAATCGGTTATGAAAACGTAGTCACCTCAGATCAAAATGAAGGGGTGCTCGAGAGGGTAAGGCACTCTCTATCCCCGATTTACAGTTAAAGTAACATGAAAATTTTACATCGAAATGGTATAGGTTACATCAAAACGGTTTCGGACCTTCCCCGAGGATTAAACCGCTGAGCTAGCAAGAAATTAAAGATGTTAAACGGCCATTGGCTGCTGACTGATGAAAGAGGCGCTTCCCGCCTCCTGATATTCTTCCATACACTAAGCTAGATGTTGTACGAGTGGCCGAGAGCCAGGAAAATCAGCAGTTTTTATACTCTCGAGGAAGATTCGAGACCTTTCATGAACGATTATGACACACCCACAGTCGTATATTGGGTAGCTTACAGTTACACATCGACATTGGTAAAGAAAGACGCCATTGGCTGAAAATTAATGACAGAAATTTACGATTGGCTAATTTCAAAACTTGCGGAAAGAAAGATTAATATTGCCAACCCACAAATGAAAGAACAACATTTAGTAAAGAACAAACTTATGAATACAAAACATCTTCAAGAAAAGTTCCTTCACTTCGCGCCAGGGTGCATGATCATAGTTTTTGGTAGAGAATATCCACACTTCTTGATAATTAGAAAACAAAAACAATTCGAAATTAACACGGTGACATCTTCAGATAAACGGTTGAATTAATTCAGTTTCAAAGTTCAGAGTTTCAACTGTAGAGGAGAACTTTAAGGCGGAAAATTCAAATGTGCGGCGTATAGGTGTACCAACCGGTACAATAATAATAATAATAATAATAATAATAATAATAATAATAATAATAATAATAATAATAGTAATAATAATAATAATAATAATAATACCGAGCTCGATAGCTGCAGTCGCTTAAGTGCGGCCAGTATCCAGTATTCGGGAGATAGTAGGTTCGAACCCCACTGTCGGCAGCCCTGAAAATGGTTTTCCGTGGTTTCCCATTTTCACACCAGGCAAATGCTGGGGCTGTACCTTAATTAAGGCCACGGCCGCTTCCTTGCCACTCCTAGCCCTTCCCTGTCCCATCGTCGCCATAAGACCTATCTGTGTCGGTGCGACGTAAAGCAACTAGCAAAAAAAAAAAATAATAATAATAATATACCGGGCGAGTTGGCCGTGCGCGTAGAGGCGCGCGACTCTGAGCTTGCATCCGGGAGATAGTAGGTTCGAATCCCACTATCGGCAGCCCTGAAGATGGTTTTCCGTGGTTTCCCATTTTCACACCAGGCAAATGCTGGGGCTGTACCTTAATTAAGGCCACGGCCGCTTCCTTCCAACTCCTAGGCCTTTCCTATCCCATCGTCGCCATAAGACCTATCTGTGTCGGTGCGACGTAAAGCCCCTAGCAAAAAAAATAATAATAATAATAATAATAATTTTGCTAGTGATCACACTAACGTCACACTAATTCATCGAAAGTTTTCTGCCACGGTAGGATGGGAATGGGCTCGGACTGGGAAGGCAGTGGCATTTGCTTAGTATTAAGGGATGTCGATGGTGGAATTCGAACCCACGATCCCCGAATGCAAGATCACAGCTATGCGACCCTAACAGCACGGCTGACACGGTACTACTACTACTACTACTACTACTACTACTACTACTACTAATACTAATACTAATAATAATAATAATAATAATAATAATAATAATAATAATAATAATAATAATAATAATAATAATAATAATAATAATGGACTCAGTCATGAAGAGTAAGAGAAGTAAAGGCAGACCAAGCCAGTTTCTAATGATTTAAAAATAGGATTGTTGGAACTAAACGAGGCCACATAGTTACAAATAGAGGATTCTGGAGCCGTTTAGCAAATTCACAGAGGCTTGCAGACTGAAAGCTACAACAGTCTATAATGAAGATATATAATAATAATAATAATAATAATAATAATAATAATAATAATAATAATAATAATAATAATAATAATAATAATAATCATCATCATCATCATAATCATAAGCCTCCGTGGCTCAGACGGCAGCGCGTCGGCCTCTCACCGCTGGATACCGTGGTTCAAATCCCGGTGACTCCATGTGAGATTTGTGCTGGACAAAGCGGAGGCGGGACAGGTTTTTCTCCGGGTACTCCAGTTTTCCCTGTCATCTTTCATTCCAGCAACACTCTCCATTATCATTTCATAGCATTTATCATTCATTAATAAAATCACCTTGGGAGTGGCGACCCCATTGTAATAACAGCCTATATATGTTTCATTCATTACATCCCTGACCCGGTCAATGACTGGAAAACAGGTTGTAGGTTTTCAATAATAATAATAATAATAATGGTTTTACTTCTAATAAATTTCACTGTTTTCGGAGAGTCCGTGGTACCGTAATTTTGTCCCACTGGAACTATATCACGCGACTGTAAATCTACCTAAATAGGCTGGTATATTTGAACCCCCTCAAATACCATCGGACTGAGCCGGTGTTCACGATTCAGCCAAATTCGAATTAGAAGATCTAGTTTCACGTTTAACCGTAAGATCTCATATTTCAAGGTAACACTCTTTCTATACATTTCAACGTGTGCTTTACTGTTGACCGAGCTCGATAGCTGCAGTCGCTTAAGTGCGGCCGGTATTCAGTATTCGGGAGATAGTGGGTTCGAACCCCACTGTCGGCAGCCCCGAATATGGTTTTCCGTGGTTTCCCATTTTCACACCAGGAAAATGCTGGGGCTGTACCTTAACTAAAGCCACGGCCGCTTCCTTTCCACTCGTAGCCCTTTCCTATCCCATCGTCGCCATAAGACCTATCTGTGTCGGTGCGAAGTAAAGCAGCTTACTTTACTGTGGAGTGTGGGGTCAGAAAATACATCGGTCCACAAATATAACATCGTTTTCTATGGCTTTCACGAACTATTTCGTTCGGCTCCATGCTGGCCTTTGGTCACAGAGGTCCCGGGTTCGATTCCCGGCAGGCTCGGGAATTTAAACCATAATTGGTTATTTACCCCGACACGGGGACTTGTTGTATGTGTATTCTTCATCATCATTTCATCCTCATCACGACGCGCATGTCGCCTACTGGTGTCAAATCAGAAGACCTGCACCTGGCGAGCCGAATTCCTCGGACACATCCCGGCACTAAAAGCCATACACCATTATTATTATTACCACCACTATTTCGATTTAGAATTTCACTGGTCGTGTATGCCTTGGCATTCTGCTAACCAAGCAACCGTGTTATAAAAATCATTGCGAAATATTTCAAGCATTTCAATTCCATAAATAAATTTCCTTATAGTTGTAGAATTTCAACATGTCAACATTCATTATTATAATACGTTGTCAATCCTTTTGGAAAATCAAATAATCATTGAAGAATACAAAGAATGCCTATTTTCGAAAATCTCCAGGAACAACATTCACTCTTGAGAACCCAAATCCTGGCTGCCATATACGTAGCAATGCTTTTATCAGACAATAATAAATCTCCAGGGAAAATATTCACTCTTGAGAACCCATATGCTTGCTGCCATCTACGTAGCATTCCTGTTATCAGATAATAATAATAATAATAATAATAATAATAATAATAATAATAATAATAATAATAATAATAATAATAATAATAATAATAATAATAATAATATGTGGCCTCCGGAGAGCCCCGGTGCAGGTCTTTCGAGTTTACGCCCTGTAGGTGACCTGCGCGTCTATGATGATTTGGGACCGATTTATGATGAATTCTAATGCTAAGACTACACACACACCCAAACACCGAGCCATCGGAATTAAGCAACTGAGGTTAAAATCCCCGACCCGCCCGGGAATAGACGCTGGGACCTCTTGAACCAAAGGCCAGCTTGCAAACCATTTAGCCATGAAATCGGACATTGAAATCTGATGAAGATACATAGGGCGGTAAGAAACTTCGCGGGATGGTATTCCCGGAAGGCTAAATGCCCGTATTTGCAGCACGGTAAGACCATACTTGACGCTATTGAGAACACGTCAGATTGTCATGTCTGTTACAGTTTGTCTTACCATGTAAACTTGGTCACTCTTAAACACAATCAGACGAATGTCCAGATGCAATCCCAGTTCCATGTAGTATCGTTTCCCTGGTGTTTTGTTTTTATTGTTTGCTTGCGTATTTCCAACAAAATCACTCATCCATCGACATGACAGTGTGCGGCTTATCGTATGTATTTTTCGTAATACTGGTACATCAGTTCCTTTTCCGACAGTCAATTTCTTTGGAAATTTATGGACATACTTGAGGCCGAAGGAACACAAAAGGAACAAAGAGAATGGTCGTGAGGTAGTTCATGATAACTGGAGTGAACGTTCACATTTTGTATTTTAAATGTGACTTATAAGATAAAAAATTATAGATAATACGTTGTCAATCCTTTGGAAAGTCAACTAATCATTGAAGAATACAAATAATTCCTATTTTCGAAAATCTCCAGGAACAAATTTCTCAGACATCGAAAGTGTTTAAACTGCTGCTTTTCCGATTCGTGATATTATATACGTGAGTCTTTTTGATTTATACCGTGTGAGGTATGAGGTGAAAGAAACTGCTAAATGTTTTCTTTAAAAATTGTATTCTATGACCTGAGACCCATAGGTTTTAGACCCGGCTTTGGTAGTACCAAGACACTTAGGTTTTCGCGATGACGGAACTGGAAAAGGATGGTAGTGGCCGTGGCCTCTTTTAAGGTACAGCCCCGGCATTGGCCTGGTGTAAAAACGGGGAAACCATGGAAAACCATCTTCAGGGCTGCCGACGGGAGATTTGCCTTCCTTGTCAAAATGTAAATAAGTTAGTGTAAAGTACGACAGTTCTGCTTTCCCTTGGCTATGATGACATAAAGAAACTGCAAGTTTACTTTTGTAGTTCTGTTTTATACCACAATGCTACCAACTCATCCACCAAACATCTTAATTTTGAAAGAGAAAACTTTCCATATCATCTGTAGACATAAATAATATGTGTTACGTGTCCGGCTTCTTGACTGAATGCTCAGAGGACTGGTCTTTGGTTCACAGAGCCATGGGTTTGATTCCGGGGCGGGGACTTGGATATTAACTGCGTATGGTTAATAACTTTGTTTCGGGGACTGCGTATTTGTGTTCGTCTTAATACGCTTTTTATCACATACACACAACACACCACACTACCAACTACGTAGTGACACTCAATAGTGACCATATCCCTCAGCAAAAGGATTTGCGTCAGGAAGGTCATCCTGCCGCAAAAATGGGCCAAATACACACAAGTGACGATCCCAAGAAAACTGATAAAGTGGCCAGGAGGTAGAATGAGAAAAGAAGAATAAATTTATGAGTGATACGTATTAAATGCCGACACAAGTTACTTTGCTTTCTTTTTCTTTACAAGTTGCTTTACGTCGCACCGACACAGATATGTCTTATGGCGACGATGGGACAGGAAAGGGCTAGGAGTGGAAGGAAGCAGCCGTGGCCTTAATTAAGGTACAGCCCCAGCATTTGCCTGGTGTGAAAATGGGAAACCACGGAAAACCATCTTCAGGGCTGCAGACAGTGGGGCTCGAACCCACTACGTCCCGAATACTGGATACTGGCCGCACTTAAGCGACTGCAGCTATTGTGCTCGGTCACAAGTTATGTAGCGTCGCACTGACACACATATGGATTTGGCCCTGTTTTATGGCCGGATGTCCTTCCTGACGCCAACCCCATATGGACGAATGTAATCACTATTGCGTGTTTCTGCGATGGTTGGTAACGTAGTGTGTTCTCTGAATATGAGGAGGAAATTGTTGGGACAATCAAAAACACCCATTCCGCGAGACAGAAGAATTAATCAGACCCGATTAAATTCCCCCAAATCGGCTGGAAATCGAACCTGCGACCCTCTGGACCGAAGGCCTCAACGCTGAGCATTCAGCCAAAGATTCGGACTATCATAATAATAATAATAATAATAATAATAATAATAATAATAATAATAGTAATAATATACTGGTGGCTGGCGTTTCTTGATAAAGTCTAACCGGAACTTATCTGGCAATAAAAGAAAAATGAAGAAAGACATAGCGGAAGAGGAAGACAAGGAAGTATGATGCGGTAATGATGATCGTTGTAGAACAAGTTTATCGAGTGAAACTATTTTTACAAGAACTCAAACAGATAATTATAATTCGATGAATAACGGTCTCGGTGAGGGGAACTGGGAAGAATTGTAGTGGTCTGTGTAAGACCTATTGAATTTGGTCTGTGGAACAGCTACTCGATATCCTTTCAGTCTATTTCGGCCTGTCTTTTTAAGTAACGAATGTTTTCGTTCAAAAAACATAGCGGTCAATGCGACATTTTGGACAATAGAACACGACGGTAACACTATTTTCGGTCATACCTGCGTTTTGATCAGTGCTGTATTGATGTTTGAGGTGTATCCTGATTTTGGCATTCCTATTTTTGCTGGCGTAACAAATTTAAAAAGCTGTGTCTGCTCGTCACTTTTCTATCTGTACCTTTATAGATAACTTGAAATCAGACCAACATGATTACGAACAAGACATAACCTGACGGCCTGGAGGTCAGAAGAAGGTGAGGCCACCACCATTGGACCAGAAATATATTGACAACCAAGAGCAACTGTTGGCCATAGCACAAAAATACCAGCAATACAAGGATGGACAGTAGCCTACATACTGAAAATCTGTGTATGTGAGATCATCTATGAGGGTGACAGTAAATAAGATGAATAGTCATAACAGTCTCATACAGTACATTTTGATTATTCCAATCCACAATTATTATTTATTTATTTATTTCATTAATGTCACATTGGCAATCTGTGACCAGTATGTAACGACCCGTACCGGGAAGAGACCAAAAAGGTTTGACCCAAATGTCCGAGATTGATATTTACGCGACCCAAATGCATTGACGCTAATAAGGTCCAAGAGATCCCGGGTTCAGTTCCCGGTAGGATCCGAGATTTTAAGTGGTTAATCCGATGGCTCTAGGACTGTATGTGTGTGTGTGTGCGTGTTGTCTTAATCATTAGAAATCATACTAGGTAGGGTCCCATCCTCACGGACGTCATATCGAAAGACCTGCACAGGCCTCTCCGGAGGCTACAAGCCATTATTATTATTATTATTATTATTATTATTATTATTATTATTATTATTATTATTATTATTATTATTATTATTATTGTGCTTATTATTATTCTTTTTCTTATTATTATTAATATTCGAGAGATAGTGGGTTCGAATCCCACTGTCGGCAGACCTGAAGATTGTTTTCCGTGGTTTCCCATTTTCATACCAGGCAACTCGGTCTCTTTCTTCCAGCACCTAGACCTTTCCTACCCATAGTCGCCATAAGACCTCTCTGTGTCGGTGCGACGTAAAGCAACTGGTAAAATATATTCAAGGTTGTTTATAGTTGTTTGAAGAAGTCATACTGCAAAGTAATTGGAAGAGTGAAACGAAGAGGAAGTATAGGACGAAGGCGATGGTATATTGTGGTGAAGATTTCAAAAAGATAAATCGTACGAAATGTAGGTTTTGACACCGCAAACAGTAAAACGAACCTCGTAGAATTAAGGCCTGAGTATCTGATGAATGTAAGCTAAGATAATAATAATAATAATAATAATAATAATAATAATAATAATAATAATAATAATAATAATAATAATAATAATAATAATAATAAGTGAAAAGGAAGATGGTTGTGAGTAAGAAGCAATGATTGAGTTCAGAAGATATATTACGCTGTATACAATGTTAAGGTGTCGAATATTAATGCAGAGCGCCGAGCTGAGCTAAACAAAGGCCTGTTTGCCTGCTTGCTTCCTTGCGGCCGAGGTGAATGACTGCGGAAATTCGCCCGTAGCAAAATCAGCTTGGTGATGTCAGCCGACATGATTGATGAATCTTCCACACATGACCAATTGCGAGGGCAGATGCTTCTAACTGTAGCGTTCTATTTCCAAGGATGCTTTGCATGAGTGGAACTGTCAGAAGACCTGAAGTGAGGATGTGTAACACTTCTTCAGAACGTTTCCAAAAGAGAATCTTATACTTAATAACAATGTTTGAGACAGTGTTACCAACTACTTCATGTGATTTTCCTATGATGAGCTCTGAAGAAACCTTAAACTGTTCAAAAATCTACCAAATTTCTAAAACAGGAAATGGCGTTGGTTTTTAGTGCCGGGAGTGTCCGAGGAGAAGTTCGGCTCGGCAGATGCAGGTCTTTTTTGACTCCCGTAGGCGACCTGCGCGTCGTGATAAGGATGAAATGATGATGAAGACGACATGTACACACAGCCTCCATGCCAGCGAAATTAACCAATTATGGTTAAAATCCCCGACCCTACTGGGAATCGAACCCGGGGCCCCTGTGACCAAAGGCCAGCACGCTAACCATTTAGCCATGGAGCCGGACAGTGAACTGTAAAATATATATGTTATGAAAATTACGACGTCTGTATCCACTTCTCAGTGCGTTGTACTGTGAATGCAGTAATCGGAGCAGTCGTCGATGTGCTACTGAGAGTTTGTTGTAATGTGCCAGTTATTTATAGATTATCGATGGAAATCTTGTAATCGAGGTAATATCCCCCGCATTTGAGAAACGATCTTATCGTCAGGATGATTTTGGTCAATCTTCCTCTATAACTTTGTAAGTGCGCTGCGTTCCAACCTGTGATGTCAGACGAAACGTTTCGAAACAAATCTCTACTTGTTTATTATTTTTCATGCCAGTGATAATATTTGACTGGGCGTGTTGGACGTGCGGTTAGGGGCGCGCAGCTTTGAGTTTGCATATGGGAGATAGTGGGTTCGAACCCCTCTGTCAGCCACACCAGGCAAATGCTGGAGCTGTATCTTAATTAAGGACGCGGCTGCTTCCTTCCCTTTCGTAGGCTCGTAGGCCTTTCCTATCTCATCCTCGCCATAATACCTGTCTATGTAGGTCCGACGTAAACAAATTGAAAAGAGAGATAACATTTTAATCAGGAATCCTCTAAGTAGGGCAAAGCCGGTCCCAATCCACCTCGTCCGCATTTTTTTGCTGCGTCAGCACCCGAGGTCAATGACCCCTAGTAGTGTACCTAGGCGGATTCTGACCCAGAGGTCATTCGCCCTAGGTCATTGACCACTAGTATAGAAGAAGGTATAGGCCGATTTGCGGATTTTACGTACGAGAGCGAGCCTAACCTCACAGTCGCCATCTTGAGGGGCGTAACGTCACTTTAACGGCTAGTTGCCCTTCCCGACGCCTAAGAGAGCGAGCCTAACCTCACATTCGCAACATTGAAGGGGCTATTCTATGTTTTTCGGCAAGATGCCCTTCCCGACGTGCCTAACCTCACAGTCGTCATCTTGAGGGGCGTAAACTTACTTTAACGGCTAGTTGCCTTTCCCGACACCTAAGATAGCGCGCCTGACCTCACATCCGCCATCTTGAAGGGGATACCCTTAGTTAAACGGCAAGATGCCCTTCCCGACGCGCCTAACCTCACAGTCGCCACCTTGAGGGGCCTAACCTTACTTTAACGGCTAGTTGCCCTTCCCGACACCTAAGAGAGCGCACCTAACCTCACATCCGCCATCTTGAAGGAGGCTATCCTTAGTTTTACGGCAAGATGCCCTTCCCGACGCCAATTGTACAAGATGGCGACTATACACAGCTCCTTATGAGACGGCCTATGGGCGCTTGAGCAAGATGGCTGCTATACATAGGCTCTCATGAGAAAGCCTAGGGACGCTTGCGCAAGATGGTGACTCTCTAATTGCACAAGATGGTGGCTATACACAGCTCCTTATGAGATGGCCTAGGGGCGCTTGCGCGAGATGGCTGCTATACATAGGCTCTTATGAGACGGCCTAGGGACGCTTGCGCAAGATGGCAGCTATCTAATTGCACAAGATGGCGACTATGCACAGCTTCTTATGAGACGGTTTAAGGGCGCTTGCCCAAGATGGCGGCTATACAGAGCTCCTTATGAGACGGCCTAGGGGCGCTTGCTCAAGATGGTTGCTATACACGGTTTCTTATAGAGAAAGATGCCGGCCATGGGCGATTGCACAGGATGACGGCTATGCATGGGCTCTGATGAGACGGCTGTGGGCGCTTGCGTTAGATGGCGGCTATATACAGGCTCTTATGGAGAAAGCTAGCTTAGAGGGTACTGCGCAGGATGGCGGCTGATCTTAAGAGACGGCTTAAGGGCGCTTGCACAAGATGGTGCTTGCTCTTATGGAGAAAGCTGGCTGAGGGTGCTTACTGCACAAGATGGCGGATATACACAGGCTGTTATGAAGAAAGCTAGCTTAGAGGCTACTGCACAAGATAGCGGCTATACATAAGGCTGTTATGAAGAAAGCTAGCTTAGAGGCTACAGCACAAGATAGCGGCTATACATAGGCTGTTATAAAGAAATCTAGCTTAGGGGCTACTTCACAAGATGGCGGCTCTACATAGGTCGTTATGACCTCCTCCTCCTCCTCCTCCTCTGTCAAGGCATAGCTTTATATCTCTACCGAACAAGTTTAAACATGCATTACTATAACGACGCGATCTTATGCATAAGGCTAGATTGTGCACGTGCTATTATTCTGGTTTGATCTTGCAACGATGACATTATCATAGTTATACATGTTTAGCCTTGTTTGTTTTCTCAAGCTTTTATAGACAGAATGAGTAAGTGTAAGGAGGCAAAGGAATGCAATAACATATTTATTTACAATGTATTACAACAGTTTTCGTTTTGCTGCTGACAAGGTTGGTATGCTTCTTAACAGCTTTCTGCGAAGAGGTAGCATGCTTCCGAAATTGCAACGCCTCCTGCAACATTGAAATTATACAAAAGATTTAGTGTTTATGAAATATACTAAGTAAGTTATGCTTTACAAAGAAGGTAATGCAGTTCTTACCTTGTTGTTATTCATGTGGGTTGTTCCTTTTCTGAATCATCGTCATCATGTACTAGAAAATGAGCATCCATATACTGTGTACAGTGTTCAATCTTCGGTTTTGGTCCATCCCAATCATCATCAGTATTTTTACCTCGATGTTTGTAATGACGTTCACAGGTTCTGCATAAAGCTACATCGATTGACATCTTACTGTGTAGAAATCATGTACGTAAGGGGCAGCGTACGTCGATAAACATCCTGGCGGTAAATATTGAATGAGATGTTTTGGCATCTCATATAAAGTTCTATGTTTATAGAACATCTTAATAGCCTCACTTACTCGTGTGAGATAAATAAGATGCGAACAGCATGCACATTCACAGTTTTGTTTGTTGTACACTTTGTGCTCCATAGCGCACGGTGTTGAAGCACACACTAATGTAGATGATAAAGGGCTATTCTTATTTATAGTCTTGTAACAATATTCGTTAGCGGATGGTAAGTAACATCACTCATATGAATAATAAGACAATAGGCTGTTGTGTTAGCAGGAATGTTTTTAGATGTTTCAAATTCTAAACGAATATCGACAGGAGATTCTTCATGATAAGAACAATCTATAACTACAGTCAGTGCTTTATTTTTAATTCTTGAGGTGAAAATAGCGGACGATATTTCTGAAAATACGATGATTGAATTTTACAAAACTTGTCATAGAGCATCCCAAATTTATTTTTCTAAAAATTAATGTCTATGTTTTCGTAGCGATACGTAATTCCATTGAGATATAGTCTAACATTTCTTAATTTACAGTGATCAAAAAGTGAGCTATCTTTTTCGGGATTGAATTACGATGGGTTTGAAATCCAAAAACAGTATACAAGGGCTTCTCGTCAGTAAAACGTGACGTTTTAACAGCCCAGCTATGCTTGTCTGTAGGTGGTAACACAGGATATTCATGCATCTCCCAACTTTGAAAACGTATAGGTAATGGTGTATCATTTTCTACAATCTTGAGCAATCGAAGTTTTTCACGATCAGAAAATGTTACATGTGGAATCCTCCACAATATACGATGAAGTGTAATTTTCGAGTCCACTGGTGTTTCTGCTGTTTTAAGTGAATTGTAATCACTTCCATCACGGATAAGAATAAGCTCTTGTTTTGCATTGATTATAATACGTGTAAAGTCTTCTGCGAAGCCAAGAATATATTTCAATGGTAACATACCTGTAAAAGTTCCATCCTCATTAATCATCCAGTTGTTAGTAGCTTTTGGACACCATCCTGCCATCCGCAAAAGATTACTTTCTTCATCACAAAAAGAAGGGTGAAGTTGCACTGCACTTGTAATACCAACATTCTTCGTTTTATCTATTTCAGCTTTATTTACTTCATATCGCGCTTCAGAAAAGAGAAAAGCTAGAGCATGGTTGTTTAGTTGCGATGAGCTCGGTCCACTTCCATCTGACTTATCTATTCGTCCTTCAATATAGAGGTAGCTTTCGTGTGGTAGGGTGTATACATGAATTATAATCATTATAAAATATCAAAGCCATTTTGACAGTGCTGATGTAATTATTTTATTATTATTATTGATATATACAGTCGTATCAGCACACACGTTTTTAAAACATAACCGGTTTTCGGACACTAAGGTCCATCATCAGTGTTAATATTTAAATTTAATTTCACATAAGTGTGTCGTCAAAATGAGTTAAAATGAGTTTAAATTTGTAGCCCTGTTGACATCAACTGTAAAATGAGAAAAAAAGGAACCAAGTGTTAAAATTATGAAATCAATACATGTAAACTTACAATGTTGTTGTAAAAATTATGGACATACCATGTTAAGGCTGGCTTTCCTTCGTGCTCAGGCTGTTGGTCGAGTACTAACGAGCGTTCAGCTTTAACTACGGAACCGCACTGCAAGCACATGATGTTACGTCACCTCAAGATTACGTAGTGAGCACCTGATGTTTACGTCAACTCAAGATTGTAAACAAGATGTTGCTTGCGGCTGTTTCATTTAAAATTTTATCTGGTTCCCTAGTCTGCGCTAAAAATATCTCAATGTTTTCACGTGTATTTAATTCAAATCCATAATTACCTTTAAAAATTAACTTCATGTCCTTTTCGATCCCTAAAAAGCTATGGTTATTGTTATAAATGTGTTCCGCAAAAGCTGAATACTTGTTGTACTTTATTGCCTTAAAATGTTCTTGATATCTTTGATTTAAGGTTCGCCCGGTTCTACCTATATAAAACTTTTTACAGTCGTTACAAGTGAGCCTGTATACTCCCGAATTAGTATATATATCTTTTTTATTGACACTGTGTGCATTATATATATGTTCTGATATTTTATTTCTGGTTCGGAAAGCTGTTTTTAGTTGAAATTTCTTAAATATATTCGCGATTTTAAAAACTTGACTTCCAAAATATGTAAATGTCACAAATTTATTATGTTCATGGATTTTCTTTCTTTTCTCATGGTTTTTCTTTTTTCTCCATTTTCTTTCTTTCGTATAATATTGTCTATCATTTCTGGGTTGTAGCCATTTGCTTTAGCAATTTGTTTTATTATTCTAATTTCTTTCAGTTTGTTTTCATTACTCAAGGGAAGTTTTAGTAATCTACTAATGTAGCTGTTGTAAGCTGATTGTTTGTGGGTTCCTGGGTGGTTGGAATCTTTATTGATGGTAGTGATGGCCTGTGTGGGTTTCCTAAAAATATCGAAATCTATCCTATTGTTGGTTTTTGTTAATGTGAGGTCCAAGAAATTTAACTTTTTATCGATTTCTTTCTCCATAGTGAATTTAATGTTACTGTCAAGCAAATTCAAACAACCCAGAAATGTTTCGGGAGTAATGAGGTCTCCATTTAAAAATACTACCGTGTCGTCAACAAAACGGACCCATAAATTTATTTATTTCTGATATGTGTTCAAAATGGTTTTCTCAAGATTATTTAAATAAATATTGGCTAAGAAACCTGATAGTGGGCTCCCCATTGGTAAACCTGTGTTTTGCTGGTAGTACTTCCCGTTGAATGTAAAGTAATTATTTTCTAATATTAGAGTTAATAAGTTTATCGTTTCATTAATTTCTATGTGACTTAGTCTATCTTGATTCTTTAAGTTTTCTTCTATTAAGTCTATGGTCTCTTTAATAGGAATATTGGAATACATGTTGGTCACGTCATATGATACCATTACAGTTTCTTCGTTTATTTCTGTTGATTGTATTTTGGAAATAGCTTCCAAAGAATTCGATATTGAATTACTATTTTCTAGTGTAATGTGGTTTTGTAAGTGTTTAAGTAAATATTTTGATAATTGAAATGTGGGGCTGTTACGACAATTAATTATAGGTCTAACAGGGTAATTCTCTTTGTGAATTTTTGGGAGAGACTTTAAAGTTGGGCATCTTGGGTTCATCAGGACTAATTTTTGTTTCTCTTTTTCATTTATTATGAACTGTGTGTCCTTTAGAGTTTCTTTTATTTTTGTGTTTAAGTTCTTGGTGGGGTCCTTCTTTATTTCCTTTATGCCATTTGTTTCTATGAAATCAATTGTTTTTTGGATGTAGTCGTCTTTATTTATGATAACTGTGACGTTACCCTTATCTGCTTTAGTTACAATCAAATTATTATTTTTGATTTTAGTTTTTAGATTAGTTATTACTTTTTGTTGTGTACTACTTTCTTTATTTTCTGTAATAGGGTTGTTTTTGATGTTTTCAATTTGATTTGCTACTAAGTGTCTTACAGTTTCTTTTTTATTGTCGGGGACTTTTTGGATAGCTGATTCAGTTTCTGTTATTAGTTGTTTTAATGCGGCATTGTTAATGTTTTGTTTAAAACTGTGTTTGTAACCTAGTTTTAATAGGTTGGTTTCATTTTGGGTTAAAGGTGTGTCCGAAATGTTGACAACAGGTTCACAAAATTCGTGTTCAGTTAAATTATTGGAATCATCACGTGTATATTTGTTCTTAAGTTTATTTAATTTATTCTGAATTGTTTTCCGTTTTTTTCTCAAGTCTAATTCTTATGTATTCGTGAATGTGTGTTGCGGGACATGTCCATTCCAGTTTATTGAATGTGTTCATAAGTTGAAGTTGAAGTTGAAACGCTTCTTCATTTAACTGGTCCTTCTTTGCATGTAGACTCTTGATTTCACTTTTTAACCATGTTGTCCGTGCTATTTTGACAGCTCGTTGGCAAGATATTGATGTGTTATTGCTTTTCAGATTAACAAAATTCGGTGTTAAGCTTTGCTTTAAGCATTCGTGATTGAACTTAATGTCCTCATTGATGGTTAAAATTTTCAATTTTATGTTCCTAAATTTAAAGGCTTTGGATGTTTCTCGAACTATGAATGATGAATTATAATCATTATAAAATATCAAAGCCATTTTGACAGTGCTGATGTAATTATTTTATTATTATTGATATATACAGTCGTATCAGCACACACGTTTTTAAAACATAACCGGTTTTCGGACACTAAGGTCCATCATCAGTGTTAATATTTAAATTTAATTTCACATAAGTGTGTCGTCAAAATGAGTTAAAAATGAGTTTAAATTTGTAGCCCTGTTGACATCAACTGTAAAATGAGAAAAAAAGGAACCAAGTGTTAAAATTATGAAATCAATACATGTAAACTTACAATGTTGTTGTAAAAATTATGGACATACCATGTTAAGGCTGGCTTTCCTTCGTGCTCAGGCTGTTGGTCGAGTACTAACGAGCGTTCAGCTTTAACTACGGAACCGCACTGCAAGCACATGATGTTACGTCACTTCAAGGTTACGTAGTGAGCACCTGATGTTTACGTCAACTCAAGATTGTAAACAAGATGTTGCTTGCGGCTGTTTCATTTAAAATTTTATCTGGTTCCCTAGTCTGCGCTAAAAATATCTCAATGTTTTCACGTGTATTTAATTCAAATCCATAATTACCTTTAAAAATTAACTTCATGTCCTTTTCGATCCCTAAAAAGCTATGGTTATTGTTATAAATGTGTTCCGCAAAAGCTGAATACTTGTTGTACTTTATTGCCTTAAAATGTTCTTGATATCTTTGATTTAAGGTTCGCCCGGTTCTACCTATATAAAACTTTTTACAGTCGTTACAAGTGAGCCTGTATACTCCCGAATTAGTATATATATCTTTTTTATTGACACTGTGTGCATTATATATATGTTCTGATATTTTATTTCTGCTGATTAATGATAAAGCGAATATCATTATTGTTATTTAATCCAAACGTAAAAGATTGATAAGAATGAAGCTCACTTCGTACTACACCTTCACGACTTTCTACTGTATTCATAATGTCTAGCACTTCCTCCATTTTAGTGTTGTAGCTTATAACCTAAATCTTGGAGTATCTGCTTATGGTTATCTGTTAACTCGATGAGTCTTCGTAAACATGTAGTATGCCTTCGGTATATACACCGTGTTTTATAGATGTTTTTTATACTGGTTTGAGATGAAGTTTGTAAGCTACGTACGCGTGCCGATCTAAATGAATAACCTGATTATGTTTATTTACAAGCCTAAGAGTGATGTTACTAATGTGTTTTACAGACACAAGATGATGAAGAACTACTGTTGGTTTCTCACGAATAGTGTATCCACGTTCCTCTGTAATAATGAAGTCGTGCAGGACGTGCGAAGGTTGTTGATTAGTTTTCAAGTCTGTAACAATATTACAAGTAATGTTCACATGATAATCATCGAAGAGTGTTATAGGTTGTTCAGACCCGTAACGTACGTTCGGTAGGAGCTCCCTTGGTGAAAATCCAAACAATCGACCAATCGAATCAGGTTGTGATTTGAAGTCAATCTAAAATGATGGAATGAAATGGCGTGTGGCTTTTAGTGCCGGGTGTGTCCGAGGACATGTTCCGCTCGCCAGGTGCAGGTCTTTTGATTTGACTCCCGTAGGTGACCTGTGCGTCGTGATGAAGATGAAATGATGATGGAGACGACACATACACCCAGCCCTTGTGCCAGCGAAATTAACCAATGATGGTTAAAATTCCCAACCCTACCGGGAATCGAACCCGGGACCCCTGTGGCCATGGAGCCGGACATCTAAAATGATGATTTAATAACACATTTATGTGTTATGTTGCTTGCAGTAATTGGTAACTTGTAATTATGATTACTAAAACTCTCTTCTCTAAACTGTTCAATTAACATACTTTCAATATAGTCATGAATATCGTCTACTGAATAACTGCCTGAGGGTAGCGTTAGCACATACTCATCGTAATAGAACTTGTTTACACCATCACGCACATTATACATTTTATTGTAGCTTTCAAACGATACTAGCCCCAGACTATGTAGCTGATAGCCAAGTTCGATCGGTGGATTAAAATAGACGGTTGTTTCAGGTTTTTCTCCACGTACAGCAAACGTTCTTTCACTGTTAGTCATCACGTGCACACTAATGCTCTTTCTCTACTGTCTGGGTTTGATATAAGACATAATCGTCCGCACATGAGTGTATTGAATTTTTGAACACGGTTTTTATTAAAAAACATGTCTACACTGCTTCCGAAATAACGTATGAGCTCAAAGGGAGGAGGTAAGTCTCCATAGCTATCGACATACCACACTTTAGATTTACGTTTTACATAAGCAACGTAAAGAGTTCCAGGTCCGCGACTGTTGTCTAAGTTAATTACAGCACTTTTCCGTTCACGTGGGCGCGCTGGTAGTTGATCGCGCATATACACACCTCGAAAATAACGAATTCCTAGTTGTTTAGCAAACTTAAAAACTTCGTGCGTCAGAGCTCGATGTGGCAGTGCATTCAGTAGACGTTTTCTGGAGATATGTAGATGCCAAGCCTTTCTTTTTATGGTGCTACCTTCATGTGTACACCTCTGCCTCGTAATAGAATTGCCTCCGTCGTCTTGTTATGACGTTCATTCTCTTTCAACTGTTGTTTCTCTTCTTCTACAGCCTTAACAGTTCTTACTACAGTACTAGCACCACCCAGAAATGGCCCTAAACCTGCTAGTCCAGCAAACAGCGCAGGAAGAAATCCTCCTACTTTTGGTACAGGACTATTTCGTGTACGTTTACTAAATATTCCTCTGCACTTTAAAGAAATTCTCGCTCTTGCTGCGCATAGTGCCTCAGTAATAGCAACACGCGGATTGTATTCCCCTCGAATAGCTTTCTGTGCAGCCTTTATAACATCTTTCCATCCCACAGTTTTCTTCTTCTTCATATCGTTTGAATATCGTTGTTTTACCATTCTGTACACGACTTTACTATTCAAGAGCAAATTACAAACTAACCGTTACCTCTTGTTTCTTTTAATATATATTACTATTGCCTACTTTATTATTCAGTTATCATGAAGATTATGAAGCAGCAAGACACATTACCTGTTAGTGACATTGTGCCACATCCCTTACCTAGTTCTAGTAAAACTACATAAAACGTCATGGAACGTTGTTTCCTTTTACTGTTCGATGTATTATATCAGGCCTATCGTGATGCGGGAAAACAAATATATTACTTACACTCATTACTTCTTTAAATGGTATACGCTTCGAGAATATTTACGTTTTCGCAAAGTCACTCTATCAAGAGCTATATAGGCTAATATTCTACAAACTGTAATGCAAGATCTGGTTAAAGATTGAAAAAATATTTTGAGTTTAATTCACACGAGCAAGTACTATCACCGGACTATGTGCTTCCTAATTCTATTATAGTCTTTGACAATGTACCAACAGAACAGCAAAACGTTATTCTAGCATTCTTTAGTATGAGACGGCATAATTATGTTGATTGCATCTATTTATGCCAAACTTATTCTCGTGTGCCTATGCAGTTAATACGCGACAACGCAAATGTTATTGTGCTTTCTCGGCAAGATGAGCGCAACATGCGGCATGTGTATGACGAACGTGTTAACACTGATATGACATTCAATGAATTTAAACGTATGTGTGCTACATGTTGGTCATTACATCGTTACAGTTTTTTAGTTATTGATAAAGAAAGTGTTGTTCATCATGGACGATATCGCATAGGTTTCGATCATTTTATATGCCTTAATACAGAATTACACTGACTACTTGATTAAACACCGGCATCATGTTAACATCTAGCAAAGAGATTACAAAACATATAATCCAAGCTCGAAACAATATTCGACGGAAATTTAAAGAGCTTAAACATATTCAAACAGACACGGATTTATTTTTTAGAAACCTAACTAGGTACACCACTCAAAGAAATTTTCAATTCTACTTCATTGCCGCAGTCTACTTCAAGTTTTGTTTCTATGCAAACACCATGTGATAAAGGGAAGCATGAAGAAGAAGAGAAGCAAGATGAGGAAGAGGAGAAGCAAGATATAGATCAAGAAGAGGATAATGAAGAATATCTTAACGATACTTCACCATCTAACCGTGTTGAGTTTTTAACTACAGATGTTATTGCTGAAACACCAAGTACACCGACACAGGATCTACCATCATTGTCTGAGGTTATGATCAAGCCAGATTATCGTAATCAGTTTAGAACTTTTATTCAAGATACCTTTGGATCACTTTTTGCACCTTATATAGAAAAACTCTTTACAGGACAAACTGACAGCACCTACGGTATTCGCTATGAAGACGAATGTTCCTGGATAGGAAACTCAAGTATTAAAATTTATAGCAACAAACTTATTGTAAAAGGTGTTACTTATAAACCTACGAAAGGACTCTTAGAACTTCTTTTCTCACGAATACCTGAAAGGGATATAATTTTACAAGATGATCTTAAATTATATAAAGCAATGATTTTTGCTACTGGCGCAACACGACGTAATTACGAGAGAACAGAAGCTGTAAATGCAAATAAGAGTTACAAGTATCGTGATTTTATTTCTAAGCTGTCTCCGACTGCACGTGGTCTTATTGTTATCTACAAGCCTTTGTTGCCGTATGTAGAGGTAAGATATTGGAATGACTCAAACTTACTCGTTGAACGATTGCAACTTCTGAGAGCATCGCAAGATGCTGGTCACACAGGTCACGAATCAGAAATTCTAGAAATAGAGAGAGAATTACAACATGCCGGTATTATTTTGTAATGGCTCGTCAAGTGAAGATCTCGCCTGTAAAGGCAAACATCGCACATGAGTTACATAAAACAGCACGTCGCACCTTCTGTCGCAGACGCGTTATTACACGAGGAAAAGATTACCTCTGGCAAGCAGACTTAGTAGAAATGATTCCACATGCCTCTAGCAATAAGGGGTGTGAGTATCTACTTGCTGTTATCGATGTGTACTCGAAGTTTGCTTTTGCACAACCTGTGCGTTCTAAGACAGCAGCTCAAGTTAAAGGCGCATTTAAACATGTTTTTGAAGAATCGAAACGCTGTCCAAGGCTTCTTCAAACTGATCAAGGTAAAGAATTTTACAACAAGGATTTTTCTTCTCACCTCAAGTTACTTGGCATTCAACACTACTCTACGTTCAGCAATCTCAAGGCAAGTGTTGTAGAACGCTTTAATCGTACACTCAAAACAATGATCTGGCGAGAATTTACAGCACAAGGTTCATATCATTGGATTGATCTGCTACCTAGACTTATATCTACCTACAACGATACGCCTCATCGCACTATCGGGACAAAACCACGTCTTGTTACAAGGAATACACCTCGCCTAGATGCTATTAATCTTGTAATCAAAACAGCTGATCCGCGCCGCGATCGCTTTAAAACACAAGTCTGTCTTTGCAAAAGGATACACTCCCAACTGGAGCACTGAAATTTTTCAAATAAGGAGAGTTAAGCCTACTAATCCTGTTACGTGTTTACTTCGCGATCTCAGGACAGCCTATTGAAGGGGGATTCTACATCGAATAACTGCAGAAAACAAAATATCCTGATCACTATTTAATTGAACGTGTTATTCGACGTCGTAGGAATACACGGTATGTTAAATGGCTTGGTTTTAATAACAGCTGTAATTCATGGATTAATAAAGAAGATGTACTTTAAATCTTGGGTGTGTTATTTAATTCTCGATCCTCTACCTCTCCTTTTTTCTAAGTTAATACACATCAACATTATTACTAGGACATGCTGTAGGATTAATATTAAACAACACCTGAAACATGTTTTGACAATTCATATTTATTTCAGAATATATACATTTTTCTACAAGTAAATTTCTTTTATGCCGTCTTTATTTTACTGCCTTTGCCACTACCTAGTAACAGTTTTCCTTTTCTTGCACCGGCAATGACAAGTGCTGCTATCTTCTCAGCAACTGAAGCACTAGGTGACGACACACGCAGCATAGCTTTACGAAGCAGATTTTGATCAGCTACACTTCTTAGTTCAGGATTGTTTTGTCGATAAACAAGGTCATGCTCTTTGCAGGCAGCATCTAACATATTAATACCAGGAACACCACGTGCCAAGCGAACGCCAAGTCGTGTTCTACGGCCGCAGCACTCGTAACTAGGAAGATGAAGCTCGAAGGGAAGAAGATCAATCACTTTATTGATGAGCCCACGCCCAGCATGCTTCCTCACTTCTGTCTCAGCACGTTTCTTCTTATTTTTATTGTTTACTCTTTTCACAGCCATGATAAGTGTTTATAAGCGAAGACAACTCGTTAGTTTTAATTTCGTGATACAGTTTAATCAGTTGACATGTACGACGCTGTCTCATAGAAGATCTCCTACCTCAACTAATTTGTTCATGATGTAAACTACACGTTTGAAGCTCTGACAAAACAGGATCTTGAGTCCACTCATGAGGCACCTTATCCCAAATCCTTACGGCATTCGCAGATACATTAACCAAAAATGCCTTTGGTAATGCATTTAACTCTTCTTCAGTAAAAGTGTTTAGTTTCTTTTTGCATGCATAAAACATTATGATTGCTTTTTCAACTGCGTTACACTTAGTATCATTTAGAAATGACATGATGTCTTTAGAAGTGTTTCTTTCACACTAACGTTATTTCGACACTGCAATTTACATATGTTGTTCACCTACCGGCATGCACTGCAACACAACCAAACAAAGAGCGTGCACACATGTTGTAAAGACTGTTTACTTGTTTCTCTACTATGCTCCTTCAGAAGACTTTTAAATGATGGACAGCCTAATTCATGCATGTCGATAATTTCACACGATGAGGGTAGATACTCACGCAACCATTCCTTCTTTTCACAACCCTTTAAAAAACAAGATCTGCTCTTGACAAATGTACGTTCATCACTCAAGATAGAAATCGATAAGGTATTCCTGTTTCTTCCGACTGCAAACCTAATTTTTTTCGATCCATTCACTCTGCTTTTTATCTTCATCTGTTTGAAACAGTAAGGGAAACTGGACTAAATACTAAACTAACAAGCTTTGATGCCCAAAACACACTGCAATCTAACAGAGTCACCTTTTTAAACACAAATTTGTTGCCGTTTACTTTGAAGCCTTGTACATCAACTATTAATGTTCTAGGGGCCGATGATCTCGATGTTAGGCCCCTTTAAACAACAAGCAACATCATCATTATTAATGTTCTAGTCGTGTTTGCGCTTTACTCTCTATCACTGTATCTCGGAGACTAAAGAAAAATTCTTACTGATATTATCTATAAAGCCTTCAGTTAGTAAGTAACCTTCATAACGATGAAGTCTAAACATGCATAACTATGATGACGTCATCACTGCAGGTTAAAAACAGAATAATAGCACGTGCTCACTCTAGCCTTACGCATAAGATCGCGTCGTTATAACAAGAGGACGAGGAAGAGGAGGTGGACGAAGAGGAGGAGGCCATAACAAGAATGTATAGCCGCTATATTGCGCAAACGCCCTTAAGCCGTCTCATAAGAGCCAAGGAAGAGGAAGAGGAGGCTATAACAGCCTGTGAATAGCCGCCATCTTGTGCAGTAGGCACCCTCAGCCAGCTTCCTCCATAAGAATATCCGCCATCTTGCGCAAGCGCCATTAAGCCGTCTCCTAAGAGCAGCCGCCATATTGTGCAGTAGCTTCTAAGCTAGCTTTCTCTATAACAGTCTGTGTATAGCCGCCATCTTGAGCAAGCGCCCTCGGCCTTCTCGTAAGTGCCCATGTATAGCTGCCATCTTGTGCAATCGCCCATGGCCGGCATCTCTCTCCATAAGAGCCTATGTATAGCCGCCATCTTGCGCAATCGCCCATAGCCGTCTCGTAAGAGCCACGTGTAGCCGCCATATTGTGCAATCGCCCATGGATGACATATTTCTCTTTAAGAAACCGTGTATAGCCACCATCTTGCGCAAGCGATCCTAGGCCGTCTCATAAGGAGCTGTGTATAGCCGCCATCTTGCGCAAGCGCCCTTAAACCATCTCATAAGAAGCTGTGTATAGTCGCCATCTTGTGCAATTAGATAGCCGCCATCTTGCGCAAACGTCCGTAGGCCGTCTTATAAGAGCTTGTGTATAGCAGCCATCTTGCGCAAGCGCCCCTAGGCCGTCTCATAAGGAGCTGTGCATAGCCACCATCTTGTGCAATTAGATGGCCGCAATCTTCCGCATGCGTCCCTAGGCTGTCTCATAAGAGCCTATGTAAAGCACCCATCATGCTCAAGCGCAGCTAGGCCGTCTCATAAGGAGCTGTGTAGAGCCGTCATCTTATGCAATTGGCGTCGGGAAGGGCATCTTGCCGTAAAACTAAGGATAGCCCCTTCAAGGTGGCGGATGTGAGGTTAGGTTCGTTCTCCTAGGCGTCGGGAAGGGCATCTTGCCGTAAAAATAAGGATAGCCCCTTCAATATGGCGGATGTGAGGTTAGACTCGCTCTCTTAGGCGTCGGGAAGGGCAACTAGCAGTTAAAGTAATGTTACGCCCCTCAAGATGGCGACTGTGAGGTTTGGGGCGTCGGGAAGGGCTTCTTGCCGTAAAAATAAGGATAGCCCCTTCAATATGGCGGATGTGAGGTTAGACTCGCTCTCTTAGGCGTCGGGAAGGGCAACTAGCCGTTAGAGTGAGGTTACGCCCCTCAAGATGGCGACTGTAAGGTTAGGCTCGCTCCCTTACGTAAAAACCGCAAATCGGCCTATCCCTTCTACTATACTAAGTGTCAATGACCTCGGGTCAATGATCTCGGGGTCAGAATTCGCCTAGGTACACTACTAAGGGTCAATGACCTCGGGTGCTGACGCAGCAAAAAAATGCTGATGAGGTGGATTGGGACTGGCTTTGCCCTACTACTCCTCTATATTTCTGAAAACTAATGAAGATTGTTGATTTTATATGCTCCTGAAAAATATGTTGCTGTGAAAAATATGAGTTTCTTCAGTTTGTCAAACGTTATGTTTTTTTATTTATTTATTTATTTACTGGCAAGATACCCGTGATTCGTTACGTTTTTAAACCGAAAATTATTTTTCAAAGTTTTACATTTTGGAGAGTCCCCTGTTAGCTGAGTATCTAAAATTAATACACCCTCAGTTCGTACGTCAAACGGTTTAGGGGTAATGATAATTTATTTTCTGATCTAACACTCATTTGTACCCCATACGTAAGAATTCGAATGTTTTAAACCTATCTTATTTAAAATCTAGTATGTAAAAGCGACCACCCGTGAAGAATTGATTTTGTACGTCGAACAGTACAGTAAAGGGGAAATGAATATTGTTTTAAGGGGTGAATGTTTTTAAATATTTATTAACATATAAGATACAGAAGACCATCCTCCATTAAAACAAGTAAGTGCCGAAATGCTTTCGGAAGAATGAATATTGTGTTTTTGAGATTCAACCACCATCTAACCCCCTTAGGGGAGAAATATTTTGAAGTATACGATATTTTACACCTAGGACATAAAAGAACACCTTGCTCGTAATATTAAAACTTTGTACTTCAAACGGTATTAGAGGGATCGATAATTTCGTTCATGGACCTAACCTCTTTTAACACTTTAGGAGTGGAACGTTAAAAAATATTTCCTATTTCACACCTAAAATTTAAAATATATACCGCTATTTGGAATTTTGTCTTCGTACGTGAAAAATCGTTTTGGTGGAAGGAATTAATGTATTTGTTTTCGGATCTTAAACCCCATTTATCTTTCTGAGAGGTTAAATTTGTTTCAAACTTTCTGTTATTTAACACCTAGGTATCATTTGAAATTTTAATTTCGTAATTCAAACGGTTTCATATAAATGCATATTTTTGTCATCATTCCTCCCCCTCCCCCAGTCAAAACCCCCTTAGTGCTATCTTATTTTACGTCCAGTTCTTATTTGTATCCTCATAAAAATAATTCAACTCCTTTTGCACACCTTTAAGTTAACTTCACCACCCCCACACGCGCCACAATACACGTGTGCTTTTATTTTTAAAGGAGATTCCAGTTACCAAGTGTCTCGTCCGTAACATCCTTCATTTTCGAGATATAAGTAGCCTCGAGCGAAGAATTCAACTCATTTTTAATTCATTTTCTCCCCTCCCGTTAATTGGATTTCCCGAGAACAAAAAATCTGCGTTCCTTTATTTTTAAAGGAGATTCCAAATACAAATGTACATGTCTGTAACATCCTCGGTTTTGGAGATACCAGCATCCTAATAAAAATAATTCTACCCCTTATTCAGTCCTTTTTACTGCCCCCACCCCGTAAGTGTTCTTTCGAAACAAGAAAATACGTGTTATTTTTTTTAAAGAGATTAAGATACTAATTTTCACGTCCGTAACATGTGACAAGTTTTTGAGATATACTCATTGAAAAAATTCACCCCCATTAACACTTCCCCTTAAGTGGATTTTCAGAAAAAAATTATGCATGTTCTTTTACTAATATTTCTTCATCAGCCCCACTGACTTCATTTTTCACGACTGTCTATTCTTCCCCTATTGTGTTTCCTTCAGCCTTTTCATTTAGTCCCTGTGCAAGATGTTCCTTGAAACAATTCCTCACGCTCTTTTCTTTCAGCTTGTATAGATCACATCTCCTTGCATTCATTCTTTTATTCAATTTTAGATTTCATTTGATGACCAACAAGTTGTGGTCAGAATCCACGTCTGCTCCTGAGAAAGTTTTGCAATCTAGCATCTACTTTCTGAATCTCTGCCTAATCATAATGAAGTCTATTTGATACCTTCCAGTGTCTCCAGGTCTCATCCACGCATACAAGCCGTCGTTTGAGGTGATTGAACGAAGTATTAGCAAAGACTATCATCATCAGTGCAGAATTCAACCAGCCGTCTTCCATTAGACGTATGCAATGGACGAAAATAAGACACTTGAGATGGGGACGGTAGTATTTCTGCAACTGAATGTAGAAATATGTCACCAAGTACTGACCATTATTAAGAGTGGTTTTATTAGGAGCTTAATGAACGATTTGTTATTTCCCGTTTGCAAAGCCGACCAAATGCCAAAAATTAAAAGAAAAGAGTTCTTGGCACTACTAGGCAGAGTTTCCTATTGGCTGTCAAGGGGATTATTTGTCGGGCAGCAAATTCGAATAAAAGCCTCTTAAAGTGAGTTTAAAAACGCATGTTGTTCCAACGTGGGACAAGTGACTGCTGGATCAGGGTGCAAAATGGGCCCAACTGCACAGCAGTTGCTAAACGGGCTATGTTCGCATCAGAACATGGCCACAGTGAAGGGGGTGCGGGTACAAAACGGGCTACCTTTCCATCATGTAGTCGAGGTCTTCTTTTCAGACAGTACAATGTGAATGTGAATGCTGTGATTGTAGAAGTTTAAGTTGGCGGTACCGGAATTCTCCATTTGCCTCTCCCACCACGCCAGCACAGTAAAATACGAAGAAAAAATGATGGAGAACTTACGCTCAGCTACAATTTCCCAAATAATTTAGTGCTTCCAAAGTTCCCAGACCAAGCAGCTTACGATTACTTGTTCAGCTTTACCGTGTACTCGTATGCGAGGGCTATTCCACAAGCACTCAGACCTCAGAAAACGTCATGTTTGGTTAGGGAATGAGTTGTACATCACCAACTAGTGCATGTGGATTTGGATGGTAATGCCAAAATACGATTGTTTTCGGTTGGATGCGGCGGTCAGAAAGAAATATATGACTATGGTTAGAATGTTGATGCACTGGTTCTTATGATAGAAATGTGGTTCCCTATCGTCGGCTATTCATTCATCTCCCACAACAGAGCCTTCGGAAACTTGCAGAGGAAGTTTAAAAGACAAGCGTGGATAAAATCCAAAGGCCGTAATGAAAAATTCTAATGTAATTTCGTTTGCGACGACATATTGTGGAGGAAGAAATTGGCAGCAACTTTCCAACGTCGTCGCCAAGTGTCCGGGAAGCTGGCATTTCCTATTTCACAGAGCTAAGAGATTTATCATCACCAAAACAGCAAACATTAAGGCATGCCTTTTTCAGGGAGAGCCACTCTACAATTTGGAATGTGGAGAGCCCAAAACTCTTATCAAAATAGGCAAACGTTTCCAAAAAGATGTCATTCCTGATCTGATTCCGAAGGCGTCAAACTGAAGCCAGCATCAAGCGGATACTATAATTGCACTTTGGGGAATCATTGCCTAAACTGGAGAAGTTAAATTTCTTCAATGAGGTATTTCTGCAGCAAGAAAGCTTGCAGTTAGACGCAGCACCAAACGAGGAACACGACGCTGAAGTTCTTGATTTTGAACTTATGGATCATAAATACATACAATGTTGCTTGAGGCTACTTCTTTTTGTAAAAACTTTCATTATTTTTCAAAGATTGATTCTCAGACATTAATCTTCGTGGATGTTTTCAATGTTTATTTAAGATAATGTTTCCTACGAGCAATGATCATTTCTGATTTTTGTTTTGCCAAATTATTTTGCAATCCTAAAGTGACTCTTATGTTAACATACGTGCTTGAATATACAATATGCTTGCGAATCTGTCAGAATAAAATAAAAATAGAAAGTCTCAATTAATATTTCATTATAAACAAAAATATTTGGTCATTACATCGTTTCGATATACTTCCCGACCTACTAGAGACAGACTGGAACGTTCCTGACATGGCCAGTTTGCAGCCAATTTCTCACCCCACATGTCCACCAAGGTGTTTTCAAAACGAGCTAATTTCATTCTTCGGCTGCAAAATGGGTTAAATGCAAATTTCGAATACGAATATTCTGTTAACCGTTGACCACAGATTTCACAGCTTCAACAAATCAAACCTCTTACTTGTTATATTGTGTGCTAGGGAATCACGATTTTAAATTAGTTGTTATAGTAGAAATCAATTTTTCCTCATTTACCAAAATTCTGTTTAAATGAACTTGGCCCACTTTGTAAATGGGCAACTCAGTTATTTTTCGTTTGTGGTTCAGAGAATTGCTCGTTATTTATGAATGAAATCGTACGCAAGCAAATTAATCATTTTTGAAATATTCTCTACGCGATATACGCATCCAGTTTACCTCATAAAAATGATTTCATTCAACTCTCTTTACTTGCCGTGAATAAGGAGAAAGCGATTCGTGTTTTAAAAGCACTGTGAAAATGGTGCCAAAAACATTTACCATTGCCAATAATCACGCGCAGACATTTAAAGTCCTGAAGGTAGAAAATTCGGAGACTGAAACACTTTGTATGGTTGCTGATACATTCAAGTTTTATTGCTTACTATAAATTGTTAGTTAATTGCCTTTACCGTTAACCATTAAAGGTATAATGATTAACTTGTACATGCTATTGTAATTATCTTGAAACTATAGCTACCGGTCACCATTACACTGAGGTCCCAAAAACAAGTTGCAATTTAATCCAATGAAAACCAAGGCCACGATTGTCACAAGAAGAATAAATCAGATGAAGCAACAACTCATGATGAATGGCAGTAAATATCCTTCTGGGCAGACACTTAACTTTTAGGCCACATTTCAATAAACTAAAGCTTAAATTAGATAAGTTTCCTCGAGGCATAACTGTCTTGGAGACTGAACTCAGAAGTACTCCGCATTATATAACACACAGCCTTCTTTTCACTGATACTGTGTTGTGCTTCATCATTTCGTTTTAAACTTAAAAAAAAACAGTGGGTTAAGGAAAAACTTCTGCAGATTCAAAGAGAAATCGTACTTCGAATTTCTCGTGTCTGTAGCACAATATCTACACAATCAGCACTTGTCATCGCTAGGATAGAGTCCGTTCTTATGTGCCATCGGAACAGCCGAAATTACATTCATGAAGAAAAATAGAACAGCTCCTAAACCAATTCTCGGATCCACTGTGGAAAAACAATGTCACTTCCTGGAATCCGATCATCCTAGTATCATCAAAACTTACGTTTGCAATAGCTTCTCGCTCGTCCATCACTACTACATTTAAACAGACGGCTCTCACACACCTGATATAGGTCTAGCAGAATTTTGCGCATTCGTAGTCGACAAGAACAACAGCGAAGTGTTTTCATCCCAGTATAAATTATCATCCAGCTGTTCAGTATTTCAAGCCGAGCTATGGGCCATCAGATTTGTTGTGGAATAGTGTGAACACAACAACGCTAAAGCTCGGATAATATGTGACTGGCAGGCCGCTATGAATTAACTGAAGTCAGTCAACGACAAGCACAGTGCCAACCCAATAGCTGCTACTATAAGATTTAAAGTACAGCTGTGCCCACACGTCTGTCTTTCCTGGATCCGAGAACACATTGGTTCTGCTGGAAATGAAAAAGTAGGTATCCTCGCAAAATCAGCCTCCTCATCTAACATAGATGTTACCTACAACAAATTCCTCCCAAGCTACGCAAAAGCCCGAATCAAAACATATTTAATATACTCTTATAAAATAGGATTCCGTCGATTAGGATATTTAAATTAAACTGTAGGTTCTTGTTCAAATTACCATTAATATTCAACGCATTACTCACGTTTCGTGTTACAATTGAAATTTGATAAGTCTAGCGCAAATACATCTTAAAATTCTATTTTCTGAAATTGCAGCATAGGAAACATTCCGTACTCAATCTTGGAATCTCACCATACAGGCTATGAAGACCCTTGGTGGAGTGGAAGGTAAAGGCTACCACTTTACGTAACCTCAGCGCGAAGTGGGGGTAGAGTAGATAGCACCACGTCCGGCCACAGCTGCCCCCAGGAATTGAACAGGTAGTCAATTTTTCAATTTTGGTGCAGTCTGAGTGAACCTCAGAGCGATGTGCCGTTCCAGAAGTGGAAATCTCACTTCTTAAATTTTTCGACTTCCCTGACGGGTAATGGTGGGCCTAGACGTGGTCATCGACCTCATATTAGAACTTACTGCAGAGGACCCCGGCAGGAGTACTCGCCAAATTGCGGAACTGGTAGGTGCGTAGGCACCATCCGTACCAACTGCAGTGTGGTAAGCACCTATCGGATATATTATATGCGCCGCTCATGACCTTCTGTGAATGGCTCCATAGTCAACCTGTTGACTTCCTGAATCATATTTTGTTCACAGACGAGGCTTCGTTTATAAGGAGAGGCATCTTCAATTTTCACAACACGCATGCATGTGCGGAGAACAGTCCCCATGGTAAGAGACGTTCCCACCACCGGGTTGGTTTTTCCAATAATGTTTGGACAGGGGTGCTGGGACGTATTTTGATACGATTTGTAGTATTACCTCACAGACAGACTGGCGTATCTTATCTACTGTTTCTGGAAGGCACCGTACCCCTGCTACTAGAGGACGTTCCACTCCATTTCCGATGACACTTCTGGTTCAAATATAATGGAACATCCTCGCACATTACCCACGGAGTGCGCCACCACCTAGACGCCACCTATCCTCAACGATGGATTGAGCTCTTGGGCCTTATCGGATGGCCAGCAAGAAGTCCCAACCTAAACCCCTTAGATTTCTTCTTTTGGGGGTACAGCAGAAGTCCCGTAGTCCGGCACGTTCGGGGCCGGTCTGGTGCCGGATTACCGAAAATGCCGGACTATCGGGCGGTACCTCTTACTACGATAAAGGTTAAGGCGTACAGCGAAAACAGCTGTAACACGGCGTTTTGCAGTAAAATCTTTTTGTTTTTTATGCCGTAAATTTTTGACGAGCCAATATTAAATTCAATCAACAAAATATTTCTATTCTCACCTTTCTCCAGGCGTTTGATGATTTCCAGTTTCAGGTTGATGGTCAGAGTTACGTGCTTACGTTTCTCTCCTGATTTGAAACTTGAAGAAGGTTTCGGTTTCGAAAACATTGTCACTGCTTAAATACCAATAAAACTTCCACAGGGCACTTTGATATGTACGTTCACTACACTACTGTAATATGGATCCTAGATCGCAAGAATAAAGTACTGTAGCGAAAAGTACTCGCAATCAAAACAATGAACTGAACCTGTGTGTGGTGACAGCCAACAATGCTGATTGTGTCTAACAATAGCAGACGCGTAGTGGACTCTTCCGTGTGATTTCGAACCGCGCCGTGCGCTTTAACTGTCACAAGCGTAAAAAAAACGTAACATAAAAATCCTGGATTGGTGCCGGACCATGAGGCGTTCTGGACTGTTGGATGTCGGACTAATGGAATTCTACTGTACATGAAACCTAAGTTGTATTGCAGAGAAGTGGAAACCCTGTAAACCGACCAATCCGGTCGAGTGTGTCACTCTCCAAAAGAACATAAACGCTTTGCCGTTGTGTTCTCATTTTCATAAAATAAAAAAATAAAAAAACGGTAAACTATACTTAGAGTTTTACGTGACCTTTACCTTTTTGATCATAAGCCACGGGACCTCCATTTTTATATGGAATCCGACCCGTAGAACATAACATTTCCTTTCGTAAATCCCACATGGATTGTTGGCCGGGAATCAAATCCGGACTGCCTTGGTGGGAAGCTAGGAGCGATGCCACTGGGATTGTTTCTATTATATCCCAGTTTATCCTGTTTTTCTTGTGGCGTCGGGGGTTGTAGATATGGCAAAGTTTTACGGCCGGACGCCAACCATTAGATGAAAAATGTTGCTTGTTAATGTGGTGGTGGTGGTAATGGGTGTCGTGTCTTTTCGTGTGCTCCGCACAAGTGTTAAAGACGACACCCAATCCTCAAGCCATAGAAATGCACTTGTTAACGTAATAAGCCCTGGTCCGGACGGGAATAGAACTCCGGAACTCGAAAACGGAAGGCTAGTGCGCTAGCCATTCAGCTATGCAGCCGGATAGTTGTGTTCTCATTATAGTATTATTTATTAATGGGCCGGCCAACCCGAGCAGCATGGCACAGTTGTCAGCAGCACGGTATTCCGGCGAGTTTGTTGCAATCGGATGGTGAGTGGTTTTAATCCCACTGCCGGCCATCTCGGAGACAGTTTACCATTTTCACCTTGAGGGTACAAATAAGAGGCGGGAACCATCATCATTGGAACAGGCGAAGTTACGCCTGATGCCATCTTATTGAATAGTTACCGAACGTTTGCAGAATTTGTGAAGTTTAAAGCGTGAAGTTTTGCCCTGTACTGCCACAAAACTCAGTCAGTGCACAAGTGGTTGTCGTTCCTCTGGAAAGAGGATATGCATGTTATTGTTTTTGTTGACAACGTACGCTCCACCTTGAAGATACAAGCCGCAACCGGTTTAAACACTTTCACACGTACGCCGGAAGCCTTATCAGTAGCCATCGCCAGCAGCTGCGTTGTAATTCTTACAATTCCCAAAAGACGACTTTTCTCGAGAATGGTGGAAGCCACAGACTTGAAACTTGAGATTTCGCAATCCTTTCCTCAAGATCTATTGAAAAATGAAAACCTACAACCTGTTTTCCAGTCATTGACCGGGTCAGGGATGGAATGAATGAAGCAGAATGAAGTACGATGGGGTCGCCACTCCCAAAGTGATTTATTAATGACTGGTAGATGCTATGAAATGAGAATGGAGAGTGTTGCTGGAATGAATGATGACAGGGAAAACCGGAGTACCCGGAGAAAAACCTGTCCCGCCTCCGCTTTGTCCAGCACAAACCTCAAATGGAGCGACCGGGATTTGAACCACGGTATCCAGCGGTCTTCAAGATCTATTATTTGTGTTAATTTGATGCACCAGCTACATTCCACCCAGTAGAGTTTAACTCTACCCCAGCAAAAATTCTTCGTATGTTGAATGATTCCTCTAGACTTCTTCTCTCTGCATAATGGCGCTAGTCATGGTGCTGGCACTTATAAAATATGCCATTGCACATATTAAATGCCTTTACTTTGAACGAAATCGAATGGGTGGGCAATTTTTCGCTGTGTTTGCATAAGAAGCGGTCCATGTAAAGAAGCAAGGTGAGAGGAATCAGGCTATTATTGAAACACACGAGGTTCCGAACTGTCACATTATGATATCCTTACAGGCTTACAGTCGCCGTGAGGAAGACCTGTCCACACCAGTCGCTACAACCTGCTAATCAGTCAATGAAGCCATCACTCAATCAAGAGTGTGTGCGTGGCCTTGGGGCACACGAACCAGTGCAAGAGACAAATCACGCAAGGCTACTGAGGTAGTATAGCTGTGAACATTATAATGAAGTTCCAAGTTTGCTTGATGTGAACACAAACACTCGTTACTTCAGATTACGTTACACCCAATTTGTGAAATTGCTTAGTTCATGAATCGGGCAAGTTTTTTGTTCAGTCCTCGAGCTGCCTTCTGACGTGTCCCACTTTGCGAGCTGGATGTAAATTGTATTGTTCCTTGAGTTGGTTGGCAACTCGGAGATGAAGAGCAGTGTTCACACTGTTAGTGAATGAAGAGATGTTGGACCTCAATAATAATAATAATAATAATAATAATAATAATAATAATAATAATAATAATAATAATAATAATAATACTGTTATATGGAGTGGAGTGAGCGCGTGGGTTAACGCGCTACGGCTATGGAACCAAGCTCTCCAATTGGGAGACAAGTGGTTCGAACCCCGCCGTCGGCTATCCTAATAATGGTTTTCTGCAGTTTCCCATTTTCGTTTTCTGGCCCCCACTGTCGGCAGCCCTGAAGATGGTTTTCCGTGGTTTACCATTTTCACACCAGGAAAATGCTGGGGCTGTACCTTAATTAAGGCCACGGCCGCTTCCTTCCCACTCCTAGCCCTCTCCTGTCCCATCGTCGCCATAAGACCTATCTGTGTCGGTGCGACGTATAGCAACTTTCTTGACGTTTTCTAGCAAATGGTGGGACAGTTCCTATTCATAGCCCAGGGCCGATTCCTTCCCCCTCTTATCCTATTTCGTTCACCATCATTCACTTCATCTTCATTAGTTCCTCAAGGAAGGGGTCAGGAAGGGCATCCGGCCGTAAAAACACGTCACATAAATTCATCTCACCCCATCCCTGACTCCGTATTGAGATACCGGACTAAGGGGTATACATAATAATAATAATAATAATAATAATAATAATAATAATAATAATAATAATAATAATAATAATAATAATAATAATAAGACATTAACGGTCTTCCAGCTACTGACATCACAAGGCCGGAACATTGTCTTGAGAGACGTGTGTTTACTAGCCACTAAATCTCAATTCAGCAGTCTCGCGTTCCCGGTCCATCCAAGAATAATGGCCGAGTGGATTCGTAGCGCTGATTATCCGTCACCGCGGAATCTGCAGTCTTTTGCGCTGAGCAACGGTTGCTTGATGGGCCAAGGCCCAGCTGTAGCGCCATGTTTCTGTTTTTCCTTTTTTACACTAAGTATGCTTATATATTGACTGACTGTATCGGGATTCGGTCCTGTATTTCTGGGCACAGCAGACGAGTACCTAATCGACTCATCTGGTTCGTGTAATGTGCAAAAAGTTAGCTTTTAAAATGGAAGGAATGATGTACAATCCTTTCCGGCTCCATGGCTGAATGGTCAGTGTAGTGACCTTCGGTTCGAAGGACCCCGGGTTCGATTACCGGCCAGGTCAGGGATTTGAACCGCGTACGGTATTTTTAATTCCTCTGGCTCGGGGACTAAGATGTTGTGTTCGTCTTAATACAATTCTCTTCTCTTCAATTATCTTCACTACCAATTACGAGAGAAAAACTCTGTAGTGAATACGATTCGTATCGCACAACCAACTCGCTAAGTCTGTGATGTGTTAGTTTACTCCGGTGACGGTGAAAATTGCAATATATGCTCTCATATCTTACAAAGTTCATTAGAAATGTATTTTCAAGTTCGTGGTGGGCGTTACGACGAACAGTGAAGGATGGAAGTGTACGAATACAGTATAAACTTCCTGAAGTTATCGTTTGGACAGCTATTACTGTATATTAAGGAGAGAATTCTTCAATGATCGCATCAAGACATCATCACGTAATGTTCTTCGTTTATTACATTGTTCACACATCTCTAAGAACAAAGATTTTTAATTCGTTAATTAAAATACTTTCATGAGTACTGTAATATGTTTGTTTCATTGGACATATCTAGACTTGTCTTGTAAAACGGTTCCTGATGTCCCAAATTTGGATTTGGTTGCACATGCAGTACGTACCACTGCGGCAAATACACATCTCCATCACATGGTTCATATCATAACGAACTAAATACAGGTAGTAAAACATCGAAAATGTGTGCCTGCTGAAAATGATTCTTCACCTTCCTGGCCTTCTTCCCAGTTACCCAAGGATGACACTTTGAATGAATTCAGCCCAGTTTAACGGCCGGCTGCCTTTCCTGACGCCAACTCTATTAGAAGGGATGTAGGAATATACACTATTGCGTGTTTCTTTCTTTTTCCTTCCTTCTTTTGCCAGTGGTTTAACGTCGCACTAACACATGGCAGGTTTCGGCGGTGCAAGGATGGGAAAAGGCTACTACTGGAAGGGAAGCGGCCATGGCCTTAATTAAGGTACAGCCCTAGCATTTGCCTGGTGTACAAAGGGGAAACCATGGAAAACCATCTTCAGGGCTGCCGACGGTGGGATTCGAACCCACTATCTCCCGGATGCAAGATCACAGCCGCGCGCCTCTACGCGCACGGCCAACTCACCCGGTCATAGGAAAATGAACTCAAAGAAATTTGTTCTGATGGACTGCATATCAATATGTGGCTGGAAGGCGTGACCAGTCTTAAGGGAAATAATGGATAGGAAGATCACTGTCACATTCGCGGTTTTGGCATAGGTGCGACGATATATCACCTGGTCAGCTTAAAGAGGTTTCACTGTATATATGCAGGGAGATGCAGCGAAAAGTTACCGCACTATACAGAAGACGTCGGGGAAACTGATTGCCTGCAATCCATTGCTAGAGTCACCGGTAAGCTGTAGCTGAGGGGACAGGCGCTCAGTTTCTTTACGATTGGCCTAAAATATAAGATTTAATTATGAATGAAGTTGACAACTAACATAGATCTTACCTTTCATCGAAGCATTTTTTGGACATGATGTCCATCGTTCTTCATACAATATTGTCTCGGCGTAAAACATTCCGAAACACTCATTGTATTTCCGCCTCTGAAAATTCACATATCAGTCGTCTGATTTCGTTCTCTAGAGCTGCAAGGGTGTGTGGATTGTTCTTGTGCACTTTCGGTTTTAATGTTCCCCACAAATAGGAATATCAGACACTTAAACCTTAGGAAAGGGGGGAACCAAAGTCCATGACTCGCTCATAATACATGTCTTAATGCATGCGTTGACTAATGAGCTGTATGGGTAGTGGTGTTATCCTGCTGGAAGTAGGCGTACTACTTTTATTTCTCAGTCAAAAAGTGGCTGTAGTATGTTTTGCACGTAACTTTTCGAGTTAACTCTATCAATAAAAAAAAATGGGGCCAATTCCACTGCGTGCAGTGATGCCACACCAAACACCGACTTTTTGATCGTGAAGAGGAAATTCATGCTTTACACTGGGATCATCAGTGCCCCAATGCCTTGAATTATGAGAATTAAAATACCTACTTAAATGGAAGTAAGTTTCGTCGGTCATAATTAAAAGAGAAGAATCGACATTACCATCATGGACAGATTGGAGCGTCTACCAACAGAAATTTAAGCAGGCGGCTGGATCCCATGGTGTTAACTAATGAACTACTGACACTTTGTAACGATAAATGTGTAGAAGATTCAGTCCCCGTAATGCCCAGTCTATGTGAAATAACACACTCCTGCGCCAATCGGCGTGAAGATTTCTTGGGTCTGATATTCATTCCTGGTTGAATATCAGTAAACTTCTCCTTTGTTTCTGCAGTTCTTTATTTTTGTTTAAAACAGACCCTGTTTCTCGCCTTTTCCTGAATAGCTTGGTAAATAATAATAATAATAATAATAATAATAATAATAATAATAATAATAATAATAATAATAATCGTATGGCCTCAGCTACCGTGTGCAGACATTTCAATTTGACGCCATCTGGCTGTCTGCTCGTCAATTTCGACGTTCCGTTTTACTCTAGGTCCGCTAGATGGCAGACAGAGTAAACCGGATCTCTCTTGGGCGTCTATGGCTGAGATTTGATTAATTTTGTCGGGTAAATACCAAATGTATCACCAGAGATCTTTTACATGCCGACATCGTACGACATGGAGTGTCGAATGGACTTTTCTCCGCCCTTCAAAAATCCGACTACCTCTGCCGGGTTCGAACCCGCTATCTTGGGAGCCGGAGGCTGACACTCTACCACGCATCCACAGAGGCAGCTAATAGCTTGGTTATGTATTTTCTTGAAGGCATTGCAGCGCCACGGAAACGACGTAGAAATTTGCGAACTGTTCTGTCATACGATTTCTTCTTTAGGAGAAGTGTCTCAACCAGAAATACTCGTTGTCCAATATTATACATCACCATACCGATAGCTGACGCAAACAACGTGCATCAACAAGTGGACAAATACAACGTTAAGGACTGTAGAAACGTGCGCTCACCAAGAACTTCACTCGCAAACATTTATTCCGTACGCTTACCGCTGACCATGCTTGCTGCACTGCCTGGCCGTACACCTGCGCGGCGGCACCGGCTAAAGTAATCAAACGTAACTTTTCACCGCCTCTCCTCGTATACAAAAAAATGTTTGCTGTTGAGCGCAAGGAGGAGAGCCATGATGACTGTGAGAATATGTCAACACGCGCAATCAAATTTATGGGAAGAGAACCTTTGAGAGACGCACTAATAGTCTTAAGGCTGTTTCACGTTGTTCTTCCGTGAGTGATAGAAAATTCCCTGTTGCAAACTGTACTGTACTGTACTAGTTGCTTTACGTCGTACCGACACAGATAGGTCTTATGGCGACGATGGAACAGGGAAGGGCTAGGAGTGGGAAGGAAGCGACCGTGGCCTTAATTAAGGTACAGCCCCAGCATTTGCCTGGTGTGAAAATGGGAAACCACGGAACACCATTTTCAGGGCTGCCGACAGTGGGGTTCGAACCTACTATCTCCCGAATACTGGATACTGGCCACACTTAAGCGACTGCAGCTATCGAGCTCGGTAACATTAGGCTTTACAGGACTTACCTCACGCAGATACACGCCAAGAACATATTATCTTCTCCTACTTGGCCATAAACATACACAGTCTCTTTTTTTTTTCAAAGTACGTTGAGGGGAATCACTTCACCTCTATGTCTTTATAAAAACTAGACGACGGTCAACAGTTGAGATCGGTAAGGGACATACTATTAATCACTATTACACCACCATTCAAATTAATTTCCACTTTCTGATTATTGAATACCTATGTACTGTTCCATAGTCCTATAGTTGGATCTATGACCGACTCGTTGGCTGAATGGTCAGGGTACTGGCCTTCGGTTCAGAGGGTCCCGGGTTCGATTCCCGGCGGGGTCGGGGATTTTAACCTTCATTGATTAATCCCAATCGCCCGGAGCTGGGTGTTCGTACCGTCTCCAACATCCCTGCAACTCACACACAACACATAACACTATCCTCCACCACAATAACACGCAGTTACCTACGCATGGCAGATGCCGCCCACACTCATCGGAGGGTCTGCCTTACAAGGGCTGCACTCGGCTAGAAATAGCCACACGGAATTAAATTAGTTGGATCTAGGATCTGATGTATTCCTTCTACATTGTACCGTCACAACTACCATACATGTGAAAAACTGAAGAACATGTAGAACCAAGGTTTGAGTAATGTGGTAAGTTGGTCTTTGTCTTTTCGTATTCGAAGCGATGTTTCTATGCACGACAAAATATACTTGCAATTTAAGTGAAAGAAATGAGGAAAGAAAGGAAAATGTTTGGTGTTTACTGGTCAATAAATACGACATTTTGGCTGTCCTAATATGAGATCAATACATGAGAAAGCTTTTCTGGTTTCAAATATGGGAGAGGCACTTAGCAAGCTTAGTCTGTTTAGTGTTACAAATAAGGTACCGGTACATCTAATAAAATTAGGGCACATGTAATAAAAATTTAAAACATACAGTCAAAACATTATGAAATGTATCAGGAAGGCTGTTGATCAACAGCGATGAAAACAGAAAAAATGCTCACAATGTCCGCATTTGAAAAATATAAAAAAAACAAACCAAACCCCATGGCACTACCGCCCTTGAAGGGCCTTGGCCTACCAAGCGACCGCTGCTCAGCCCGAAGGCCTGCAGATTACGAGGTGTCGTGTGGTCAGCACGACGAATCCTCTCGGCCGTTATTCTTGGCTTTCTAGACCGGGGCCGCTATCTCACCGTCAGATAGCTCCTCAATTCTAATCACGTAGGCTGATTGGACCTCGTACCAACCCTCAGGTCCAGGTAAAAATCCCTGACCTGGCCGGGAATCGAACCCGGGGCCTCCGGGTAAGAGGCAGGAATGCTACCCCTACACCACGGGGCCGGCTTTGAAAAATATAGCATTAGTAAATTGAGACATTCCACGATCTTTGAAATGTTCAGATTCGAATTTATATTACATGGGAGTTCGGTATTGTCCTGGATGATATTCTAAATATCTGACGTCTAATAGCCAGGCTGAAAGGCTCAGACGGTAGAAACGTTCGACTTCTGAGCCCAAGTTGGCGGTTTCGATCCCGGCTGAGTCCGATGGCACTGTATATGAGGTGTTCAGATACGCTAGCCTCGTGTCGGTAGACTTATCAGCACGTAAAATAACTCCCATATAACAAAATTATGACACCTCGGCGTCTCCGAAAATCCTAAAAGTAGTTAGTCGGACGCAAAACCAGTAATATTTTCATTATTTATTCTAAATCTAAATATTCAGACATATCAGAGCTTCGCGCTGTCCGACTCGTTGGCTGAATGGTCAGCGTACTGGCCTTCGGTTCAGAGGGTCCCGGGTTCGATTCCCGGCCGGGTCGGGGATTTTAATCGATTCTGATTAATTCTTCTGGCTCGGGGACTGGGTGTATATGTCCGTCCCAACACTCTCCTCATCATATTCAGACAACATACTACACACAGAAACACGCAATAGTGCTTACATCCCTCCATAGAGGGTTGGCGTCAGGAAGGGCATCCGGCCGTAAAACAGGGCCAAATCCACATGTGCGACGCAGTTCGCACGCGCGACCCCACAGGTGTGGGGAAAAGCGGCAGGAAAAGAAGAAGAAGAATCAGAGCTTCGCGCTCTCATGGCTCATCTTGTTGCGATCAGCTGCTAAAATGTTGTATATAAGCATTTTTTGGGTCCTCTGTCCGGTTAAGCTTAATGGTCAGCCTCGAGTTCGATTCCTGACTGGGCCGAGGATTTTAAATGCGTAGGCTATAGTAAATTCATTTGGTTCGGGGATTGGGTGTATGTGTACGTGTCAATGCACTTTACATATACTGTATACACACAACAAACTACAATACTAACCACCACAGGAAATACATCCCTCCACGGGGAGCTGGCATCAGGAAGAGCATCCTATCCTAAAACTGGGTCTATCCCTATCAAGTTCCGACCGAATAAATATTTATTAAGAGCTGGAATAATAATAAGAAGAAGTAGGAGAAGAAGAAGAAGGAAAAGAAAAAGAAGGAGAAGAAGACGGCGCTGTTTACATCCTACTGTATATGTAGACGTTCAATACATAATACACCACCGAATGAGTTGCTGGTATCAAATGTAAAAAATAACTTTGACAAGGAGGATGGCCAACTTAGAGGTGTCAGACAATGTGCGTGAGAGGAAACAGTTGCTGAGTCAGATTACAAACAGATAGCTCACGTGTATAGGCCAGAGGCTACGGCATGGCTGTCTACCCCCCCCCCCCATCCATCCTTTTTTATAGTGGTTTAAAATCGTACCAACACATCGTAGGTTTTCAGAGACCCAAGAAAGGGAAAAGACTAGAATAGGAAAGGTAGCAGCCGTGGCCTCAATCAAGACACAGCCCAGCGTTAGCCTTAAGTAGCAATAGGAAAACACGGAAAACCATCTTCAGGGCTGCCGACGTCGAGATACAAACTCACGGTCTCAGTTCCGCCCGAGCTTCGACTGGAGAATGTTGTGCTGTGTTCGCTGCGCTCGGTGTGTTGCTACGCTTTCTGGAGTTTGTACTCTACGCAATGAACTGCAATTTTCACTATTATATTTTAAAAGTGATATGCTTTAAGAAGATTCATAATATTTCACTGAGTTGTTGCTTGAGTTTAAATGATCTGATGAACTCAACAATCCAATCATGTTTACCGGGAATAACATTAGTTAGATTATTTATTTGAAAACATACTGTAAATCTACTTGTTAGTACATTTACAGTGTTGTTGTACTTGGATAGTAAATAACTGTCTCTTCACTAGTGATTAAACTCACTCGCTATTTGGAGGCTAGCTATTATCAATGGACGTCTGACGATAGTTTAAGTACTATTTTCAGAAACTCAGTGAACAGGGGAAATCACATAGCATTACAACACTGTGCAAAATCACCATTAAACTGAACGAATAACATGAATTTTACTTTTCTCGGAGGAAATTCTGTCATTCCTATCGAATAAATTGTAAATCGTAGCTTGCACGCTACAACCCCGTATATTTGTGTATTGTATCACGAAGCTTGTAAAGTGTCAGTTTTCTCTGAATGTGTAAATATAAGAAACTAAAACCATGTCTAGTAATATCGAGCGTAGCATAAATCAAATCCGAATTTTTTTAAAGGTCTTTTTTCTTGCGACTATAATATCTTTCTAATAATGTAATCCAATCAACATTACGTTGAGTGTTGCGAGGAGTTCTTCGTAGTCACAATCGAATGTTACTGGTCGTATCCCGTGCCGAGTGTATTCGCTCTATCGCTTGAGTGTGACGTAAGTTTGGTACGTAAGTTGCCCGCATTTCACAGAAGCGATCCCGGCCGCCCAGCTGAGCAACTCTCAGCTGCATGATGAAGGTCTGTTTGTTGTGTATGCAGGAGATAAACCAGATTCAGCAGATGTGGTAATTAAACACATCGGCCATTTACATCCTATGTCCGTAGGAAACTGTATTAATAATAATGTTATTTGCTTTACGTCCCACTAACTACTCTTTTACGGTTTTCGGAGCCGCTGAGGTGCCGGAATTTTGTCCCGCAGGAGATCTTTTACGCTCCGGTAAATCTACCGACACGAGGCTGACGTACTTGAGCATCATGAAATACCACCGGACTTACCCAGGATCGAACCTGTCAAGTTGGGGTCAGAAGGCCAGCGCCTTAACCGTCTGAGCCACTCATCCCGGCGAAACTGTATTAGGACATCAATACCATACATGCGAACTGAAGCAATGAACATTACAACGAAGCGGCGTAATATAGTACAAAGATAACTTCCATCCGCGATCTGAGCGAGCAGATTTTCTCAATTACTACCCCCCTCACTCAGTCTGTCCACACCAAGGCGGTGGATACGACATTCTTGGAGGAAAAATTATATTCAGAAATATAGTCAGATAAGAAAATATTAGAAGTAATTGCATCGCTTTTACCGTAAAATCGTCTGAGACGGACAGACTGTACTAGTGCCTCGACAGCTGTTGCATGTTATAATCGAAGGTCGTACTTTAAAATTTTATGTATATATTTCTAACACTCGATGTGGTGTAGAGCCGTATGTCCAGAATGAATGAATGAATGAATGAATGAATGAATGAAGGAATGAAGGAATGAATGAAATACTCTTCTCTCCCAGTCATGGATGACCACCACCTGTGGAGAGAGTATTAATTTACTGTAATCATAATTAATATATGCAGTTAGATTTTTATAATACACAATGTTAGAGATAATCCAACTAAGAAAATATTACAATCTTATTTAAGTGTAATTTACTAATGTACTGAAGGTTATCTCATAAATACTTCTTGGACGTATCTTTAATGAATGACTATTGCCTTTGAGATACATCCTAGATCAGGGCCTCTCAAACCCCCAAAATCTCACGCGTGCAAACAGCGGCGCAGAGTGCCTGTGCACCGTGCATTGGTCCCGCTCGTCTCGGCTTGGACCAACGCTTCGTCTCTGGGCTACTCGGCTAAGCACGGCTCAACTCGGCTCAACTCAGCGCTACGGAGCAAGTGAGGAAGATGGAGACAGGGGGAGCGAGCAAGACAGGCGTGGGGAAAGAGAGAAACAGCGCTATTGCTCCAAATCGAGGTCTGAACTCTGGTCAACCAAGCGAAGTCGTCTTTTGCACCGTGCACAGTGCATGCACCAGGCGCATGCACCCTGAGAGGCCCTGTGACCTAGATTATAACTAAAGTCCAGAATGTAACCATTTGTTACTAATGTCTAAAATAGGGACATGTAAACAGACAGTGTCGTACCAAATCATGCTGTGCATCGTGTGGTGACAGTCACGTACCCGAAGAATGCATTACTCCAGATCCGTCTAGATGTATTTATTGCCCTCGTCCTCATCGCACAGATGACAGGTCTTTTGCAGTATACGAACGACTGCGTAGCATTAAATATAATATGGAACACTTTATTATCACTATCAAGTAGGCCCTAGAAATGGTGCCCACATGCGCATGTGCTAATACTGTGAAACAAAATAATACTCCGCCAGCAAGTACATTATTCAACAAGGAATTTCCATCCCTTTCGTCCCCTGCACTTGAACAAATTCCCAACAATAACCTATCAAACTCTACCATCACTAGTATCTCTGCCATATCCTCTCGTTTTACACCTAAACGTCCTCTCATCCCAGGGACTAGAGTTCCATTTCACAATCAGAGGAAGGCATGCTACAACGGATAGCTTTCTCCTTTCAACTCAGTTGGACCTTTCTATTCTTCACAATAATTTCAACCACAACAGCCTCAAACAATAACATGGCTAAAACTACAACTCCAGTGTTTGAAAACATTGTACAGTTTCTCTTGACTCTTAAAAACACGGCCTTTAAGAAAATCGGTCCATCTTATATATGTGACGTGATCTCACTACTTCTGGATCAGGATAACCATGGATGCCGCACCTCAACTTAAGAGAATAATTCAATGGAACTGTCACTCAGTCCGAGAGAAAAACTCAGCCTACAGATTCTAATACAACATTAGTCCGTTTCGATGTGTGTAGTCAGTGAGACCTGGCTGAAGTATATCACTCTATTTCAGCTCCTAGGCTGAAAATGTTTAGGAAGGGATCGCGATATGGACATGTAGGGGTCGGAATTATCATCAAGAGGAACATTTATAATGAAGTACCTCTTAACCTTAGAGGACCTAGATTGGAAACATGTGCCATTAAGATTAATTTCAAAGGTCCTCCTTTAACTATTGTTTCAATATACCGTCCAGCTGACCAGTCGGTAATTGAACAAGAACTCGTCGACGTTTCCTCGCGACTTTCACAGCCTGTACTAATCCGAGGAGACTTTAACCCACACCATTTAAAATGGGGGTGTCCTTCTGCTGACTCGCATGGAATACAGTAAATGGAAATAGCTGAAGAAGAAAAAATTAATTCTAATGAATGATGGGACTCCTAACCGAGTTTCCCGACCTAATCAAGCTTCTTCAGTAGTAGACGTGACTTTCACATTTCCCTCAATAGCACTAGACTTCTCCTGGCAGGTTATACATGGAACTATGGGATCTGACCACTTTCCAATATTATTAACGTCGAACAACCCATCAACCGTTCCTCATACCATCTACCCAACATATCCTTAGGAAATCGACCTGCTGACTGTACGAGTTACAAGAGAACGGTAGATCTCATCTTGGAGGAGTACCACAAAACGAATGACATTGCCAGAGACTAGGAAACATTTTGTGACTCCATAAACAGAGCCGCTTGCCTTGCAATTCCAAAGAACAGAACATATTCCTACAGCAAACGAACATCAACTCCATGGTGGGATAAAGAATGTCAAGCTGAGTTTCATGACGGACGGGAGGTACTTCATCAGTATAAACAGGACGCTTCAGAGGTTAACTTCCTCATCCCACAACAAACCAAAGCGAAAGCAAAATGCTTAATCAGACTTAAAAAATGACAGTGATGGCGCCAATAGCTCGTCTTCTAATCTCATAGAAATGCCCTCAATTTACTTCATGTGCGGTATCAATAAATGAGGACATACTGAGACAAATGGCTCCTGCTTCAGCTCATATATGCCATACACCACGCAGTGCCCATAAAGAGAACTTACATCCACTACTTCGTCCATCTGAACTTCAAGAACTTATTACAGCGTCAAAGACGTGCAGTAATACAGCCCCAGGCAACATCTACTATACAATGCTATGAACATGTCCAGAACCAATCAAGCTGACCAACAGGATGTGTTTTAGGAAACGCTGAGGTGGCGGAATTTTGTCCCACAGGAGTTCTTTTACGTGCTAGTAAATCTACCGACACGAGGTAGGCGTATTTGAGCACCTTCAAGAACCACCGGACTGAGTCAGGATCGAACCTGCCAAGTTGGGGTCAGAGGGCCAGCGCCTCAATCGTTCTGTTCATTTTATGCTGATACAGTTGTAGTCACATATTCTTTGGATGTCCACACCACTTTGCTCGCACTACTTTGTCTACCACAAAAATTATTGTCATTAGGATACCAGTTAACGCCTATTCCCACGACAATTCTCCACAAAAGTGACCTCGAATTATGTGTATTTCTCCTTGATAGTGGATTACGGATTTAAAAATTTAATCTAACATTGATCTTACCCTATCACAACTATACCACTCCTACAGTACCTCCTTTTGTTCCGTGGCCTACTCATGTATACGCCTACCTCTGAAAGTCATAAAGGGTCTTATGACACAGACGATGAACCCATCTCTCCAGTATCCCAACAACAATTAAAATTAAATCCCTTACATAATTCACTGACTGATTCGGCTTTCTACCGGATGCCAAAAAACAAAAAATCCCCACTCGAATGCAAGCTCACAGCTATGCGCCCTGAATCGCCCGGCCAGACATGACAGGTTGAAGACTAAAGTGATGGAATGTAAAATATCAGGCAAACACCCCCGAGGAATTTCAAGGGAGACCTTCGTAAAACAAACAAAATTATTGGTAATATATCTCATTAAGTTTTCTAACTGTTTCTGGAGAAGCCGAGATGCCGAAGTTTGTTACGCCGAAGTTCTTTAACGTGCCGGCAAACCTACCAACACGAGGCTGACGTATTTTAACATTTTCACTACTACCGGAATGAGTCAGGGTCGAACCTGCTAACTTGAGCTCAGAAAGCCCCAGCGCTCTACCGTGTGAGCTACTATCCCCGGCAGATAGTATAACCACTGATCCAGAGAGGGTGTCGGCTGTTTGAGGGGCGGACAAAAGTCCATCCAACACTCCGTGTCACACGATGTCGGTATGTAAAAGCTCTCGGGTGACACATTTGGTGTTCACGCAACAAAATTCATTAAAACTCAGCCATAGACGTCCAAGAGAGATGCGGTTTACTCCGCCCCTCTAGTAGGCCTAGAGTAAAATCAAACGCCAAAATTGACAAGTAGACAGACATATGCGTCAAATTAAAAAAATCCTGCACACGGTAGCTGAGGCCAAACGATTATTATTATTATTATTATTATTATTATTATTTCTTAATCTGTTTAACCTCCAGGGTTGGCTTTTCCCTCGGGCTCAGCGAGGGATCCCACCTCTACCGCCTCAAGGGCAGTGTCCTGGAGCGTGAGACTTTGGGTCGGGGGATCCGATTGGGGAGAATTACCAGTACCTCGCCCAGGCGGCCTCACCTGCTGGGGCTTTGGTGGGGGATGGGAAGATTGTAAGGGATAGACAAGGAAGAGAGAAGGAAGCGACCGTGACCTTAAGACAGGTACCATCGCGGCATTTGCCTGTAAGAGGTGTGGGAAACCACGGAAAACCACCTCAAGGATGCCTGAGGAGGGAATCGAACCCCCTCTACTCAATTGACCTCCCGAGGCTGAGAGGACCCCGTTCCAGCCCTAGTACCACTTTTCAAATTTCGTGGCAGAGCCGGGATTCGAACCCGGTCCTCCGGGGGGTGGCAGCTAATCGCACTAACCACTACATCACAGAGGCGGATACTACTACTACTATTATTATTATTATTATTATTATTATTATTATTATTATTATTATTATTATTAATATTATTATTATTATTATTCCGGCAGAGACATTTGTGAAGACATTACTTGAGAATGGTGGGGGGGGGGGGCTGCGTAGCTACAAAGAGGTCATTAGCGCTGCGCAAGAACGAGCCAAATGGAGACGACTTATCATAGAAACAAACCAGTCACGATATCGATGACCACATCAGATGATAGGAGTGTCATTTGGCAACTCGCTTCTTTCTATTGGACAACCCCTTATAGAATGGCAGTTATCTTTTTTAATTATTTATTGGCAATTGCCGTTTAGACCATACATGTATTTTAAATTTATATTTATAAATTTCTATTGACAAGAATGTCTGGCTCCATGGCTAACTGGTTAGCGTGCTGGACTTTGGTGGAACTGGTCCCGGGTTCAATTCCCGGCCGCGTCGGGTGTTTTAACATTCACTGGTTAATTCCTCTCGCTTGAAGGCTGGATGTGTGTGTTTACCATCTTGAACATTAGAAATCATCCTATGTAGGGCCCCATCCTCACAATCGTGCTGGTCGCCTACAGGCGTCGACTCGTGAAACCTGTATCAGGCCATACACAATTATTATTATTGTTATTCTTCTTCTTCTTCTTCTTCTTCTTCTTCTTCTTATTATTATTATTATTATTATTATTATTATTATTATTATTATTATTATAATTGGGTTTTCTTGAAGAACCTAATACAAAAAAAAAAACACAATTACAATGGGTTGACTTCACCGAATAAGAAACACACCACGATTTAACATGAATTTCAGAAGGAAAATTAAGCAGGAAAAGAAAATTGATGAATATCTCTGAGATTATGATTTGTACAAGGTATATTTTTCTGCCTTATAAAGCAAGAAGTCCAGATAAGTTATCGATGTCAGGAACTAATGTTGTTGTTTGCCGATTTATTTTATGGAAGTCTCCTGTTGCATTTTGGAATGTTCTGCAGACGAAAAATAAGTGGTTAATGTTTCCAATAGTAGTTCTATCACACGCATGGAACGGTGAGGTCACTACCTTTATGCAGCCAAAGGTGACTGGGAATAGGCCCTACTACCATGATTGAAGCGCATCTTGATAATAGTTGTGATAAATCTTCTGTTTGTAGTCCATTTTGAAAACCAGGCTTGGCTGGAAGGTATGGTTTTATAATGGAGAAGTAGTGACCTCGAGTGTTTTCTTTTTATGCTCTCCTTCCCGCTTCTATCGTGCATGTGCTAGTTTTTAAGCCATCGAACTAAATTGGGGAGATGTAGCGGCACATTCTCTGTTTGATTACATCGCGCAGTATTCTTCCCACGATGACAGTTGTTCGAAAACCGCTAATGTAGGCCTATATGTACTTTATCAAACAAGAAAAACAGGTTTACAGAGCGAGTTGGCTACGCATTCCCCGCCGTGTAACTGTTAGCTTGCATTAGGAAAATGGTGGGTTTGAATTCCACTGTCGGCAGCCCTGAAGGTGGTTTTCCGTAGTTTCCCATTTACACACCAGGCAAATGCTGTGGCTGTACCTAAATTAAGGCTACGGTCGCTTTCTCCCAAGTCCTAGCCATGTCCTTTCCCATCGTCGCCATAAAACCTGCCTGAGCCTGTGCGACGTAATACCAATAGAAGAAAACACGTCTTTCTATGATTCACATTCCATATAGAACTGAGGTAGCATAGTTTTCGTTCGATAGATTCACGCCAAAGTATATCTTCTTTGTTGAATATAGGATGATGATTACAATATCTCGTAAATAGAGCAACAGCAACGACAAACGATGCAAAGAACGTATGTCCAATTTCTTACAGAAGTTCTCCTGTTGTAGAGCACAGTTTATTGACTTGACAGCATGTAGTGATGGGGAGCGATTCTCAGCCTGGTGACCTCCTTTACCGTGCCTTGACTCGAACCCTGACCTGGCTACGCCTGGCGGGCGCAGTAAATCTCTCCCTCAGGCAGAACATCTCCTGCCTTGCTTTGATAGCCATGCAGCGTCTACTTGATATGTTTATCCGGGTTGGCTACAAGGAAAACCGGATCTTTCTGTGCAGACATAAATAATTCTTTGACCCGTTCTTCCCGGCCGCGGCTTAACATTCCAACACGAAACTTGCAAGATACGTCACGTCATATTACGTCAGTAAACATTCCAGGCCAGCGGCTTACGGCATACAACGAGACATTGACTCTAGCGTCATGGTTGAGTTGTTTATGACGTCACTGGGTAGTAGCGCATCGTTCATTCAAGAATCCAGCTTCATTCAACGACCTGCTGCCTCATGAATGGGTGGCTCGAACAGGGGGGACCTCCCTCAGTTTGTCAACAGGTTTCTCCACTGCTGCCTACACATGCCTGCCACGGTGTTTTTCTCTCACTACACTTCCTGGTATGGTGAACATCTTCAGTCTGCTGCCCGGAAATAGTTCCACATATTTTGGGTTGAAACTGAAATCAATCGATTTGTTTTCTGTCCATTTCAGTTCATATATGTACAAATGACAGTGGTTTAATTGCGGTGCCAGATTGAAGCTTCTTTTTCTTTATCTGTTTACCCTCCAGGGTAGGTTTTTCCCTCAGAATAAGCGAGGGATCCCACCTCTACCGCTTCAAGGGCAGTGTTCTGGAGTTTTAGACTATGGGTCGGGGGATACAACTGGGGAGGATGGCCAGTAACTCGCCCAGGTGGCCTCACCTGCTATTCTGAAGAGGGGGGTTGCGGGGAAATGGGAAGATTGGAAGGGATAGACAAGGAAGAGGGAAGGAATCGGCCGTGGCCTTAAGTTAGGTACCATCCCGGCATTTGCCTGGAGGAGAAGTGAGGAACCACGGAAAACCACTTCCAGGATGGCTGAGGTGAGAATCGAACCCCCTCTACTCAGTTGACCTCCCGAGGCCGAGTGGACCCCGTTCCAGCCCTCGTACCACTTTTCAAATTTCGTGGCCGAGCCGGGAATCGAACCCAGGCCTCCGGGGGTGGAAGCTAATCACACTAACCACTATACCACAGAGGCGGGCGCCACATTGAAGCAATCGATATTGTTATGTAAGGAGGAAGTGAGTTCACACAGAACATACTATTCTCACACTGCTCTATTCCCTCCAACCTCCACTCTTTGACCATCAAGGACATAGGTCTACCAAGGCGACCGCTTGTCTCTATTTCTTGACAACTGCAGTATTTTTACTGTGTCTTTTGGCGCAGGACAAAGCAAACCTTGTATTCCACCGACGTCATTTATTGATGTGATGGTATGGAAGCTGCCGAGATACGAGTAGTACTGAGTAATAGCATTCGTAGCACGATTTAAGTGTCTGAAAGTTATGGAAGGTGTTACTCATAGGACCGGCCGTGCTGCAGAAAGTTTCTGGCCCAGTGAGTTAAGCAATGGAAAACTATCTCACTTCTCATCATGTCCGACTCGTTGGATGAATGGTCAGCGGACTGGCCTTCGGTTCAGAGGGTCCCGGGTTCGATTCCCAGCCGGGTCAGGGATTTTAACCTTAATTGGTTAATTCCAATGGCTCGGGGACTGGGTCTGTGTGGCGTATTCAGCATTAGAAATCATCCTAGGTAGAGCCCTCATCTTCAGAGACATGCAGGTCGCCTAATAGGCCGTCTACGAGAAAAAGACCCGCACCAGCCATCTCCGGAGGACATACGCCATTATTATTTTTAGTTCCCATCATGCCTTTTACGCCGCATTATGGAACCGCCATTGGTATTTGCCGTACCTCTATAACGGCATAATTTTCGGTGGAGATTTTTGAGGATGCACTCAGCCTCCGGGTTGAAGATTTTCTTCTTCTTGCTAGTGGCTTTACGTCGCACCGACACGGATCGGTCTTATGGCGACGATGGGATAGGAAAGGCTCAGGAGTTGGAAGGAAGCGGCCGTGGCCTTAATTAAGGTACAGCCCTAGCATTTGCCTGGTGTGAAAAAGGGAAACCACGGAAAACCATCTTCAGAGCTGCCGACAGTGGGATTCGAACCCACTATCTCCCGGATGCAAGCTCACAGCCGCGCGCTCCTAACCGCACAGTTTGAAGATTTAACAGGCAGGTAAGAATGATCCTTGACATGAAAACTGTTCTTCTCATTTTCTAGTTATTCAACGTTGTACTAACTCAAGGTTGTTTTCAGTGACGTAGGGAAGATTGGGCTTATTTCTGGCAGAGCGTCGATATTTACTTGGTGAGAAAATATGAAACCACGGAAAACGATATGTACTGCTGCCAATAGTGTGGGATGAACCCATGTTGTCCCAAATTCAATGTTATAGCTACATGGCGTGTACTGCGGAGTCAATTCGCTCTATCTGATACGAGCATGTGGGTATTCGTAGTAAAGAGGTATAGGTGAACGATAGGGACTCATAGACACAGCAGAGACAATCCTCGTTGGTCTCTGTAAACATTTAAAGATCTCAAGTTGAGAAGCGTATAACTAGTAGAAATCAGCAAACTTGTAGTTTTATGTCACTTTTGACATCGTAATTATTCCCACGGGACCTTAAGTGTAACCCGAAAAATAATGACGTGAATTGTTATTCAAAAATGTCGTAAGTGTTGACAAAAACTCGAACGGGAGCTATTTAGTGAGAAGTAAGTGGTGATGTCCCTCATTTATCACATTCGCACAAACTGAATAGCCGAAGAGCTACAGCCTAGCTGCGAATAAAGAACTCTGAGTTCATTCGCTGAGGTAGTAATAATGCTGTGAGTCCTACGTCCCTATTACCAAAGGTTGGAGGAGACACCAGTGTGTTAGAAATTGTGCTTTGAAGAGGAATTCCTTTACGTGCCATTAAAACTACCGACACGGTCTCTCGCATTTAAGCACTATTAAAAGCCAGTCGGCTGCACCATAACTCGAGCCTGTCATTTACAGAAGATTGCGGTATGCATATTGAAATAAAAAATCTTAATTGCTGTTATTTGTTTAACTCCCTTCAAAATGTATATTGATTTTAAGAAACATCAAAATGTCTGAATTTTGTCCCACAGAAGTTCATTAAGTCCGCCTCTGTCGTGTAGTGGTAAGTGTGGTTAGCTTCCACCCTTCGATTCCCGGCTCTGCCACGAAATTTTTGAAAAGTAGTACGAGGGCTGGAACAGGGTCCACTCATCCTCGTGAGGTCAACTGAGTAGAGGTGGAAATCCTGGAAATGGTTTTCCGAGGTTTCCCATTTCTCCTCCAGGCTAATGCTGGGATGGTACCTAACTTAAGACCACGGCCGCTTCCTTCCCTCTTCCTTCCAATGATGACCTTGAATTTTACAGGGTGATTGAAAAGATGAGTGACTGTGAATTGTTACAGTCTGATATAAATAATATTAGTGATTGGTGCAAAAAGTGGCATTTAACCCTAAATATTTCAAAGTACAGTGCAATATCCTTCACGAGAAAATTGGAAGTTAATGTATTCAATTATCATATAAAGGATCAAGAAGTGAAGCCTTTTAATAAAATTAACGATCTTAGTGTTATTTTTAGTAATCAGAATGGTCTATCTTTCAATGAGCATATGTTAGCCTAAATATCGTTAACAACGCATTTAAAACGTTAGGCTTTCTCAAAAGAAATTGCAAGAGTTTTAAATCTGTTGCCCCATTGAAAATCCTGTATTTCTCACTTACACGATCTAGTCTAGAATACTGCTCTGAAGTGTGGATCCCCTCACAGCAATACTTAGTTAATGCCTTAGACCGAGTAAAGATCCGATTCTCGAAATGGAAAGTAAAAAGTGTTTGGGTATCAAGCTGTCATCGACAGATTATGATTTGTTTTGTACAAACATGTGTATTGAGTCTCTTAGAACTAGGCGCACGTATGTCAACGCACGTTTCATACACAAATGTATCGGTAATTTCCTTGACTGTCCCAATTTACTCCAGTTGCTACCAATTCATGTTCCTTCCCGTAATACCCGACAACTTTCAAGTGAAAGTGAACGGAATCACACACGAACTCTTGGTTTATGCAGGCTCTAAGATCCCTGTACGAAATTAGCGCGATAGTGGATATATTTCACTCGTCAACTAGTGAAATTCGCAGACATCTTATGGACGCTTCATAGACAGAGTGTTCCTTGTATCTTGTTCTGCGCATTTGGTAACTGAAAGTTATAATTCCCTCCTTCGGTCATTCCAAATGTATAAACACTTTTCTGTTTTTATGTCTTTTTTCTTCCTTATGTTTTTGTAAATATGTGTATATTATATATTGCTTAGTTATAATTAGTAGTAGTAGTAGTAAGTGCTGTTAATATTGTTATTATATGAATGTATTATATCATCTGTAATTGGAGAATTAATAACTTTGTTGATGGTAAATAAACAAATCAAATTTTAAAAAATCTACCCATCCCCCCGCAAGTCCCCTGTTCAGCATAGCAGGTGAGGCCGCCTGGGTGAGGTACTGGTCATACTCCCCAGTTTCATTTCCCAACCCAGAGTCTGAAGCTCCAAGACACTGCCGTTGAGGCAGTGGAGGTGGGATCCCTCCCTGAGTCCGAGGGAAAACCGACCCTGGATTGTAAACAGATAAAGAAGAATAAGAATAAGAAGAAGAAGAATTCATTAACGTGTCAGTAGCCTGGGACGCGGAGTTGTTACATTTAAACATCCTCGAACACCACTGAGTTAGCCGAAATGGAACCCTCTATTTTGTGAACAGGATTTTTTTGCTAGGGGCTTTACGTCGCACCAACACAGATAGGTCGTATGCCGACGATGGGATAGGAAAGGGCTAGGAGTTGGAAGGAAGCGGCCGTGGCCTTAATTAAGGTACAGCCCCAGCATTTGCCTGGTGTGAAAATGGGAAACCACGGAAAACCATCTTCAGGGCTGCCGATAGTGGGATTCGAACCTATTATCTCCCGGATGCAAGCTCACAGCCGCGCGCCTCTACGCGCACGGCCAACTCGCCCGGTGTGAACAGGATTACTTAGCCCACTGCGCAAGCGAGAAGAGAATAACAATGCATGTATACTGTAGTTTTTATGTGACCATTTCTTGAACCGATTATCACACCTTATTAGTGGTTGCGGTAATAAAATACTGGCTTGTAGATTCTAGCTTTGATTTTAGGTTCTATCATTTTTAAGATAATGAAATGATCTGTTATAGTTGCCCAGTTTCTTGATGACAATCGGAAACTTTCCTTATGTAGAAACGGGATGAAAATGGTCACGTTTGTCATATGTTCTCTTATTTAGAACAACGTCATATACTTTGACGAACACAAAAGAGTTTCTCCACGTGCTTTTACGTAGTGATGATGATTAGACATATCCCCAGCCTTTAAAGTGAATCATAACAATAACAATAAAAACATCAAAATAGTAATAAATGTTTCTGCCATATCTGTTGACTGTAAATGGCATAATTTCCTTTTAAATCCAGGTAATAGTTAGAACAAGATAAACAAACATTCGAGTTGCAGAGGCATAATTTAAATAGGCTAATAGCTGGTAAGTCGATTTATATTAATGATTTGAATGTATGTATTCAGAAAGCAGTTTGAGATAATCTTCTCGGATCTTGAGTGCACAGAATTACAGTACAAGTATCAACAAAGTAACATTACTTCCTCCCGCCAGTTTCTTTAGTTTGTAATTTTGCTTTATATCGCATCGACACAGATAATTAAGGTGCAGCCCTACCCGTCAAATGTGTAGAAAAATATGAACAACTTGTACTCTTCTTTTCCGTTACTATGTCCAGCTTATGTTAGTGGCAACCTCAGCACTAAGAGTTACAGTGTCTGGCCTCCGGTGCTCCCGGGAATTAATCTGGTACTCAATTTTGTTGTAGGCTGAGAAAACCCCAGGGCCATGTAACTCTCGGGTAGTGGAAATCTCCCTTCTACATTTTCCGACTTCCTGACGGGGAATGGAACCCCGCCCTTCCGGGTGAGGTGAATGCACCTTTACTTCGTTGGCTAGAAATCCTAAAACAAGACTTAAATTCGCATCGGAGCAGTGAGTGGAACTGAAGAAACCACTTTCAAGATTCTTGTCCCACCAGCCACAAAATTAACTCACTGAGCTCCCTTGGTCTGAAGGTTATAATATGTTATTGATTACACAATAAAACCAAACCAAACCCCACGGTACTTAACGCCCTTAAAAGGGCCTTGGCCTGCCCAGAGACCGCTGCTCAGCCCAAAGGCCTGCAGATTACGAGGGGTCGTGTGGTCAGCACGACGCATCCTCTCGGCCGTTATTCTGGGCTTTCTAGACCGGGGCCGTCATCTCACCGTCAGATAACTCCTCAGTTCTAATCACGTAGGCTGAATGGACCTCGAACCAGCCCTCAGGTCGAGAGATGATTACACAATAGCAAATAATAATTAAATATGATGTCATCATGTTCATAGAGATGTGCCTCTATTTATATATAATGAAATCCACAATAAGAACATGTCACTTCCTTGTTCGCAACTGTCTGAAAATGGGCGATGTAAGTTAGAACACGTGAGGGCCCTGTCTGTATGTCTACTGTACACATCCCTCAGTTTAATAAGAATGCATGGCAGGCACTTAAGCTTTTATATGTATTTATACACATCTCTACCCAATATTTTTTCCTCCTGCGGGAAGTCAGCTGGGGGAGTTACTTAGGGGACTTTTGAAAGGGTAGAGGAAGTGGAGAAGTGTGAGAGACAGCAGTGGCAGGAAGTAGAAGGCTATGTTACAGGAGGGTGTATCATGGATTAAAGGGCGAACATCATATTTAAAGTGTTGGCTATGGCCAACTGGTGCCTCTCCCACAATATTTACCATCTAATAAGCTTTCTGTTAAAATCTCTGTATTACTCGCCCAGTAAAATCTCTTTCAGAGTTAAAGAAGAAAGATTGTAGTTTTATGTTTTTGCTGATATCATGCAACAGGACCACTAGTTTGACGTAGGATCCCATTTAAAACAACGAGATGTTTCATATTGTAAGTCCTACATGCATTGGACGCCTTAGTGAGAAATCAGTGACGGCGTCACTCACCTATCGCTCCCCTCTCTTTCACAACTATCTTCTAATGTTCTTGATGCCCCTAGGTTCCAAATGAACTAAGCTAAAATGAACGTGCATTTTTAGTGGAAATAGCTCTCAAAATCCTAGATTTGCAGGAGATGTGTGGAATAAATGCTAAATTCTTGTGCCTTAAAATGGTGTAACAACTTTCCCGCCTCTTACCGAGAGGCCCTGTGTTCGATTCCCGGTCAGTCCAACTACTTTAATTACGGAGTGAGGTTCAGAGAGTCCCGGACACGACTCCCGGCCGGGTCAGGGATTTTAATCGAGTCTGATTAATTCTTCTGGATAGGGGACTGGGTGTTTGTGTTTGTTCCAACACTCTCCTTCCCAACAATCTCCTCTTCATATTCAGACAACACACCACACTAACATCCTCCACAGAAACACGCAATAGTGACCAAGTCCCTCGAAGTAGGGTTGGCGTCAGGAAGGGCATCCGCCCATAAAACAGGACCAAATCCACATGAGCGATACAGTCGCACCCGCGCCCCCACAGGTGTTGCAAAATCGGCAGAAGAAGAATACAAAATAATAATAAGAAGATTGTTTTTATTTCGTCGCATGGCATTTACCTCATGAGTGTTTGTAAGTGTAAAGTTACCCTCGTTTCATATATCAACATTAGAGTAAATGTAAAGGCATATGGCTTTTGGTGGCGGGAGTGTCCGAGGACAAGTTCGGTTCGCCAGGTGCAGGTCTTTTGATTTGACGCCGTAGGCGACCTGCGCGTAGTGATGAGGATGAAATTATGATGAAGACGACACATACACCCAGACCCCGTGTAAGCGGAATTAACCAATGATGGTCAGAAATTCCCGACCCTGCCTGAAATCGAACCCGGGGCCCCTATGACAAAAGGCCAGCACAATAACCATTTAGCCCTGGAGCCGGACAATATTAGAGTGTATTTAGTAATATGTAAAATTAACATTCCTTTTTTTAAAACTATCCAATATCATTTGTGTACCTGAGAGTCAAAACAACGTAAGTCACATTTTATGAAACTTAGTGCCATATAAACGTAAGTCCACTGTCATTTCATATTTATGGCAATAAAAAATAATTAACCATTTTAAGTGTAAGAAATTACATTAGTGAACGTGTTCAGTGATCAAAATTACACGAAATATATCAAGAACAATGATGAACATTAATATTGCCTAAGTCAAAATGCAGCAAAAATGCTCTTCAATTGACGTTTGTCCTCTCTCCTGTAAAATGACTAAAATGTGGCTTACGTTGGTTTAGCTCTCAGCTACAGATCTGTATATGTATTTACTTTCCATCTTCTTTAACATAATAATAATAATAATAATAATAATAATAATAATAATAATAATAATAATAATAATAATAATAATTCAGGCACGTAGCTGTCAGTTTGCATTCGGTAGATAGTGGGTTCAAACACCACTGTCGGCAGGTCTGTACATCTGTAGAGAATTTTTGCTGCATTGTGACTTAGGAGATGAATGTTCATCAGTGTTCTTGATATGTTTTGTGTAATTTTGATCACTGAACACATTCATTAATATAATTTACACCTAAAATGGTTAATTATTATTTTAGTACCATAAAAATACAATGAGAGTGGACTTTCATTTCCACTGACTGACAGAGCAAATGCAACACCAAGAAGGAGTAGTCAGAACTTTATGCCAATTGCAGGGTAGACTGACGTCACTGAGGTATGCTCATGATGTGAAATGCGCCGCTGTGCTGCGCACGTAGCGAACGATAAATGGGACACGGCGTTGGCGAATAGCCCACTTCGTACCGTGATTTCTCAGCCGACAGTCATTGTAGAACGTGTTGTCGTGTGCCACAGGACATGTGTATAGCTAAGAATGCCAGGCCGCCGTCAACGGAGGCATTTCCAGCAGACAGACGACTTTACGAGGGGTATGGTGATCGGGCTGAGAAGGGCAGGTTGGTCGCTTCGTCAAATCGCAGCCGATACCCATAGGGATGTGTCTACGGTGCAGCGCCTGTGGCGAAGATGGTTGGCGCAGGGACATGTGGCACGTGCGAGGGGTCCAGGCGCAGCCCGAGTGAAGTCAGCACGCGAGGATCGGCGCATCCGCCGCCAAGCGGTGGCAGCCCCGCACGCCACGTCAACCGCCATTCTTCAGCATGTGCAAGACACCCTGGCTGTTCCAATATCGACCAGAACAATTTCCCGTCGATTGGTTGAAGGAGGCCTGCACTCCCGGCGTCCGCTCAGAAGACTACCATTGACTCCACAGCATAGACGTGCACGCCTGGCATGGTGCCGGGCTAGAGCGACTTGGATGAGGGAATGGCGGAACGTCGTGTTCTCCGATGAGTCGCGCTTCTGTTCTGTCAGTGATAGTCACCGCAGACGAGTGTGGCGTCGGCGTGGAGAAAGGTAAAATCCGGCAGTAACTGTGGAGCGCCCTACCGCTAGACAACGCGGCATCATGGTTTGGGGCGCTATTGCGTATGATTCCACGTCACCTCTAGTGCGTATTCAAGGCACGTTAAATGCCCACCGCTACGTGCAGCATGTGCTGCGGCCGGTGGCACTCCCGTACCTTCAGGGGCTGCCCAATGCTCTGTTTCAGCAGGATAATGCCCGCCCACACACTGCTCGCTTCTCCCAACAGGCTCTACGAGGTGTACAGATGCTTCCGTGGCCAGCGTACTCTCCGGATCTCTCACCAATCGAACACGTGTGGGATCTCATTGGACGCCGTTTGCAAACTCTGCCCCAGCCTCGTACGGACGACCAACTGTGGCAAATGGTTGACAGAGAATGGAGAACCATCCCTCAGGACACCATCCGCACTCTTATTGACTCTGTACCTCGACGTGTTTCTGCGTGCATCGCCGCTCGCGGTGGTCCTACATCCTACTGAGTCGATGCCGTGCGCATTGTGTAACCTGCATATCGGTTTGAAATAAACATCAATTATTCGTCCGTGCCGTCTCTGTTTTTTCCCCAACTTTCATCCCTTTCGAACCACTCCTCCTTGGTGTTGCATTTGCTCTGTCAGTCAGTGTATATGGCTCTATCACAGAATGTGACTTACTCTGGTTTAGCTCTCAGGTTCAGATTTATCATTATATTCCTGAATTTGTAACAATCATTTAATTAATTTTTACATATGCATGCGCCTGTTGCTATTTCTTGAGGGATGCAGTATTTTTGCATCTGTCTCTTGACACAGGCCAAAGTGCAATGTAGCTTCCACTGAAGTCCCAGTCTCATTCATGGCTGCTGAGGTATGGGTGGTGCTGTGTAATGACATTCGGAACCCGACTAGTGCATTCGGATGTTATGAAAGACACTACTGATAGTGCTAGTGGTGCTGAAATAACACTCTCTAGGTCAGTGAAGAAAGCAATGTAGAACTACTTTACTCCTCCGTATGCCTTGTACGACTCATATTGATGCCGCCATTGGTTTTTGCGTTTTCCATATAACTGCAGTACGTTTGGTGGTGCTATTTGAGGATTGAGCCAGCCTCCGGGCTGATGACCTAACGACAGACGAACATATTCTATAATTTGCAATTAGTGTATATAAAATGATTTTTACCGCCATTTATTTATTTATTTATTTATTTATTTATTTATTTATTTATTAATTATTGCATTTCTGTATATGGCGGAGCTCAGGCCATGAAGACTGTTATCATGAAAAACCATTTAATTATACATCTGTGTGTACTGTATATAATGTGCTCTATGGCTATTAAAATATTTAATTTAATTTGTAATTAACTTAATGTGTAACTCAATTGAAGTTCAAATTAACATGAAAATTAAAATGAATAAAATGAATATAATTACTATGGTTAGAAACTAAATCTAGACAATTTAAAAATATAATATTACTAGACCTTACATTTGCATTTGTCTAATTATCTACCTTTTCAGAATGTGTCATAGCTTCTTTAAGTTAAAAGTAGATACAGCCTCTAACACCTTTTTGAATAGCTTTAGGTTACTTATTTCTGTAATTTCAGCCCGGATAGAATTTTAGGTGCGTATGATCACCGATGCAAATGTCCGATTCGTTGCCTGAACGGTCAGCGTACTGGCCTTCCGTTCAGAGGGTCCCGGGTTCGATTCCCGGCCGGGTCGGGGATTTTAACCCTAATTGGTTAATTCCAATGGCACGGGGGCTGGGTGTATGTGTTGTCTTCATCATCATTTCATCCTCATCACGACGCGCAGGTCGCCTACGGGTGTCAAATCAAAAGACCTGCACCTGGCAAGCCGAACCCGTCCTGGGATATCCCGGCACTAAAAGCCATACGACATTTCATTTTACCGATGTAAATGATATCATGACTTCATATTAATGAGTATTATTGTTTGTAACTTAATTGTGTTTGAACTTACAGGTTGCGCGCGAACACAGTACAGTTGGAAACAGCGATATGCCCCCTCCCATAACGAACCCACTTACACCTACAAACAATTCATTCCCGAGTCTTAAATTCCTTGAACTTGTTCATTCATATGCACAAAACCGTTATTCCTATAAAATCACGTAATACCAACTGCGAATGTTAGAATGACAAGGCGACGCTATAATATCTGCCTCGTGTCGGTAGATTTACCGTCAAATACGTGGAACTAACACCCGTTAGTGTGTTGTGTTTTGTAATCAACGCCATCTGTCGAAGTATTTAAACATGAAGATATTCAATCTCCATTTTCACACCGATGATATCTGAATTTGGAAAAACCTCACAAACACGTGGTTGTTTATTTTTAATGTTGGTTATTGAACCCATGACTTTTGGTGGCCCATGGGTTCAGTATGTATGCCGAATATCGTATCTCCAACCTTAGTGAGTTGCGGGTATTCTTTAAAAAACGAGATTAGTCGCATTTTACACATGTTGGTCTGTATTTACAAAACATTCTTCCGTATTCCTTACCCCTTGTGTACATCATGAAACAAATACACTTCCAAATTTCACGTTTGCATGTACAGTAAAGCGATGTCTAGCTGCTGTGCCTATGCTTAAGGGGAAAATCACTTCTCGCGTGTATGACTGCATTTTTGTCATCACGTGCCCGGATATTGGTTTAATGTCTTAGTATTTGTTTAACATTTCCTTTCCATTTGTCGGTATCTCGGATTTAGTTTCTGTCTTCAAATCCAAATTCAGACACTGTATAATACATTTTGGCAAAATCGGAACGCAAAAAGTGAATAACAATATCACTGTTGGGGAACGGTATTAACCAAACAGGGCAGGCCAGCAAACACGCCTGATCAACCCAACTAGCTAAAAGAAAACCTCCAAGCGGCTTTCTCAACTGGATGCGACCGTACGCGACGAACTCGAAGATCGGAATGATTCAGAATAGAAGTCCCACTGATAGTAAGGTACGTCCAGCTTAACTTCCCAGTAGGCCTACATCTCGTCCTGCTATAAGACACATCGTTTCACTGTTTGTCGCACGAGAAAATGTACAGGAGATACGTGATGGGAAATTACGTTGGCATTAATAATGCACATTAATTCGATTAGACTAATATTTAGGTTATATTATTGATTATTCGTTCTGTTGTTGTCCAGACCTTTCTATCAACCCCTTTTCCCTTTAAACGAATCACAGTATGAATAGCTAAGGTCCTAATCGCATTTATCATATTATTAAATTGCAAGTTTCCTGAAATTACACCCGGCCGTTTCCCTGTGATGTTGTAACAGACAGTCAGGCAAAGATTAAACGGAACCCGATGTTAACCATTAATGGCCCCTTACATACAGAGTAGTCCACCAGCACCTTAATATTGTTACGAATAAAACTCCATCTGTTTTATTATCATATGGCCCTGAGGTTCACTCAGCCTACACCAAAAATTAGTACCAGGTTAATTCCTGGGGGCAAAGGCAGCCAGGCGTAGAACTGACCACTCTACCCCATCACGTACCGAGGTTAACAATGGTGGAAGCCTTTACCTTCCACTCCTCCAAGGGAATTCATGGCCTGTACGGAGGTGACTTTGCTTTGCTGTTTTATTATTCTAATTTATTTCAGTATGACCCAATAAATGCACACACACACATATATACACATTCAGTTCTAATCGACCATGAATGGCCACACATGCTAATTGCTGTCTACGAGTTTCTCTTTGTTATGACACAGAAGGTGGTCCGGCCCCTTAATATACCTGTGGACGACTAATCCATACTTTCCCTTCCACAAGTCCAGTACCTCATACAGCAGCTGTGTGTAGACCGCTAGATGTTAACACAGGGCTACGGTCTATACAACACACGATGACTATTCCTTGGTTCGACTCCAGAGACATTACAGTAATTCGCAGTCACATGCAATGGACATGAAATGAAATGGCGTATGGCTTTTAGTGCCGGGAGTGTCCGAGGACATGTTCGGCTCGCCAGGTGCAGGTCTTTCGATTTGACACCCGTAGGTGACCTGCGCGTTGTGATGAGGATGAAAATGATGATGAAGATGACACATACACCCAGCCCCAGTGCCAGTGAAATTAACCAATGATGGTTAAAATTCCCGACCCTGCCGGGAATCGAACCCGGGACCCCTGTGACCAAAGGCCAGCACGCTAACCATTTAGCCATAGAGCCGGACATGCAATGGACAATTAATGAGCAACACCACAAAAGTATTGAACAGCAGACGATACTCACAACAGGTCTCTTTACCCTCACACTGACGATAGCGGCTTCCCTAGCTGACTGACGACGATTCTCAGTCCATAGAAATACACAAACACACAGTTCTCTCAGGTAGTACATTGTATTTCGTTCCGTAGGTCGTCTGCAGTCCACCTACTCACTGGACTCTCCGGCACCACAACCACAGCTCCTCGTTCAGACCTCGGTGGGATACTAGCGACCGCCAACACCTCTGTCGTCCTCAGCCCAGCTACCGAACCCCAACACACTGAGTCTCACGCAGACTCCACCACGGAGTCCAGCACTGACTGACTGTCCGCGGCTAGCCTTCCTTTTTATAGCTCGGGTGATGGGAACCAGAATACTCACGAGGCGGCTAGAGGCGGAACATTCCCGTTGAATCTCCAAGAAGCTCACATTTAAGCCAGCCGATGAGAACAATACACAGAAATACCATCCATGGCTTTCAGTCCGGCTGGGAGTTCCCCGGTCGGCTGATTCACTAGTCCTTTCCAGGAAGAACCAAAAGGGGCTACCATAGGCCTGGCACGAAACAATGTTCATGAAGTTAAGCAAACTACCTAACATTGTAAGTCCTTAAGGCCGATGTTGCTGTGCTTACCACCTGCATATCAGCAATATAATACGAGCCGACCTTGCACAGATTGCCAAATGTAATTGTCACGCTAAAATGGAAGGTCCATTCCACAAACATGCTGCTTATTACGTTCTGTTATAATGCATGCACCGCTTATTACGTACTAGTTAATAAGATTATGCGAAGTGATCTGTTGTGTTGAAACGTAAACGAATGCTGTAAAACAGAGGTGTTCAGGCTGGGCATTTCGTCCTGCGGGAGCACAGCACTTTAGGGAGCGTGCACGGCCGCTCTTAGCGCCTCTAGCGGAAGAAATCGGTAACGTTTTAGTGATCTTGTCTTGAGCGGTCAGTCCAGGCTATGTAACTGTGGGTGTGAAATTGTGGTAGTAGTAGTGTATCAAAATGCCTAAATCAAATAGAAAATGTTGTGCAGTGAACTGCCACAACACACAAAGAAACACGCATGGAAAAGGAATTACATTTCATACATTCCTGGTCGTCCATGGGAATCGGATAGACGCAGGAAGTGGATTTCGGGTGTGGGAAGAATAAAGTAAGTACAGTACCTTATTTCATTCGTGACGTAAATCACACATTTCACATCACACAATTCAAACATACTGATATATCAAGTCAAGAACACGTTCATTTAAGTACACTTTGAAATAGTACATTTCATTTCAAGTATGCATTGCAGCAGTTTCGTATGTTTCTTCACTACGCCGAATAATAATAATAATAATCATAATCATAATAATAATAATAATAATAATAAATGTTTTCCTGCATTTCAGTGAAGATGGAACTCCATGGGAACCTACCACATTCTCCGTCATTTGCAGTGAATGTTTTTTTGGAGGAAAGCCAAGTAATATTGAAAATCATCCACCATATTGTACCCATCCCGGTCATATCAGGGCAACTATTACGTAATTCGGTTTCACAAACAGATGTATAAATGGAATTGTTGGATGAGAACCTTCGGAAGTCATTTTCCTGGCTCGAAGTGTCGTCCTCCCTACTTTCATTGCGTCATCGGCTAGAGCTCAAAAGCATATGGGCAATGGAATGTTCGTAAGAGAAAATAGGCACTACATAAAATATAACGAAAGTAGGGTTCTCTATAATGTGAGAGGAATACGCTAATATTATTAAATGAGAAGAATCTTTTTGAGAATATTTGTTAGACATTTTATTATACTGATAAAATCACTCGGTAAGAACACGAGATGATACCATATTACAACACATAAACAAAGAAATAATCAAGACTGAAGCAATAATTATATACAGTATGCCTTAACGTCCTTTTAGTTTATTCACAGTTGTAGTTGTTGCTTGGCATACCTTAAATAATTTGATTAATACGCACTGATACGTGGATTTATTTATCTATAACAGTGATACTAAATGGCATCTATTACTTTAATAGGCTGATCAAAAATTGCACCACCGAGCTCGATAGCTGCAGTCGCTTAAGTGCGGCCAGTATCCAGTAATCGGGAGATAGTGGGTTCGAGCCCCACTGTCGGCAGCCCTGAAGATGGTTTTTCGTGGTTTCCCATTTTCACACCAGGCAAATGCTGGGGCTGTACCTTAATTAAGGCCACGGCCGCTTTCTTCCCATTCCTAGGACTTTCCTATCCCATCGTCGCCATAAGACATATCCGTGTCGGTGCGACGTAAAACAAATAGCCAAAAAAATGGCACCATCTTGTTGAATCATATCGTTTATTAACTATCATGGTTGCGGAATGTATGTATTCCACTAGTACATTTTCTTTTACACACGAGATTGCATCCCCGTATATCAAACGCATGGTCTATTTGACCACAACAATTACATATTACACTGAACTCATCGCGTATCCTGGGTTTACCTAACAAATTATATTCAAAGTAAAATCAACCAACGCTGGTGTCGAGCCCATCACCATAAAACACTTTGGGAATAATAAAATACGTAAACACATTACATAGAAAAAATATCAAACATATAGCACACAACACATCTTGAAGGTATGGCTTAATCAAGCCATAGTATCAGGTTAAATCCATGGTTCCAACGTGAGTCGAACCCAAGTACTTCAGCTTCCGAGGTAAGAATCTGAAACTCGTATCACGAGCTAATTTAATGCATAAAAATGGGGGAGGAATCCATCCTTCGCAAAATCATAATATTATCTACGTTACTCATAACGTACCATTAGCATGGAATCGATACTGCACTGGCAAATGAAAGAAGGCTTGCAGGTAGACGTTAAAACTCTTGGAAACAACACAATCTCCCTTAAGACCATGCAAATCCTTACATCGTAAATCCACCATTCTATGACAATAGCTGTGTGCCCTGCTCTGCGGTTACAAAGACATCTCGTATTCCTTCTTTCTTACTTTCTTTCTTTCTTTCTTTCTTTCTTTCTTTTTCTTCCTGTCATCTTGGCTCGTTCTCAAGTAGGCATTCATTTAAGAGCCATCACATCTTATTATTTATTATCTGGCTATATATACAGCATAATTCAATATATCATGGCAGCCATAAATATTATAATCCTTTATCGTTCCAACATCTCAAACATCTCACAAGCTTCACCTTCCCACATCATACCACTGCATCTCAAATCCGTTCTATTTATTTACAGAGAAATCTCCATTCTCCAGGTTATTTAACTAATTCAATTTCACTCGCGTATCTATATAATTGACATCTCGGTTTGAACATCTTCAATGATCATTTATTATTATATAGGGATTTATAAATACCTGAATCAACTTGAAGCAAACATATATATTCAAATTACTATGGAAATCCTTACGAGATAGTAACATTACGAAGAAACTATAAATTTAGCTAAAGTGCTATTCTTCTCAAAATATGCGCTTCATATACACTAAGAATTTATGGGATCCATATACTAATTCACGCTAATAAGCCCCCTAAATATCAATGATTATTCTTGAATCATCATGAAACCCTAATTAGAATAATAAATAATCTTTTCCCAGTCACACGCGTATAGTGTTCCCAACATTAAATATTATTAATTATAACGTTTTAATATTTACAAAAAAATTGCTACTGGCATGAAAATCTCGTGGTTTAATATATTCAAATTAAATGTACTCATCGAATGCTGGGTATGGTTTGCTGTCATCTCGGGGTACACTTGAGATTTTACACCATCATGATGACTGCTCCTCTCTTTTATAGTCCTTGGTTCCTCTTCACCCTAACACGATCCATGTCTCGAACTGTGGTCTTCTTAGTGGAATATCTAGACGTTCCCTGTAGAAATGACTGCAGGCACTTAGGCGCGATTCTCGTAGGCTCCAGTTCTCGGGGTTCGATGATTATTCACGAACATACAGGCAAAAATGGGAAAATCAATTACTAAACACTGTTTATGTGCTTTCAAAGAATCTACTGGTGATTAGATCCACTAATAACTTTAAATAGATTAATGCAAATAGTGGAAAGTTTGTATAAATCACTATTCATTTTCCCATTAATCACACAGTCTAACTAATTATCACCACGAGTGTCCATGGAGTATGCAAACGCTAATTTTGTCAGGAATATCGTTCTTCAATTTTACTGAACGTCACTCACTCTTAAAATGCTTTAGATCGGTCACTATTAATTACTGAACGTAATTAGCTGTCTCACTACTTCTAAACAACCTGATACGTTTGCCCTTTCACTAATGATTGCATCATGAGCCGCAACTGACTGTCGTTGATATTTAAAAGATTAAATGTTGAGATAAGACTTGTATTCATGACCACTGTACATTATCTTGTACCACACGGCTTATTTCGCGATATTTTACATCGCACTGATGTGTTTTTCTTCCTCGACACAACACTTCATACACTGATATCCATAGTTCACTCCTAACGTGTGAGTACTGCGGCTACACAAATTGCAATGGGATGTTGCATCTAGGTCTGTGTTTTATTTATAGTATCTGGACTGAGTGGTCGGGGAGGAGGTAGACCACGCCCCTGATCGAAATAAAGCTCCGGTAAACGGAATCTTTCAGCGACGAGAGAGCAATCAAATTATAGCTCGTGACCCCTATTTTCTACTGATCTCATTTAAAATCAAAACGATCAGTGGGTCATTCACAATCTCAAAAGCGTCCGTTTAGAAATTCACGCGTCATAGTTCATCTCGCAAGACCTTCCACCTTTTTTCCTCATGTTGCCAGACTTCGGCACGTAGAGTGCTAATTACGACATTATATGTCACAGAATGTTGCGGAAAACGGCATATATGATTGACTAAACCTAATATGCTTGTGGCATGGTGATGAATGGTTACAATATATACCATCTGTGTTTCATGAGAGCTATAAAAAGAAACCGTAAAGAGAATGTGATATATCCCGGTTTGAAAGAGCGAGTAAACAAATGAACTGCTCAAATATGCATAAGTCTTCTAATCAGGAAACTCGTGAATTTATTGTGAAAAATGAATGTGAAAAACTACATAAGTTGGTGCAAGAAGCATTTGAGATTGAAGCAACGACTTTCGAATTCACTTGTGTTTTAGTGGGAATGATATAAGCACACAGTGCAACTCAAGCACAATACCTCCAAGTATTTCGGAGAAGGAGGATAAAAGTTGTGGTCCCAACACCCCCCCCCCTGGACATATGCAGGGGATTTCATGGATACCAGAGCATAAGAAGTGAGGCACAGTGGAAGGATTTAATAAGTGTTTCATTTAAAATATTCAATTTTTTACTTTCTTTCTTTCTTTCTTTGTTTCTAAAGTGTCTATAAGTACCGTAATAACGATGTTTGTTTACTCTTTTTAATGAAAATCAAATTGGGTACCGTGTAACCTTTGCTGCCTTGTCAGTCATATTTGATGTACATCGGACTACTGCTGTGCGGAGTAGTCAAGAAACGCACTTCTAATTTTATTTTCTAGCCTAGAAAACTATTCGTGCAAAACACTTTGCCTCGCGCTTTTAAAACATTTTATCCTGACGATAATAAATTGCACAGAAATGAAATCAGAAACGCCACCAAGAATAGATGAGAGATGTTACAGGTATTTTTTGTACAAGTCATGTTATATATTTAAATTTTTTATTAGCTATGACCCCAAAAGGAACTACTGATTTGTTTCCCCTTGTTATGGTGGAAGAACTAGTGATACTTTTATTGTTAACAATTCAGGCTTCCTAAATCTTTTGAGCGAAGGGGACGTTATATTAGCCGACAAAGGATTATCAGGTATTAAAACACAGTCACCTCATTCTTTACTTGTTATGCCGTCTTTTATTCACAATGGGAGATTTACAGAAGATGAAGTGTTACAAACTCAGAGTGTAGCAAGTGTGCGAATTCATGTTGAAAGATGCATACGGAGGGTGAAAATTTTCAAGATCTTGAAAAACATTCCTATAGATACGTTTCCGTATATCAGCGACATTGTTTACGTAGCTTGTGTGCTAGCAAATTTCTTGCCACCAATAATAAAGTACGTAGAACTGTAACACATGGCCATTGTCAACTAGTTTCTGCGCTTTATTCACTGTTGACCTCCGACAATTTTGGAAGTGTATGTACTCAAACGCTTATTGTATTACAACTTCCATGGCACTACTTCATATCTTGACGACAAGATGCAAGGATATCTTTTTGCCGTAACTATGACGCAAGTCTTCACTTCAGCGGAAAGCATTGTCACCGTATTAATTCTCGGAACTCCACCAGAGCGCTCTGTTACAAACACCGTGCACGCTCCTTATAAGCGGGCGGGCAGCCAGTCGATAAGCATATGATATTCAGCCACAGTGACGTTACGTCACAGACCGTGAAGGTTGGGCAAAGTTCTCCCACTCACTCTCGATTGCTGCGGCGATACCCGACTTTGAAATGGTGGCAGAAAATAATGAAAGACGGCAGAAATCTACGTCATTTTCAATTAGCGTTGTAAGAAATAAGTGATTTCCTTTCATTGTATGTATTTTGACCGGATACAATGAAGATGTTGCCTACAAGCTCAAATATTTTCTTACTGTACGTAATAATAATGAATTACAATTTTCACTACTATATTTTAAGAGGTGCTTCGGAAACGTTTCTAATATAATATGGAGTTAAGGTCGATAAGCTTGGCTTGCGGTTGCTTGGATTTAAGTTATCTGATAAACCCGCCAACAATCCAATCACGCTTCCCAGGAATACCATTAGTTACGTTATTTATTTGACGACATACTGTATATCTATTTGGTTGATGCGTTTACGTTGTTGTATTTTAATCCTGAATAGTAAATTTCTATGTCCTCACACGTGATGAAACTCTTCGCCATTATCATCGGACGCCTGATAATGTTTAAATACTATTTTCAGAAATTCAGTGAACAGAGACAGTCACATAACATTACAACAGTGTGCAAAATCAAGCGTAAACTTGTTGAATTATGTAAATATATTCAGTTTTGCTGAATGAATAACATAATTTTTACATTTTAAAAATTGAAATACTGTCATTCCCATCCAAAGAATTGTAAATCGTAGCTTGTACGCTTAAAACAGGTATCTCTGTAATATATAATAAAACAATATATTATAACGTGTCAGGTTTTTGAACTATAAATGTAAGAATAAGATTGTTTATATTGTACCCGCTCACACCTGAGACCCAGACTACCATTTATCTCAGGGGTGATCGGTTCTTCAGCTAATGTCTTAAACAGACTAATGTATTCAAATAAGACGCTCAAGTAACTACAGGGATGAACGGGGCATGCAAATTTAAATAAGGGGAAGGGCTCATTAGTAGACACTCAAATCATAGACTCCACGATAGACTAGGAAATGGCAGAATTGATTACCATGGGCATGACTAAATATCTACAATCACAAGATAAGGCAAATCTGTCCTTTTGAAATAGCAAAAAGGAGCAATTTATTTAAGTAATTAGGCAATATTATGTTATTACAGAATTTCACATACCGGCACGACACTAAACAAACCTGAAAAAGTTACAACCTTGTGTTTTCACCATCCTACCACTTTGACGGTGGGAATAATATTATATGTGGTCGAACAGTGGCCCGTATGCTTGTACATGTAAACCTGAATAGGTCGAACACCTGAACCGTATGGAGCGAACCACTGACATGTGTACTTAGACACGGAAACCTGAAACCATTTGAGGAGACGCGGGCACGAGCACAACCTGCCTTGCGGTCACCTCCACCTTTCTTTACACGAGTTACCTCCAGGTTATTCACATATAACATAGCCCGGAATTCTATCCTAGAAATTTTATCGTAACTATCCAGAGTCACGAGCAAGCCGAATTGAGCTTCAATTTAATATTTACCACTGTCAATGCGACCTATAAAAGTACCGGAATGTGACTCTGAAAACCTCGTTTAATCCTGACATTTACCACCCGTAGTCTTACTCACAAAGTCATGAACCTAGGCATCCAAGGGAAGCCTAACATTTTGGTAAAAACCAACCAGACTCACGGCGACTACAATTATTATTATTATTATTATTATTATTATTATTATTATTATTATTATTATTATTATTATTATTAGTCCCATTTAAATTCATTTAATCTGTCATGATTAATCATTCCACCTTAAGGTGACCCATGCGGACTATCAACCTCTTTTATCTCTGGGGCCGTAATACTTCAAATAACTACGCATGCAGCCTATCTTTCTAGTACGTACTAGAACGGGGTGCGATCCCTGCACTCTCCGTAACTCAGTCTTACTATGCCTACAGCCCACGGCCTGATAATTCCATTTTTGAGTACCTGGACACTAACATTCTTTGTGTTTCTCGTAGAGTTCTTTATATATATTTCATCGCAGTTTCAGTCCGACTCGTTGGCTGAATGGTCAGCGTACTGGCCTTCGGTTCAGAGGGTCCCGGGTTCGTTTCCCGGCCGGGTCAGGGATTTTAACCTTAATTGGTTAATTCCAATGGCCCGGGGGCTGGGTGTTTGTGCTGTCCCCAACATCCCTGCAACTCACACACCACACATAACACTATCCTCCACCACAATAACACGCAGTTACCTACACATGGCAGATGCCGCCCACCCTCATCGGAGGGTCTGCCTTACAAGGGCTGCACTCGGCTAGTAATAGCCACACGAAATTATTAATTATTATCGTAGTTTCACATTATATTTCATGGTAGCTTCACTATAAATATCCCTGATGCGGAAATCCTTCTTTCCTCATACATCATAGAAATATTCCTCAATTATTATTCACAGAGTTCACGACTATGTTCCATCGACGGCATAGTACAATCTATTTATTCATTAACTGCATGTTATTCCTAATTTCCCCCTTTACACTTGATTCGTTTCCTGAGGTTAGTCATCACTAGACCTGGGATTTTAGGCTCTAAAAAAGTTTTAGGCGCCTAAAATAGGCTTTTAAAAAGAAAATAGGCACTTAAAATATGTTTTAAAACTGTGTGGATAGGCAGGAAATAGACTTTAAAATATTACAATTTACACTTAAACTGTAACGTGATACTTTTTTACTTTAACAAACGTGGTATCCCTATTCTTTACCGAAATAACTGCAAAATTAAAACAGAATAAGAAAGACATTTATCAAAAACAATATAAAAAAGTGATGTGTCAAAAAAAGTTATGGATTATATGATATATTATTATCAGTACTTATCTAAAACCTTAATACTGAAATCACTGTACACAATTACAGCACTGTAGGCATCCAATAACGGTGTAAACGTGAATGGAGTATGTGTTTATTATTTGTGAGGAACATTCCTACAGTACTTTCATTCGTAGTTTGCTTTACAGTAAATAACGATAATCTTCTCCAAATTTTCCACAGTCAGGCTGTGTCTTTTGTCTGCTAAAATTATTTTGAAAACAGAAAAAGAGCGCTCCACACTCACAGATGTTAGAGGGGCATAGGAAAATTTACCTACATTTTTCAATTCAATTTCACTTGCTAAGTCTACCTTTTCCCCATTCATTACCTGATGTACCCTTTTCAGCACTGAATAACCTGAGTTCTTCTGCAGTACACTAGACCACTTGTCTCTTATTTTATCCCCTACCTTGTCCCTAGCACATTGTATGCTATTCTCAGCTTCCTCAATTACAGAAAATCGCTGTTTGGGACTATTTCCTTTTTCCTCCATTCTTGTAATGGTGACTGGAAGAAATGAAAAATTTGCCTTAATATACGCAATGTTGTGACGTACCCACTTGGCTCGTTAGTAACTTGTCCTCTGACTTCTTGGGCATTTCCCGTTCTATTTACAGGTGCTCCACCCCTACCGTTATGCCTTGGCTGAAACTGATTACGATTCTCGTAGTTTGGCTGTCTCCTATTGTCCCTTGGTTCACTATGAGAAACAAAATTATGTGAGTTTCCTGTTCTTTGCCCAATGTTTCCTAGTGCATCAAAACTCCCTAATAATTGCTCCATCTCCTGAATAGTTTTAATAATTTGCATACACGCTGCTTCGCGTACCCTGTCTGGAAAATGTCGTAACAGTAATCTGACTACATCTGAATCAGCCGTGATTCCGTCTAAATTCTGGCAAATCATAACATGTGACAAAAAATACTCAGTCATAGAGACACATTCATTATGTTTGAATTTCCCAAATACTACCGTTTCTCTTTCACGGCTTTGAACGGTTTCGTTCCAGTATTTGTCTGTGAACTTCGTCTTAAATTCCTTCAGACTTTTCATGTTACTTTTATAGACTGAAAACCAGGAACGCGTCTCTCCCACAAAAGCATGATCAATAATGTCGATCGCCTCTTCCCAGTCCATAAACCCTTCCTCAATCCGTTTCCCAAACCGTTTTTCTACTATTTTAAGAAATTCTAATGGGTTAGTTTGTTTCCCATTGAACTTCGGTAATTCGATTTCTTTACTGTAAATCCCTCCATGACTTTGCCTCTCAGTGTTAACTTGCCTTTCTCTTACTTCTCGTCGTATGCGTGCTTATGCCATCGCTATGCGGTTATCTACCTCTTTATCTCTTCTTTCAATTTCATTCACTACAGTGTTCTGTTTTTCTTTCAACGTCTTAATTTCCACTGTATTGCCTTCTACCATCGCAAATTTTTCTCTTTGTTCCCTAGTGTTGTCTTCTATTATACACTTAACCGTATCGATCTTGTTTTGTACCTGATCTTTAAATTCTCTTATTTCTTCCTTTTGGGTCTCAACTTTATTATTAATACTTGTCACCTGTGTCTCTAACTCCTTTCTGGTGTTGTTGCTTTCTTTTTCCATTAATCCCAACAACTCACTCCTCTGCTCTACAAATTTCTTTTCTACCTCTTGTTTGTTTTGCTTAGTTGTCTCTTTCTGTTCCTCTATCTGCTTGTTAAATCTTTCATCTTGCTTAAATAATTCTTGTAACTGTTTGCCATGTTCGTCCATCCTTTTATTAGCTTCGACCTTGTGTTCATTCAATGCCTTACTTAATTCTCGTTTAGCTTGTTCTACTTCATTTTTAATTTCTGATTCAGATTCTTATTAGCATTAGCAGTCGTTTTCACATTCATACTCGTATTCTTACTCGTGAGCAGATTGTCACTTGTAGTCGGACATTCTGATTCTGATTCTCACGCTTGGAAGATACTCTTACTACGATTCTACGTCTATACATCGGAGAAGATTTTAACTTAGTTCACTTCGCATCTGAGTATATTCTACTCAAAAGTTACTCTCATTGGGACTTGTTATCTCAATGACGAGAGGTAGTCAACGGGAGACCGGTTCTGACTAGTATTGGGGAGGAGAGCTTTTATTATGAATTTAGCTACACTACTGTTCCGTAATACGAAAGAATACGAGTGTATTCTCTCCATGAACATAACCCATGGTGGTTTTGGATTTAAAATTAGGACTCATTACGACTTTATGTAAGGAGTACAGTAGGAAGTGTTAAGGACAGGAAATGTAGAAGTAGGACTGGAATCCAACAACAGAGAAGGCAGCCGGTACGAGATCCACACATCATCAGCTTCAAGACAACAGAGTCTACATATGCTGAGCTTATGGCATAAGTTACTGCAAGTCTTCGCGCAACAGTTCATTTTAAAAATTAATTTCATTCAATTTTTCTTTTGCTTCCGTAAGTTCAGATGTCGTTAAAACGCCGTTACGTCACGTTATTCATCTTAATAAATAGCTGTTTTAATTTGTATCTTATGAAATGATTATTAATGATCCTTAAATTCCAAGTTAGTGTACTTAATGATTTGTGTTCCGTTCACCTCACCCCTGGGAGTTTTTTGAGTCTCATTACGTATTATTATTATTATTATTATTATTATTATTATTATTATTATTCATCATCATCATCATCATCATCATCTAAAGGCTTCGCCTTGTCGCTGCAACCATTGATCTCTTCTCTCTGCGATCCTTTTCATCTCTCCATAACGTTGGCATCCCATCATCTCAACTACCTCTTCAATGATCTTCTTCCGTGGTTTCCCTCTGCCTTTCTTTCCCATCACCTTGCCTTCGAACAAGTTCTTTATGAAGTTATTATGCCGGAGAATGTGACCGAAAACTGATGCTTTTCTCCTTTTTATCGCTGTTATTAAATGCCTCTGGGTGTTTATTTCTCTAAGCACTGCTTCATTAGTTTTCTTCTCAATCCAGCTAGTTCTAGTCATCTTCCTCCATAACCACATTTCCACTGCCTCTAGTCGTTTCACGTCCTCCTTCAAGAGAGTCCATCCTTCACAGCCGTATAGCAGCACACTCCAAATGAACGTTTTGATAAATAATTTCTTTTGTTCAGTATTTAAGGATTTATTAGTTAAGAGCTGCTTCTTCTCCTCAAAGGCTTTCTTACACAGGGAAATCCTTTTTTTATTTCCACAGTGCATCTGTTGTCATCGGTAATAACTGATCCTAAATAGCAGAACTTGTGCACCTGTTTTATTAAAATATTTCCAATTCTGAGCTGTGCCTCTGGCTTCATTTTAGATTTGCTTACAACCATAACATTAGTTTTATTTACATTATTATTATTAATTACCTGCTTTTGTTTTCAAGCCATAAGCTTGAAGACTGGCGCCCTTGGGATACTGTTTATGGAGAAACAATGACATATCATTTATTTATTTTAATATTAAAGTGACTCGCCACGTTATAAATTTGTCATACATCTGTGGGCCAAGTGGGTACGTCACAATGTCTCTCTGAACACTGGAACAATCATTTAACAGCTCTTTGACCGACGACACACATGAAGAGTTGTCCGTTAAAGGCAAATTGTCTATCACAGTCTTGCTTTCCTCAAGATGTTCTGCATAATACGGGGCAGCTTCCATCCAGGAACCCCAACGGGTGAAGATTGGCTGTGGAGGAAGGGGAATAGAGGGGAGTTTCTCTCGAAAGATGGCTATTCTTGATGGAGCCTTACAGAACGCATTCTTCATTTTTGAAATGAGAGTATTCACTGCAGGAAACTCGGCCCTAACTCTTTCTGAGAGTCTATGCAAGGCATGAGCCATGCAAGTAACACGAATTAAAGAAGTATAGAAAGTTTTGAAGAGAGGTGCAGAGGAAATCATGTAGGAAGCAGCATCGGAGATAAGGAGAAACACTTGAGAATCATCAACACTCCCAGGATACAACAATTGCAACCCCTTGTTGATGAAGTATGCAATGCTTTGACTACTGACTTTCTCAAGCTGTTTAGAGCAAATAAGGTGAGCGGTAGATGCCTGATTGGGGTCCAGTTTTCCTACCATAAGGTTAGCAATGTACCTGCCCACAGAGTCGGTGGTTTCGTCCACACACAAGCATATGCAAGACTCCCCAATATCCTCCCTGACTGACAAAATGACCTCATTTTAACAAATATCTAAGTAGTTTTTCTTTAATGTAGATGCTGATGGAATGTGCTGCTTGGTGTATTTCTGTAAAAAATCTCCGAAAACCGGATTATGCACAGCATTCCAGGGGATATTTGCTGCAACTAGGGCTCTACACATATCAGCATAGAAACCATTATGCGTTGTAGGAGATATAGTTTGTGTGAGCAGAGTCTGTCTAATGTTACTTTTCATGGCTGCTTTCGCTTTGTGACTGGCAGTATCTGCATGCTGCTGAAGGTGGCATTTTTTCTCATGTGAAATCTAAAACACAATATCGTGATGTCAGTGATGAAGGTGCTGAAGATGCTTGTTGTTTAAAGGGGCCTAACATCGAAGGACATCTGCCCCTCGTGATGTCAGTTAGAGACTAAGATGAGGAATAGAAAAGGTGAGCTATTGAATAAAATAAAATTTGCAATTTTGAACTATTTAAATTAAGCCATTATTACTCTATACTTGGTTAAGAACAAGAACACTATAGTCCGCGAAGGGCCTTGGCTTTCAATAACGGTTGCTGCTCAGCTCATGGCCTGCAGATATCGGGTGGCGTGTGGTCAGCACGATGTATCTCTCAGCCGTACCGCCTTGCCTCCGTGACCCCTGCCCACTGTAGCTTCTCAATTGTCCTCACGATACTGGGTCAACACCGTTCCAGACCACTTAGATTTCTAAATTACTGCCGGTACTGGAAATCGAACCCAGGTCGCCTGGACTATGTGTCTACAATTAATTAGAGGAGCCAATATCAAAACCTTTGTTTTAAATGAATATGAAATTTAAGATATATGCACATGCCTGTTTATTGCAGTACTGGCAGAAAATAATCTTGCCATCAAAATTCATCCCTGGAAATTGTACAAGCCATTGTTGTATAAGCGCACTCTTAGATGATTTCGTTTTAGGCATGATGAAGTATATTGAACCATTCTGTTCATGGACTAATAGTATAGATTTTAGTATTGGATATTGGGATTACATAAGACCACCCATGAAGTCATTGTCTTATAGTCTATTTCATAAAAGATTCCAGAAGAAGCGTTCTCGTGTGAAGAGAGCTAGAGCGTCATTATGAAAATCTCCAGAACCTCATTAAAGGGAGTTATGTCCCAAGCCAAGCCTCTTAATGAAGATTGGGGACGCTTCCCGGATCCCGGCAAAACTAACCTTCGGAGGGAAGAAAGAATTAAATTAATATCTTTGGTTACGGAAGAGTTGCATTGGATCTGATACAAGAATTGCAACCTGCATAATTTATGCTTAATTTTGATATGCATTAGGGCTGCAATCATAAATGCATTCGTTAAGTAGGGTACTTGGCGTGCTTTGTGCGGGAAAACTTCGAGTCGCGGGCGCGCGTATCCTGCACGCGATCAAGCGGCGTGGCTACGCCGACCTGATTATAAATGCAAGGCCGCCTGGCACATCAGCCTCATTCTTTGACCGTAAGGCTGCTTGAACGAAGTCGTCATGCTACAAGTCGGCACCGCGAACAACGTTTTATCTTCGAGCTGCACATACAACTAGTACTACTGAATCTGCGAGGAAGTAAGTAATCAACTTGCATATTCAGCTAAATTCTTGATATTACCTGTGTTGATATGCTATGGTGAGATGAGGTACTGCCTATAATAAACTGATGAACTAGTAGCTTCATATTTCTGTGAGGTCAAGTTGTAACTGACGTAATGCTAGAATAAATGTAGGCTCAGGGTAGTTCTTATAGCACTACATGTTGTCCGAGTGAAAGGATGGAATAACAGTGTTAATAAGAGTGGTGAAGAAACTATAGTGTACCAGGTTTAAAATTCAGAACAAGACTTGGTCAATGTAACGTGTGAGGCACAATATTGGTGAAAACAGGCATCGAGTCTGGACAGTCTGTAATAAATGAATTTGTTTTCAGTTACCCCTGCATAAGCCAGAACGAGCTTCTACATCATCATTGCGAGGAAGCCACAACGGGAGCTGAAGTCGGCACGACATCGGGAATCGATCCAGGAACGTTGGGCGTACCTGATCAGCGCGACGTCGAAGAGGACATCTTCCAACCATCTAAGGAGCTGTACGAAGGACTCACGCACGATAGAATGTCTCCAATTGTTCACCAGTATCTGCTGCAAGCGTCGCAGTTTGTCATGATGTGGTAAATTCAGTGGTCCACATGAAGGGCCGCTCCGTCATGTCATCAATCATATAAGGTCAGAGCTTTCCAATTCTGTTTCAAGCATGTCATTTAAATCTAGATAGGAATAGGGGGGCCGTCAGCCAACAGGTTAGTTTATGGTAGGAAAATTCTGGGTAATAACGAGCTAGGCCTCAAGCTCGAACCCCGTACATTAGGGTAGATGATAGTTTGTAGGTTCCTTGTTGATGTGTTTATATTTCATTTCGATAGTATTATATTAGCGTACGTGTTATCTTCATGGGTCAGGTCGAACTCCCTTGGTCATGGTAGGTTAGTCAAACAGGTAGGCACTGTTTATTGTGTCGCGTTTAGGCATTTGTCTCTGCAGACGTAGGCTGTATAGTTGAGACCAGGATTTACCCCGTAATTCACCTAGCTTTACTGACAGGGCGAGCGAGTCCGAATGTTTGAGAGATATGAGCATTATGCATGTAGCTGACTGTATGGATTGATATGAGGGAGCCCCAGCACAGTTTGAGAGTGTATTGGATGCATTTGAGATGACTTATTATGGCCATGTGACTATCGCTTACTGATTTGTGCCTTTGTATTATCAAGGTTGAGCCCATGGGAGGCGGAAATAAGATTTGTTATATTGCTGGTGATATTGAGATGAGGGCGGATAGCCCGTGTGTATTTAAAATAGTGCTTTTAGCAGCCAGATTATGTGAGGTGTTTTGAAAGACGAAGTTTCTTAGAACTCAACTACTAGTCAGCCAGCTGGGCTCGTAAATTGTGTGGGCTGCCGCTTGTCGAGTGCACGACTGGTGAGGGTTATTGTGCCTGACGTCACAGTCTTGAAATTTGGTTATATGGCTGTCTGCAGCTTGTCGAGTGTGTAAGGGGGAGAAGACGACCTTGATGTTTTGAACGCAGGGAGAGATTTTTGTTCTGTTTGTTCTACTTTAATTTTAACACAGGCCCGTTTGATATTGACCCCTTGGACATGGTGGTTGTGTTCCTTTTTATATTGTTTGTATATGAATATTCTACGCCTTACTCTTCATGGGACCAGGGTTCGAGACCGAGTCAGGACACTGTACATTGTGTGTTTATACTTGTTTGCACCGGGGTTCGATGGTACGAGGCATAGTAAAGTTTATGGAAATTACTGTTAGATATGTATTTCAGCAGATATCCATTTTTTTTAGATTTCATTACTCACACAATTGTAACATGCTTGTTACAGCACAGCTGTTTCGTGAAGGCAGTGAACTGGTTGTCATCGGCTCAACATTATCTTTACCCCAATCATATTTGAAAGCTCTTATATTTGTAATTAGTACATTTTTATGTAATAAATCCCTGATTGTAAAACTTTGAAAGCAGCGATGTTTTCTGTTAGATATATATTTTTATTTTATTTTAGCTGATTCTTACCTGATTAGTCACATATCCTAGTGTTTTATCTTAATATTGGCCTTTGTTCACCCATGTTATCCCTGAGAAGTGCGCGATGGTGCGGCCGAGCGTGGATATGTGTTCAGGTAAGACTATGTGCACAAGCTCACGTGTGTGAGAGTTCTTTCACTACTGTACTCTGGGTTCGAGACCGGTATTCGCCAGGCCGGAACCATAGGGTCCTGTAGGGCACAATATTCACTTAAATAGATGTTCTTTCACTGGCAACTTGACACAGTATGTCCCTTCTTAAAACCTGCTCCTTGTTCTTCCTAAATAATCCTCCCCCTCACCCCGTCACTCGAGACAGTACGTCCTTTAATACCTGCTCGTTGTTCTTCTGAGCTAATCCTCGACCTCCACACTTCCCTCAGCATTCCTTTGGTGACAGTTGTCTGGGAAGAGCATATTTCTGTGAAAAACCCACTCTCTGCTGTTCTGCTCGCTCCAGGGATGTCCATTGTGTGATTGTAAAAATCACAGAAGTTGAATTTTATTTTAAATGTAGAAAATCGGCATTTTAGGCACTAAAATAGTAAAATAGGCCCTAAAAGTCCAAATAGGCATTTTAGGGCACTGTAAAACTCTATTAATTTAAGGGGTTTATCATGAAACGACAACATTTAAAAAAATCATGTTATTTCGTAAGGAACGAAATAGGCATTTGCCTTAAAATCCCAGGTCTAGTCATCACAAATGGTCGTAAAGGGTGTAATTCTATATTCCCATAACTTTTTACAATCGTGAATATGTAATTATTCCATAGCTAAAAACCACTATTTATAATTCGTTACAACCGCGATTTAAACCATAAGTTTAGACCATTATTCAGAAATCTTTAGAAGCAGTGGCAACATTCTGGCTAATTAAATAACACAAATTTAATTAACACATCATTTAATTAACACACACAATCAGATATCTTAGTATGTTATTAGAGATTCCTAGTCATCCTAGTATTTTATCCAGTTAAGATTCAAAGTATAACTCTGTTTACATTTGAATATCTTATTTTAAATCCCGACAATTTCATCGATTTATAACCACCGGCAAAATCTCGGCATCTCAGTATTATTAATATTATCCGACCTTCCGTACGTAAACCACACATATAAATTCCCTGGCAATTTCATATCCCTGGATTTAATGTAACAGTATGCCTTATTCATAACATAAAATATAACCTTGACCAAAGAGGTCGAGAAATTCATTTAAACACCTACTCTTCGAAACACAGCTATAAACAAACGATAAACCCATAGTAAATTTATAAACAAGAAAACAAACTTTAATTAAATCATTTAACCCATGTTGTTGTTGTTTGTGTCATCAGTCCATAGACTGGTTTGATCCAGCCTTCCATGCCATCCTATCCTGTGCTAACCTTTTCATTTCTACGTAACTATTTGCATCCTACACCTGCTCTAATCTGCTTGTCATATTCATACTTGTTTACCCCTACCGTTCTTACCGCCTACACTTCCTTCAAAAACCAACTGAACAAGTCCTGGGTGTCTTAGGATGTGTCCTATCATTCTATCCCTTCTTCTCGTCAAATTTAGCAAAATCGATCTCCTCCCACCAATTCGATTCAGTACCTCTTCATTCGTGATTCGATCTATCCATCTCACCTTCAGCATTCTTCTTGTAACACCACATTTCAAAATCTTTTATTCTCTTTCTTTCTGAGCTAGTTATCGTCCATGTTTCACTTCCATACATGCCATGCTCCAGACGAAAGTCATCAGAAACATCTTTCTAAGTCCTATATCAATGTTTGAAGTGAGAAAATTTATTTTGTTAAGAAAGCTCTTCCTCGCTTGTGTTAGTCTGCATTTTATGTCTTCCTTACTTCTGCCATCGTTTGTTATTTTACTACCCAAGTAACAATATTCGTCTACTTCTATAAAGGCTTCATTTCCAAATCTAATACTTCCTGCATCGCCTGCCTTCGTTTGACTGCGCTCCATTACTTTTGTTTTGGACTCATTTATTTTCATCTGGTACTCCTTACCCAAGACTTCATCCATACCATTCAGCAACTTCTCGAGATCTTCTGCAGTCTCAGATAAAATAACAATATCATCGGCAAATTTCAAGGTTTTGATTTCTTCTCCTTGGTTTGTGATTCCCTTTCCAAAGTCGTCTTTGATTTTCTTTACTGCCTGTTCTATGTAAATTCCGTATTAAAAAGGAGGGGAGGGGGGACAAACTGCAGCCTTGCCTCATTGCTTTCTGGATTGCTGTTTCTTTTTCAAAGCCCACGATTCTTACCACTGGAGACTGATTTATATACAGATTGTAGATAATTCTTCGTTCTCGGTATCTGATCCCAACCCCATTCAGAATCTTAAATAGCCAATCAACATTATCGAATGCCTGTTCTAGATCTACGAACGCCATGAACGTGGACTTGTCGTTATTAATTCGATCCTCTAAGATCAGACGTAAAGTCAGGATTGCTTCACGTGTTCCTACATTTTTTGAAGCTAAATTGATCTTCACCCAACTCATCTTCAACTTGTCTTTCCATTCTTCTGTAAATAATACGTGTTCGAATTTTGCAAGCATGAGATACTAAACTAATGGTGCGGTAGTTTTCACACTTGTCAGCACCGGTTTTCTTCGGAATATGTATAACAACATGTTGCTGAAAATCGGATTGCACTTCTCCTGTCTCATACATCATACACACTAAATGGAATAACCTTGCCATGCTGGTTTCTCCTAAGGCAGTCAGTAATTCAGAGGGAATGTCATCAATTCCAGGTGCCTTGTTCCTATTTACGTCTCTTACAGCTCTGTCGAAATCTGAACTCAAAATCGGGCCTCCCATTTCATCAACATCAACTGCCTCTTCTTGTTCCAGAACCATATAATCTACATTTTTACCTTGATACAACTGTTGGATATATTCCTGTCATTTTTCTGCTTTGTCTTCTTTCCCTAGAAGTGGCCTTCCATCTGAGCTCTTAATATTCATAAACCTAGATTTCCTTCCTGGAAACCTTTCCTTGATTTTCCTTTATGCAGCATCTACCTTTCCTAGGACCTTACAACCTTCAACATCGTTGCACTTCTCCTTCAGCCATTCTTCTTTAGCTACATTGCAGTTTCTATCCACTTCATTCTTGAATCACCTTTATTCTTTCTTGCCCTCTTCATTTCTCTCATTCTTGTATTTTAGTCGTTCGTCAATCAGGTCTAGCATCTCCTGAGTTATCCACTGCTGATTCTTTGTTGATCTTTTCCTCCTTCCTAACATTTCTCCAGCAGCCCTACTGATTTCATTTTTTCATGACTATCCACTCTTCCTCTATTGCGTTTCCTTCAGCCTTTTCATTTAGCCCTTGTGCAACATGATCCTTGAAACAATCCCTCACACTCTTTTCTTTCAACTTGTCTAGATCCCATCTTCTTGCATTCCTTCCTTTCTTCAATTTCTTCAACTTCAGTTGGCATTTTATGACAAAGAAGTTGTGGTCAGAGTCCACGTCTGCTCCTGGAAAAGTTTTGAAATCCAACACCTGGTTTCTAAATCTCCGCCTAATCACAATGAAGTCTATTTGATACCTTCCAGTGTCTCCAGGTCTCGTTCATGTATACAACCGTCGTCTGTGGTGTTTGAACCAAGTATTGGTAAGGACTAAATTATAATCACTGCAGAATTTAACCAGCCGACTTCCTTTTTCGTTCCTCTGTCCAAATCCGAATTTTCCTACTGCATTACTTTCTCTTCCTTGGCCTACCACTGCATTCCAGTCGCCCAACATAATTAGATTCTTGTCACCTTTTACATATATTATTAAATCTTCTATTTCTTCATATATTCTTTCGATTTCTGCATAATGCGCTGAACTTGTAGGCATATAGACCTGCACTATTTTGGTGGGCATTGGTTTGGTATCTCTCTTGACAACAATACTTCTTTCACTATGCTGATCGTAGTAGCTTTCCCGCTGCCCTATTTTCTTACTCATTATTAAGTCAACTTCTGCATTTCCCCTGTTTGATTCTGTGTTGAAAATTCTGCAGTCACCTGATCAAAAATCATTTTCTTCCTGCCAACGTATTTCACTTATACCAACTACATCTAACTTTAGTCTATCCATCTCCCTTTTGAGATTCTCTAACATACCACAACGATTCAAACTTCTAACATTCCACGCTCCGACTCGCAGAATGTCAGTATCCATCTTCCTGATGATCGCCCCCTCTCGTGTAGTCCCCACACGGAGATTCGAATTGGGGACTATTGTAGATTACCTCCGGAATATTTTACCCGGAAGGAAGCCATCATCAGTACATCATCAGTACAGAGAGACCTGCATGTCCTCGGGAGTTAGTTACGTTTGTAGTTACCCGTTGCTATCAGCCGTGTAGCAGTATCAACACAGCTAAGTCATGTTGAGTATTATTACAAGGGCATATCAGTCAATCATCTAGACCGCCGACCGGCTCCATGGCTAAATGGTTAGCGTGCTGGCCTTTGGTCACAGGGATTCCGGGTTCGATTCCCGGCAGGGTCGGGAATTTTAACCATCATTGGTTAATTTCGCTGGTACGGGGGCTGGGCGTATGTGTCGTCTTCATCATCATTTCATCCTCATCATGATGCGTTAGTCGCCTACGGGTGTCATGTCAAAAGACCTGGACCTGGCGAGCCGAACATGTCCTCGGACACCCCCGGCACTAATAGCCATACGCCATTTCATTTCATCTAGACTGCCGACCTTGCAATTTCCGAAAAGCTGCTACCCCCCCCCCCCCCCTTTAACCCATATTTATAGTTAATTTAATTATGTCCCTCCGTCTTATCTAAACTAAATCATGGAACCGAGAAGCTGTCCGTGTGTTACGTTATATAACCATTATTATTACATTTATTTCCCCATTTTAACGTGATAAAATTCCCACATAATTAATCAAATTATGCTACTCATCTGTCTTGTAGGCTTCTTGGCTTTGAAAGGACAAAGGCCTCAGGCTGAATTAATCCTATGTACTTATACATCACACACATCTTAAACTTTTTTTTGCTAGTTGCTTTACGTCACACCGACACAGATAGGTCTTATGGCGACGATGGGATAGGAAAGGGCTAGGAGTGGAAAGGAAGCGGCCGTGGGCTTAATTAGGGTACAGCCCCAACATTTGCCTGGTGTGAAAATGGGAAACCACGGAAAACCATCTTCAGGGCTGCCGACAGTGGGGTTCGAACCTACTATCTCCCGAATACTGGATACTGGCCGCACTTAAGTGACTGCAGCTATCGAGCTCGGTACACATCTTAAACTAAATTTTACACAAGAATGTCGTCCCTTACGAAACAACATCGCGTATCTGACAATGCTCTTCCTGTCCAATATTTTCCTTAAGTCTGGTCACGCCTCCGGGCCACACATTGTTATGCAGTCCCTCAGAACAATTTTCGTTGAGTTAATTTTCCTATACGCTTGTGTAAAGAAAATGAGCTTTAAAGGCATCATAATCTAGGAGGGGGTTATGTCATGCAAACATACATTCCTACATTACGGTACAGTAAGGTTCATTTTCCTTTACACATGAGCATAGGAAAATGAACTCAACGAAAATTGTTCTGATGGACTGCATATCCATATGTGGCTGAGAGGCGTGATCAGTCCTAAGGAACATAATGGATCGGAAAAGCATTGTTAGACACGCGGTGTTGTTTCTTAAGGGACGATATCCAAGTATTCTGATTTCTAGGTGCCTAAGATCATCTGCATATTCAGTGAATTTTCTTCTTTCCTGCCCGAAGTAGGAACTACTGGTACTAATCGGTGAAGTACCGTATTATGCGACCCGACGCGCTTCGCGAGTATCAAACGCGGCACTCCCGGAAATTGTCATTGTCTAGGCCGTTTAGTGTTCACTACGCTGACTCGATCTTCCTCCACAGATGACGAAGTCTCAGGTCTGAAATATTGCGGCTAGATTTTCTTTACTAATACTGTGGTCTACCTCCCTTCCAAGCGAATGCTGGAAATTACACTTCGCATGTCTATTCAGAGTCTAAGGATTGGTGAATGCAGGCTAGGCACTTTGTCTTCATTACAAGTGATTCAGGCGTCTGCCAGGAATGTATACTTAATTCAATCACTTTCTACGTGACGAGAATCATAATAAGTGTCAAAATGAATTTCTCATTGTTGCCTTAAGCAATGCGAACTCAAAGTACTCGTGTTATACACCGTAGATCGCTTAAGTACGGCGCGGATAATTTTGCGCTGAGCGGCAGAAATTCCGCCCTCGGCTAATTGTTCAAGTGTTGTCTGTCGAGTCTGTCGAGAGGCCTTATTAATATATTTTCCTGCCCTCTTCCTTAGGTTCATCTGAGGCCATCCCAGAGAGTGGGGGTGGTTTTCTTGAATAGGTATTTGGAGGCCGGCCTGGCAGTTCAAATTTTCACCACTGAAGGGTCCGATAATTTTAAGCCACACATCGTAATTTTATCAATAATCGATCATGGATTGATAACATTGATTTCCGTCTTCCGCTTTTCACGTGTTTCTAGCGTCGCTATTGACGTGGTGGATCTCTGGCCAATAGCAGTCCAGCTGGGGTCAATTCCTAGAAATTGATACCTTATATTATTAAAGTTATTGCAAATGATCATGATGAAGATCTTCTAAAATCCTCACAGTTGAAGTTCTATGATTAGAATGTGTTATTTATTATTAGTCAGAAAGATAGCCGAATTTTCTGTTCAGAGATTCAAAGCTGATACACTAGATGGTCAACATAGTAACCAGAATTTTGTCATTGCCTAGAAAGTAAAGTGGGCCTTTTAAATGCTCCTTATTGTTCCCGTAGCCAACCTTACGAATATATGCCCGTAGGCTGGGAAATGTTGTTTCCTCATTCCTAAGAATTTTTTGGCGTACGTGCCACTTCGGACTGAGCGGGAACCGAGCAGGAATATCGGTATTCTTTTCCTTGTAATAGTTAATGACTTAGTCATTATCTGTACACTTTCCATTCTCGTAGTTAACGTAGCGGGCACTTCATGTGATTTCTGCCGAGATAAAGAGCTTAACTATCCGGGCTTTTTGTAACGGAAATGTTAATTTCTATTGTCCATATAATCTCCCTGGCGAGGTCCATCTGTATGTACTTGCAGGTGCGGTAATATTCCGCAAGTGACCCACCAGCTTTCCAATATGTATTCCAGTTTCCAATATTGTATCGATCATACCAAATCATGATGATATGGGCCATCCTGAATAGATACAATATCGAGCGCAGTATACATCAAACCGGAATATCTTAAAAACGTCGGTTTTCTTGCGATTATGGTGTACTTTTTAGAAAAATACTGTACCCCAATAAACATGTCGCTGAAGTGTGGAGGAGATCTTCTCAGTCACAATCGAACGTCACTGCTCCACTTTCCTGCAATATGTGTTCGCTCTCTGGCTTCAATGTGACGTATGCTTGCTACGGAAATTGCCCGCATTTACATCAGGCCAGCTCGGCCGCACTGGGCTAGCCTCAACGGGCGCTCACCTGAGCACCTCTGCTGTAAAACATGAATTAAGATACGACGTGGAAATTAAATGTCGAGGTGAAAGGTGCATGCATTCCTGCGAGCCAGACGTGTGAAGTCCTGGTTGATGATTCAGTAAGGTCTTTGCGGTCTAAACATGGAACCAAGAATCGAATGCTCTTCTATGCAAATATATTTGAAGCTTCATTGTACTCCTGTACGAGAGGGTGTCTGTTTAGTTACGATAACACATTGCTATGTTAAGCACATATTCTGCTTGAACCCCACACTTGCAAAGATCATAATACAAAGCTTGTTCATTCGCTCGTGAAGTTGAGGTGAAGACAATTGTTTTTATTAATCTATACCCGCGGGCTATTACACCCACTGACACATATGCCACCCATCTATTGAGCTACATTACAGATGTCATTACAGTTCCAACATATGTATCACAAGGGATTTACTGAGATAAGAAAAACGACAGCCAATAGGTTCCGGAGCCTTAAACAACTCTTGTTTGCGACTGGAGCACTTCAACATGCTCCTATAACGTCTGGTCAAAATGATGATGTTATTTGAGACGCTGTCCGTAATGACCCTCATAATGGCATACAGCTACTTGTACGACTGACGAACATCAGCCGGTCATCTGTTATGCGAGTATTACACAAAAATAAATTTCATTCGCACCGTTTGTAATTACGTCAGGAGTACCAAGATCTGACTTCGACGCTTTCGGAACCTTTTGTCAATGGATATTGCACTAAATGAGCAATGATGCAGCCACTTTATCAATAATCCTATTTTCGGACGAATCACGATTTCATAACAATAATGCTACAAAACATTCGTCACAAACGGACAAATTCCAGCCCAAATATGAATTCATTTTTTGACAATAAGGAGGTATGCACCATAATATACCGTAAGATACTGCCTGAGACTCGAACCTGGTTCTCTAACCACAGAGGTGCGTTCGTCTGCCGCCTAACCTAGGATGAGACCTAGGCATGATTGCAGTCTGAGTGGTAGCAGTTCATAGGCCCTATGTGCACTTGCTGTTCGATCGCGAGTGTTATTCGCAGCTGTGATAGTCTCATGCATTCATTACTGTTTATGTTACTGAATTACCAATGTCGCCAACGATTTCGTCTCTACTGTCGAGCTGAAACCTAAACATATCTTTGTAGTAATCTTGTATAGGAACAGGGAGCGACATATTGTGGTCGTCTCTAAACTACGGGTCGGATAAAACCAAATTTGAAAGGGCTTGCGGACCATTTTGTCTATCAGCAAACAACTTGAAGTTGAAACTTGGCTCTTGTCGTCATCGCAGCGAGGGACCTCAAGTTTTACGCGAAATTCGGACTACAGGGACGTGACTTTTCATTTTTTTAAATCCTTCATACTGTACACTGCTCGAGATTCCACCCACGACCGCCTTGGTGAGAAATCAATGACAACGGCACTCCCCATATAAACAGACGATCATTAGCATGTACGAATTAAAAAACAAAAAATAAAAAATAAATAAAATAAAAAACAAAATAAAAATAATAACAAATAAAAAATAAAAACAAAAGATAAACAACAAAAATATTAATAGAAAAATAATAAAAATTTAAACAAAAATAAAAATAAATAAAAATGAAAAAAAGTAAAAAAAAAATAGCACTGTTCTAAGTTTACAGGAAATTTCGTAGGCTGCTGACAGAGAGTAAAAGTCTTGACATGGACTGGCGGAGAGTTTTCGAGTCTCGCGAGGACTGCAGGGATCCTGTGTAATACTCTGGCAGATGGAGGAAGGGAATAGACTGGCCAGTGGCCACCATATGGCGCCTGAAGGCACCTAAAGAGAGAAAGGGTGGAAGTTAGCGAGGTGTCTACGCGTGACGGATTGTGTGGATATGAACTTGTATTCGAGAGAGGTGATCAGGTCTTCGATATTCTCCCTCAAACATTTCAGTTGCGGTTTCCTACTGCAACACTCAAAGTGGCTGATTACAGACAATAGTCAGATCCTTTCTATTTCTAGCCCCAATTAATTACATCCACAGGCACACACACATCAGTGCAGAAGGTATATCCACATTGATTATCATACAAATGGTTAGCATGTTGGTCTTTGGTCCAAGAGGCCCGAGTTAAATTCGCGGCTGGATCGGGGATTTTAACTATTATTGGTTGATTTCCTCTGATTCGGGGGAAGGGTATTTGTGTCATCTTCATCATCAGAATGCATATTAAGTAGGGCCTCATCCTCACAGACGAGCAGGTCACGGATAGGACGTCATCTCAGAAGACCTGCACCAGGCCTCTACGGAGGCTACCCGTCATTAATTAATCACACAAACTAACAAGGGGAATCCACAGCTATAGTGTCACCAGTTTTCCTGTAAACTTTGGAAGGTTGATCTACGTCAAAAATAAGCAGATACGTGTCTCTTTGTGTCACTGTCCATTTAAATTTAGCTGCTGATACATGTTGGCAATTTGAGTACAAGTAGCTGTAGTATCGCTGGTCTAATGTCACGGGTTCAAGGAGTACCAGTCTCTTATTTGTTTTTACCTTTCTTTTCCTTCTTACTTTTGTTTTCGCTTTCGTAAATTAACTTGGAAAATGCTGGTATTCAATGACGAGAACTCATTTTTGATACAAATTTTGCGCTGTAATATTCCATTAATCAAGAAACAAAAATATGTCCACGTTATAAAAAAAATGTCGAATTCACAGTGCATTTGTTTAAAGATCATACGTAGTTACACTATGTATTAGACTGTTAACGCATACTGATTTATTCTACAGAAAAAGAATAATGATTTCTAAAAAATTCAAAGAAAAATGTGGCAAAATTGTATAATTAACATTATAAATAGAACTCTCTTAAAGTAATTCATAGCATGAGCGATTTTATTTTGTTTTCACTGATTTTGTTTGTTGCTGTAAAACGTAAACAGTTTCTCTTCATCTCTTCATCCCTTATCGTAACCAAGTATTTGTCGTAACTGCAGCAGCGGCTGTGAAAATAACAGAAAAAGCGAAGATACGTCAAGCCGTGAAGGGCAAGACGAGACGATATTAAACGAGTTAATGATACAGCTTATACATTTTAATCTGCTCATTTCCTAGTCCGCATGAACAAAGATAAAACGTAGTTGAAATATAAAAGGAAACGCATCTGTTTATTTTTGACGCATATCGATATCGTGACCCAATAGCTGTGGCCTATAATTATAAGTACATGCGATAGCTGACCACGGTACATCAAGCCCCTAAAATTCTAGCAGCGATAGCGACAACGGTGCCCCTCTGAGGTGTAGTGGTTAGTGTAATTAGCTGCCAACCCCAGAGGTCCGGGTTCGATTACCGGCTCTGCCACGAAAAGTGAAAAGTGGTACGAGGACTGGAACGGGGTCCACTCAGCCTCGGGAGGTCAAGTAAGTAGAGGGATTCGATTCCCCCCCTCAGCCATCCTCGAAATAGTTTTCCGAGGTTTCCTACTTCTCCTCCAGGAAAATGCCAGGATTGTAACTAACTTAAGGTCACGGCCGCTTCCTTCCCTCTTCCTTGGCTATCTCCTTCAATCTTCCCATCACCCAAAAGACCCCTGCTCAGCATAGCAGGCGAGGACGCCTGGGTGAGGTCCTAAACTTACTTCTTTCTTGAACCAGAGTTGCAGAGACAACGGCCAGTTGCCCATGGAGTGGAACATACCTAAGTCGTGAGGAGATCAATAATAATAATAATAATAATAATAATAATAATAATAATAATAATAATAATAATAATAATAAAAATGTCGCTGACTTGAGTATTTCAGACAGTAGATCGCTGTTCAAGTTGGCGGGTTGGATCATGGCTCGGTCCGGTGGTCTTTGAAGGTCCTCAAATATATTAGCCAGAGGTTTTACCGTTACTTAAAAGGAATTCCTGTGGTTAGAATTCCCGCTGCTCGGCGTCTCCGAAAACCATAGTGGTACTTAGTGGGACGCAAAAATCAATAGCATAGGCTTTTATTATTGTTATTATTATTATTATTATTATTATTATTATTATTATTATTATTATTGTTTCTTCTTTTTTGTTTCAGCGATCTATGGGCTGCGATTACGCAACATTCATTGCTTTCTCAAGTTCTTTCTCCTTCCTCCTTCGCCAGTTTTCCTTCATCCGTTGGCTTGCTCGTGCTCGTTCTTCTGTCGAGAATACTCTATTCTTCCTCGTTTTCTCTTCAGCTAGGTCCTTCACCTCTGCAACTCTCTGCCTGAAGATTTTTCTGTTTGTTATGTCTTCTGCCGTGATCCAACATTTTTCTAAATATCGGTGGACTTCTTTTACCCATGGGACTCGTGTCTTCCTGTTCTCCTGGAAAGTGAGGGTCCTGTTGGCGAGTTTCTCTGATCCCATCCTTTTAATATTTCGAGTAGAACGTCAGTCTTCTCTTTTTCATTGTGGTGGTGATGTTTTCAAATTTTTGGTATAGTTCTTGGCTTGGTCGCATGCGAAACATAAACTTGTCTGATGATTTTCTGGGTCTAAGAATCTTTCTAAGGAACCTACTTTCTTTCTTTTCCAAATCTGAGAGTCCCTTCGATGTTATTGTCTCAACTGCGTATAAACATTCAAGTTTGACTATCGTGCTGTAGTGCTTGAATTTGGCTTGATAGGAAAGCGACTTAAATTTATAGGTGTTTTGACATAATCTAAATGCACTTTCCATATTTCTTGCACGTTCTTGAATTGTTGCTTTTTCATTCATGCTTGGAGTCAAAATCTCTCCTAGGTACTAGAATTTTGTAGCTCTTTCTTTTGATGTTACCGTACTTGGTCCTCATTGTCCAGGTTGGGTAAGTGGTATTTATATTCATGTACTCCGTCTTCTCAAAAGATATTTGCAATCCTGTTTTGTCTGCTGTTTCTTTGAGGACTTCAATCTCCATAGTTGCAAATTGCAAATTCTCTGCAAAAAAGACTATATCATCTGCAAATGCGAGGCATTCAAATTTAAGCCCAGTTCTCTTCTGACCTAATCTAATTCCATTTGGAAAGTTGAACTAGCTCTTTTCTTTTCGCCATTCCCTGATAACTTTCTCTAAAACAGAGTTGAACAAAATTGGAGATGGGTCAACTCCTTGTCTCAAACCTGTTTTGATTTCAAAGGGCTCTGACAATTCTCCTAAAAACTTACCTGCGATCGTGTGTTTTTGAGTGTTTGATGAATTAGGGTTGTTGTCTTATTGTCTGCTCCAAATTCTCCAAATTCCTTAAGCACTTTTATTAGTGTGTCCCAGTATATCGAGTCGTATGCTTTTTTGAAGTCCACGAATGATATTATCCCTTTCTTATATGCTGCTGTCTTAGTTTTGATTAAGGTCTTGATGGTAAAAGCCTGCTCTGCACACGACCGCCCCTTTCGAAAGCCAGCTTGATATTCTCCTAATTGTTTATCTATATGTTTTTCTATCCTACGCTTGAGTGCCATAGATGCTTTGTTATTGTTCAAGCTCTTGATGATTTTCTTTATTTCGTTCTTATCTGGCGGGGTTGATTCATGAAGTTGTGCTTCCTGGTTTCTGGAACGTCAGTTTTCCTTGAGGTGGATCACAGTTGAGCAGTTCCTTGAAATATTTAGCCAAGTGTTCACAGTTCTGTTTGTTGCTCATAATCAGCTTACCTTGATCATTTTTGAAACAAATGTTGGGTGACGAGTAACCTCGAAGCTTTGTCTTAAACATCTGATAGAAGTTCCTGGTGTTGGTTTTCTTGAAATTCTCTTTTATCTCTCTCAGCTGGTCTCTTTCGAACCTTTTCATGGCATTCTTGAACACCGTTGCTGTTCTTTTCCTTTGAATCTTAAATTCTTCTTGGTGCAGACCTTGTAAGTCAGACCCTCCAACGAAGGTGGTTAGCATCTGCCGTGTATTTGAAAGTACGTATTAGAGTGGCGGAGGAGAGTGTCGTGTTTAGTGTACGAGCTGAAGTAATGTTGGAGACAGCACAAACAACCAGTCCCCGCGCCAGCGGCATTAACAGTTTAAGATTAAAATCCCCGTCCCAGCCAGGAATCGAACCCTAGACTCTCTGAACCGAAGTCCACTATTATGCTGACAATTCAGCCAAGCGGCCTGACATAATAATAATGATAATAATAATAATAATAATAATAATAATAATAATAATATTAATAATAATAATCCCATAGGGGTTTACCTGTTCCCCGAAAGGGTGCGTCGCAGGTGGCGCATAGGGGGGACTCGCCGGACTTTTCCACAAAGTCTGAGGGAAATAAAAATCCTCTCGTTGGTCAGAAGCAGGCACAGCCAGAAAATATCTTGAAGCAAACTCTAAGGCCTAAATTGTAACACTGAGGTCTATAACGATCTCCCCATACTCTCCATCTTACTAGCATGATGGCAACGACAGCTAACGAAGCAACTACTCCAGGTACTAGTAGATTTACTAGGTTATCTCGGCCATCGAGTTCTGGGGGACAGAGAACATCAAGTGGGAATGTGCCAGAGCTTCCCAATCTTCCTCGCCAAAGGTGCAAATATTTTATTGGCACTTTGAACACTTCTTCAAGATTGACAAATTAAGCGCCTAGCGGACACACTAGACAAATTCGGCATCAAATTTTAACACTTCAAGTAACCAGTTAGTCTGATGAAAAACACTTTGAATCAGGAAGCTGTAGAATATCTAAAGGCAAAACAACAATCCTCCTCCCTAATGAACGATTACAATGTACTACCGGATTTGCAGTCAATCAGAAGAAATATCACAAACTCAATATTAAACTTGGCATCTCCTTCTGAAAGAATTTCACTGCTGTCGATCAAATCAGAAAACTAAGCTTATACACTAATCACTGCACACGCACCACCAAACAATTACAACCAAAGAGACCCACAGAAAGTAGAGGAGTTCTTGGAACAACTAGAGGAATATACATCCAATATTCCAAAACACCAAATTAAATTCTGCTGGGGGACTTCAATGCCAAATTGGCAAAGAAAGGAATTTCAGCACCACTGTAGGTCTCTGCACTGTTCACGAAAGAAGCGATATAAATGGAGAGAGATGAATTGGCTTCTGCGAGAATTTTGATCTCAAATTAATGTCAACCCATTCCCTGGCGCTTCAGCACATGCATATCCTCGAACATATATTAAGGAGAATTTCAACTAGACCATGTGGCCATTTTCAAGAACAACAAAAAAAAGTGATGAATGTTGGTTGGTGCATGTGCAAAGATATAATGTTAAATGAATCATTGATTCTGACCACTCATATCTCTCACCAACATTAAGTTTCATCACTAGAGGCACAAATCCAGAACAATCAGAGAACCACGAAGCGACCCAGAATTTCTTACACAAACATCAAACATTTTCCTTACGAATATCCCCAGGATGATTCTCCTCATAACTGAAAGACACACTCTTGAGGGCTTCTCAGACATCAACGTATCCCTCACGAAATATAAAGGCAGATGGTGGAATGACACCTATGACAAGGCCATAGAACTTAAAATTATGGCCTGGAAAACTGGAATTCCGATCAAACTGTTCAAAACCAGCACGAATTCATCAAAATCCAGAAACAAACCTAAAAAATTATCAGATCCGAGGAACAAAAATACGATCAAAACAGGCTGGTACAAATCGAACATGATTTTATGAAAAATAACTCACGGAACTTGTACAGAACATTCAGAGAAAAATGATCGAATTACCAGGCACCTAGTCTGTTTCAAAGGACCGTATGGAAGTCTGGAAACAAATAATACAGAAAGTTTTAAAACCATAGAAAATTATTTCAGGGCCTGTTAGACTCTGAATACCCGAAAAGAACAACTCACCTTTGAAAATCCATACCATATCCAGACTCAGAACCCCCACATTAGACGAAGAAAAGCAAACAATCAGAGAACTGAGAGACAGCAAAGCACCAGCAGAAGATGGAATAATTACCGACATGTTGAAATTGGGTTTAGACAAACTGGCGCAAGGTATTCAAGAAATCTTGCAGGACATTTGGCATACCGATAAAATTCCCGAGGGTCGGACATGAGCATCAATTCTCTCACTTCGCAAGAAGGGGGACACATAAAGTATTAATAACTGTAACTGTTCGACCCTAAGCTTCTCACTAGAGGAGACGAAAGTTAATACCTTGGGACACATGAATATAAAAAAAACTATAGGTGGCTTGCCCGCAAATTGCCACGCAAATAAAAACAATTAACATTCTATGGTTTCCCATTTCTCTATGTGATGTATGGGCGCCAGCCTTACAGTTTTAAACAAAACTGTAAAGCAAAATGTTTATTTACTAGCATAGAGACTTATACTTATATCACAGGGGTAGTATTTTAAATAATTAACCATTAAGTATCGCTTAAGAAAGAAAATTAACGCAATATAAAATACAAATGAATTTATTATACGAAAATAATGAGATGAATCGGAAAAGTTCCTTAAAGCGTGGAGGGATTTAGAATTTACGTTACTCAAATTACTATTGCTTGCTTTATCAAATTGAAGCTCACCAATTGCAGTTTCCGTTGAAGTCATCTGGTTTCCGTGGTTACTCGTTCTCTTCTTCTCGATGTAGAATTGACTCCATGGACATCCTTCCTTCTCTGTTGTGGTACGGGCTATCTGGACTAGCACTCCCTAATTGCCTAGTCTTTAAATTAGACATTGGCCCTATACTTGTAAAAACTGATCAGCGTTGATCGTATGAGGAGAAAAATCAGAGATATGAATTTTTCCATGTTAGTAGAAATCTCAATCCAACTGAGCTATACTATTTATACGGTACAGACTTGTACCAAATTCCATGGACTTGAACTAAACATAGTTCTTCGTCCAGAAGATTTACTGAATATAACACAAGCCATAAGCTTGTTTCGTCTCACGCAGATCCGATAACATAACCGCAACGAAGTACTGTATCGAAGCGACAACACACTGTACAAAAATAACTATGTCTCGGAGAGACCACACACTGTCTCAAAATCAATAACGTCGTTCAAAGTAGATGTTCACAGTGGAAGTTCTAATAGTAGATAGGTTCTCAGCAGAAGTAGCGATATGAGTTAGTATCCGAGACTCCGTGAATCGAGGAATGCTCCGCGCTACATAATATATCACCGGGCTCTCCCCACTCTTGATAATAGCTCATTATCAATTCTCTACATAACGAAGCATCTGATTCGTAGATCGCATTATCACATCCCTCTCTTCTTTCTTCTTGACAAGTCCAGTAGGCGTGGCGATGATGTAGTCTGCAAGCCTGGCCTTGCACGCAGGTCGCTGTTTACTGCCTTGGCTTATGAGTTTAACCCAATGACTCATGTAATTTTCCCCCGCTATAAGAATAACCTTTTCCGTATACACAAGTATGAGATGAAATGACAACAACTATGTCTCAACATATTGACCATATTTACAGTACATAATGAATTCCTATCCTACCTAATATAATAATTTAAATAATAAATGATGGTATAACTATATAATATGATTCCTTGTTTACAAATGATTGACGTAGAAAAAATATGTCATTACGAATAATTGCCGATGGCGGATAAACTTGATATCAAATGATATCGCGTAAAATGATAGTATATTAAATTAGTCTGGTTGGAGAAGCCTGGACGGTTACATAACTATAGAGGAATTTCTCTCCCCTAATTCAACAATAAAATCTTCTCTAATGCCCTACTTAATCTAGAACAAAAACAAAAAACAATAAAACAGACCACCTAAAAGGAAATTGTCAAGAAAGATTCCAAAAATGAAGATCCTGAACAGAACAAATCCTAAATCTAAAATCCATCCTACAAATTCACAAAACCAAACAGTCGTCACGTTAATTGACTTCAAGAAGATGTATAACTCTATGGATTGAGAGACACTCTCCAACACACTGGAGGAGTTTCAAATCGGCAGGAATAAAAGGGAAGTGATCAAACAAACTCTAAGCAACACAATACCAAGGTTTAAATTCCTGATGGAAATTTCTGAACCGTTCGAAATCAGGGCTGGTTTCCGACAAGCTGATAGTATCCTACTGCTATTCAGTCTAATTTTGGTAAGAAGTGATTCGTGAATGGAAAAGAGAAACTAGAGGGATACATATTGGCAGAATTCTTAACAACAAGAGTCACTTTGGTTGCTTAGCTTCTGAAATCCTTTCCAACAACAGACAAGGAGCAATCAGCTCCATAGAAAATTTTCATATAATTGCGGCCAAAACCGGACTTGAAGTTGCATGTGAAAAGACGCAATTTTGGAAGGAACTAAATCAAGATTCGACAATCAGCCATTAATCGGCAAATTCGGAAAAACTTCCAAGTAGATAAATTTAAGTATCTGGGAGAAATTAATCAACTAGTAGGGATAAATCAGGAAGCAAACAGGGAAATACTTGTTAAACTGCAAAGAGCTTACAAAATCACCTGAGACAGATACAACAAACATCTATGTGAAAAATAGAAACTTACGACACTACAACACAATCATCAAACCAGGGGCATTGTATGCATTCGAAACCCTGATAACTAGTGGCAGGCCACAAATCAAAAACACTGAAAAGCAAGAGAAGAAAATCCTTAGAAATATCCTAGGACTCAAATACGAAAATGGAATTTGGACGGGAAAATACCGCAGGAAATTTGTCAAGTTATAGAAAAAGTCACAGATGCAATTAGAAAAAGGTGATTAAAATTTTACGGACACTTACAGTGCACAGAATGGATAACAACTGAAAAACCGCTGCAGTAGGTTAGTGGAAATAAACGAAGTTCTAGAAGAAATTGGTATTGCCGAGGAAACCATTCAAGATAGAGCAAAGTTTAGAAGCTTAGTAAGCAAACAAAAAATTTGCACAGAAACATAAAATAAAATATCCAGGATGGACAGGAGAACGCAGAATGGCATTTTGGGAAGAAAAGAAGAAACATTGTACTAATTACAGTAATTTTTTTTTGCTATTTGCTTTACGTCGCACCGACACAGATAGGTCTTACGGCGACGATGGGAGAGGAAAGGTCTGGGAATGGGAAGGAAGCGGCCGTGGCCTTAATTAAGGTACAACCCCCGCATTTGCCTGGTGTGAAAATGGGAAACCACGGAAAACTATCTTCAGGGCTGCCGACAGTGGAATTCGAACCCACTATCTCCCGAATGCGAGCTCACAGCTGCGCGTCCCTAACCGCATGGCCAACTCGCCCGTACAGTAAGATCATACGCGCTCCTTAGGCTTAAAAAATCACTAATAATAATAATAGGCCTATTGATAATAATAATAATAATAATAATAATAATAATAATAATAATAATAATAATAATAATCATATGGTAAGGGCCAAATTCCGTCCCTGCACCTAATTTCTTCCCCCTAGGGATTTCCAGTTTGCACGGTTGGTACCTAATGTTAAGCTGCGAGCACTCTTGTAGCTTCATCCCGTTGTCTTAATATGAGAGTTGGTTGTGTGTACCACGTTTGGTTTCCGTGTCCAAGGAGGATTCATTTTTTTTTCCTGAGAAGAGTTAGTGCAGCATTAAAATGAAGAGCCTGTTATTCCTAGAGAGAGCACTGATATGTGTATGAAATACTGGACTGCATTTCAGTCGTGTGGTGTAGTTCTTGACGTATAATAGCTACAGTGAGGTAGTTGGCATGAGTTACTGTAGCGGCCATTATAATAAATCAGGGAGTGTTCGTAATTTCGTCCCCCTTCATTTTGTTTGTTACTTATGAAGTTTATTATTATTTTCAGATGGGAAAACGCAAGTAGTGGGATAAGGAGGCTATGAAAAAGGCTATTAAACCAGTGAGGGAGAAGATAATGGGTTACAAACGTGCAATTAAAGCGTTTAACTTCCCACGAGCAACGCTGAAAGACTTTGTTAAAATGAACACCAAGAAAACATTTTTCATAAATGGCCTTAAAGCAATTCATTATAGGGAAAGTGTTTGGTCAAGTTAGAAGGGAAAAATATACTTAATTTTACTTTTCATAAATTTCGTGGGGGACGAAATTGCGAACACATTTTTGGTAGTTTATATTTCGCAGTGTTTATGTTTATTCCAAATATTGACTACCTTACGTTATAAGTTTATAATAGTTGCATTGTAACTTGCCCTTCAGTGGAGAATACATCCAGTAATATATATACCAATTTCTAGCCTTTTCCATAATATTCCTGAATTTATACAAGAACAAATCTGCTAAGGGGACGAAATATGGTCATCCTACCATAATAATAATAATAATAATAATAATAATAATAATAATAATAATAATATGATTATATATTTCTGGGAGAAATTTTTGAACCGTTCCATATGAGAACCAGTTTCCGACAAGGAGATTGTATGTCCCTATTGCTATTCAATATAATTTTGGAAAGAGGTGATATTACTATTATATTACTATATTATTATTATTATTATTATTATTATTATTATTATTATTATTATTATTATTATTATTATTATTATACTCGTATACGTGTAACATTCGACTCCTTGGTTGAATAGTAAGCATTAAGGCTTTCGGTGTAGATGATCCCGGGTTCGATTTCCGGTCGGGTTTTAGAATTTAACCGCGGCTGGTTAATTCTTCTAACTCGGGGACAGTGTATTTGTCTTTACGCCAACACTGCTTTCTTCATACTCACACAATACACCACACCACTAACCACCACAGAAACAAACAATAGTAGTGAATACATCCTTCCACATAGAATTGGCGTCAGGAAGGGCATCCGGCCGTAAAACAGGAACGAGGACGCATGTGTGACTAATTTCACACCCGTGATCCCACTAGGATTTGGGAAATATTGTAGAAGGAGGAGAATAAGAAGAATATGCGTGTAACATCCCTTAAATTGCTATAGGCTACATTTTAAAGTACGCCAGTTTGCCGTAATTTTGCCCTGAAGGGAAATTCTTAACATATCAATATATTAATCAACATGTACGTTTTTCATTTAAATGATTTAAATGTACACAAAGCGCTGAAATCTATCCTGCAGCTTTAAGCATAAAAGGCGAACTCTTCAACAAACCATTCTTCGCAGCCAGTCAACAAGAATTGTACATTCCCTTCTTACCCAATGAAGGGTTCTTGAACAATAATTTACCTTTTCCGTTAATCTGCAACGTAATATTGCTCCGTTGCACGACTCATATAATTTTAGCTTTCAGCTACAGTTCTACCGCATCACTTCTTTTATTTTGCCTTGCATTTTGTCGAGTTTTTCCATTAATTTCTAGTTTGCGTGTGAAGAATGAGATCCAGTGAGCACAAGTTCACCACAGGGCATGACTCACGAGAAAGCATTAGCAGCATGAGCGAGAAAATAACTGGCTTCTACTCTCGTCCGCGAGCGGTTCTCCGTGCTTTGGTGAAGCTGGTCTAAGTTCAAACCTTAGCGGTCTCTTCACAGACCTCCCCATTGTCAGATGACTAATGCGAGGAACGTGGATGGAACGCCAAAACCTGGAATTTCATTAAGTAGGACCAAGAACTGTAGACACGAAGTATAACTAATTAGGCATATATAAAATAATATCAAATTAATTTCCGTCTCCTTGGTTGAATGAACTCTTCAGTGGCCTTCAGTTCAGAGAGTCTCAGGTTAGATTCCTGACTGGGCCTGGATTTTAACCGCATATGGTTAATTACTCTGGCTCGGGGACAGGGCGTTTTGTTAGTTTAAATACACATCTCTTCATCTACACACAATCCGTCCCTCTACCGATGACTGCAAAAATACGCAGTAGGGAATACATCCTTCCATACAGCGTTGACGTCAGGAAGGGCATCCGGTCGTAACACTGAACCAAATTCTCATTAAGTTCCCGTCCCAATAAACTGGGAAAGCGGCCAATAAAGCCAATAATAATAATAATAATAATAATAATAATAATAATAATAATAATAATAATAATAATAATCGTCATAAGTCCCACAAAATACCTTTACGGTTTTCAGAAACACTGAGGTGCCGAAATTTTGTCCCGAGGGAGTTATTTTACGTGCCGGTAAATCTACCAAAACGAGCCTGGCGTATGTGAGCACCTTCGTACCATCGGACTGAGTCGATATCGATGTTGCTAACTTGGGTTCAGAAGGCAAGTTGCTCATCCCGGCTCACATATAATAGTAGGTAGTTATGTGAATGGCTAACAGTACACATTTAATGTCTATCGCTGCCCGATATCTCATGAAGAGGGTTGTTTTTTGCTGTTTCATGCATGCGGCTGGGAACATCTTGTTCAGCAACTAAATGTACTTAGTGAGTATAAAGTCTGTATGCTAACCTATGATGAGTATATTTTTAATTAATAGAGGATTAGATTAGGGAACAAGCCTACAGTATATATCCGACACTATCTTAGCACCCACCTGGTGTTGAAGTAAGGAAACCTCAAAAATCCGCCTTTGATATGACCAAGAGTTGGTCCCTTAGCACGGAAGGTCATCTTAGGCTAAATGTAGATCTTTCTAAATCCTGAAGCCAATCAAGGTGAGTGATGGAGTCGGGAATCGAACACATTTCTAAATCCTGAAGCCAATCAAGGTGAGTGATGGAGTCGGGAATCGAACACATTTCTAAATCCTGAAGCCAATCAAGGTGAGTGATGGAGTCGGGAATCGAACACATTTCTAAATCCTGAAGCCAATCAAGGTGAGTGATGGAGTCGGGAATCGAACACATTTACACCGGGTGGGAAGTTAATTTCCTAGCACCTAAATTACACCGGCGGAGTATTTTGGGGACAACTTGAGGTGAGGAATACCGGTACTTGACATACTTTCCCAAAAGCAAGTCTAATTGAGAAGACACCGCATGCAAGTACAGCAATTAAAGGATTAAAGGATTGTCCCGGTTGTATTTTAAGAAATGTTCCGGGATCCCTGAAAATTTTGTCCAGTATTCTTCAAAAGACTTAAAGAGGCCACATCATGTAATGATAGAATTGGCTGATGATGATGATGATTTTTCAAAAGAAATGACTAATTGAAATTTCTAAATCATTTTGTAGGAAACAGGAAATTAATAACAATATCTTTTCAGTATTCCTGCGCGCTACAGGCATCTGGAATATATATTTTCTATGACGACTGTTCGTTGCACCAAAGAACGAAATTCCCTAGACCTTACTACAATGGAAAACATATTGCAAGTTCTAGAAAATGAGGATGAGTATGAATGTTATAGCCATGCCTTACAAAAATGTAATCTTAAAGGACGCCAAAAGTTTACTCACATATTAATATGAACTGTTCGACGTGTAACTGAATTAAATGCTGGGCATGGAAACTTGTACATTTTACTCTATGCACTTATTCAGCCACACTGGATATATGGTGTAATTAAACAGGTTACCAAGATAGTCTCTTGCCAGTAGTTCAGTTCTTACTCGCTAGACAATGTAAATGTAATTGACATGCCTTTCTTCCTACATTACTCAGCAACTAAATCTAAATAGATTTTTTCTACAAATTGAAATAGCAAAAATTTTTTGACAATAAACGTCAATTATATTCTCTGAAAATTCGTTTTTTATACTACGTATCATTTAGTTTTTATAACGTTAAAATTTCGAAACCATTTGATGTAGCAAAAGTTGTCAAAAATCAATAGAGGTTTGTTATTAATTCTTAATGAAGAGCTCGATACTTCAGTTGATTCTTCGTTAGGCGTACATTTGTGTTCTAGTGGTTTAGTCCAACTCCACGGTAGGAATGGACAGCTGCATCATTCGGAGGACCTAAGTTTAGGTTTCACTGCTGACAGTGGTTATCGTGCATATGAACTATTTCGGAGTTATTCCACGTTTCCGCCATGCAGGGATAGTATCTTATTCCAAATCATCGATTAGGCTCAAATATTGTAGAGATACTCACTCTTCAACTTATTTTAGTGCAGAATTTAATCTTGGACGTTGGTGGGCTGATCTATATCCTCAGCTATGGAAAGAGATCACTGATTGGGTATTCTGAGCAGGAAGCTACCTGTCGCAGTGCAACAAGTTTCTTTTTTTGTATTGGGAACGATAGCTGAACGATATTGCCACTGATTTCTCAACAGGTCAGTCGATATTCAATTTTTTAAATGAACAGTCAAGTTCTTGTATTTCGGAATCCATGTAAAAATGATGATTCTGTGGCTATAATCACGATATCAAATCACGAAATACTGCTCTTTTTCATTAATTTTCAGGAAGTGCTCATACGCCCAATGTTCCTTTAACTTCGGTGCTTTTCTCGGGGATTCAGCACTGCTACGCCGGTGCCATCACTAAAGACCACATGATAATAAAGGTTATCAGACAGTTTCTGAACTCACCAGAACACTAGGTTGATGTCCAAAAGTGCTACAGGCCGTGAAATGTTTTTAGATACAATCGAGATATTACACAAACCATTACAGCAACTTGATTAGGTACAAATAACTGGAGGAGATTTATCTAAATCAAGGTAGACAAAGATTTAAAAACAGATTTAAATGAAACAGATTTTTGTGAATGGACAAAGAATATTTTGACGATGGTTATAGGAGTCTTCGTATTTCCTATCTGTTCCCTACCCAATGAATCTCAACTACTGTTTGTAAATAAGGAACTAATTTCCCCTTCTCACACCAAGTCCAATGATAAAAGTGGTATTTCACCTTTCATTTAGCCAAATGCGTTAACGTTTTGCCCTACTTCATCAACGCAATCTTTATCAGTCTCAGATTGAAACATCCTTTTGAATGAAAACTAACTTATGTGGTATTCCGCTGTGTGTCTTCATTCAACCCATTGAAATTCCTGAGGTATAATGTAGACTACCAAACACCCTGATGTAGGGGTAAAGTCTCTCTGTCTCAGCCAGAATCCCTGGGTTCTATTTTTGGTTAATCTAAGGATTAGAAGTGGGACAACTAATGAGCTGATGATATGAGACGCAGTGATTTCGGTTGTGAAAGTCACGTAGTACAAAGTTGAGGAGGTCGTCACACCAACCACATAATACTATATTACGTGCAAGGCCATCTGGTTAGATAGAAGACTTCTCAGCAGGCGAGGCCCTCTCCATTCTGCGTTACTCTCTGGTTTGTTATTTGTTTCTTAAAATTTAGGATATTTTCTAAATTCCTATTATTTTATTTATATTAATTTCTGATGTATGAATACTCAAATGATCTGTCTTCATATAATTCCACAGTTAACAATGTACATTTCCTAGCCAAAGTACAGGACTATTTCTGTGATTTTTGGGTTTTTTGTTATTTTGCTCTAATAATAATAATGTTATTGGCTTTAAGTCCCACTAACAAGTTTTACGGATTTCGGAGACATTACTTATCTCTTTCTGGGTTGCCATACAGAAGACGGTTCCTTCTGTCGCCATAAAACTTGTATGATAGATTTGTAGATGGATCGTGGAGAAATATATGGCATATCCTTCAGCCATGATGCAAAGGTGGGCTGGGGCCTGAGAATCTTTCCCTTCCTCAGGTGATTTGTTTACCATAAACTTACTTGTTTAGTTAAAAATGTAAATATATTTTTTATGATTGTGAAATTATTTAGAGGCACGTGAATCTCATTTCTTTCTTCTTATGACGTGCAAACGCAAAACTGATTTTGGAGGGACAAGTCATATGAATCTGATTATGTTTGGAGCTACCTTTGTAATGATATTGGGTTGTTTCCCGCACTTTCTTTTTGGGAAAGACGACCATGGCTACTTGCTTACCAACCAATGCCAGTGGTGTTATGGAGATGTTAAAGGCAGCTTGGTTGGTATTAAACAGAGTATTGTTATGGGTTTAGTTACCGTATGCCTATAATGTTAGTTAACGTTTCATTTCTGTTATTCTTGATTATATCCACAAGCGTTCGAGAAAATAATCAGCTCGATGAGTAAACCTGGCAGAATACAATGTATTATCTTCAAGTCGCAAGATATTTTCTCCAACCCAACTCCCTAATTATTATTATTACTATACACATATACATTTCTATACAGTAGATCTCACATGACTTCAGAGTATTCGTGTAAAATGGATGAGCCATTCAAAAAAGGCTGCAGAATAATTCATAAAGAAAAGCAGAAAAATGGTTAGAAATAAATATTCACCAAGGACGGAAGGAGAAATTGGGCTTATAAAGGAAGAAAATTAATAATAATAATAATAATAATAATAATAATAATAATAATAATGGTGTTACGTCTCACTAGCTACGGTTTTAGGAGACTCTGAGTTCCCGGAACTTTGTCCAGCAAGAGTTCTTTTATGTGCCGGTGAATTTACCTACACGAGACTGGCGTATTTGACTGGCAGAAAAAGAAGGAAGTTCTAGTTATTCTAGACAAATCAGGAAATGAACATGGTCATTCTTTGAAAACATACTCATGTTGGGAAATGTGTGCTCAGTATAGACTTTTCTGAACATATTCCGACTGTTGCCGCTCTTATACAAGGCACTGAAGACAAAATCACAGTCGTGAAGAATTCATTGGCCTCCGAACTCCGGTATAAATATTCATAGTGGTTTTATAATTATTTAAACTACTTTTCCCGGGAAATATTTCGGGAGATTGATAAGAAACTACCATTTCGGTCTTTATACACTTAACAAAATGGAAATTGCAACACCATGAAGGCATGGTCGTTTGTGTTGATTTTCAAGATATGGAACGATGCCATGTAGGTATGTAAACGATCAAAGTTTCAGACCCATTGGATTGTTGCTACAGGTCTCCCTACGTGATTGGTCGCGGACGAAGGAACTCCAATATACGGACTCTGGTGTAGCGTAGTTGACTTGCAGTCTGTGCAGTGAAGTGTTCCCCGTCAAACATGCCTCGACGACAGAGAAGAGCACGCTATCAACAACTGTCACCGTTTGAGAGGGCTCGGATAATTGAGCTGTGTGAGGCTGGATTATCGCTAAGGACTGTCGCTGTACGTGTTGGCCGACAGGCATCTACGGTACAACGTGTATGGCAGCAGTGGTCAAACGAAGGTACCCACACTCGTAGACCTGGCACAGGCCAAGGCCAACTAGTGCGGCCTTGCACAGGCCCAGCGCGACGGACAACTGTGAGAGAGGATCCGGTTGCTCCGGATGGAACCCCAAGCAACAGCAGCGCAAATTCGAGCAGCTGTGGCACCCCACGTTATACATAAAACAGTTGGTAATCGCCTGCGTGCAGCTGGCTTACGAGCCCGTGTCCCTGCAGAAGGTGTTCCATTGACCCCACAACAGCGACGTGTAAGGCTGGCCTGGTGTCGAGAAAGATCGACGTGGGTCGACGAATGGCATAGGGTGGTCTTTAGCGATGAATCGCGCTTCTGTCTTGCCCGCAGTGATCGCCAGAATCGTGTGCGCCGACGTACCGGGGAGAGGGGCGCCCAGATCTTATTGTCGAGAGGCACACAGGGCCAACACCAAGCATTATGGTCTGGAGAGCTATTGGCTTTAATGTCAAATCACAATTAGTGCTTGTTGAGGGCACTATGACTGCTCGACAGTACGTTGATAGGGTACTCAGTCCAGTGGTTGTCCCTATGATGGCGAACATTGCTAATGGGATGTTTTAGCAGGACAATGCCCGGGTTCACACTGCACGCATCTCCAGAGAAGCTCTCCACGACATCACAACCTTAGAATGGCCCGCCAGATCCCCGGACCTCAGTCCTATTGAGCATGTGTGGGACATGATGGGTCGACAACTGGCGAATCGTCCTCAGCCACCCACAACTCTGGAACAACTGACCCGTGTAGTGCAGCAAGCATGGGCCACAGTTCCTCAGGAAGGGATACTGGGCCTTATTGACTCCATGCCTCGACGAATTCATCAATGTATTGCAGCTCGTGGTGGGCACATCCTGTATTGATTGCTGTCCAAACTTGCGGTCAGAGGGACCTGAAAGTGTAATCATCGAATCACAATCGAACACTCGTCCTGCGTATTCAATTGCAGCAATGTAGCACCACTTCTTCTGGGTGTTGCAATTTCCATTTTCTTCAGTGTATAATTCCCTAGTTAACAATATAAATTCTCCAGATAAAGTACAGGTCAATTTCTGTGAGCTGTGGAGTATTTGCTACTTTGCTCTTTCTGGGTTGCCATACAGAAGACGGTTCCTCCTCTCCATAAAAATTGTAGGATGGATCGTGGAGCAATGTATGGCATATCATGGTGCTGAGGTGGGCTGGGGCCTGAGAATCCTTCCCTTACTCAGGTAATTTGGTTACGTGCTTAGTTAAATTCTTAAATATATTTTCTTATGATTGTGAAATCATTTAAAGGTACACGAATCTAATTTATTTCTTCTACTGACGTTGGAACACAAAACTGATGTTGGAGAGACCGGTCGTGTGAATCTGATTGCGTTTGGACCTATCCTTGTAAATATATTGCGTTGTTTACCCGCATTCATCTGTGAAAGAAAAGACCACAGCCACTTTCTTATTTATCACAGTGTCAGTGAATGACAAATACACTATCCAATGGTGTTATCGAGATTGTAAAGGCAGCTTGGTTCTCATAAAATGACGTCATTTGGGGTGTATAGTGGACTAACTGGAACAGCGTTGTATTCATCATGGACTACAATTTAGCGTAATTGTTTCTATCACTATACTTAATTTCTAAGTATTTAAGAAGGAAGCCATCCTTTTCATTGTAGTTTATACAGGTATGTTTGAGTTTATATGTGTTGAAATTAGTGTTTTCCACAGACTGAAAAGCTGTAAGGTTATATTTTCTAAGTGGCGAGTTTACTGACAATGGTACATGTTTATTTTGTCAAGAATACATCCTTAGGTAAAAACGGGGTTCATTACTCTGGGGTCTGTATGTAAGTATGACTCCATATACATTGCAAGCCAGGTACATTGATTTCAAAACTGTAATACGGTTTTCCGTATCACGAATCGTGTTTTCAATATTTCGGCAGCGAGTAGCCGGACTTTAGACGGCGTATGGAACGAAAGACTGTGTACAGCCTGAGAGTATTGCGCGCGAGTGTATGTAGGCTACTTCTGCAGACTGAGGACAACCGTGGAATCAGCGACTGGAGCACCTTTCGTGACTGTAATTCGAACAGTGTTAATGGTCGGTTTGTGAGAAGTACTGTTCTGCTGTTTAGCAATGTTTAACTGTTGCTGTTCATTTCTTCACTGTATGTGCCTGTGTAAATTACTGGAGTCGAACAAACGTGTTCAAACCTGACTGACTGCATAATAATAATAATAATAATAATAATAATAATAATAATAATAATAATAATAATAATAATAATAATTAAGAAATGTCGTGTTGCCTCCGAAGAGGCCTAGTTTGGTTTGCGCCCGCACGCGACCTGCTCGTCGTAATGAGGATGAAATGATGATGAAGACGGCACACACACCCATTCCCCGTGCCAAGGGAATTAACAAATGAATGTTAAAACTACTGACCATGCCGAGAATCGAACGCGGGACCCCTCTGACCAAAGGCCAGCACGCTAACCATTTAGCCATGGAGCCGGTAATAATAATAATAATAATAATAATAATAATAATAATAATAATAATAATGGTTTTTGGCTGAATGACCAGCGTAGCAGCCTTCGGTTCAGAGGGTCCCGTGCTCGACATTCGGTCGGGCATTTTAACCACATCTGTTTCATTTCTCTGGCACGGAGAGGGCTATTTGTATTTTTCTTAATACCTTAATGCGCAAATCTTGATTTACGCACTAAGTTACCCCAAAGACTGAAACCTGCAGCCGTGAATACATCCCTCAACATAGGGAAGAGCATCCGGCCGTATAAATGGGCCAAATCGACATGTGCGACATAGTTCCCATTAAGGAACCCATCAGGATGTGAGAAAAAGTGGCGGAAGAAGACTAAGAAGAAGATTTTTGAGGTAACTGTGATTCTGTAGAGAAGTTTGTTCCACAAATGTTAGACCTAGTTGTTAAGACTCTAGAAGAGGGCCTCTCAGGGTGCATGCACGTGGTGCATGCACTGTGCACGGTGCAAGAGACGACTTCGCTTGGTTGACCAGAGTGCAGACCCCCCACTCCTCTCTCCCTACACCTGTCTCCCCGTTCGGCCTGTCTCCGCGTTCCTCACCTTCACTGCTGTTTCTCCCCCACTGCGAAATGTTTACGTGTGGTGAGCGGAGACGCACAGTTGTATGGGACAAGGTTACCAGTGTTATTAAAAAAATTTAAAAAGTGAATTAGAAATACACATACATGTTTGAGCGGAATGTAAACATAATTTTAAAAAAATGCAGAACCCGTAACCAAAATGAAAATGCTACAGTACTGGAACAAACCTCATTTGTGGATATACGAAAGTTCCCAGTTCGATTGAAATGGACTTTCGGAAGTCTTTGCTTTCTTCGAAACAGGTTGCTCCATTATTATGTTGTTGTCGTGCGCTTATCTATTTCACTGATAAACACGTCGTCTACCACCAAACGCTTCGTCGCTCTCAGCACACTACACCATCCGAGTCAAGCCGAGTTGAGGCGAAGCGTACCGATGCACAGTGCACAGAGCCTATGCACCTCGCTCTGCACGCGTGAGAGTTTGGGCGTTTGAGAGGCCCTGCTCTAGAAGGTCACAATCAGTACTTACTCTTTTTTCTTAGTGGTTTAACGCCGCACTAACACATTAAAGGTTCTCGACGACGCACAATGTGTCGAATCCCAGTTCTAGGTGGAAAAAATTAATAATGTCGTTAATACTGCTGGGATCCTATTAAAAGTTTGCAATATACCGTTTTCGAGGTCGCTAAATTCATGTCTGGCGTTGTCTTAAGTGTACGATGTTCGGGGGTAAATATATAGGGGTGAGGGGTAAGGGGAGGTTTAAAGAATGACCGAAAGCAACAATAGAATCGTCTATTTACGGGAGTAAAAACACGATTTGTATGTGTTTATTACAGTTTATAACAGTGGTAAACATACTATTTAAAACTGGATAAAATATGAATAACAATGAGAATTTCAATCCAGTATTCTTGTTACACCTTATTTGAGGGAATATACGAAGGCACTGTATTTAAATTCTTCCAGATTGAAAACGTATTTTAAATTAGTATTAAACATAGAGCCGCCTCTGTGGTGTAGTGGTTAGCGTGATTAGCTGCCACCCCCGGAGGTCCGGGTTCGATTCCCGGCTCTGCCACGAAATTTGAAAAGTGGTACGAGGGCTGGAACGGGGTCCACTCAGCCTCGGGAGGTCAGCTGAGTAGAGGTGTGTTCGATTCCCACCTCAGCCATCCTGGAAGTGGTTTTCCGTGGTTTCCCACTTCTCCTCCAGGCGAATGCCGGGATGGTACCTAACTTAAGGCCACGGCCGCTTCCTTCCCTCATCCTTGCCAATCCCTTCCAATCTTCCCATCCCCCTACTAGGCCCCTGTTCACCATAGCAGGTGAGGCCGCCTGGGCGAGGTACTGGTCATACTCCCCAGTTGTATCCCCGACCGAGAGTCTGAAGCTCCAGGACACTGCCCTTGAGGCGGTAGAGGTGGGATCCCTCGCTGAGTCCGACGGAAATACCGAACCTGGAGGGTAAACAGATGATGATGATGATGATGATTAAACATAGAACAACGAAATATGAACAAAAAATAACATTTATTTTTCTAATAAAGATATATTCGTCAAAATCATAACGATACTTCTTTATAACAACATTTCATTTTCCAGTCCTGTTAATGACGTAGTTTTAGTAAACACACCTTACACACGAAAACAATATTTTTATTATATATAATATTGCATTTCTACATAAGAAAGTCAAGATTACACTCAGAAACATTTCATAAAAGACGTGAAAGGATCATATTACAGTATTTACAAGTAATTGTCTCATCAATCTTATCCCGTTCATAATAACAACATGTCCAATGTTCATTCGTACCCTGATTCGTCTGTAGAGTGCAGATAATCGTAGTCATTGCTATACTGGTCTTCTTCATTTCATGTGAAAGGATCTTGGGAGTCAGTAAGTAACTCAATAGCTTTAGATTACCAGGAGTTTTACGTGGCACTGTTCGGTACTTGTTCATTAAGAGATTTGATCTAATCAACAACATGTTAAGCAAGTCTCTATTCGTTGAATCCCTCCTACATTTTCGAGTATGAAGTTCACGAAACTTCCGACAATATTTCTAGCTTCTTGAGCTTCTTCAGATAAAGTTGCTACTGGCACAAGAAAATGTTTAATTACTTGAGTACTGTGTACTAAAATTTTATGCACAGTTGCGGGCATATAATACCATGTACATAGTTTAACATACAAAGCCGCAGTTTGCGCACCAAATGCTTTGAATTTATTTCAGAGCCAGAAGAAAGAGCAGCTAGTAGTATATGAAATCTTTTTAATAAGCCTCCATCTTTTCCCGCTTGATCGAAAAGAATCTTCAGCAGCAAATGCGACTTCCTCCAAACTACGCGATTTGGTAATATCACAGACATTTTGCTTCTTCGTCTTTACGGAAGTCCTTAAATTCCTTTGGATGACGGCCGGCTTTGTTAGAGGCACAACTTGTTTTCGGATCACACGCTGGATCAGTGTCGTCTTGTTCACTTAACACGATGAAATCCGTCCCATTTAACCAATCACCGAATTTTTCCCGGAATCTTTTATTCTCTTCCTCCTGCACTCTCCCGGTTTTTGTTAATATTACGGGATATCAACTTAATTTTGTTTCTTATGTCCTGAAACTGAGTGTCAGTAAGAGTTGTAGGCTCTAGTTTATTCATAACATACAGAAGTATGACTTCTGAAAACCCCTCTTTACCACACGACCGCCACGCGTTGAAAAATTCTTCTCGCGGTAACCCCCACATAGTCACAGAAAATAAGAAAATAAACCATCATGCACATTCGTGCGCAACCAAACCACTACAGATCCTGAATCTACATTAAATTTCCCATCGAATGACGTTTAAAGTAAAGTGGCACTATGAGGCATTCATAAAAAAAAATTTCGAGCAAATCCTAAAAACAATCTAATTTTCTACAACTGCTTCCTTTTACTGCGCATTGTAAATAATTTATTTAATACAACACGCTTCTATTATGCATAAAACTGAGGACAAATACCTCTTTTCACTATTCCATGAACCACAGAATACTACACCTCGTTGAAATCACTAGAAACACAACGTTCGGTTCACTCCGACACCTCCAATCAACTGAGCTGATAACTGCCAGGAAGACGTTTCAGCACCTGTCCCCTCCCTCGTACGCACCATAAAGTGGAAAGGAAGACCGAAGGTCACCATCTGGTTTGTTCACTATCGAATGAGCCAGATTTCGCTTTGATTTGCGGCAGTGAATATTTTCCACCCAGATATGGGATTCGACACAGCATTTGACTGATGTGAAAATGGGAAACCACGGAAAACCATCCTCAGGTTGCCGACGGTGGGGTTCGAATCCACTATCTCCTAAAGGCAAGCTCATAGCTGCGCCACACTAACCGCACGGCCAACTCGCTCGGTCAGAACTTACTGTACGTTCCTGTAGGGCTATCACATGTAAAGGAAGGCAAAGGTGTCATTGACCTCAATAGAACTCGAACCTGCGTCCTCGGTGAGTTTTCAGCCGAGTGGTTTCTAAAGGGATCAGGGTGCCATCTGCTGATAGTCCAATATCTAACCATTCCTTGTGCTGTGGTATTCAACGAAGACCAGCTCGGACCAACGACGGATCAGAACTGGCACATTGCAAACCTAATTTCACTGTAATGGCATGGACACGTTAAGATGACAGGAGATAAAACATGCTTCAGTAGCAGCTAAACTCACGTCATATGAAGTGACATTCCGCCAGTATAGCGACCCTCGCCCAAGACACATGCTATTGTGAGGAGTCCACGCTAGAATCCGACCAGTAAAAGTACAGTCAGATTTTATGAAGCCTCACGCGTGTGCGCTGTCTCCTGTAGGAACAGTATAGATCAGATGAAACTGCAACAATTACGTTTGCAGTTGAAGTGCTTCTGCAGTGTGGTATAGAACCATATCGTCTACCAGGAACATAACATATAAAGTGTAAAATATACAGGTGAATGCCACCAGAAGGTTATTTTAGAGGTCAACTGTACTAATACAGTAAAATCCTAGTCGAACGCTCACCAATGACTTATTAACCTGGATGCGTATTAGATGGAAGATAATAATAATAACGTTATTTGTTTTACGTCCCACTAACTACTCTTTTAAGGTTTTCGGAGACGCCGAGGTGCCGGAATTTAGTCCCGCAGGAGTTCTTTTACGTGCCAGTAAATCTACCGACACGAGGCTGTCGTATTTGAGCACCTTCAAGTACCACCGGACTGAGCCAGGATCGAACCTGCCAAGTTGGGGTCAGAAGGCCAGCGCCTTAACCGTCTGAGCCACTCAGCCCGGCAGATGGAAGATAACCAAATACGTGCAGTATAAGAGATACAACCTAGTTAATGCCATATTTGTTTTGCGTCGCTCTGAAACAGACATGTTTTATGGCCACGATGGGATAGGAAACGGCTAGGACAGGGAAGGACATTAATTAAGATGCAGCCCCAATAGTTGCCTGGTGGGAAAACGAAAACCTACTCTAGGCTACGGACCCCAATAAAAGCTGACGACTATGTCGCACAAAGCACTTAGCCACTCGCTCGGCTAACAGATACAATATATGTTCAAATTTTCCTTTAGTATTTTATTGAAATACGGCACAGAGTATTGTAAATGCTAAATGCACTGTATTCACAGCATTTATATTTTACAAATGCGTATTAGTGACCTAAACATTTTTTATAATTTGCTTTATGTTGCACCGATAAGTCTTATTGCGAAGAAGAGGTAGGTAAGGGCTAGGAGTGGGAAGGAAGTGGCCATGGCCTTAATTCCGGTACAGCCCCAGCATTTGTCAGATGATAAAATTGGGAACTAAAGAAAACCATCTTCAGGGCTGCCGACAGCGGGGTTCGAACCTCCTATCTCCCGAATGCAAGCTCACAGCTGTGTGAGCCTAACCGCCCCTTCAACTCGTTCGGTAGTGACATAAACCAACTACGCTTGATTCACAAGGAAGGAATTCATTCATCGTAATTGGTCCCATACACGAACCCGAAGAATGAATAATAACATAGCACTATTTAACTGTGAATTTACATCCACTGACATATCGTCAGAAGCGCTGATATATTGTCCTATCACTCGCATCGCTACGAGGATATATTTTCGCGTGTGATCCAGTTCGACATTTTTGTCTCCTTCATCCCCTTCGTCGTCAGTTGTGGCCCTGACACGATTTTCTATGATTTCATCTAATTTAAGAATTGTGAAATAAGTTTAACACTTTTCAACCACACACAAACACTTCACTCTACCAAGAACAACATGAAACTAACAAGGAAAATTTCCAAAACCAAGGAGCAGGAATGTGCGTTTGAAAGGGAAGGGGTTATAAAACAGAGGTTACAAGTAAAACTAACTAACCTAATCCCATGGCACTAGAGCTCTGAAGGGCCTTGGCCTACCAAGTGATCGCTGCTCAGCCGAAGGCTTGCAGATTGCGAGATGTCGTGTGGTCATCACGACGAATCCTCTCGGCCGTTATTCTTGGCTTTCTAGACCGGGGTCACTATCTCACCGTCAGATAGCTCCTCAATTCTAATCACGTAGGCTTTTTTTTTTTTTTTTTGCTAGTTGCTTTACGTCGCACCGACACAGATAGGTATTATGGCGACGATGGGACAGGGAAGGGCTGGGAGTGGGTAGGAAGCGGCCGTGGCCTTAATTAAGGTACAGCCCCAGCATTTGCCTGGTGTGAAAATGGGAAACCACGGAAAACCATCTTCAGGGCTGCCGACAGTGGGGTTCGAACCTGCTATCTCCCGAATACTGGATATTGGCCGCACTTAAGCGACTGCAGCTATCGAGCTCGGTAATCACGTAGGCTTAGTGGACCTCGAACCAGCCCTCAGATTCAGGTAAATATCCCTGAACTGGCCGGGAATCGAACCCGGAGCCTCCGGGTAAGAGGCAGCCACGCTACCCCTACACCACGGGGCCGGCTACGAATAAAACACTGACTGGTTTATTGAACTATTTTAATGCACACACATACACGCACAGACACACACACAAACACAATTGATAGTGAATGCCAACACTTCACTAATTACTGTCAATTTTCAAAAAGTCCTTGCCCTCACAGCGGGTCTCTGGCTGACAGTATTTACCTGGAACGGGCGATCCTCTCTAATCTTGACTGACAGGTCTCACCTTTCACTTCGCTGCGCAAACATCACAGTCACTTCACACAGTAGCTCCATGCAGTCAGGTTCGAATGCTTGTCCGTTGACTATCACAACGCACGACAGCTGAACACTAACAGTCACATTACAACGTACAGTATTGTTCTGGACATGGTTTACGTTTAGGCCTAATACTTTGCAAAATCAGTCAGTAAAGGCTTTAATACTGTGCAGATTAATGATCCTAGCAAGAACAAGTAAAGAAAATTTCTTTCCTTTAATACACTACTAAAAATTAATTCAAAATATTAGACAGGATTCGAGCGTAGTATACAGAGTCAATGTCAGTAGTTTTTATATGAGAAGTGCAGGGACCTGAGTAAGGATGCGTATAACACTGGGTAGTGTATTAAGCAGGCGTATATTGTCGATGTTTAACCGCATTATAAGAGATAAATTTAGTGACTTTGTTTACATATACAGGGCAATCTCAGGAACCACTCTACCGATTGAAGTAATTATTTTACCATACGAAAGCTTATTCCTTCCAGATTATTATAGGCTACATATAATTATGCCGGATTGCCTGGAGAGCAGGCACTTATTGTAAAAGTAGAGCAAGTTGAAATTATTGTACGTCTGTAATGCTTAAAATTGAATATGTTGCTTGAACTGCTAGTCCTATTAAAAGGAAGCTCACCAAGTGTACTTAGAATTAAACTGCGTAAAAAAGTTCCTTTGCATTTCATTCCTAACTACGTTTTTGTATGTTGGCGCCTGCTTTGTGTGATTTGAAACAAAATAAAGAGTAAATTGTTAATCTTGTCAAGGAAAGTACATTCATAGAGATTTTATAATTACATTTCCCATTAAATATGCATAAATATATTTCTCGTACTAATGGTTTGGCAGAAAAGTGAACTTTTACTGTGTTAAAGGAGCATCTTGAGCATGCGACCCAAGGCCCTCGCATGGCGAGCGAGGTATAGCTGGCTGGTTAAGGATGAAAATAATTATTTGTATCCAAGTGGTGCGAGTATAACGAACGTTCGAGTTTTTACACTCTGTAAGCGAAAGCTGAGCGGAAGGTGGGGGAGCAATGAAAACAAAGTAAATCAATACACCGGAATGTACAGTACATCTGGGACCCTTAAAAGAGAATAGAATATACCACTTAATCTGCGCTAACTGCAGCTTCTGGAAAGGGCAATGTTTCATAACTACGGCATTGGGTACGCTGATCATTGCAGAGGCCGAGGAGGGAGAGGCGATCAGACTGAGAGATTCGACTGTTCACTATTGTTATCATTAATGCACACATCTAATTAACTTTCATTTCATACACTGTAGGATGGAGCCTCTGGAACTGCTAATTATAAATACTATATATTGAAGATAAAAGCCACACTTCCATCTAACAGTTTTTGGAACAGTGAAATGTGCATCAACATGGGTTTCAAAGGGTGTTCTGCGAACCTAGGAGCACCATCTCTGTTCAGTTTAAAATATCAACTGATGAGTGGACGTACAGGAGTATAGCGGCGTGTAAGTATATCAACAGCAGAGAGGCACTGAAAACTGCGTACATCTTAATTTGTAGCATGTTTTGGATTATTCCCGCCTAGTCCAGTATAGGAACAAGGATCGATATTTTAGATTGTCGCGTGTTGCATAAAACTTAATTTTAAGGGGCTAATGAACCACTCTGTATACCCTGAATTACGGTATCTCACAATATTTTATTGAAACTATTGAATAAAGCACGCAGCCATCAAGTAAGAAGATGTGAGAACATTTATTTGAATGTCACATCAGGGAAACGGAATTAAAATATAAACTCACCCTAAGGTATCTCGTTTCTGTCCACCATTTTGATGTTACTAATTTTTTTCCCCTTTTAGTGAGGCCTTGCTCTGGTGTAAAAACCACAGGTGTTGCTTTCGTGATCTCAGAGGTTCGCAAAAGTATTCTTATAGTCACAATTAATCTGGTGGGGACACATGAGCGTTGAACATGCTTGCGACCAAAGTAAGTACTTTACAGCGAACGCCGGGTATCTGATCTGACAAAAGTTGATTTACATACGTTTGTTAAGTTTAAGTTCATTCATTTCGTTTCTCTGCTTTACCTTACATTGGGAATTATTAAGGAAACTGGTTCAAGAATGTTAACACCCAATTAAGAGTGAACGATATATCCATTGCCAATTCGACACATGATATGTCCATCTCAGAGAAAACAGTGAAAAAAAGTATTGAATTACTTCCGTATGTCTGCAACCTCCTTTGATGGATTTTTAATACAAACAACTCTCTAATGAGTAAAAGCACAAATATGAGATATGCAGCTGTACCAGAGGAGATTATTGCAGTTACGTTAAGGTAAACATCATTACTTGGCACTTATAATACCGGGTCATTATATTCTGTGCGTTTATTTAAAAGCGCCATGTCCATAACTCAAATTGGCACGCGTAGAAAATATTGTGTTATCCAATTGATACTTCAATAACCATGATTAAATCGTCGGTCGTGTGAAGAGCTCCAACGCACTCTATGAAACACTTTTGCACTTATCACAGCTTGTAGCATGCGTTGAAGAATGACCAGGTAACTCCAATTGGGACACACGTTGCAGCGCGCGATGAATTCAGCGGACGTTGGTCGTTTTGCCTGGTCGATATAAGGACTACTTAAGCTATAACGGACGCACTGACGTGCGTTGCAACGTCCGTCAACACAACGCTCCTGTGACCTTGGCCTTAACGTAACATCGGCAGCTACTGGCCTAATAATTAAGAAGTGGAGATGCACATTTGAGTGCATAAGGTCTGAAGTGGTTAGTGTACGAACTGAAACATAATATTGAACCCATGACCTTTGAGTCATAAGGAGCCAGAGTCCTAAATTCATTACATGAGGCCCCATATTGAACCCATGACCTTTGTGCCCTAAGAACATTATGCATAAATCAACAATTAAATTAAAAGTTGGATTCTTGATAGCATGGATTTGACACGTGACGAGTGGGTGATTACCTTCGGTCCTACGCTCTGGGATACGAGACGTCAGCCACACGTGTCGACGGCGGAAGAATCTGAAGTCATTTTTGTGAACTATTTCAAAGCGCGTGTACATGGCGTGAACCAAGCCAAGTCAAAAAAATATAGTGCCTATCAAAGGGGGTCAATCATCTCACAAATCGAACCCGTAAAAATTTTAAATGTCCATGAACACTACCGCCAGAAATGTAGCAAGCATGTAGTCACTTTCAAAACTCTTGAAATTACAGTTTAGTTAAGTCAGAAAATTTATAGAAATTTTCTTGGCGGCAAAGGGAGATATCCGAAGAGAGGGGGTAACTGCTATAAATATGAAGGGACGCCATGACGAAGTCTCCTTCTCCGGCATTTGTGATACAAAGCGGACGAAAAATTGTTGAGCTGCTCTGCGAAATCAAACAACAAAAGTAGACTGACTTCAACGGCAGATTTTAGCCATTGTGGATAGGTCTTGACTCCATGAGGAGATAGTTTTCTTGAGTGAAATAATTGTACCAGATAGGACGGTCAAAGTACTGAATAAATTCTAATGTGATTAAGTAATTCGTGTGCGGAAATAATTATAGTCCATCGTGTGCGCTCAGCAAACAAGTGAAGGGTATTTTCTTTTTTTTTAATGCTTTATTCTAGGAAACCTGAAGAAAATTAATAATGAACTGTGAAGCCATGAATGTAAAAATGGCTAAATAAAATGCCAGGGTCGCAGGTGAGCCCTATGACGAACAATGGTGTGACTACATGAGGTAGGTGACTTTCCATCTTACTGCCTCTCATATCTTGTCTCATGATCTCTAAAAGTGTATTTGAATGGGGATATACGACGCAGTGGTCACCCTTACTAAGTTTTGTAAATGTGAGAATACGACTAAAAGAGTCATTTGTTTCATTTTCCACTTGGATAAATTTTTGAAGTCTTGCGAGTGCCGTATAATGTTGTAAAAAGTTATTGAATAGGGTTCCGAAGTGATATCACGTCCAATGTAGATCGTCATCCGTGTGAGTGTACTGCCTATATTTTGTGATGTCAAATTAAGATGTTCATTCAACGTAAATTTTTCCTGTCTGCAATTTGACGTTAATAATGTAGAAATCCATGGTCACTCATTTTCAGTCGAGTGGAAGCGCGCTGTCGGGTGAGAACCTAGGGTGATGAATTTGGTCACGGAGAGAAACGTTTTTCTATGCCCATTTTAAACTGTGTCTGACTGACAATAAAAAGATCTAGTAGAATGTTCCAGTCATTTTTTTGTAAAAATCAAGTTATTAAATACGATATAATTTATGCGAAGTTATTCATGATTAATGCATTGTGCGATATTAGACGTCGAGATTTCTAGTAAGGATTTTATTCCAGTTCTTTGTCGATGATAATTGTGGAGCTGGGAAACAGAGGTTAGTTTTGTTGATATGAAATTTGTGAAGCAGGTTGGACCTGTCATTGAAGCCGGGACACGGAAGCCCGAGGAATGTTTTATATGAGTTGGGATGAGATGTGCGAATCAGGTTAGAGTCCTGTCATTGAAGCCGGGACACGATAGCCCGAGGTATATTTTATAGTGTTGGGAATGGAAAGAAATACATAGAAATCCATAGCGGTATTAATTGGCGACGCGTATAATTAGTGTGGGCATCTTGAAGCTTAATCTGTGCATTTTGTTGGTTAGAATATCGTATTTGTTTAATTATGTCGGCAGAGTTTAAAGGGTGAGCATTTTGAGAAGCCAGTCAACTGGAATAAACCAGGTGTTTCATGTTACTGCCAAGCGAACTTGGGGACGAGAGGCCTCAGCTGTGATAACGGGACAGGCGTGGAATTGAGATTGTACTGTATTCTCGGCCGAGGAAAACGTCAAAATGCTGGATTTAGTTGAAATTCATAGCCGGTAATGATCTGAGTATTGTGACATACTGTAAAATTTGTTTAATTGGGGACGTATTGAACATTTGAAACCATGAACTTCGAGTATAAGGAACAGAGTAACCAAATTCAGCGTTGTCCAAATATAGAGCGATGGTCGTGATGATTGGTTTGTCTGTGAGGGGTGTGCAAAATTCATAAATGGTATGACGAGATATGACATCGTAATTATATGGCGAGTTGTTTGGTTTGTACGTGGATTCATAGGATATCCAAGTGTTAATAACGGTTAGGACTAGATTAGATTTTAAAAGTGTGAGATCAGGAGACAAGATATAAAACTGGACATGAATTATGTAACAATTCTTTTCCAGCCAGATAAATATCACAAGATTGAATTCACATTACAGCTGCGTAGGAATTTGTGAAGAAACCAGAGTCCGCGGAGATAAAATTTACTGTTCTTTAACATTTCGTTAAATCATTTAAATTTATTTAATTATTAAATTCAGTGAAACCGCATTTTGAAATAACTTTAATCAAGCGAATAAGTTGGAGATGCATTCTGGAAATTTTAGTTTGTTTTTCAGGGGTAATATTTAAATATAAAGTAACGATTAAGGGGACATATCCGAAGGAAATGGATTTTACTGCCACAAAGTTTGTGAGCATTGCTATTGTTGTAATTATTGAACTTTGATTGATTGAGCAGTGAATGTGCTGGGGATAGTAAAGTGGAAACTTTGGTCATCAACCGATGTAACTTAATTGTGTTTAGCCTTCAGCCTAGAAACTTGGATGGTCAGGGGGTCATCAACCTCAGTGACTTGGATTAGGGCCATATGCCATTGTAGCATCATTTCCTTGCGTTCATCATCCGCAATGACTTTAAAGTAACTTAGAAGATTAGATGTCGGTCCATGACATAGACGCAGGTCACATCGATTCAATTAAGGGTCCATGCCGTAGAACCACTGTGTGGCACACACCGATTGGACGGCCTTAATTATACCCAGAGTCCAGAGTTCGTGTTACGAGGGCTGGACCATAACGAATCACTATGATGGTACATGTGGTCTCACATGGAAGCCGAATTTAAGGATTTCCAGACTTTCCTTTCTTAAATGATTAATAATTGAGACAATGGTTTCTAGTATGAATGCCCGTCAGGCAGTTACGTTAAAGTCTCACACCAGTGTTCTGACGTTTATGTAAAAATGATTGTGGTGTCCAGTGGACTCAATTGACTATGACGCCGTTGACATATCAGATGGCTTCAGAATTTTCCTGATTAAATAGGAATCTTTTAAATAGACCTTTCATTCCAGTAGATAGATTAGAATTACTGAACCCTACCTTTACCTCAGCAAGTGACGAAGAAACCGACGCGACCCAAGAGACAGATCTCATGAATTTTGCTGATAGGTAAGAAAGGTAGGTATCCCTCTATATGGACCTAAAGGGTTCAATATAAATTACAAGTCATGGGGAGCTCTAGCTGCATTTTTTTATTTCTAACCAGAGACGGCACTTGGACGACAGGTGGGATGATTCTCATTCTCACGCTACAGAAATTATGCCATCCACACGTGTAGAATGTGCAGGATACGAAGGAATTTGGCCGAACTATTTTTTGTTAAAAGTATATTTAAGAAGAATTGGCGATGAAACTGCCGTAGTAAACGTCAGGAAATCGTAAGTGAAACAATTTGGTTGTTAGTGGTAAAGACTTTAGACCTCTAAATAGCTTCAGAAGAAAAATTGTCGAAAGACGCGCCTGTTCGTTTAAACTCTGTTACATCGACCAAAATATAGTGCCTAGCTTATGAGTTAATTTAACGACTCAGTTGGTTAAGAGAAACCCTTAATGTTTATCATCAAAACCGCTACTAAACTAAGCAACTATGTGTTTTGTCATAATCAGTCAATTACATTTCTGTGAGGTGAAAAAAGTGTCAGTAAACTTTTGGTGGTAAATGCAGATGGCTTGAGAGTGGGAGAAAATTTTATAAAGGAACGCCGGGCCATTTGCAATCCTCGCATGGTTTTCAGTTAATTTTGCTCCGTGATACTACTAAAAATCTTTCTTCTTCCAAGCAGTAAAGGCGATTATCCTGAGTGCAGGTTGAACCAAATTCTTCTACATCAGAGAAAACAAAGACGAAATCTGAAGGCACATGCATCTCGTTAAGAACCTTGTCCTACTAAGACGACTGCTTGCCACCAGATGATGTGTAGATATTGGAGTGCCACGTGGTCAGTGTGATGACATCCTCACCGCTATTGCTTGGTTTTGATCGAGTCCACTACATTTCTAGACAGAAGGTTCCTCACTTGGCCTCACGAGGCTGTGTAAACTCTCTTCTATCCTGCAGTCTAGGATTGAAATCCCTGGACGAGACCGAAATCGAACTCGGACCTTCAGGCAAGAGATGGACGTGTTACCCTTACATCACGAGGCCGGTTTTCCAGACAAATAATAGAATGGTGGGGCTGGACCTTAATTAAGGCTACAGTCGCTTCCTCCCTTCCCTATCCCTACTTTGCCAAAGAACCACTAATAATAATAATAATAATAATAATAATAATAATAATAATAATAATAATAATAATAATAATAATAACAATAAATATCATGCAAATTTAGCAATATAAATATATTTATTTAAAGTTAATTGCAAGTGGTACAAGAGGTCCCTGTGGCTGTAACTTAACTGTCACTGTAACTTAATAATATCAATTAATATACAAAATCCAATAACAAGAATACATAAAAGAGTGGAAAGAAAAATGCTACTGAGGATAAATAAAGATTAAAAACTAAACATCTAGGAGTTTACAAAACTACTGTTACCATTTCAGGAACATGGACTATACAAGGAAGGGAAGACGTAATAGAAACCTATGATACCTCCTTTTAAGCCGAGGATGAATTAAGAATAAAACTAAACATCTAAAATGTATCTAGGAGATCATGATATTTCGTAATATTAATTCATTTGGTAAAAATTCACTTACATGGCTTAATAAGTGGAAAGGTAGCGGTATTTAAGACATTTTTTTTCTGAGTTTGACACTGCTTTGATGTGTTTCATGTAGTTTAATGTCATTGTGTAACTGAGAGGCAGTAACAATAAACGACTTACTGCACTTTATTGTACGATGCTGTGGAACCTTATAGGCTGTTAGCTGTAAACCCATTGTCTCGATCATGCACTTGACTCATCTGAACAATGGACTTGGTCAAATATAAGGGAGGATTAGATTTTAAAATTCCTAGCAGTAAGCAAGCAGCTGAGTATGATCGTCTATCCCTGATTTTCAACCACTCTGAGGCTTTGTGGTAAGATATTATATGACAGTATTTACGAATACTGAATTCGAATCACACACATGCATTCTGAACTCGCTGGAGTTGGTATTATATTTCTCTGAGATATTGCTGTAAATTATTGCGCCGTAAACTAAAATAGGAAATGCCATAGTTTGGATCAACATCTTTCTCACCAAAAAGAATATCAGCAAACATCGACGAAACTGATGCAATATACCAGGCACCTCCTTGACCATATGTTTGGCATGGAAGGTCCAGGAGAGAGTATTATCCATAACAATACCAAAATTCTTCACACATTCCTGATGTTTGACACGAGCGTCTAGTGGTAGTCCAGTCCTTGCACCAAACAGACAGCGTGAAGAAATCTTATCTTTCCACAAGACAGAGATGTTCCATTCGCCCCTTCTTACGAGAGATAATCAGCTGATTTAGTAGCTGACAGATATTTAAACGTAAATACACAAGGAAATGGATAATGAAAACCCTAAATTAGGTGATAATTAATTAATCACAATAAGTACGGTAAAGAATTTTAGCCAAACGAAATTATCTTCCATATTTTAAACATGTTACGTCTATTTTGCAATCAGATTTCTAAAAAAAATACTACAGGTAAGAAGCGATACCGAACGGAGTGGCCGATTAATGGTATGTCCTGAGTATGGTTTTCTATGGTTTGCCATTTTTACTTTCAGGCAAATGCCGGGACAGTTCCTATTCATAGACCACAGCCGATTCCTTCCACCTCCTTATCCAACTTTATTCACCCTCCTTCATTTCACCTTCATGTCCGACTCGTTGGCTGAAGGGTCTCGAGTTCGATTCCCGGCCGGGTGTGGGATTTTAACCTTCATTGGTTAATTCCAATGGCTCGGGGGCTGGATATTTGTGCTGTCCCCAACATCCCTGCAACTCATACACCATACATAACACTATCCTTCACCACAATAACACGCAGTTACCTACACATGGCAGATGTCGCCCACCCTCATCGGAGGGTCTGCTTTGCAAGGACTGCACTCGGCTAGAAATAGCCACACGAAATTAACATTTCATCTTCATTAGCTCCTCAACTGAGGTAGGCGTCAGGAAGGGCGTGCGGCCGTAAAACATGCAAACATTTCATATCACCTCATCCCCGACCTCGTATCAGGAAACGGAACTGAGGGATAGACATACATACAAATAAGAAGCAATTTAAATTTAATTAATTAATTTGAATAATTTCACTCACCATTTTAAAACGGACATCCTTACAGCTTCCTTGGGTTTTGATATGTCATTTGCCAGTAGATTTTAGTACGTAGCCTAAGTACCGGAAAGATGGCAGTTGTAACTATAATTTTGTTCGATCTGCACGATTTTTCACAGCTGTGCGTCTTATGAAGGAATGATCCTCACCCCCATAACTTTCTGCTAAAATTAGTAACACACTAACATTAACACTATCACTAAGCACTATCAATTATACAATTGGGTTAATTTTGGTTGTCACTCACGATCACAAAACCAAAAAAGTTCCCCAGAAATAGTTCATCGCAAATAAATTAAATTGGAGTTAATGCCGGAGACAGTATACGATAATATCACTAAGAGAATGTAATAGTTTCTGTCCTTAAACATTTAACATTAATTCTGGACATCATCATCATTTTCAGCAGTAGCATGGAGAACCAAATTTGCCGCAATGTTTTGTGCTTCTTGGGTGGTACGTCTCGATATGTTCTTTCCTGATTTTTTCTTAGATTTTTTAATTTGAAACAGTCTTTGGCGGGGTATGTTTTTGTTAGATGGCTCAGCACTGGTGCTTATTCTGTGCTGTTCTCTATTTTTCTTCTGTCGAATAGCAGCCAGTATGGCACTTATTGGTGCCATTTGCTTTTCTATAGCCTTAACTTACTCGTATGTCTCTGTGTCGTTTATGATTTTTGTTAGTGTCTGCAACAGTTGCTGCTTCTTAATTTGCAGAGATACAGACACAGCAGAACTTTCAGGCTGTCTCAATGTCTCCGTAAGTATGCGAGCCTCATTTTCATGTGCGTCATTTGTGTCCATCACTAGATTACCCGTCACATCATCTCCCTCGACTTGCTCTCGTTGTTTGTTCTGCACGCGGCAAATCAAATGAATATGTTTACACATATTCCATTTGACGGCGGAATCCGGACAGCTGCATATGTATTTGTGTATGCATGCATTGCATTTGTTGCACACAATCTTGCAGTCACATGTTTCCACTATCTTCTGCACCCTGTACATTTCCTTTGTAGACGAGGAAGAAGAGATCACGTCCCATGAGCCAATATCGTTTTCCATGACAAGTTCTTCAGACATTGTGGTACTTGCTTTGTGTCTTTGCCGAAGGTCTGTGATCTTAGAAGTTATTTTGCCTTTATGTATGATGGCCAGTCGATCAATAACTTTGTCCCTGACAAAAGTCATTAAGGCGTGTATCGATTTATCAAGGCGTTTTACTCTCTTGCCGTGCAGATTTATATACTTAATTGTATTGTGCATTGCTTCTATATGCATATTGGTATTTAAACCACAGTGCACTCTGTAGCAGTAGGCCCACATCTCTTTGCTTGGAACATAGAAATCTCGAAAATAGTTGCCAAATTCTGACGTGTCAGGATCTTCACACAACATTTTCAAACCAGCATCTAACATAACATCAAATTAAGCCGATTCTCTTTCTTCCATTATTGTTCTTAACAACTTGTAGATTTTATACTTCAACTTGTTTTTCCTTCTTTGTCACTTTTGAAAGGTTCTTCCTCCAGGCTCTGTCAATATGCCAGGTACAAAATAATCTCTTCTTAGGTATGTCCATACCAAGCATTATAAAAAGCATCACCGAGCTCGATAGCTGCAGTCGCTTATGTGCGGCCAGTATCCAGTATTCGGGAGATAGTAGGTTCGAACCCCACTATCGGCAGCCCTGAAAATGGTTTTCCGTGGTTTCCCATTTTCACACCAGGCAAATGCTGGGGCTGTACCTTAATTAAGGCCACGGCCGCTTCCTTCCCACTCCTAGCCCTTCCTTATCCCATCGTCGCCATAAGACCTATCTGTGTCGGTGCGACGTAAAGCAACTAGCAAAAAAAATAAAAAGCATCTGCCATGTCGGACATAAACACATTGGGAGATATTTTGTTCATTTCATTACGGATATGTTGTAAGAAAATAGACAACACACCTTGGTCAGACCTGTTCGAAATTAAAAAGGCGCAAGGAAATCCTTGCCTTAAGTCGTCCAGTACTAAGAGAGTAAAAAGTTCATAACCATAACTAATAAGTCCATGTGGGCCATCCATGCACACACAGTCGCTTCCATATTTTTCAAACATACTACGTTGTGCATCGTTCATTATCACCAATACGAAGTCTTCTTTCTTGAGCCCGGAGTACTCCTCTCCTGGTTGTTTATACAATAATACACACATGTTGCCGCTTTCTTCCATTTCCTTTACCCATGCACTAACACTAATACCATCATATTGATGTCGCATCACATCACTGTTCAAATTGAAACTTTGTTCGATATTATGCAGGTATTTCTTAGTGATAAGATGTCTCCTGTCTAACTCATCTACAATAGAATTTCGAACTTCGTCCAAATTTGTATCCATAGGAATATGAGCTGCAATTTTAGAAGCTATCACTTCGCGTTCTTGCTGTTTAAGTCGTAGATGCCCCAGATCACCCTTATGGCCTACATGTGTAGTTATAAAAGAAACCTGACATGCTCCGTCTTGCAAAAGTGTCATTTTCATGCTTGCTGGGCAAAATCCATGTCTTTTGCCCGTAGATTTTGACACGTATGTACCGGAACGATGGCAGTAGTAAGTGTACAGTTTTGTTCCATCTGCACGTGTTTTCACAGCAGTGCGCCTTATGAAGGAAGAATTCGTTTGATTTTCAACGGATTCTTTCCAGGACCTGAAATCTGTGAAGGAAGTAAAGTGTTTCTCTTCGGAGGCTAGGTGAATGTCATGGATCTCTTTGAGATGCTGAACCATGCCTTTATCTGTAGGTTCCGTAAAATCGCAAATACAACCATTCAAATTCATAATCATCAACGAGGGAAGTAGTAACTGATGGATCCTTCGTTGATGTTTTCGAAGACCTGACAAGTCAGCAAATCGTTTGTCACACAAATTGCACAGATGTTGTCCCTCTCCCTTAGAGTTTATCTTCTTATGGACTAATTTTCTCACTTCAGAAGGATGACACTTTTTAATATGTCTGTGTAAACTTCGGGTATGTTCATACTGCCGATCACACTCCGAACACTTAAACATTTTGTAATCACGAATGTCACTTTTCGTTAAAAGCAATCAACGACTAGTTCTCACTTATCATGCCAACTAATGACTGACTTAGAATGCGAGGTAAAATATATTTATCGGGAGATAGTGGGTTCGAGCCCCCACTGTCGGTAGCCCTGAAGATGGTTTTCCGTGGTTTCCCATTTTCACACCAGGCAAATGCCGGGGCTGTACCTTAATTAAGGCCACGGCTGCTTCCTTCCACTTCCTATGCCTTTCCTATCCCATCGTCGCCATAAGACATATCTGTGTCGGTGCGACGTAAAACAAATAGCAATATATATATATTTACGCGTCCAAACAGTTGTGTTAGATTCACGATTGTCACTTCTCACTGAAAGTAATCAACGACTAGCTCTCACTTGTCATTCCAACTAATGACTGACATAGGAAGCGAGGAAAAATATAACTAAATGCACGCGCGCAAACAGTAAACTTACTACAGCGTACTTCATACTTAATAAAATTAGAAGTTATATAGATCTTACAAAAAAAGTGTATTAATTAGCAAATATTTTCTAGAAATGCAATGCTAATTTAGCAATATTGGGGATGTGTCAACGAGCGTCTAGAGATAGTCCAGTCCTTGAGATAAGATTTCTTCACGCGGGAAGAGGAAGCGGGTGTTAGGGCATGCGCTCTCTCTGGTGCAAGGACTGGACTACCACTAGACGCTTGTATACTTGACTACAGAACCGTTTATAATTACTGGAGGAATATCCCTATTGGAAATATTTGATAAATTTCTTCGATATCCTAGAAAAGTAGCTAAGGTTTTGTTTTCATTTAATAGCAAATTATGACTCAGCACATATTGATGTAGTCTTTCTATATCTCCTTTAGATTGATTTCACTAATACATTCTTTAATACGATTCACAGGAAAATGGTAATAGATCTGTATATCATCGGTGTACATATGATGTCTCGAGTGGTGTAAAACTCAAGATAGATCGTTTATATACAGTGAAAACAAAAGGGTACCCAAAACTGAACCCTGAGGTATGCCAGATGTACACTAGACCATTTAGAGAAATTGTGTTTGTCAAATATTCCACGCTAAGATCTCTCTTCAAGAACGTTTTAAACCAAGAAAGAGCTCATAGAGATATGCCCATTGTGTGTAATATAGTCAGAATAAGATCATGTTGAACTCCGTCAGATGCCTTGCTTAAATCGAACAGTACCAGGAGTGTTAGTTCCTTTCTGTCCATTGCAAACTTGATATCATCGATGTCTTTGAGAAGTGCCATCACAGTGCTATGGCCTTTTCGAAAACCAGACTGAAACGTGTTAAGAACAGAATGAGTATTTAAATACGAAGTGAGTTGCTGGTTAACAATCTTTTCTATTCCTTTGCCTAAGATTGACAAAATAGTGATTGATCTGAAATCATCAAATGTTTGAGGAGAAGAAACTTGAGGAACAGGTCGTATATTGGTAATTTCCGAGACAGCTGGAAGATCCCTGACTGTAAACAGAAATTATACAGATGAACTATGACCGAACTGATAACATGGTCCCGCTCCATGGCTAAATGGTTAGCGCGCTGGCCTTTGGTCGCAGGGGATCCGGATTTGAATCCCGGCAGGGTCGGGAATTTTAACCATCATTGGTTAATTTCGCTGGCACAGGGGCTGGGTGTATGTGTTGTCTTCATCATCATTTCTTCCTCATCACGAAGCGCAGTTCACCTACGGGCGTCAAATCAAAATACCTCGACCTGGCGAGCCGAACATGTCCTGGGACCCCCCGCCCCTGCACTAAAAGCCATACGCCATTTAATTTCAGTGATAACCTGAATAATGATAACATCTGGTCCAATAGCCTTTGGATTCATGCCCTTAAATACCTTGACTATATTCTCAGGGTAAATGTATGAAAAGTGAAAGAGATCATGTTGAGGTTCATTTGTGTTCATGTAACTATGAATATTTTCGGATATTCTGTGAGAATTGTTCGCTGGTGATATGTTGAAGAAATATTCATTTTGTAGTTCTGCAACTTAGTGAGATTTAGATCTCCCCAGGCCTCCAGATTTATCACTATGTGTGAAGTACTACCTGGTTTGTGCACGGAATCTGTCCTACTTGTAGCTCGACTCATAACCCTCATTAAGTCAATTTGTGGCCCCAAGAAGCTCTTCAGCGTGGTGCAGGCGAGAGGGGGACACGAGATTTGCTGTCCATCGGTCACGAGAGGAATGAGGAGTATTCACTATTCAGTGCCGTCACTGAGCACTCCGATCCCACCTTTCTCTACACATTATCGTACTTTGAACGAATTATGCTCCGCTTCATTTTAATCCATAATGCCTACTCCATGGTGCTGTAATGATCTGAACTCATTATTCTTTTTAAACAGTGGCTCAGGCAGTTGAGGCGCTGGCCTTCTGACCCCAGCTTGGCAGGTTTGATTCTGACTCGGTCCGGTGGTATTTGAAGGTGCTCAAATACGTTAGCCTCGTGTCGGTAGATTTACTGACACGTAAAACGAGCTCTTGAGGGACAAAATTCCGGCACATCGGTGTCTGCGAAAATCGAAAAAGTAGTTAGTGGGACTTCAAGCCAATAAGATTATTAATATTTTTTTAATGAGCTTTGTTGGTTCATGGTGGCAGCGTGACTACTCTGGTTCAGCCTACATTAATTTTCTTGCTATTTTTCCTTATCATATTCCCTAACTAGCGACTTACCTTGTTGGTAATTACTTGCAGCTTTACGAGCTAGTAGGGGCTGCCTATCCGAGGTGGTAAAGGTATGCTCGGTTAACCTGGAGGGTTCGATTCCCCTACAAGAAATCGTAAAGTTTAGAAACTAGATTTTCGCTTGTAGAGAGGAACATGGCCCTAAGGTTCACTCAACCTACATCAAAGTCAGGTTAATTGTCGGGGCAAACTCGCTAGGGAATAAAGCTAACTACTGGGTCTCACTTAGTGCTGATATTACAGACCTTCAAAGGGCCTTCATAGCCTCTAAGGAGATGCCTTCGTTTTGCTTTACGAACGAATCCTCGTAAGAACAACAATCAAGTAATAGCGATGCCAGTTGCCATGTATAATTACAAGCTTACTTAAATAATGACCGGCTGCGTAGCAATGGTCTTCTGAGCTCAAATTCTGAAATCGAAGCCTGATAGAATCAGTTGTCATTCAAGATTAATTAAAAGCGAGCAATGGAGCGAGTCGATTTTACTGGTACGGTTAAAAGAAAATCTTTTCTGCACTTCGGTGTTTCTTAAGACCTGGAATAGTTCGTGGGACGTCAAACACATAGCTTTAACAATTATAAGGATCATTTCTAAGCCAGATTTTCCTCGAATGACTTACAAGGTCGGAAAAGTATAATGATTATGATGCCCTTGAAAGTTCCACACAACGTCTAGTTCGCACGGGGAACATTAGCTGGTAATTTAAAAAAAAAAACTTATTCACGGTAGAACAATGAACAGTATACGTTTGGGTGACACAAATTTCATCTGTCTCTGAATAGGAAGATAAAAATTTCGTGTAGCTATTTCTAGCCTGGTGCATCCTTATACGAGGGAGTCGAAAAATTCAAAAGAAACGAGATTTCCACTTCCGGAAGTGCATATGGCCCTGAGGTTCACTCAGCCTGTTCCAAAAATGTGTACCAGGTTCATTTCTGGGGACAAAGGTGGCCGGGCGTAGAGCTAACCACTCTAACTTTTTTTGCTATTTGCTTTACGTCGCGCCGACACAGATAAGTCTTATGGCGACGATGGGACAGGAAAGGCCTAGGAATTGGAAGGAAGCGGCCGTGGCCTTAAGTAAGGTACAGCCCCAGCATTTGCCTGGTGTGAAAATGGGAAACCACGGAAAACCATCCTCAGGGCTGCCGACAGTGGGATTCGAACCCACTATCTCCCGAATGCGAGCTCACAGCCGCTCTAACCACTCTACCCAACCAAGTGCCGAGGTAACGGATAGTGGAAACATTGACTTTCCACCCCTCCCAGGGCCTTCATGGCCTTTACGGAGATGACTTTGTTTTGTTTTTTTGCAGCCCTTGTAAGGCAGACCCTACAGCGAATGTGGGCGGCATCTGCTGTGAATGGGAAATTGCGTGTTATTGTGGTGGATATTAGTGTTGTATGTGGTGTATGCGTTGTAGGGATATTGAGGACAGCACTAACACCCAGTCCACAAGCGAAAGGAATTAACCATTCGCGATTGAAAGTCCATCGACCTGGCAGGGAATGGAACCGAGGGCCCCGATGGCCGAAGGCCAAGACGCAAACCACTCAGCTATGGAACCGGACAATAGAAAGATGACTATAGGAGACAGGAATTACTTTTCAAAAAGTGATCAAAGCGGACATAAATTTGAAAACAGGGTTTGGGTCACGTAGCCATCAGCTTGCGTTCGGGAGATAGTGGGTTCGAATTCCATTGACGGCAGCTCTGAAGATAGTTTTCCGTGGTTTACCATTTTCCACACTTTCCTGGCCCTTTCCTACCCCATCGTCGACATAAGACCAATCGGTGTCACTGCGACATAAAGCAAATAGCAAAAGAAAACATATATATATATATAAAACTTGCACCACTAACAGCAAATGAAGAATGTGTCACTACATTCATCACTAAAGTCCACTCCATCAAAGTAAAAAAAAACGCTTTCCGTGTAATAAACCATTCAGGACGATCAGATGTGTCCTATTTTTGAAATTAATCATTTTTATGTAGTGTAGTGATGGCAAGTGATGAAAAATCATCTAACACAAGTCACTCGTATTTTAGCACACTCAGAAAACAATAGATTATACCAGAGCATAGTCTTGCAACCGTGAACATAGGTGGCAAATACGTAAACAACTGTGCTACCCGACCAGTTCACAAGAACCACAGTGATATAATTTTCCATGATGTAAATCTCATGTATATTGTTCGGTTTTCGAACCTCTGCCGTTTTAATGAAGAGCTTCTTATGAAAGACTTGTCACACTTGACACCTGTAAAGAGTCACCAATTTGTTTCTAGATCATTACTATGTAGAATAATACTAGTGATATGCTAATGCTTATAAATGGCATTACGGAAATGCTTCTTTAGTATATCACACAAGACTCACTATTGGTCAAACCTTTTGTGCGTAAATGGGCCACATCATAGGCTGCATGGCTTATGGCGGAGTGTCGCACTTGAGTGGAATATTACTTATGTATTACCAATTTGAGCCATTTGCATAAGATCAGCTCATCATATAGTCAGTAATCTTGGGAGTGCAGTCACACAATTAACACAATATGTGTACGTCACATCGCCTGTCAGCCACATAACAAGTTCACACTGTGAGGACACTAAATACACCGGTGAGCAATAGCTTTTTTTTTTGCTAGTTGCTTTACGTCGCACCGATATAGATACGTCTTATGGCGACGATGGGAAAGGAAAGGGCTAGGAGAAGGAAGGAAGCGGCCGTGACCTTAATTAAGGTACAGCTCCAGCATTTGCCTGGTGTGAAAATGGGAAACCACGGAAAACCATTTTCAGGGCTGCCGACAGTGGGGTTCAAACCTACTATCTCCCGAATACTGGATACTGCCAGCACTTAAGCGACTGCAGCTATCGAGCTCGGTAAGATGTCTCTAGAGCAGCTACAGTACATTGCTTTTTTTTTTTTCATTTAATGCTGTTCTCCCAGGATAGTTGTATAGTAAGCGAGATTGAATCAAGGTGCAGCAAGGCTTATGCAGTGAGTTCAGAGTTACGATCAGCAGTATTCTGTAAGAAAGAAGTCAGCTCTTGGATGAAACTATCTTTACACCTGTCTGTTTTCAGACCAACGTTGTTGTACGGGAGCAAACCCTGGCTGGACTTGAATATGATATTCATAAGCTATAAGTCACAGATGTGAAAGTAGCGAGAATGATCGCTGGAAAAATTCAATGGGAACATTGGCAGGAGTGTACTCGGGATGAGGAGATAAGGACTAAATTAGGAAACACTCGATGAATGACATGCTACGCATAACCCAGCTTCGGTGTTGAAGTTGTGTGAGGCGAATGGAGAAGGATAGGTTGCCTAGAAGAATAATGGACTCGCACATGTTGGTAAGGGGAATAGAGGAAGAGCAAGACGGTAATGGTTAGACTCAGTTTCTAATGATTTAAATATATGAGGTACAAAACTAAACGAAGCCAGAGGATTGTGGAGGCGTTTAGTTAATTCAAAGAGGTTTGCAGACTGAACGCTGAAATGTGCCGAACGCTGAAGATGTTTGTAAGCATGTATGTTATTCGTTTTTAGTCGCACTGACTCAGATAGGTGTTATGGCGACGATGGGATATAACAGGTAGACAGATCTAGGACTGCGAAACATTTGCCTGGTGCGAAAATGGTAAACCCCGGAAAATTTTGGGGACTTCCGACAGTGGGGTTCGAGCATATTATCTCCTGAATAAAAGCTGGGATTATTGTGATTCGAACCCCGTACCAAAACTTGCTCGGTACAATGCATTACGAATATGCTGTTAAGCATATCACCTACTCTACATGTTTAAATATATCTTAGACTGCTTTTCGTATAGTGTTAACTATGATGGTTATTCCTTTTGGGATGAAGCTCTGTCACGTTTAAAGTTGTTCTGTGAGAAATTGACGATGGTTAGACTCAGTTTCTAACGATTTAGAGATAAGTGGTATACAACTAAATGAGGCCACAGCACTAGTTGCGGATAGGGGATTGTGGCGACATTTAATACATTCACAGAGGCTTGCAGACTGAACGCTGCAAGACATAACGGCCTATAATGATGATGTATGCATAATAATAATAATAATAATAATAATAATAATAATAATAATAATAATAATAATAATAATAATAATAATAATAATAATAATAATAATAATGCGAGCGAGTTGGCCGTGTGGTTTTGGCCACGTAGCTGCGAGCTTGTATTCGAATCCCACTGTCGGTAGTCCTGCAAATGTTTTCACGTGGTTTCACATTTTCACATCAGGCAAATGTTGGGGCCGTACCTTAATTAAGGCTAAGGCTGCTATCTCCCCAATCCCTGCTCTTTCCCGTCTTTGTAAAGTATTCGCGCTCTTCAGGAGTTTTCAGTCGCGAAATTACGAGGGCTTTGCTCCAGTACGGTAGTGGGCCCGTCAATTGAATTACCACACCTTTCCAAGATGCTGGCGGCTGGTGTACCGTTGAGCCACCTACCTACTAAAAGCTTCCATTCCGAAACGTGATGAGGTACGGCGGACTTCCTAGATGGCGACTCCTTCTCTCAGGCCAGGAGATGTTTTGTGGTGTTTTGAGGTGCGGAGAAGGGTGAGAGGTGAACGGTATGAGGCCGTAGTCTACAAAAGGAACTGTCCCGGCATTGGCCTGAATGAGGAGAATGGAAAAGAAGGGAAAAATTATCAGGGCTGTCGACGGCGGATCCAGCCCACCGCCTCCCGAATGCAGAGCTCTGTTTCAAGCCATAGCTGCTCGGTGTTGAGACAACACTGCAAGCGTCTTTTGTATTGTACAGTGTCCTGTCTAAAATTCGGCATACCTGAAGGTAAAAGCGTGGAACGTCCGGATGTGAGCAATAAAACATTTACTTACTAAATTAGACTAAAAGTATATGAATAGGGAATACGTACATATAAACTAGTGAATGAGAACGCAGATATTCGGGTAATATAGATGTATTAAGCAAAAAACATGAATTGAAACCATACTAATCAAATAAAAAATCAAACAAACGAAAATCGACCGTATAATTGGTCAGAGAAAATGATACGTGCATTTACATTTACATTTAACAATTGTTTATACATGAGAAACACGGGCAACGACCCGAAAAATACCATTTCAATTTGCATGGAATTAGAATGTGTTACATTGTTTCACTTGGCTGACTGCTTAGTTAAGTCCCTAAGTCCTTTTCCCTTAGGCTCGATCTAAAACTGTCCATAACATGCGAAAGTAATATTTGGTACACTAGTAAATTCCGATCACTCGGATACAAATCTATATATATAAAATAACTTGTCCTGACTGACTGACTGACTGACTGACTGATTCATCATCGCCGAGCCAAAACTACTGGACATAACGAGATGAAATTTTGGGGATATATTCATATTAAGACGTAGGTGCTCGCTAAGAGAGGATTTTTGGATATTCCTTCGCTAAGGGGGTGAAAACGGGGGTGAAATTTTAAAATGAGTTGCTCTATATCTCAAAACTTTAAAAGTTTACAGATGTAAAAATTGGTATTTAGAATCTTCTTTAAAAATAAGGAAACACGTATTTTTTTGTTTTCAGAAATTCCCAATAGGAGGGGTGAAAAAGGGTGAAAATAGGGAAAAATGGGTTGAATGCCATTAATCAGGATACCGGTACCTATATCTCAGAAACTGAAGATATTACAGACCTGAAAATTGATACTTTTGATCTCTTTTAAAAATAAAGAAACACGTAATTTTTTGGTTTTGGAAAATCCAATTAATGGGAGGGTGAAAAGGGGGTGAATTTTTAAAATGAGTGAATCTATATCTCCAAAATTTTTAAAGTTTGCAGATGTAAAAATTGGTATTTAGAACCTTCATTAAAAATAAAGGAACACGTATTACTTTGTTTTTGGAAAATCGCAATAGGAGGAGTGAAAAGGGGCTAAAAAGTGGTTGAATGCCTTTAATGAGGCTACTTATATATCAGAAACTGAAGATATTACAGACCTGAAAATTGGTGTTTGGGATCTCCGTTAAAAATAAAGAAAAACGTATTTTTTTGTTTCTGGAAAATCCAATTTAGGGGGTGGAAAGGGAGTAAAATTTTAAAATGAGTGTATCTATCTCAAAATTTTTAAAGGTTACATATGTGAAAATTGGTATTTAGAATCTCCTTTAAAAATAAATAAACACACGTATTTTTTCGTTTTTGGAAAATCCAAATATTGGGGGGTAAAAAAGGGGGAGGGTAAATTTTTTAAAATGAGTGTGTATACATCTTAAAACTTTAAAATTTACAGATGTAAAAATTGTTAGTTAGAATCTCCTCTAAAAATAAAGGAAAACGTATTTTTTGTTTCCTGTAAATCCCAATAGGAGGGGTGTAAAAGGGTGAAAAATGGGTTGAATGCCTTTAATGAGGATACATATATCTTAGAAACGAAAGATATTACAGAACTGAAAATTTTTATATGGGATCACCTTTAAAAATAAAGAAACACGTATTTTTTAGTTTTGGAAAATCCAATTAATGGCGGTTAAACAGGAGTGACAAATTGGGTGAATTTTTGAAAGACTATATCTACAGAATATCTTGGAAACGTAAAATGTTACAGACGTAAAAAGTGGGTGTTTGTAATCTCCTGTAAATCTAAAGAAACATAGGTGATTTGTGTTTAGAAACTCCATTTAAGGGGAACTCAAAAGGGGTGAAATTTTAAAATGAGAATTTTTACAGTTTATCTGAAAAAACTTAACATGTTACAGAAGTGAAAAATGGAATTTTTTATCTCTATTAAACATAAAGAAACGTGTATTTTTAGCTTTCGGAAATACCACTTGGGTGGAGGGGGGGGGGTAAAAGTGACTGAAAATGGTGTTGAATTCTTTTAATTAGGCTACTGATATCTCAAAAATGAAGATGTTACAGACGTGAAATTTGATATTTGCAATCTGCTTTAAAAATAAAGAAACACGTATTCTCGGAAAATCCAATGAAGGGGGGGGGGGGGGGGTGAAAGAATTGAAAAATTAATTGAATTAATTGAATGAGAATACATACATCTAATAAAAACTAAAGTTGTTACAGACGTGAAAATTCGTATTTGGATCTCCTTTAAAAACAAAGAAAAACGCGTTTTGGGGGGAAACCATCTTGGAGGGCGGGAGTGTAAAGGAGTTGAATTCCTTTCATGAGGACACATAAATAAAAAACTGAAGCAGTTAGAGTCGTGATAATTGGTATTTAGAAGATCCTTTACTATTAAAGAAACAAGTATTTTTTGCGGGAAAATTCACTTAGGTGGGGGGGGAGTAGCGTGAATTGAAGTGAAAAAAGTAAATTATTTTTATGGGGATACTTATATCTCAAAACTGAAGGTAATAGACGTGAACATTGGTGTTTGAAATCTTCTTTAAACATAAGAAACAAGCCTTCTTTTAATTTTTTTTGGGGGGGGGGGTACCGGTAGATAAACTTAACGGCGGTGGGGTGTAGAAGGAAGTGAGACCAATTGATTTTACTGTTCTTAATGTACGTATAAGGATCCTTCTCAGCGCACCGGCCTCTCACAGCTGGGTTCCTTGGTTCAAATCCCGTTCACTCCATGTGACATTCGTGCTGGACAAAACGGAGGCGGGACAGGTTTTTCTCCGGATACTCCGGTTTTCCTGTCAACATCCATTCCAGCAACACATAATAGTAATAATAATAATAATAATAATAATAATAATAATAATAATAATAATAATAATAATAATAATAATAATAATAATAATAATAATAATAATAATAATAATAATAATAATAATAATAATGTTCCGGACCGTCGTCAAATGTGCGGACCGCGCTGGAAACGGCTCCTGGACGGGTAATGACTAAGAATGCAGTCCGGCCGCGGGTTCAGTGCCTTCTAGGCACCCAATATGACACCACGCCGGATCTCCTGAAGGATTTTATCCATATTAAAAATGATTATAGGAAAAGATGGCAAAGATTTACGGACCCAACTGACCGGGAGGAATACCTAAGCCTAGCCCGGGAAGTACGAAATCGATTGATGGAAAAGAAGATTGAAAAATGGGAGGAAACATGTCGTAATCTAATAGAAAACGAGTCAGATCGGGAATTTTGGTGGGTTCTCGCAGAAAACGAGTCAGACCGCGAATTTCGGCGGATTATATATCTAAAACAATAAGCATTCAATTATAAATTTCAGTATAATACCGTAGCGAAGCACGGGTATCTTGCTAGTCTATATATACACTGTAAAATAACTTGTCCTGACTGACTGACTGACGGACTGATTCATCATCGCCGAGCCAAAACTACTGGACATAAAGAAATGAAATTTTGGAGATACATACATATTAACGTGTAGGTGCTCGCTAAGGGAGGATTTTTGGATATTCCGTCGTTAAGGGGGTAAAAAGGGGGGTGAGTTTTAAAAATGAGGATATCTATATCTCAAAAACTTAAAAGTTTACAGACATAAAAATTGGTATTTGAAATCTCCTTTAAAAATAAAGAAACACGTATTTTTTCTTTTTCAGAAAATCTCATAACGAGGAGTGAAAAAGGGAGGAAAGTGGTTGAACACTTTTTATGAGGAGACATATCTCAAAAACTGACGACGTTACAGACATGAAAATTGGTATTTGGAATCTCCTTTGAAAATAAAGAAACACGTATTTTTGCGTTTTTGGATAATCTGATAAATAGTGGGTGAAAAGGAGTAACAAACGGGGTGAATTTAAAAAAAGACTATATCTGCAAATTATCTCAGACACGTTACATATTACATATTTGACAACTGGTATTTGGAATTTCCTATAAAAATAAGGAAACATAAATATTTCTTTCAGAAAATCCAGTTAAGGGGAACTAAAGAAAGGGGGGTGAATTTTTAAAATTAGCGTATCTACAGTATTTCTCAAAAAATTAACATGTTGCAGACGTGAACATTCGTATTTGGAATCTCCTTTAAAAATAAGGAGATACGTATTCCTTAGTTTTCGAGAAAAACCCTTAACGGGGAGGTGAAAGAATTGAAAAATTAGTCGAATTATTTGTATGGGAATGTATATATACACAAAAAATATAAATATGTTACAAACGTGAAAACTGGTATTCGAAATCTCCTTTAAAAATAAAGAAGCACGCATTTTTGGGTGGGGAGAAAACAACTTAACGGGCGGGGGTGGAGTGAAAAAAGAGTTGAATACTTTTCATGAGGATTTTTATATCTCAAAATCTGAAGATGCTACAGACATGAAAATTTGTACTTGGAATTTCCTTCCAAAGTAATGAAACACGCAATATTTCTTCTTTGGAAAATCCACTTAAGGGGGGGCGTGAATTAATTGAAGAATTAGTTGAATTCTTTGTATGAGTATACTTATATCTCAAAAACAAAAGATACTGCCGACGTGAAAATTAGTATTTGGAATCTGCTTTAAAAATAAACACGCATTGGGGGTGGGGAATGAACTTGGAGGGGGGGAATGAACTTGCGGGCGGGTGCTGTGGAAAAGGAGTTTAATTCCTTTTTATGAGGATACATATATCTCAAAATGAAGACGTTACATTCGTGATAATTGTCATTTGGAAGCTCCTTTATATATAAAAAACAAGTTCTTTTGGTTTTCGGAAAATTCACTCAAGTGGGGAGGGTGAAAGGAAGTGAAAAATTTAATTCTTTTTCTGGAGAAACTTGTATCTCAAATACATAAGGTTACACACGGGAAATTTTGTACTTGGAATCGCCTTAAAAATTAAAGGAGCATGCATTTTTGGAGGGGGCATCAACTTAACCGGCTGGGGTAGAAATGGAGTTGAATTCCTTTTATGAGGATACTTATATCTCAAAAACTGAACGTGTTAGAGGCATGAACATTTGTATTTGGTATCTTATTTCAAAGTAAAGCAACACGAGTTCTTTTGTCTTCGGAAAATCCACTTAAGGGGGTGAATGAATTGAAAAATTAGTTGAATTCTTTGTGTGAGGATACTTATATCTCAAAAACTAAAAATGTTAAAGACGTGAAAATTTGTATTTGGAATATCTTTTAAAAACGAAGAAACACGCACTTTTGGTTAGGGGGAATCCACTTAACGGGTAGGAAGGGGGATGAAAAAGGAGTTGAATTACTTTTATGGGTATACTTATATCTCAAAAACTGAAGATGTCACAGACGTGAAAATTAGTATTTGGAATCTCCTTGAAAATTAAGAAACACGCATTTTTCTGGAAAATCGAACTAAGGGGAGTGGGGTTGAAAATAAGTAAATAAGGAGTTGAAATATGTTTATGAGGATACTTTATCTTAAATCTGAAGTTGTTACAGACGTGAAAGTTGGTATTTTGTATTTCCTTTCAAAATAAAGAAACACGTATTTTTTGTTTTCGGAAAGTCCACTTAAGGCGGGAGAGGGGTGGAAAGAAGTGAGGAAGAAGAAGTTGAAAAATTCTTATATGTATATATTTATCTAAAAAACTGAAGGTGTTACAGACGTACAGGCATGAAAACTGGTATTGGAATATTCTTTAAAAATAATGAAACACGTATTTTTTTTGCTTTCGGAAAATCCAATTGAGGGGCTGAAAAGAATTGGAAAAGCGGGTGAATTTTTAAAATGAGTACCGGTATATCTACATTATATGTCGTCCGGCTCCATCGCTAAATGGTTAGCGTGCTGCCCTTTGCTCACAGGGGTCCAGGGTTCGATTTCCGGCATGGTCGGGAAATTCACCCATCGTTGGTTAATTTCGCTGGCACGGGGGCTAGGTGTATGTGTTGTCTTCATCATCATTTCATTCTTATCACGACGTGCAGGTGGCCTACGGGCGCCAAATCCAAAGACCTGCACGTGGGGAGCCGATCCCCTCCTGGGATCTCCCGACACTAAAAGCCATACGCCATTTCATTTTACATTATATATCAAAAACGTAACATGCTAGAGACAAGTAACTTGGTATTTGGAAAGTCCTTTAAAAATACAGGAACCTGCACATTTTTGTTTTTGGACAGTGCACTTAACAGGGGGTGAAAGGCAGTGAAAAAATAGTTGAATGATTTTTTATGAGGATACTCATATCTAAAAAACAGAAAGTGTTACAGAAGTGAAAATTGATAGTTGGGATCTCCTTTAAAAATAATTAAACATGTACTTTTGTTTGAGGAAAATACACTTAGATGGGGGCAGGGGAGGGACTGATCAAGGGGTTGAATTATTTTTATGGGGATACTTATGTATATCTAAAAAACTGGATATGTTACAGATGTGGGAATAGGTATTTGGAATCTCATTTAAAAATATAGAAACTTGTATTTATTTTTTTGACTTGAGAGAAGACTGTTTCTCGCATGTCAAGTTCTATGTCGCATGGTCGTCTTAGCCCCAAAAGGTAATACCACAAACTTGGTTACAAAGAATTTCTGGGGTAAATGAAACTCAGTTTATGGGTGTGTTTTTATACTTTAGGAATTTTCAGATAGCCTCTTAGTACAATGCCGAGGAACGATTACTCTGATCATATTACGCAATTTACGCGACCGAAGCCACGGGTAATTGCTGTACTGAGAGTCAACTCAAGACCTTAGCGGTCCCTTTGATGTTAGTCAGACTTCTGGTCGGTGAAACGGCTTCCGCAGCACCAAATAGTTTCTTAGATTTTTTACTTGTTCCTGAAGTCAGGAGCTTTCTTCAGTTTGGTTAGATATTCTGGTGAACTGACTTGACGAATTGAACATTTTTGCCCTGTACAAATACGGAAAATATATTACAGGTTGTATGCTATTCGGATTCGTTACCAACTTTTATATTTCATACGTAGATGGCTATGAATAGTCATTGTTCTCACTGGTGTATGTAGCAAAATAATAATTATTTAATATGATATTGATATCTTATTGCACTGTGTACTTAGTAAGCTTTGTTCGAGTTCATTCCATTGTTGATGAGTTAGCATAATATGTGCGACGTTGAAGATGGATCCAAGAAAACTGTTGGCAATACTGGCTGCAACAGCATGTTCAGTATACATAATGGCTGCCAGCTGTGAGCAAGACGTGTGCGATGCTGTGACGCTTGAGTCCCCTGTGAAATACTTTAAAGCTAACAAAAGTTGAGAAAAATTAAGTAGGAAATCAAAACCAAATTGTTTTAAACGTTTACAGTAGCCTACGAGATGAGAATCCGCTGTGGACTATGGAAGACGTGAAAAAGACCGCGCAGCTAACCGGCGTTTCTGTGTACAGTGTTTACGTCGCTCGCTTGGAATTTAAACTCCACGGAAAATCCAAGGCTCCAGCGAAAGGTCGATGTATCAGCTCAGTTCAAACTATGCACTCCCCGTAAAGAAAAACAGGAAGGGCCTTAACACGGTATGGGAATTAGATCGTTGGCATATTCAATAATAATAATAATAATAATAATAATAATAATAATAATAATAATAATAATAATAATAATCTGTACTTTATTTTATATTCGTAACCGCCCTGTACCTGCAGAAGTGTTGTCATGAGGGGATCATGATTTCTTTTTTACCATCCGAATGACGAGACTACAATATTTACAACATTCCTGGAAACATTGTACTTTGCAATCCCACTCACGGGTGGGTTTTTCAGCTTTCTGAACCGTGAGAAACTGCCATCGACAGTCGTTGCACGAGAGCGGAATCGTATACTTATGTTGTAAGTCTCCATGTGCCTCACACAAATTGCATTATGGAATAAAAATAATCCTTGCTTCTCTTGCCTCGGTATTCGTCAGTAATCTGTAGGTTTTACATGGTCAATAAAGGAATAAATAGGTTTGGTACGTAATAAAAGTACAGCTATGTGAAGGCAAGTGATTTTGTTTGATGCTTCACTATTTCAGAATGAAGTACTTGTCAGATAGACGTACGGCGTTAATGATAAGCTGGCTGTGGCGGAGATAGAGAACGGAGACGGAAAGGGGGAACAGGGGACGTGGTCACATGCGGAAGAATACTTTTCCTAAGCTCTTGAGTTGAATTTCAGTAGTATATATGTATATTAAAAAAACACTTGTTCAAGACTGCGTCTAAACTACCCATCCAAAACAACACAGATTCTAATCATATGGGTCCGCACCCAAAAACAATGGACAAGGGGAAACCTTGCTTCCCTGAAATTAGTCGACGGGCTAAGGTATCCCCATTCCTCAACAAAGGGAAACATCACAAGACAAAAACAATAAATGCACTCGACAACAATAAATAACACAATATACATATACATAAATCACACCTATAAAATAATACACACACAAATATGCACTGAAGTTGATAGAGGGACTTGGATTCGATTCCGACATACACAGGCTCCGAAGATTGCAGGTCCCAACAAGACACAGCAGTACCGTTTATCTTGACACGGCAAGGGACATCAGCTTGTAGGCAACAAACATTTAAATAACTGGGGCTTGCGGTCAGCAGTTCATGGAAATAACGGCACCTATTGTAAACACTTTCGCTAATAGTAAAACTCGGCGCATCGCCTACAGCTGTCTCGGGGATTTCACTAACTGGGAAATAAATGACTAGTCGGGGCTTCGCCGACTTCCTTGTTTCTACCCAACGGCACAAAATCCTGTGACAAAATAACACACAGCCCACATATTCACGTGTATAATAACAGGCTGACTTATCGATACACATATAAATCAGGGCTCCCAGTAAAACATTATGGCTTCATAGACTTTCTCATATCATTTCAGCCCCGTCAACAACTCACGGCAATTCTAGCCTCACACATAAAATATCCTTCTGTGGATAACCGTTACAGTCATGAACTTGCCTGCCACCCAAAGTTGAAGACTCTTCTGCAATCAACGGTGCATATAACTGTACCGTACAACTCCTCGCAGCTGAAAATACATGCTTCATGCATACAAAACGTCCTGCTCTTATGCTGTATCTAATCTACTCCGTATAATATCGCAACGTTGACGGCACGCAGGCCATTTGGTATTACGAAGAATCTATCCAACAACTCTATCAAAAATCAACTCATATTGGAATAAATACTATTAACACAAGAAGCACACACCTATACCTAACCTATTCTATCCCTTGTTCCCATTTAATTTATATACACATTTAGCTCGGGTATCAACCATGCAAACAGCCCTGAACATATTTAATTTTACTAAAAGAGAGGAAAGCAAATGCCGAACTGGCTCTCATTTAAAAATTAATTAACTGACTTGAGAGAAGCCTATACTAGTGTATGAATATTACTTCCCATGCTTACACAACATAAGGGCTTAACTTAGCAGCCATCTCTCCATCAGCGACGAATCACATAACCGCTATGTCATGCCTGCCTAGCCCATCTTAACAGAGCTCAGCACGGGGTTGATGGTCCTCGTCTCGAGTCCTGGATACACCATGGTTGTCGTCTGCTTGATCCTGGAATCGTCTGGAATGGTAATTTATTTCAGAACATCTACTTCACCGCTTAGTGCGATCGTGCACAGGATTCCAACCTTTGTTTTAGACTATCATTGACTATAGCCTCCGCGCAAATTTTAATCCAGATCTGTGAGTCACTAATCACGGGATCTAACTCGGTTGAAATCAGTCCTTCATAGCGGTTATACTTCACACGGGTCGCACACGTTACTACCATGGTCCGCGTACGCGTTGTAAATGTTTATGTTATTTACTGTCATTACTAGCTCTTATGAGCTAACTTACGTCGATTGAATAATGGTCTTACATCCATTTCACAAATAAATGTATTTACTAAGTTCACGAATTACGCCATGCCGCGCTTGGCGTTTCAGAACAGCGAATGAATATCAAGTAAGAACTATCACTGATGGCTAAGAGTTACAGGGCGCTGAGAATCAATGACTTTCTGTAACACGAATGAATTAGTCAATGAGACTGAGTGAATGACACTGAGAGAATGAGAAAGCTTCCCCTTGAAGCAACCTTTTATCGCCTTAGGAAGACGCCGAGCTGGAGGTAACTCCCCGCGTAACAGAGAGTTCTCCTTTGTGACGGCCTACCAGATGTCAAAGGCCCCTCCTGCAAATACGCACTTCTCTCAATTGAGCACAAGTAACTAATATCATCGACTCCTGGCATTCGATAATTCTGTTCTTAATTATCTGTAGAGTCGGATCTGCGGAATTTAGCTTAGTGGCGGATTTATTGATTGAAATTCAAACGATTCCAGCCCTGGGAAAGAGAGGTTTATCAACCTGTGACAACTGTTTTGTATAAACCCTCGTTTAAATCTGACCCCCTCCAGGTAGCAGTGGTTGGACTTGGTGATATAGTAGGGGTCTGCATGACTGAATTCACGGCTTGCAACACAATTCCAACTCGAGGAATTCGTTTCTTCCGCACCAATACGGGGATCTCATGGCCTATAGCACGGCCATCCAGGGTTCCTGCCTTCACTCCCTGCGATATGTACCTCCTCTTATATAAATTCCTAACTTTGGCTTAATAATAATAATAATAATAATAATAACAATAATAATAATAATAATAATAATTTATTTTTCGTCCACATGTGAAGGTCTGATCGAATCCTGAACGGTTCCACCATCAAATGTTATGGTCAACCCAGGTATCACTGGAGAGGCGTACTAGGGGAATGAGGACTGGTGAAGTTTCCTCATTGCTTTCCTCGTTGCGCCAAAATGATATTATATATCAGTCTGCTAAGTAACCATACACGTCATACTTTTACACCTTCATCACAGGTACTGGCTCTATAACTTAAGGGATATTGGGACACACTATTTTTTAGGGGGCAGGGATTTTTTTTTTCAAGTTTTGCACTAAGGAAGAGCCTGAAGCTTTCTCTATCGGAAAAACTGGTTTTGTACAATTGCGACGATTTCTGAGTGGGCTTCAGCTATATTTAAATCACCCTGCACGGCCATTTAAATCTCCGCATGTCCCCTTTCTTGCTGAAACCCATAAATACAGTATATGTCTGTTCAGTTTCCAGCAACAATTCTGTTCTAAATTGTACCTGTTTGTAGGAGACTGGCTTCAATGGAACTTCTTTCAAGATGTTTCCGGGGATCTACACAAAATGGCAGCGAAGGCCTACATGCACAAATATGGAGAAAATGTCCAAAAGAGGTCTTCGTGTCATCCAAAAGATTGTGAATAGCTGTCTCCCCGATCACTGGAGAATTTAGTATGGAGTAAAGTGGAACACATGAACTGGAAGTGGCTGTAAGAAATTAAGAACTTCCACCGAAATCTATTAAATTAGCTGCACGGAGAGACCAAAAGAGAAAATATGTAAGTCTAGCTCTGCTCAGAATAAACCAGCCAGGAGAAAACTGAAGTTCTTAAGGTGAAAAGGGAAGAATAAAAAAAGATGCAGGGAGGCCAGACCTATGGTGCTGGCGAATTTTATGAAATAACGTTTACTAATTTAAGAGTTTTTTGATATGTTTTGACTTCCAACTCAATTTTCTAAAACTTCGTTTTTCATCATATATATGTTCCATCCGATGAAAATATGCCCATTTAACATAAAAACTGGTATAAATCACTTCACGTCCAGACAAATAAAGTGTAATGTGGTTTTCAATTTCTTCAGCATTGTCTTTGTTTAATCGAGCCATAAATTTGATGAAGAAAATAATTGAAATATTAACAAAGGATGAAATAAATTAATTGTTAATTGAGTGAACTTCAGAGAATTAAGGAAACAGTACCTACTTTTTTCTTATATTATTCAAAGGTAGTGTTTTCCTAATTTTCAACTTCTTATAGGCTAAAAATTTTATACTGTATGGGATATTTTAAAATTGACCAAATTTTCAAGTATGTCAACCATGGTAGATGTTATAAGTACAAATTTAGTCATACAATCCGCCTGAAATTAACATAGAGTTCTATTCTTATTATTCTCAACATGTCACTAAATTTTCAGGATTATATGTGTAAAAGTCTACAAAAAAAAAAAAAAAAAAAAAAAAAAAAAAGGATCTGAGTAAAATGAAATGGCGTATGGCTTTTAGTGCCGGGATATCCCAGGACGGGTTCGGCTCGCCAGGTGCAGGTCTTTCTATTTGACTCCTGTAGGCGACCTGCGCGTCGTGATGAGGATGAAATGATGATGAAGACAACACATACACCCAGCCCCCGTGCCATTGGAATTAACCAATTAAGGTTAAAATCCCCGACCCGGTCGGGAATCGAACCCGGGACCCTCTGAACCGAAGGCCAGTACGCTGACCGTTCAGCCAACGAGTCGGACGGGATCTGAGTTATAGGGCCCCTGAAAGCGTTGCAGGTGTCGCCCATACGTAAGTCATTTTCGTATTGTCAAAGTCAAGTATCAGACTGAGAGAGTCAATGAAAGTAACACACATCTTCTAGATCTTATCAGAAGATACAGTGCTCTATCAACATTATACTCAGCCGAAATGGATCAGGGCTGAGTAATAATTCTTAATATAACCTTCCGGTACTTTTTTCCAATTATCTGGGGTTGACACAAACGTAGAGTAAGCCCAATTTTATGGGCGGATGCCCTTCCTGACACCGACCATTTGTGGGTCCGTGTTTCTGTGGTGATTGGTAGTGTGTTGTATTGTATGCAAATGTGTATTAGGACGAACATTCACATTCATCTCCCGAGCTAGGGAAATTAACCAAATGCAGCAAAAATTCCCGACACGACCACGAATCGAAGCGAGGTCCCTCTGAATCGAATGCTGCTACTCGGAACGTTCAACCACGGAGACGGGTCTGAACTTAATAATAATAATAATAATAATAATAATAATAATAATAATATTAATAATAATAATAATATGTACATTTACACAGGTTCAACCTTAACAGCTGATTGGTGACACATTTATTCAGTCATTTAATATATTGTAAAGGAACGTTCCTATCCTTAAAACCGGGCAACAACAACAACTACTACTACTACTACTACTACTACCACTACTACTACTACTACTACTACTACTACTACAGGAGCAATTAGAAGCCAAATTTTGACATTTTTATCCGAAAAAAATGTATTTTAGGCTGCCAGTGAAGGATATCCGAACGCCAACTTCACACTCTTGGCAATTGCTGTGCTAGAACCTTTCCCTCTAGCATCAGAACACCTTTCACGGATCTAGTCTCTATCAATCATCCTCTAATATACCTCAGACTATAAAGTTACCAGCCTAGAGAAACAGGTCATAGTAATTTAAGCAGAGAATGTCAACTTTTAATAAAATGATTGGTATTGGAAGGGGTCGTCTGGGCATTAACGGAAAAGTAAAATAATATTTTTTTCTATTTGCTTTACGTCGCACCGACAAAGATATGTCTTACGGCGACGATGGGATAGGAAAGGACTAGGAATTGGAAGGAAGCGGCCGTGGCCTTAATTAAGGTACAGCCTTGGCATTTGCCTGGTGTGAAAATGGGAAACTACGGAAAATCATCTTCAGGGCTGCCGACAGTGGGGCTCGAACCCACTATCTCCCGATTACTGGATACTGAGTAAAATAATTATATGAAAAAAAGATTCTGTGGAAGTTATAAATGTTTCTCTCCGGGCTTGTTTCTCCGTATTTGTTCTCATTCCATCAGAAACACATACAACTATGTGTAGCCTACTAGAAACCGTTTAATTCTGTTTCAATTGACATGTTATTTTCCCAAAAAACTTCTTATCCGTGTTATAGCTACTGTACTTTGATCTAAATACGACGCTATTTATGATCATATAATATTATTCACTACTTCAGTATTTCTAGCCTTGTGTCTACAAAAGACGGAAAATTATGCCTAACGTGTTACCGTAAGATTCGTAGTGATGATGGACGAGTTTGCAATGAGGGAACTGGTCTTAATTGAACTGAATTTTTTGATAGTTCACATGCCGCTAGAGCTGAAAAAAGCCCCTTTATGCAGCATCTTTATAAATTAAGACACAGGTCAAAGGACATACCACAAAATTAATATTTATTTAATTAAATACATTTTTTAAAGAATTTGTTTTACATCGCACGGACCCAGATAGGCCTGATGGCTAGGAGTGGAAAGGAAGCAGCCGTGGCCTTAATTAAGGCACAGCCCCAGCATTTGCTGGTGTGAAAATGGGAAACCACGGGAAACCATCTTCAGGGCTGCCAACAGTGGGGTTCGAGCCCACTATCTCCTGGATGGAAGCTCACAGCTGCGCGCCCGTAACCGCACGGCCAACTCGCCCGGTAAATTAAACATTAAACTTACAACATACTTTTATTAGGATCGTGCTTGTACAGACACCAAAACGAGTTGATTGAAAATTAAAATTTGAAACTAGAGCATTACTAAATAAAATGGAACTATAATAAATGAAATGTATTGAACCCATGACCTTTGTGCCCTAAGAATATTATGTATTAAACTGTCAATTGGAATAAGAAGTTCGATTTCTCGATATCACGGGAGTGACATGTGGCAAGGGGATAGCTACTTTCCGTCCCACGCTCTGGGATACGTGACGTCATCCGCACGTGCCGTACGTGAAAGGATACCGAAGAAAGTTTGAGACTGCTAAGCCATTTTGGTGGGTTATTTCAGAAGAGCGCGTGTGTATGCCGTACCCACGCGAAGTTGACAGATAAGTAGTGCCTATCAAATGAGGTCATTTATCCAGCTAATTTAATATGTATAAATTCTAAATGTCCATGAACACTACCGCCAGCAATGTAGCAAGTATGTGGTTACCTTCAAAGCTCTTCTAATTACAGTTCAGTTAAGTCAGAAAAGTTACGGAAATGTTCTTGGCGGCAAAGGGAAATGCCAGGAGAGAGGGGGTAATTTCTATAAATAAGAAGGGACGCCATGTTGAAACCCCTGCATTTTGTATCACGAGGCTGAAGACGGAGGGTTGAACTGCTCTGTAAAATCGAACGACAAAAGTAGACTAAGTCCAACCAACAGATTTTAGCCGATGTGGCTGGGGTCTTGACTCCATGTGGAGATAGTTTTCCTTGAGTGGAAGTAATTGTAAAAAAAGGACGGTCAAGGTACCGAAGAAATTTGTATAAATTGTGTGTGGTAAAGAAAGTAATTCGTGTGCGGGAAATAATTACAATCCATCGTGTGCGATCAACAAGAACGACAAGTGAAGGGCATTTTCTTTTTTTTAATATGCTTTATTTTCAGGAAACCGGAAGATAAAATGATCTGTACAGCCAGAAATGTAAAAATGGCTAAATAAAAATGCCAGGGTCACAGGTGAGCCCTAAGATGAATGCTGGCGTGACTTAAGGTATGTGACTTGCCATCTTAGCGCCTACTATATCTTGTTTCATGATGTCTAACTTATATGTATTTGAAGGGGGTATATACGACGCAGTTGGTCGCCCCTATGTGGATTTTGTAAATGTCAGAATACGACGAAAAAGGGTCATTTGTTTTGTTTTCTACTTGGATAAATTTTTGAAGAGTTGCGAGTGCCGTATGATGTTGTAAAAAGTTATTAAATAGGGTTTCGAAGTGATATCACATCCAATGTAGATCGTCATTTCCGTGTGTTTATTGCCTATATTTTTGTGATGTCAAATTAAGATGTTCATTCGACGTAAAATTTTCAGTTGGAATTTTGGTGAAGTTGGTGCAAAAGGGATCCGTGGTTACCCATTTTCAGTCGGATGGAAGCGCTGTACGTAGTGTTGAGTAACGCATGTCAGTGAATTTGTCATGAGTGTAATGTATTATATGTCCGTTTAAACCGTGTCTGAGTGACAATAATATCAGGAAATGTGTCAGTCATTTTCGTGAAAATCCAGTTATTAAAATACGATATCATTTTATGCGAAGTTATTCATTATTAAAGCATTGTGCGTTATTAGATGTCGTGGATTCTAGTAAGGATTTTTATTCCAGTTCTTTTGTTAGTGATAGTCGTTGAGTTTGGGAAACAGAGGCTAGTTTTGTCGTGTGAGTCGAGATAGGATTTGTGAATCAGGTGTTTGGAAACCTGTCGATGAAGCCGGGTCTTGTGGGAGCCCGAGGAAGATTTTATAATGTTGGGAATGGAAAGCAGAATACGAGAATCGACGCCGGTAATAATTTGCGACATGTACAATTATTGTGGGACTTTTAAAAGTAAATCTATGTGCATATTTGGTTGGTCAGAATATATCGTATTTTGTAATTAGTCTTTTTGCGAAGCTAAATGTTTCATTCTTTGAGGTCAGTCAGGCAAGATGAACAGATGTTTCATATCGAGACTGACAGATAGAGGAGGGTCGTTTGTGCCGAGACCGTCAGCTGATCGAGGGGGGACAGTTTTGTGTAACAGAACGTGTAGTGGTATACGTGTAGGATGGAGATTGCATTCTTGGTAACGGAGATAAATAATTACGGAATCTAGTTGAAATTTCCATCCTGGAATAACGTACAAGTTGTTGGATACTGTGAGTTTGTTTAATTGAGATCGTAACGTACATTTGAGACCACGAACTTAGAGTATAATGAGTAAGGTTAGCCAATATCAGGGTTGTCCAAAATATAGAGCGGTGGTAGTGATGACTGTTTTGTTTGTGAGGGGTGCGTAAACTTTATGAAATGTTATGACGAGATATGACATCGTAATAGGCTTACATTATACGGCGAGTTACTTTTGGTTTGTTCGTAATTATTAGGGTATCCAAGTGTTAATAATGGCTAGGGTTAGATTAGATTTAAAGTGTGAGGTCATGAAACAAGATATAAACTGGACATGAATGATGTAATATTTCTTTTCCAGCAACAGGAATCAACAGATAAACATCAAACATGATTAAAATGAATTACGTCAAGAATTGTGTAGGGACATGTGAAGAAACCATTCGTCCGTGGAGATAGAATTTGTTGTTCTTTAAGATTTCATTAAATTATTTAAATTTATTTAATTATTAAATTCAGTGAAAACCGTACTTTGAAATAATTTTAAATCAAGCGAATAACTTGAAGATGCATTCTGGAAATCGTAGTTTATTTTCTAGGGTATATGTAAATTTTAACGTAACGATTAAGGGGACATATCCGAAGGTAATGGATTTTACTGCCACAAAGTATTGTGAGCATTGTTGGTGTTGCATTATTTGACTTTGATTGATTGATTGAGCAGTGAAGGTGCTGGGGTTAGTAAAGTGGAAACTTTGGTCATCAACCGATGTAACTTAATTATGTTTAGCCTTCAGCTTAGAAACTTGCAATGGTTATGGGGTCATCAAACTCAGTGACTTAGATTAGGGCCATATGCCACCGTAGAATCATTTTCCTTGCGGTCATCATCCACAATGACTTTAAAGTAACTGAGAAGTTTAGATGTCGGTCCATGACATAGTCGCAGGTCACATCGATTCAATTAAGGGTCCATGCCGTGTAACCACTGTGTGGCACACACAGATTGGACTGCCTTAATTATACCCAGAGTCCAGAGTTCGTGTTACGAGAGCTGGACCATAAAGAATCACTATGATGGTACATGTAGTCTCACATGGAAGCCGAATGTAAGGATTTCCAGACTTTCCTTTCTTTAATTAATAATTGAGACAATGGTTTCTAGTAAGGATGCCCATCAGGCAGTTACGTCAAAGGCTCACACCAGTGTTCTGACCTTCTATGTAAAATGATAGTGGTGTCCAGTGGACACGATTGAGTTCAATGACACCGTTGATAAATCATAAATTCTTCAGGAATTACTTGAATAAATAGGAATATTTTAAAACAGACCTTTCATTTGAATAGATAGATTAGAATTACTGAACCCTACCTTTACCTCAGCAAGTGACGAAGAACCCGATACGACCCAAGAGACAGATCTCATGAACTTTTGCTGATAGGTATGGAAGGTAGGTATCCTTCAGTATGGACCAAAGGGTTCAGTATTAACAAAAGGAATTGTTTTAAGAAATATATTGCTTTCAGACTGAGAAACACAAATTTACGTGTTCTCAGACCCTTGCATACTCCTTCAGGAAGAACGATGTTAAGGACGGTTTCTGTTGGGTACAGTTTGCAGTATTTAGAAAACGATGAAGGTTAAAGGCGTTAAGATGCGTGAGGCCGTGTAAACAAAAGATTCGTTAAATTTAATGGTACGGTGGATGGGGATTTGAAGAGTAGTTTCTGTAAACCTGTTATCTCCGTTATGAACTGACGTGTTGGTTTTAAATAAATTATGAAGGTAGAACGGAATCGTCATTTGCAAACTTGTATCCGTAGTGAAAGCTATTCATATCTCCAGACATTAGTGAAATTTCAACCTTTGTAACTGTGTATAATAGGGGTTTGTGTGTTCATCACGCCTGGCATTCGTAACGTAAGGAACGCGAGTTTATTGCATATTCTATAGTTTGATGTTCTAAGTTCCGGGTAAAGCGTTATAGGCTTATACAACTTATCCATAGTCAGTGATCGTAAATATCAAGCTTTCAATAAGAAGTTTTCACGTGTAGGGTGATGTACACGAAACGTTGGGTTATAAAATATATACAGATGACACCGACTGAGGCAAGGAGAGGGATAAAAAACTTGCCGAACACTCACGAACCCTGAGATAACATTATTACTGGCTCATGAAAATCCACAGCCTTTTTACAGTCATTCGACCGATTCAGGAATGTAATGAATGAAGCCCCCATCTAGCGGCGAGGATAGGAATTGCGCCGGCTGCCGAAGCCTGTCGCACTCTTCTGGGGCAATGATTATTGACTGAAAAACGAAATGAAATTATTTTGGAGAGTGTTGCTGGAATGAAAGATGACAGGGAAAACCGAAGCACCCGGAGAAAACCTGTCCCTCCTTCGCTTTGTCCAGTACAAATCTTACAGGGAGTGACCGGGATTTGAACCACGGAATGCAAATCAACCAAAAGGTTATAATTACTGACAGTTCTATGGAAGATTTTGCTATTATTACGAACAATTCAAAGAAGTTGACATTTTGGCAAAATAACTTTTCCCCTGTCAAATTTTAGTACCTTATTTCATTTCTGCTTCTGAAAATGCATTGGAAATACCAGCCCTATTTAATAACAATGATACCCGTAACATTTAGACTCCACAGTTTGCATGCTGTCTCGTACGTTTACGGGGCTGAGGACCAAGATATTGGTATCCCACGAGTGATGCATCAGCCGTTATCCTCTTGTATACGAGACCCAAGCTTCTCAACGGGCAGTGTAAAATGTAGGAAGTTTGCTTGAAGCGCTCTCACGAATTAGAAGCGGTAGAGGAGTTAATTGTCGAGGTTAAAAGAAATATGTTTCAACACCGCAACCTCGATTTGAGGTTTTGCCAGTCACTTCGCTCTCTCCACGCCTATGAATCAAATAAGAAGTACTGTGACCCAGAACCTTGCATGTGAATAATAAGAGACTCGCAAAGAAGCAGAAAGACTAACCATCAGTGCTGAAGTCGATTATAATTATTGGAGCGACGTTGAAGCAGTTAAAGTAGAAATATTGTTTTTCATTACTGACATATATCTGTTTTAAATTCGAATCTTACTAAAAATTCCCTTACACCTGACTGGCTTAATACAGACTATTGACCATTTACGAATCCCTGGTATAATATACTGTATAATCGCGATTAACGTTCGCCACAGTCTTTCATTGGATACCTACAGCGGAAATATTAACAAATTTAGTCATCTTTCGTGGCAACTTGACCGCTACTATTTTGCTCAACAAAGCAAAGCCATCTCTATGCAGGGCATGATGGCCCATGGAGGCGTGGAAGGTAAAGGCTTCCACCACTTTAAGTTCGGCACGAAGTGGGATACAATGGTTAGCTCTACGTCTTGACACCTTTATCTCCAAAAGTTAACCTGGTGCTCAATTTTGGTGTAGGAGGAGTGAACGTCAGGGCCATGTGCGGCCCCAGATGTGGAAATAATTCAACTTCCTGACAGGGAATCGAACCCACATCCATCCGGGTGAACACAGTACGCCTTTGCCCCCGCGGCTAGGCAGTCTCTAATACTATGCTCGTTTTTACTTTTTTCAAAATTTGCCTTACGTCGCACCGACACAGACACTGTAGGTTTTATGGCGAAGAAGGGATAGGAAAGGGCCAGGAGTGGGAAGGAAGCGAACGTGCCCTTAATTTGCATTTGCCTGGTATGAAAATGGGAAACCACGGAAAACCATATTTAGGGCTGTCGATAGTGGGGTTCAAACACACTGTCTCCCGAATGCAAACTGTAGCTATGTAACCCAAACCGCGCAGCCATTTGATCGGTCCTTCTGCTACTTATTATTATTATTATTATTATTATTATTATTATTATTATTATTATTATTGTCCTACTCCTTAACTGAATGGTCAGCACTAAGGCCTTCATTTCAGACGGTCCCGTGTTCGATTTCCGCCCGGTTCGGGGATTTTAATAGCGTTTGATTAATTCTTCTGGCTCCGGGACTGGTTGTCTGTGTTTGTTCCAACACTTTCCTCTTCATATAAACACAACACACTACACTACCAAACAGTACAGAAACGCGCAATAGTGATTACATCCCTTCACAAACGGTTGGCGTCAGGAAGGGCATTCGGTCGTAAAAAAGGGTCAAAACCACATGCGCGACCCAGTTCACACCCGCGACCCCACAGCTGTGGAAGGAGTGGTAGACTTATTATTATACTTATTATTATTATTATTATTATTATTATTATTATTATTATTATTATTATTATTATTATTATTATTATTATTATTATTACTACTATCATACCCTGTCCCACACCATGGGTGGTTCGCGGGTGCGAAATGTGTCGTACATTTGGACTTGGCCCTATTTAACGGCCAAATTCTGTATATTACGTCCCTTCAAATACCATTGGTCCTAAGAAACAGGAGAGTGGCACAGTTTTTATCTCAAAAGGAATTCTTTAAGGTCGCTGCCTCGTACCCAGGCTATCAGATAATGTGAACGAAATTCATAGAAATACCAACCTTGTTGTCCGAAATCCCTAAAACGAATCATTAGTAACATTTTTCGTTTATAAGATTATTTTGTGCAAAATATTCCAGACGCACTGGCATTAGTCAGGCAGTAAATTTGTCAGACTTAGGTGACACGTTCAGAGGTCAGGGGTTGCGACCACAGCTACTTCAGTGGCCACCTCTGGTCTACTATTTATGAAGCTATCAAGAAAACTACAGAAACAGTTTTGTTTCCTTTCATAGACATGAAATTCTTTCCCAACCGTGTTCCAAAGTAATTAAAAACTGTAATATGTGCTACAACAGTTTTATGATGAAATGAAATGAAATGACGTATGGCTTTTAGTCCCGGGAGTGTCCGCGGACAAGTTCGGCTCGCCAGGTGCAGGTCTTTCGATTTGACACCCGTAGGCGACCTGCGCGTCGTGATGAGGATGAAATGATGATGAAGACGACACATACTCCCAGCCCGCGAGCCAGCGAAATTAACCAATGAGGGTTAAAATTCCCGACCCTGCCGGGAATCGAACCCGGGACCCCTGTGACCAAAGGCCAGCACACTAACCATTTAGCCATGGAGCCGGTCAATTTTACGATGACGATGATTTTGTCCCTAACATAATTATGAAATATCGGTAAGCAAAAACACGACGCCAATAACAGAAGGAACAATCCAGAAAAATTCCAGGCAAACGTGCCCAACATGGACGGGGCTCAAGCACACTAAATAATAATAATAATAATAATAATAATAATAATAATAATAATAATAATAATAATAATGAAAAAATGAAATGCTGTATGGCTTTTAGTGCCGGGAGTGTCCGAGGACAAGTTCGGCTCGCCAGATGCAGGTCTTTCGATTTGACACCCGTAGGCGACCTGTGCGTCGTGATGAGGATGAAATTATGATGACGGCGACACACACCCAGCCCCCGTGCCAGCGAAATTAACCAGTTATGGTTAAAATCCCGGACCATGCCGGGAATCGAACCTGGGACTCCTGTGACCAAAGGTCAGCACGCTAACCATTTAGCCATGGAGCTGGACAATAATAATAATAATAATAATAATAATAATAATAATAATAATAATAATAATAATAATAATAATAATAATGGATAAGAATAAAATCAAGTTACAGAAAAGTTACCGTAAGGAACTCAATCACCACTCACTATCAGTTACCGCTGATCTGTATTTAGAGCTGTCGCCCAGGCGGCAGATTCCCTAACAGTTTGGTCCACACACACTAAATAATAATAATAATAATAATAATAATAATAATAATAATAATAATAATAATAATAATAATAATAATAATAATAATCCAGGGTGGGAATCGAATCAAGTTGTAGTAAATCTACTATAAGGAACTGAAACACCACTCACTATCGCTGTATTTAGCACTGTCTGCCAGATGGCAGATTTCCTATCAGTTACTTACCAAGTCCTTCCTTCTACTACTACTACTAATAATAGTAATTCTTCTTCTTATTATTATTATTATACACCATGTTGGGGTACGCGGGTGTGAACTGCGTCGCACTATTTTACAGCCGGATTTCAAAGAAGTTGGAAATTTATCGAACAATCTGTCTGCAGACGAATAAGGGCGGAATATTTCTTGGACCAGGAAATTAGGCATAAGTACGTGGATATGATTAGTGAAAAGTTCCTGACAATAGGCAATAAGAAGGTTCACGATAGAGAGAGGGAATGGGTGGCATACAGGGATGCCGTAATATAAACAGCAAGGGAATGTCTAGGATCAACTGCTTGTAAAGATGGGGAAAATGTGAACGTCTTGGTGGAATGATGAGTGAGGGCAACTCGCGCGTCCCTAACCGCACGGCCAACTCGCCCGGTGAAGGTCTGATGCAGACAGGAAATTGTACGTAGATGAAAGAAAGAGAGGGAAACATAATTGTTGAATCCAAGAAGAAATCAAGGGAAGATTTCGGTAATAACGTCGAAAGGCTAGGTCAAGGGGCAGTGAAATCTGTCTTGCCAGTAATAAAGAATCTTAGAAAGGGAGGGGATAAAGGAAATGAGCAGTGTTTGGGGTAAATTAGATGAATTCATAAAATATCCCAGGAAATTACTGGACACGTGGAAGGAATATTTTAAAAATCTACTCAGCATAAAAGAAAATATTTCGGGTGACGTCGTGGAAAACCGAGCTCATGGAGAAGAGGACGAAGATGTTGGTGAAATTACGTTTTAGGAAGTGGAAAGGTTGGTAAATAAACTCCATTGTCATAACGGTACAGGGGTAGATGAAATTAAATCTGAAATGGTGAAATATAGTGGAAAGGCAGGGAAGAAATGGCTTCATAGAGTAATTAGATAATTACGAAAGATTAGTAAGGCACCATCTAACTGGACGAAAGCAGAACTGCACCTTTATATAAGTATTAAACAGGAAGCATTGCAACAACTATAAAGGTATTTCATTGATCAGTATTCCAGGCAAGGTGTTCACTGGCATTTTGAAGTGTGCGATTAGTGGCTGAGAGTAACTTGGCTGAAAACAAATGTGGGCTGACAGGATCAAATTTTCAGTATGCGCCAGGTAACTGAAAAATGCGACGAGAGGAATAGACATTATGTTTCATAGATCTAGAGAATGAATAAGCCAGAGTACCGAGGGAAAAGATGTTTACCGTACTGGGGGGCTACTGGATTAAGTGTGGATTATTAAAATCAATCGGAGGCATTTATGGTGACAATTAGGCTGCGGTGATAATTGATGGTGGAATGAGTTCTTGGTTCAGGGTACGTACAAGGGTTAGACAAAGGTGTAATATTTCGCCTTCGTTGTTCATACTCTACATGGAGCATCTATTGAAAGGTATAGAGTGGCAAGGAGGGATTCAGTTAGGTGGAAATTTAGTAAGCAGTTTGGCCTAGGCTAGGGACTTGGTCTGAAGGGCAGATTGTTCTGAAAGCCTGCAGTCTAATATATTGGAACTTAGGTGCAATGAGTATGATATGGAAATTACCCTTTACAGGACTAATGTGGTGTCAGTACGTAAGCAACCTACGAGAACTGATTGTCAAGTTGAGAATACAAAGATGCAATAGGTTGATAATTTCAAGTAGGCCTATTTTAGATGTGTATTCTTCCAGGATGGTAGTATAGTGAGTGAGATTGAATCAAGATGCAGCAAAGCTAATGCAGTTAGCTCGTCGTTGCGATGAACAATATTGTGTAAGAGAGAAATCAGCTCCCAGACGATGCTGTCTTTACATTGGTCTGTTTTCAGACCAGCTTTGCTCTACGAGAGTGAAAGCTGGGTGGACTCAGGATATCATATATATATATATATATATATATATATATATATATATATATAAAAGTTAGAAGTAACAGTCACGAAAGTAGCAGAAAGATCGCTTTTAAAGACAGGTGGGAACAGTGGCTGGAGGGTACAGGGAATGAGGAGATGAAATCTAAGTTGGGAATTAACTCGATTGATGAAGCTGTACGCATTAACCGGCGTCGGTTTTCGGGTCATATAAGGTGCATGGAGGAGGATAGGTTACTTAGGAGAATAATGGGCTCGGCCATGGAGGGTAAGAGAAGTAGACCAAGACGACAATGGCTAGACTCAGTGTTACGGAGTTATCCGTGGTAGTTAGAGGTGAAAGAAGGTGCTGGGATGAATAGGTCTCAACTTACGAAATTAAAATTAATTTAAAATTTAACAAAGGTTATATTTTCTTTTCGAGATCAAGAAATAACAAGTATAACAGGAACTCAGTTGTATATCAACAAGTTAAGAATGTACAATTACAGTTTATTAATGTATTTTGGGCTTCGAGCCCCAGATTCACAATCCCTGAGCAATGAGCCCAACTTTACTTATACACAAGGTTCAACAAAGGGGCAGAAAACCCCAATCATGCCAAGGAGCATTTGCTCCCAATTACCCAGTTAAGCCTGCTCGAGGCACACAGAAACCAAATTTAAGAAAGAGCAACCCGCTCTCAAAGTTCAAGCCTATTCAAAGGCCACACCAAACTCTACCTTCAAGCTGACCGCCAGGAACACAAGAACAGGGGTAAAAAAATATACCCAACCTACTGAGGCCTATTCAGTAAAGAAACAGGATAATTACATGGCCCCAAAATACCAACATGAGTGGAGGCGTAACTTGCACTCCTAATACACCTTTTTAAAACCTATTTGGCTCTAGGCCGCTTATGCAATGGCTAATCCCATACTACGGAGGTGACACGATAGGGAAACTTTATTACATTATGAAACGAAGAAAAACGGTTATGAAAACGTAGTCACCTCAAAAACAATATGAGAGGGAGCTCGAGAGGGTTAGGCACTCTCTATCCCGATTTGTAGTTAAAGAGACGGAATTTTATACCAAGTGTCTTTTACATTTTAAAGGAAGGTTACATGATAAAAGTTTCAAACCTGCCCCGAGGGTTAAACTGCTGAGCTAGCAAGCAAAGAAGTTATTAAAAGGCCATTACCTGATGGATGAACAGCCGCCTGAAGAAAGAGGCGCTTCCCGCCCCCTGCTACATAATCACACTAAGAAAGATGTTACTGAAGTGGCCAGGAGACAAGAAAATCAGCAGTTTATATATCCTCGCGGAAAATTCGAGACGTTTCATGAATGAGAACCCACACCCCCCTCAACTTTATTGGCTAGGATCAAGCCACATATCCATATCGGAGAAGACATACGTTATTGGTCAAAAATTAATTAGAGAAATTCGGGATTGGCTAAATTCAAAACAAGCGGAAAGAGAAGGGTTACACTGCCAACCCAAAAAATGACTGAAAGAAATTTAACAAAGAACAAACTTATGAACACAAAATTTCTCAAAAAACAGTTCCTTCACTTCGCACTAGGGTGCACAATTGCAGTTCTTTAGTAGTGCCATCTAGAAGAGAATGTTCACACTTCTCGCTCCAGAGAAAACAAATATAAATCGAAAAAGACACAGTTCAGAACTCTTCAAAATTTACAATAGCGACATCTTCTGAGAAACTTTAGAATTAAACTGGTTGTTAAAGTTCAGGCTTCCTCCAGTAGAGGAGTTTCAACTGGCGCAATGTTTGAATTAGCGGCGTGGAGGTGTACCGCCCGGTACACTCAGTATTAATGATTTAAAGATAAGAGATATACAACTAACGAGGCCACAGGACCAGTAAAAAATAGAGGGTTGTGGTGGTACTTGGTAAATTCACAGAGGATTGCAGACTGAATACTGAAAGGTATAACAATCTATAATGAATATGTGCGTGTATGTTTTTGTGTCACCCTTGGCAAATTATTCCAATCCCTAATTCCTCTTCGTAGGAATGAACATTTGCCCCAATTTGTCCTGTTGAATTCCAGCTCATTTTGTGACTTTTTCTACTTTTTGAGAATTCCGTTCAAGCTTATTCGTCTACTGTCAGTCCACACCATCTTTACACTGACAGCTGGGAACATACCGTTTACGTGAGGAGCTCGTCTCCTTACTCCCAAGTCTTCCCAGCCTAAAGTTCGCAACATTTTCGTGAGAATACTCTTATACCAGTAATCACACTGAACAAATCGTGCTGCTTTCCTTTTGAACATTTCCATTTCTCGAAGTAAGTAACCCTGGTGAGCAGGGGCCGATGGGCTAGATATTAGGCCGTTTAAACAAGCACCATAATCATCATCAATCATAGTTATAGTCCCATGTACTCGAACCTTACTCTAATTCGGGTATTACCAGTGACTTACACGCCTTCTCCTTTACAACCTTAATACAACCCTTGAATCCTCTCATAACCATATAAAGAGATCTCTAACTTCCTTTACAACTTCGTTAATGCGATTACCCTAATGAAGAGCTTTCCTTACATTAACAAACTAGTGATCCCCGTATGTTACTATCACCCCATCAACACAGTAATTAAAACTGAGAGGACTTTTCCCCTTGGTGAAATATACAACCTGGCTTTCATCCTATTTACCAACATACCATTGTTTGCTGTTCATCTCACAACATTGGCAAGGTCATTTTTCAGTCAGTCATAAACATGTGACTTATTTATTACTCTATACAGTATAACATCATACGCAAAAGAGACTTGTCTGTGATTCCAATTCTTTACTCATATCATTTATATATATAGTAAAACACAAAAAAATCCTCCCCCCTTAATCATCACAGGATCAGATATTGCTTCAACTAATCTTATTTTCTGAGTTCTATTTTCTATAAATTTAGCCAGCCACTCAGTCACTGTTTCGTCTAGTCCAGTAGCCCACACATCCGACTCGGACAAGTTGTCAGCATTACGGTCAATTTGACCTCCTAATTCTTTTTTTGCTAGTGGTTTTACGTCGCACCGACACAGACAGGTCTTATGGAGACGATGGGATAGGAAAGGCCTAGGAGTTGGAAGGAAGCGGCCGCGGCCTTAATTAAGGTACAGCCCCAGCATTTGCCTGGTGTGAAAATGGGAAGCCACGGAAAACCATCTTCAGGGCTGCCGACAGTGGGGCTCGAACCCACTTTCTTCCGAATACTGGATACTGGCCGCACTTAAGCGACTGCAGACTCGGTCCTCCTAAATCTAAAATATCTGCTATATCTTGCTGGAATCCTACAAGATGAGCCTCACTGGAATAACATTTCCTGAATACGTACTGCCGTCTATCAAACCACTTTGTAATTTCCAAAATGTGTCCAATACAATCAGAGAGAGAATGCATTCCCAACGCTTACAAACAACACATGTCAAGCTGACTGGCCTGTAATCATCCACTTTATGTTTACCACCCTTTCTTTATACAATGGTGCTTCTATAGTAACTGTCCATTCATTTGGTGTAGCTGCTTAACGCAAACAGTAATCAGATAAGTATTTCAGATACGGTGATGTATCCCAACCCATTTCCGTTAGTAGCCTATATCCCCAGCAATCTTATTAATTTCAGCAGCTTTTCTAGTTGTATCGTTTTGTAAATATTTTTATAGGTAAGTTTCAGTTCTTCGCTAGAATTAGTCACCTACTTCTAACTGGATATTATTATTATTATTATTATTATTATTATTATTATTATTATTATTATTATTATTATTATTATTATTATTATGTCCAGATTTCTTTACATTCTGCTGTTTTCTGTAAATGTGCATTCCCCTCGTTTATTAGTGATTCCCGGAAAGTCCTTCAGGAATCTGTTTCTGCCTTGAAGTACCTCTATTTACTCTTCCGTTGTTCACAAAATTCATATGATTTCCAATGTTTGCCGTCAAGATATTCCCTGCTGACATTTTCGTTGTATTCAAATTCCTAGTAATTTCCTTCAATCTTCGCTTACTTTCATAATGATTTCTAATTCTATTTCCTTCTAAACGTGCATCTCCTTCTCTTTTAGTTGACAATATTAAGGCTATCTGAGCCAAGACTCATGATGATGCAGTGCAGTCAGAATAGTACATAGTAGTGTCGATATAATTACAATAATTACAACGATGTAGTAGTGTCCATTAAAATTAAAACTGTATAGGTCGACATAGAAAGAAAATTGTACAACAGCAACAAGAACGAGATAATCCAGTGTAATCAGTAAACAATATCAACACTAAGTGCATTGAAAGTTTCCTCTGGAAAAGGGATAACACTACGTAACAAACAACTTTTTTATGTTTATTAATTTATTTGTGAATATTGTATAAAAGGGGCGTGCTGAAAGCCAATATGCCATAAATTTCTCAGATGTCGCTACTTTTCGATATTTTATCGGTTTTTGAATAATTATAAATTTACGGCTTTTTCTTGCAATCGTAGTTGTTCAAAGAGATCACCAGTAGAAGGCTCTTAGGTGATGCTTCAACATTATTAGTATAAAGTGGAAGGGTTAATATATCGACATCTTAAGCAAGCCAGCTATATATCGATATGCATATATTTTTCATAAAAATCTTCCTTTCGTTTGTGAATGTAGACACATTTCTGTGGTTACAAGTAAAGTTGATTGGTGCCTTTTAACGTAAACTATCAACATCCAGAATTTTTAAATTGCTAGAAAACACATTCTGTTATGTTTGCGGGCATTACACAGCTTCTAAACAACTGAATCATAACATTTTGTCCCGCACAATGTTCTGTGAGGCGCGCCGTGCTTACTTCGGTATGCATGTTCAAGACCAGCATGTCATACGGGCTCTTCTTATAACTTTTGTCAGCTGCTGGCCTACTTTAGAGGGCTGGCAACGTGGAACAAGGAAATGTATGCCATTTTAAATTCCCGAATATGGCTAGAGTGTACAAACCATCACTAAAACTGTTACTTTTGTACGATGGATATTACACATTACAAAAGTACCAAGAACAGAAAAAAATCCATATCATAGCGTACCTTCATCTGTTGCTCCAGTGCCACATAGTGAAGAGCTGCCAATTCCATTACCGCTAAAACAGACTACTAGTGAAAAGGTACTGGGAACGAATTCAAGTGAGACAGTGATTTCAGTTTTAGTCACGAGAGCAATTTGATACCGCAGCTTTTTAATCAACAGAAATTGGACAACCTCGTTAGAAAGTTGCAACTAACCAATTAAAGGCTGAACTCCTTGCAGCCCGTCTTACATGATCGATAAATCCTGAAAAATAAGAAAATATGTGGTTAGACATGAGGATCTTGTGTGCTTGTACCAAATGTACGAAAATCTTTATTTTCGTAGTGATATTAATGGTACATTTGTACACATTAAAATTCCTCGTGACTCAGACTAATGACATCTGTTTGTAGACAGCTCAAGTAGAAGTCTCAGAGCTGTCGTACTGCACAGTGGGAACAAGTTTCTTTTTTTTTTTTGTTTTTTTTTTGTGCTAGTTGCTTTACGTCGCACCGACTCAGATAGGTCTTATGGCGACGATGGGACAGGGAAGGGCTAGGAGTGGGAAGGAAGCGGCCGTGGCCTTAATTAAGGTACAGCCCCAGCATTTGCCTGGTGTGAAAATGGGAAACCACGGAAAACCATTTTCAGGGCTGCCGACAGTGGGGTTCGAACCTACTATCTCCCGAATACTGGATACTGGCCGCACTTAAGCGACTGCAGCTATCGAGCTCGGTGGAACAAGTTTCCTTCGATACTAGCAGCTTATTCTGCACAACTTAGAGAGACATGAAAATATGAAACTGCTCTTGGAAAAACCAAAGTATGGATATTACGAATGAGATATTTGTGTTGATTTTAAGATTTTGGGGATTTCTTCTGAGGATTCAAAGTGGCTACATAAAATATTCTTGCTTCCTCTGTCTGTGGGATAGCAGAGGAGATTATACCAGTAAAGAATGACCACACAACGTAAGAAATCAGCCCTTGTGTAAAGAAAGAAGATTCTGTTACCACCACTCCATGTCAAACCTGGAATTTTTATGTAATTCATCTAATATTTGGATAACAACAGTGAGGCTCTGATCTTCATGCGACAAATGTTCCTCAAAATACCTGAAGCGAAAATAGAAGGCGAAACTTTCACCGGACCAGAGATGAGTGTGTTGTTAAAATCAAAAGCATTTGTGTATGCAGTAACTTATGATGAACGAAATGCTTGGGATGCATTTAGAATGGTTGTGCAATAGTGTTTGAGCAACCATAGAAGTGAGAATGATATGCAACTGATAGAGAATTTGATACCGAGTTGCCCTGCACTTTGACGTAAAATATCAGTGACCGGGCGAGTTGGCCGTGCGCGTAGAGGCGCGCGGCTTTGAGCTTGCATCCGGGAGATAGTAGGTTCGAATCCCACTATCGGCAGCTCTGAAAATGGTTTTCCGTTGTTTCCCATTTTCACACCAGGCAAATGCTGGGGCTGTACCTTAATTAAGGCCACGGCCGCTTCCTTCCAACTCCTAGTCCTTTCCTATCCCATCGTCGCCATAAGACCTATCTGTGTCGGTGCGACGTAAAGCCCCTAGCAAAAAAAAATATCAGTGAATTTTCACTATTTGTTTTCTCATGTTGATTTATTTTGACAATTTTGAGAGCTGTAAGCGAGGAACACGGTGAACGCTTTCACCAAGGCATTTACTGTATGGCAAGAAGGTATCAGTTGCAGTGGGGCTGTGCTTTGATGGGAGACTATGTATGGGGTGCAGAGATGTCAGAAGAACATAAGGGGAAAAACCGTTGTAATGTACACTTTTAATAACACCATTGTCGCATGAAGATCCAGTGTTATTCATATTTTTTTGCACTTATTCCTACGAATTCTTGAAGTGCTATATGTTAGATTTCATGTATAGGACTCTAGTTGTGTTAAATAATCATATACTATTAGTAGCTTTCAAGAAAATTGAACAATACATTATCACATCCAAAATATTCACTCTAAAGGAAGCCTAGTTCTATATTCATAATCAGCATCACCGAATTAAGCAACAAACACAAGAAATAAGATAAACAAAACTTTGTAATATTTGTTACCTAGTATTAAGTAGTGGCCAGTCATACATACTTCGGTAGGGCATTGGATATATTTGAAGGGTTAGGGGTTAAAATAGGTAAGACAACTTCCTTCAGAACCTTGTCTTCACTTGAAGAGTAATGCCTTGCGGATTATCTGTCATATTTCGTCGAATGTATTGATTTCATTTGGATTTTATCACTACCTGTGGTGTCTGCATTAGTTGTACATAGAGAATTGGCGTGAAATGTTGTGTTTCCTACCTTGTAAATCATAACTAAAGATGCTTTTTGTCGTTTTTTTTCTGAAGTGAAAGCATGTTGCAATACTTGTACAATTGTATAGTTTCTGTCAGTGTAGGCAACTCAAAAATGTATTTTTAAAGCTCTTCTTGGCAGAATATCAACAGGTACGAATAGATCTTTACTACAGCATGCTTATATATGTATCATGTAAGCGATATGGCTTTGGATAAAGGTAAAATATATTGTCTTTTAACAACTTGTTATTTCGTTTGTATGTTTGTCTGTTAAAAACATCAAGAGCAGAGGTAATTCATTTTGCATATCGCAGTTACCTGCCCATTCCATGTTAGTGATTCGTCAATAAATTATTCCAAAAATGTTGTGGTGTGAACTCTTGGAACTGAGTAGCCAAAGAACTGCAGATTAATAACCATAGATATTTGATTTAATTATAGAAACCAAGTAATTAGTCTTTCATAAGTAAACCGTTAACTGATTTTCACTGAGCTAAGACTGTAACAAGGAAATATCGGACTGCATCATCGTCTGAAGGTAATTTTTTCATCTGTCAAAATAAAATAGATTGTTATCATCAACAAATTAAGATAGTCGCTCGATAACCAAACATCATTTATGAAAATAAGGAACAGAATAGCTCCAAGAACTGAGCCCCGAGGCACTCCTATTGTAACGTGTAAGATGGTACCATTTACATTGTTAAAAGATACAAAGTGTTCTCTTTCATTAAGGTAATCGATGAAATAGTTCAAATGTAAACCACGAATTCCAGTCGCATTTAGCTTTTTAATTATTAAAGTATGCTCAGCAGCATCAAATGGCTTTCTTAAAGTCAATGAACAGTCCTGAGGTTAATTTTCCTGAATCTAAGGATTCCTGAAGTTTATCAAAAATGTCTTCAATTGCATTATATGTGCTTGAATTAGGTAAAATCAGTATTGATAATGATGAAAATATTCATGTCTGAGGAATAAACCAAACAGCCTATCTTTAAATACATTTTCTAAAATTGTCGATACGATTGTAAGTAAAGAAATAGGTCTATAATAATTATTATCCATTTTATCTAATCACTTATATACAAGTATTAATTTAGAAATGTTCAACTGTTAGGGGCTTTTCCTCACTAAAAGATTTATCAATGAACTAAACTATATAAGAAACTATATTACGGGCTAATTTGTTAGTTATATTGTTACTGATGCCATGGTAGTCACAGGTACTGCTGTGATATTTAATATTTATGAATCACTAGTGGGACGCAATGAAAGAGAATCACGCGGTCCATTTCCGCAATTACAAGATTTATGAATTTGTTTTTAACAGAAAGATTGTGACCAAATCGATTAAAGTAAACGTTAAATATCATGGAGACGTCTTCAGGATTTGTAATAATTCTATTCTATGCCCTTAGATTTCTTTCTTTGTTACTACCAGGGTTGTCAGTGGTCAACATTATCTATTTTCCAATCGTTATTTGTATTATTTAACCGATTAACAAAATAAGAATTCTGTAGTTCTCTTTTCAATTTAAAAACATTTCTGTAAATAAGTTTATACACATATAATAGCTCTTCTGAAAAATATCCATATCCCATTTTTGTTCTGAGTGGTTGTTTCTTTATTTTGGCAATTAAAAATTCTAATTTCAAAAATTCATGTTTCATCCATGTGTGACTTGGTGTACCACAATTTACTTTGTCTCGTTGGTTAACAACCTCAGTGCGACTTTCTAGTAAGTAGTCAGTTTATTTACTATCGCATCACGGTTGTCAATATTGTTGATAGCTTGAAAAGGTTTACATTTCATGAATTGAACGATTTCATTATCATGAGTTGCTCTAGTCACTACTCGGTTTCTATTAGCTTTGATCTTTTTTGGAACAAGCAAATCACAAATCAGTAAGTTACGGTCAATGAAGTGGTTAAAATCATTGTACGTCATAAACGTGTTGGGATAATTTACATATATATGAACTATGAATGCCTTTGCTGGCAGGACCTAGTGTTTACAGTGCACCATGTCTTCTGGTATAGGCTAAAGCAATTTTGTTACTTTCATTGATCTGTCTCTGTCTTATCCTTGACTTTGACAATATGAAAGTGACTGAGGTATGAGCGATGCTAGTAATGCCATTCCATGTGCAGCCAGTCCCTGCTATGAATGGTGTGAACATGTTGCTCATAGGGTCGGTTGGTGCATGCATTTCAGTGGGCTTGGCAGACTGATATGTAATAGCAACTTCTGGCTCGGTGAGGAAAGCAACGGGAAACTACCTCACTCCTCATTTCCCTAGTACGCCTCTTCAGTGATGCCTAGGCCATCTATGACAGCTGATGGCAGAGCTGTTGAGGATCCAACCAGCCTTAGGGCTGAAGACTGAACATACATACATGAACTATGAAAGTAGCAGTACTGCCAGTCGTAGTAGTAGGAAAAGTACTGTTACGTGAAGTTTGATTGCAAGACTCGGTGAGCCGATGCAGTTGTAGTCGATTGATTTCTGAAGAGTACGTACCAGTTTGTCAGTATTAAGATCTCCTACAGTGACACACAAATTTCTGCCAGGATTTTTCTATATTTCCTCAAGCTGCAGAAGCTTCAGCGTACTTAATACTTGGGTTATAAAATCGTACAATGCACATATTTCTTGCAAGGCAACACCTTTCTACCATCAATATATTAAATGGTATATCAGCTGTTTGTAAAGAATTTAAAAAATAACCGTGTAACACTGTATAATATAAATAGCAATGCTTCCCACTTTCTTACTCGTTCTTGAACAAATGAGTCGGTTAGTTCCAGAACTCAATATGTCCATGTTAAAGTGAATTGAGAAAAAATGGAAAAGATGTTATCAGTGTTAACATCAATACTAAAACCGATGAGAATGTGTATTATGATAAAGGCAATTGTTTTGATTGAAGTAACAACAATGACAATAATGTAGGATTTCACTAGAGTTAAATAATAATGAACATTTATTGGGCATGATGAGTTTTGGAACAAACAACACTGAGCACAGAGAGCACTCTCTATTTTTCTTCCATGTACACACATCTCTTGATCTTTCCCTACTACGTCATAGCTCGGCAGCTATAATGCTGTTTTTACAGACTCTAAACTCTTGTTCATCCATTTCACTAGTTATAAAAGCTATGTGAGTGTGCACACTGGCATCTCTATAATGAAAGAAGTCACTGTCGATACATTGAGCTACACGTAAACACAAACCTTTCTTACAACAATAAGCTTCCTTCTGTTACCAGGTTACTTTGGGCATATCAAGTTAAGGAACAGAACATGCTCTGGACGCACTCAGTTTTGGAACAGAATCGAAAATTTAAGATTTAATATCTAAGGAATAAGGAGAGTTAAGAAACAAAACATTACCATGTATTAAATAGAGAGTCCCAGAGTTTTTAAAACATACAATATCTCATTTTAAAAAAATTTGTGGACACGTTCAGTTTTGGAACTAACCGACTCAAATACCTGTCATCTTTATGATTTAACTCTTTATTTCGGTGTTTAAGTATAGTGGGTCCTTCCCATTCCTTACCACGTTTAAATATACACACCTGTTATTACAATCACCAAAAATTTCTTTGTCTTCAAGTTACGCTAGATTATTTACCTGAATTTCTGATCTGACAGAATCCATTGTATATATTATTCTAATTCAGTGATGCCATCGATTACATTAGTGTGAATAATATAGGAGACATCATCTTTCCAAACGTAAACTTGCCTTCACTAGTCCATACGTACTTATATCCTTTCTGTCTCAGACATTTCGCTCTCTTTAATACACCTTTGGATTTGGAATTAAGATCGTTAATTATGTTGACAAGCTGACTAGAAGCATTCACACCACTTTTCGAGGACTACAGTCGTCTAACCTGCTTTTTCGCTACCGTTAGTTCTTGCTTTGTCCACGGTTTCACAATGATGGGCCGCGGGATACTTTTGTTGGCAGAAGGAACTTTGTAAGAGATATCCATATCAACCTTCACATCCCTCGGCTTTAACATTGTTCTGAACAACTTGGTATATATCCTCTCCTTGTAACTCTGGGACGCCATAAACGTCCACAAGTACAGATTCAGTTGTTCCATTTCATCAATTGATTCTTCCTTGAGGGTGAGAATGTGATGTTACAGACCTGCAATTTTAACATGACAAGTGCGCAATTCTGATTTCAGGCCTTCAGTCACTTTAGTGTTAAATTCGATACTGCCCTGTAACCTAGTAACTACTATATCCACCAGGCGACCTGTCAGTGCCTCACGGAAACCAGAACTGCACATGATGTTCTTAACAATGGCAGATATATCAGCTGTAAAATCTGTGAATGTATGCCTAGTTACAATTTCGTACACGTTGGCAGTTCCACTTACGCCCGCATGATTATCTATTTATTTATTTATTTATTTAATTATTAGATACAGCCTATGGAGGGCCATTTTACACTAAGTAGCTGTATCTTGTGGTTGCGTGCTCGGATCTGAAGATCACAGATGATTACCACCTGAGCTATCTCCTCGCCTATTCCTTGATTTACCAACCATAACATCATTTCCAAAATCAAAACAAGAAATCAACTTCTAATTTACCACTTAACCAATCGTAGTCAGTGAAAAATTATTACTTATTATAGAATGTCCATTTAGGTTGCAATTAGCCTGGTCTCTTGCTTCAAATTCATAAATTTTCCAATCAATCAATCAATCAATCAATCAATCAATCAATCAATCAATCAATCAATCAATCAATCAATCAATCAATCAATCAATCAATCAATCAATCAATCAATCAATCAATCAATCAATCAATCAATCAATCAATCAATCAATCAATCAATCAATCAATCAATCAATCAAACAATCAATCAATCAATCAATCAATGAATCTATCTATCTATTTATCAATCAATCAATCAATCAATCAATCAATCAATCAATCAATCAATCAATCAATCAATCAATCAATCAATCAATCAATCAATCAATCAATCAATCAATCAATCATTCAATCAATCAATCAATCAATCAATCAATCAATCAATCAATCATCTGCATTTAGGGCTGACGCCTAGGAGGCAGATTTCCTATCAATTTTTACCTAGCTTTTCCTTTTACATTTTCAAAGATGGAAATTTATCGAACATTTCCCTTCATAATTTATTGCAATCCCTTATTCCTCGCCCTGTAAATAAATATTTGCCCCAGTTTGTTCTCTTTATCTTCATACTAGCAAGATACCCGTGCTTCGCTACGGTATTATACTGAAATTTATAATTGAATGCTTATTGTTTTAGATATATAATCCGCCGAAATTCGCGAACTGACTCGTTTTCTGCGAGAATCCACCAAAATTCCCGATCTGACTGGTTTTCTATTATTTCACGGCACGTTTCCTCCCATTTTTCAATCTTCCTTTCCAGCAATCGATTTCGTACTTCCCGGGCTAGGCTCAGATATTCCTCCCGGTCAGTTGGGTCCGTAAATCTTTGCCATCTTTTCCTATAATCATTTTTAATATGGATAAAATCCTTGAGGAGATCCGGCGTGGTGTCATATTGGGTGCCGCCCATCTTTTCCTATAATCATATTTAATATGGATAAAATCCTTCAGGAGATCCGGCGTGGTGTCATATTGGGTGCCTTGGCGGCACTGAACCCGCGGCCGGACTGCATTCTTAGTCATTTGTCCAGGAGCCGTTACCAGCGCGGTCCGCACATTTGACGACGGTCCGGATTATTATTATTATTATTATTATTATTATTATTATTACTATTATGTGTTGCTGGAATGGCTGATGACAGGGAAAACCGGAGTATCCGGAGAAAAACCTGTCCCGCCTCCGTTTTGTCCAGCACGAATGTCACATGGAGTGACCGGGATTTGAACCACGGCACCCAGCTGTGAGAGGCCGGCGCGCTGCCGCCTGAGCAACGGAGGATACTTATAAGTACATTAATAACAGTAAAATCAATTGGATACACCTCCTTCTACACACCACCGCCGTTAAGTTTATTTACCGCCACCCCCCCCCCCAAAAAAAAATTAAAATAATGCTTGTTTCTTTATGTTTAAGGGAGATTCCAAACACCAATGTTCACGTCTATTACCTTCAGTTTTGAGATATAAGTATCCCCATAAAAATAATTTACTTTTTTCACTTCATTTCACAATACTCCCCTCCCCCCCGCCACCGAAGTGAATTTTCCCCTCAAAAAATACTTGTTTCTTTAATAGTAAAGGATCTTCTAAATACCAATTATCACGACTCTAACTTCTTCAGAGTTTTTGATTTATGTGTCCTCATGAAAGGAATTCAACTCCTTTACACTCCCGCCCTCCAAGATGGTTTCCCCACCAAATGCGTTTTTCTTTGTTTTTAAAGGAGATCCAAATACGAATTTACACGTCTGTAACAACTTTATATTTATTAGATGTATGTATTCTCATAGAATTAAGTCAATTAATTTTTCAATTCTTTCACCCCCCCCCCCCCCGCGCCTTCAAGGGATTTTCCGAGAATACGTGTTTCTTTGCTTTTAAAGCAGATTGCAAATATCAAATTTCACGTCTGTAACATCTTCATTTTTGAGATATCAGTAGCCTAATTAAAAGAATTCAACACCATTTTCAGTCACTTTTACCCCCCCTTCCACCCGAGTGGTATTTCCGAAAACTAAAAATACACGTTTCTTTATGTTTAATAGAGATAAAAAATACCATTTTTCACTTCTGTAACATGTTAAGTTTTTTTAGATATACTGTAAAAATTCTCATTTGAAAATTTCACCGCTTTTGAGTTCCCCTTAAGCGGAGTTTCCAAAAACAAATCACCTATGTTTCTTTACATTTACAGGAGATTCCAAACACCTACTTTTTACGTCTGTAACATTTTACGTTTCCAAGATATTCTGTAGATATATTCTTTCAAAAAATTCACCCCAATTTGTCAGTCCTGTTTAACAGCCATTAATTGGATTTTCCAAAAACTAAAAAATGCGTGTTTCTTTAGTTTTAAAGGAGATCCCAAACACCAATTTTCAGGTCTGTAATATCTTTCGTTTCTGAGATATATGTATCTTCATTAAAGGCATTCAACCCATTTTTCACCCTTTTACACCCCTCCCATTAGGATTTACAGGAAACAAAAAATACATGTTCCTTTATTTTTAGAGGAGATTCGAACTACCAATTTTTACATCTGTAAATTTTAAAGTTTTAAGTTGTAGACACACTCATTTTAAAAAATTCACCCCCCTTTTCACCCTCCAATATTTGGATTTTCCAATACGAAAAAAATACGTGTTTCTTTACTTTTAAAGAAGATCCAAAATACCAATTTTCAGGTCTGTAATATCTTCAGGTTCTGAAATATAAGTAGCCTCATTAAAGGCATTCAACCCATTATTAACCCTTTTACACCCTTCCTATTGGGATTTTCCGAAAACAAAAGAATACGTGTTTCTTTATTTTTAAAGGAGATTCTAAATACCAATTTTTACATCTATAAACTTTAAAATATTTGAGATATAGATACACCCATTTTAAAAAATCACCCCCTCTTCACCCCCCCCCCATTAATTGGATTTTCCACAAACAAAAATATGTGTTTCTTTATTTATAAAGGAGATCCCAAACACCAGTTTTCAGGTCTGTAATATCTTCAGTTTCTGAGATATAAGTAGCGTATCCCGATTAAAGGCATTCAACCACTTTTTCACCCTTTTTCACCCCTCCTATTGGGATTGTCTGAAAACAAAAAATACGTGTTTCTTTATTTTTAAAGAAGATTCTAAATACCAATTTTCACATCTGTAAACTTTTAAAGTTTTGAGATATAGACAAACTCATTTTAAAATTTCACCCCCCTTTTCACCCCCTTAGCGACGGAATATCCAAAAATCCTCTCTTAGCGAGCACTTGCATCTTAATATGAATATATCCCCAAAATTTCATTTCTTTATGTCCAGTAGTTTTGGCTCGGCGATGATGAATCAGTCAGTCAGTCAGTCAGTCAGTCAGTCAGTCAGTCAGGACAAGCTACTTTATATATATAGATTACTAGCATGATACCCATGCTTCGCTACGGTATTATACTGAAATTTATATTTTAATGCTTATTGTTTTATGTATAATCCGCCGAAATTCGCGATCTGACTCTTTTTCTGAGAGAATCAGCCAAAATTCTCGATCTGACTCGTTTTCTAATAGATTACTGGAAGTTTCCTCCCACTTTTCAATCATTCCTTCCAGCAATCGATTTCGTACTTCCCGGGCTAGTTCCAGGTATACCACCCGGTCACTTGGGTCCCTAAATCTTTGCCATCTTTTCCTAAAAGCATTTTTAATATGGAACAAATCCTTCAGATCAGGCGTGGTGTCGTCTTGGGTGTCTTGGCGTTACTGAACCCGCGACCGGACTGCATTCTTAGTCATTAAGGCCTACCCGTCCAGGACCCGTTTCCAGCGCGGTCCGCACATTTGACGACGGTCCAGAACATTATTATTATTATTATTATTATTATTATTATTATTATTATTATTATTATTATTATTATTATTATTATTATTATTATTATTATTATTATATCTGTTCTGGACCCCACAGCAATATGCAAGAACGCTACTTGGCGGTAAAAATACATCTGCTGCCATTGTCATTGCTAACAATGTGACCAGCACCATTGTTGCGCGTAGGCAAGTGTGCGGAATTTCTGGCGATACAAATGACATACATCCGTGTATTATTGACCTTATTATAGAGGTGAACAATTTGACGGCCAATCTCATTCCTATCGTTTATTTCAAATGTGTTTAAATTTTAATTGATATGCCAGGAGAATCTACTCTAATCTAAGAACGTTCTCCGAAGGAAAATATGGCTGTTGAAAAAGAACCCAGGAAAGATTAAAAATGATCGGTTTATGATCAGAATAAGTACATCGCAAGTCTACAGCCTGTTTCCTATCATTCGACAGGATCAGGGATGGAATGAATAAAGCCCCATCTAGCGGCGATAATAGGAATTGTGCCGGCTGCCGAAGCTCCCCTCTGGGGCAATGATCGATGAGTGACAAATGAAATGAAATATTGGACAGTGTTGTTGGAATGAATGATGACAGGGAAAGCCGGAGTATCCATAGAAAAAACTGTCCCGCCTCCATTTTGTCCAGCACGAATGTCACATGGAGTGACCGGGATTTGAAACACAGAACCCAGCTGTGAGAGGCCGGCGCGCTGCCGACTGAGCAACGGAGGCTCCTTATAAGTACATTACGAACAGTAAAATCAATTGGTCTCACCTCCTTTTACACCCCACCGCCGTTAAGTTTATTTACCCCCACCCTCCAAAAAATTAAAAGAAGGCGTGTTTCTTTATGTTTAAAGGAGATTCCAAGTACCAATGTTCACGTTTATTACCTTCAGTTTTGAGATATAAGTAACCCCTTAAAAATAATTCACCTTTTTAACTTCCTTCCACACTCCCACCCCCCTCCCTCACAAAGTTATATTAAAGTAAAAAATACTTGTTCCTTTAATAGTAAAGGATCTTCTAAATACCAATTATCACCACTCTAACCTCTTCAGTTTTTGATTTATGTGTCCTCATGAAAGGAATTCAACTCCTTTTCACTCCCGCCTCCCCCAAGATTGTTTCCCCCTCCAAAACCCGCTTTTCTTTGTTTTTAAAGGAGATCAAAATACCAATTTTCACATCTTTAACAACTTTAGTTTTTATTAGATGTATGTATTCTCATACAATTAAGTGAAATAATTTTTTTCTATCCTTTAACACTCCAAATCCCCTTCATTGGATTTCCGAGAATACGTGTTTGTTTACTTTTAAAGCAGATTCCAAAAATAAAATTTCACGTGTGTAACATCTTCATTTATGAGATATCAGTAGCCTAATTAAAAGAATTCAACACCATTTTCAGTCACTTTTACCCCAACCTCCCACTACCCAAGTTGTATTTCCGAAAACTAAAAATACACTTTTCTTTATTTTTAATAGGATAAAAAAATGACCATTTTTCACTTCTGTAACATGTTAAGATTTTTGAGATATACTGTAGAAATTCTCATTTTAAAATTTCATCCCATTTTAGTTCCCCTTAAGTGGAGTTTCCAAAGACAAATCACCTATGTTTCTTTACACTTACAGGAGATTCCAAATACCCACTATTTACGTCTGTAACATTTTACGCTTCTCAGATATTCTGTAGATATAGTCTTTCAAAAAATTCACCCCAATTTGCCACTCCTGTTTAACCGCCATTTATTGAATTTTCCAAAAGCAAAAATATACGTGTTTCTATATTTTTAAAGGAAATCCCATTTACAAATTTTCAGTTCTGTAATATCTTCAGTTTCTGGGATATATGTATCCTCATTAAAGGCATTCAACCCATTATTCACCCTTTTACACCCCTCCTATTGGGATTTAGAGAAAACAAAGAAATACGTGTTCCTTTATTTTTAAGGGAGATTCTAAACACCAATTTTTACATCTGTAAACGTTTAAAGTTTTAAGATGTAGACACACTCATTTTAAAAATTCACCCCCCTTTTCACCCCCCATTATTTGGATTTTCCAAAAACGAAAAAATACATATTTCTTTATTTTTAAAGTAGATCCCAAATACCAATTTTCAGGTCTGTAATATCTTCAGGTTCTGAAATATAAGTAGCCTCATTAAAGGCATTCAACCTATTTTTCACCCTTTTTCACCCTTCCTATTAGGATTTTCCGAAAACAAAAAAATACGTGTTCCTTTATTTTTAAAGGAGATTTCTAAATACCAAGTTTTACATCTATAAACTTTAAAAGTTTTGAGATATAGATACACTCATTTTAAAAATTTCATCCCCCTTTTCACCCCCCATTATTTGGATTTTCCCAAAACGAAAAAATACCTGTTTCTTTATTTTTTAAAGTAGATCCCAAATACCAATTTTCAGGTCTGTAATATATTCAGTTTCTAAGATATAAGTATTCTCTTTAAAGGCATTCAACCCATTTTTCACCACTTTTCACCCCTCCTATTGGGATTTTCCGAAAACAAAAAAAATACTTGTTCCTTTATTTTTAATGAAGATTCTAAATACCAAATTTAACATCTCTAAACTTTAAAACTTTTGTGATATAGATGCACTCATTTTAAAAATTCACCCCCCTTTTCACCCTCGCATTAATTGGATTTTCCAAAAACAAAAAAATATGTGTTTCTTTATTTTTGAAAGCGATCAAAAGTACCAATTTTGAGGTCTGTAATATCTTCAGTTTCTGAGATATATGTATTCTCTTTAAAAGCATTCAACCCATTTTTCACCCCTTTTCACCCATCCTATTGGGATTTTCCAAAAACAAAATAATACGTGTTCCTTTATTTTTAATGAAGATTCTAAATACCAATTTTTACATCTCTAAACTTTAAAACTTTTGAGATATAGATGCACTCATTTTAAAAATTAACCCCTCCCCCCTTTCACCCTCGCATTAATTGGATTTTCCAAAAACAAAAAAGATATGTGTTTATTTTTCACAGCGATCAAATGTACCAATTTTGAGGTCTGTAATATCTTCAGTTTCTGAGATATAAGGAGCGTATCCCGATTAAAGGCATTCAATCCCTTTTTCACCCTTTTTCACCCCTCCTATTGGGATTGTCTGAAAACAAAAAAATACGTGTGTCCTTATTTTTAAAGAAGATTCTAAATACCAATTTTCACATCTGTAAACTTTTAAAGTTTTGAGATATAGACACACTCACTTTAAAATTTCACCCCCTTTTCACCCCCTTAGCGACGGAATATCCAAAAATCCTCTCTTAGCGAGCATCTACATCTTAATATGATTATATCCCCAAAATTTCATTTCTTTATGTCCGATAGTTTTGGCTCGGCGATGATGAATCAGTCAGTCAGTCAGTCAGTCAGGACAAGCTACTTTATATATATAGATGATCTCTCCTACTTTTAAAAGCTCCGCTCAAGCTTATACGTCTACTTATGTCATTACACGCCAGCTCTTCATTGACAGCTCGAAACATACAACATAGTCGAGCATATCGTCTCCTTACTCCCAAGTCTTTCCAGCCTAAAATTTGCAACGTTTTCGTAACACTACCCCTTTGTCGGAAATCACCCAGAACAATTCGTGCTGCTTTCCTTTGAATGTTTTCCAGTTCTCGTACCTAGTAGTCGTGGTGATGGTCAAATACCCTGGAACCATACTCTAACTGCGATCTTACCAGAGAGTTATAAACCCTCTCGTTTGCATCCTTACTACAACCCCTAAGTACTCTCATAACAATGCAAAGATATATGTGACCTTTCTTAAGAACCTCGTTAATATGATTACCCATTGAAGACCATTCCTTATATTAACACCTAGGTACATACAGTGTTCGCCATGAGATACCCTCACCCCATCAACATAGTAATTAAAATTGAGAGGACTTTTCCTCTTCATGAAACTTACAACCTGACTTTTCATCCCATTTACATTCATACCATTGTCTGGTGTCCATCTCATAACATTGTGTAAGTCCCCCTGCAGTCGTTCACAATCCTTGCAACTCATTTACTACTCTATAGAGTATAACATCAGCCGCAAATATCCTTATCTGTGATTATAGTTTCTTACTCATATCATTGATATATAATAAAACATAAAGGTCCAGTAATACCCTCTTCTTAACTATTATACGATACAAAACTCACCGAGCTCGATAGCTGCAGTCGCTTAAGTGCGGCCAGTATCCAGTATTCGGGAGATAGTAGGTTCGAACCCCACTGTCGGCAGCCCTGAAAATGGTTTTCCGTGGTTTCCCATTTTCACACCAGGCAAATGCTGGGGCTGTACCTTAATTAAGGCCACGGCCGCTTCCTTCCCACTCCTAGCCCTTCCCTGTCCCATCGTCACCATAAGACCTATCTATGTCGGGGCGACGTTAAGCAACTAGCAAAAAAAAAATACAAAACTCACACACAAACTTTACACAATAAATCTACGTCTATCATCTTTATGATTAAACTCTTTTTTCTGTGTTCAATATAGTGAATTCTTACCAATCCTTACCACCTTTAAATTCACATACCTGCTTTCAGAATCATCAAAATCTGCTTTAAAACCACCCCATAGACCGTTTACAGTTTTATTTACCATCTCCCTTCGATCATAGTGACTTCTTAAAAACTCCCTCGTGCCCCCCTTATGATCCCTATGTCTTATCATCCATATGGTACTGCTTAATAGTCCTACTTTCACAACCTTTCTTTTATCACATTCAGTTTTAACTCCCACTAAAACAGTTTCATTATCACTTATACTATCCATCACTTCAGTTTCTCTCTAGAGCTTGCCTGGTTTTATCAGCACCACGTCAAGAATATTCTTCCCTCTTGTTGATTTCGTTACTTTCTGATTCACCTGTCCTTCCCAGATTAACTTTTTTTAAATCATTTGTCGGTCGTGCTTTCTGTCATCCCAGTTAACATTTGGCAGATTGAGATCACCCACTACAATCACGTTCCTTTCTTTGTCGATACTCGCATAGTTGATTATCGTACCAAATAATTCCGCGTCAGCGTCACCCCTCCCAGATCTGTTTACCCCAAAAGCATCAAGTTGCTTATTATGTATAGATATGAGATTTACACCTAGAATTTCATGTTTACCATCCTTAACGTTTTCTTCGCTAACAAATTCTTCCTTCGCCAGTATGAATAATCCCCTCTTTTCAATTGTAACCTATATCTAAAATTAACACTCCAGTTCCGGGACCAAATTTCCGCAATCATAATATCACTTCTCATCCATGAATCAATTCCCATTAGTATATATGTTAAATATATATCTATTAAATTATTTAATTTTATACCCGTCCTTACAATACTTCTGAACTTTAATAGTAACAACTTAATGTCACCCTTACTTGACTTCCAGCTCCCCGTACTCTCATCGGCTCTCCCTAGATGGTCCCGTTCCCTTGAATGAGCCTCCCAAGAACCCTTCTAAACCCTCTAACTTATATGTACCCTGCTGTTCAAGTGAAGGCATCTGAGAGCAGATCCCCATCTCCTACCCCTTTAAGATCTACAAATGTCAGTCCCAGTCTCTCACATACCCTAATTTAAATTCCCTGTCACCTTCCGGTCAGTATCCCTCCTTCACTGTATCCCACTGATAATTTCTCCGCTGCCCTGAACTTTTCTCACACTGTCACAACCAACTACACTGGTACCGATTTCCGCTTGCCTTAGGTTGTTGATACCAACGTGAAAAACTACCTCATTCTCCTTTTCCCCCTCCTTCACTTCTACTTTCATCAACAGCTGCCTGAACGTAATTCCTGGATAAGACACTACCGTACTCTGGTTCCCTTTCTTCCACAAACATTCCCCATGTGTGTAAGAATTGAGCCCCTCTGAGCAGAATCCCAAACCTCTTCACGTCATTATAGCTCCTCCCCTCCTGTCCTCCGTTGTCTTTCCTGGTAGCTGCAGATCCAACTTCCTCATCACTTCTCTCCCGTTCATGACCTTGTCCCACCTTCCTCTTCCTATCTTCTATCTACTTTTCCCTTTCCTCTTACCTCACCTTCTTCTGTAACACTTCCCTGTTTGCATTGTTGTTCTACTAGCAATGACTCATATTGATTCCTCACCGATGCATCTCCTGAAATCACCCCCTGGCTAGACTCCTTAGCCCTTCATTCCCTTTCCCTTAAAACATTTGCCTACTTGTCTTCCACAAATTCTCACCTCCCTTCTCCCTCCCTCGTGTCTATCTTACCCTCTACATTGTTTGTGGGAAACGTCGAAAATAACACTCTTGAAGGTAACAAAATTATTGCTGTTACGAATAGGTGGGAACAATGACAGGAGAGTACTCGGTATGAGGAGATAAATGATAAGTTAAGAATCAACCAACTGATGAAGCTGTGAGCATAAACGGACTTCGGTGGAGGGGCCATGAGGTGAATGGAGGAGTACAGATTACCTAGACGAACAGTGGACTCGGACAATGAGGGTAGGAGAAACAGAGGGAAACCAAGATGACGATGGTTAGGCTCAGTTTTTAATGATTTAAGTATAAGTGGCGTATATAAATGAACGAGTCCACCGAGCTGTTTACAAATGAAAGATTGTGGAGACAGTTAACTCACAGAGGCTTGCAGAGTGAACGATAAATGGCATTACCGTCTCTGTTGACGGTATATAAACCTGCAGGTATATATTAAATAATAATAATAATAATAATAATAATAATAATAATAATAATAATAATAATAATAATAATCAACTCAACATCCAAATTCTGGCACTCCAAGAAACTAGGTACAGTGACGAAAATCATTTTGAATCAGGAAACTATAGAATTTATAAAGGTAAACCAGCTACCCTCCTCCCTAACAAAATATTACAATTTGGCACTGGTTTTGCAGTGAGAAAAAATATCACAAATTCGGTATTATACTTTGCATCTCCTTCTGAAAGAATTTCGCTAATGACAATCAAATCAGGAAACAAAGCTTATACACTAATCAATGCACATGCACCTACAAACAATTACAATAAAAAAGACCCACAGAAGGTAGATGACTTCTGGGAATTACTAGAAGAAACTACAGCCAAAGTTCCAAAACATCATGTCAAAATTCTGCTGGGGGACTTCAATGCACAAATTGGCAAAGAGAAGAAATTTAGGACCACTGTAGGACTTTACCCTGCTCACAAAAGAACCAATAAAAATGGAGAACGTTTAATTGGCTTCTGCGAGAATTTCGATCTGAAATTAATGTCAACCCATTTCCTGGCACTTCCACAAAAGAAAATGACATGGAGATCCCCGAACATGCATTTAGGAGAATTTCAACTAGACCATGTGGCTATTTCCAAGAAAAACCAAAAAGAAATTATGAACGTTAAAGTCAAAAAGGGAATTATTGACTCCGACCACCACCTATCTCTTGTTAAAGTAAAGTTTCAACCCAACAGGAAGAAAACCAAAACAATCAGAAACCCAAGAATCGACCCTGAATTTCTGAGACAGAACTCAGACAATTTCCTTGCGAATATCTGCAACGATGCTCCTTCAAACTGGCTAGAACTCAAGGACACACTCTTGAAAGCTTCACAAAACATCAGCAATCCCCCAAGGAAACGCAAACACAGGTGGTGGAATGACACCTGTGACAAGGCCATAGAAGTCAGAATTAGGTCCTGGCTAAACTGGAGTTCCCATAAAACTGATCAAAATCGTGATGAATTCTTCAAAACACAGAAACAAACCTCAAAAATCATCAGATCTGAAAAACGAAAATATGATCAAAACAGACTGGTAGAAATAGAAGAAGATTTCAAGAAAAACAATACACGGAACTTCTACAGAACATTCAGAGAAGAATTATCCAATTACCAGGCACCTAGTCTCTGTTTCAAACGTACAGATGGGACTTTAGAAACAAGTAATAAGGGAAATTGTGAACTCCTAGCAAACCATTTCATGGACCTTTTAAACTGTGAATCTCCAAAGGAACAATTCACCTATGAAAAACCAACACCTAATCCAGATTCAGAACCCCCCACATTACAAGAAGTCAAACAAATAATCAGAGATTTAAAAGACAACAAAGCACCAGGAGAAGATGGAATAATCGCTGAAATGTTGAAAATTGGTGGTGACAAACTGGCCCAGAGTATTCAAAAAATCTTACAGGACATTTGGTTTTCTGAAGAAATTCCGGAGGATTGGAAATGTGCATTGATTCACCCACTTCACAAGAAAGGAGACAAATCAGATATTAATAACTACAGAGGAATTTCTCTCCTCTCACTCGTATATAAAATCTTCTCTAAAGCTCTACTTAATAGATTAGAGAAACAAACAGACCACCTGATCGGAGATTATCAGGCTGGATTCCGAAAAGGGAGATCCTGCGCAGAACAAATCCTAAACCTAAAAACCATACTACAGATTCGCAAAACCAAACAAACAGTAATCACCTTTGTTGACTTCAAAAAAGCGTATGATTCCATAGATCGGCAGACCCTGTTCAACATACTAGAGGAATTTCAAGTCGACAGGAAAACGAGGGAATTGATTAAACAAACTCTGACCAACACAACATCAAAAGTTAAGTTCTTGGGAGAAATTTCTGAACCGTTCGAAATCAGAACTGGCGTCCGACAGGGAGATGGACTATCCCCACTACTATTCAATTTAGTTTTGGAAAAAGTGATTCGTGAATGGAGAAAAGAAACTAAAGGTATAAACATTGGCAGACTTCTTAAAGACAAAATTCACCTTGACTGCTTAGCTTTCGCAGATGACCTTGCGATCCTTTCGAACAACAGACAAGAAGCAATCCAATCCATAGAAAAATTGAATGAAATAGCCGCAAAAACCGGACTTCAAATTTCATTTGAAAAGACGCAGTTTATGGAAGGAACTAAATCAAGATTCGACAATCAACCATTAATCACCAATTGTGGAATAATTTCCCAAGTAGACAAATTCAAGTATCTAGGTGAAATTATTCAGCCAGCAGGGATAAATCAGGAAGCTAACAAAGAAAGAACTGCTAAACTGCAAAGGGCTTACAAAATCACATGGAACAGATACAACAAAAGATGTATATCAAAAAATGCAAAATTACGACACTACAATACAGTCATCAAACCAGAGGCACTTTATGCATCTGAAACACTGATCATTGGCGGCAGGTCACAAATGAAAAGCATTGAGAAACAAGAGAGGAAAATTCTCAGAAAAATCCTAGGACCAAAGTTCGAAAATGGAATTTGGATGAAAAAGAAACCACACGAAATTTTTCAATTCACAGAAAAAATCACAGATACCATCAGAAAGAGACGACTAAAATTCTACGGACACCTACACAGAATGGATAACAACAGGCTGACAAAGAAAATTCTAAATCTAGCTCTAACCCTGAAAATCCGCAACAATTGGTTAGCAGAAATACATGAAGATCTACAAGAAATGGGTATCGAGGACGAAACCATTCAAGATAGAATGAAATTTAGAAGCTTAGTAAACAAACATAAATTTGCAGAGAAACCAACAAGAAAAAATACAGGCTGGACAGAAACACGCAGAAAGGAACACAGTGAAAAAATGAAGAGATATTGGGAAGAAAAGAAGAAGAAACATTGTGCAAAATAAGTTCAAACGCGCTCCACAGCTGGGCACAACGAATCAAAAAATAATAATAATAATAATAATAATAATAATAATAATAATAATAATAATAATAATAATGTAATTATTTTACGTTCCACTAACTACTTAGACTGTGTTTGCAGACGCCGAGGTGCCGGAAGTTCATCTCGCAGGAGTACTTTTACGTTCTCCTAAGCCTACCGACCCGAGGCTGGCGTATTTGAGCACCTTCAAATACCACTCGGACCGGCCGGTTCGAATCCACCAACACCGGGCGAGTTGGGCGTGCGGTTAGGGGCGCGCAGCTGTGAGCTTGCATCCGGAGATAGCCCCACTGTCGGCAGCCCTTAAGATGGTTTTCCGTGGTTACCCATTTTCACACGAAGCAAATGCTGGGGCTGTAACTTAATTAAAGCCACGGCCGCTTCCTTCCCACTCCTAGACCTTTCCTATCCCATCGTCGCCATAAGATCTGTCTGTGTCGGTGCGACGTAAAACAAATAGCAAATAGCAAAAGAACCCACCAACTTGGGCTGAGAAGGCCAGCGCTTTTACCGCCTGACCTTCTCAGTCCGGCAATAATAATAATCATATTTATTATGGACATTTTGGAAATAGGCATTTAGAAATTCCACCAGATTATATTTGCCAATCTCCCTAAGATACAGATAGGCTATTAATCTCATGAAGACAAACTGGTGAAATTGGGAAAGGTAACAAACAGATTGTAAAAATACTGACTTTTATTATTTTTGTGGTCCAGAGATGATCAAAAAGAAATAATTACTAATGAATACTCACCAGATCTGGAAAAGGTCAAAATGCACGTTATGTTTAACTTTATAGAAGAATTCGCATATTTTTACGGTCACCAAGTCGTTAATGTCATTAGAACTCCTGAGGTGCGATTTTGAATGGGCTTTTGAGTCATAAACTGGGCTGCTGACTTGGATAGATCACTGGTGATAACTTTTGCTGATTCTTACAAGAAGCAGAGAAAATTTGTGCTTGCCAATCCTAGGTACAGACGTACTCCAGACGAATTCAGGACAGGATTCGATTACCTGCCAGGTCAAGGATTTTAATTGCGTCTGATTAATTATTTTAGCTAGGGGACTGGGTGGTTGTGTTTGTCCCAGTACTCTCCTCTTCATACTCAGACAACAACACACACTACCAACCACCACAGAAACACGCAGTATTGGATACATGCCTGTAGATAGGGTTGGCGTCAGGAAGGGCATCGAGGCCATAAAACAGGACCAAATCTCTCAAAGTGTGTCGACCCCAAGTCGTTGGAGAAAAGGAAGAAGAAGATGAAGATCTATAAAATAGCTTATAATAAAAGGCGTGTTAAGAACTTTGTTTTATAGAAATCCAGCCGGTAGATTATCAAATTTGAACTCAATTCTCTGCTTGAATATTGTCGGATGTTTGCCCATAGCCATTACTGTACTGCATCCCATCCCATCCCATCCCATCCCATCCCATCCCATCCCATCCCATCCCATCCCATCCCATCCCATCCCATCCCATCCCATCCCATCGTATTATATCCTATCCAGAAATCAGTCCCTCACTACACGTTACTGTCTGTCCCGTCCCTTTATAGACTCTTCGTGAATCTTACTGCTCGTTCAGAGATCAGATACAGACCTATCAATAATAGGCTAACTATAGCTTTTAACTTCAAACAAATTCAGCAGGAAAAGATGGAACACGAAGTATACCTGCTCATTTAGTCGATCTGTTCTAACACTCATGATATGAACATTAATCAACAGTGTAATATGAACAAAGTCCTATTTTAGTACATATGTTTAATATCCTTAACCTCTGAGGGAAGAAGCATCCCTCTCTGAGCTCTTCAAGTTGTTGCTGTTACTGATGGTAACTACGTCATCATTCTTCTACTTCACCTCGCGTTGTCCCTTATTTGGGGTTGGGAGCTATGACCATTCTCCTTCCTCTCGTCCATTCCGTTCTGTGTCATCTTTGGTCAGTATTTTAGCCAACATGTCATTTTGTAGAACGTCTCACTATCTGAATCTTTGCCTTCCTCTAGATCTGGTACCCTGGAATTCTTCAGACCATTCAATCATCTGAGGCCACGTTACATGACCTTACCACCACAGTCCGTACTGTCTCAGAATCTTTGTTTCTTCTCCAGTCCTCCTGTCTTTCTAATATCGTCGTTCCTTCTCCTTTCCTTCAAATATTTTCTCATTGCCCACAGCAACATTCTCATTTCCAACAACTTCTCTTCATTCTTCCTCAAACCACATGTCTCTGCCTCGCGGTCTTATAATACTTTAGCTTTAACTGAACTGCTTGTCTAGAAAGCCAAGAATAATGGCTGATAAGATTCGTTGCGCTGACAATGCGAAACGCCGTAATCTGTAGGTCCTCGAGCTGATCATCGGTCGCTTGATAGTCAAGGTCTATCAGGGCTGTTGAGCCATGGGGTTTTGTCTACACTAGCATCCCCCTCCTGTCATAGAGTACTCCTGCCATCTCCTTCCAATCACCACAACCACGGACTTCTCGCTCACAACCTTCCGCCTGATCGAGCTCTGCAGCACAATAATTAGACAGTCATTATATTGTCGTTGCGCCTCGAAATACCGCTTTGTGACAATGTTGTCGGGAAAAATACTGACCCTCAACATATATCACTTATAAATGAAAAATCGTTCATATAGTTCATGCAATAGTGAATATTATATGACAGAATCTTTCTGGTCATAGTTCTAAGGTGAAATATAATCACATAGCTGTTTTTCTATGCACAATGACCATATATATTATAGTAGACTATATCAGTGATCTTCAAACTTAATTCATTTTATATACCACATAAGATTACACTATATCAGCGATATTCAAACAAAATTGATTTTATTTACCATATAAGACGAGGGTATTGCTTAAGAGCTCCGAATTTAAATCTTGTTGAACCCACTGTCAGTAGCTCTGAAGATGGTATTCCGTGGTTTCCCACTTTCACACCAGGTAATTGATGAGGCTGTACCCTAATTAAGACCACGGCCGCTTTCCATCTAGTCCTAGCCCTTTCATATTCCATTTTCGATGAAAGTCTGAGTTAGTACGATGTTAAGCCACTTGCAACCCGAATCTCGTTACACTCCAGCAATTATGTATGTTTAAATTCATTAGCCCCCTCTGATACCATTTGCATGTCATGAAATTCATGATAGTCTCTGGAGTAAACACTCATTGGTCCTGGAAAATTTAGTCCTCCAATATATATTTCCTCAAATTTGACGTTGGTTGACATGAATCACTCTCATTATCCCAAGTTCTTTATGAGGAAGAACAATTTGTCAAAAGTTTAGTATAGGATTTTCTATGCTATATTAAAAAAACATCACATGAGTCAGGCATGAAAATGATTCAAAGAAGATTTATTTTTCTTAAGTATAAAAACAGTGTATTCATTCAATGATACTACGTCATAATAGTTGATATCTTCTGCATGAAGTCAGTTGTTCAAGAAATGTACAATTCCATATTTGTTACAGGCAGTAGACATAAAAAATATATTGGATGGATGGATCAACTCTGCCTACCTTTTCTTGAATATATTGTATGCAACCTGATATAAATTAAATGTTCCTTAGTCGTATGTTACCCGAATTCTTACAGCAGTTTTATGTACATATAGCTTGATATAGGCTTCCTTGTATAATGCAAAGAACGTGTAAGAGTCTCGTTTTAGAAGCACTGTACGGTTTTACATAGAGCGGACCCCACTTTTCTAATAATTTTTGCGAAATATTTCTGTACTGAACAAATTATATCCACCTCTATAACTGGCGCTGGATAATTGTGTATCCGATTAGTACAGAGGCTTTTTATTTTGAAAGAAATGGGCTGTGGCGTTATCATAGAAGACGTGATTGTTTAGAACCAATTACTGACAGGTAAATTCACCATCATTTCGTCACAACGACATTGCTAGAAAAGTGCTTTTTTAATTAACGTATAAACAATGGCACATAAAAGGTTTACAGCAGACATGGTAGCTTAGTTCATGTAATTATTACTGTTAGAACTTAAAACAAATAATCTGTGATACGTGAACTTGTACCCTTAAGATACCTAAGTGGAGTTTTGCAGGGTGAATACCTGGCTTTTCGGGGGAATGAAAAGTCAAATAATTCTTTACTCATGATTTTTATATTTTCATTTTCTATTCGGGTAGGTATCCTTCATGAAGAACTGATATTACTGAAGATTCAAATATTTTCATAACGTATAGTAAATAAATTAGACGTAATAAATATCGACTGCGAGCAAATACATTGTGTATGCCATCGTCAGCATTATGCTGGAAGCTTTTAGAAGGAATAGATACACATTCCATTGACTGGGAATGGTTACAACTGTCTGAGCTTAAGAGGATAAATTTCCCATGCACTGTGGTCGTTGAAAATGAAAACCTACAACCTGTTTTCCAGTCATTGACCGGGTCAGGGATGTAATGAATGAAGCAGTACGACGGGGTCGCCACTCCCAATGTGATTTATTAATGAATGATAGATGCTATGAAATGAGAATGGAGAGTGTTGCTGGAATGAAAGATGACAGGGAAAACCGGAGTATGCGGAAAAAACCTGTCCCGCCCCCGCTTTGTCCAGCACAAATCTCACATGGAGTGACCGGGATTTGAACTACGGTAGCCAGCGGTGAGAGTCCGACGCGCTACCGGCTGAGCCACGGAGGAAAAACAAGAAAAATATGTCTATACATTATATTTGCTAGTGGTTTGACATCACACTTACGCATCGAAGTTTTGTCGCGCCGCAAGGCTGAGATAGTGCCTATACACTCGAGTCATAGTTCTTGTAAAGGTAACTACTATGTGTAAGGTGATGAATACTTGAATGAAATACAGTATTACTCTAGGGAGAAGCAAGAGGTAAGGCATAAGAAGCACGGTACTCGTACCAAGTATTATTTCCTGCACGAAGGTTACCGGCTTCGGATACGTTTCGAATGGTTGAAGGACGGCTGCGTGAAACGATGTCCTTCGGGAGGGATCTGCTCTGGATGCGCCAGTGCTGTCTGATGATAAGGAGAAAGCTATGCATAGTACAATGGAGAACAACCCACACACCAACTCACGGGCCATAGCACATGATCTGAACATCAGCCGGGTGTCCGTACTGCGCATAAATTGAGTACGTCGAAAGTGATATGTGGCCATAATTATTATTGGTCTTAATTATTGCTGTTCCCATAGGATTTAAATAAATGCAATTAAAATATTCTGTCAACATCGGGTATGAACCTCCGAACGTACAACACAACGTTGGCGTTAACGACCACGGCCACGGAGAAGTCGTTTACAACTGTATACATGCCTTAACATTTCAGTGTAAACGCAATTTCTGGTCAACGTGTAGGCTTCCTTTTATGGTTCTATCAGTTTATTCATTATTACCTCCTTGCTGCTGGTTTGTCAGCAACGAATACATGTATTTTAAGCCATGTACCTACACGAGAACTGCGGGTTGCCTAAATTCGAAGAAATAGGGGCGTCTGGTCTACACGGTATATTTGAAAGAACTTAATAGGCCTGTCCGCCTCTGTGGTGTAGTGGTTAGCGTGATTAGCTGCCACCCCACGAGGTCCGGGTTCGATTCCCGGCTCTGCCACGAAATTTGAAAAGTGGTACGAGGACTGGAACGGGGTCCACTCAGCCTCGGGAGGTCAACTGAGTAGAGGTGGGTTCGATTCCCACCTCAGCCATCCTGGAAGTGGTTTTCCGTGGTTTCCCACTTCTCCTCCAGGCAAATGCCGGGATGGTACCTAACTGAAGGCCACGGCCGCTTCCTTCCCTCTTCCTTGCCTGTCCCATCCAATCTTCCCATCCCTCCACTAGGCCCCTCTTCAGCATAGCAGGTGAGGCCGCCTGGGCGAGTTACTGGTCATTCTCCCCAGTTGTATCCCCGACCCAAAGTCTGAATCTCCAGGACACTGCCCTTGAGGCGGTAGAGGTAGGATCCCTCGCTGAGTCCGAGGGAAAAACCGACCCTGAAGGGTAAACAGATTACGAACGAACGAACTAAATAGGCCTACTAAAGCTCAATTTTCTAGCCGCTAGTCGGCTAAAGCTACTGGAGAGTTAAGTGATTGTTTTAAAATGATTCAAATTCATATATTTTCAATGCAGTTGTAACAGTAAGCCGTTATTTCGCACGTGTATCGAACGATAACAACAAAGCTGATTAAATTTCGTAACTTACACATATTTACGAATAACTCACGTGGATCTGTTTTCTTCAGTTTTCCATGCGTTTAATGTAATTTATTTGTTATTTATATTTCGACTTCAAAAAGGAGGATAAATTAGTGTCCGACATAAATTAATGTCAGATGGAGAACAATTATAATATAGCTTAAAATCTAGACTGTCCGGCACAATACCGGAAGTATGGCCACCCTAATCCTGGAAGCATTGTGACAGGAATGATAGGAGTAACTAGAATGTGAATCCTTGGAGGCTTAAAGGACATGGTATGTGCCATGTACACTTCTAGACACTAAATATGAACAGCAGAAAATTGTAAGTCAGCAAGTACAAGCGCCACCCAAAGGAAGGATCGCATTATCATAGAGCTTTCTTGGCTAATTAGTACACTGAGGTTTGTCCACACCTCGCCAACAAAGAGACAAGTGCCTTTCTGTGGATAGTTATAAAAGGGGTATGAATGATAACATTCATTACAAATTGTTCTAAACATTGCTTGTCACTTCCTTAACAGAAGTTTGGCGCTGATTCTTCGGAGCAGTTATATTTGTGTCTATTTTAGGAAATGCACAATGCTTGTACGAACATGCTAGCATAGTGTGGGTTGAGCAGAAGGGCAGAAAAGCCATACTATATTGGTAAAGCTGATTATTCGCGCAATGTGAAGGGGAGGGGTGTAAGTGTGATGATATTCCGGTTCACTCTCTGTAAAAAAAAAAAGCAATCACGCTGTACACTGTACGGACGCATATCACAGACTAGTAGTGACCATAACATTACTGAGTGAGCTGTATTGGTCAGGCGGCTATCGCATCACCCACTTGCCCAAACAAGGCACAGGGAATAACCGGAAATTCGACTGAGACTCGCACTATGAAACAATTATTAACTTACCGTTTTGTTTAATGTACAACAGGCCGATGACCTTCGACGTTAGGCCCCTTAAAACAACAACAATGTACAACAAAGTGTACATACAAGGTCAGATCAAAAAGTTACCGGACTATCTCTGTAGTGCACCAACATAAGACAGCACAGGTTTGGACTAGCACCTATAGTGCCTTCAACCTTGATAAGGCAGGGTACCATGAGACATCGCTGTCTTAAATTCGGGAGTTATTATAGTGATGTTTCAGTGTACATGTGTGTGTACTAGTCTGCGATTACATTATGGCCAGAAAGGCGGAAAAACGAGCGAATGTGAAATTTTGCCTTACCGCCGTATGCTCCGGCAAACATACGGCGATGAGACAATGAGTCGTACACAATGTTTTGAATACCCCAGGCCTTATACAGGTGGAAGAACGTCCCTCGAAGACGATGAGGAATCTGGAAGACCTTCCACGAGCATCGCGCCATGAAAATGTGAAACGAATTCTGTAGCTTATATGTGAGGATCGTCGGATGAAGATCAACTACATTGCAGACATTGTTGGTGTGAGGAATGGGTCAGTGCAGACAATTTCTCGTCCGAATTGAACATGTGGCGTGTCGCGTCCAAGATTGTTTCCCGACTGAAGACCCCCTGAGTAGAAGGGACATGGTGTCCCAGTGTCTCAAGACCTCCGTCAGCGTGCTGCAGATCCTTCACGTCCAGGATCATCACTGGTGACGAACCTTAGCTCTACCGGTACGACCCTGAGACGAAGTGACATTTGTCGCAATGAAATAGACGATCATCTCCTGCTGACCTATTCCTTTCCCTGAAGGTGCACCATTGCCGACATCCAACACGAATCGCAAAAGTCTCTGGACTCGCTGACGCAAACTGACTTCCAGACCGCATTCCAGCAGTGGTAGAAACGGCAGGACTGATGCTTTGCTGCACACAAGGCAACTGTTTCGAAGGAGGAGATGATGTTCAAGGTATGTGATATACGTTTTCGTCAAGATAGTCTGGAAACTTTTCGATCCGACCTTTCATATTCTGTCAGAGGTTGAAACAAGTAATGTTATTAAAAGGACTTTATCTCTTAATTGTACAAGTATTCTACTATTGTAATTACACAATCTTTCCATCGGTAGTCTTTACATACATCCCTCAGAATGTAAAGGCGTAAATCAGATTTTTCTTCTTCTTCCTTCCTTCCTTTCTTTTTATTTTTATTTTTTGAAATTAAGATATTTGCTCTAAAGTCTGAAAACGTACGTCAAGCTGCTCAATGCCGAAAATTAGAAAAAATGAATTACACCCCTTATATCAACCAGTTACTAAACCGCATGTATCTGAGTAGGCAGAATATAATGTGAAAAACTCGTTGGCCGTTGATAAAGAACAATGATTAAACATTTTAGATTGCGTTTTCTCTATGAATGCTTATTATATAAAGTAAAATGAAGTAGAAAGATCTTCTTCTTCTTTATCTGTTTACCCTCCAGGGTCGGTTTTCCCTCGGACTCAGAGAGGGATCCCACCTCTACCGCCTCAAGGGCAGTGTCCTGGAGCTTCAGACACTGGGTCGGGGGACTCAACGGGGGAGAATGACCAGTACCTCGCCCAGGCGGCCTCACATGCTATGCTGAACAGGGGCCTTATGGGGGGGATGGGAATATTGGAAGGGACAAGCAAGGAAGAGGGAAGGAAGCGGCCTGGCCTTAAGTTAGGTACCATCCCGGCATTTGCCTGGAGGAGAAATGGGAAATCACGGAAAACCACTTCGAGGATGGTTGAGGTGGGAATCGAACCCACCTCTACTTAGTTGACCTCCCGAGGCTGAGTGGACCCCGTTCAAATTTCGTGGCAGAGCCGGGAATCGAACCCGGGCCTCCGGGGGTTGGCAGCTAATCACACTAACCACTGCACCACAGAGGAGGACGTAATGAAAGGTCATATTGTGAAATTACCTCCTGCATTCACCTAAAATCACTCCTTTCCGCCTTTCATGCAATATCAATTATATTTGAGTATCTGAAAATGTATTAAAATATGGTAAAAACCTGGCATCTCTTAGCCGCAGAAGTTTGAAGAACTTGTACCTCCAGTAAAAGGCGTATTTAAGTAAATATATTGTAAATTGTCAAATACATGCATGTTTTTAAGATGTTATGCAATAGAAGTGTCCATAAACCTTTTGAGATTCTTAGGTGTCGATATAGTGAATATTTTGTGCTATTTATCGAGGGTATCGTTTGGTCCGACTCATTGGCTGAATGTTCAGCGTACTGGCCTTCGGTTCAGAGGGTGCCGGGTTTGATTCCCAGCGGGGTCGGGGATTTTAATCGCTTCTGATTAATTCTGCTGGCTCGGGGACTAGGTGTATGTGTCCGCCCCAACACTCACTTCATCATATTCAGATCACACACTACACTACCAAACACACATGAAAACGCAATAGTGATTACATCCCTCCATATAGGGTTGGTGTCAGGAAGGGCATCCGGCCGTAAGACAGGGTCAAATCCAAATGTGTGACGCTGTTCGTACCCGTGACCTCACAGGTGTGGGAAAAAGGGGTAGCACAAGGAGAAGAAGAAGTTATTGAGGGTATCGTTCCAGACAAAATGATTTATCATTCAGAAGAAATGTGTTATTCTATTATAACCAGACACCGCCACCAGTATACTATGGATCCCATTGTATCACCAGACGACACTGTACGACATGAGTACTGAATGATCATTTTTTCTTCCTGTCAAAAATCCGGCTATCTCTGCCACGTTAGAACACGTGATTTTGAGATCTGAAGGGCAACATTCTACCACTGATCCCCGGAGTAATAATAATAATAATAATAATAATAATAATAATAATAATAATAATAATAATAATAATAATAAAGACAAGTGTTCAAAATCTTTAAAACTTTGCTGGAACGATATCCATAGTACTTTTTCTTTTAACAGTCTATAGACTTAGGTATCGGCATTTGCACTTAAACTTTCACATGACTGCCACTGATATTTCCATTCTTTTTCAATGTATCAGGAAAAGGTATAGAACAAAATTTCACTATTAGCTGTCGGTGTTTTCGCTTAAAACTAACCGTGAGAAAACTGAGTTTTTTGCTTTAGGCCCTCCTGGTGAAATTGTTTTGACAAATTATATCTAAGATCCTGCTCGAAAATATTCTAAACTGAAATACCAAGATTCATTAAAATCCACTCATCAATTTTCCCGTCATGTTTCAACAGACATGGACAAATACTAAACCGATCTCGACATAGATCATTACAATTACGCCAGTATTTCTGTCAGAATACAATATTGACCAACTGCAATGTCGCGGTTAAAAGAAATGCTATCATATGAAATGCTCGATCAAATGAAAAACAACACAGTTCCTCACTTTTCACGAACACAACGCCGGCCTTAATTAAGTCCACGGCCGCTTCCTTCCGACTCCTAGGCCTTTCCTGTCCCATCGTCGCCATAAGACCTATCTGTGTCGGTGCGACGTAAAGCCCCTAGCAAAAAAAAAATAAGGTACAGCTCCTGCATTTGCTTGGTGTGAAAATGGGAAACCACGGAAAATCATCTTCACGGCTGCCGACAGTGGAGTTCGAACCCACTATCTCCCGAATGCACGCTAGCAGCTGCGCGCTCCTATCCGCACGGCCAACTCGCCCGGTACGCCACAACAAACGGTAGTCAATGTAATGATATTGTGGATCAATTTATGAGCTTTCGCTATTGTAGGCCTTCACATTTAGTTTTCTTCCAACTCCGATATTAGAGCATCTTATATAAAGAAAGTTCTTCTTCCTCGTTTCATGACGCCGTCTTGTCTTATTCTTGAAGCGATCGTTCATTTAGCCTACCATGTTTTTCTCATTTTGATAATCATCTTCACAATTACCCTTGGCAATATGGGCTGATGACAACGCGGTTTTCACATTGAGAAAATGACGAGAAAAACCACCATCATAGCCAGCTACCACGATTGAACAATTTTCCCATGGTAGCGATGCACGGCTTGATATGGACTCAGCAACAAATGTCTGAATTCATGAATTTTGTTATCATAGTCGGTACAGTAAAACTGTGCAGGACATAAATGATCGGAAATTGCATTCCGTATAACATTTGTTATGTAGTATTTATCGATAGGACCAATAACAACGTAGATATTTGAGAATTACATTTTAGACCTATCCTTAAACTACCATTTCACACAGAGTAAATAAAATTATTTATAGCCATAAGTGTAGCGCCTAATTCCTCGACATTACATACCGATTATCATTAAATTCTGTTCCCGCATTATCTTGTGGCCCGGCGTTGACTTGAACTAAGCACCAAAGTCTAATTTCATGGACATCACTGTTATCATAGCCCGTCCGGTAAAACTGTATAAGACCTAAATGTTCGGAAATTGTCCGACTCGTTGGCTGAATGTTAAGCGTAGTTCAGAGGGTCCCTGGTTCGATTTCCGGCCGGGTCGGGGATTTTAACCTTCATTGGTTAATTCCAATGGCTCGGGGGCTGTGTGTGTGTGTGTGTGTGTGTGTGTGTGTGTGTGTGTGTGTGTGTGTGTGTGTACATTCAGGTTGCCTAATTGGTCGTCTACGAGAAAAAGAACCGCGCCAGGCCTTTCCGCAGGCTATACATTATTATTATTATTATTATTATTATTATTATTATTATTATTATTATTATTATTATTATTATCGGAAATTGTATTCAATATAAGTTTTGTTATGTACAGGAGTATTTAATAGGCCCAAATATTTGAGACTTAAATGTTAGGCCTTCCCCTTAACTACCATTTCACCCAGTTTGATTAAAATTACGTTTAGCTTTAAGTGTAGTGCCTTATTCCCCAACATTACGTACCAGTTTTCATTAAATTCTCTTCAGCCATTTTCTTGCGATGTATGTACATAAGCCTACATACATTTTTTTGCTAGTGGCTTTACGTCGCACCGACACAGATAGGTCTTATGGCGACGATGGAATAGGAAAGGCCTAGAAGTGGGAAGGAAGCTTGCTTGTTGCTTGTTGTTTAAAGGGGCCTAACATCGAAGGTCATCGGCCCATTGGAAGGAAGAGGCCGTGGCCTTAATTAAGGTACAGCCCCAGCATTTGCCTGCTGTGAAAATGGTAAACCACTCAAAACCATATTCAGGGCTGTCGACAGTGGGGTTCGAACCCACTATCTCCAGAATGCAAGCTTACAGCTGCGCGCCCCTACCGCACGGCCAACTCGCTCGGTCATTTTCTTCTTACTGTGGACATGTCCCATCATTCTTTTTTCATTCTGAGCATTGTACAGACACAACACTTATTTGATATACAATTATACATACATATAAAATAATAATTGTATTTATAATTATAATAATACGTAATGCCCACCTCTGTGGTGTTTGGTTAGTGTGATTAGCTGCAACCCCCGAAGGCGCGGGTTCGATTCCCGGCTCTGCCACGAAATTTGAAACGTGGTACGAGGACTAGAACGGGGTCCACTCAGCCTCGTGAGGTCAACTGAGTAGAGGGGATTCAGCCATCGTGAAGTGGTTTTGCGTGGTTTCCCATTTCTCCTACAGGCAAATGACGGGATGGTACCTAACTTAAGGCCACGGCCGCTTCCCCTCCTCTTCCTTGTCTCTCCCTCCCAATAATCCATTCCCCAACAAGGGCCCTGCTCAGCATAGCAGCTGAGGCCGCCTTGGCGAGGTACTGGTCCTCCACCCCAGTTGTATCCCAGACCTAAAGTTTCACCTTTGAGACGGTAGAGATGAGATCCCTCTCCGAGTCGGAGGGAAAAACCAACCCTGGAGTGTAAATGGATTAAATCTTTCATCTTTTTCTACCGCTTTTCCCACACCTGTGGGATCGCGAGTGCGAAATATGTCGCACATATGGATTTGGCCGTGATTTGCCCCCGGATGCCCTTCCTGACGCTAACCCTATATGGAGGGATGTAATCGTCATTGCGTGTTTCTCTGGTGGTTGGTTGTGTGGTGTGTTGTCTGAATGTGAAGAGGACAGTGTTGGGAGATACACAAACACCCAGTCCCCGAGCCAGAATAATTAATAATACGCGATTAAAATCCCCGACCCGGCCGTGAATCGAACCCGGGTCCCTCCGAACCGAAAGGCAGTACGCTGACCATTCATCCAGCGAGTCGAACTGTATATGGTTTAAATAAATGATAAATTATAAACTCATAAGACATCATAAGTCAACAAAATCACGTGGCCTAACTATAACATCACCACTGAATGTTTAAAAAAAGAAGTAATAGTTTATCGTTGTTCAGTTCTGTTTTACCAGCGTTGTTTGGACATTCCTGGTCCAAGACTTCTTACCCATTCGTGGCAAACTTGAGGATTGACATGAAATTCGCTTTATTTATGTCTGCTTAATCCGACCTTTCTTCTGCTCAGAATTCACTATCGTCATCATCACCATCACCATCATCATCATTATCATCATCATCACCATCATGTGTTAATTTATTGATAGTTTCGATTTCATATTTTTCTATGTTCTCACCCTGAGCGTTTAATTATTTTAATCTTTAAGTGATGCCGACCAAATATTTGCTCAGCTCTGGGGTGAACCTTCTTCGACAGGGAAGCCAGTTTGACAGTAAGACTATTCAATATTCGCCAGTTACATCCACAATACGATAAGAAATATTTGTCTCTGTGTCGCAAACTATACTTATTTTTCTGTGACTATGCTCAGTTAGATTCGTCTAAGTATTATCGTGGGAAGGGAGTTGAAAAATTACCTCTTTTCCATTGACCCGTTGTCAATTGCAAAATAGAATTACTTAAATACCGACACATTTCACCCGTTCTGGAATCGAACTGCTATATTCCAGCGGAGAGGTGCCAAGCTCAGATCCTCCTTAGTTCCACAAAGATACATCATTACGGTTTGTAAATATGAACTTTTTTAGGAGCATGAGTGTACTTAGGTCGATGGCAAAAGGTGACTGGTAAAAAATTTCGCTCTTTTTGTTCTTGTTGGAAAGAAAGAAAAAAAGGATAAAGAAAGAGAGAGATCGTAGAACAAAACCATTTGAGACCACATGATGCCCTTTATGATGTTAATGTATAGTCACACACACACACACATACACATACATGTATATATAAACGTGTATGCATGCATGTAGAGTACAAGTATTATACATATAACATGCTATTTGAAAATATTGGCGAGATTTTAATTTACGCTCTCCATGTAATACAAAAAATTCCTGTATCTCATCTACCCACCAGTGTTAACTAACATTCTCAGCGTCATTTCAAACTTTCGATAGAGTTTTAATTTCGCGCCCTGTCGCCAAGTGTCGTCTGACATGTGTCGGCACCATGTTTATCACATAATTCGTAGCAATTAGAAATCGTTCCACGTCCCAATTGTTTGAAATGTGACGTGTCCGGTGTGGAAAGCTGCATCAAATTAACATATGGTGGAGGTCATCCGCGCTGTCCTCTTACTTCTTCTATTAAGTCGGAGTTTCAAGCGAGCCAAAGTTTTAAAGCAATGAACGAGCAAAACTATGGCTGGATATTGTCTGCTGGTAAAGAGCTGTTTTTTTCTTCCTTTTTTCTTGTTGCTGAGCCTGTCTCCGTCTGGTGTTCTCCTTCCTTCTCATTGGCTCCTCTCCCTCCTCCCCTCTCCCTTCCCTCCTACATTATTGAGTGGCCACACGCAGTCATTGCACCGTTCACCCAGCCTCATTCTGTCAACCAGGGACAAGGACAAATTCTTTTAGAAGCCATCTACAATGACAGAGTATTTACTGTTAGGATGCCTTCTTTCATTAATAGAAATGTTACAGAAAGTCACCTATAGGACAAGGAAAACTCACTCCCAGACACACCACCTGATGAGACAGTAACCGGGGTGAAACCTTGGATGGATTGTATGCAGATGTTCTCATGCTATCAAACCCATAAAGTACTCTGGCTGCTCATTTCAAGAGGCCCTAGCTTGTTCAATATCTCATTCCTACCTCAATTATTCTCCGTTTCTACTTTTCATTTAGAAATCAGTACCAAATATTTGCTCACGTCAGGGTTGTGTGTGGTTTACTTTCTGTGGAGAAACCAGTTTGGCTTGAAAATATTGTCCAGTGTAGGTATGTAACATATACATTTTTAAGAAAATTCACTGATGGCGATGTCCTTTTTATTTGCAGCAAAAAGCAAAGCAAAGTCATCTCCGTACAGGCCATGAAGGCCCTGGGAGTGGTGGAAGGAAAAGGCTTCCACTATTCGTAACCTCGGCACTTGATGGGGTGGAGTGGCCGGCTCTACGCCCGGCCGCCTTTGCCCCCAAGAATTAACCTGGTACTCATTTTTGGTGCAGGCTGAGTGAACCTCAGGGCCATATGCACCTCGGAAGTGGAAATCTCATTTCTCAAATTTTATCGTCATCAGCATCATATGAATACATACTTTTATAATCGTCCGCCTCTGTGGTGTAGTGGTTAGTGTGATTAGCTGCCACCCCCAGAGGCCCGGGTTCGATTCCCGGCTCTGCCACGAAATTTGAAAAGGGGTGCGAGGGTTGCAACGGGATTCACTCAGTCTTGGGAGGTCAACTGAGTAGAGGGGGGTTCGATTCCCTCCTCAGCCATCCAGGAAGCGGTTTTCGGTGGTTTCCCACTTCCCCTCGAGGCAAATGCCGGGATGGTACCTAACTTAAGACCACGGCCTTTCCAAACTTCCAATCCCCCAGCAAGGCCCCTGTTCAGCATAGCAGGTGTCATCCTTCCCAGTTGTATCCCCAGACCCAGAGTCTGAAGCTCCAGGACACTGCCCTTGAGGCTTTAGAGGTGGGATCCCTCGCTGAGTCCGAGGAAAAAACCGACCCTGGAGGGAAAACAGATTACGAACGAACTTTTATAATCCAATGAGAAACTGAGAAAGACCGTCTGATAAGTCGCCAACCCGGAGGCTAGTTGGATAATGATATAGCACCACTGAAGGTTATGCGTTAACAGAGAAACTATAAAAACCACTGGGAGCAAAAAATTCAGCGTACTAGGCAAGATGAGGAATGAAGTAGTTTGCCATTGCTTTCCTCACTGGAACAGAAATTGCTAATGCCGCGAAACTGACCCTAATAGTAACATCTTTCATAACACTCAGGTGCAAAAGTTGTGCTCTAAATGTCATTACTCAGCACCGTCCATATCTCACGAGGGAACACATACATGTGTTTCACTCGGATTCGGTTGAAATTTGGTAGGAATATTCGTGGGAGGCAGTAGAATGCTAAAGTGAAAACTGCATGTCCCCAGCGCAAGTGTAAACGCCAAAATAGAACAAATAAATAAAATTAGAAGTGCCGCGGGAGTATCTGAGTGTGGCGGAGAGGGAGGGAGGAGCGAAGCAGTGGACGTGAGCAGCGTATAGTCGGGCTGCTCGCTCGAGTCGAATGAAATGACCACCCACCCCCACCCTCTCGGCCACTCTTCTTTACTACACCGCACTTCGCACATACCTCGTATCTTCCCGATTAGAAACGTCAAAGCAGATCAAAAGGTGCACATTAATTAGTCGTCCGATGAGACAACGTTCTTACAATGACAGGTAAAATCTGACGTTCTTATAGTCATTTTTATGAATGGTGACTGTATATTTACTTTAACCATGTATGGTAATAATTGATTTTTTGCACCTAGATACAAACAAAACGCCCGCTACAGAAGTCATTCAATCCGTGGAATGTAGTAGTGTGCCTTCAGAATTATTTTGCAGAGTGTGACAAAAAAGACACCCCATTTTCAGAAGATGAAAATAATTTGGGATTGGAATTATATCGTAAGTAGATCAATGTATTTATATATTTACTTTTACGAGAAAAACAAGCGTTCACAGGAATTGCGTTCTTGTCTCCGTTTTACAGGTCTAATTGCCGACAGGGTTTTGGATACCGATGTGACAGTGGAACTGGATGGCACATTGGATATGTCAAATGATGACTTTGATTTTGAGGAAGACAATATTGAAACACCGTTATTTAACCTCGTCTCCAAAAATGTTGCTCCTAACCCTGCATCCACAACAACGGCTGAACGATGGCTAATCCCAATAACTTATAAGAAGAAGGTCGTCGAATATTGGCGAAACAAAGATGGGAAACAGAGGAGCTTCGCATCAGTGAAACACAGGTTTTGTAAATTAAAGTTCCGGCAAGAGCTTTACAGGTGGGAACAACAACTGGAAAACGTTGGCACAATGGGGGAAAAAAATAAATTTGTTACGAAGAAGACTTATCAAAAGTTCAAAGAAAGTAGACAACGAAACAAAATTGTTCACGATATAAATATTTAAAAATGGGCCTTAAAGTACGCTCGTGTAGTTAACTACGACACGTTTCGAGCGTCTTATTCCTGGGTAATGAGTTTTAAAAAGAAATTTAAAATTGGATCAAGAAAAATTTGCAAATTCGTATCTAAAAAGTACCAATTTGAACAAGAAGATACTAATTGTAACGCGACACTGTTTGTTGAAGAAGTGTCGCAATTAATAGAAAGTCACGGCCCAGAGTGCGTGTTTAATACTGATCAGTCTGGTTTTCATGATGAGTTCCATTCCGGCAGGACCCATAATGAACGAGGAGAAAAAGTCGTATTAGCGGAAGCACAATCTATGAATTCACTAACTCATAGCTGCACAATACAGCCAATAATTTCGGCAGATGGACAACTCCTGCCGAAGTTGCTAGTGGTGTTGAAAGAAAAAATGGCAAATTTGGTCCTAATATAGAAAAAAACTATTTACCGCACCAAATGTGTACACTTTGCCTTCAAAGTCTGGAAAACTGACCAAAGAACTTGTACAGAAATGGTTGCGGGATGTTTATTGTGAGCTAGTACCAGAGTACAGTGTTTTAGTTCTCGATTCCTGGACCGGACGGAAAGAAGAAAATATTTTAAATGCTAAAATTGGGAGTAAGAAAATCGTTCATGTTCAAACAATTCCGAAAGGAGCCACTGGACTTATCCAGCCGTTAGATGTTTTGGGCTTCCGCATTTGGAAGCAATTTATACGTATTTTTGTACGATTTAATTTTGTTAAACTCGTTAGACATCGAGGTACATTTAAGGAACAACATTTTAAAAGTGCAATCTTTGACGCACAACCAGTTCTCCTCTCCGCTTTTTCGTAGCATGTGGCAGTACAGTTGGTACAAATGTGGCTATGTTAACAAGAAACCTTCATAATTTGTTAATCCAGTCGATTATTGTTTCAAAGAAGAGCCTTCCTATAATCAATGTAATACTTGAGAAAGCGACAGCGCTGTAAGATGTGCATGGTGCACACAGTATCTGTGCCTTGTACACTTTTTTGTAAACAATCACTATTGCATTAATTACAACGAGTAACAAGAACTCGGGCGTGAATTCTTCGAACCTTATCGACATCGTTGTTCAAACATCGTCCTTTGTACACTTGTTTCATGTGCTGTTTTCATATTTACGTTTTGCACATCTAATCGGGCAGTTAAGGGGAACGCGCTAACTACAGTATACACTGCCTGGCTGCTGGCGCAGCTCGACACAGCCCGGTTGGCTCACGTTCGCTTCTTCGCTCCTCCCTACCTCTCCGCCAAACCCCGATACTCCCGCGGCACTTCTAATTTTACGACTATTTATTTGTTCTATTTTGGCGTTTAAACTTGCGCTGGGGACATGCAGTTTTCACCTTAGCATTCTACTGCCTCCCACGAATATTCCTACCAAATTTCAACCGAATCCGAGAGAAACACATGTATGTGTTCCCTCGTCAGTAGTTTCTATACTGTCACAGCCACAAATGAAACTGAGACTTCAGTGGAAGTTACAACCTGCTGTGGCCTATGCCAGGACACTTATGCAAGAATACTGCACTCCTCATGACAGAGCCACAGGCGGTTGAGAAAGACTAAGGAAATGCAATTAAACTTCGAGCAAGGCAGCAGGAGAACAATTAAAGTATTATAAAGAGAGATAGGTCCGCCTCTGTGGTGTAGTAGTTAGTGTGATTAGCTGCCACCCCCAGAGGCCAGGGTTCGATTCCCGGCTCTGCCACGAAATTTGAAAAGTGGTACGAGGGCTGGAACGGGGTTCACTCAGCCTCTGGAGGTCAAATGAGTAGAGGTAGGTTCGATTCCCACCTCAGCCATCCTGGAAGTGGTCGTCCTTTTTTTCCCACTTTTCCTCCAGGCAAATGCCGGGATGGTACCTAAGTTGAGGCCACTGCCGCTTCCTTCCCTCTTCCTTGCCTATCCATTCCAATCTTCCCATCCCCCACAAGGCCCCTGTTCAGTATAGCAGGTGAGGCCGTCTGGGCGAGATACTGGTCATTCTCCCCAGTTGTATCCCGACCCAACGTATCACGCTCCAGGACACTGCTCTTGAGGCGGTAGAGGTGGGATCCCTCGCAGAATCCGAGGGAAAACCTACCCTGGAGGGTAAACAAATTAAGGAGAAGAAGAAGGTAAACAGAAATAGAATTGGAGGGAAGGAAGACATGTGCAGTGTTTTGTTTAGGTACAGATACCTCACAATGGGGCGAAAGCAAACACAAGGCAAATGATAACAAGAAATAATTTAAAGGTTTCTCCAATCTGAAAGAGATGTATATATATTTTTTAATTTCTAAGGTTTAAAATTCAGTGAGAGGAGAATGAGGGTAGATTTATTTGTTGTTAATACTGCTCATAATGATGAGTCCGACTCATTGGCTGAATGTTCAACATTGAGACGTTCGGTTCAAGAGGTCACGGGTTCGATTCGCGGCAGGGTCGGGGATTTTATTCGCGTCTGATTAATTCTTTTGGCCCGGGGACTGGGTGTTTGTGTTTGTACCAACGCTTTCCTCTTCATATTCAGACAACACAGTACACTATCCACCACCACAGAAACACTCGGTTGTAATTAAATCCCTCCATATAGGGTGTGCATCAGGAAGGGCATCCGGCCGTAAAACATGACCAAATCCACATGTGCGACAGAGTTTGCACCTGCGACCCCACAGATGTGGGAGAAGCGTATGTAGAAGAGGAAGAGAAGACTGCTGGTAATGATGACGGTTCATTACTTGGAGCTTAGAACATCTTTGATATTCAATTATGTGAACATGTAAGAGTAGCAGCTTGTTCAATGTGAGATATGTGGTAGAGTGTGTAACTAATAATTTGGGCTAGGATTGAAGTGTTTTTGGATTTGAAAGAAGATACCTGAAGTTCACTGACTAATAACTCACCCAGGATAGCCGCTGAATATGCCGAATTTCGAATATCATACCTGCAGGTGGTTTAGTCCTACCGAAAATAAAAGAAATACAGTTGGATGTTTAACGGAGCGACGTTGAAAGCCCAATTCTGTTTAAGGCGAACCAGTGCATTATAAAGAAAGCCATTACTGCACAGACCTTGGAAGAGAGGAAGGTAAGGATTTCTGCTATTCATAATCTCGCAACAAAGTGGGATAGAGTGGTTTTGCCCTCATTAATTGACCTCGTAATCACTTTCGTCGTATGCTGAGTGAATCACAGGGCCATGCTTCCCTAGAAATGGAAATATCGTTTCTAAATTCTCGACTTCCTTGCGCGGAAATGAATCCACATCCTCCTGAAAGAACGGAGAACCCTTAACCGCCTCAGTTAGAAAGCTCCTAAACTGGCGTAAAAGGAACTAGCCTACTTCAAAGTACAACGTAACTGTTAGCACTATCAGCTGCCGTCCCCGGAGGGTCGGGTTCAATTCACGGTACAGCCAGATATTCATGAAGGCCAAGGAGGGCTGGTATGTGAATGAAATGGTACGCGCAATTCACTTCCATTGGGAGTGTGCCTGAAAAAAGCTGCACCTTCTCGAGGCGAGGACACGAAATTACTTTTTGAAAAAATGCTATGAGTAATGCAATAAAGTAATAATAATAATAATAATAATAATAATAATAATAATAATAATAATAATAATAATAATAATAATAATAATAATAATAATAATAATGCTTCCAAGAGTTTCTGGTATTAATTATCCTTAAAATTCTTTGAACTGGATCTAAAGCCGAACCCACGATCGCGGAATTAGAATGCCGTTACCCTGCAGAGGTGTTGTTTTACTATTTGTTTACGTCGCACCGACACAGATAGGTCTTACGACGACGTTGGGATAGGAAAGGCCTAGGAGTGGGAAGGAAGTGGCCGTGGCCTTTATTAAGGTACAACCCCCGCATTTGCCTGGTGTGAAAATGGGAAACCAAGGAAAACCATATTCAGAGCTGCCAACAGTGGGGTTCGGACCCACTATCTCTCGGATACAAATGTTGTATTATTTAACCTCAATAAAGTTTTATAGAGTAAGGAATTATGCTACCTTCCTGCTCCTTGCTTTTAGTTTAGACCAGCCGGGTCGTAGGGTTTCAACTGCATATGCTTAATTCCTCTGACTCGGGAACTGGATGAATGTTTCTGAAGACCTTTATGTGGAGCAGGGAACTATATGGAAGTGAAATATGGACGAATAGAAAAATAACAGAAACTTTGAAATGTGGTGTTACATCGCACTACCAACCATCACAGAAACACGCAGTAGTGAATACACCGCTCTACATACGGTGGCGTCATGAAGAATACCGTATCTGCCCGTAGACCTGGTGCAAATCTAGGCGAAGTCCAATCTCAATAAATTGCGAAAGACGCCAAAGAAGAAGAAGAAGAAGAAGAAGAAGAAGTAGAAGAAGAATTCCTACTACAGTAATTTTCGCCCAATTTGTCCAGGTAAGGTATTCTTTGTGTTGTCATATGAGGTAAAAAAACATAAGAATTTCTTTCCCCAGTTCAATTTTCGGCTGTGCCACTGATGTTGTTGCTGGGCCAGTCAACAGACTGGTATGATGCAGCCCTCCATGCCATTCTGTCCTGAGCTAAAGTGTTGATATCTACGGAACTACCACATTCTACATTTACTCTTATCTGTTTATCATATTCATGATTTGAACTCTCCCTACTATTATTACACCCTATACTTCCTTCAAAATACGACTGAACCAGTGTTGTGTGTATCAGAAAGTGCGCAATAAATCTATTTGCTTTTTTTGGACAAATTTCCCCAAATTGTTCTCCTCTCACCAACTTGATTCCGTATATCTTCCTTTATTTTCCAGTAGGGATCCATCTATCTCACCTCCAGCATTATTCCGTAACACCACATTTCAAAAGTTTCTATTATTTTTCTATTCGTCCACATTTCACTTCCATATAGTTCCCTGTCCCACATAAAGGTCTTCAGAAACATTCTTCCAATGCGCATATTTATGCTTGAAGTGACTAAAAATACTTTTCTTACGGAAGGTCTTTATTGCTTGGGCTAGTCTACACATTTAATCCTCTTCGCTTCTGCTATCATTGGTTATTATACAACCCAGGTGATTATATTTATCCATTTCTTTTAATACTTCACTCCCTAATCCGGTATTTCCTACACTACTTGATTTCATTTGACTGCATTTCATTACCTCTAATTTCGATTTATTTATTTAAATCTTATCTTCCTTCTCCAAGGCCATGCCCTTGCAAATCAGCGGTTTTCTAGATCTTCTGTAGACTCAGATAAGAATCTAATCTGTTTGTCATATTCATGTCTTGAACTCTCCCTACCAATCTTACACCTCACACTTACGTCAAATTGCGATTGAACAAGTCGTTGTGTGTATCACAATGTGTCATTGATAAAGCTCAGAATTTTATTTCTTCTTTCCGAACTGTGATATTTTTTCTATATTTCTCCTTGTCTCCTTTACTGCCTGATCCATGTTGTTGTTTGGGTCATTTGATGCAGCCCTACTTGCAATCCTATCTTGAGGTAACTTTCCTGTAAAAATATTAAGAACGACAGTGTGGGGGGACAAACTGTAGTCCTTCCTCATTCCTCTTTGGATAGTTGCTTCTTTTTCATATACCTCGATTCTTGTTATCCAGTTTGATTTTTTTGTACAGACAAAAGATATAACTTCTCTCCCACTATTTGATCCTGATCGCCTTCAGGATCTGTAAATGCTTGGACCAGTTAGAGTTATCTGAGGCCTTTTCCAATTCTGTAAGTGCCATCACACGGGCTTACCCTTCTTAATTTAATCCTCTAAATTCAGACGAAAAGTCAGTACCGCTTCGCGTGTTTCTACATTCCTTTGGAAGCCAAACTGATCACTAAACTCAGCGTCAACTTGTGTACCCATTCTTGTGTAAATAATTCGTGTTAAAAGTTTATATGCGTGAGATAATAAGCAAATGGTGTGGTAGGATCTGCTTCATTAGGATAACAACATTTCTTTTAAAAATCGGATGGCACTTTAACAATGTTGTGTGGCCTCCGGCGAGGCCTGGTGCAAATCTTTCGAGTTGACACCGTATTGGCGACCTGAGCTTCTGTGAGGATGGAACTCTTCCTGAGATGAATTCTAATGCTGAAGACGACACAAACACGCGGCACCCGAGCCTGAGAAATTAACTAATGAAAGTTAAAACTCAGGGACCCTTGGACCTACTATTTAGACACGAAACCGGACTGTTAGAATGTTGTGGTTTTCTCATAAAAATAAAATGTCATGTAAATATCTTGTATATATCTTAAGGAAAACAACATTGAGGTTATATGTCAGTAGCTCAGATAATTGAGTGGAGTGGTTTATCTTTGTTTGCTTTTGTTCTTTGAACGTTTGAACTGCTTGATGTGTGTGATGCTTAGTTGTAGTCAACAGCTCGTAATAAATGGATGTGTGTGAAGAAGGTGGTGTTTCAATGGTATAATTCGATGTCCTAAACCAGTGGAAGTGAGCTGAAATGAAGATATATCAACACGGACATCGGATGGTACTTCTGCTGCCTCATACTAATTGGAATAGATTTGCCATGGCGGTTTCCCCCAAGACAGTCAGTAATTCTAGAGAACGTATTGCTAATGAATTCTCTCAAGGCTTTGTCAATACCGAGTCTCCGATTTCACCAGCATTGACAGTCACTATTTCGTCTTGTACATTATGATCTTTTGATACAGTTGCTGAATGTGTTACTGCCATATATCTGCCCTGTCTTCTTTCTGTGGAAATAACTTTCCATCAGAGTTATTAATATTTGAGCGTCTAATTTTCCTTTCTCCACGGGTTGTTTTGATTTTCTTATTTACAAAAGATAGATGCTCTTTTTGTGTTTCCCGTTTTGATGCTTAGCACTTTCTATCTACTTCATTATTTAGTCGTCTGTATTCCTTTTAACACTCACAAATTTTCACAGTTTTCTACTTCCACAGTTCATAATTCATGTCTAGTACTTCATGGGTTACCCACTGAATCCTACTTGATCTTGCCTTTCGTCCGAACTTTTCATCAGCTTTGAACCTTGAAATATTTCCTTTAACATATCAAAATCCTATCTCGCTGATTTTATTTTTCTTCAGTTAATTCAACTTCAGCCGGCATTTAATAACCACCAACTTGTGGTTGAAGTCCACATCTGCGCCTGGGAAGGCCTTGCAATCCATCATCTCCTTTCTGAATCTATGCATAACCATGATGTTGCATTCTTGATATAATTGAGTATCTTTAGGTCTTGCCAATGTATACAGACATCCTTTGTGGCTGCATTCCATTCAGGATTCGAATCCTGAAGTGGAGATTGGAATAGGATGCTCTCAGCCTAGAGAGGACCACTGAGAAGAAAATCGAGTTACAGTCCCACTATCGACCATCCTAAACTGGGATTACAATGTATGGTTTCATACTTCAGATCCCTGTGAATGACCAGATAATGTATATCGTATACTGAAGACTACTGTAGCTTTCTTACCAGTCTTACTATCAAGTAATTACAAATGTACGTATTGAACACTTGAACATACCGTTCTATCGTTGGTAGGCTTCTTCGATAGATCAATATCGTACTCTTGGATCTTGGGGTTGTTGCGATGTTTTCTTTTCTCTGTCACTTCACCGACTAAACGATAGGGTTCAGAGGAGAGCATAACTACTTCAAATGAGGAGCAAAAATGTGCTTACTAAAATATTTATTCAATGTAAATAACGATAATTTGCTTATTAAATAGGCAAGAGCATATAGTTAAATTTGTCACAACATGTTATAACGCTGTCACAGTGCATAACGTGAGTGGTAAATATACTTTGAGATTGTTTATTATTTATTACTGTCTTCCAAAGAATGAGAACGCAATGCAACATTCGTGGACAGCAGAAAAAAACAGAAACAAGAATAGAAAACCTGAAAACCGGGCACCATTGATCGAAACGATAACTGAATGTTAATGCACACGATACGTGGAAAATCTGACCTTCAAAAAGTAGAATTCCAGATTTACATTTAATTAAGCTTATCCACCAGTCGACTATCATATCGGATATTGGAACATTCCCCGAATGGATCCTTAATCGAACCAAAACGTCTATAAGTTACTTTGGATAGGTTGCGAAATATTACTTGAAAGCATGGTGTTCATTACAAGCGAACAGCAATTGTCACAGTCAAAGATAAAATTCCACCATGTATTGTCATATCGTGACACCCTTAAGTTAGAGAGGAATCACGATGCTGAAACAGGTATCACCCCAAACAGATGTTCAGAAGGAACCAACAACTCTTGATCCAATGGGGATCTTACGTTACATCGTTCTGAAGGAACTAAACTACGAAATGCAGGAAAATATTAATTAATTATGTACTTATAAGAAACGCCAAACGCTGAAGGTAAAGACAAGTGATAAATCACTTGAAAATGTTCTTACTAAACCAACTTTCAGGTTATGAAACAGTTACGTCGTTAAAATACAAGTTCACAATACAAAACAAACAACAGGAAGTCTTTCCAATTCTCTATAACTACGACTACAATTACAAATCTGTCTACCTACACTTGTCCCATTAAACCAAACTACAAGTGATCGGTAGATCAACATTTTTTTTTTTTGCTAGGGGCTTTACGTCGCACCGACACAGATAGGTCTTATGGCGACGATGGGATAGGAAAGGCCTAGGAATTGGAAGGAAGCGGCCGTGGCCTTAATTAAGGTACAGCCCCAGCATTTGCCTGGTGTGAAAATGGGAAACCACGGAAAACCACCTTCAGGGCTGCCGATAGTGGGATTCGAACCTACTATCTCCCGGATGCAAGCTCACAACCGCGCCTCTACGCGCACGGTCAACTCGCCCGGTAGAGCAACGTTTCACATAAATGATGTGAATAACGAAAAATGAAAAAAAAAATACTAACAGCTCACGAATCGAAACCGCATTCGTAGTGTAAATCCTACATAAATCAACCAAATGTCAACACAAGGCAATTTCATAATATACCGTATACCCGAACAATAAATCTTAAAGTAAGTAAAAAAGCAAAAATTAAACGAAAGTTCATCGAACTTGAACCCACGCGGCTAAGCAGTAGAGATCAATCTCCATTATTCAGGTTTTCGCGTTGGACAACCCTTACATTCATGCCGCTACTTATTCAACGCTATCATGGAATCACCTTCCGGCTAAAGAGGATTATGCTGAAATATGTCCTACATAATACCTGCTAATATCTTCCACACTCGTATCCACTACTGCAAACACTGACATCGTTCAAGTCAATTCACAAAAATGCCTAACCTATGACTTGGCTATGTACAGACGGCATCCTAATCCTATTATTGAGTCAACGTTACTGTGTCTACTCATCCTTAAGTTATACTGTATAATACACGCGACATTATAAATCTATCGTTGAGCCAACGCTATGTTATCTACACATCACTCATACTGCCAGGCGAAATCGAGGCTGTAACACAATGTCCGGATATTTCAATCTGATCCTCGTTGAAACTTTAACAGGTGAAGTGAAATTCGCTGTAGAAATGAACCCGAATATGGAAATATTACTGTGTCTATTTCTTGCGATAAAGCATGAAATCGAAATTAAACATGTTCGAATAGTTTAATCTATTACTCATTACAGTTTAAACACATGCGGTGAAGTTCGCTAAATAAAAATAAACTCAAATCTCGTTTGATATTACGTACAGTAATATCACTGAAAACAATAATCACAACCATCATGATATTCACGGCATAACTCGAGTGTGAGGTTCCAACTGACCTGCCATGTCACCACTCCAAACAGAAATCGTCGTGAATTGTCCAATGAAGTAACTTCTCATCAACCTACGCAAGCTAAACTCTCATTCTAATAAAATTCATTTTTCGCACCCGCAATGTTTCCAGTCAGCGATGTTTCGTCTCTTAAAGATGCAGAATAGAATAGAATTTATAATAATTAAGCATTATCTTGACCGTGTGTCCGAATGTATTTTGTTCGTGAGGTCGGCTATCACAAAATGCACTTCACTGGTATCAAATAGAACCGACACCTAGACTTAACTGTCGTTACCTACAGTCTTACATAAAATAGTAATCACGAGAGAAACGTCAACGTGTACTTAAAATAGGCATTACGACGCACTCACTTGGGTTTCACAACCCTTATATTCTTCAATCGTTCTGGATTGCTACAGGACATCGTTCCTCTTATAGAGCCTGTCTCATAAATATTACACCACAACCTATACACCATGTCCCACAATTTCCTCTTCGTCGAACTAGAGGACCTCTTACTCTCGGCGTCCAGATTATTCTACACCACTCATAAAATACAGGCTTACTCTTCCCTTAATATCTTAATAATTATTCTCATAATATTTCATTTCCATTACGATCCATTTCCTTCTTGCTTGAAATTTTTTAAATACCGTACACGTGATTCCATGGCCAAACAACTTTATAATGATCTCACAATTAATTCTCGAATATTTTCCGGACCTCAGGAGCAAAATAACATGCCGTGATTTTCTATATCACAAATACGGTTTCACAACATTTAAATTTCCGACAAGTGTCAAACTTTGTCATACTTCACTGGATTTCGATATAAACCGCAACTCTCGCTTACCTACTGCTGAACGCATTATTATTATCATACCAATTTTATCCTGACATGGATATTATTACAATGACTGACAGAGCAAATGCAACACCAAGAAGGAGTGGTCAGAACTTTATGCCAATTGCAGGGTAGACTGACGTCACTGAGGTATGCTCATGATGTGAAATGCGCCGCTGTGCTGCGCACGTAGCGAACGATAAATGGGTTACGGCGTTGGCGAACGGCCCACTTCGTACCGTGATTTCTCAGCCGACAGTCATTGTAGAACGTGTTGTCGTGTGCCACAGGACACGTGTATAGCTAAGAATGCCAGGCCGCCGTCTACGGAGGCATTTCCAGCAGACAGACGACTTTACGAGGGGTATGGTGATCGGGCTGAGAAGGGCAGGTTGGTCGCTTCGTCAAATCGCAGCCGATACCAATAGGGATGTGTCCACGCTGCAGCGCCTGTGGAGAAGATGGTTGGCGCAGGGACATGTGGCACGTGCGAGGGGTCCAGGCGCAGCCCGAGTGACGTCAGCACTCGAGGATCGGCGCATCCGCCGCCAAGCGGTGGCAGCCCCGCACGCCACGTCAACCGCCATTCTTCAGCATGTGCAAGACACCCTGGCTGTTCCAATATCGACCAGAACAATTTCCCGTCGATTGGTTGAAGGAGGCCTGCACTCCCGGCGTCCGCTCAGAAGACTACCATTGACTCCACAGCATAGACGTGCACGCCTGGCATGGTGCCGGGCTAGAGCGACTTGGATGAGGGAATGGCGGAACGTCGTGTTCTCCGATGAGTCACGCTTCTGTTCTGTCAGTGATAGTCACCGCAGACGAGTGTGGCGTCGGCGTGGAGAAAGGTCAAATCCGGCAGTAACTGTGGAGCGCCCTACCGCTAGACAACGCGGCATCATGGTTTGGGGTGCTATTGCGTATGATTCAACGTCACCTCTAGTGCGTATTCAAGGCACGTTAAATGCCCACCGCTACGTGCAGCATGTGCTGCGGCCGGTGGCACTCCCGTACCTTCAGGGGCTGCCCAATGTTCTGTTTCAGCAGGATAATGCCCGCCCACACACAGGCTCTACGAGGTGTACAGATGCTTCCGTGGCCAGCGTACTCTCCGGATCTCTCACCAATCGAACACGTGTGGGATCTCATTGGACGCCGTTTGCAAACTCTGCCCCAGCCTCGTACGGACGACCAACTGTGGCAAATGGTTGACAGAGAATGGAGAACAATCCCTCAGGACACCATCCGCACTCTTATTGACTCTGTACCTCGACGTGTTTCTGCGTGCATCGCCGCTCGCGGTGGTCCTACATCCTACTGAGTCGATGCCGTGCGCATTGTGTAACCTGCATATCGGTTTGAAATAAACATCAATTATTCGTCCGTGCCGTCTCTGTTTTTTCCCCAACTTTCATCCCTTTCGAACCACTCCTCCTTGGTGTTGCATTGTCACTGTCAGTCAGTGTATTATTATTATTATTATTATTATTATTATTGTTGTTGTTGTTGTTGTTGGATACGTTGTTATTTGACTTTATAACACTCATAATGGTCAGTTTATCGTGATAATTCTTGTAAATTTTACTGGCTCGAACATTATGTCATTGATTTTCATTGCAATATTTAACTTCACTTATATTTTTGTAAAGAAATTTAAACACAGTTTAACGTCTCGCGCGCAGAAATAAATAACAGACAATTCGCCTCCACAATGGAATAACGACAAGACTCGTCATTGTCATCGCACCATATTTAACTTTACACACGCTACATATGAAACGCGATATTATGATTAATTAATTTACAGGTACAAGCATTTACATCTCTAACTACAAAACACAATATTTAAATAATTAGTCATTATTAATTAATTAATTAATTAATTAATTAATTAATGACGAGAATTCCACTAATGCAGTTCGTGGAAATGTCCAACTCCTTTTCCTCCAGATGTCCCACAGATGTGAATGACCATGAGACAAAAGCTTACCTCTGCCAGACTACAACGTCCTCCATTACCGATTACCAAAATAACCTTATCCGCAATAATTCACAAGAGCTATCTATGAATCTGCTGTCTCCCTACGCAGAAGTTCAGCAGTCCTACAATTATTTAACTTACGATTTTTCTCCCGATCAGGATGGATGTCGTAAATACAATGTTTCAATATCTAAACTATCTTCGCTCACCATTACCACTTGGTAAAATATTTATCCCGCAAGTCAACTGGCTTTAGAAATTCTCCAAGACTATTTCGCACACTTTAAGTCCTCTTCTCAATGCCACGCGACGTAGGTTCACCATCTCGGACAATTGAACGATGAAATGAAATGTCGTATGGCTTTTAGTGCCGGGATGTCCCAGGACGGGTTCGACTCGCCAGCTGCAGGTCTTTCTATTTGACGTCCGTAGGCGACCTGCGCGTCGTGATGAGGATGAAATGATGATGAAGACAACACATACACCCAACCCCCGTGCCATTGGAATTAACCAATTAAGGTTAAAATCCCCGACCCGGTCGGTAATCGAACCCGGGACCCTCTGAACCGAAGGCCAGTACGCTGACCGTTCAGCCAACGAGTCGGACAATTGAACGATGATTGACTCTCTTGGTTGAGCAGGGGGTTATTTATGCATTCTCTAAGGACGGTCTGCGTGGCGTTATCTACTGTTGTGCTATCATTTCATTTGATGACTACTGGACTGATTCCTCTGAGACTCATCCCAGAGATTCCACCTATGATTCCAGTCAAGATGGTGTTATTCGCTGATTTTTCCTGTTTCTTTAAGGGGCGTAATTAAATAATTAATTTCGTGCACGATGGTTCCTGCGCAGTTTTTATAGTATGTCCTTGACAGGTGTGTTCCACTACGTTCTCTCCGAGCTTAAATAAATACATTTCCACAAATGTTTAATTAGTTATTTCTTTGTTAATGACAATGCCGAAATATCTCACAATGAGTGTTATAAGCCAGAATTTCATTATTTATTACCCGAGGCCTTCCGAAATATTCCGACCACGTTCGATGTTTTGGTGGGTCGCCTCCCGCTGTGAGTTGGCACGCCACGGAATAGGAGGTGAGCTTGCAATAAAAATATGGATGCACTCCATCTTGTAGTTGACATTTCAGCAATGTAGAATTATGGCCTCAGTATTACAGTAGTACATAAACCGTAGGCACATGGACACACACACACACACACACACACACACACACACACAGAGAGAGAGAGAGAGAGAGAGAGAGAGAGAGAGAGAGAGAGAGAGAGAGAGAGAGAGAGAGTTGGCTACCATTTCCAAAAGTTTAGCCGGTATGTTGTGATACTGAGGGACTTGCATTATGCAAAATTCTTCTTGAACTAAATTGAAGTTTATGGAGTTGTTTTGGTTAGCTCTTCGATTGTGAAATTTTAAGAAATTAAGTTGCCTCATGAATAGAAGCATATTAAAATACAGTCAACGATGGTTAAATGGATTTTTATGGTGCCGTTTTCAATATGCGTCATCCTCGTATATGAATAATTACGGTAAGTTAATAATTTAGTTCATTAGAATGCTGTGCCTTTGCTGGCGGTACCTAGTGTTTATAGTGCACTATGTCTTCTGGTATGGGCTAGAGTAATTTTGTTACTTTCATTGATCTGTCTCAGCTTTATCCTTGGCTTTGAAAAAATGAAAGTGACTGAGGTATGAGTAATGCTAGTAATGCCATTCCATCTGCAGCCAGTCCCTGCTATGAATGGTGTGAAAATATTGCTCATAGGGTCGGTTGGTGCATGCATTTTAGTGGGCTTGGCAGACTGATATGTAATAGCAACTTCTGGCTCGGTGAGGAAAGCAACGGGAAACTACCTCACTCCTCATTTCCCTAGTACGCCTCTTAAGTGACGCCTAGGCCATCTATGACAGCTGATGACGGAGCTGTTGAGGATCCAACCAGCCTTCGGGCTGAGGACTAAACATACATACAGAGAATGCTATTTTAACTTTTACTCAATCATCTACAAAGGGCACTGGGAAAGTTTTGCAATACGCAAAAACAGTTGGCTGGACACCCTTGTTATGGTGAGGGATGAAAAGAGAGGTGAAAACCGGTCTAGAAGACAGCAAGGCGCGACCTTCACACCAGTTGTTACCAAGCAGTGGGATTAAAAGCAAGTTAAGATGCCAGTGTGGTTTAAAGGTGAATATCGCGCAATTATCCGCTACAATTTTGCTCGTGGATTAACTGTTGAACAGTGCCTGGAGGAAATGACTCCTGTGCTGGGGAAAGACTGTCCACATCGGACAACAATTTTCCGCTGGTACAAAGAGTTCCAGAGGGAAAAGTTTGGGGTTGAAGACGATCCTCGTTCTGGGCGACCGTCTGAATCAGTGACTGAGGAAAACATTGAAGCTGTGAGGAAAATGTTGCAGCAAGAGAGGTGGTTGACATATCGGCAGATAGAAGAGAACCTCCACATCCCTGCACCAGCTATTCATTCAATTCTACACGACCATCTCTATGTTACAAAGGTTTGTTCCCTTTGGGGCCCCATTCACTTTCAGAGGAGCAAAGGGCACATCGAGTGAAATCGTACCGAGAAATGCTAAAACAGTTTGAAAATGGGACTTCGCGTAGCGTCAATAGCATCGTTGCAGGTGACGAAACTTGGCTTTATTATTACGATGTCCCAACAAACTCCCAGAAGAAGGTGTGGCTGTTTGAAGACGAGGGTACTGCTGTGACTGTGCGAAAGTCAAGGTCAGTGAAGAAAAGGATGATTGCAGTATTCTTCACTAAACGGGGCATCCTGATTCGGGTTGTGCTGGAAACACAAAGGACAGTTACTGCTAAGTGGTACAGTGAGACTTGTCTGCCTCAGGTCATCCAGGCTCTCAAGCAGCTCCGTCGAAGGTCACGGCTCAACACTTGGCTCTTGCATTACGACAATGCTTCAGCACACCGTGCTAATATAACAATGGATTTTCTTGCCAGATCAGGGTTGACTGTGCTTGATCACCCTCCATACAGTCCTGATCTTGCCCCATGTGACTTCGCACTCTTCCCAGAGGTGAAGATGAAGCTGAAAGGGGGACGTTTTTCATCCGACGAGGAGCTTCTGGTAGCATGGGAATCAAGAGTGTGAAAATGTAACCGAAGAAAAGTGGCAGAGTTGGTTCAGTGACTGGTTTCGACGTATGGAGAAGTGTATTGAGTGTGGTGGAAATGATTTTGAAAAAGTGTAAAGCGTTCACTCCATTGCAAAACTTTCGTAGTGCACTTTGTATTAAAATGAGAGTGCAGGAAGCTTGCTAAGAGTGATGGTTTAATAATTTGGTCGTTCCGGAATTATGGAACAGAAGGAGAAAGACAGACAGGGACTTAACATTGTGAAACCTTCCTGTGCTGTATAGTATTTTTTTCTAACTTTCCTTCATTTGCTGTAGTTTCTAAGAAATTAAGGAACCATTTAATTCAAAAGACTTCTATTATTCTAAAGATAACAGATACTAGAAATCTAGTAAACTGATGCATTCTATTTTATGTAGCAAGTTTCGCGGTGTAGGGGAACGGAGTTCCGGGGTGCGATTCCCAGCCAGTCCAGAGATTTGAATTCTGGACAGAGGTCTGGAACTGGGTTCACTGAGTCTTGTGAGACCAACTGAAGAGGTGTATGATATGAGAAGCTGCAGATCAGGCCACGGAAGTCAAACAGTAGACTGAGGACGTCAGCACGCTGCCCATGTGGCACTCCAATATCTACAGGCTATCTGGCTGCACAGCAGTCGTATTGGCAAGCCAATGCGTTAAATGGTCTCTTGCGCCATGGGTTTCTTTGTATATTTTTTAGAATTAACAGGTTCACTTCTGGCGTTGTATAGCCTATTATAAAAGGTTCGTTTTTTTTACAATGGGCTTAACGTTGCACCGACACAGATAGGTCTCATGGAGACGATGAGATAGCAAAGGGCTAGGAGTGGGAAGGAAGTGGCCTTTGCCTTAATTATAGTGCATCCCCAACAATTGTGGGGTGTGAAAATGGGAAACCATGGAAAGCCATCTTTAGGGCTGTCGGCAGTGGGGCTCGAACCAACACCTTCTAATACTGCAGGCCTCTCAACCGTCTAGAGTTGGGAAACATGACGTCACAAGTTTAGGTCGAGCATTAGCGAGTTCCGACTTCAAGTTTTGCTGCGACCATAACTAGTAAATATGGGTAATGCATTGATAAGTATTGAAATTCTACGCTAATTATCTCTGTACGAGGCAGTGAAAGGAAGTTTTTATGTTGGCGTTACTGAACCAGTGAGTGTAATTATTAATGGCTGCCGCGTTGTGTGTCAGCGAGGTAACATTTTGTGGCCATTAGGAGACTATTTTGTAAAATAATTGATCAGAATTTAACATTTAATGTAATTAGAAGTGTGCGATATGGTGTTATAATGTTCAGTACCATGTTGTAGACGGAATTAAGACTAAGGATCCCGAGTAGCAGTTTTTTCATTTCCGAAAGACGATGGACTTCGCCAGAAATGGATTGCAGCAATACATTGGGACAACATTCAAGTCACCCAGAATTCAAAGGTAAGCTTGGCAATTTTATCATTTAATAAGTGTTTTAAAGAGCCGTATTTTGCAACTGATAGACTATTAGGCACATACTCTCTCTTGGGATAGGATGATCACTTGCTCTGTGAGATCATTTTGTAAGGGCATAACATTTTTTCTCTAATGATATGATACCATTTATCTCCTCTGATGTTGTTGCCTGCGTTTACATTCAAGTTTGGCTGTACTCTGGTTGCACAATGCTTGTTCTGATGCCAGTGGGAGTATATTGTTAGTGCTTCTTTCTTAGATTCTAGCATACCAGTAACTAATCAGATATTTCAATATTCATTTTAAGGTATGTGAACTAGACTTCAGTGACGGATCTATTCTTAGACACAGTGAATGTTATGACAGTGCGACTGGTGAGAAGTATTCTGTGCCACTTCAAAAACCTCGCCTGAAACCAGGAGCCATACCATCAATTTCGCCTAACTCTCGTAGTGACCTGTCTTCAGCTTCTTCTTCAAGGGAGAGTGCTGATGAAATACGAGAGCGTTTAGAAAATAGAGATTTGGCAGCAGCAGTAGCAGAAAGTTTGCAAACACAAGCTCAATAAAGTGAGGAAAGAAGTTTTGTGGATTTTGAGGAATTTCTCTAGTGTTAAAAAGGAGTAAAGATGCCAAGTGATTGGAGTACAGTGAAGTCAAAGCTGTTGCAACATTTATACTGTTAGATAGTAGGCCTAAAGATGTACCAACACTCGTGTGCTCGGTAGTAGTGAATAGTCACCTCATAATGTCTCTGTATGTAGGAAAAAATCAACTTACAAAACTGGGAAAAAGAAAGTTGCCTTTAGTAATTAATATTGTTAATGATATAACTGATACTATGGTTTGTTTAGAAACATTTAGCAGACTGAATAATAAGGATGCAGTGCAGGATCACCTGTTGTTCATATCTAGTCATTTAATGAGTATATCAAAACTTATTGATGGAAAAAAAAAAAAAGTTAGTAAGATTAATTTTCTATGTGAACAGTTAAGTTCATTAGATGTACACAAGAATCAATACACATATTCCTCAGACTTTTTGATTTTCTGTGTTATTTTCTATTCAATATCACCACATGCTTTAAGTTTATGAGAAGATCTGGGTATCTAGTACTGCCTCACCCTAACACACTTCATCTGATTTGTGCAAATTATAAAACTAATCCTGTTGCAGAGCAAATGGATGACAATTTTCTGCTCTACGTAAAACAAAAGTTCAAATTTCGTGGTGAATCTGATCATGTTATTTCACATATGATTGATGAAATTCACCTGAAACCTTATTTAGATTACACAGGTGGTAACATTTTAGATACTGTCCGTAACTCCAAAAATGCAGCAGCTAGTGCTCAAGTGTTCATGGTGCAAAGTTTACTCTCCTCCTATAAAGATGTTGTCCACATTCTTCCTGTGAGAAATATAAATGAGGAAGGACTATTCAGATTTAGTGAACAAATATTTTCTGCTTTGCAGTCAATAGGTTTCCAAGTAATATGTGTTGTAACTGATAACAATTCACTCAATGGAAGGGAAAATATCATTCATTGCTACCCCTCCCCAATTATCTATTGTTTATAAGTATCCTTGTGATGAAACTCGAGCCGTTTTTTATGTGTTGGATTGTGTTCACATCCCAAGTGTATTCGAAACAATTGGCTAAATCAGAAAGATCCTGATCAAACAATTATATATCCCTCATTTGGAACTTTTCCTGAAGACACACAGTTGACTATGGCTAAATTATCATCTATTAAAAAGCTGCATGACATTGAGAGTTCCCAGATAATTAGCTATTTTCTTTTTTTTTTTTTTTTGCTACTGGCTTTACGTCGCACCGACACAGATAGGTCTTACAGCGACGATGGGATAGAAAAGGGATAGGAATTGGAAGGAAACGACCGTGGCCTTAATTAAGGTACAACCTCAGCATTTGCCTAGTGTGAAGATGGGAAACCACGGAAAACCATCATCAGGGGTGCCGACAGTGGGATTCGAACCTACTATCTCCCGGATGCAAGCTCACAGCTCTGCGGCGCTAACCGCACGGCCAACTCGCCCGGTCCCTGATAATTAAATATTCCAGTAAACTTAATTTAAATTCTCTGTTCCCAACAAACCTTGAACCTCAAAATATGAAACTTGTGCTTAATATGTTCATTGAGATGACTGTCCAATGTTGATTAGCCTTGGAGCCAGATCATTGTATTACAAGTTTTTAGACTACTGCTGATTTCATTAGATTAATTTGTACATGGTGGAAAATTGTAAATTTAAGCTCACCTTGCAGAGATACTTGCTTCAAGGATATGTTTGAGAAACCACTCTCAAATCCAGATGATGAAAATTTAAATTTTTTATAACATTTCCTGTCTTGGCTAGATTTTTGGAAAGAATTACCAAATTGTGCAGGTGCATTTTTCAGAGAAACACATCTTGCTATTGGAATTAACTAAGTATTGCACACACGAATACATTTTCCCAGGCAAAGTTCAAACGGATGTCCTAGAAGCACGATTTGGTAAGTACAGAACAATGGCAGAATCTCAGTATTTGATATCTTTGCGACAGGTATTTGAAATTAAATCAAAGATAAGAGTTCAATCTCTGCTGCCCTTGAAAATTTCATCTAGTGCTTTTGGTGAAGTATATACAGATTTGGATTCATTAGAAAATGATTGTGAAGCAGATATCACCCTTCCAACACCACCAAATCTTGAGTATTGTATGAATTTGGGTGAGGAGCAGCTTTTATCTGTTCAGGAACACCTGCCTGTTTTCACCTATTGGTCAGGATACTGTGCAGGAGCAGCTTTTATCTGTTCAGGAACACCTGCCTGTTTTCACCTATTGGTCAGGATACTGTGCAGGAGCAGCTTTTATCTGTTCAGGAACACCTGCCTGTTTTCACCTATTGGTCAGGATACTGTGCAGGAGCAGCTTTTATCTGTTCAGGAACACCTGCCTGTTTTCTCCTATTGGTCAGGATACTGTGCAGGAGCAGCTTTTATCTGTTCATGAACACCTGCCTGTTTTCTCCTATTGGTCAGGATACTGTGCAGGAGCAGCTTTTATCTGTTCAGGAACACCTGCCTGTTTTCACCTATTGGTCAGGATACTGTGCAGGAGCAGCTTTTATCTGTTCAGGAACACCTGCCTGTTTTCACCTATTGGTCAGGATACTGTGCAGGAGCAGCTTTTATCTGTTCAGGAACACCTGCCTGTTTTCTCCTATTGGTCAGGATACTGTGCAGGAGCAGCTTTTATCTGTTCAGGAACACCTGCCTGTTTTCACCTATTGGTCAGGATACTGTGCAGGAGAAGCTTTTATCTGTTCAGGAACACCTGCCTGTTTTCACCTATTGGTCAGGATACTGTGCAGGAGCAGCTTTTATCTGTTCAGGAACACCTGCCTGTTTTCACCTATTGGTCAGGATACTGTGCAGGAGAAGCTTTTATCTGTTCAGGAACACCTGCCTGTTTTCACCTATTGGTCAGGATACTGTGCAGGAGCGGCATTTATCTGTTCAGGAACACCTGCCTGTTTTCACCTATTGGTCAGGATACTGTGCAGGAGCAAATTGAAGTGTGAAACTTGTACAACATACTTAGATCTAGATAATACATTGTCGGTAACAGGAGATGATGCAAATTATGAACTTATAAGGAGAGTTGACAGGGGAGGCTTGTACTGTCCAAATCCGGAAGGCATTAATGCACTTATTTTTACTTATTTAGTTGTTAAAAGCTTGCTATCAGAAAAGTATTAACTTTCCTTGATGAGAGGTCAGTGCCAGAGGAATTTAGTTGTTGAACTATCAATGGCTGCTATTAGGAAAGAAGACTTATTTCTTAAGGAGTTTGCCTGTTGTCAGGTTGGCCATACTGATGAGAAAATTCTTAAGTACACAGTGAGAACAGCATGTAATGTGTTTGTAAATAATTATGTTAAGAAGGTGAACGATGTACAGAAGGGTTCTAATGTTAAGAGGAGAAAAATGTTAACAGTAAAGTAGACCTAAGGTTTAGAGTGAGTAATTCACTGTTGTAAAATTGTAAAATTACCTTATAAATACAATTATTAGGTATAATTTGTTCACGATGTTATGTTTTTTTTATTATTTTGTCATGTTGGATATTTGTTTTCTTAAATACTTGTACAAGGAAGCCCAGATTGTTAAAAGTAGTAATTTTTCCATTTGCAATGAATTTTGGAATTTATATACCGTAATTCCCGATTTTAAAAAAGTAGGCTTAGAACGAATGGATCACCCAGTGCCTTAATTTGTTGGGAAAATGTGTACAGAAAGAACAATCATACATTGTTGAAAAGAGAATTATTATTGAGAATATGATTTTGCTGATGTTTGTATTACTATCTGCATTCTGTATATGAAGGTATTCCGACTCGTTGGCTGAATGGTCAGCTTATTGGCCTTCGTTTCAGAGTTTCCCGGGTTCGATTCCCGGCCGGTTCGGGGATTTTAATCCCTTCTGATTAATTCTTCTGGCTGTGGGGCTGGGTGTATGTGTCCGTCCCAACACTCTCCTCTTCATATTCACACAACATACCACACTACCAACCGCCACAGAAACACTCAGTAGTGATTACATCCCTCCATATAGGCTTGGCGTCAGGAAGGGCATACGGCCGTAGAACAGGGCCAAATACACATGTGCGACGTAGTACGCATCCGAGACCCCACACAGAAGGTTCTGTATATGAAGGTACTCTTACATGAAATATTAATACAAGTGTGCTGAAAAAGTGTTAATTTTCTCATGTGAATTTATTTTGGTCTTTTGTATACCTATTTTTCTCACAAAAGTAGGCTTGGAGTGAATGAATCATCCCATGCATAATTTTAGAGTGATTATACAGCAAGAGGAATCATACAGTTTTTATAATTATTATTATTATTATTATTATTATTATTATTATTATTATTATTATTATTATTATCGAGATTATGAGTCTTGATGTTTTCATTGTTCTCCACATTCCGTCCATATATATTCGCATTGAGACATGAAACAATTGTGCAGATGCACTATTACAAATTTAAATTTCACCTAAAAATCTGAGTTTCTTGTAAAATTTCAGGCAGTTCATTTTCAACACCGTATATATGAAACCGTCTCGCGGCATACGTGTTTCTATACCGTTCATAAGTGACCGTAGGGATGGTGAGATTCGTTTGAAAATAATTCAGCTTGCATGAAATCATGAACAAAATTCCTGTCGTATCATTGTCTAGTTAGCGCTGAAATTGCATGCTGTCGAATCTACTGTACTTCCAGCCTAACTGCTCTGACGTCATAGCCGTGCCGTGTGGCCTGTAGTTTTAGAAGGTGTTGCTCGAACCAACTATCTCCCAGATGCAAGCTCACAGCCGAGCGCTCCTAACCGCCCGGCCAACTCGCCCGGTATATAAAATTCTAGCACTTCTATTTTTTGCTGTTTGTTTTACGTCGTACCGACAGAGACAGGTCATATGGCAACGATGGGATAGGAAAGGCCTAGGAATTGGAAGGAAGCGGCCGTGGCCTTAATTAAGGTACAGCCCCGGCATTTGCCTGGTGTGAAAATGGGAAACCACGGAAAACCATCTTCAGGGCTGTCGACAGTGGGGCTCGAACCCACTATCTCCCGATTACTGGCAGGCCGTTCCTGGTTTAGTCTCGTGGTATTTGAAAGCTCTCAAATAAATCAGCCTCCTGTCGGTAGATTTAGCGGCTCGTGTAACATCTACTGCGGGGCAAATTTCCGGCAACTCAGCGTCCGACTTGTGGGACTTAAAACCAATGAAATTGTTATTATTAAAATGAGAAATAACGGAAAACATCTTCAGGGCTGCCGACACTGGTGTTCGAACTCACTATCTCCTAAATAGCGTAGCCAGCCGGTGTTATGGCGACGGTGGGACAGGAAGCGATCGTGGTATTCTAAAATTTAATGTAACCTTCAAAATCGTTTGCTGAGGTAGTTACTTCTTTTCATGTATTCAATTCTGGTTATGTTTCCGTGTTTATAATACATTTTTGCGTCGAAATGTTTATTTTATTTTTATAATTATTTTTGATATTTTGGGTGGTCAGAGGATCTAATCATAATATATATTTCTATTTGGAATGATTTGATAACTTCTGTGAAGGTAAATATATTTGAGTGAGGACTGTTGAAAGCTTTATTGCACCGAGAATGGAAATCCTCACAAGCATTGATTGACCTGTCAGAAGTTAGACTATATGAAGCCCATAACGATGGCGTAATAACTGCATTATCGCCATATAATAGTAGTCCTATAATAAATAGTCTGAAAAGTGTGACATTTCCGAAGGTTGACTTGACTTATAACCATCCTTAAAAGTCGGCGCACGGAGCAAGTGGCTGTCCGGTTTGGACCAAGTAGCCAACAGCTTGCATTCGGGAGATAGTGGACTCCAACCCTACTGTCGGCAGCCCTTAAGATGTTTCTTTTTTTTTTGGTGTGCTTTCCTATTTTCACATCCAGCCATAATATCTATTAGTGTCGGTGCGGCGTAAAGTAAATTGTAAAAGGAAAAAATAGCCATATGTTGCTTTTTGATCCATCCAAATATAGTATAATACTCTGAGACCGAGCTCGATAGCTGGGTCGCTTAAGTGCGGCCAGTGTCCGGTAATCGGGAGATAGTGGGTTCGAGCCCCATTGTCGGCAGCGCTGAAGATGGTTTTCCGTGGTTTCCCATTTTCACACCAGGCAAATGCTGGGGCTGTACCTTAATTAAGGCCACGGCCGCTTCCTTCCAATTCCTAGGCCTTTCCTCTCCCATCGTCGCCATAAGACTCATCTGTGTCGGTGCGACGTAAAGCAAATAACAAAAATAACACAAAATACTCTGAGAAAATAAAACAGAATAGACATACATATAAGCGCAATTTTTACGTACACCTTGGAGATGTTTACGCGCAACTCATGTATGATCAACACTGACCATTCGCGCAACTCGAGTGGCCCGTATTAGGCTAGTGGTATGAAATCAGAATTGTAAGTAGACTTGATTTGATCCATTTTTATGACACTCTCTAAAAATAATTCTTTGTTTATAAAGTGCTATTTGCTCGGGGCGTCAACCTATGTGGATCTTTTGCCTCTACTGGCACCATATTGTATGAACCTGCGTGTAAGTGGAATGGCGGTAGTGTGGAATGTTGTGTGTGAGGAAATAAAGATTAATGACGCGACAAACACCCGGCACCCAGGCCAGGGATATTAATCATTACAATTAAAAACCCCTGACTCGGCCGGGAGTCGAACCCGGGGCCACCGGGTGATGGGCAGACGCGTTGCCCCCTACACCGCGGGGCGGGAGAAGATAGTTCATTAGATATGTTACTAAAATTCCAATAGATTCGGATCCCTGAATTTATACAGAGCTCTGAAATATATTATTATTGTTGTTATTGTTAAATTATCATGTCAGTATAGAGTAATTATTTTGTAAACTCACGATTACCATTTGAGGATATATTGATTTAATGTTTTTAAGTCTTCAGGTAAGCCTTGTTGCATTGCGTAAATGTTGATATGATCATAGACACAGGAATATATTTGTACTGTAAGTAGTTGTAGATAATAACTGTGGCATGTATTCAGCGTTTCTTCGATAACTATCGGTCTTAAAGCGGCACCGGAATGTCGAATTTTTCCCTGATAAAAGGTTCTTTTAACGTACGAATCAATTTACTGCCTGAGGTATCTCATATGTGAAGGGCTTATCTCCAAATTGACGCATCTACAAGCAACACAATTTTTCAGGAATTGCCATTTTTTAATAAGTGGATTTCCTAATAAGATAGAGGCTTAATTTTTTCCTATTTAGCAACGTAATTTCAAAATCTGCTTGTCATAGTGGCTAAAATCCTAGTGCAAAGAATACCATCAAAATGGGGAGATGGCTTTGGATTTACGTCACTTTGGAACTAAAGAGGAGCTCGAAGTGGGAATTATGCAGAATTTTGTAAGCTAGGTTGCTTTGTAGATGCTCAAACTTTCAAATATAATGATATATTTAATCAAATACTTCACAAATGCTATATTTATTAACAATTTAAGAATTTGAATTACGTAAATATGAATAGAAAATGAAAAACGCTAACAATGCAAAATTCTTAAATTAATTTAGCAAAACCTAACATATGACTGGAAACAAACATAAAGATGATTGTCTCGAGTTATATCTCATATTTTTAACGCACACATTTTCGGGGGTGGGGGAATGTTTGGAAGGACCTATTGATCCATACATTTTACATGTTCAGCTCACAAAATAAATTTTAAAAAAATTAATACATTCGAATTGAAGGAAATATTGCTCTTCTTTGTGGATTTCAATATTCAGCAGTTGAAGTAGAAGAAAGCATGGCAGGATGTCCTTCATAGACACCCAGTTTATCGGGGAGGCTCTATGACTTGATCTTTCAATACATTGCTCAATGGTCATTGTTCCACTTCAGGAAACTACAATTTCCTAGCTCTTAGAAGCAGGGTGTGTTTGCACACACAAAAACCACAAGCAAAACAGCAAGTCCCCCGCGCGCTGGGCTGTTGGTTATGCGGAGTTGCGTCACTTTGGAAATAAATAAAACTTTTGGATATCATTTTAAACACGATATACACCACTTTGTAAATAAACACATTTTCACACGATAAAGACCGGGCGAATTGGCCGTGCGGTTAGAGGCGCGCGTCTGTGAGCTTGCATCCGGGAGATAGTGGGTTCGAATCCCACTGTCGGCACCCCTGAAGATGGTTTTCCGTGGTTTCCAATTTTCACACCAGGCCTTAATTAAGGCCACGGCCGCTTCCTTCCAACTTATAGGCCTTTCCTATCCCATCGTCGCCATAAGACCTATCTGTGTCGGTGCGACGTAAAGCCACTACTCATGATAAAGAACTATTGTGGTAATACATTGGCGCGTTCAGCTTGAAATCTGAGAAACGTAGAGTTGCGTCACTTTAGAAGTAAGCCCTTCATTTTAGCACTTATAAATGCCAACCTGCATTGAGATTCGGTTCTGATGCGTTGAGCACGTGAAACGGGTGCCAGGCGACTTCGGTACGCAGCTGGCTTGTGAATGATTGTGAAATCCATTTCATGTGCCTTTGCTAGCTGAGAAATTTACCCTATCCTCGCTTACGTATTTGCAGCAATGGATGAAATAATGTCAACCATTGGAACTGGATTACCGAGTCATCGGACACGCCCTGAGGCTATTAATTTTGATTTTAACAGCATGTTTAATTTTAATGTTCTCTTTTTTTATTTGATTTAGTTGGATGTGTCTTACTATCTCGCGCACAGTGTGGTTCAATTCACGTTGGTTCCAACCAGCCTCCAGGCTGATGACTTAACAGACATGATTAGACCTACACGATGTTGGAATGTCAGTATAGAATAATGGAATGTGATTTTATGAAAGATAACTCTCGAGTTCATTTGGAATTTAGATAGCAGGCATCAGCAAGGTTTACCATGAATAACAAGATATTTATTTGTTGCTATTATTTCGTAATAGTCTTTGGAATACTCTTCGTCATTAGCCCAGTAAAATGAAATGGCGAATGTCTTTTAGTGCCAGGAGTGTCCGAGGACAAGTTCGGCTCGCCAGATGCAGGTCTTTTGATTTGACACCTGTAGGCGACCTGCACTTCAAGACGAGGATGAAATGATGATGAAGACGGCACATAAACCCAGTCCCCTTGCCAGCGAAATTAACCAATTATGGTTAAAATTCCCGACCCTGCCTGGAATCGAACCCGGGACCCCTGTGACCAACGGCTAGCACGCTAACCATTTAGCCATGGAGCCAGACATCAACCCAGTGAACTTGTGTGAAAAACTTTGTCGTGGGAGCTATGGTATTGTGTGTAACTGTAATTATTTTACCATTGACTTTGGTTAAGTACTCCAGGAATTGGAATATGGCAACATCCCAGAATTATCCTGGGTAGAGTATAGGAAAATCGGGAAAGTTTCCCATTTTCACATCAGACAAATGCTGGGTATGTACCTCAATTAAGGCCACGGCCGCTTCCTTCCCACTCCTAACCCTTTCCTATCCTATCGTCGTCATGAAACTTATGTGTGTCGGTGAGACGTAAAGCAAATTCTTCTACTTCTACAGCTTTTCACACGGTTATGGGGTCGTGGGTGCGAACTTCTTCGCATATGTGGATTTGGTCCCGTTTTACAGCCGGGTGCCCTACCTGACGCCAATTATATATGGAAGGATGTAATCACTATTGCGTGTTTATGAGGTGGTTAGTACTGTGGTGTGTTGTCTGAATATGAAGAGGAGAGTGTTGGGCCAGACACAAACAACCAGTCCCTGAGCCAGAGGATCAATCAGAAGCAAATAAAATCCCCGACCCGACCGAGAATCAAACCCGGGACCCTCTGAACAGAAGGGAAGTACGCTGATCATTCAGCCAACGAGTCGGACACGTAAAACAAATTCTAATTTTAAAGAACATTTCGCCAAACCCCGCGTCTCAGTCCTATTGTGAATCGTACTTGACATCTAGGCTACGAACGTGGGTAGAAATCACAGTAATTACTACTCTAGTTTAGATCCGTCTACCTGGCTGAATTGTGAGTGTTGGGGCGTACGGTTCAGAGGGTACCGGGTTCGATTTCCGGCTGGTTTGGGGATTTTAATCGCGTTCGGTTAATTCATCAGGCTCGGGGACTTTGACTTGTGTTTTCCCCAACACTTTCCTTTTCATATTCAGACAACACGCCACACTACCAACCACCACACAAAAAGCAATAGTTGTTATATCCTTCCACATATGGCTGGCATCAGGAAGGGCATGCGGCCAAAAATCAGAGCCAAATTCACATGTGCGACACAGTTCGGTCCCGTGACCCCATAACTGCGGCAAAAACGATAGGAGGTGAGGAAATATTCTAGTTTATAGATTTTCTTGGGTGTATTTGCAGGCAAGAAAAATGTAGATTTAATAAAGACTAATATGTAAACAAAAAAAGGACTGTCAGATGCAGGGATTTTAGGTAATTTCGAAGCAGCAGAGAAATAGTGCGTTCGAGAAGTACGAATACTCATAGTTATTCTTATATCCTAAACGCGTAGAGAGAGTAGATTACATACGACGCAGAGTGTAATTTTCGTTTACCGAGGCAATGCTGTTACATGCCAGAAAAATGACTTATTCTATGTTAAAAATGAGACAAATGTAAAAGCTGATGGTGGAGCTTGTTCTCGGTTCATAGCAGTCAAGTCGTCATGATTCACATCGTGTCTTAGAAATGTTTTTGAACCATTGCTATGGAAGCAAAGAAATGTTGAACTACCGGGCGAGTTGGCCGTGCGCATAGAGGCGCGCGGCTGTGAGCTTGCATCCAGGAGATAGTAGGTTCGAATCCCACTATCGGCAGCCCTGAAAATGGTTTTCCATGGTTTCCCATTTTCACACCAGGCAAATGCTGGGGCTGTACCTTAATTAAGGCCACAGCCGCTTCCTACCAACTCCTAGGCCTTTCCCATCCCATCGTCGCCGTAAGATCTATATGTGTCGGTGCGACGTAAGGACCCTAGCAAAAAAGAAATGTTGAACTTACTATCTAAAGGGCTCCACAGACGTTCCAGAAATCATCCAAGGAAGCAATGTGCAGGCTTAGCTTCGGATCAGCCTCAATTCATCCTACACCACACACGCTCCGAAAAACCTTTCAGTTCAGATCAGTTTAGTTCGTCGTCTGGAGTTGGCAATGACATCGTCAGAAAAATCCCAGCTATTATTGGGTGTTCATTCCCAAGAAAATTCATTCAAATACGTGTGAAGAAGAGTGTTAAAAGTGGTGAGGCCTATTAGGTGTAAGGAGAGGCTGCAAAAGAAAGGCACCAAGCGAGTTGGCCGTGCTGTTAGGGACGCACAGTTGTGAGCTTTCATTCGGGAGATAGTGGGTTCGAACCCCACTGTCGACAGCCCTGAAGATGGTTTTTCATGGTTTCCCATTCCCAGAGCAGGCAAAATGCTAGGCATATACCTTAATTAAGGCCACGGTTACTTCCTTCCGTCTCCTAGCCCTTTCTTAACCCACTGTCACCATAAGACCTGTATGTGTCGGTGCGACGTAAAGCCAATGGTAATAAAAACGGAAAACAAAAGAAAGGAGAGTTTTGTCAGATAAATTTGCTCTCAAGTGCCTAAGGAGTGGTACAACTATTTGGGGATGAATTGAGAAGCCTAATTACATTTAGAGACATGATAATCTTTTGGGATTTTGCCTTGTAGAAGAAACAAAGAAAATATCTTTACGTTTCGGAGATACTTTGTTCCAGTCCGCCTCTGTGGTGTAGTGGTTAGTGTGATTAGCTGCCACCCCCGGAGGCGCGGGTTCGATTCCCGGCTCTGCCACGAAATTTGAAAAGTGGTACGAGGGCTGGAACGGGGTCCACTCAGCCTCGGGAGGTCAACTGAGTAGAGGTGGGTTCGATTCCCACCTCAGCCATCCTGGAAGTGGTTTTCCGTGGTTTCCCACTTCTCTTCCAGGCAAATGCCGGGATGGTACCTAACTTAAGGCCATGGCCGCTTCTTTTCCCCTTCCTTGTCCATCCCTTCCAATCTTCCCATCCCCCTTCACGGCCTCTGTTCATCATAGCAGGTATGAAAAGGTTAGCACGGGATAGAGTGGCTTGGAGAGCTGCATCAAACCAGTCTGTGGACTGTGACTCGAACAACAACAACAACAACAACAACGTATTTTTTGTACGACGGGTAATAATTCAGATGATTACGAAAATACGGATTTTTAGTCCAAGTCCCGTGGGACATGTCGTGCCTGTCACTTCGAGGTAAATGAAATGGCGTATGGCTTTTAGTGACGGGAGTGTCCAAGGACATGTTCGGCTCGAGAGGTGCAGGTCTTTTGATTTGACTCCCGTAGGCAACCTGGGAGTCATGATGAGGATGAAATGATGATGAAGACGACACATACACCCAGCCCCTGTGCCAGCGAAATTAACCAACCATGGTTAAAATTCTCGACCCTCCCGGGATTCAAACCCGGGACCCCTGTGGCCAAAGGCCAGCACGCTAACCATTTAGCCATAGAGCCGGAGATATCGACTTGGGCAACGGGGAAACACTAGAGCCATTCTGACGAAGCCGCCAGCCGACATACTGGGAGGCTGCTGCCCAAAGAGCTTAAATGTAAAACAGTAGAGGAATAGTACCACATATGGAATACCTTTCTATTTTCGTAAATATGACGAACATCTCTGGTAAGACCCCAACTATAGTATGGTACCAGTGTATGGGACCCTCACTAGGATTACCTGATTCAAGAACTGGAAAAAATCCAAAGAAGAGCAGCTCGATTTGTTCTGTTTTTTTTTTCGACAAAAAAGTAGCGTTACAAAAATGTTGCAAACTTTGGGCTGGGAAGACTTGGGAGAAATAAGACGAGCTGCTCGACTAAGTGGTATGTTCCGAGCTGTCAGCGGAGAGATGGCGTGGAATGACATTAGTAGACGAATAACTTTGAGTGGCATCTTCAAAGTAGGAAAGATCAAAATATAAATATAAAGTTGGAATTCAAGAGGACAAACTACGGCAAATAGTCATTTATAGGAAGGGGAGTTAGGGTTTGGAATAACTTACCAAGGGAGATGTTCAGTAAATTTCCAATTTCTTTGAAATCATTTCAGAAAAGGCTACGAAAACAACTGATAGGGAATCTGCTATCTGGGCGACTGCCCTAAATGCAGATCAGTATTAATTGATTGATTGATCAGTATAGATTGAAGCATGTGGCATCTTCATTACTTGGGTCCACATTTCTATGGTCCTCTATACCAGGATCAGATGATTCGTCACCCATGCTGACTGATTCTTATGCGAAGACGAACTGTCCTCTTGTCCTCTTCTTTCCTTTTTGCGTTAGGCTTAGGTCTGCTTGAACCACTGCACGAAGGTTGATCTATTTCTAGAATGTCTACTCTTGACGCAGTTGTAGGTCTAGCTTTCTTTGAGGAAAGTACACCGATGTTCATAAAAACCAGAACACATTGAAAGACTAGGGATAGGAATTTCATATTCACAGGACATGTGTACTAGTATGTTCTGAAGAAATGATTAGCATTTAAACCATGTCGGCCCTCAGGTTCAAGGTCCACATCGATATTTCGGCGCACCACCTCCGACTGGTAAAATGTGCCAGCGGCTCTGTTGGCGCTATCAACCGAAGGTAATGGATCAGTGTGACTTGGGCAGATGTGCAGGATGCCTCGAAGGTGTATGCGAGAACCGTACCGTCAAATGAGTGAGTTTTGAAGAGGGTGCATTATTGGCATAAGAGAACGTGATATATCCATCCGGGAAAATGCTGCTCGTGGGGGACGAAGTGTTTCGACAGTGCAACGGGTGTGTACAGAATAGTTCACAGAAGGCCGTAGAACACGACGAGATGGGTCTGGTCACACCACCCAGACCACTCCTGGTTAGTGTGATAAGCTGTCACCTCCGGAGGCCTGGGTTCGATTCCCGGCTCTGTCACGAAATTTGAAAAGTAGTACGAGGGCTGGAACGGGATCTACTCAGCCTCGGGAGGTCAAATGAGTAGAGGTGGGTTCGATTTCCACCTCAGTCATCCTGGAAGTGGTTTCCGTGGTTTCCCACTTTTCCTCCAGGCAAATCCCGGGATGGTACCTGACTTAAGGCCACGGCCGCTTCCTTCCCTCTTCCTTGTATATCCCTCCCCAGTTGTATCCCCCAACTCAATGTCTCACGCTCCTGGACACTGCCCTTGAGGCGGTAGAGGTGGGATCCCTCGCTGAGTCCGAGGGAAAAGCCAACCCTGGAGGGTAAACAGATAAAGGAGAATAACAATATGCGTAATAATTCAAACCTGTTTCTTCTGTTCTACATAATTTGTTTTATTATACAGACCTAATTTAAAATTATAAATGGGAAAACACTGAAGAGAACATTTCTATGATAACAGGCCTCAAATCTTGCAAAATATCGATAGGATCCAGAAGAAACATATTTTTAATTTTAGGTCTAATAATGTATGTGTATGTTGGGTATTCAGCCCGAAGGCTGGTTCGATCCTCAGCAGGTCCACCATTAGCTGTCATAGATGGCCTAAGTGTCACTGAAGAGCCGTACTAGGGAAATGAGGCGTGATGTAGTTTCCAGTTGCTTTCCTCACTGAGCCAGAAGTTGCTATTGCATATCAGTCTGCCAAGTCCACTGAAAAGCGTGCACCAACCGATCCTATGAGCGACAGTTTCACACCATCCACAGCAAGGACTGGATGCATAAAGAATGGCATTACTAGCATCACTCATACCTCAGCCACTTTCATGTTGTCAAAGCCAAGTATAAGACTGAGCCTTTTTTTTCCTTTTTTTTTTTTTTTGCTATTTGCTTTACGTCGCACGGACACAGATAGGTCTTATGGCGACGATGGAACAGGAAAGGCCTAGGAATGGGAAGGAAGCGGCCGTGGCCTTCATTAAGGTACAGCCCCAGCATTTGCCTGGTGTGAAAATGGGAAACCACGGAAAACCATCTTCAGGGCTGCCGACAGTGGGATTCGAACCCACTATCTCCCGGATGCGAGCTCACAGCTGCGCGCCCCTAACTGCATGGCCAACTCGCCCGGTAAGGCTGAGATGGGTCAATGAAAGTAACAAATTTAGTCTAGCCCATACCAGAAGACATAGTGCACTGTAAACACTACATCTTGCCAGCAAAGGCCTGGTCTAATAATATACTTCTAGAATCACTTAATATATTTTATAACAAGTACTGAAAAAACACAAATTCTAGTAGAATATAGAAAGAGAAAAACGAGTATTTTACTTGTAAGGCTGCTAGCATATTTCTAGAATTACACAATATATTTTATTAGTTCTATTGAAATCTGTACTTTTTGTTAATTCTTCCTCATGCAAAATGTCTTTATTATTGCGTAGAGTTAATGTGAATGTTAACGTACCCAACACCAACAATACCACTGTGCTAAACAACGCTGCCAACACTAATTTTTCGGTATATAATACTATACCTAGGTGGTAAATTTTTTAACCTAGATAGCGGACTAAAATCGTATGTGACGGACAAATACTGACTCGTGCCGGAAAAATAAAAAAGTCTCGAAATAGGAGACTGTCCTGCAAAATTTAGGACGGATTGTCACCCTAGTGTTAGAGTACATTTGATCATCAGTTTCGTATGTTTGTTTTTGTGTGTTGAAATGGTGGTCTGTGTATGTGTGTGTAGCTTTAGATATTGCAGTTTACGCACAATGCAAAGATGAGTTCGTTTCCAGTTCTCCATTTCCGAAATCATCAACAATAGCTCTTATCAATGTAGAAAATTCCCGGACAATGACTCGTGCAGATTTACACAGCGATAGTTATCGCTCCTAAGACTCCGCATTAGTATTTTATAACTCCCAGGTCAAGAAAGTATATTTATTATTGTTATAGATCATATCTTATTAATGGATACTGTAGATATAAGGGGTTATCAGAAGGAAGATCAATATGATGGAATGCAGGCCATTCTGAAGCGCATGTTGTTATGAACACGTGGCTATAATACCGTGAACAGTTTCACAGTTAGAAGCGAATGAAACTACAAAGAGCGGACACATTACAGTCAATAGTGAACATCAAGAACAGTGCTTGTGGGTCATGTTTAATGGCTAGTTCTCCATTAAAGCAAAGTTTAAAAAATCCTACCATCAACCTTGATACACCTTAGACGTCGTGTGTGTGGGTGTGTTACTGGTCTGGCCTGGTTCTTAATGCTGTGTCGGTAACATCCTCTTCAACAGAGCAGTTACGCAGCGAAAAAAAAAAGCGTGACTAGTAATGTTCAACTCACTTATCACCGAAACCGTAGAAAATTAGAGAAATGTTCATGAGCATTTGCTGAGAATGATCGGCTCGGTAATTTGTCAACCTATTGCCGTTTCCTCCTATGTACCCCGTAATTCTATGTATACAGGGTGATCGGAAATAACGTGAACAGAGTACAAGATCGATAGAGCGTTGGACATGCTGATAAGTAATTGAAAATAAATACGTTGATATCTCGCGCCGTTGTCAGCTGCTAAAATTAGCCAATCAGATTGCTTCGCGAGCGAATTCACATGGGATTTACGAAGTGGTGTTGCTAAATCTGCACGTGGCTTGGTCGGGCTTGTGAGCCGTGCTCAGAGAAAAAGCATCAAACACTAAGGCTTCGATCACATTGGAGGCACGCTTGTGCAAGTAATTTGTTGGAGCGCGCGGGCTTAAGCTGGCGTGAACAGCAATGTGCTCACACTAAATGCAAGCAGGTGTAAGTTAATTATTATAAACAGGTCAGTCGAATTGGAGATGTCAGGCGATGAGGACATTGTTTTGGAAAATGATGTTTTAAAGTTTTTATTTTTTGAATGAGCAGGATATCAGGGAAGAGTGGGTGAACGAGTATTTTTTGGACAGAGAGGAAGATGGAGAGTATGCACGAATATTCAACGATTTGCTTAGACAGGCTGATAAGTTTTTTTAATACTTCAGAATGATACCGGACACTTTCTACTATATACTGGACAAAATCACACCTAGAATAAGGAAGCAATCTCATTTCCGAAAGTGTGTGTCACCTGAAGAAAAGCCTCGATGGTCAGAAATCAACCGAGATCACGCACGCTTGCAACTACGAAACAAATATTTTTGTTTCGAAGTGGAGTCGGATCAAGCGCGCACTTGCTTGTGGCGGGCAGTGTGAGCAGCGATGGACAAGTCACCACTTGTTTCTGTCGCTTTCCTGCAGATTTTGTTTATATGTGCAAGCTTGCGTACGCGCGCGCCACCAAATTACTTGCACAAGCGTGCCTCCAATGTGATCGAAGCCTAACCAGCGCCTCCTAGAGAACAAGGCCTGGCAATACGATTCGTGACGTCACGCGACTGGGCTCAGCCGTGACCACTACGGCTCAGCGCGAGTGGATAGTAGATGAAGCTAATTCCTTACGAAAATTGAAAAATACGCTGGTTAAAGTGCATTCTACGAATATTCTTTCTCGTAGACGCGCATATCGGAAGCGAAATGAGTAATATACCGTAATAATTAGAAAGAACAATTAAAAGTGCAAAGAAGAATTTTTTTAAGAGTCTTAATACTGAACAATTTTAATAATATGTCTATATGACACTTTCTTACGTATATTTAAGAGTAAAAAATGATCAGTTCCTTTTACAAAACTCGCCATAAGACCTCTCTGTGTCGGTGCGACGCAAAAAAGAAAAAGCAACCTTTTACAAAACTGAACTTGCTGATGAAAAGATAAAAAACAACATGTACGTACAGAAAAAGCTATTAAATAAAAATAATAACGTGTAAACTACCTTACTTACAGTATATTAGTAGCTGTCCAGGAACATACAAGCTGTAATGCTCAGTGTTGTCGGTCATAAAAACAGGTAAACATTTTTTTTACAATAGAAGCCTCACATAAATTAACGGGGTGAAGAGCTCACACAATTTGGCTGTTATGCAAAGAGAATGATTACAGTACATGCCAACAATAGTTTGTTCATCAAGTCATCAAAATTATATTCGCATTCCCTAGTGTAAATAAATGTACTTATATGATTTTGGACCCTGATTCAAATAACCATAACAGGGAACAAATTGAAATTCTTAAATTTGAAAGTAGCATGCCAATTCTTATAACAATTGAACTGACCTTCACCCAGACATTTTCGGAAATTGTTTTCAATTCAACTTCACCAGGTAGTTTAAAATTTAAATGGACATGAGGTGAACATGATATAAGAAAATATAAAAGGAAATCTCTATGAAAATTAATTGTTAAAATCCTAAGAAACCATATTAAGAACTTGCATCCCTGCCAGTACATTAATAAAAAAGTAGCAGAACACACACTGAACTACTCATTTCATGCTTTATGAACCAGCTGCATTATATAGATATGACACACATGAGATCAATTAAGTAATTAATCCCCAATATTTCACAGTTGCATGTTATATTCATTACATAACAAAAGCTGGAAGGAGTACTTTCTCCAAGAGGAAATTCATAACCACAGTGTGAATAGGCAATAATGCTGGAAGAGGAAATTCATAATTGAATTCACAATTACTCAAACAGGAATGTTTACTACTGAAGGAACTTACAGTGATTAGCCCTGAATTCCCTTTGAATGGAATTCATAGAGGTACATCAACTCAGTGATTAATAATAGTAATGTACTAAAAAAATGAGAAAGCCTCAGCTTACCACAGACAAAAGGAAAGGATGGTTAATGATTTTGTAGGATATGTGCCACCAAGGTATTTGTTAAATGACAAAATACCTGTTTAACATAAAAGGTGCCCTCTCAAATGTAACATCACTCCCTAAAAACATAACACCTGGCAATAAATATGATAAAATAAAAGTGCTCTTGTGTTATTACTGTGTTCTCTTCTAAAGAAACTACTATGGAAAATAGAGCTACTAAATTTGTTGCTTTTCAGTGCAGTTCCAGTCTTGTTTTACAGATATTGAACTTAATTTTTCTTTAAATTCCTGGAAGTTCTTGAAAGAAACAGTACTGACATGAGCTTCATAGGTCTCTAAACTTTGAGCAAGAGCCTTGGCCAAACTTTCATTGTCTACTCGACAACGACTATCGTCTGGAGCTTCTCGGTGGGCAGATTTGGTATCAGACAAGTACTCTGGGCAGTTTGGAAACTGAGAAGGAACAGCTCCTAAAACGTTTAGACCAAGTTAGAATGCATTCGCCTAGATATAAATGCGCTCGTCTATTAATTCATGGCACCACTTACTTCACAGGACCATGTCATTTCTTAGATATATCTGGTTGATTTTAATATAAAATGAATAGCACACAAGGAGACAGAGAAAATAATTGAAATTATAATAATTATGCACAACCTAACATAATTGCAATAAACACAATAGCATTGCTGTCTAGCCTGAACTAAAAATATTAACCCACACTAAGTGGTATTTTCCCTCATGCGATATTATAAAGAGAACTGCCTCACTTGCAGTTAAGGGTCCAGCACAGAAGGAATACTTGAAAGCCAATACCTTACATGCCTTCATAATTTAGGCCCTATAAGTTTTCCCAGAATATCACTATACCCACAACAGTAGTCCTATGAAGTAATGTGAATACTCAGCACATCCCAAACTAAATGTAATAACTGGTCAATTCAATACAGCAAATGCTTAAATCAGTAAGATATAAATCACCCTAAAAAATCTACTACTTCATTCATAATTAGCAAAGATATAAGAGACCTATCCACAAACCTCTCACAAGCCTTGGATGAGATAAAGGTGCAGTCAATAATTTCCCATTTCTCTCATCACTAGACCTGGGATTTTAAGGCAAATGCCTATTTCGTTCCTTACGAAATAACATGATTTTTTAAAAATATGTTGACGTTTTATGACAAATCCCTTACATTAATAGAGTTTTATAGTGCCCTAAAATGCCTATTTGGACCTTTAGAGCCTATTTTACTATTTTAGTGCCTAAAATTGCCTATTTTCTACATTTAAAATTCAACTTCTGTAATCTTTACAATCACACAATGGACATCCCTGGAACAAGCAGAACAGCAGAGGGTGGGTTTTTCACAGAAATGTGCTCTTCCCAGACAACTGTCACCAAAGGAATACTGAGTGAAGGTTGGAGGTGGAGGATTAGCTCAGAAGAACAACGAGCAGGTAGTAAAGGACGTACTGTGTCGAGTGACGGGGTGAGGGGGCGGATTATCTAGGAAGAACAATGAGCAGGTAGGAAGAAGGGACATACAGTGTCAAGTCGCCAGTGAAAGAACATCTTTTTAAGTAAATATAGTTCATCATGCCTAAAACGAAATCATCTAAGAGTGCGCTTATACAATTTACACGGATGACTTTTGATGGCAAGATTATTTTCTGCCAGTACTGCAATAAACAGGTATGTGCATATATCTGAAATTTCGTATTAATGTAAAACTAAGGTTTTGATATTGGCTCCTCTAATTAATTGTAGAGACCTAGTCCAGGCGACCTGGTTTCGATTTCCAGTACCGGCAGTAATTTAGAAATCTATGAGGTCTGGAACGGTGTTGACCCAGCATCGTGAGGACAATTGAGAAGCTACAGTGGGCAGGGGTTACGGAGGCAAGGCAATACGGCTGAGGGATGTATCGTGCTGACCACATGCCACCCAATATCTGCAGGCCATGAGCTGGGCAGCAACCGTTATTGAAAGCCAAGGCCCTTCGGGGACTGTAGTGTTCTTGTTCTTAATTAACTTTAGAGTAATAATGGCTTAATTTAAATAGTTCAAAATTACAAATTTTATTCAATACCTCACCTTTTCTATTCCTCATCTTAGTCTCTGACATCACTTTATTGTGTTTTAGATTTCACATGAGAAAAAATGCCACCTTCAGCAGCATGCAGATACTGCCAGTCACAAAGTGAAAGCAGCCATGAAAAGTAACATTAGACAGACTCTGTTCACACAAACTACATCTCCTACAACCCAAAATGGGTTCTATGCTGATATGTGTAGAGCCCTAGTTGCAGCAAATATCCCCTGGAATACTGTGCATAATCTGGTTTTCGGAGATTTTTTTACAGAAATACACCATGCAGCACATCCCATCAGCATCTACATTAAAGAAAAACTACTTAGAGATTTGTTACAATTAGGTCATTTTGTCAATCCGGGAGGATATTGGGGAGTCTTGCATATGGTTGTGTGTGGACGAAACTACCTACTCTGTGGGCAGGTACATTGCTAACCTTATAGTAGGAAAACTGGAACCCAATCAGGCATCTACCGTTCACCTTCTTTGCTCTAAACAGCTTGAGAAAGTCAATAGTCAAAGCATTGCATACTTCATCAACAAGGGGTTGCAACTGTTGAATCCTGGGAGTGTCGATGGTTCTAAAGTCCTTCTCCTTGTCTCCGATGCTGCTTCCTACATGATTGCCACTGCACCTCTCCGCAAAACTTTCTATCCTTCTTTAATTCATGTTACTTGCATGGTGCATGCCTTGCATAGACTCGCAGAAACAGTTCGGGCCGAGTTTCCTGCAGCAAATACTTTCATTTCAACAATGAAGAAAGTGTTCTGTAAGGCTCATGCCTTGCATAGACTCGCAGAAACAGTTCGGGCCGAGTTTCCTGCAGCAAATACTTTCATTTCAACAATGAAGAAAGTGTTCTGTAAGGCTCCATCAAGAACAGCCATCTTTCGAGAGAAACTCACCTCTATACCCTTCCTAGATGGAAGCTGCCCTGTGTTATGCAGAACATCTTGAGGAAATCATGACTGTGATAGACAATTTGCCTTTAACGGACAACTCTGCATGCGTGTCATCTGTCAAAGAGCTGTTAAATGATTGTTCCAGTGTTCAGAGAGACATTGCGTATATTCAGGCAGTTTTTCATTTCTTCCAGTCACCATTACAAAGACGGAGGAAAAAAAAAAGAAACAGTCTCAAACAGCAATTTTCTGTAATCGAGGAAGCTGAGAATAACAGACAAAGTGCTAGGGTTAAGGTAGGGGATAAAATAAGGGACAAGTGGTCTAGTGTACTGCAGAAAAACCCAGGTTATTCAGTGCTGTAAAGGGTACATCAGGTAATGGATGGGGAGAAGGTAGACTTACCAAGTGAAATTGCATTGAAAAAAGTAGGTAAATTTTCCTATGCCCCTCTAACATCTGTGAGTGTGGAGCGCTCTTCTTCTGCTTAAATGATCTTAACAGACAAAAGACACAGCCTGACTGTGAAAAATTTGGAGAAGATTATTGTTATGTACTGTAAAGCAAAAGCAAACTACGAATGAAAGTACTGTAGGAATGTTCCTCACAAATAATAAACACATACTCCATTCGCGTTTACACCGTTATTGGATGCCTACAGTGCTGTAAAATTGTGTACAGTGATTTAAGTATTAAGGTTTTAGATCAGTACTGATAATGATATCTATATATATATAAAATATCTTGTCCTGACTGACTGACTGACTGACTGACTGATTCATCATCGCCGAGCCAAAACTACTGGACATAAAGAAATGAAATTTTGGGAATATATTCATATTAAGATGTAGGTGCTCGCTAAGAGAGGATTTTTGGATATTCCGTCGCTAAGGGGGTGAAAAGGGGGGTGAAATTTTAAAATGAGTGTGTCTATATCTCAAAACTTTAAAAGTTTACAGATGTAAAAATTGGTATTTAGAATCTTCTTTTAAAATAAGGATACACGTATTTTTTTGTTTTCTGAAAACCCTAATAGGAGGGGTGAAAAAGGGTGAAAATGGGGAAAAATGGGTTGAATGCCTTCAATCAGGATACCGGTACTTATATCTCAGAAACTGAAGATATTACAGACCTGAAAATTGGTACATTTGATCCCTTTTAAAAATAAAGAAACACACGTATTTTTTTGTTTTAGGAAAATCCAATTAATGGGAGGGTGAAAAGGGGGTGAATTTTTAAAATGAGTGAATCTCTATCTCCAAACTTTTAAAGTTTGCAGATGTAAAAATTGGTATTTAGAATCTCCTTTAAAAGTAAAGGAATAAGTATTTTTTCGTTTTCTGTAAATCCCAATAGGAGGGGTGTAAAAGGGTGAATAGTGGGTTGAACGCCTTTAATGAGGATACATATATCTCAGAAACTGAATATATTACAGAACTAAAAATTTGTATATGGGATCTCCTTTAAAAATAAAGAAACGCGTATTTTTTTTTGTTTCTGGAAAATCCAATTAAGGGAGGGGGTGAAAGGGGGGTTATATTTTAAAATGAGTGTATCTATATCTCAAAACTTTTAAAGTTTATAGATGTAAAATATGGTATTTAGAATCTCCTTTAAAAATAAAGAAACACGTATTTTTTTGTTTTCGGAAAATCGCAATAGGAGGAGTGAAAAGGGGTGGAAAAAGGGTTGAATGCCTTTAATGAGGCTACTTATATCTCAGAAACTGAAGATATTACAGACCTGACAATCGGTGTTTAGGATCTCCTTTAAAAATAAAGAAACACGTATTTTTTTTTGTTTCTGGAAAATCCAATTAAGGGAGGGGGTGAAAGGGGGGTTATATTTTAAAATGAGTGTATCTATATCTCAAAACTTTTAAAGTTTATAGATGTAAAATATGGTATTTAGAATCTCCTTTAAAAATAAAGAAACACGTTTTTTTTTGTTTTCGGAAAATCCCGATAGGAAGGGTGGAAAAGGGTGAAAAAGAGGTTGAATGCCTTTAACGAGGCTACTTATATTTCAGAACCTGAAGATATTACAGATCTGAAAATTGGTATTGGGGATCCACTTTAAAAATAAGGAAACACGTATATTTTCGTTTTTGAAAAATCCTAATAATGGGGGGTGAAGAGGGGGCTGAATTTTTAAAATGAATGTGTCTATATCTTAAAACTTTAAAAGTTTACAGATGTAAAAATTGGTATTTAGAATCTCCTTTAAAAGTAAAGGAATAAGTATTTTTTCGTTTTCTGTAAATCCCAATAGGAGGGGTGTAAAAGGGTGAATAGTGGGTTGAACGCCTTTAATGAGGATACATATATCTCAGAAACTGAATATATTACAGAACTAAAAATTTGTATATGGGATCTCCTTTAAAAATAAAGAAACGCGTATTCTCGGAAAATCCAATGAAAGGGGGGGGGGAAGAATTCTAAAATTAATTGACTTAATTGTATGAGAATACATATATCTAATAAAAACTAAAGTTGTTACGGACGTGAAAATTGGTATTTTTATCTCCTTTAAAAACAAAGAAATACGCGTTTTGTGGGGGAAACCATCTTGGGGGGCGGGAGTGGAAAGGAGTTGAATTCCTTTCATGAGGACACATAAATCAAAAACTGAAGAAGTTAGAGTCGTGATAATTGCTATTTAGAAGATCCTTTACTATTAAAGAAACAAGTATTTTTTGCCGGAAAGTTCACTTAAAGGGGGGGGGGGAGAAGTGTGAAAGGAAGTAAAAAAAAGCGAATTATTTTTATGGGGATATTTATATCTCAAAACTCAAGGTAATAGACGTGAACATTGGGGTTTGGAATCTCCTTTAAACATAAAGAAAAACTCCTTCTTTTAATTTTTTTGGGGGTGGGGGGGTAAATAACATTAACGGCGGTGGGGTGTAAAAGGAGGTGAGACCAATTGATTTTGCTGTTCATAATGTACTTATAAGGAGCCTCCGTTGCTCAGGCGGCCGCGCGCCGGCCTCTCACAGCTGGGTTCCGTGGTTCAAATCCCGGTCACTCCATGTGAAATTCGTGCTGGACAAAACGGAGGCGGGACAGGTTTTTCTCCGGATACTTCGCTTTTCCCTGTCATCATTCATTCCAGCAACAGTGTCCAATATTTCATTTCATTTGTCATTCATCGATCATTGCCCCAGAGGAGTGCTTCGGCTGCCGGCACAATTCCTACTGTCGCCGCTAGATGGGGCTTTATTCATTCCATTCCTGACCCTGTCGAATGACTGGAAACAGGCTGTATATTTTCGATGTACTTATTCTGATCATAAACCGATCTTTTTAATCTTTCCTGGGTTCGTTTTCAACAGCCAACTTTTCCTGCGGAGAACGTTCTTATATTACAGTAGATTCTCCTGGCATATGAATAAAAATTTAAACACATTTGAAATAAACGATAGGAATGAGATTGACCGTCCAATTGTTCACCTCTATAATAAGGTCAATAATGCACGGAAGTATGTCATTCGTATCGCCAGAAATCCCGCACACTTGCCTACGCGCGACATTGGTGCAGGTCACATTCTCAACAATAACAATGGCAGCAGATGTAATTTACCGCCAAGTAGCGGTCTTGCATCTTGCTGTGGGCTCCAGAACATCTATAATAATAATAATAATAATAATAATAATAATAATAATAATAATAATAATAATAATAATAATAATAATAATAATAATAATAATAATAATAATAATAATAATAATAATAACAATGTTCTGGACCGTCGTCAAATGTGCGGACCGCGGTGGAAACGGGTCCTGGACGGGTAATGACTAAGAATGCAGTCTGGCCGCATGTTCAGTACCGCCAAGGCACCCAAGACGACACCACGCCGGATCTCCTCAAGGATTTGTTCCATATTAAAAATGCTTATAAGAAAAGATGGCAAAGATTTAGGGACCCAACTGACAGGGTGGAATACCTGGACCTAGCCTGGGAAGTACGAAATCGATTGCTCGAAATAGAAAAATGGGAGGAAACTTGCCATAATCTATTAGAAAGCGAGTCAGATCGCGAATTTTGGCGGATTCTCGCAGAAAACGATTCAGATCGCGAATTTCGGCTGATTATATATCTAAAACAACATTCAATTATAAATTTCAGTATAATACCGTAGCGAAGCACGGGTATCTTGCTAGTATCATATAATCCATAACTCTTTTTGACACATGACTTTTTTATATTGTTTTTGATAAATGTCTTTTTTATTCTATCTTAATTTTGCAGTTATTTCAATTTATTGCGTATAGGGATACCACGTTTGTTAAAGTAAAAAAGTATCACGTTACAGTTTAAGTGTATATTGTAATAGAGGCGCGCGGCTGTAAGCTGCATCCGGGAGATCGTAGGTTCGAATCCCACTATCGGCAGCCCTGAAGATGGTTTTCCGTCGTTTCCCATTTTCACACCAGGCAAATGCTGGGGCTGTACCTTAATTAAGGCCACGGCCGCTTCCTTCCAACTCCTAGGCCTTTCCTATCCCATCGTTGCCATAAGACCTATCTGTGTCGGTGCGACGTAAAGCCCCTAGCAAAAAAAAAATTGTAATATTTTAAAGTCTATTTCCTGCCTATCCACACATCTTGAAAACATATTTTAAGTGCCTATTTTATCTTTTAAAAGCCTATTTACTTGTTTTAAAAGCCTATTTTAGGCGCCTAAAACTAATTTTTTTAGAGCCTAAAATCCCAGGTCTACTCATCACACATGCTGGTCGTCCTTTCAACCTCATGAGTTTTGAAATGGAGCTAGCACACCTACAACACAGGGCTCCATTTCAAGGACCATTCCACAACTTAAGTGATCGAATGATTGAAATCATACATAATACACTAATAACTAAGACATACCTTTGCATTTTTGGAAGGTACGAAATCATCTCGGCGAATAGCTCGTAACCACTTAGCTCTCTCTGAGTCCTCAGTTGGAAACGAGAATACACTCACTTTAGGGCCAGTGCGATAATTGCCCTTACAATTTGGAACACTGCATTTCTGAGGCATCGTTATTCATAATTTGAAAAAAAAAAGTGATCGCAATTCACAACACACCATTAAAAATTAACAAAGTTCTAACCTCACTTGGTGGCCATGCCGGCACTTTAAAGAAAATTTATCAATATTAACAATTTATAAGTACTACCACCTTTAACTGAACTTACACTAATAGGAATATTAAGCGAGTGTTAACACACAAGACTCGATTAACATTAATATAATCGATGAAAAACACACATAATAGGGAAACGCGTCCTCATACACCAAGCAGCAACAAGCTAACTGAGTTACTGGCATGGGCCTCCTTCAACATACGTCATCAACTACTCTCATTCATATTGCCAGGCCTTGTTCTCTAGGAGGCGCTGGCCTAACACACCGTGGGTATCAGCCAATGCCACCGTAGCGTGCTTGCTATGGGGCGAGCCTACCAGCAGGTAGGTCCTTGTTCAAGCCCCTCCCCTGGAAAAGTTTATTTCTGCTATTGGCGCTCTATTGTTTGTTGTTGTACATAGGTATCTTCTTTATTCGTTTACCCTCCAGGGTCGGTTTTTCCCACGGACTCAGCGAGGGATCCCACATCCACCACCTCAAGGGCAGTGTCCTGGAGCTTCATACTCTGGGTCGGAGGGCTCAAACTGGGGAGGATGACCAGTACCTCGCCCAGGCTGCCTCACCTGCTATGCTGGACAGGGGCCTTCCGGGGGGATGGGAAGATTGGAAGGGATAGACAAGGAAGAGGGAAGGAAGCGGCCGTGGCCTTAAGGTAGGTACCATCCCGGCATTTGCCTGGAGGAGAAGTAGGAAATCACAGAAAACCACTTCCAGGATGGCTGAGGTGGGAATCGAATCCACCTCTACTCAGTTGACTTCCGGAGGCTGAGTGGACCCCGTTCCAGCCCTCGTACTACTTTTCAAATTGCGTGGCAGAGCCGGAATCGAACCCGGGCCTCTGGCGGTGACAGCTAATCACACCAACCACTACACCACAGAGGCGGACTGTTGTATATATACTGTGTGATTCAGCCGCCCCTTCCAGTGCAGTTTTATTCAACCCAACTAAGGTGCGACATGGTTATAAGGTGGCTATTGCCATGCAGGCGTACTGTATGGTACTAATGTCCTGTGAGCACATTTTGCACACGATTCTGAACTCTACCGACAGGTTATACAGTATCGTCCGCCCGAAAAACATGACGACTTAAAATCATGCAAGAACGTCCTTTGAGCATGTATGTTAATGTGTCGTGCCTCGTGGACGGGTGTAACGAAGAGGGGAATCAATGCATAAAACTAGGTAACAATGCAGTAGTCCGCCTCTGTGGTGTAGTGGTTAGCATGATTAGCTGCCACCCCCGGAGGCCCGGGTTCGATTCCCGGCTCTGCCACGAAATTTGAAAAGTGGTATGAGGGCTGGAATGGGGTCCACTCAGCCTCGGGAGGTCAACTGAGTAGAGGTGTGTTCGATTCCCACCTCAGACATCCTGGAAGTGGTTTTCCGTGGTTTCCCACTTCTCCTCCAGGCGAATGCCGGGATGGTACCTAACATAAGGCCACGGCCGCTTCCTTCCCTCTTCCTTGCCTATCCCTTCCAATCTTCCCATCCCTCCACAAGGCACAAGGCCCCTGTTCAGCATAGCAGGTGAGGCCGCCTGGGCGAGGTACTGGTCATTCTCCCCAGTTGTACCCCCGACCAAGAGTCTGAAGCTCCAGGACACTGCCCTTGAGGCGGTAGAGGTGGGATCCATCGCTGTGTCCGAGGGAAAAGCCGACGCTGGAGGGTAAACAGATGATGATGATGATGATGATGAACAATGCAGTAATTAATGTCTTGAACACCGAACCGAATGGCGTATGTACTCTGCCCGTCATACTACCAACACGCTTCAGTGTAGCGTAGCAGATGTGGTTAGGTATTAGCCTAGCAAACGGCGGAAAGTGCCAGCGGCGGCTCGAAACTTGCATTGTTCAGATATTTTTGCATCGGTTTAATGTTTGAATACGTAAACACAGGCCCACTTTTGCCACATTCAAACAGTAGAACGACACTGTTATTCATTTTGTGCCCTGCGAATACTCCACTTTGTTAGGGCCTGAATGTACTCTCTGCTGTCATTCGGCATATTTTCTACAGAGAAATACGTTGACATGCTCCTCATTTATGGGGAAGCAAGACAAACCGCGGTCGGGGCTCTACGTCTGTACCAGGAACGGTATCCCGACAGACGACACCCGGCTGCTACGACATTTCGCCGTGTTGAAAGACTCCTAAGGACAAGAAGCGTGATTTCCAAACAACCAACAGTCCGCGATAGGCCCATTACAACGGGTGAAACTGAAGAGGCCGTTCTGGTGACAGCTCGTAATATTCCACACATCAGTACAAGGGCGAATGCACAACAGGTGAACACAAGCCAGCCGTCCCTGTGGCGAATACTGCACGAACGTAAATACCATACCATCTTGAGCTACACCAAGAGCTCCATGGGCGGGATTTCGGAGCTGGAATGGAATTCTGTCGGTGGCTATTAGGCAGGCTGGGTAGTGATGCAGAATTCGTATCGAAAATCGTGTTCTTGGACGAATCGCCTTCCGCAATAATGGGAACGTCATTCGCCACAACATGGACTATTGGAGTGCAGACTATCTTCACTCGGTGCGACAGGCGGCCCATCAAGTACGATGGGGAGTGAATGTTTGGTGTGGAATCTTGGGGGATCGCGTGATTGGACCTTATTTCTTTGAGTGCCTTTAGATGGGTCCATGTTGCCTGCACTTTCTGCGTCAGGAACTCCCACTATTGCTGGAGGACGTGCCCTTGCACGATCGTTTGACGACGTGGTTGCAATAAGATGGAGTTCAGCCACATTCGACTTTACCCGCTCGTAACCATCTGAACGAGGAACTGCCAGCGAAACGGATAGGACGAGGATACCCTGTTTCTTGGCCAGCGAGATCACCGAATTTAACTTCTTTTTGTGGGGGCGTTTTACGAACGTCGCTTACACACAAGCGCCGGAAAAGCAGTCCAACTTCGGCAACTCATCACGGACGCCTGGAATGCTTTAGCGCGCAATGCGATCTGTTGGACACCGGGCTCGAATGTTCATAAACCAAAATATCACCTCGAGCATTTTCTGCGATAATACAAAGGTGCAGTAGGTATCCGGCCTTCTGACTCATCGGGCCTTCTTAGGGACACAAACACATTCATTCACACACTATTTGCATGAAGGCGGGTATTGAACTTACATTACATACGATACGTACTAAACAAATATTTCGAAAACATAGAATTTTCGCCCCGGACTGGAACTTCGCATCTCACTACGCTGCGGTTCCGAACGGCACACTGTGCAGCTTATAGCATGCATTAGGTTTGCTGCAGTCACAATATCAATTTAGTGTTTCGTCGGCGTGTCAGGTTCATGTGATGTAGATGGAACACTTATGCCTTCCAGTATTTAATACGAGTATAATATTACGGCGACCTATCATTCTGAGGCGGTAAATACCAAGATATTCGGCTGTGTTGTCTGAGCATACCGGCAGGGCAGATGTTTTCAGGACGGAATTAATATTGCGGTTTGCATAAAACTACATTGGAATGAACGGCTGAATTACACGGTCTTATAAGGTACGGATATTTATGGGCATAATAAACCCAATAATGTAATATAGGATTCGTCGCCCTTTTTTTCCTAAACCGTTTGGTTAATCTCTAGGGGTAACTGTTTCATATCTCTTACGTCCTGTGACGTAGTACACTTAATTCGCAACAGAACGTTGCGGTGAAGATTATTAATATTAGAATTCGAAGTTACCAAGGAAAATGCGGGGGTACGCAGGAACGATCAGGACCTTTCCTAGTGAACGGAGTACAGACATAAGCGCATGACTGAGGGCCGTACGGTATCGGGTGTTTACATTTCCTGTGCGGTTGGCAAGATATACAGTACAGTGCATTTCGTGATTCAACACATGTAGGGGAGGCGAGTGCACAAGCAGGCCATCGCGAAAGAGAAATTTCTCTAAGTTGTCGCGCTTGTGCTCTGCACCGGGTGAAACACACTACAAAAATGATATGAAATTATTAATGTAAACGGTAGACTATGTACGATACATAAATAATTAAGATAAATCAATTATTACTAAAGATATTTCCTGAATGGCCTAAGGACTCTAAGTCGAGCTGTAAATACCCATCCTGTTACGTCAGGAAATAACGTAAAGAAGATGTTTGGCATTAATACTGGTGTACATTTCTGATTAACATCTATCAAAACACAATGGTAACGTACGGATCTACGCTGGAGTTAATTTATTTTTAGTCTATATCCTACGGTACTCTGTTCTAAACTTAACCTTTTAATACTTGCCAATACCACAAGATGTGCTTGCAATGTTTACTTTTATTACATAACCTATCTAACGTGGGTATAACTGTCTCGGCAGAAGAATACAGGCGTGACGGCCTACATGTAGAGCTGGCATCCGCACACATGTGGGCTGTTACATGAAGGAGTGGTGAGGAATAACATTGACAACTTAAGGAGTCTGTGAGGTATCGGTTTCCGAGCCTCATGAGACCTGTCTGGTCGTGATATCCCAGGGAAGGGTGGTTGCAGTTCTTCACCGGGGGGATGTCGCGGTCAGACAGATTTAGGATAGAATTAGTATAGATTTAATGTAGTTAAGTAGTTAGTAATAGGCTTAATTTAGATGTAGGGGGTGCCCTAGCATGTGAGCTGGTCATCCACCCATGTTGGCGGCAGCTTAGTAGATTTAGTTAGGGGTGGCACCTTGCATGGTGTCTGGTATCCCGCCCGTGTGGGGGCCCCCAAGTTAGTTGTAAGATTAGAGGGTTGTAGGGTTGGTCCTTACATGTGGACTGGTCATCCGCCCGTGTAAGGTGTCGCTTAGTAATTTAATTGGTGTGTTTTTAGTTCTGCCTATAACTGTTCAGTTTCACTGGGTTTAATGCTTTTTTGTTTTATGTAATGGAATTGTGAACATGTATCTGGACTAAATGCCTGCAATGTTCAATAAATTACTTACTTACTTACTTACTTACTTACTTACTTACTTACTTACTTACTTACTTACTTACTTACTTACTTACTTACTTACTTACTATCTAACGTGGGTATATCATTTCAGTAATTATTTTGCAAGTGTGGGGAACTTTGACGTGAGATGAATGTGCTGTGTTTACCGATATGCTTCATAAAACATATACATTGTGCTCACCCGAAACTGGGAGGAGTTTTAATAATAGGATTTACGTTTTGTACGCCAGTTGGTTCCGGATACCTTACGGCATGATGATCAGAATAAAGACGCTATGTTATCCGAGCATGATGATCAGATGCTGCTCTGCGGTACACCGCCATTACTAGCAAGGTTCCATGTGAGCGAGCGACACGTCGGTGTGCTTAGGTAGTGCACCACCCAAGGTTATCAAGCAAGAGAGTTTGGCTTGCCATACTCTGGACAGGCTGAGGCAGAAGTTGCTCACGATCGAACTTACATTTATTTGTGATGTTCAGGTGAGCTATCAGTAGAAGGAAATAAAATACGCTAGAGATCGAGTTTTGTTCCAGAACTCTAGTCCTCTTACAATTTCAGTAGCTAGTTTTCAGGCACCCTGCATATATATTCATTTGTTATAATGTTTTAGTATATTTGTGTACGTTAATATTTCAATAATAATGCATGGAAGCCTAACAAATTACTCTGTGTAACCTTCCACTGTCTTCATTCACAGCTATAGGTGCCGCATGTAGGCTATTTGCTTTTCCTGAACCTCAAATTCTATAGGCCTACATGAACTCAATTTTATCCCCTTCTCAATTGACTGTTTTTCCATATTCAATAAACTTATTTTTAATAAATATTTGTCCTCTTTAAAGGAGTCCGGCTCGTTGGCTGAATTATCAGCATACCGACTTGTGGTTCAGAGGTCTCCGGGATCGATCACCGCTCGGATCAGGGATTTTAACTGCGTATAATTAATTCCTTAGACTCAGGGACTGGGTGATTGTGTTCGTCTTAATACACTTATCTTCGTCCGCACTGCCTGACAAGGAAATTGAAGCACCCAGAAGAAATGATCGGATATCCATGTAACTTCGTACACATACACGCCATCGGCGGGTATGTAAATTACTAGAGTTGCAATTCTCTGTGACAGGTAGAAGTGCTGTAACCTCAGTGGCGGTCTCTTTTCCATTTTGTCGATTTTCTGACGGAAAATTGAACCCACGTCCTTACAGGAGAGTCGAGCACCTCCTCGGGTAGACTGCACTCATCTTCATAAAATAAAGATAGTACACTTTCTGGTCATGGAAATGTTTTTAAGTAAGGTACGCTGGGGAGGGCCATTCAGAGCTGCAGAAGTGGAAACCACGTCCAATAGCCTACAATAAAACACTACGTTCGCTGATTGACTAATGACTAAGTTTAGGCGACATTAACACTGATTTCCTCAGCTCAAAAAAGGAAACATCCACTGAAAAATGCAAAGGATACATTTATTTCCCTTTGCTCAGTTGACTACGTTCTAAAAACGAACCCTTGTGGTATTTCTGATAGCGATTTACAAGATAGATCTAGTGACATTTCGTTTCATTCTATGAAAGAATGGATTTGCAGGTGTAAGTGGCGTTTTAACCCTGGAACCGTATAACTTACCGGAGAACCAAGTGCCCTGGGGAAATTTCTTTTTTTTTTGCTAGGGGCTTTACGTCGCACCGGCGCAGATAGGTCTTATGGCGACGATGGGATAGGAAAGGCCTAGGAGTTGGAAGGAAGCGGCCGTTGCCTTAATTAAGGTACAGCCCCAGCATTTGCCTGGTGTGAAAATGGGAAACCACGGAAAACCATCTTCAGGGCTGCCGATAGTGGGATTCGAACCTACTATCTCCCGGATGCAAGCTCACAGCCGCGCGCCTCTAAGCGCACGGCCAACTAGCCCGGTAGGGAAATTTCACTTCACAGTAATTTCGTATTCGCAACGTCTATAGTCTCCTACTTCAGAGACTTTCCTTTGACCTTCCTACGCTATCAGCTCGTGCACTGATTCTAACGGATGACGACTGCTTGTATATCAAAACATATGTTGGGGGCAAACACTTCGCTGGTGTACTGTTAATTAAACTTTATTTATTTGTAGCCAGTTTGGTTTCCCACACTTTTCTTATCGTGTACCTCTGTACATTGCCTTAAGAGTGCTTGAAATCGCTTGCCTTGAAAGCGACGAACAGATTTTACCAGAATCATATAGGTCTGAGCCTGATATCCTTGATGATTTCGTCGATGCTCTAGACGATGATGGAAATCCATGTTGTTGAAGAAGATGATGTGAAATGACATACAGCATGATTCAGCCGCCCCTTCCAATGTAGTTTTACGCAACCCACAATATTAATTCTGTCCTGAAAACATCTGCCCTGCCGGTATGCTCAGACAACACAACCGGATATCTTGGTATTTACCGCCTCACCATGATAGGACGCCGTAATGTCATACTCGTATTAAACACTGGAAGACATGCGTGTGCCTTCTAGATCGTATATGAACCTGACACGCCAGCGGAACACTAAATTGATATTGTGACCGCAGTAAAAGTAATACTTGCTATAAGCTGCCTAGTCTGCCGTACGGAACCGTAGTGTAGTTAGTAAAGGTATGATAGAGTGGGCTTGCATATCAGGTGGGAGGTTCGAGTCCGGGGCGAAGTTTACACATGTTTGAATATTCGTTTAATACGTACCGCACGCAATGTAAGTTCAATACAACCTTCATGCAAATCATGTGTGAATGAATGTGTTTCTGGCCCTAAGAAGGGTCGATTAACTAGCAGGCCGGTCACATACAGACAGGAAGTAATAGGAACACAACTGCCCTGACAATGTTCTATCGCAGCCAATGCTCTATGTGATGACCGTTTCGGTTTATGCACATTCCTGCCGATGTCCAATAGGTCGCCTTGTGAGCTGAAACATTCCAGGTGTAGTTACTCGGCAGGCGTCGGTGAAATGAAATGGCATATGGCTTTTTGTGCCAGGAGTGTCCGAGGAGAAGTTCGGTTCGCCAGGTGCAGGTCTATTTATTTGAATCCATCAGCGACCTGCGCGTCGTGATGAGGATGAAATGATGATGAAGACGAGACATACACCCAGCCCCTGTGCCAGTGAAATTAACTTTGATGGTTAAAGTTCCCGACCCTCCCGGGAATCGAACCCAGGACCCCTGTGACCAAAGGCCCGCACGCTAACTATGTAGCTATGGAACCGGACGGTAGGCGTCAGTGATGAGTTGCCGGAGCTGGTCGGAGTTTTCCGTCGTTCTTCAAATGTCCCTGCCAGTTCCTCGTTCAGATGGTTATGAACGGGCAAAGTCAAATGTGGCGGAGCTCCATCCTATTGCAACCACATCGTCAAACGATCGTGCAAGGGCACATCCTCCAGCAGCAGTGGGAGTTCCTGACTCAGAAAGTGCAGGTAGCGTGGGGCCGTCCAATGGCCCTTAAAGAAATAAGGTTCAATCATGCGATACTCCAAGATTCCACACCAAACATTCACTCCCCATCGTACGTGATGGGCCGCCTGTCGCACCCAATGAGGATTGTCCGGAATAGTGCATGTTGTGGCGACTGACGTTCCCATTATTGTGGAATCGCGATTCATCCGAAAACAAGATATAGGATACAAATGCTGCATCATTGTCCAGCCTGCCTAATAGCCACCGACAGAACTCCATTCGAGCTTCGAAATCCCGCCCATGGAGCTCTTGGTGGAGCTCAAGATGGTATGGGTGAAGTTTCTGTTCATGCAGTATTCGCCAGACGGACGGCGGGCTGGTGTTCACCTGTCGTGCAATCGCCCTTGTACTGATGTGTGGATTATTACGAGCTGCCTCCAGAACGGCCTCCTCTGTTTCACCCGATGTAACGGGCCTATCGCGGACTGTTGGTTGGTTGGAAATCACGCCTGTTGTCCTTAGGCGTCTTTCAACACGGCGGAATGCCATAGCAGCCGGGTGTCGCCTGTCGGGATACCGTTCCTGGTACAGACGTAGAGCCCCGCCCGCGGTTTGTCTTGCTTCCCCGTAAATGAGGATTATGTCGACGTATTCCTCTGTGGAATACATGCCGAATGACAGCAGAGATTACAGTACATTCAGGCCATAACCAAGTGGAGTATGCGCAGGGCACAACATGAATAACAGTGTTTCTACTGTTTGAATGTGGCAAACGTGGACCTGTGTTTACGTATTCAAACATCATACCGATGCAAAAGTATTTAAACGATGCAAGATTCCAACCGCCGCTAGCACGTTCCGTAGATTGCTAGACGAACGCCTAATCACATGTGCTACGCTACACTGCTGAAGAAAATGCTGGTAGTACGACGAGAACAGTGTACATACGCCATTTGGTTCGGTGTTTAAGACATTAATTACTGCATTGTGACCTAGTTTTATGCATTGAATCCCCTCTTTTTTCATCCGGTCACGAGGCACTACTCATTAACATATTTAAGCGGTAAAAGGAAGTTGCTACATGATTTTAAAGCGTCATGTTTTGCGAACGGATGATATAACATTTCGCTATGGTTCAGAATCGTGTTTAAAATGTGCTCACTGAACAGTAGTACCATACAGTACGCCTGCAAGGGAATAGCATCCCTATAACCATGTGCACGTCAGTTGGGCTGCAGCAAGCAATATTGGAAGGGGCTGCTGAATCACACTGTATATTCACTTGGAGCCTCCGTGGCTCAGATGATAGCGCGCCGGCCTCTCACCGTTGGGTTGCGTAGTTCAAATCCCGGTCACACCATGTGAGATTTGTGCTGGACAAAGCGAGGTGGACGGGTTTATCTCCTAGTCCTCCGGTTTTCCCTGTCATCTTCCATTTCAGCAACATTCTCCAATATCTATACATTTCATCTGTCAGTAGATAATCATTGCCCCAGAACAGTGCGACAGACTTCGGCAGCCGGCACAATTCCTATCCTTGCCGCTAGATGGGGCTTCAATCATTGCATTCCTGACCCGGACGAATGACTGGAAACAGGCTGTGGATATTTATTTATATATTCACGTATTTAAGATAATCCATTTCACTGATTTCATTATATTTTAATATAAATCGTAAGTATGAATGTGTAAAATACGTGTTTCGTTTGTGCAGTACTCTGTGCCCCGGTGTACGGTTAGTGTCCTTGAAAAGTATATGTACTGTTCAAGGGTTAAGTATACTTCTAAAGTCATGTGAGTGCCAGCAGGAAACGTTGGTTCCTAGGTTGGTAGTCTTTTCTTTTCTCGTAAGATTTAGACGAATTGCTGCTTACGGACAATCTTTCCGAACTGCTTTAATACCATGAACTATATCAAAATAGATCCAGCCTTTTTTCATCAGTTTACTTATCAACTTTTGTGACGCAGTTTCTCACTTTAGATTTGAATGTGATATTGTCTTAACGGAAAGCTATAAACGAATGTTTAAAAATCATGGAAAATGTTAATTATGTATTCCATTATATGCTTTCGATGTTTGAGTACCTGAATGTTGCCATGAAGAATATGTTGTTCAATGTGCCAGTAAATACTCGTATATTGATACTGTAATGTCACATGTAAGTACTCTTAAATGCCAATCGACCGAGCTCGATAGCTGCAGTCGCTTAAGTGCGGCCAGTATCCAGTATTCGGGAGATATTAGGTTCGAACCCCACTGTCGGCAGCCCTGAAAATGATTTTCCGTGGTTTCCCATTTGCATACCAGGCAAATGCTGGGGCTGTACCTTAATTAAGGCCACGGCCACTGCCTTCCCACTCCTAGCCCTTCCCTCTCCCATCGTCGCCATAAGAACTATCTGTGTCGGTGCGACGTAAAGCAACTAGAAAAATAAAAGCCAATCGAATTCTTAAGAAATTTGTCCCCCAACCATGAGCATAAGAGACGAAGGCGTAATTCAACTTCATTGCTCTGCTGTTCAGAAGTGTATGCTTTTCATAATATTTATTCTTATTCTTCGTGTTGGTTATTTGGCATTATGTAAACATTTATTTTTATAGCCTTTTTCTTCTGGAAACATCCCAGATTTTTTTTTAAACATACCTTGTATGAGGGAAATTGCAGTTGATTGATGAAGAAAAAGGTGTTCAGATGAAATTAAATGTCGTATGGCTTTTAGTGCCGGGATATCCCAGGATGGGTTCGGCTCGCCAGGTGCAGGTCTTGCTATTTGATTCCTGTAGGCGACCTGCGCGTCGTAATGAGGATGAAATGATGATGAAGACAACACATTGAAAATAACTAATTAAGGTTAAAATCCCCGACCCGGCCGTGAATCGAACCCGGGACCCTCTGAACCGAAGGCCAGTACGCTGACCGTTCAGCTAACGAGTCGGACAGAGATAATGACGTTAAACGTTATTGGAATATACTTGTTACGATTTCTAAGAAAACGCAGGTTGATGTAAGTTTAGCGATATACAGTACTGTCAACTCCAAACACATTTTTAACAACTTTTCGAAACGTGGATAAGCGTTGTGTAGTTCTTCGTCTTCATTACACTTTGCATCAGAATTCCGAGCTTAAACCTTAGTATTTTTGAAAGTCAAGCTATGTATTTGGCTTGGTAAGTTTTCTGCTGGTCCGCCTCTATGGTGTAGTAATTAGTGTGATTGGCTGCCATCCCCGGAGGCCCGGGTTCGATTCCGGCCCTGCCACGGAATTTGAAAAGTGGTACGAGGACTAGAACGTGGTCCACTCAGCCTCGGGAGGTCAACTGAATAGAGGGGGTTTCGATTCGCACCTCAGCCATCTTCAAAGTGGTTTACCACCTGTTCTCTAGACAAATGCCGGGATGGTGCCTAACTTAAAACTACGGCCGCTTCCTTCCTTCTTCCTTCCCTATCCCTTCCAATCTTTTCTTTCCAATTGGCTTTACGTCGCACCGATACCTATAGGTATTACGGCGACGATGGGATAGGAAAGGCCTAGGAGTGGGAAGGAAGCGGCCGTGGCCTTAATTAAGGTACAGCCCCAGCATTTTCCTGGTGTGAAAATGGGAAACCACGGAAAACCATATTCAGGGATGCCGACAAAGAGGTTCAAACCCACTACCTCCCGGATGCAAGCCAACTCTCCCGGTCCTTCCAGTGAGGCCGCCTGGGTGTAGTACTGGTCAGCCGCCCCAGTTGTATTCCCAATCAAATATCTCAAGCTCGAGGACATTGCCCTTGAGGCGATAGAGGTGGAAACCCTCGCTGAGTCCGACGGAAAAACCAAGGCTGGGAGATAAACTGATTAAATAATAATAAAAACGTATCTGGGCTTTATCCTACTGGCAATGCCCTTAAAATAAGTTTAGTGTCTTAAAATCCTCAGTTTTTTTGATGTGGCTTCATACACTGTGTTCTAGATCAGCGTGTCGATGTTATCGTGACAGTGCAGGGATCCTATCCAGGGTCTCAAGGAGTTATTTCCTTACAGTTACTTGCTGCGTTTATAAACAGTTTCGTGTTACACTATTAAACCGTACGTTTGCCTCAAAGACAGTACGCATAACTGAACTTAATAAGTGTGTGGTCCGACACGGGGCCCGAACCAATTGCGCTCTACTTGGACTAAACGGATCTTGAATAATCCATTGTACTCGAGCGAGTTATTGCCGTGCTACGCTTCAGCTCCACTCTGCGATATTTAGCTTCCGGTCGTGCCATTCTTGGATCTGATAAAGAAACAAAAAGAAAATCATGGAGTGTTTTGTTTGCAATCCCTTTTATAGCTTATAGCTTTTTAAACTCGTAAGTACGGAGAGCTACTGCCTTACTACCGCAATCACAGGAAACAGGTTTCAATGTTCTGAGCTGCTCTCACAGTTCATGGATTTGTCCTCAAGGGGAATTTGGCCAGCGGTACAGTGTTATTATAGTGCGAGGATAACTCATCCTGACGTGTCACGATGCTAAAATAACGTTCTTGTCTTTTAATAACTAGCTGATTTTCCTCAGAAATATCCGTGTCTTTTCTTCGGTGATGGCACAGCTCCTTTTTTTAATGATATTTGTTCGTGGCGTCGACCTCTGCAGATCTTTCGCCACTAATTTCACCATATGAGAGAAAACTGCGTGTAAGTGTAACTGCGGAAGTGTAAAGTGTTGAATGTGAGGAAAGGAACGTTAAGGCGAACACCCAGTCCCCAGTCCATGCATATTAATCATTTACAATTAAAAACCCCTGTCCCGGGCGGGAATCGAACCCGGTGCCGCCGCCTGACAGGCGGACGCGTCGCCCCCTACACCGCAGGGCCGGACGCACAGCTTCTTACTGGCCGAATTTCTCGTTATAGTTGCAGTTGATACAGAGTAATACAAACTGGGCAAACTAACGAGAACGAATTTAAAAGCAAACGGGCAACATTTCGGTCTTGAGAGGAATACTTCATATCGACACCCTGGGTACCAAGATGAGCCTTGGTGGGCAAGAAGTAGTCTACAGTTTATTCATACGTTCCATGCAAAATATCTTCGGCGAATGACGAATTGTTCGCAGCACTAAGGGGAAGAACAACTTGGTCACAATAAGCGAAAGATATACAAATATAACGCAATTTATCGTTTTATGATATTCTGCATACTGAATGTGTGTGGACTACCAGAAAATCATTTCCATAATAACAAACTACAATTGTATTATATTACACTATAAAATTAATGTGTGGTTTCCCATTTTCACACCAGGCAAATGCTGGGGCTGTACCTTAATTAAGGCCACGGCCGCTTCCTTCCCACTCCCAGCCCATCCCTGTCCCATCGTCGCCATAAGACCTATCTGTGTCGGCGCGACGTAAGGCAACTAGCAAAAAAAAAAAAATTAATGTGACACACTCATCAAAGTACAACTTGTTAACACCAGAATTCCGAATTAAAATGTTAGAGATGAAGACACTAATCAACAAGGTACCCTCCCAGGTAGCATTATGTTCAAGCAATATAGACATTGCATTTAGAAAATAATAGTTTGGAGCATTTAAGAAATGATAAAATCAAAACCTTTGTTTACACCATGAACAGCGAATGTAATAAGTGCGTGTACAGTCGTTCTGCTCGCAGTGATGAATACTTTCTCCAGTAAAACTAAACGAAACCGTATTTTCAGACCAGTCGAATGGGTCATTGGAGAAGCATGACCTATAAAATACATACAGTATTTAACCAGGCATATTGAGGAATCTTGAACTAATGGAAAATGTACCTGTGAAATTTCATTTTTTTCTGTATGCAATCTAAAATATTTTCGAAATGTTCGTCATACAAAGCAAAACATCATAAAATTCGGAATTACTTCCATACAATAAGGCAGGCCAAACTTTTAGGACATACTCCTCACACGTGGAAGAAGAAAGTACAGTATGTGTCTCTGTTATTCGTACAGGATTCAATTTCTTATCAAGTCTCATATATTCACATTAACAATTGAGAAACGAAAATAAAACGTACATTATGGGTAAAAACATGGTTTGAAATGATGATTCGTTAGTAAAAACCATACTTATTTAGATACAGGCAGGAAGATTTTATATGAATGTGCCGGCATCGACAAACGGGTGTGCCAGTTGTATCCGTACACATGGACAGGATGATGCGCACCGTTTGTTTGCGATAAACGAAAAAATGTCTCTGATAACATACGACTGGTCAAGTGCATTAGTCTTCTTCCTAGTGTATCTGTGGTGGCCATGGGTAGGAGTGCAGAGTTAAGTACGAAGCGTAAGAACGCTATACTTAACTGGCACTTAATGGATTTTCATTACGAAAGATTGGGCAGCTGGTCAATAGAACACATTCTACGATGCAATATGTGGTTGATAAATGTAAATACAATGGCACTGCAAAGAACACGCCAAGGAAACCCAGGAGAAAGTGAACTGAAGGGGAAGAACGGTTTGTTGTTCGGCCGATTAAGTCAGATTCCAAATTAAATGCACCAGTATTGAGGCGACTCACGGAGGAACGAACTGGAAAGAAGACCAGCAACTCTACCATCCGTCGGATCCTGCTTCGACATGGTTATTATGGAAGAATCGCTCGGAAAAGGTCATACGTAAGTAGAAAAAACGGACGGCTTAGACTGACATTCGCTAAGGAGCATATAAATAAGGAGAACTAATTCTGGAATGATGTTATCTGGTCTGATGAGACAAAAATAAACCTTTTCGGGTCAGATGGCATCCACAGAATATGGATAAAAATTGATACGGACAGTGATGTGGCAAATACACTTCCAGCTGTAATATAAGGTGGTGGGTGTGTAATGCTTTTGGGCTGTATGTCAGCCAGAGGTGTGGGTAACACACATTTCATTGGCGGAATAATGAACAAGGAAGGCTATAATGCAATCCTTGAGGGCAAACGTGAATCAGAGTGCCGAAAAAATGGGGATGCCACCTGTTTACATGTTCCAGAATGATAATGACCCAAAATACACTGCTGAAATTAATAAGACATGCTTCATTTGGAACATTCCTAAGCAACTTAGAACACCGCCCCAGGCTCCAGATTTAAATCCCATCGAATATCTTTGGATTCCATTGAAGGGGTATATCCGTAGGCAACATGTGCTTACGAAGGAGGAACTCAAATGAGTAATTCTTCAAGAATGGCAGAAAATCAGCCCGGTCATGTGCAAGAAATTGGTGTATTCAATGCGGTGACGATATCAGGCAGTTATAAAGGCTAGGCGACATTCCACTACACACTAGCATGTTCCAGGAACCCTTTATTTTTTGTTTACTTCAAGTGTTCAGTTTGCTTGTACGAATAGGAAAGATACAAGATTATGGGCGCACTTTTCTTTATTAGAAGCCGTATGATTTGTAAACATTGTTGTAAACAGATATAGTAGATATATGTTTTCTGAAGGCTTTGTTTAATATAGCCTATGTTCAGTGAATAAAATACTTTTCAGTTTATTATTTTCTGGCAGTGCGTTGAGGTACTAACGCAAACAGCCCGTACGAATAGAATAGGTACATACTGTATGTTGTATGGGCATGTGTCCAGAAATGCCTTATTCCATGTTAGAACTCATTTTCTACAACTCCACATAGTACATTAAACATGGTAAGCACACAGGAACAGATCGTACCAGTATATCACGTGAAACTCTTTCCTACATGAAATGTTCCAAATGCACTCCGTTAGCGTTGTTAAATTCATCTACCAGGCGTCGCATTAAATTCCGGATGTGCTGATGCACGCTCACTTTCACACTGGAACTTAGTTCGCGCAAGCGATTCACTACTACTAAAAATGTTTTCATTCCTCCCCTGAAGGGGGAGGCGGGCCTCTTAGACGGTGATGCCGTCTCTCAGGCCGGGAGATTTGTTACGGTGAAGGAGATGTACGGATAAGGTGAGGGGGTTGGCGACCGTAGCCTATACTTGGAACTGTCCCGGCATTCGCCTTAGTGCGGGAGAATGGAAAACCACGGAAAACCATTCTCAGGACAGCCAACGGTTGGGGCCAGCCGTGAGGTCCAGCCCTGTCCCGTCTCCTGAATACAGAGGCGTAGAGCCACGGTAGAGCCGTGACCACCCCTCCTCTGCTCGGTTGGCAGGTCAGAGTGCAGAGCTATTGGACCACGGACCAGCCGTGGCCACTTATGGGCCGAGACCCACTCTGCATCTACCAACCAAAACGATTAATCAAGCAAAGATAGCATGTGTGTCCACCATACCACATGGAAGGCTTTCGGGGACGGAATAATGGCAAAGCGCTAGGATTGGGAAAGAAATGGCCGCGGCCTTAACGAAACCACAGAAAACCACCTTCAGTGTTATAAGTGATGAAATAATCAGCAAATGAAGGGTAAAGCTAACATTTTATATTTTTGACGGAATTACTTGTCAAGTATGATTAATTTTTTTTACAAGTTTGTTTACGTCGCACCGACACAGACATCTTATGGCGACGATAAGACAGGAAAGGGCTAGGAGTGGGAAGGAAGCAGCCGTGGCCTTAATTAAGGTACAACCCCTGCATTTTCCTGGTGTGAAAATGGGAAACGACGAAAAACCATCCTCAGGGCTGCCGACAGTAGGGTTCAAACCCACTATCTCCTGATTACTGGATAATGGCCGCACTTAAGCTACTGAAGCTATCGTGCTCGGTGAATAATATTTTAGGACACTGTTTTAAATTAGCCATTTTCATTTTGCGAACGTTCAAAATTCTGACACTTAGTAACATTCTTAGGAAAATGTCATTGATCCGAAATACATCATTCAAGATTAATTCCAGCTTGTTTAAAATAGGACCGGCCCTACACTGCAGAGTGTGCAAACCCACACGCCTGCCCCAACATCTTATAGAAGACTGCTGGCTACGATGGTGTTTTTGGTTGCGAGTGTGCTAAGAGAAGCCATCAAAATAAAAAGGAATATAGCGAACAGAATTATATAGCTTCACTCCCATAGGTACGTATATGGACAACATATTCCTTAAATTGTAGCGTACAGAGAGACTATATCATAACCGATTTTGAATTTAGGAAATGTGTTATGAATATGCGGGTATCCCGGGGAATTTTGGATGAAACACTCCACTGTCTGATGAGTAGTGAGCTAGCAAGGGGGTTAACGCAAGTTGGTATCGCAATTGCAAAAACGTTTTGGTTTGCATGTAAGAATTTTATATGTAGATCACAAATATAAGCACGATATTTGCCATTGACAATACACTGCACTTCACAATTATGCGCATGTTCAGTCACCGAGTTCAAAAAATGAGTTGTTGGTAGCTCTTGGTAAAAGATTACGAGGATGAACATGCCCACAGAGTATAAAGTGTCGGAAATACAGTTGCTTATCGCAGTAGGAGCACTTCATGAATACCTGCATTAAACAGTCTTCCGAGTCACACTGCTTTTGAACATAAAAACTACGGTCGGTCGGTGTTTTAAACCTTTCTGGTCTGATGTCATCATATTCAGCTACAGTACAGGAGACTGTGAAGACTGGAGAACAGACCTGATTGTGTACAATACACATCAGCAAGGTAATTGAATCCCTCGACGATGGTATGAACTGATAGTCGTTAAGGATACTGTGATCTTCAATCCGCTTCAGCACCACCTTGAACTGTCGGAAGAATAGTACATCAAGAGGATGAATGTACGGTGTGCACGCCACGCAGGAGGGATGGTCTTGACTGTACACATCATATTTTGAGTTCGGATAGAATCAATATGAGTTCTGTCACGATATGTCTCGAGTGAATTAACCAGAAGAAGAGATTCCTTCGCTGCATATGGGAAGTGGATATCTTGAAAGAATTGTATCAGGATTTGTTTCGTGATTAGGCCGCACTTTGAGGCAACTTGAAACAGATTTTGCAGTTTCAGCATGTGTTGCACTACTTGCACTCCAAACTGACCTATAGGTTCCTGGTAAATTACCAGCATCTTTGGAAACACGTATCCACTTGCCGACGTAACGGGTTGGATGGTGTAAAATGAATTGTTGTATGATCACTCCGCACCGAACTTCTTGCTGACTTCTCTACCTTGAAATGCAGAGTTCGCGATGAGTGAAGTTCTTTCCGTATACTACTTTGATCGGTATTATAAAAATGTATGCATGGTGTTCATAACCTCACTGCAAAACTCGTCACAATTTTCATTCACGTCACCATCTGTATTCCAGGTTTTAGTGGTTACATATTTTGTTATTGCCCGTGAGACAATTTTGCAACCCATCCATGGATAGATCCAGTGAATCGATTCAGTCCTATTTCTCGGCTCTTTTCCCAACCCCAAGCATGAATATCCCTGTCGTGAACATTAGCTCCTAGAACAGTTCTCAGCAACTTAAATTGTTCAGCTAAATAATCGTCAAGCACGTGATGTTTTGAGCACTGGCCTTTCTCCACTTTCTCTAACACGTGACGTAATTATCGTAGATGATGTAAGTCTTGCATCATACGATATCGTTTATGTACTGTATTCAAGCTTAATCTTTTAGTTTCCCCAGAATCCTGGAATGCAATTATTTCCTTTACCTTTTCAAAATATATATCGCCACACTTCTTCCTCTTCGGTGGGCTTGGCAGATAAGCAGACGACTGGCTTCCATCAATTCTTAATAAGTCTCTTTCACTGTCAGGTTCTGGATCATGCATCACTTTTTCACAATCAGAGAAGTCTTCTTCTGCGTATTCACATTTTTCAATATAGTCTATTGTATTTTCGTGATGTATATTATTACCATTGGTTACCACTGTTTCGTCTATCTCATTGGTTATGAATGCATCTGCATTTCTCTAAAATACTGTAATTTCTGTGGATCTTCTTTTGTGTTTGTAGCGGCTAACAATAAGGCTCACCATATTCGCAGGATTCATTATCACAGGATTACATTGACTGTGAGAGTAACGTGACTCACTACGAAATCGGTAACAACCACAAACGGGCGGATTAACTGCCGAGGTTGATGCAATACAGAGGGGGGTCGCTATTATACTGGTTTCCTTGTTCATATGCGCCATGTCTGTCTGGTTCCCCTAGATGTCGGATCGGACACTTCGTCAGGTGACCTTCGGTACGGAGCGGCGTGTGTCTGCCATAGCATACACAGTAAATAACTAGCCCTACATTAGCTAGAGAAAGAAAGATTTACGATGACCAAAGTTACTGAAATCACGATATCATGTGAGGTATGGTCCATTGTGAGTGGAATATCGAATCTTCGTAATTTACAGTGTAATTGGTGATGGCACTATTTTTGCTAGTTGCTTTACGTCGCACCGACACAGATAGGTCTTATGGCGACGATGGGATAGGAAAGGGCTAGGAGTGGGAAGGATGCGACCGTGGCCTTAATTAATGTACAGCCCCAGCATTCGCCTGGCGTGAAAACGGTAAACCACGGAAAACCATCTTCAGGGCTGTCGACAGTGGGGTTCGAACCCACTATCTCCCGGATGCAAGCTCACAGCTGCGCGCCCCTGACCGCATGGCCAACTCGCCCGGTATATATATATATTGTAATCAGCCCAAACCAAACCAAACCCCTTGGCACTACAACCCTTGAAGGGGCTTGGCCTGCCAAGCGACCGCTGCTCAGCCCGAAGGCCTGCAGATTACGAGGTGTCGTGTTGTCAGCACGACGAATCCTCTCGACCGTTATTCTTGGCTTTCCAGACCGGGGCCGCTATCTCACCGTCAGATAGCTCCTCAATTCTAATCACGTAGGCTGAGTGGACCTCGAACCAGCCCTCAGGTCCACGTAAAAATCCCTGACCTGGCCAGGAATCGAACCCGGGGCCTCTGGGTAAGAGGCAGGCACGCTACCCCTACACTACGGGGCCGGCTTTTTTTTTGCTAGTTGTTTTACGTCGCACCGACACAGATAGGTCTTACGGCGACGATGGGACAGGAAAGGGCTAGGAGTGGGAAGGAAGCGGCCGTGGCCTTAATTAAGGCACAGCCCCAGCATTTGCCTGGTGTGAAAATGGAAAACCACGGAAAACCATTTTCAGGGCTGCCGACAGTGGGGTTCGAACCTACTATCTCCCGAATACTGGATACTGGCCGCACTTAAGCGACTGCAGCTATCGAGCTCGGTGGCTTTTTTTTTTTTTTTTTTTTTTTTTTGTAATCAGCACGTCAAATATATTCATACAAAGTACAACGCAAATGCAATTGCGATCGAAACTTACGCTAACTCCTTGTAAGTAGATCTAGGTCTAGGAGCTGACTGCAGGCGAAGACGGGTAGAAAAACTCTAGGATGAGAAAATTTGACAGAAATACTTGGATAGAATAGTGGAAAGTTCCAAATAACTGACAGTAAGGAGTATTTTTTTTTTTTTTGCTAGGGGCTTTACGTCGCACCGACACAGATAGGTCTTATGGCGACGAGTAAGGAGTATTAAGATGTAGAAAGAGAATGAGTTGCTTACAGGGATGTTGTAATAGAAACAGCGAGGAAATGTCTAGGAACAACTGCGTCTAAAGATGGGACAAGCCTACATCCTGGCGGAATGATGAAGTGAGGGTAGGTTGTAAACGTAAAAAAGAAGACATATCATAAATGGCTCCAAATAAGGACTGATGCAGACAGGGAATTACATGTAGATGAAAGAAACATAGCGAAACAAATAATAGTTGAATCCAAGAAGTCACGGAAAGAATTCGGTAACAACCTGGAAAGGCTTGGTCAAGCGGCAGTGAAACCTTTCTGGACAGTAACAATTAATTTTAGTATAAGAGGGAAAAAGGAAATGAAAAGTGTTTTGGGTAAATCAAGTGAACTCATAGTACATCCCAGGGAAACACTGGACAAGTGAAAGGAATACTTTGAAAATCATCCCAACGTAATAGGAAATCTTTCTTTTAACGTTGCGAACAATCGAGCTCATGTGGAAGGGGACAATAACGTTGATGAAATTACGCTTGAGGAAGTGTAAAGGAAGGTAAATAAATTCCATTGTCATAAACCGGCAGGAAGGGATGAAATTAGACCTTAAGTGATGAAATGTAGTGAGTAGGCAGGGGTGATATGGCTTCATAGAGTAATAAGATTAGCATGGAATTTTATTAATGTACTTTCCGATTAGACGAAAGCAGTAGTCTAATCATATCCATCAACAATCAAGAGAAAAGTAAGGATTGCAATAACTCTCGAGGTATTTCATTGATTAGTATACCGGGCAAGGTGTTCACTGGTGTTTTGGAAGGGAGGGTGCGATCAGTGGTCGAGAGTAAATTGGATTAACACCAGTGTGATTTCAGACCACAGAGTGGCTGTCAGGATCAGATGTTCAGTCTGTGTCAAGTAATTGAATAATGCTCTGAGAGGAATAGACAGGTATGTTTGTTATTTGTAGATCTAGAGAATGCATATGAAAGAGCCCCCGTTGGAAAAGATGTTAGCCGTACTGGGGGATTATGGGATTAAGGGTAGATTAATAAAAGCAATCAAAGGTATGTGATGACAATTTGGCTGCAGTGAAAATCGGTGATATAATTATTTCTTGGTTCAAGGTACTTAGATGGGTTAGACAAAGCTGTAATCTTTCACCTTTGTTGCTAATAGTTTCTTCGTGTCATCTAATGAAATGTATAAAGTTTTAGGAAGGAAATAAAATAGGTGGAAATGTAGAAAACAGTTTGCCCTAAGCGGACGAATTGGTTATAATGACAGACTGTTGAATATGAATGAATGAATGAATGAATGAATGAATGAATGAATGAATGAATGAATTCCTACTCATTTGAACACCCGCAATCTGTTATCTTGAGACTTCGAAATAGGTGCAATGAGTATATGGAAAATAAGCCTTTCCAAGGCTAAAGTTATGTCAGTAGGTAAGAAACCTAAGAGAAGTGAGTGTCTGGTTTGGTATACAAAACTGGAACACATGGATCTTTTGAAGTATTTAGGATGTGTAATCACCCAGGATGGTACAGTAGTATAGTAAGTGAGATTGAATCAAGGTGCAGCAAAGCTAATGCAGTGAGCTCGCAGTTTGCGATCAACAATATTCTGTAAGATAGAGGTGAGCTCTCGGACGGAACTGGACTATCTTTTCACCGGACTGTTGTTTTTTACAATTTGTTTTACGTCGCACCGACATAGATAGGTCTTATGGCTAAGATGGGATAGGAAAGGCCTAAGAGTGGGAAGAATCTCCCGGATGCAAGCTCACAACTGGCCACCCCTAACCGCACGGCCAACTCGCCGGACTGTTTTCAGGCCAACTTTTCTGTACTGGAGTGAAAAGTGGGTTGACTTCATACGTTAGAATTAACAGACATGAAAGTAGCGAGATTGATCACTGGGGCAAGTAAGTTGGAACAATGGCAGGAGGGTACTCGGAATGAGGAGACTAAGGCTAATTTTAGGAATGAATGCATGTATAAATGTATGCATAAAACGGCTTCGGTGGGGAGGTCATTTCAGGTGAATAGAGGAGGATAGGATACCTAGGCGTATAATGGGCTCGACCATGAGAGTAAGAGAAGTAGAGGAGGACGAAGACGACGATGATTAGACTCGTATTCTAATGATTTCAAGATAAGAGGTATGGTACTAAACAAGGCCACAGTGGTAGTTACAATGAGAGGAGTGCTGAGACGTTTAATAAATTCACAGGGACCGAGCTCGATAGCTGCAGTCGCTTAAGTGCGGCCAGTATCCAGTATTCGGGAGATAGTAGGTTCGAACCCCACTGTCGGCAGCCCTGAAAATTGTTTTCCGTGGTTTCCCATTTTCACACTAGGCAAATGCTTGGGCTGCACCTTAATTAAGGCCACGGCCGCTTCCTTCCCACTCCTAGCTCTTTCCTGTCCCATCGTCGCCGTAAGACCTATCTGTGTCGGTGCGACGTAAAACAACTAGCAAAAAAAATTCACAGGGACTTGCAGACTGAACGCTGATAGATATACAGTCTTTCTTTCTTAATGTGCTTACACTCCAGGGTTGGCTTTTCTCTTGGATCCCACCTCCACCGCCCCAAGGGCAATGTTCCGGAGCGTGAGACGTTGGGTCGGGGGATACAACTGGGGAGGATGACCAGTACCTCTCCCAGGCGCCCTCACCTGCTATGCTGAAAAGGGGCATTGGTGGGGGATGGGATCATTGGAAGGGATAGACAAGGAAGAGGGAAGAAAGCGGCCGTGACCTTAAGTTAGGTACCATCCCGGCATTTTCCTGGAGGAGAAGTGGGAAACCACGGAAAAACACTTCCAGGATATCTGAGGTGGGAATCGAACCCACCTCTACTCAGTTGACCTCCCGAGGCTGAGTGGCCCCCGTTCCAGCCCTCGTAACACTTTTCAAATTTTGTGGCAGAGCCGGGAATCGGACCCGGGCCTCCGGGGGGGCAGCTAATCACACGAACCACTATTCCACAGAGGCGGACAGATATAACACTCAATAAATAATATGTCGCGCGAACGATTCACTTCAGTCATGAAACTTACGAAGTTAATGTTCCGAACTAGCATTATAGGCGGAAAATATCGGTAAATGCTTGCGCCCTTGTGTAATCCGATAATTTATTCCAATCATTAACCCCCAACCCCTCCCTCCACCCAATGGCGCAACATCCCCGAAGGGCCATGGCGTACCAAGCGACCACTGCTCAATCCGGTGGTCTGCAGATTACAAGGTGTCGTGTGGTCAGCGCGACGAATCCTCTCGGCGGTTATTCTTGGCTTTCTAGACCGGGGCCACTATCTTACCGTCAGATAGCTTCTCAATCGTAATCACGTAGGCTGAGTGGACCTCGAACCCGTCCTCAGGTACAGGCAGAAATCCCTGACCTGGCTGGGAATCGAACCCGGGACCTCCGGGTAAGAGGCAAGCACGCTACCCTTACATCGCGGGGCCGGCACCGAGCATTAACGTGATTGTTAATTCGAAAAACACACAATGGAAGTAGAATTACATGTGTTTAGTTGACTGCTTATTTGACAGGGAGGTGAGAGCATTAATGGCTATGCCATTGGACGAACGGGAAAAACAAATAAACATGAAGATGTTTTTGTATTTGGTATGGGAAGAATAAGGAATAGAACGAAACACATTTCATTGTGTATGCTCTCTACAAATAAAACACATCGTCACTAACTGTAAATGGTCATCCTTTGCCCATGAAGTGGTTGTAAAGCTTGTCCATTTACCGTCAGATCATTAGTGTGCTCTTATGTCTACATGTCAGACAAGAATGGCAAGAAACATGTGTGAGCAAGTGAGGGACGACTATAGGGACTCTGCATACTGTACAAAATTCTTGGCTTGGTTTAGTAAAAATAATTTTAAAAGGACTAATACAAATGAATATTATTTTAATAATGTTTGATTAGGAAGTCTGCAGCGGACTCAGGTGTAGTCACGTAAATGTTTTACAGTAATTGGGGATTATATGCACGTACAGTGTTCTTATTACTGAACATGATGAATTTCAGACTAATCAAAGTTTATTTCATTCGAATTTAGTACACAGTACGCCCACAAATCCTCAGTTACAGTTTTGTTTAACAAACTTTGCAAGTTTGTAAAAGCGGCCAGGGGACATTTCTTAGTATAATGGTTTCACATTAATTGTGTAGAACAGAATATTTGAGATAGAAGAATGGGCAAATAAAAACTGTCGATTCAGTGCAAATTCTCGGAGGAAAATGAGGGAAAGAATGTCAAAATCATGCCCAATCATTCGGTAAAGCAATAATACTGTTCAAAGAAAGGCATTCATGCCTCCTTTATTGTGGTGACAGAGCAAAAATTGATTACTGAACACTCAAACTGTTCAACATATTAACATGTAAGGTGTATTATTTATGAAGAAAATAACGCTGATGTAATTATTTTTATCGCTTTCCTATTTTAAAATGTGCAATATTTTACTGCTAGAAGGCACAAGGTTTGACCCAAAACTATAAAATATGTATATTTGTGGCTGGGCAAGGCTTCAGTTTCTTTCAAAAGAAAATGGCCGTGCCGCGGCCAAATGGAGGTTGCGAAATACTGCTGTAAATGGATGGAGACTAGAGGAACTAACGTTGTAGAGAGGATATGGACTAATGAATAAGATACTGCTATAACTACAGAGCGAATTTTTGGCATATTTGCATGTTTTGTTTGTTTCAAGATATAGTATGTCCATAAGAAGTAAAGGTATTTGAAATCCATGGCTAAGTTTTATAAAAAAGCATTTACGTAGGACGTGCATATTTTTAACACATACCAATGCATAACTGCAGTTTTGATAATTAGTTTGTATACAACAACAGATATACTGTATGTTGATATTCAAGTCGGTACAACAATGCAAAGAAATGAATTTGTTAAAATACCATTCACCACCGCAAACCTTTACAATGCATTGTTGTTGACAGTTGAAAATATTAACAGGAGCTTGGCAATGTGCAAGCTCAATACGGAGGTGGTAGTATCCGGCTCGGATGTTGGAATCATACAAAAAATAATGTTTTACGATACCTGAAGTAGCAGAGGAGAGATCCCTACTCGATGCTTTCCAGGGGCCAATATACCCGCCACATAATGTGTTCTTACTCATATATAAAAGGACTAGCAAGAAACCCGTGCTTCTCTACGGATTTAAACTGAAAGTTATTATTCAAAGTTTTACATTTTGAAAATTCAACTGTCAACTGAGCCTGTAAAATATGCCCTGAATTCGTACGTCAAATGGTTTTGGGGGAATAATTATTTATTTTCTGATCTAACACTCATTTGAACCCTATCGGGAAGAATTTGAAAGTTTTGAAACCTATCTTATTTACCATCTAGGATGTAAAAGCGACCAACCCGTGAAATTTTGATTTTGTACATCGAACTGCAACGGTGGAATGAATACTTTGTTTTGTAATATTTATTAACATCTTGGACATAGAAGACCACCCGTCAAAAAAAAAAAAAAAAAACGTGCCTGAAACGGTTTCGGAGGAATGCATATTGTGGTGTTAAGAATTAGCCACCATCTGAACCCCTTAGGGGAGAAATATTTTAAAGTATACGATATTTTACACCTAGGGTATATAAAGAAGACCCTTCTCGTAAAGTTAAAATTTTGTACGTCAAACGGTTTTTGAGGGATGAAATAATTCGTTTACGGAGCTAAACTCATTTAACACTTTAGGGGGAGGGGGAGAACGTTTAAAAATATTTCCAGTTTCACACATAAAATTTAAAATTACAATTACCGCTATTTGGAATTTTGTCTTTGTACGTTAAACAGATTAGGAGGAAGGAATTAATATATTTGTTTTTAGATCATAACACCCATTTAACTCTCTAGGTGGTTACATTTGTTTCAAACCCTCTAGATATTATTTGAAATTTTAACTTCGTAATTCAAAAGGTTTCATATAAATGCATATTTCTGTCATCATTCCTCACTCCCCAGTCAAAACCACTTAGGGGTGTATTGTTTTTAAGTCCACTTCTTATTTCTATCCTCATAAAAACAATTCAGATCCTTTGAAACCACACCTTAAGTTGGTTTTCCCCCCAAAAATACATGTTTCTTTATTTTATTCTTTCGGAGATTCCAAATACCAGTGTTCACGTCCGTAACATCCTTCGTTCTTGAGATATAAGTATCCTCATACAAAGAATTCAAGACATCATTCGTTCTTGAGATATAAGTATCCTCATACAAAGAATTCAAGACATCCTTCGTTCTTGAGATATAAGTATCCTCATACAGGGAATTCAAGACATCCTTCGTTCTTGAGATATAAGTATCCTCATACAAAGAATTCAAGACATTTTTCCATTCACTCATCCCCCCCTTAATTGGATTTTCCGTAAACAAAAGAATACGTGTTCCTTTACATTGAAAGGAGATTCCAAATACAAATTTTCATGTCCGTAACATCTTTAGTATTTGATATATAAGTATCCTCGTAAAAAGAATTCTACGCTTTCTTCAATTTTTTCACCCACCCCACCCCCTTAAGTGGATTTTTCGAAAACAAATAAATGCGTGTTTATTTTTAAAGAAGATTTCAAACTTCAGTTTTTGAGATATAAGTATCCTCATAAATAGAATTAATTTCCTTTTTCAGTCCTTTATACTGTACCGGTAAAAGGAGCCCGACTCTCAGATTAAATGTTAAAGTAGCATGACTATAGTTCTCAGGGCGAAAAACTGGATTAATTGTAGCTAGGGCTCGGTACAGGAGGTAGGTCCTATCTACAGAAGAACTTTGACTCTGATTGCACAAGAGTTTATTCAAATAAGTCATGAATTGGCACATCACCTTTAAGTAGAAATGGATTGTCTTCCTCGTATTCCAATAGTATGGCTCGGGTTCTCCAGCACACCAAGCCAAGCTGGTTGAAGCACGTTCCAGAAGACTCCAGGGATTCCAGGGACTCCAGATACTCCATACAGAGGCAGCTGGACTGTCTGGATTGACGGCAAGTAGAGATGTCTCGAACTCTGAGGCCCGGGTCGAACCCCGGTGATCCAGGCGATGAGGCAATGAGACTGAGAGGATTAATGTTCCTAAGGTCACTAGTAGCACTGAGTCCATGAAAACCTTGGACGATCAACTTATAAGCAGAGTTCTTGATAATTGTACATCAAGACTTCCAACACTCCTAAAACGATATGAGTGGTATTAATAATTTTAGAGTTCATCACTAGGAAAATCCCCTTCCCTGAATAACTTTTGGCAACGAAAAACACAAGTCCCTTCTTGTGAAATTATAGTTAAACTCGAAGTTCATTACTGGCGAAGGTGCAAGTCTTTGCCTAAACTCGAATGAAAGCACAAGTCCGTTCACTTGGAAGTCAGAATATCTTTAAAGTTAATCACTGGTGAAATTCATAGTCTTTGAGTGACCACTGACGGAAACACAAGTCCTTCCACATAAATAAATTCACTGACGAAATTTATAAGTCTTTTAAACAAACACTGGCAAATGTACAAGTCTTTGAGTAAATGCAAGTGAAATCCTAACTTTGTTTAGAGCCGTTGGAAAGTTAAAGTTCATCACTAGCAATGTTAATCAATCACTGTCTATTAGAAGGATGAGATCCTCAACAGTCGCAAATATTCCACGTAAATAATACAAGTCCATTTCACGAACACTTAGAAAAATTCCAATCTCGAATACTCGTAAATAATACAAGTCCATTCAATGATCACGTAGAAAAGTTCTGGTCTCGAACACATGAAAATAATACAAGTCCATTCAGTGAACACTTAGAAAAATTCCAGCTTCGAAGACGCGTAAATAATACAAGTCCATTTAGTGAACACTTAGAAAAGTTTCAGTCTCGAAGGCACGTAAATAATACAAGTCCATTTAATTAACACTTAGAAGAATTTTGGTCTCGAACCCATGTAAATAATACAAGTCCATTTCACGAACACTTAGAAAAATTCCAGCTTTGAAGACACGTAAATAATACAAGTCCATTTAATGAACACTTAGATGAATTCTGGTCTCGAACCCATGTAAATAATACAAGTCCATTTCACGAACACTTAGAAAAATTCCAGCTTTGAAGACACGTAAATAATACAAGTCCATTTAATGAACACTTGTAAATATTCTAAGTTCATTTACGAAGACTTAGAAAATTTTCTACAGCACTCGAAGTCTTATGAGTCCACTTATAGTACTTGGAAGAGTCGCCTTCCCACACTTGTATAATGACAGAGTTCCACGATGATAGTAGCAGCAAGAGTGTCCCCGCTGACTATTCAGCTGAGACTGTGTGAATAGGCTACAGTAGGTCCTCCTTTTATTCAATCCGGGATGTCTACGTCATAATACGGTTTGATTGAATATCTCCCGAATCCCTCGACGGATTTGCTTGAAACTCGAGCATTGGGACGTTTAGGTGATCCCAAACAAGATGACATATCGCTCGATTCGCTAGCATCATTATTATAGAAATTTCAAAATTTTCTCCATCGAACTCTCTAGTACAAGTGACGTGGAATCCAGAAAATACCAGTCAAGGCTGGTAACACGTGTTGAGACGAGCGGGCGGTCTAGCTAGCCCCTGTGGCTACGTCACAGCTCACAGTCGTCATACACTCGCTAGCTGGTCCTCGCTGCTGGTAAACAAACCAGGCGCGCTCGGAACATTACGCGTGGTAAATAAACGTAACTTATGCTCAAAAAATACTTATGTACAGGTCGTAACCGGTACATGTCCCTCCCTCTCAGGGAAAAGGAAATACGATGAGGATTTTCTTTAATGAACCTTATTCGAAGTATTTTTTGAGGTTAGAAGCATTGTAAATGCCTTCAAGGTTGCCATCTAATCTTGCGATCTCATAAGCACCGTTGTCCAAAGATCTAGAAATCTAGAAAGGTCCAAAGTACAAGGGACAAAATTTAGCATAGATCCTCAATTCTGGACGAGACGTCGCAGGTTTGCGAATCAACACCTTGTCTCCCACTTGCAAGGGTGGTCTGACTTTTCGGTTCCTATTTCTCCGCTGTCTGATATCTGCAGCGTGTCTCAATTTTCCCAGTGCCTGAGCAATTCTTGCTTCTTGATCGATGGCTGCATCAGGCGGAGCAGGAAGAACAGCATCCCAAGGGCGATGAGGAATATGCCCATGATGCACCAACATCGGAATATCCCCAGTGGATTCATGGACATTGGAATTGACTATTTTCTGCATCACTGGAAGTACTTCAATCCATCTCCAATGTTCCTGCTGGCAGTAGACTCGACAGAATCTGGCAATTTCTCTCATCAGTCGCTCAGCAGGGTTGGCTTCGGGATGACGAATAGAGTTCATTATATGATGAATCTCCAACTCTTCTATCGCCGTCTGGAATTCTGCAGACGTGAACTGGCTTCCATGGTCAGTTAGCAGAAATGTAGGCTTCCCCATCTCAGGAAAGACGTTCCTGCGGAGTCTCCTTAAAATATTTCCAGTGTTTGCATTTTGGATAGGTAACAACATGGTGAATTTTGAAAATACATCAACAATAACTAAGACGTGCTTGTTACCCCTGGCCGCCTTTGGAAGTGGGCTGTACAGATCGAGCGCCATCACCTCCCGAGGCTTCTCCGGAATGATAGGCCTCGGATACTGCCTCATGAGGTAATTATTTGGTTTAATCCGTTGGCACAAGTCACAGGCTTTTATGGTCATTCTGATGTCATTACGGAGGTATTCCCAGATAAACCTCTCCTTAATCACACTAGCCACTTTGTCTACTGCAGCATGTCCAGCGATGAAGTGGCAATGCCAGATGATGGCTTCCCGAAATTTAGCCGGGGCATAAATCCTTTTAGCAGTCTTGGCTGTATTAATGTACTTGTAGAGTAGGTTATTGTCCCAAGAAAAAGATTGAGCTGCCTGCTCGATCCGAGCATAGTCTGGATCATGTTGTGGAATTGATCCTTCACAGAAGCGAATTATTTCTCTTAGCCTGTGGTCTCTCCGCTGGGCTTGGGCTAGATATCGAAGTTTTCTCAGAAATTCTTCTTCGTCACTATTAGTGACTGAAATTGGACAAGCTACAGCTGTATCGGGAGGATTCCGACTGAGAGCGTCGGCTAATATGTTGTTCTTTCCAGATCGATGCACAATAGAGACATTGAATTGTTGGATGAATAATGCCCATCTGGTGACTCGTTCACTCGTGAGGTCGGAAGACAGAATGAAGTTAAGTGCCTTGTGGTCAGTGTAAATCGTGATTGGAAATCCAAAGACAACTTTTTTCCAATACAAAAGTGAGTACACAATTGCTAGGGCCTCTAGCTCCGTAATGGTGTATGACTTTTCATGAGCCCTATGGTTACGACTCACAAATGAAATGAACAACTTGACATCGGGCCTATTAGGGTCGACTTGATAGAGAACGACTCCAATTCCTATCTTACTGGCGTCACATTCAATATGGAAGGGCCAGTCGTAGTTAGGATAGCAGAGCTGCACATAATTTTTGAGCATCCTTTTAGTAGCAATGAAAGGTTGCTCACATTCAGTAGTCCACTTCCAGCGATTGTTTTTCTTCAATAATTCCTGGAGAGGCGCTACAGTTTCAGTGTACTGAGGGCAATGTTGCGAGAAGAATTGGCAAAGTCCTAGGAATTGCCGCACTTGCTTAATCCTGCAAGGTCTAGGAAAATCTGTAATATATTGGATTTTGGCAGGGTTTGGGCGGATGCCCTCTCCGCTAATCACATGCCCAAGAAAAAGAACTTCCGTTTTGAAAAATGGACTCTTCTTCAAATTAATTTTAAATTTCTTTTCCCTTAATTCCTTAAGTACAGTGTGTACATCTTCCAAATGCTGATCCCATGTATCAGATGCTATCAAGATACCGTCGACATAAATAGTGGCGATGGCTTTCACTTCATCAGACAACTGGTTTTCCAATACTCTTATTAGAACGGCTCCCGAGTTCTTAATGCCAAAGGGCAGCCGGTTGAAGACATAGGTAATATTGTCGAAGATAAATCCAGTGAAGAGCCGGCTGTGCTCATCCAGTACAATATGGAAGTAGGATGATGTCATATCCATGCCTGAAAAATACTTTTTTCCATAAAATCGCTTAATGACATCTTTAAGCGGAGGAGGGTGGTCATATTCAAGGATCAGGCGGTCATTTAAGGCACGGGCGTCCAAACACAAACGAAGCTTACCATCGGGTTTCCTTACTATGGTGAGCGGATTAATATAAGGCGTGACGCACTTGGAAATAATTCCATCAGCCTCCATCTGGCGAATCAGTGTCCTGGTTTCTTCCATGTACTTCTTGGGCACTGTATATGGTTTGCGCTTATAAGGCGAAGATTCCTTGACGTTGAAGTGGTGCTTAAAATTCTTAATTTCTCCAGGCTTTTCATCAAAAACGTCCGAATAAGCCTGATAGATCTCTTCCTCTGCCGCCGCTATGTCAGGGTGGTGATCTGGCGCTTCAGTTACACTGGAGATATAAGTGAGAAAATCGGGCCCTTTGTCATGTAAAATTTCCTCAATGGGTCCCTCTTCATCGGGATCTCCTTCTTCTTCTGACACGGGTCCCTCTTCTTCCTCGGGATTACCCTCTTCTCTCAATACCTGGTCGACTGGGGCGGCTTCGCCAATCACACAATCGACTTGGGTATAGGGCAAATCAACCCCTTGAAGCCTATAGTCTTCACCATCCACCAGCTGCAACTCTACAGACCCCATCCTACATAAATGAATGGTGTTGACAGAGTAGTCAATAGTAGCCTTATACTTAGACGAAACGTCTGAACCCAAGATAAGGTTGAATTTCATAGGCGAAATTATCAAAAAGACATGTTCACACACTTCCTCATTAATGGTAAACTCAAGGAATACTTGCTGCTTGCACTTAATATTCCGGTCAGGAATAATGCCCTTCATCTTCACTTGTGCAACTGGGAAAATCAGAAGATCACGTTTATCCTTAATCAATGTTACCAGTTTGGCCGCAACCAGGGACACTTGCGCTCCCGAGTCCATCATTGATGATACTTGGACTCCCCCAATGGTAATATTAATTATGGGTAAACATCGTTGGACCTGTTGACAAATAGGTGACTCGTCCTCCAACAGTAAGTCATCATCGATGTGCCAATAATTAATCATATCAACGTGAAATGACCTGACCTCCTCATTTTCAGGCAATCTTGTTTTGAAAAAATTTAAGTTTTTTTGTAACAGCACCCGTGGATTCTGGACTTTGTCCAAAGGTGTTGTTTCTCTTATTATATTCTTGATATTCAAGAGAAGTCGCTCCAGGTTGATGACCCTCCTGTTTCAACTGATGGAGGTAGTCCTGTGTTTCCTTCCATCGTTTGTGTAAGTCCGGATTATTTGAGTCTCTACTCTCTTGTTTTCTTTCTTGTTTCAACTAAGTAGGTTTGGTTGAGTATGGCATCTGGCTACGGTATGGGCGTTTTCTATACCCTCTATACCGCGGAGGTGATGATTGAGTATCTCTCTCTTCCTTGTTATCCATTCGTTCTGGACTTTGACGTGGTTGCCCAGAAGCATTAACCTGCACTGGTTGAGCAGCTATGTCCTTATTCCTGCTCGGCTTTAAAGTGCCCTGTGCATGAGCAGTATCCAGACGTCGTAATACAGCGTCGAATTGATCCAAGCAGCTACTAAAATTTCTTGGACGTGAGAAGGGTATTGCAAAGTAATAACCTGAATAAGTTCCTTCTCAGGCAAAGGAGGATCTAAGTATTGCATTTTCTTGAACTGGGATAGTAGAAAGTCTGCGTATCGAGAAGTATTGATAGAGGTGTTATACCTTCTCGTGTACAGTTGAAGTTTGATAAGGTGTTGCGTTTCTGCATTCCAAAAACGGTCAATTAACGCCTTCTCAAAATCAGAATATGCCTTGAAATTGGACTTGTATACGGAAAACCAAGAAGGAGCTTTGCCTTCTAGTAATCGGGCAACTGTCCTTAGCTTTCTATCTTCGCCAATCTTATGTTCTTGAAAATATTCCGCTACATTTATGAGAAATTCCTTAGCAGTATAGTCTTCTTTACCAGAAAATTTAAGAGGTCTTTCCTCTTGGATTTTAACAATAGTCGTCTGGTACGTCGTTCCTTCGACTCCTTCTATCGAACTAGAGATAGGTCTGGAAGTATCTTGACATTCAAGATTAACGACCTTAGTGGCTAATTGTTCGAGATTACTTTTAACATCTCCTAATTGGAGTTGGACTACTCCTTCGACTTGTTTGACATCGTTCTTCAATTCGGTTTTAAGTTCACCCACATCTTTGCAAATACGACTAATTTGTGTGGTCGTATTATCTGCTTGCTGAGTGAATCGTTTATCAAACTCGACCTGTTTAGTTTTTAATAGAGCAACTTCGTTTCCAACTCTGGAAATGTCATTCTTAACTGTCCCCCTTAAGGTATCCTGGACGGAAACAATTTTGGCCAGCATTTGCGAAAGCTGACCATGAGACTCCTGAAATTCGGCCTTGAATTCCTCAATACCCTGTGAAAGTTGTTGAACGGAAGGAGCAACCTTCTTTAAATCTTCCTTAACAGCTTCTAAGACTTGATCTTTAATAGTATTCTTAATTTCTTCGATATTGCGAGTAAATTGGGAGTGGATCTCAGTGAATCTTTCTTCTACTCGAACACTTGCTTGCTCAAAACGAGATTCTAATTTTGTGTTCATTTCCGTAAATTGGGATTGAACCACGTCATGTAAACGCTTATCTAACCTGGCGTCAGCTTCAACTAACCGCCTGTCTAGGTTGGCAAGAGTGGCTTTCGTCTCGGCCTTCGCTTCAGCTATTCGCCTATCCAAGTTGGTATTGGACTCTGCTAAATTATTTAACTTAGCATTTGATTCAGCTAATCGCCTATCTAGGTTGGTATTGGACTCTGCTAACTTAGCATTTGATTCAGCTAATCGCCTATCTAGGTTGGTATTGGACTCAACATTTGCTTGAGCTAAGTTACTTAAACGTTGGTCTACATTGGCAAGATTAGCATTAGTTTGAACATTAGCCTCAGCCAAGCTAGAAAGATTAGTACTAGTTTGAACATTAGCCTCAGCCAAGCTAGAAAGATTAGTATTAGTTTCAGTGAGGCGTCGCTATAAGCTAGCACATGTCGCAGTAAGCCTAGTCTCTAAATTGGCGTTAGCCTCATTCATGTTAAGCCTAAGGGCTTCAATTGCTGCTAATATATTTTCCATGTTGAGAGTAATGAAAATATTTCAATATGTGACACTTAGAAAATTTCAAATATAAATTGAAATATCAATGGCTTTAAAGTTCAAAAGCACTCAGTTCATCATATATCAGCACATAGAAATCAACTATATGACACAGAACACATAAAACACAAATAATTTGCCACGTCCAGGGCATAAATTTCACTTTGTAAATAAAGAAAGAAAGAACACCACGTCCAGGGTGTTATATTTGTCTCTTAATTGATAGCACTGTTGACCTAGCTATCGAGCCCCACGTTGGGCGCCACGCATACTACCCCCTCTCTGTACCGGTAAAAGGAGCCCGACTCTCAGATTAAATCTTAAGGTAGCATGACTATAGTTCTCAGGGCGAAAAACTGGATTAATTGTAGCTAGGGCTCGGTACAGGAGGTAGGTCCTATCTACAGAAAAACTTTGACTCTGATTGCACAAGAGTTTATTCAAATAAGTCATGAATTGGCACATCACCTTTAAGTAGAAATGGATTGTCTTCCTCGTATTCCAATAGTATGGCTCAGGTTCTCCAGCTCACCAAGCCAAGCTGGTTGAAGCACGTTCCAGAAGACTCCAGGGATTCCAGGGACTCCAGATACTCCATACAGAGGCAGCTGGACTGTCTGGATTGACGGCAAGTAGAGATGTCTCGAACTCTGAGGCCCGGGTCGAAACCCGGTGATCCAGGCGATGAGGCAATGAGACTGAGAGGATTAATGTTCCTAAGGTCACTAGTAGCACTGAGTCCATGAAAACCTTGGACGATCAACTTATAAGCAGAGTTCTTGATAATTGTACATCAAGACTTCCAACACTCCTAAAACGATATGAGTGGTATTAATAATTTTAGAGTTCATCACTAGGAAAATCCCCTTCCCTGAATAACTTTTGGCAATGAAAAACACAAGTCCCTTCTTGTGAAATTATAGTTAAACTCGAAGTTCATTACTGGCGAAGGTGCAAGTCTTTGCCTAAACTCGAATGAAAACACAAGTCCGTTCACTTGGAAGTTAGAATATCTTTAAAGTTAATCACTGGTGAAATTCATAAAGTCTTTGAGTGACCACTGACGGAAACACAAGTCCTTCCACATAAATAAATTCACTGACGAAATTTATAAGTCTTTTAAACCAACACTGGCAAATGTACAAGTCTTTGAGTAAATGCAAGTGAAATCCTAACTTTGTTTAGAGCCGTTGGAAAGTTAAAGTTCATCACTAGCAATGTTAATCAATCACTGCCTATTAGAAGGATGAGATCCTCAACAGTCGCAAATATTCCACGTAAATAATACAAGTCCATTTCACGAACACTTAGAAAAATTCCAATCTCGAATACTCGTAAATAATACAAGTCCATTCAATGATCACGTAGAAAAGTTCTAGTCTCGAATACATGAAAATAATACAAGTCCATTCAGTGAACACTTAGAAAAATTCCAGCTTCGAAGACGCGTAAATAATACAAGTCCATTTAGTGAACACTTAGAAAAGTTTCAGTCTCGAAGGCACGTAAATAATACAAGTCCATTTAATGAACACTTAGAAGAATTCTGGTCTCGAACCCATGTAAATAATACAAGTCCATTTCACGAACACTTAGAAAAATTCCAGCTTTGAAGACACGTAAATAATACAAGTCCATTTAATGAACACTTGTAAATATACTATGTTCATTTACGAAGACTTAGAAAAATTTCTACAGCACTCGAAGTCTTATGAGTCCACTTATAGTACTTGGAAGTGTCGCCTTCCCACACTTGTATAATGACAGAGTTCCACGATGATAGTAGCAGCAAGAGTGTCCCCGCTGACTATTCAGCTGAGACTGTGTGGATAGGCTACAGTAGGTCCTCCTTTTATTCAATCCGGGATGTCTACGTCATAATACGGTTTATTTGAATATCTCCCGAATCCCTCGACGGATTTGCTTGAAACTCGAGCATTGGGACGTTTAGGTGATCCCAAACAAGATGACATATCGCTCGATTCGCTAGCATCATTATTATAGAAATTTCAAAATTTTCTCCATCGAACTCTCTAGAACAAGTGACGTGGAATCCAGAAAATACCAGTCAAGGCTGGTAACACGTGTTGAGACGAGCGGGCGGTCTAGCTAGCCCCTGTGGCTACGTCACAGCTCACAGTCGTCATACACTCGCTAGCTGGTCCTCGCTGCTGGTAAACAAACCAGGCGCGCTCGGAACATTACGCGTGGTAAATAAACGTAACTTATGCTCAAAAAATACTTATGTACAGGTCGTAACCGGTACAATACACACCCCTGAATGAGATTTCTGAAAACAAAAACATACATGTTTCTTTATTTTTAAAGGAGATTACAAAGACCAATTTTGACGTCTGTGACATCTTCAGTTTTGGGGATACCAGTATCCCAATAAAAATAATTCTACCCCCTTTTCCAATTTTTTGTCGCCCGAATTAGTGGGGTTTTTTTTCGAAAAATGTTTTAATTTATTTTTAAAAGAGATTAAAACTACCCATTTTCACGTCTGTAATGTGTTACTATTATGTGATATACTGTAGATATTTTCATTTTTATATTTCACCGGGCGAGTTGGCTTTGCGGTTAAGAGCGCGCAGCTGTGAGCTTGCATCCGGGAGATAGTGGGTTCGAACCCCACTGTCGGCAGCCCTGGAGATGGTTTTCCGCGGTTTCCCATTTTCACACCAGGCAAATGCTGGGGCTGTACCTTAATTAAGGCCACGGCCGCTTCCTTCCCATTCCTAGGAGTTTCTTATCCCGTCGTCGCCATAAGACCTATCTGTGTCGGTGCGATGTAAAACAAATAGCAAAGAAAAATATATTTCACTCCCTTTAACATTTCCCCTTAAGTGGATTTTGAAAACAAATTATACGTCTTCCTCTGCTTGTACAGGAGATTCCAAATACAAATTTTCACGTCTGTAACATGTTACGTGTTTTAGAAATAGTGTACATATACTCATTTTAAAAATTCACCCCGTTTGTCACTCCTGTTCACGACTAAGTAGATTTTCCAAAAGCAAAAAGTAGGGGTTTCTTTTTTTAAAGGAGATTCCAAATAACAATTTTCATAACTGCAACATCTTCAATTTCTTAGATACATCTTAACCATCCTCATAAAAGGTATTCAACCCCTTTTCCCTTTTTATAACCCCCCTTAAGAGGAGTTTCCGAAAAGCAGAAAATAAATATTTCCTTAAATTTAAAGGAGATTCCAAATACCAATTTTCACGTCTATAAACCGTTATTTTTTGGGATATAGATACACTCTTTTAAAAAATTCACCCCACTTTTCAACCCCTTAGCGACGGAATATCCAAGAATCCTCCTTTAGTGAGCACCTACATGGTAATATAAATGTATCCCCTGAATTCCATTTCTTTATGTCTAGTAGTTTTGGCTCGGCATGATGAATCAGTCAGTCAGTCAGTCCCCGTTATTTTATATATATACAAAGTAACTATGGCAGACTGAAACGAAATAATTCCACCATTTTCTTCGTTCATATGGTGTTGCCACTAGCCGGACCGAACCAATCCAGAGCATGGTCTTGTCCAGACCAATATTTTGTAGGTCTAACCTATCTTTCATCGTTGTCACTCATATTTCGGATTATTCAATAGCTGTGTATAATGCACCGGTGCTAGCAAGCCTGTTCCGTACATTGTGAGCTTTTCGGTGTCACCACCATGTTGGAGCTATAACCTATACTTTAATTTTTCGTTGTATGAATGTCCGGAAACTCTAGAAATCATGACAAAAGAAAAAAAAGCACCTAAATGAATTCTGCTTCAATAGTGGATATATGGAGAGCCAACATTACACATATACCGATCTCGATAGCTGCAGTCGCTTAAGTGCGGCCAGTATCCAGTAATCGGGAGATTGTGGGTTCGAGCCCCACTGTCGGCAGCACTGAAGATGGTTTTCCGTGGTTTCCCATTTTCACACCACGCAAATGCCGGGGCTGTACCTTAATTGAGTCCAGGGCCGCTTCCTTCCACTTCCTATCCCCTTCCTATCCCATCATCGTCATAAGACCTGTGTCGGTGCGACGTAAAGCAAATAGCAAAAAAAAAAAAAAAAAAAAAAAAATCAGCAGTTAGAATTCTGGCTCAGTGGAACATATCCATTACTAACTGCACGTTTAGCGGACTGTCAGACTAACGTGTAACAACTTCTCTTACATCAACGTTGGTTTAAATCGAAATGAGCTTTTGGGCCCTTTGCTATGATTTTTACGCCAGTATTACATTACAAATTTAAAATAAGGCTCATATGTTTCTAAATCTAGTAAATGCTTACAGTACTAAACTGTTCTTTGAGGGATAAGCTAAACAACTCATCACTACGGTAATTTTAAGCTGAGGCACCTTAAACACAACCAGAAATCTCAGACATGCACCAGGAGCCCCGAACATTATCCTTACAGTCACCTAATCAGTGCTGAACACGCCGGTGAAAACCATACACCTCACCTGCGAGCACTTTACTCATAATGCTTTGATTGTATAAACTTCAAACAACCCGTACCCTTATGTTCGTAACCTACCCGCTGTGGAAATGACCACCATCACACCCACTGTACGGTGCCATCAGACCAGGTGACGCGTGCTAACTGCCATGGCAAGAGCACTGCACCCTGCCCTGATATCACAAAAGCAATTTAACCAAAACACGCGCAAAAAAAAACACCCACAACCACACACCAATCCTTACCATCCCGATATCTCCACCTTCAAACGTGGACAACGTGGTCCGACTGTTACATGATGACTATGATCATTTTATTGAAAAACGTTGATATTCAATTGACGTACTTCAGGAGTGGTTATACATCTGATCATCATGAATAGTGTACCACACCGAATGAGTTCATTTTTGATGTAGATACTCCAGAGTAAAATTTTGTGACTCGTTCTCCATTTTCAGCTCATAGTGAAAACTGAAATCCTGCTTTGATCATTCTTTGAACTCTTATCGTGACTACTTTGTGAAATATAACTTCCATCTTCTATAGATAATCTTCCTATTCAGATTCAGAATGCAGACGATTTTCACATCGATCATCCCATGATAACTTCATTGTTCTCCTGTGGACAAAGCTCTTCATTATCAGCTAACATTGTGCATTTTCAACGTTGTCATCAACCTGGAATAAGATCCTCGTCAAGGGGAAGCTAAAGTACTATTCATTTGTGATGTTATAGAATTTTATATGCATCGATTTTTAGGGAGATTAATAAATTTGTAGATGATGATGAATAATACAAACAAAACTTTATTGTTATAAATTACAATAAAACACTGTAAAATGTTACTTATTAATTTGCAATGTTCGATAATTCAATAGTCCCTAAGGCCTTACAAATCTGGTCATGAGGGGTGAGAAGAAAGATAAAGACGAGACATCCGTAAGTGGAAGAAGTACCAAATACTGTTATGGCCTCACGAACGTCACTGATGTCTAACAAGCTGTGAACCTCTGATTGACTGATTTATGTTTATTTAATTATGTATTTATGCATGCATGGATTCATTGATTGATTGATTGATTGATTGATTGATTTGTCGACGCTATTACGTCTATAGTTTGTGACCTAGGGCGTACATAATAAATTTTAAAACAATTCGCCTACTTTCAAACAAGCTTTGTATAGCTGAAGTTCAATTTCGGAATGTCAATTGCTCGTTCTTTCTGTTTAGATCAGTGTTGTCAGCTGTTGAATGTTCTCGACAAACGTTTTGATCCTTGACCTGAAATATCAAGAAACTATGCATTGAAAAAGAACCAAACTTAACGTGTTTGTCAATTTATAATATTAATGAAAGTGTGATGCAAATGTTTCATTGGAGGAGCGTTTACCTAGTAAAGAAGTTTAAGTTTTAGTTTTAATGTCTGTTGCTTGTAGTAATACAAATAATATAATAAGTTGTCGAAGTATTTAGTTTGAACTATATTTGTATTGTTTCAATTAACGTCTTGTAATTAGGATAGGACTACGCTTAAATGCAGTTCAAAATATTGTAGTGTAGTTATTTTATTATGTAGAAAGTTAACTTGCTTTATTTATTGCTTTGTAATACAAGTCAAATCCGATATTTAGGAATTTAACGTTAGTTCTGTTAGTGCATAGTAAGGTGTTGATAATAATAATAATAATAATAATAATAATAATAATAATAATAATAATAATAATAATAATAATAAGAAGAATAATAATAATAATAATAATAATAATAATAATAATAATAATAATAATAATAATAATACGCCTAATTTATATTGTAACGTAATTATTGTATTAGTATATTGCTTATTTTACTGGAGTATATTCCTTGTGTAGTATAGAGTATTTCTTTCATTTGATGTTTTCAATTCATTTTTTGTTGATTTTTCTTAATATTTCATATTCCCGTAAAGAAGATTAAAGAATTGCTAAGGAATTCAGGTGTAGAGACGTAGGCGTGAGTGGGCGTTAAGGGATATAAGGAAAGCATAAGGGAGTTAAAGGGAGTAATTAGGATTCTAACGGAGGACAGGAGTGAAGGTAGGGAGGAGAACGAAGGGAGAAGTTGTGGAAGAAAGGTGGGTCAATGTTTTACCGGGAAGGGAATTGAGGTCTTAGCGGCTAGTTCAGGGCAGAGTTCAGGAGAGGTATCAGTGAGAAACCGGTATGAGTCACTGTATGTAGAACAGCAGAGGGAAGACGATGATCAAGGTAGTGTTACAGAGGAGGCGGGGAGGTAACAGGAAAGGCAAATATAGGCAGATAATATGAGGAAGGAGGCGAAATAGGGTCATGAGAGGGGGAAGTGGGAGGAGTAAGTAGTTTCTGCAGCCAAAAGGGAAGTTAAGGAAGACCAGGAGAGGAGGAAATCTAATGAGGTGGGTGGAGTTGAGGCTCTGGTGCCGGGCTATTCTATTGTTGGGCATTTAGGGTAGTATGTGGAGGAAACGAAGCAGGGTAGAGTTTTACCCAGGAATTAGTTTAAGGCAGATGTTGAGGAAGGTGGGAGGAAGGGTGAGGGTAGTTTTTCAAGTTGGTACGAACAACGTACGGCAATCACCAATAGGTGCCGACATAGCTGGGCATGTGTGGTATCCGGTAAATGCTGTGTGGGAGAAGTTTGAGGGAGTAGAGTTTGTTATCAGAAGGATACTGACTAGAGGGCGATCAGGGATTTAATTGAGACTATTGAGTGGCTATATGGGAAACCGGGAGAGAGCCTTTGAGATCCTAAAGGGTGGTTAGAAACTGGGGATCTGCGCTTCCTTCGCCTTTAGCCTACTTGAACCTCGGGGGTACGTATAGGTTAGGAGGTCTGTTCGGAAGAGTTATAGGGTGATACATTCAGGAAAACAGGGTGGGCCACGGAGCGGTGATGAAAATACAGGAAGCTGGATATCAAGTACCGATGACATAAAGTTGTTAGTTTTAAAAGGTAGAAGTAATGTAAATAAAGGAATAGAAACGTAAAATAATAAGCATGTAGTCACCAGATATTGTGTCAGGAGTCGCTTCATTGCTAAAAAGTGATAATATGAATGCGGAAGTTGGAACTGGAATATTTATCGTTGAGAGAGGATAGATTCGATGGGACAGGGAGTATTCATAGTGGCGACAGGAGAATTTGTAACCTATGAAAAAGTTATGGATGAGGAACATGATATTCTAGGTGTAAGGGTCATCTTTAAAGACAAACTTGACGCCTTGGCGTGTAAAGATCTGAAAGGTGTGACGCTGCGCTGAATTATTCATAAGATGATTAGCTAAGTGAGAAGCAACACAAAAAGGTACGTGATTTTAGTGGGTCATCTCACTAGACCAAATGTTAATTGGGAAGGTAATGCGAATGACAGATACAACAGTTTTATCAACGAATTGTAAATAAGTTAATCTGGAAGGGACAGCTCAATCAGGAAGTGATGGAACCAACCAGACGAACGAATATTCTAGACATGGTACTGATACAAACAAGTGAGCTCCGTACAGAGACCGAACTGGTAGTTGGTATAAGTGATCACGAAATTGTTTTCGTCTTAGTTAAAAATAAATGAGAGAGAAAAGAAGGTTGTAAAAGTGGGTACATTAGGTAGTACCATATGGGTGGGGGGTGTGGGATTTTCTAAAAAGTAACAATGATGGGTGAAAAATGGTAAATAAAAATGTTAACAGCCTTCGCGATAAGTTTAAAGCAATTGCTGTAGAGTGTGAAAACAGGTATGAACAGTACATTAAAGGTGGTAAGGAGTGGTAAATACCAACTCTATTATTACAGAGAATAAAGAAATTAAGGAGGTCTAAGCTGGGAAGAAATAGAGTTAGGAATGGTCGCGGAAATAAGGAAAAATCATAATCACGCAGGAAATTTAATTTAGAGAAGAAGTCAGATAAGAATAAGATGACGGCAAGCATAATTGGCAGATAATTACGAACAGTTATCAATTCATGTAGTGATTGGTTTAAGAAATTGAGTCTTTCTCTCAATGTTAAGAATCCTAACACAATATATATTTTTTTCACTACTAAAGTAAGGAATGAACACTGTCTATACCATCCAGGGAAATCCATTGCAATCGGCGTCTCATGTAAGAGACGTAGGTGTTATAACTAGAGCCCGGATTTCCACGCAAATGCATGTTTTTCAATAAACTAGCGACACTTCTCAAACTTTGCAAATATTCGTTTTACGACTTAACAATGCCAAAAAACCGTCCTCTTTCCGTGCATGTTTGCATGTTTTGGCCATTTTAGGAGAAAATTCATGCTTAATGCATATTTGGAAGATTTTGGATTTAATAACGAATATTTGGACGTTTAATATTGCATAATATGACTTTTATTCTGACTTTGACGCATATAAATTGTTACCATGCATGATAGTGCCATTTCTGAATGTTAGTGTGCAGAATTTGGGACAATTTTTCCACGTTATAGGCTATAGTATGTCTATTACTGAGAGACGGAGAGAATGTATTCCTGGCATCCTATGTTACAATCCAAGTTAGTAGCCTACATACGGTACAAGTCCTATAATCCATTGACCAAACACTTTCTTATCTGTTGCTTGATCTCCTTTGCTCATATCGAGTCAATAAAATCCCGAGCTATGCGTAGCCTAGGCATTCTTTACAGGTTCATTGAAATTAACGATATTAACGCCTTAAAATTATACTTTGTCTCCTATTTTCTCTCCATTATTGACTTTTGTTCTCCCATTTGTTCCTCATCTGCTATCACAAACCTATGTCATCTAAATCTTATTTTTATCATTTTCACTTTTTTGTTATGACTCACAATCCCGTTTTTATGAACACAACTAAATCTAACATCTTGAACTACCTGGGTATATTTGACTTTAGAAGCTGTTTACAATTCTCCGATCTTTGTTACCTACACAACATAATCAATGGCTATACGAAATGCAATGCTCTTCCAGCGTACTTCCCTATATACGTTCTCCCTCCCCACCTGCCCAACACGCAACCAGCATATTCATCATGTGTCCCGTCCTCACCTAACCTTACAACAACGCTTTATCTTCCACCGTCACCCAACTCTTGGTAACTCACTACCCGCTATCGACATATTCACACTCTTTGCATCCTTCAAACACAAAATTAAAAGATTTCTTCGAAGTCCTCTCCAGGTTTCCATTTTCTTCCGTCCTTCCAACCCATGAACTTTCCTCTTCCTAACTCTGTAACCGACCCTTGCCACTTATTGTCACTCTTGTTACATTGTTATTGTTGTTAACTTACTGTTGATACTGAATATTTTTGTTCATGGCGATTGTTATCTTACTATGCTTATTTAAATTTGTTACATTATTTGTGTAAAATGCCAGAGTGGGGACGATATCAGGTTCGGTACTTGCCCTATAAGAGGCATTTTTCGTATCGTTCAGTTTAACAACATCATTACCGAGCTCGATAGCTGCAGTCGCTTAAATGCGGCCAGTATCCAGTAATCGGGAGATAGTGGGTTCGAAGCACACTGTCGGCAGCCCTGAAGATGGTTTTCCGTGGTTTCCCATTTTCACACCAGGCAAATGCTGGGGCCGCTTTCTTCCCATTCCTAGGCCTATCCTATCCCATCGTCGCCATAAGACCTATCTGTGTCGGTGCGACGTAAAACAAATAGCAAAAAAAAATAACAACATCATTGATAAGTTCGATTGTGTTGATATAACTTATATAGGACTAGGATTAAAATAAAAATGGCCTTAAGACTATTTGTAGAAATATACAAAATACAAGTGGAGTTATTTAATTTGTCAAATTATTCGACTTCTAAGGGTTAATATTTTACTTGTATCTCACTTGTGAATGAAATCATGTTCTGCCTAAAAATTAAAATACGAAACGTTCTTACAAACATATCATGGTTTTTCAAACAATTTTATTGATATGTCATTCTCACGTAAAATATTAACATTGTTGTCAGTGTCTTGATTTCATTGCCTATTCATTCCTTAATTTTAGGTTAACGCCAGAGTGAACAATGGACTTGTTTACACCAGGAATTGCCTTCTAGGTATAGATGTCGAAGTTTGCCCAAATTATTCGCCCTGATGGAGTGAGAGGTGTAGAAAATAATTTTACTAATTTATTTCATGAGGATATCTACACTATATGTTGGTGAAACATGATAGGCCACCCCAGTACCAAAATAAGGCCAAAGTTCCATCAGAATGGTAACTTAGTGACAATAAACCAACGAAATAAAAACATTCGCACTGCGGGTGGCGATTACAATATGCAAATTCTATTCCTCCTGCAGTAGCCATACGTGGGAGGAGCTAGATGCAAGGGGCTCATCCATTTTAATGACAGACCTGCATTAGAATCTGTTCGAGTAATGAAAGTAAACGAATTCTTGGAGAACCTTACTTATGGATGTGCGTTATCTGTGCTATTCTTTAAAGTAGCTGCCAATTTACCACAAATTATCTTGGTAGTCTGAAAGTACTAACTAAGAGTTGCGACACGGACACATAATTCTGTGGCTTGGTTCTAAAAGGGCCAATGTCATTTGTTTTTATCGAAATTGAGATATTAACTGATACAAACGCGTTTTATCCTGGCTTGCAAAATGCTAAAAGTGCCAATGTCTCTGTTAAGTACTAAACGAACAGTTAACGTTTAATTAAATAAGCCCTTGCCAATAACGTTAGATTACCACTACAGATTAGAGACCTGACAATTTTTAAAGAATACGATAGAAAAAATTAGCGTTTAATAAGGTGACTTCCACAAAGAAAGTATAAAGTTATTTAAAGTTACTTGTTGAAAAAAAAAATGGAATGCTATAAGCAAAACTTCAAATGCTCATAGCTCAGAAACAGGTTTTTTGACAATGGCCCTTTTAGAACCAAGCCACAGAATTTAGAGACGAGTGACATACTTTTGGTATTCGACATACGACAGATCCTGTAACGAGGTTTGAGATTCAATAATGATCTACTGAATGTGCTCCGTTTATTTTTGTTTTTTACAATAAAATTGCTATTTCTTTAACATCCCTTAAATTTATGTACAGTTTAACATACACCTGAGTGTTGGAAATTGGTCCCTCAGGGATCCATAAACTTGACAGGAGCCTACGTTGCGGAGTTGTCGTCATCAAATACCCTAAAATTCAGTTCTTACACGGCTGATATCTTCCAAGACAATCAATTCATCATCAAAGAGGTTTCTTTTTTTGCTAAGGGCTTTACGTCGCACCGACACAGATAGGTCTTATGGCGACGATGGGATAGGAAAGGCCTAGGAGTTGGAAGGAAGCGGCCGTGGCCTTAATTAAGGTACAGCCCCAGCATTTGCCTGGTGTGAAAATGGGAAACCACGGAAAACCATTTTCAGGGCTGCCGATAGTGGGATTCGAACCTACTATCTCCCGGATGCAAGCTCACAGCTGCGCGCCTCTACGCGCACGGCCAACTCGCTCGGTCATCAAAGAGGTGAAAGTGAGTCCCTCCTGTATTGACCATCCTAGGAAACTGATAGACACACATGTTAGATAAGCTTGTAAATCGTGTTCGAGTTTCAGTATGGTCACATATTCAGTTTAATCCTCTCAGATAGGGGCCATTTTAAGAGTACCAGTTATCCTCTAAAGCCACTTCTGCGTTTAAAAGGTCAGCATATGCTCAAAGATCACTCTATGCTTCATCACATGAATTCATAATAATTCACCGGGCGAGATGGCCGTGCTGTTAGGAGAGCGCAGCTCTAAGCTTGCACCCAGCAGATAGTGGGTTCGAGTCCCACTGTCGAAAGCCCTGAAAATGGTTTTCCCTGGTTTCCTATTTTCACACCAGGCAAATGCTGGGATGTACCTTAATTCAGGCCACGGCCGTTTCCTTCCCACTCGTAGCTCTTTCCTATCCCATTGTCGCCATAAGACCTTTCTGTGTCGGTGCGACGTAAAGCAAGTTGTAAAAAAATCAGTTTTGCCCGGCAGTTGTCCAAACAGCCAATTCACCATGAAGAAAGCTGAACGGGAATCTGTCGTGAGTTCACCGTCCCAGCCGAGTAGTTACCAACCCGCCTCGTAACCAGAGGACACGGGTTTAAGTTCTAGAAAGGCCACATTTACATCTCCTTCGTCTCAAATATCCTCGTGAGGACACAAGGTATAAAAATTCGAACCCCTCGCAATAAACAAAACTGGTTTTGGTGGGACAGTCACTTCTCTGTGACCCTCAAAAGCACAGTTAGAGAGGAACAAGCAAGAAGCAGTCACCGGAGTTTATATGGTTCAATGTCAAGCGCTCGAGTAAGTTCGTTTTACCCCTAACCAAAATGTTTTTATAATAATTAATTATTAAGTTAATAACTGGAGGTTAAAGTATATATATTCGAGTGTTCAAGAAACATCAGTATATTGTGGCAAAAAAGTAAGTACAACCAAAAGGACAAGTGGTCTGTGTGTAGAATGAGTCAAACTAAGAGGACCAAAATTGTATTTCGATATTTTTCGTGAAGAATAGTGCCCAATTTTGTCCAAAAATTATATTGTTATATAATGTGATCCAAGCAAGTTGTTCTGAATTTCGGAAGATATAGAATCGCAGTTTAGGAAACAATTCCGCGACTTTAAAATTTCGACGCGAGATCTTGTAGACTGTTAATGATCTCGTCTTTCCGATCGCCATCTAGTAAAGCAGGAGCTTGAATAGTAATCCCTCATATGAAGAAGATGAAGAAGAAATAGTTCCTCGCAATTAAAACGCAGGTAAAACTTCCATCAAACATTCCTTTACCGCCAATAAAGGAAACCATGTTTAATTGAGGAGTAACTGTTAGTAACCTGCAGAACAAGTTGTAGGACCGGTTCTATTTATTGTATTTTAAGGCAATTTTAATATTCCTATCAATAAATTAGCATAGTAAGATGACACATTTAATTTATTTCTCGTGCCTCTTCCCACCAAATAGAATTAAACCAAAAATATGGTGACAGCGGTTAAGGCGCACGGAAACTAATGACCACTCCACATAAGAGTGTAGCAGTAAATACAGCACTAATACAGCGCATATAACTTAATTAAGCTCCCTGAAGATTTATTTTATTTTAATAAAATAATCTAACAGCAAGGAAATGTTAATACTGTACTAAAATTAGAACTATTATGGTCAATGTACTGTACCCCGTGAATTCCTTGCTCTCCTGTTCAGGGGCGCGATTGGCGAGCGACGTAGTCTCTGGTTTCTCACCGGGGGCGTGGTTCGAATCCCAATCGATGTATGTGGGAATTTTAAAATTGAAAATCATGTCACTGTTGTTGAGTAAAACTAGAGATACCGTGGCTATGATTATATCAACAATGGCGTAAAACTGAAAGTGTGTACAACTGTAATTTCGCAAATGACGCAAAATTGTCTCTAAAAGACGGATATGCTCTTGCAAAGACAGACAAATATAGGCCTAAACCTTATACCTCCTAATCCTAGGCTCACATACCAATATAAATCGAACTGAATTTGCCAGACGGAATTCTAGCACTATATGCACATGGGATCGTTGGGCACGAAATCTCAAGTCCCATGAATTAAAAAGAATAATTAACTACTACTAAAAATATAAAACCTAACCCGGTGGCACATGCAATCCATTTTGGGACTACCAAGGCGACTATTGTTCAGACAACCGGGTGAGTTGGCTGTGCGGTTAGAGGCGCGCAGTCGTGAGCTCGCATCCGGGAGATAGTGGGTTCGAATTCCACTGTCGGCAGCCCTGAAGATGGTTTTCCGTGGTTTCGCATTTTCACACCAGGCAAATGCCGGGGTTGTACCTTAATTAAGGCCACGGCCGCTTCCTTCACATTCCTAGGCCTTTCCTGTCCCATCGTCGCCATAAGACCTATCTGTGTCGGGTGACGTAAAGCAAAATAGCAAAAAGAGTTCTTTAGACAAATAACTTGCAAATACTAGAGTTCAACGTAGTCAGCGTAACCAGTTCCACAACCGTATTGCTTGGTTAAATTGGCCGCTCCTTGTATGAGACAGCTCCTCACTTGAATTCACTAGGTAGAGTAAACCCATCCCAGCCTTCCGTCCAGGATTCATTCACTAGCCGTGAGTCGAACTTGGGCATCCGGAAAGGAGACAAGCACGTTGTCCCCACACCTTGCAATGGAACTTGTTTTAATACTGTAACTAATATTAATTATTTAAGCACCTACAGGCTAACTAGAGGCTAATTCATCCACTAGTATGTACTGTACAATCTACATAAATGTGAAGCATTTCCAAACCTGGTCTCCTAAGTTGTGATGTTACACTTGAAGTCATTCCAATTTAATAGGAACGTTCCATTCCTAAAATTCGTTTTCCAACTTAGAATACTGGTCTCCCTCTCCATCATTTAATTTAACTGTAATGATGACCTTATGATACATTGTTTGAGATGCGATAAGTCAGTGAAGCAACTGGCTTCTCAGTTCCGACGAATGCATGTAGGATTTCTAAAACTAGAATTCACGCCCCTTCGGTTCCGATTCTACATAAAATTAGGTCTCAAGGCTAACGATCAGTAAACTAACAACCCACAAAACTGAATGTGAGGTTTTTTGGTACATTTATTCAAGTGTTATTTACCACTGTGTTACTGGTAGGAACCCTCCGTGTTTCAGATATTCAAATGTTAACCTTGCACTATTTCCTGTGTTCAGAACTCGGTGACTCTGATCAGAATTTATGGTACACAAAGGAGAGCTGGTAAACGGTTCCCCAGGTTCTTCTGTTTCCATTGTCAATGTCATTCCATATCGAGTCCATAAGCATTCAGTCGTCGTCGTTAACGAGGTCTGTGACGGGTTCACCAGACATATACCAAACTGACCAAATACTTGAAATTAGATTATGTGTAATCTTATTATTGAGATATCCGGAAAGGATAGCTACTGTAGGAAATGATTACCATGAGTTATACCCGTCCGATCGAATGAAAAGAGCAACAAAGCCTCGTAAAGGAAGGTAGCATTAATCTCCATTGTCCACGAACAGTTTCCTTTAGAGAACATTGTTCTGAATAAATAAGGAAATGATTGTTTAATGCTTCTAATGAAATCTGGACAACATTTAATGATAATGAATGCCTGTAATCTCCTACCAAATTGTCCGACTTCTTTCACTGTGAAATTAAAATAGCTCCCAAGCTCCAAAACATAATCAAATAACTTCCCAGTTTGGCAGATATTTGGTATTAATTACGTTTCGTTTTGTAATTACTTTGCCAGGTCAAAATCCTTGGATTGGTTTGCATTTAGCTCAAATCTCAAATCTCAAATTTCGATTAACGATGTATCCTCTGTTATTCTTACAGTCAATATTACAAACTTACATACAACCTGAAATTTTATGAATAGATCCACTTATTTTTATAAGCTTGAAGGACTTCATGGCTCACTGTATATACTGTGTTTTCAGTACACATTATTACTACACCAACTAAGAGGACTCAGCCAGTATAGAATCAACAAAGGTGTGAACTCAAATTTCTGAAGTGCCATTTTTTTCAAATCGAGCGAGTGTTATGATTCTCAAGGCTGACCTGCTGTATTCCCAATTTTATCCTCTTTTAGTTATTACTACACACATCAGAACAGAAACCCCAAAAACATAGGCATAAGAATTCATAAGTGTTCAAAGTACATGATACTGATGCCTGAAACATACCAAGTCCTTGAAAAGAATGAAAATAATAACAACTCAGAGGTAAATTCGCCTGAATCTGTTAAAAAAGTAGGTCTGTTGAATTTCCCCGAACCTTTAATATGTGGAAATAAGATACATTTAAGAAACATATTTATTCAATAAAAGATTTCGTGACTATGAAAATAGTGAAGTTCTGTTCACAATGAACTGTGTTATTTTGGATATAAGTTTGTTTCGTCGATGATGAGATCACCAATTGATTTTCCAATCACAAAATTCTTCAAGAAATTAAACAAATGAAAGGCAGATACCCAGCCTATCTACCGCAGTATCAGACAGGTGGTCAATAGCGATGAAAGTCTCGCGTCATCTTAGTGGAACACAGTACCCTTCCCATTTACTAGTTCTTTTCTATTCTGTTGAATGTTTTGGTTTAATTCCTCCAGATGACTGCAGTACTCATCCAAATTGATCTACTGGTTCAGTGGTATGTAAATAACTAATACTAGCGAATGCCTTTTAAATTCCATTGGACACAGAATGTGATAAATTTTGAGTTTATATTCCACTTCCCAAGAATCGTTCCCTCACAACAATGTAGCGATAATCAAATATTTCGTTTCGAGAACAATTCTGTTCTATTTCATTTCACGATAATATTTCAGGTAAAGTATTGAACTCTGTAGTGAGGACAGGTTGTTTGATGTAAGCGCAAATATGAAAAGTGATTAGAAGTAAAGATTCAAGAAAATATCACAAAACACACTTCGTGAATTACAAAGGAATCTATAAATTCTCGAATGGTTAATTTTGGATTTTCATCAATGTTTAACTTAATGAGAAATTCGTTCATTACTCAAGTTATTTTAGAGTGATTTGCGCCACAGAAGCAGAAATCAACAGATTTGAATCACGAAAGCAGCTTCCTAATCATTGATATTCCATCAGTGTTTGAAGTTCACAAATACAGTATGTTTTCACGAATGTGCTGTGTTCCTCCTCTTTTTATTGATTAGAACCACATGTCGAAAATCTAACTTTTGCTCATCCAGTATTGAATCTAGGTAAGAACACATAGGCAAACTCTCGTTACGAACATGCTGCATTCTTACTGTTCCTTTGCCTTTTCTATTCGAGCATATTCGAAAACCTACTTTTGTTAGGGTGACTTTGCTAAACAGCAGCAACTTGCATGTTTGCATACGGTATATTGGCAACAGAAGAGTCGAAATAATCCAGCTAACATAGTTTGAAATTTGCTCGAAAGGCTATGTGCTGATAAAAACATACATGCGGTACACCCACCTCATATGCAGAAGACAAGAATTATCAGCAATTTTTGGGATATGAAATCCCGCTCGTGCAGCAGAACTACCCGGTGATTCAAGGAAGAACCTGAAGCCTCGCTTTACAGAGCCTGATTAAGTTGCAAGCATGCTTGATGGGGTTCAGATCGAGGAACACGATGTTCAACCCAAATGAGTGATGTCCTCGGCTTCCAGGTTCACCAGAGAAACCCGATGTGATCGAGCGTTGTTGCCATGTGCACACTTTGAACCTTTGAAAATTCTGACATAATGTTAGAGGATGACATCCCGGTAAACTTGGTCTGTTTCACATTTAAAGAGTAACCATGAAACAAATGAAGAAATGTACGTGAGTCGAACTTGGTGCTGCCCGATATCATAAAGCCCATAAACGATGTCAGATGGATTAATTCACTTTTCTGTTGTCAAAATATGTACACATGTTGACTCTTCTGTTGTAAGCATGTAAACATGCGGGGAATCACTGCGAAGGATGAACCTGGAATCAGCGAGCTAGTGGCTATGAGGTAGGAGGCGATTCTAGTTTGTATTCGAGAAATGGTGGGTTTGAACCTCACTACTGGCAACGCTGAAGGTGTTTTTCCATGCTTTTCCATTTCCATGTTAGGTAAATGCTGGGGGCTGTACCTTAGTTAAAAACATGCTTCATTCTTAGCTCTTCTCTATACCAGCTTAGCTGGAAACCTAGTTTGGTTAGGGTATCGTTAAAATGCAAGTAAAGAAAAAGCGAAAAAGAATCCGAACTCCTCCATAAATGTCCGGCTCCATGGCTAAATCGTTAGCGTGCTGGCCTTTGGTCACAGGGGTCCCGGGTTCGATTCCCGGCAGGGTCGGGAATTTTAACCTTAATTGGTTAATTTCGCTGGCACGGGGGCTGGGTGTATGTGTCGTCTTCATCATCATTTCATCCTCATCACGACGCGCAGGTCACCTACGGGTGTCAAATCAAAAGACCTGCATCTGGCGAGCCGAACATGTCCTCGGACACTCCCGGCACTAAAAGCCATACGCCATTTCATTTCATTTCCTCTATAAATATACGAGGGTTGGGGCATAAGTTATTGCAACCATTTTTATTGGCACGGATGCAGTATCTACCAGACAAGTGGAAATATACAGATGGCAGTGGGGAGCGTAAGGTTCAGGGGAATGTATTAAAAGTGCCGAGGAGGTTTACAAGGTGTAGGATACAAAGCGAGGGAACTGCCAGCCAGGAAATCCTTGTGCTACATATTGTTCATTGTCAGGGAGTACAGTAACCTTTACGTCAAGGCTCCCCAAACCCCATGCACTACAACCCTTGAAGGGCCTTGGCCTACCAAGCGACCGCTGCTCAGCCCGAAGGCCTGCAGATTGCGAGGTGTCGTGTGGTCAGCACGACGAATCCTCTCGGCCGTTATTCTTGGCTTTCGAGACAGGGGCCGCTATCTCGCCGTCAGATAGCTCCTCAATTCTAATCAAACCAGCCCTCAGGTCCAGGTAAAAATCCCTGGCCGGGAATCGAGCTCGGGGCCTCCGGGTGAGAGGCAGACACGCTACCCCTACACCACGGGGCCGGCCTTTACGTCAAAGCACTCCCCTAGATTATCCAAAACTCGTTGCTAATGATGTGGGAGACTTCAGATACCAGTCGCCTCGCGAAGTGTGTATTTTGCAGTCTCATGTTTCAGAGCATTGCCAGTGCCCTCTCGTGCCCCAAACCGTCTCCCACGCAATGGTTCTTTCACTTTGGGGATGGGATCAAAATCGCACGGAGACAAGTCCGGTAAGCATGGCGGGTTTTACAGTAATTTCCACGCTGTTCTTGCCTCGACACATTCACTCTGCACGGAGCCTGACTCACTACTAATGTGCGTGGTACCTGTCCAGTACACCGCCACCTCGTGCTGTGCCCATGCTTTATGACAATTGTATGGTAGCACCGTTAAAATGTGAGAAAGAAATAGTTGCTCTGACTCATGCCCCAACCCTCGTGTATCACGGCAAAAGTTTGCAATGTCATATATAGATTCTGAGACGTATCATGCCCCAGTTTACAAAATGCATGATTTCTAGTGCTATCCGACCTCATACAGCAGAAAATATTTAAAATTGACATACATTCTGTTGGTATCTTACTCCTCATGACTCATATCTTCTGCCATGGCATGCAGTTAGAGGTTTGTTAATGCACAGAGGCATCAGTCATTGTATATTTTGTCATTATTATGGAACATTGGTGAAAGCAACCGGAGACGCACTATTCAGCCTTTGCTTTATTCAGCATGGATATAATGTATAATTCATCATCATCATCATCTGTTTACCCTCCAGGTTCGGTTTTTCCCTCGGACTTAGCGAGGGATCCCACCTCTACCGCCTCAAGGGCAGTGTCCTGGAGCTTCAGACTCTTGGTCGGGGGATACAACTGGGGAGAATGACCAGTACCTCGCCCAGGCTGCCTCACCTGCTATGCTGAACAGGGACCTTGTGGAGGGATGGGAAGATTGGAAGGGATAGACAAGGAAGAGGGAAGGAAGCGGCCGTGGCCTTAAGTTAGGTACCATCCCGGCATTTGCCTGGAGGAGAAGTGGGAAACCACGGAAAACCACTTCCAGGATGGCTGAGGTGGGAATCGAACCCACCTCTACTCAGTTGACCTCCCGAGGCTGAGTGGACCCCGTTCCAGCCCTCGTACCACTTTTCAAATTTCGTGGCAGAGCCGGGAATCGAACCCGGACCTCCGGGGGTGGCAGCTAATCACGCTAACCACTACACCACAGAGGCGGACTTATAATGTATAATTAATCATCGAAATTTGAATCTGGGATACGGTTAAAAGCTATCATATAATCATCCCAGGCACTTAGAAGAGCCACTCCCTCTTGTAATGTCGTAGTATGTACGATCCCACGGTCTATGGGGCAACGCGTCCGCCTGTCACCCGGTGGCCCCGGGTTCGATTCCCGGCTGGGTCGGGGCTTTTAATTGTAATGATTAATATCCCTGGCCTGGGGACTGGGTGTTTGTGACGTCCTTAATCTTCCTTTCCTCACACACAACATTCCACACTACCGCCATTCCAATTACACGCAGGTTCATACAATATGGTGCCAGTAGGGGCAAAAGATCCACATGGGTCGACGCCCCCAACAAATAGCATTTTTAAAATAAGCCGTAGTATCGTCACCAGCTTGTCACCAAAATGGGCTTGGTTTTGATCTCGGTGAATACATGCACATTTCTTAAAATAGAATTCTAATGTATATGTTTATGGGTTAATTCCACTTCAAATAAACTTTAACTCCCATGGTTTACTATTATATGTTTTACCCATAAAACTACAGTAGATGGTCTAGATGTAGTAAACAGTCTTCAAACTGTATGCACTTTAATTTGAATGTGCCTGTTATACTTTGCTATCGTGATATTAGTTCTGACGTGCTTAACTGTAATTTAGATATAAATTGACAATTCTAGGGGTTAGAAGTATGGTACCATCGTACTACTGTCCAAGAGTTGTTTATTGAAATTTCCAGGGAAGAACACACTAACGATGGTCATTCGAACCTCCTAACTTCATGTTCTGACACTTCTTGTGGTACATGAGCTAACACGCACCGCTTTCGAGGTCGTTTACGACATGACTCTGATAGCAGAGGGGACTAGCACGAGGTCAATATCTATGATGTTGAATATCGAGCTCTTCGGGCGTGTTTTCCAGTTAATGTCTTAAATAACGGTCTAGCTTTTATTTTTCTTCTTGCCTCAAAATATACCATTTAATTGTAGCATTTGGGCAGCTAGTTAATGAGGAACGTTCCTTCTTCCAGCCTCTTATTGTTCCCTACGCCATTATCTTATACAAAGATGTTTTATTTGCAACATTAACCTTTTGTAATGGTTGTACAGCTTATAGCAATATCACAGACAGAATCTCAAGGAATGAGCGAAATTGTTGTAGCCAGTATAATGAGGTGTAATAACGGAGATGATGACCTCTCGTTCGAGAGGTGTGCATACTTGATCATGTAACTAAAATGGTGAAGTTTCTGAAATAAACAGCATCCTATGTATCTTTCTCAATAATATCCTCTTAAAGAATTTGGCGATAAGGGAGAATCATCGCATAAAAATTAATAGATGGTAAGTTCGTGTTCTTACTTTGCGGTTCTTTTCTCTTATTCGGCTACAAGAAGTCAAACGTGATGGCTACAATCGAGATATTCCCCCTCAGCGTTCAGATCATTGTTTACATACGAGATGTAAAGATATACTTGCGAGAATCCCTCTACTATTAATTTCGTTATTGTTTCGAGGTATTACGGAAAGTTTATTCTGTAATCTATTAAGGTTACTTTTAAGAAGTTGTTGTGTTTGAAGTTATAGTCGCTGTTTAGTTTGGGTTAGGGAAAACACTGACATCATTCCGTTTTAGAACGGAATAACACACTCTTAAATAGAAATAGAATACTCTCCCCAGGTTCGGATGTCTGATTTATGCCTGAAAATATGTGTCCTCAATAGCCTATTTCTTGATAAATGTGTGAAAAATGAATCTTTTGCTTTTTTCCGGTGGATGCAGTGTTTTCGAATCTGACACTTGGCATAGCTTTGCTATTGGCTATTTAAGGGAAGGGGGGGGGGGTGACGACCTCCTAAGTAACATGCAAAATTACTTTTTAATTGCAAGGTATGGATTGTATTTGTAAATAAATTAAAGGAACTATTGTAACTTAGAAGCTTATTATTCATAAGGATACAACTACTTTATATACTAGTTCTACAAAACCGGACTATTCTGTCTGAAAAGATGAACATCACTAAATTTATTTATATCAACACAATGCTCATTTTATTGAAAAATTATAAAAGAGTACAAATAAAAGCTCATTTATCTTGTATCCTAGGACGGTCCTATATTTGCCTCTTCATGATATATTTCCGATTAAATATATTTGTTCCTTTATGTTTTAACCCCGTTTACTTAACTGTGTTTGGATGACTTTGTAGTGATTCTGTCTTTAATAAAGTATTACAGAACAGAATCAGAATTGCAATTTGAAGCTGTTCACCAGATGTCCCTACCAGAAAGTATAATTTCCTTGGGGTGGAAGTGTAAATTGTAGACCAGAGTACATTTCCACCTCAGACCGATACCATAACCTCTCAATACCAATTGTTAATTCTCCTCCAACCTTGAACTGGAAGAGGGAAGACAAGGAGTAGCAGCCGAAATGTATACGCGCTGAACTGGTAATTTTCTTTTGAAGTAAAACGGTATAGTGCGCGGCAGTACATTGTATACACAATGCGTTTTCTGTATGACACATAATAATAATAATAATAATAATAATAATAATAATAATAATAATAATAATAATAATAATAATAATAATAATACGTTTAATGTCCGTTCTAACTGCTGTCTTGAAAGACGGCAGACCGAGCTCGATAGCTGCAGTCGCTTAATTGTGGCCAGTAACCAGTATTCGGGTAATAGTAGGTTCGAACCCCACTGTCGGCAGCCCATAAGATGGTTTTCCGTGGTTTCCCATTTTCACACCAGGCAAATGCTGGGGCTGTACCTTAATTAAGGCCACGGCCGCTTCCTTCCCAGTCCTAGCCCTTTCCTGCCCCATCACTGCCATAAGACGTCTGTGTTGGTGCGACGTAAAGCCAATAGCAAAAAAGAAAAACAAAAAAAAAGAAAAAAAAACAGATAGATGCCGGAGAGTCAAAATTTTGTCTCGCAGAAGTTTTCTTAAGGTGCTGGAAGCCGAGGATACGGAGTGTTCGCATTTGAATACCCTACAATCCCACCCACCTCACCTCGTATCGAACCAGCTATCTTGGCAATAGAAGGCCAAGGACTAACATGTTTTGCATCACTCTTATTGAGTCTAATAATTAATTAAACCAAATTAAACCTAATTAATTAATTAATTAAACAAAACAAAACCAAACGAAATCAAGCCCCATAGACGGTCTTCCAAGGGACCTCTGCTCAGCCCGAAGGCTTGCAAATTACGAAGTAACCGTGATCAGCGCAATGGATTCTCTCGGCCGTTATTCTTTGTTTTCTAGACCGGGGCTGCTCTCTCACCGACAGATAGCCTCCCGATTACTGTCACATAGGCTGAGTGAACCTCGAATCAGCCTTTAGATTTAGGGTAAAAATTCCTGACCTTGTCGTGAATCGAACCGGGGGCCTCGCGGTAAATGGCGGGCTCGCTGCGCCTAGACTATGGGACCGGCCCAATAATGCTTTTTTTTTTTTTTTTTTTTTTTTTTTTTTTGCTAGTTGCTTTACGTCGCACCGACACAGATAGGTCTTATGGCGACGATGGGACGGGAAAGGGCTAGGAGTGGGAAGGAAGCGGCCGTGGCTTTAATAAAGGTACAGCCCCAGCATTTGCCTGGTGTGAAAATGGGAAACCACGGAAAACCATTTTCAGGGCTGCCGACAGTGGGGTTCGAACCTACTATCTCCCGAATACTGGATACTGGCCGCACTTAAGCGACTTCAGCTATCGAGCTCGGTGCCTAATAATGAACAATAAATGTATTCCTAATATGAACTATCATAATAGATGCAAAGTTTGCTGCAAGGCGAAATCAATACTCAAGCCAATATGTTAATGACAAATAAAGCAAATGTGCACATAGATGTGAACTTAAATCATAAGGCAAGAGACGTGTAGTTTTTAAATGAAAACTGAACCATTGCCACAGACTTTGTATTTCGAAACTCACGCTCCCTTTTACCGGGATCCTCTGCCACCTAAACGATGAGCTAATGTTACTATTTTCCAGATGATGAATACAGTCAGAATGGCATATCATAATTAGTATTGTTTTAACTGAATTTTGTCCCCAACAGTTTTGCAGCTGTAGTCCCCGAGCCAAGGGAATATGCCACTTACAATTAAAATTTTATATCCCGACCGGGAATCGAACCCAGGACTCCGAGGTCCGCAGATCAGGACGCTGACCATTTGGCCACGGAGCCTACAGGATATCGAATAAAGGGTGAAAAAGTACAGAATTTATTGACTTAAAAGGAAAAGGCAGAAGAAAGAAGGAGTTTAAACTTTTATTGGAATACGCCTATTCATTAGAGAACGGAAGACTCCTAGAATAAGCTTCTTGTACTTTACAAGACCTGTACTGAAAGGAACCAGGCATGACTCAGGAGCAGTGCAGTCTGATCCTTGAAGAACAAATTCAGGCCGAATTCCTACGGTTGGTCCTTAAGTCGATATAGAGTAGAGTAAAGAGGTCTGAGAGGCATATAATAACAATAATAATAATAATAATAATAATAATAATAATAATAATAATAATAATAATAATAATAATAATAATAATAACATCAAGTCCTATCCCCGTCCTATCTCATCGTAGCCGTAGGACAAGTCTGAGTTGGTGCGACGTTAAATCACATAACGAACGCACCCTGTAAAAGACTTAGACACAGTGTTGCCAATTTATATTTTCAAGATCCCCTAAATAGTACTAAAAATCCGCTAAAATTCCACCAAGAAATCCGATCTCAAATAATGAGCAATGAAAATGTGCAATAATAATAATAATAATAATAATAATAATAATAATAATAATAATAATAATAATAATAATAATAATAATAATAATAATAATAATAATAATTTTGTATCCATCTCTTGCCACAGGCCAGAGTAAAGTGTAGCTTTCACCAAAGTCCCAGTCTCATCCATGGCTGTGACAATATGGAAGCAGCTGGGGTATGGGTGGTGCTGAGTAATGGCATTCAGAGCACGACTAGTGCATCTGAGTGTTATGAAAGGTGTTGCTGATAGGGACAGTCGTGCTGCAATAGCACTTTCTGACCCAGTGAGGAAAGCAATGGCAAACTACGTCACTCCTCGTCTTGCCTAGTACGCCTCATTTTGGTGCTGCCATTGGTTTTTGCGGTTTCCTGATAACCGCATAACCTTTGGTGGTGCTATTTGAGGATTGAACCAGCCTCTGGGCTGATGACCTAACAGACAGACAGACAATAATAATAATAATAATAATAATAATAATAATAATAATAATAATAATAATAATAATAATAATAATAATAATAAAAGTAAATGTCTGCACTCACCTGATCACACACAGGACCCTCCAGGTCATTAAACGGTCTTTCTTCATAGCATAAAATAAATGCTACTCTCTCACAGTTTCATTATCAATAGTCATTCGTCAACGAAGAGATAAGTAACCTCTCCCCATGCATTACAAATTTATGGTACCATGATCTCATAACATCAGATCCAAATAACATGTTTTCCTCATCTGACTGCTAGCTCCTGACAGGAAATACGGAACAGCTCGGAGACAGACTGGAGTACAAATTAAAAAGAACGTAAGATGGATAAAACACTAAATTCCGCTGTAATAAATCTAGAATTCCGCCAAAAAACCCGCTGTCCGCTAAATGATATATTTCTCCGCCGACAGTCTTCTAATTCCGCCAAATTTAGCGGAAAATCCGCTAAGTTGGCAAACTTAGACATCATAATATGGTTAGAGGAGAAAGATGAAACAACCGTATTTAGTATTTAGATAATGTTTAGGGCGATTTGTTTAGATTTTATGGATTCTTGGTATTTAGTGGTAGTTTCTAGTCCATAGCACAACTGACAACTGTTTCACCCTCTCTCGACCTTCCTAGAAGTGGTTATCTGTGGTTCTTAGTGTTCTGGTGTGTTTTTCTAAAAGACTGGGGTGAAGATGGGAAGTAAGTGACCATATTGTTGAGAACGATGCCAACTCAAAGCTGACTAGGAAATCTACGACAAATTCTTCTTAAATAGCAGGAGTATGATATTGTCACTGATTTCTTGCTTACCTGGGTGCTATCCGAATCCCGGACACCTTACATGGGATTTTTAATATGAAATGTTACGTTCCTGTGGCTCAGATTGCATGAAAATCTGGAATGACTACGATCACGGCATCAACTGTTGCGTATAAATGTTAGCTTTGAGGGTTCTTGTAGTCACCAACTATTTCGGGAACCATAGACAACGGCAGGGTGGCCTAGTAAATGGTCCTGAGAGTCGGGAGAGCAGTTGCTATGGAATAGGAGTGGGCATCGCGGACATATTCCGAGTAGTGGCCCTCCTTGTGCTCAGGCGGCTAGGACTGTTCAATTCACCGGATGTCCCTAAACCGTTCGAGGAGAAGTTCTCGCTGGAGATGTTTGTAAGTAAGTCCAGCACCCTACTTCACAGACATTTACAGAGCACGCTCAGAATGTTTTAAGCAATGTTCGGACGGATGGAGGCACATATTTAATTCACAGATATTTGCATACTGATCGCTGAGGGACATAGCAGTCCATAATGAAGATTTATGTATTCATGTATGTACTGTGTGTGTGTATGTATTGTACCCTAGGATCCTCGGGATATGAGTGTAGTATGTATGTACGTACGTATTTTTCAAAGATGGCAGACGTCTGGATTCTAACCCTGCTGACTCATCCTCGTGAGGAAATATAAGAGCGTTGAGATTAGACGTACTGTAGACCTAGTAACACCCAGTACTCTCTCAAGAAAACTAGCCGTCGATCATTAGACTTGGGTTCATATTTACTGAGTACACTCTATCGTCGCCATAAGACCTACCTGTGTCGGTGCGACGTAAAGCAACTTACTTCCTTCCTGAGTACACTAGTCAGCATTTCACCATGTTGAGCTTCGCTGTCTGGAAAGTGGGTATTCTTAAGCATAATAAAGGGAACTACCACCGTTCAGGGCATGAAGGCCCTTGGACAATAATGGCGTATGGCCTCAAAAGAGGCCTAGCGTAGGACTGTCGAGTTGACTCCCCTGGGCGACCAGCATGTCTGTGAGGGCAGGGCGCTCTCTAGAATGGAACACAATGCTGAAAGCGGCATACATACCTAGTCCTCGAGCCAGAGGAATTAACCAATGAAGCTTAAAATCCTCGAACCGAGTTCCCTTGGACCAACGCCAGCACGCTAACCAATTAGCCGCGAAGCCGGACAAAACCCTTGAAAGAGTGGAAGATAACAGCTTCCACTAACCGCAGCCTCAGTTATTAGTGCGATAGAATGGTTAGTACATGTTCGTCTCCTTTTCTCCCCAAGAATTAACCTGGTACTCATTTGTGTTGCAGGCTGAGCGACCCTCAGGGACATGTGCCTCTCTAGAAGTGGAAATATCGTTACTGTATCGTCGCTTCGTGAGCAATATCTCGTATTCCGCAAAGCTCTTCCTGTCTATTATCCTCCTTAAGACTACTCACTCACGCCTCACAGCCAGACATGGATACGCAGTCCATCAGAAGAACGTTCGTTGTGTAAATTTTTCTGTGCTAATGTGTAAATGAAAATGAACCATAGATGCATTATACTGTAGCAGTGCATAAATACTTCATGAAAATATAAATTCCTAGAGTACGATACGATAAGGTTGATAGGAAAAGCATTGTGGGATGCGAGGTATTGTTCACGCAGCGACGGTATGTCTCTAGTTCCTCATGGGGCATCGAATCACCTCCTTCCAGGTGAATCAAGCACACTTTACCGCCGCGGCTTGGCAGCATCTCTAGAGGATAATAGCCCAATAAAATCGTGGGTATAACTCAGAGTTGAATAGTGAATATTTCGTTTTCACGACTGCATTGCACTTGGAATAAACTTCCAGGTCGTTTTGTTCTGTACGTAAACATCTCTTCGGCATGTACTATGAGTATGTAGCCTACTCAACACAAGGTAATAATCTGGATTTTTTATTTCAGTGGGGTACAGTAGCGGCGGTTACGGGAGGCGAGGGGGGACGCTACTTTGTGGAGGAAACGTTACATTTTTATTCCATTTTAGCCGGCTTAAACTAGAAATTATTTTTGCTATTTGCTTTACGTCGCACCGACACAGATAGGTCTTGTGGCGACGACGGGGCAGGAAAGGCCTAGGAATGAGAAGGAAGTGTCCGTGGCCTTAATTAAGGCAAAGCCCCAGCATTTGCCTGGTGTGAAAATGGGAAACCACGGAAAACCATCTTCAGCGCTGCCGACAGTGGGGTTCGAACCCACTATCTACCGAATACTGGATACTGGCCGCACTTAAACAACTGCAGCTATCGAGCTCGGTGATAATTAAACTACACTTGTCTAGTTACCCATTGAGACATTTCCGTACTGTTCGCAGATACATCACTCAAGAACCGCCACTGCTACGCGCCCCTCAAATTCCCGTGATCACCGTTTGTACTTTTGCTGCAAGTGATGTGAGACATTGAATGCAAATTTCAGATGTAATCATTGAGTTGTGCGTCATGTGGACAGCGTGTGTTCCGCCATTAAACGTCAGGGAAGTACTCCACAAGCTATTAAATCCAAACCTGGTGCCTACTCACAGCGATAACTGCTCAATAAATTGTACGATAGTATACAGTGAATGGGATGACGATGACAAGGAGACGTAATCAGTTCTTTTCACGACGAGTAACGACGTGTTTCCCTTGATGTTCTAAACACAGTCTTATGGGAATATTACTGAGAACATCACCATATTTTCGAGGCGCTAGTCAATGGGAACAATATTCGAAATAAATTAACATATGGATATTTTCTTGTCAAATATAAGAGTAAGGTGAAGATGATTTCGATTATTAATAATAATAATAATAATAATAATAATAATAATAATAAATTTACAATTTATTTTACGTCACACCGACACCGATAGGTCATATGGTGAGGATGGGATGGGAAAGTCCTCGGAGTGTGAAAGAAGTGGCAGTGACCTTAATTAAGGTACAGATCCATAATATGCCTGGTGTGAAAATGGGAAACCGCGGAAAACCATCTTCAGGGCTGCCGACAGTGGGGTTCGAACCCACTATCTCCCGGATGCAAGCTCACAGCTGAACGCCCCTAACCGCACGGCCAACTCGCCCGGTATAATAATAAAACTTATTATATATATATATAGTCAAGTTTTACGACCGGAGGCCCTTACTGACGTCAAACGTATGTGGAGGAATTAATAATAATAGGCTCAGATCGTGTGATGTAGTGCCATAAAGGCTGTCTCCCTACCAATTTCGACGTTCCGACTGTGCTGTTGTCCACCACCCAAAGCGAAACTCTACTGAACGCTTCCTATGGCTGAGTTCATTTAATTTTATCGGGTGACAATGAATGCACTACTAGAGGTCTTTAACGTGCTAACAACAATGACATGGACTGTCAACATTTTTAGTACCTCAGCCGCGATGGGAGCTGTTTACTTGAGATCCAGAGTGGAACACTCTTAGTCTGATCCATATTGTGTTTGACTCAAGCGTCTGCAGCCCTGAAGAAGTTTTCCGGGGTGTCGTATTTTTACACTAGATAAAAGCAAATACAGTCGAGACAATACGCGACACTCTGCGAGATATCGAGAGTTACTGATTCTGTCAAAAGAGCTAATGTATTTGTTTGTGAAGTTTTGGGAGTTATGCGTTTGCATTAAGTTGGCATAAGTAAATAGTAGCGTGTGTTATTCCTTTATATCTCCTGTCAGTATGAGTGGAAAGATATGTGCTGCGTTTGGCTTCAATAACTATGAAGTACAGAAGAATTCGCGGTCTTTCTTCCGTTTCCCTCGTGACAAGAAAATGTAAGTAAATACTGTGTTTGCATATATATTTTTCTAGTTACAAAGATATTTATGGAAGGCAAGTTCCTCAATATGAATTGCGCACTGGGAGTAACAACGTAACCTCATTTCCACGAGGAGAAAAATGTTCTCCGCTAATCCGAAAGCACCATCACTCTTAATATAATACGAAGAGCATCCCTGTATTTTTTGTCGGTATAGTTCTGATACATCCTGTAACTTGGTTATCCATTTGTTATAATATATTGTAGTAATCCTTTCATACAGTCCCATGATCTTTCAACACGTGTAGTCTCATTTCATTTCCACTAGTTCTTACAGATCTTCTTTCTTTCTTTCTTTCTTTCTTTTTTTGTCAGTGAATATTATATAACTTACTCTATTTTTAAAAGTTCTGCTAGCGTTCCCTTACTCTTAAATTTTGCTCTTATCCCTTAAATGCATGGTGTAGCATATCTGCAATTAGACTTTATAAATAATGTGGTAGTCTCTGAAGGGAAATTCGTGACCTGATGTGTACTTCCCATGTGCTTCATACACTTCCGATCACCCTGTGTAGGGCTATATTCACTATTACGTGTTTTACGTACTGTATGCAAATAGCCAGCTCCAGAACTAGAGGAATTATCCCCCCCTCCACGGCACTACAGCCCTTGAAGGGCCTTGGCCTACCAAGCGACCACTGCTCAGCACGAAGGCCTGCAAATTACAAGGTGTCGTGTAGTCAGCACAGCGAATCCCCTCGGCCGTTATTCTTGGCTTTCTTGACCGGGGCCGCTATTTCACCGTCAGATAGCTCCTCAATTCTAATCACGTAGGTTGAGTGGACCTCGAACCAGCACTCAGGTCCAGGTAAAAATCCCTGACCTGGCCGGGAATCGAACCCGGGGCCTCCGGGTAAGAGGCAGGCACGCTACCCCTACACCACGGGGCTGGCAGAGGAATTAACCAGAAACATATAAAATCTGCTGCACGGTCGGGAATAACACTCAGGTTCCTTCGACCCGAAAGCCACTACGCTGACCATTTAGCTAAACAGTCGGAATTTTAGTTTTCTGCAGCGTATCACACCCTCGCACTGTATTCAGAAGTAAGAGATATTATTGCCATTATTGGTATTATTATTATTATTATTATTATTATTATTATTATTATTATTATTATTATTATTATTATTAATATTATTATTATTATTTCATTTGTATATTTATTCTTAATATTTTAAGCTGGACGGTCTCCATATGTGATATGAGTAATTTGCTTTGTACTGGTTGTTATTGTCATGGGACCCGGAAGAGGTTCGGGGCGTGGGCTTGGTATGGCAAGAGGATCTTCCACTCTTGACTGGATGAAGAGGACCACTCTAGACGTATCATGTGAGAGTAGGAGGAAGCTGTGGTCTATTTGGGCATGTGAGAAAACGGCCCGACTTAAAAGTTTGAGAGGAGATGTAACTATTGTGGAAGATGTTTGTCCTAGAAAATTGGTGGAACGTGAGAGGATATGTAACTTTTGTGAGGCATGCTTGTCTTAAAATCTTTGGTGGAGCGGACTTGACTTCAAATTTTGGTGAAACATGTCTTGCCTTAAAACTTGTGCGGAACGTGGTTGACGTGAAATTTTGTGGAATGTGATGTGTGGTACTGACCTAAAAACTGTAGAGTGCTTAGGCACTTGGTATTTTATCACTTGTGGCGGCCTGGTGTCTTATATGTTGGTGAGCGCTATGGGTTCATCTATTTCAGACTTTCCATAATTTATGTTCTGGAAAAACAAGCATGTGTTGCTTGAGTGAATTCATCTTTAAACCAAGTGTTAGAGTCAATGAATACAGTATTATAAAGGTACAGTATCTGTGTGATATAACAAGTGCCAGTTATAAGTATATGCAAGTTTTGCTGACACACAAAGACAGTGAAGGGTATTTATCTACATGTAATATGTGCTTTGTTCAACGGACTGACTGCAAATGATAGCTTGGTCCTCGCTTTTGGTTTCCTACTGTTGTTGTTGTTGTTGTAAATATGGAGTCTTCCAGCGGTATTTTGTGTGTGTATTTTATGTATATTTTGGTGTGTCGATGAGGTGCTCATGCACGGCTGTTATTGAGAATATAGTTAGTTATTTTAGAATCAGTGAAATTATTGATGAACCTAGGTGCAGTTCCCATCTATTTAGTCGTTTTCAGAAGGTTAGGTAAGGCCTGAAGCAGATGTACCCGTACGCAGCTTTATGTACACGACATGGGAGAGAGAATTATCATGCTCTATGAAAATTTCAGGCATCCATTCTGATGAACTCTGGCACCCGTTCTACGGATATTTCGATTAATTATTTTATTAATGTATTTTATTTCGATTATTTCATTCAGTTATTTGAGTTATTTTATTTATTCAGATACCATATATTATAATAAGATTTCAAGCGTATAGATCATTTTGGGCTCAGGCGTTTCTGTGCATAACATCTTTATGATGCTTAGTTGGCAGTATTATCACTATTTGATTCTCTTTTAGCATAAATTATACTACTGTAATATTCTTCTTGAATACGGGAACCGATGAGTGTTAATTTCTATTCCAGTTAGGCTGGGATTCGGGTGGAATTTCATTCTTAGTGTTCCTCACAACTAAGATAATTTAGGAGAAGCTCGTAGGCAATCAATCAGTCAATCAATCAATACTGATCTGCATTTAGGGCAGTCGTCCAGGTGGCAGATTCCCTATCTGTTGCTTTCCTAGCCTTTTCCTTAATGATTTCAAAGAAATTGGAAATTTATTGAACGTCTCCCTTGGTAAGTTATTTCAATCCCTAACTCCCCTTCCTATAAATGAATATTTGCCCCAGTTTGTCCTCTTGAATTCCAACTTTATCTTCATATTGTGATCTTTCCTACTTTTATAAATGCCACTCAAACTTATTCGTCTACTAATGTCATTCCATGCCATCTCTCTGCTGACAGCTCGGAACATACCACTTACAAGTACATTTTAGCATGTTTATTACGTTCCAAGTGGAATGCATGTAAAATTTTCAATAATTCGGTACACCTGACCGACAGAACACTGAGTCCTTGTTTACACGAGCATTTCTAGCCTTCCTTCCCTAGGTACACATACAATACCGTCAGCAGGAAACCATATTTGTTTGTTTAGACTTCATAAAACCCTTGAACTGATGCCCTCTTCTGAATATAATTAATAGTTCATTTACCATGAGATGACAACCTGAATTTAATATATTTTACAGTGAGATGTGGATGTAACTTACACATGGATAATGGCGTCTAGTTTGGCGGATTTTCTTCAGATATTTCGAGTGTTCTTGTCGTCAAGACGAATAAAACGCCACAATGTATAAATAACGTTCAGTTGGTCCTTAAAACAAGAACCGCTGGCCACTTCATGCTCACTGCTTCCCTCGTATCATGCAAAGCGCCCATTTTAATTAGGAATCCAATAAACTCTTACACTTCTTCAGCATTGCATTGCTTTTAAGGAATGTGACTTTTATTTGGATTTTCAAAGTTCAGTTGCTGAAGTTCAGAATTCATCTTCCGGTTAGTAAGCAACACTGCGGTCTCAGTCATGTAACCTGGCATGTTCTTCTTTTAGACGAACAATATAGTGGTACCCTCCACTTCTTGCAATCCTTCCCATGGTAACAATAAGTCTGTGTCACTTCCTGCGTCGTACATACGGTATACAATGTTACCAGATTCGTGATTATATTTCAAAATATTGGCTTGTTCGCAACACTCCGATTGTTTTGGACATGTACAACAATAATTCTTTATTACGCCCATACTTAGAATACTACGACACATATACCGTTCCCCTGTGTGGTTCCTTTAAATTTCTCGTTCATATCTGCGCCGAATTCCTATTCTTTACCCTTCAGCAGTAAGTATCTTCTGAGAAGGGATTAAGATCTGATAAGCTCTCAGGAAATACTACTCGAATAATAATAATAATAATAATAATAATAATAATAATAATAATAATGTTATTTGTTTTACGTCCCACTAACTACTCTTTTACGGTTTTCGGAGACGCCGAGGTGCCGGAATTTAGTCCCGCAGGAGTTCCTTTACGTGCCAGTAAATCTACCGACACGAGGCTGACGTATTTGAGCACCTTCATATACCACCGGACTGAGCCAGGATCGAACATGCCAAGTTGGGGCTAGAAGGCCAGCGCCTTAACCGTCTGAGGCACTCAGCCCGGCAATACTACTCGAAGTTTGAATTTTTCTGCTTGGCAATGGTAGGCTTACGTCCCGTATTTCATACAAACATACATACATAGGCCTACATACATACATACATACATACATACATATTCATGTTAGACTATTATGCCTTTCAGACCTCTCAATAACTTGCTATTTGCTGCTTACTCTATGGATTCGTAATAATAATGTTATTTTCTTTACGTCCCAGTGACTACTTTTACAGTTTTCGGTGACGACGAGGTACCGGAATATAAGTCCCGCAGTAGTTCTTTAACGTGCCAGTAAATCTACCGACACGAGGCTGGCGTATTTGAACAAATTCAAATAACATCAGACTGAGCCAGGATCGAACCTGCCATGTTCGGTTTAGAAGGCCGGCGCCTCTACCATTTGAGCTACTCAGCCTTGCCTGTGGGTCCGTCTAATACAGTGGTACTCAAAATGTGGTATGCGTACGCCTAGGGGTACGCCTGAGACTTTTAGTGGGGTACGCGAGCAGCCTTCAGAGAAAAGAATGAAAAATATATTGAAACTAACCAGATACCCGTGCTTCGCTACGGTATTATAATGAAATTTATATTTGAATGCTTATTGTTTTAGATATATAATCCGCCGAAATTCGTGATCTGACTCGTTTTCTGCGAGAATCCGCCAAAATTCGCGATCTGACTCGTTTTCTAATAGATTACGCAGAGTTTCCTCCCACTTTTCAATTTTTTTCCCAGCAATCGATTTCGTACTTCACGGGCTAGGTCCAGGTATTCCACCCGATCAGTTGGGTCCCTAAATCTTTGCCATCATTTCCTATAAGCATTTTTAATATGGATCAAATCCTTCAGGAGATCCGGTGTCGTGTCGTCTTGGGTGCCTTGGCGGTACTGAACCCGCGCCCGCACTGCATTCTTAGTCATTACCCGTCCAGGACCCGTTTCCAGCGCGGTCCGCACATTTGACGACGACGGTCCACAGCAAGATGCAACACCGCTACCTGGCGGTAAATTGCATCTGCTACCACTGTCATTGTTGACAATGTGACAAGCACCGTTGTCGCGCGTAGGCAAGTGTGCGGGATTTCTGGCGATACGAATGACATACTTCCGTGCATGATTGACCTTCTTATAGAGGTGAAAAATCTGACGGTCAATCTCATTCCTATCGTTTATTTCAAATGTTTTTTAACTTTTATTTATATGCCAGGAGAATCTACTGTAATCTAAGAACGTTCTCCGAAGGAAAAGATGGCTGTTGAAAACGAACCCAGGAAAGATTAAAAATGATCGGTTTATGATCAGAAAAATTACATCGAAAATCTACAGCCTGTTTCCAGTCATTCGACAGGGTCAGGAATGAAATGAATAAAGCCCCACCTAGCGGCAACAATAGGAATTGTGCCGGTTGGCGAAGCACTCCTCTGGGGCAATGATCGATGAATGACAAATGAAATGAAATATTGGACAGTGTTGCTGGAATGAATGATGACAGGGAAAACCTGAGTATCCGGAGAAAAAACCTGTCCCGCCTCTGTTTTGTCCAGCACGAATATCACATGGAGTGACCCGGATTTGAACCATGGAACCCAGTTGTGAGAGGCCGGCGCGCTGCCGCCTGAGCAATGGAGGCTCCTTATAAGTACATTATGAACAGTAAAATCAATTGGTCGCACCTCCTTTTACAGCCCACCGCCGTTTTAATTACCACCCCCCGCCCCCAAAAGAGGGCGCGTTTCTTTAATTTAAAGGAGATTCCAAACACCAATGTTCACGTCTATTACCTTCAGTTTGAGATATAAGTATCCCAATAAAAATAATTCAGTTTTTTTACTTCCTTTCACACTCCTCCCCCCCCCCCCCCACCGCAAGTGAATTTTCTGTCAAGAAACGTGTTTCTTTAAAAGTAAAGGATCTTCTAAATACCAATTATCACGACTCTAACTCCTTCAGCTTTTGATTTATGTGTCCTCATGAAAGAATTCAACTCCTTTTCACTCCCGCCCCCCAAGATGGTTTTTCCCCGTCAAAACGAGTTTTTCTTTGTTTTTAAAGAAGATCTAAATACCAATTTTCACATCTGTAACAACTTAGGTTTTTATTAGATGTATGTATTCTCATACAATTCAATCAATTAATTTTTTATTCTTTCAAACCCCCCTCCCCATTCATTGGATTTTCCGAGAATACGTGTTTCTTTACTTTTAAAGCAGTTTCTAAATATCAAATTTCACGTCTGTAACATCTTCATTTTTGAGATAACAGTAGCCTAATTAAAATAATTCAACACCATTTTCAATCACTTTTACCCCCCACCCCTCCCAACTGGTATTCCCGAAAACTACAAATACACGTTTCTTTATTTTTAATAGAGAAAAAAATACCAGTTTTCACTTCTGTAACATTTTAAGATTTTTGAGATATACTGTACAAATTCTCATTTTAAAATTTCACCCCCTTTATAGTTCCTCTTAAGTTCAATTTCCAAAAACAAAGCAGCTATGTTTCTTTACATTTACAGGAGATTCCAAATACCACTTTTTATGTCTGTAACATTCTACGTATCTCAGATATTCTGTAGATATACTCTTTCAAAAAATTCACCCCAATATGTCACTCCTGTTTAACCGCCATTAACTGGATTTTCCAAAAACAACAAAATACGGGTTTCTTTATTTTTAAAGGAGATCCCAAACACCAATTTTCAGGTCTGTAATATCTTCAGTTTCTGAGTTATAAGTACCGTCATTAAAGGCAGTCAAGCTATTTCCACCCATTTTCACCCCTCCTCTTGGGATTTTCCGAAAACAAAAGAATACGTGTTTCTTTATTTTTAAAGGAGATCCCAAACACCAATTTTCAGGTCTGTAATATCTTCAGGTTCTGAAATATAAGTAGCCTCATTAAAGGCATTCAACACCTTTTTCAGCATTTCCACACTTCCTATTGGGATTTTCCGAAAACAAAAAATACATGTTTCTTTATTTTAAAGGAGATTCTAAATACCAATTTTTACATCTATAAACTTTAAAAGTTTTGAGATATAGATGCACTCATTTTAAAAATTCACCCCCTTTTCACCCCCCCATCAATTGTATTTTCCAAAAACAAAAAATACGTGTTTCTTTATTTTTTAAGGAGATCCCAAACACGAATTTTCAGGTCTGTAATATCTTCAGTTTCTGAGATATAAGTATCGTCATTAAAGACATTCAACCCATTTTTCACCCCTTTTCACCCCTCCTATTGGGATTTTCTCAAAGCAAAAAAATATATTGAACCCTTTTGGTCCATATTGAGGGATACCTACCTTTCTTACCTATCAGCAAAGTTCATGAGATCTGTCTCTTGGGTCGTATCGGGTTCTTCGTCACTTGCTGAGGTAAAGGTAGGGTTCAGTAATTCTAATCTATCTACTTAAATGAAAGGTCTGTTTGAAAGTTTCCTATTTATTCATGAAATTCTAAAGAATTCTGATTTGTCAACGGTATCATTGAAATTAATCGTGCCCACTGGACACCACAATCATTTTTATTACATAGAAGGTCAGAACACTGGTGTGAGCCTTTGGCGTGTCTGCCTGATGGCATTCTTACTAGAAACCATTGTCTCATACTTTACTAAAGAAAGGAAAGTCTGGAAATCCTTAAATTCGGCTTCCATGTGAGACTACATGTACCATCAGTGAGATTCGTTATGGTCCAACCCTCGTAACACGAACTCTGGACTCTGGGTATAATTAAGGCAGTCCAATCGGTGTGTGCCACACAGTGGTTATACGACATGGACCCTTAATTGAATCGATGTGACCTACGTCTATGTCATGGACCGACATCTAAACTTCTAAGTTACTTTAAAGTCATTGTGGATGATGACCGCAAGGAAAATGACGCTACAGTGGCATATGGCCCTAATCTAAGTCACTGAGGTTGATGACCCCCAGACCATCCAAGTCTCTAAGCTGAAGGCTAAACACAATTAAATTACATCGGTTGATGACCAAAGTTTCCACTTTACTATCCCCAGCACATTCACTGCTCAATCAATCAGAGTTAAATACACTGACTGACAGAGCAAATGCAACACCAAGAAGGAGTGGTCAGAACTTTATGCCAATTGCAGGGTAGACTGACGTCACTGAGGTATACTCATGATGTGAAATGCGCCGCTGTGCTGCGCACGTAGCGAACGATAAATGGGACACGGCGTTGGCGAATGGCCCACTTCATACCGTGATTTCTCAGCCGACAGTCATTGTAGAACGTGTTGTCGTGTGCCACAGGACACGTGTATAGCTAAGAATGCCAGGCCGCCGTCAACGGAGGCATTTCCAGCAGACAGACGACTTTACGAGGGGTGTGGTGATCGGGCTGAGAAGGGCTGGTTGGTCGCTTCGTCAAATCGCAGCCGATACCCATAGGGATGTGTCCACGGTGCAGCGCCTGTGGCGAAGATGGTTGGCGCAGGGACATGTGGCACGTGCGAGGGGTCCAGGCGCAGCCCGAGTGAAGTCAGCACGCGAGGATCGGCGCATCCGCCGCCAAGCGGTGGCAGCCCCGCACCCCACGTCAACCGCCATTCTTCAGCATGTGCAAGACACCCTGGCTGTTCCAGTATCGACCAGAACAATTTCCCGTCGATTGGTTGAAGGAGGCCTGCACTCCCGGCGTCCGCTCAGAAGGCTACCATTGACTGCACAGCATAGACGTGCACGCCTGGCATGGTGCCGGGCTAGAGCGACTTGGATGAGGGAATGGCGGAACGTCGTGTTCTCCGATGAGTCACGCTTCTGTTCTGTCAGTGATAGTCACCGCAGACGAGTGTGGCGTCTGCGTGGAGAAAGGTCAAATCCGGCAGTAACTGTGGAGCGCCCTGCCGCTAGACAACGCGGCATCATGGTTTGGGACGCTATTGCGTATGATTCCACGTCACCTCTAGTGCGTATTCAAGGCACGTTAAATGCCCACCGCTACGTGCAGCATGTGCTGCGGCCGGTGGCACTCCCGTACCTTCAGGGGCTGCCCAATGCTCTGTTTCAGCAGGATAATGCCCGCCCACACACTGCTCGCATCTCCCAACAGGCTCTACGAGGTGTACAGATGCTTCCGTGGCCAGCGTACTCTCCGGATTTCTCACCAATCGAACACGTGTGGGATCTCATTGGACGCCGTTTGCAAACTCTGCCCCAGCCTCGTACGGACGACCAACTGTGGCAAATGGTTGACAGAGAATGGAGAACCATCCCTCAGGACACCATCCGCACTCTTATTGACTCTGTACCTCGACGTGTTTCTGCGTGCATCGCCGCTCGCGGTGGTCCTACATCCTACTGAGTCGATGCCGTGCGCATTGTGTAACCTGCATATCGGTTTGAAATAAACATCAATTATTCTTCCGTGCCGTCTCTGTTTTTTCCCCAACTTTCATCCCTTTCGAACCACTCCTCCTTGGTGTTGCATTGTCACTGTCAGTCAGTGTAATACAACAATAGCAATGCTCACAATACTTTGTGGTAGTAAAATCCATTACCTTCGGGTATGTCCCATTAATCGTTACGTTAACATTTACACATTCCCCAGAAAACAAACCACACCGGGCGAGTTGGCCGTGCGTGTAGAGGCGCGCGGCTGTGAGCTTGCATCCGGGAGATAGTAGGTTCGAATCCCACTATCGGCAGCCCTTGAAAATGGTTTTCCGTGGTTTCCCATTTTCACACCAGGCAAATGCTGGGGCTGTACCTTAATTAAGGCCACGGCCGCTTCCTTCCAACTCCTAGGCCATTCCTATCCCATCGTCGCCATAAGGCCTATCTGTGTCGGTGCGACGTAAAGGCCCTAGCAAAAAAAAAAAAAGAAAACAAACTAAGATTTCCAGAATGCATCTCCAAGTTATTCGCTTGATTTAAAGTTATTTCAAAATGCGGTTTCACTGAATTTAATAATTAAATATATTTAAATGATTTAATGAAATCTTAAAGGACAACAAATTCTATCTCCGCGGACTCTGGTTTCTTCACAAATTCCTACGCAATTGTCTTCTCACAATTTTAAATACTGTGATATTTATCTGTTGATTCCTATTGCTGGAAAAGAACGTTTACATCATTCATGTCCAGTTTATGTCCTGTTTCATGACCTCACAGATTAAGTCTAATCTAACCCTAGCCATTATTAACACTTGGATAACCCTAATAATCTACGTACAAACCAAAAGCAACTCGCCATATAATTACGATGTCATATCTCGTCATAACATTTTATAAAGTTTGCGCACCCCTCACAGACAAACAATCATCACTACCATCGCTCCATATTTTGGACAACCCGGAATTTGGCTAAACTTGTTCATTATACTCTAAGTCCGTCGTATCAAATACACGTTACGTCCCCAATTAAACTAATTTTACGGTATCTAATAACAGTCAGGTTATTCCCGGATGAAAATTTCAACTAAATCCAACATTTAACGTTCTGCCGAGAAATACAATCTCAATTCCACGCGTGTCCCGTTATATCCCCGCTGTGTTCCCCTATCAGCTGACGGCATTTCGCCCAAGCCTGCTTGGCAGTGATGTAAAACACCCGGTCCGTTCTACCTGACTGGCTTCTCAAAATGCTCCCTTCTAAACTCTGCCGACATAATGAAACAAATACGATATTCTAACCAACAAAATGCACATAGATTATACTTCAAAATGCCCATAATAATTATACACGTCGCAAATTAATACCAGCGCGGATTCTTTGTATATTGCTTTCCACTCCCAACATTATAAAATCTTCCTCGGGCTTCCAGAAGTCCCGGCTTCGTGGACAGGTCTCCAACCTGATTCATAGATCTCATCTCGACTCACACGACAAAACTAACCTCTGTTTCGCAACTCACGACTATCACCGACAAAAAGAACTGGAATAAAATCCTTACTAGAATCCACGACGTCTAATACGCACAGTGCTTTAATAATGACTAACTTCGCATAAAATGATATCGTATTTATAATAACTGGATTTTCACGAAAATGACTGAAAAATTCTACTAAATCCTTTTTATTCTCAGTCAGACACAGTTTAAAATGGGCCTAGAAAAACGTTTCACTCCGTGACCAAATTAATCACACTAAACTTTCAGCCGACAGCGTGCTTCCACTCGATTGAAAATGAGTAATCATGGATTTCTTATATTATTTACGTCAAAATTTCAGACAGAAAAATTTTACGTCGAATGAACATCTTAATTTGACATCACAAAATATAGGCAGTAATCACACGGAAATGATGATCTACACTGGACGTGATACCACTTCGAAACCCTATTTAATAACTTTTTACAACATCATACGACACTTGCAAGACTTCAAAAATTTATCCAAGTGGAAAATAAAACAAATGACCCTTTCTTAGTCGTATTCTAACATTTACAAAAACCACATAGGGGTGACCAGCTGCGTCGTATATACCCCATTCAAATACAAATTTTAGAGATCATGAAACAAGATATAATAGGTAGTAAGATGGTAAGACACATACCTTATGTTACGCTATCGGTCATCATTGGGCTCACCAGCGACCCTGGCATTTTTATTTAGCCATTTTTACATTTCTGGCTTTACAGATCAATATATTTTATCAGGTTTCCTGGAAATAAAGCATAAAAAAGAAAATACCCTTCACTTGTTTTTGTTGAGCGCACACGGTAGACTGTAATTATTTCCGCACACGACTTACTTTCTTCATCCACTCCAAATTTTATTCGGTACTTTGACCGTCCTATCTGGTACAACTATTTCCACTCAAGAAAAACTTTCTCCACATGGAGTCAAGACCCCAGCCACAATGGCTAAACTATGTTGGCTGGACTTAGTCTACTTTTGTCGTTCGATTTCACAAAGCAGCTCAACCCTTTGTCGTCATCTTCGTAACACAAAATGCAGGAGGCTTCGTCATGGCGTCAATTCTTATTTATAGCAGTTAACCCCCCTCTCCGGCCATCTCCCGTTGCCGCCAAGAAAATTTCTATAACATTTCTGACTTAACTAAACTGTAATTACAAGAGTTTTGAAGGTGACTACATACTCGCTACATTTCTGGCGGTAGTGTTTATGGACATTTAAAATTTATACATGTTCAATTAGTTGGATAAATGACCTCATTTGATAGGCACTATATTTTCGACTTGGCTTGGGCACGCCATATACACGCGCTTTGAAATAGTTCACAAAAATGACTTAAGATTCTTTCGCCGTTGACACGTGAGAATGACGTCACGTATCCCAGAGCGTGGGACCGAAGGTAATCACCCCCTTGCCCCGTGTCAATTCCATGCTATCAAGAATCGAACTTCTTATTAAATTGACAATTTAATGCATAATATTCTTAGGGCACAAAGGTCATGGGTTCAATATGTTTCCTTATTTTTAAAGAAGATTCTAAATACCAATTTTTACATCTGTAAACTTTTAAAGTTTTGAGATACAGATACACTCATTTTAAAATTTCACCCCCCCCCCCCCCTTTTCACCCCCTTAGCGATGGAATATCTAAAAATCCTCTCTTAGCGAGCACCTACACCTTAATATGAATATATCCCCAAAGTTTCATTTCTTTATGTTCAGTAGTTTTGGCTCGGCAATGATGAATCAGTCAGTCAGTTAGGACAAGTTACTTTATATATATACTGGCAAGGTACCCGTGCTTTGCTACGGTATTATACTGAAATTTATAATTGAATGCTTATTGTTTTAGATATATAATCCGCCGAAATTCGCGATCTGACTCGTTTTCTGCGAGAATCCACCAAAATTCGCGATCTGACTCGTTTTCTAATAGATTACGGCAAGTCTCCCTCCATTTTTCAATCTTTATTTCCAGCAATTGCTTTCGTACTTCCCGGGCTAGGTCCAGGTATTCTACCCGGTCAGTTGCGTCCCTAAATCTTTGCCATCTTTTCCTATAAGCATTTTTAATATGGATGAAATCCTTCAGGAGATCCGGCGTGGTGTCGTCTTGGGTGCCTTGGCGGTTCTGAACCCACAGCAGGACTGCATTCTTAGTCATTACCCGTCCAGGACCCGTTTCCAGCGCGGTCCGCACATTTGACGACGGTCCAGAACATTATTATTATTATTATTATTATTATTATTATTATTATTATTATTATTATTATTATTATTATTATTATTATTATTATTATTATTATTATTATTATTATTATTATTATTATTATAGATGTTCTGGACCCAACAGCAAGATGCAAGACCGCTACTTGGCGGTAAATTACATCTGCTACCATTGTCATTGTTGAGAATGTGACCATTACCATTGTCGCGCGTAGGCAAGTGCGGGGGTTTTCTGGCCATACGAATGACATACTTCCGTGCATTATTTACCTGATTATAGAGGTGAAAAACTGAACGGTCAATCTCATTCCTATCGTTTATTTCAAATGTGTTTAAATTTTTATTTATATGCCAGGAGAATCGACTGTAATCTAAGAACGTTCTCCGAAGGGAAAGATGGCTCTTGAAAACGAACCCAGGAAAGATTAAAAATGATCGGTTTATGATCAGAATAAGTACATCGAAAATCTACAGCCTGTTTCCAGTCATTCGACAGGGTCAGGAATGGAATGATTAATGGATGACAAACGAAATGAAATTATATTGGACAGTGTTGCTGGAATGAATGATGACAGGGAAAACCGGAGTATCCGGAGAAAAACCTGTCCCACCTCCGTTATGTCCAGCACGAATGTCACATGGAGAGACCGGGATTTGAACCACGGAACCCAGCTGTGAGAGGCCGCCGCGCTGCCGCCTGAGCAACGGAGGCTCCTTATAAATACATTATGAACAGTAAAATCAATTGGTCTCAACTCCTTTTACACCCCACCGCCGTTAAGTTTATTTACCCCCCCCCCCAGCCCAAAAAACCTAAAAGAAGGCGTGTTTCTTTATGTTTAAAGGAGATTCCAAACGCCATTGTTTACGTCTATTACCTTCAGTTTTCAGATTAAAATAATTCACTTTTTTCACTTTCACACTCCCCCCCCTCTCAAATGAATTTTCCGGCAAAAAGTACTTGTTTCTTTAATAGTAAAGGATCTTCTAAATACCAATTATCACGACTGTAACTTCTTCAGTTTTTGATTTATGTGTCCTCATGAAAGGAATTCAACTCCTTTTCACTCACGCCTCCCAAGATGATCCCCCCCCACAAAACGGGCTTTTCTTTGTCTTTAAAGGAGATCCAAATACCAATTTTCACGTCTGTAGGCCCTAAGAACTTTAGTTTTTATTAGATGTAATTATTCTCATACAATTAAGTCAATTAATTTTTCAATTATTTCACCCCCCTCCCTCATTCATTGGATTTTCCGAGAATTCGTGCTTCTTTACTTTTAAAGCAGATTCCAAATATCAAATTTCACGCCTGTAACATCTTCATTTATGAGATAACAGTAGCCTAATTAAAAGAAATCAACACCATTTTCAGTCACTTTTATCCCCCCTCTCCACCCAAGTGCTATATCCGAAAACTAAAAATACATGTTTCCTTATTTTTGTAGAGATAAAAATACCATTTTTCACTTCTGTCATATGTTAAGTTGCTTGAGATATACTGTATTAAGTCTCATTTTAAAATTTAACCCCCTTTTTAGTTCCCCTTAAGAGGAGTTTCCAAAAACAAATCGCTTATGTTACTTTACATTTACAGGAGATTATAAATATCACTTTTTATGTCTGTAACATTCTACGTTTCTCAGATATTCTGTAGATAGTGTCTTTCAAAAAATTCACTCAAATATGTCACTCTTGTTTAACCGCCATTATTTGGATTTTCCAAAAACAAAAAAATACGTGTTTATTTTAAAGGAGATCCCATATACAAATTTTCAGTTCTGTAATATCTTCAGTTTCTGAGATATATGTATCCTCATTAAAGGCATTCAACCCATTATTCACCCTTTTACACCCCTCTTGTTGGGATTTTCCGAAAACAAAAAATACATGTTTCTTTATTTTTAAAGGAGATTCAAAATACCAATTTACACATCTGTAAACGTTTAAACTTTAGGATGTAGATACACTCATTTTAAAAATTCACTCCCCTTTTCACCCCCCATTATTTGGATTTTCCAAAAACGAAAAATACCTGTTTCTTTATTATTTTAAAGTAGATCCCAAATACCAATTTTTAGGTCTGTAATATATTCAGGTTCTGAAGTACAATTAGCCTCATTAAAGACATTCAACACATTTTCACCCTTTTCCACCCTTCCTATTGGGATATTCCGAAAACAAAAATATACGTGTGTCTTTATTTTTAAGGGAGATTCTAAATACTAATTTTTTACATTTATAAACTTTAAAAGTTTTGTGATATAGATACACTCATTTTAAAAATTCACTCCCTCTCACCCCCCCCCATTAATTGGATTTTCCAAAAAAAAAACCGTGTTTCTTTATTTTTAAAGTAGATCCAAAACACCAATTTTCAGGTCTTTAATATATTCAGTTTCTGAGATATAAGTATCCTCATTAAATGCATTCAACCCATTTTTCACCCCTTTCCACCTTTCCTATTGGGATTTTCCGAAAACAAAAAAATACGTGTTTCTTTATTTTTAATGAAGATTCTAAATACCAAATTTTACAACTGTAAACTTTCAAAATTTTGAGATATAGATACACTAATTTTAAAAGTTCACCCCCCTTTTCACACTCCCATTAATTGGATTTTCCAAAAACAAAAAAAACGTGCTTTTTTATTTTTAAAAGAGATCAAAAGTACCAATTTTCAGGTCTGTAATACCTTCAGTTTCTGAGATATAAGTACCGGTATCCTGATTAAAGGCATTCAACCCATTTTTCACCGCTTTTCACCCCTCCTATTGGGATTTTCTGAAAACAAAAACATACGTATTTCCTTATTTTTAAAGAAGATTCTAAATACCAATTTTTACATTTGTAAACTTTTAAAGTTTTGAGATTGTAATAACCCCTCAATGGGGGTATATGCATATATGAATATATTTATTCATAAATCCAGCCAAGGGAAATCCAAAGTATCGGTGACACCGAGTACTTACAAACAGTAGGGAATAATTTTACGCGATGAAAAAAATGCCAAATTGAGAATTGAGGCCGTGGTAAAAAGGGTTCTTCAAATAAACATTCCAGAATAAACACAGATAGCGCAGTTACCAGATTGAAGTATACCAACATGAAGTCTACAAAGCAAAGTCTAATGTCATGTGAAAGTTGCCACCTCTTCAATTAACACCCGAAAATAGGCACAAATAAAGATTGTCCAACTGGCTTAAGTCACTGTATACAATAATGAAACAGTCTCCAAGTGTACCAAAACATACATGGTGAAGCATTAACCACAAGTGTGTATAGGAGTCGCAGAGTTGCGGATATACCACACGCACATTTTGAAAGCAAACAGTCACTGGATAGTCAATAGAGGCTTGAAATTGAAAATGCAAGTAAAATCTCGGCCTGGAAATGCACTGCTCCCAGTCAAAATTTGCAAATAAAATAGCTCCAAATGCAACACAGCATTATTTACAATAAGGACATTTTTAGTTTGTCATACCTCATCTTGAACCAAGTAGTTCTGCCCAAAAATGGAGAGTCCAGGGCACATGTAGCTAGAGACGGAGATGATGTTAAAGGTTCCTCCCTCCACACAGGCCAAAGTCCATCTCAACACATTCAGAGGAAGGCCGGGTATTTATAGTGTGGAATAATGAGACATATGTCTGGAATATTCCAGAAGTTAGTGGAGCATGCGTGACAAAGCGGACGATGTCACATGACGTCAGGCAGCGAAAGGGAGGTTAGTTTATCGTCGGTCGGAAAGGTGGATAAGGCAGAGTTCGTGCAAGGTATGATGTGTGCAAATCCACATAAGTATGTAAATTCCAGTTGAAGAGAAAATGCGGTGTGTATCCAGATGAAGGTAAGTCCATATTAATTGTAGAAAAAGGTTATGTGCGTGGCGAGGTTGATAACAGTAGTTGCCGGTGAGGTGAAGAGTCCGTTACATTATCCGCCGGGCACCAGAAAAAAAATCCAAAGGATTTTTTTTTTGTAGTTGTTGAAGCAGCTGGAGATAAATGAAGACGGCTGGTGGAAGACGAGAAGCGGAAGATACAGTTGAATGGCGACGGCGAGGCGGCCCCAGGAACAGCAATGGAGGGCCCTTCCATGAGCTGGAGCGGGGGTCGATAGCAGCCGCAACGGTATATCAAAGAGAAAAAATACTGCAAAACAAAACAAGAGGCGGCAGAAAAATGTCCAAACACAATAAACATGCCTAAATAGAGAAATAGAAAATAGAAAAAGGTAGAGGAGGAAAGGAAACAAGAAAAGGGCTAACGCGTTAGCAAAGGGAAAGGGTAAGGAGAAAAGGGTAGTGATGAATTAACATAGAAATATAAATATAAATATCACAAATGACAAGAAAATTTAAAAAAATTTAAGAACAATTACAAAAGAGAAAAATAAAATGGTTGAGAAGTTTTATGTACACTCCCATTACAACCTGTGCCAATTGGCTGGGAGGGAGACTGGAGAAACCTGTGTGGAGGGAGAAAAAAAAGGAAATTCCATAAAGGGAAAGAAAAGAAGGGGGGGATGAGGCAGACAAACAAAGAAAAAGAAAGGAACAAAAAAAATAAATAACACTGGGAGCAATAGACATTACCAGACCAGATGGAGAATAGAGAGAAAAAAAAAAAAAAAAAAGCAGAAAGAAGAGGAGGTAATAACAAGAAAAGAAAAACACAGGGCAAAAGAAAAGAAAATCAAGATATGAAAGTTTTTAAGAATGAAAGCGCTTGAGCTGATTTAGATGAAGTTTTTTAGTATCAAACAAATCAGAAGTGGATTGCAAATATACAGTGACAGGAGTAGGGAAAGACAAAATACGGTATGGTCCAAGCCATCGAGGAGCAAGTTTGGCAGAAGTGGCATTAATTGCCGAACTGTGTGGATGATTAGCAACGAGGACTAAATCACCAATTTTAAAAGTGGATGGCTTATGACGAGCATTATAAGCTTTTTTGTGGACCTGTTGAGCTTTTAACAATTGATCAAAGGCGTCTTTCCAGAGTGATGAAGAGGATGGCTGATCAGAAGATTCAAGGAGGTTGTGCAGATCCCAGGTTAGAGAAAGAGGAGTTTGAAGATCACGACCAAGAAAAAGCTTAGCCGGAGTCTGAGCAGTGGAACTATTGATACTAGAATTAAAGGCTAACGCCAAAGAAGAAAGATGAGAATCCCAGTCTTTCTGGAAAGAACTATGAAATATAGATAAAGCAACTTTGAGATTACGGTGATACCTTTCCACGGTGTTGGACTGAGGGTGGTAGGGAGAAGTCAAGATACGTTTGATACCCAGTTGAAAGCACATATTAAAAAAAACACTTGAAGTAAAAATAGAAGCATTATCAGAAACGATATTAGCAGGCAAACCGGTAATAGGAAAGATTTGTTCAGTGAGTAAATTAATGATGATCTTAGTAGAGAATTTCCGTAAGGTTCGAAGGACTAGAAATTTTGAGAAGGCATCCAACAAGGTAAAAATGTACAAGTTGCCACGAGAAGAACGAACTATGGGTCCAACTAGATCAATGAAAAAGGTTTGGGCAGGATGAGTGGGTGGCAGGGCAGAATGAAGACCAGCAGACTTTATGTTTAAAGGTTTAGATGTTTGACACAATTCACAAGTTTGAACAAAAGTGCGAATAGATTTGCGCATTTGAGGCCAAAAGAAAAGAGAGGCAATACGGTTGTACGTTTTAGTGATGCCTAGATGCCCGCCCACAGGGGAGGAATGATAATATTGTAAAATCATGGGTTGAAGAGCCTGAGGAAGCACCACTTTAGGAGAAGCTTTCTTAGTGGGTTTGTAAACCAAGAGATCTTTAAAAATAGTAAAGGGACCCTGATAAGAGGGATCAGAGATGGATTGTTTGAGTTGGATGCAGAACTGATCGGTGAGCTGATGCGACTGACAGGATTGAAAGGAAAGAGGAAAGTCTGTTAACGAAAGAACCGCATGAATGGAGGAAGATGAAGGCATCATAGAAAGATTCGGGGGTAAATCGTCAGTAGTACTTGACTGAGGAGTGGAAGTGTCAAATAAGCGACTAAGAGCGTCAGCTACAGAATTCTCAGTGCTAGAAATAAATTTAAGGGAAAACTTAAATCTGGACAATCGCATGAGCCAACGGCCAGTTCTACCAATTTTAGGTGCGTTATGTAACAACCATGAGAGAGCCTGATTATCTGTCTTGACAAGAAATTCTTTATGTTCCAAATACTCTGCAAAGTGTTCAATGGAATTTAATAAAGCCAAGGCTTCACGCTCGAAGATAGAATATTTTCTCTCAGTAGGAGAAAGAAGTCGACTGAAATAGGCGATAGGTAGAGGAACATCATTAACAACCTGAGTTAGAACACCAGCCACAGCAAGATTGGAAGCATCAGTATGTATTTCAAAAGGTAGGGAGAAATCAGGAAATTGAAGAATGGGAGCATGCATCAAAAGAGACTTAAGCTGAAGAAAGGCGTCCTGTTGAGATTGAGTCCAAATGAAAGGGACGTTTTTACGTTTCAGATAATTGAGAGGCTCAGCAATGTGAGAAAAGTTAGGAATGAACCGGTGGTAGAAAGAAACCATGCCTAAAAAGGTGCGTGTTTGTTTGAGATTTTTGGGAGGTGGAATATTAGAGATAGCAGAAGTACGTTCGGGATCGACAGCTACTCCCTGAGATGACACAATGTGACCTAAGAACTTTATAGAAGTTTGAGCTAGAGAAATTCAATTCAGATTCACTCATTTTAAAATTTAACCCCCCTTTTTACCCCCTTAGCGACGGAATATCCAAAAATCCTCTCTTAGCAAGCACCTACATCTTAATATGAATGTATCCCCAAAATTTCATTTGACTATGTCCAGTAGTTTTGGCTCGGCGATGATGAATCAGTCAGTCAGTCAGTCAGGGCAAGCTATTTTATATATATAGATAGATTTCTCCATGCCGTCTTATTTACGATGTGTATTTAAAATAATGTTTGATAATCAATTAAGAATGCCTTAATTATAATTCAGGGACTCATATTTTAAACCTATTATTTTGGGATTTGGTACTTTGAACTTTTAGCCATGACTGAGGGGTACAATCTTATAATAGTTTGAGAACCTCTGGTCTAATCTTTTATTTCCTATCACGAAATCATTATACACTGACTGACAGTGACAATGCAACACCAAGGAGGAGTGGTTCGAAAGGGATGAAAGTTGGGGAAAAAAACAGAGACGGAACGGATGAATAATTGATGTTTATTTCAAACCGATATGCAGGTTACACAATGCGCACGGCATCGACTCAGTAGGATGTAGGACCACCGCGAGCGGCGATGCACGCAGAAACACGTCGAGGTACAGGGTCAGTAAGAGTGCGGATGGTGTCCTGAGGGATGGTTCTCCATTCTCTGTCAACCATTTGCCACAGTTGGTCGTCCGTACGAGGCTGGGGCAGAGTTTGCAAACGGCGTCCAATGAGATCCCACACGTGTTCGATTGGTGAGAGATCCGGAGAGTACGCTGGCCACGGAAGCATCTGTACACCTCGTAGAGCCTGTTGGGAGATGCGCGCAGTGTGTGGGCGGGCATTATCCTGCTGAAACAGAGCATTGGGCAGCCCCTGACGGTACGGGAGTGCCACCGGCCGCAGCACATGCTGCACGTAGCGGTGGGCATTTAACGTGCCTTGAATACGCACTAGAGGTGACGTGGAATCATACGCAATAGCGCCCCAAACCATGATGCCGCGTTGTCTAGCGGTAGGGCGCTCCACAGTTACTGCCGGATTTGACCTTTCTCCACGCCGACGCCACACTCGTCTGCGGTGACTATCACTGACAGAACAGAAGCGTGACTCATCGGAGAACACGGCGTTCCGCCATTCCCTCATCCAAGTCGCTCTAGCCCGGCACCATGCCAGGCGTGCACGTCTATGCTGTGGAGCCAATGGTAGTCTTCTGAGCGGACGCCGGGAGTGCAGGCCTCCTCCAACCAATCGACGGGAAATTGTTCTGGTCGATACTGGAACAGCCAGGGTGTCTTGCACATGCTGAAGAATGGCGGTTGACGTGGCGTGCGGGGCTGCCACCGCTTAGCGGCGGATGCGCCGATCCTCGCGTGCTGACGTCACTCGGGCTGCGCCTGGACCCCTCGCACGTGCCACATGTCCCTGCGCCAACCATCTTCGCCACAGGCGCTGCACCGTGGACACATCCCTATGGGTATCGGCTGCGATTTGACGAAGCGACCAACCTGCCCTTCTCAGCCCGATCACCATACCCCTCGTAAAGTCTTCTGTCTGCTGGAAATGCCTCCGTTGACGGCGGCCTGGCATTCTTAGCTATACACGTGTCCTGTGGCACACGACGACACGTTCTACAATGATTGTCGGCTGAGAAATCACGGTACGAAGTGGGCCATTCGCCAACGCCGTGTCCCATTTATCGTTCGCTACGTGCGCAGCACAGCGGCGCATTTCACATCATGAGCATACCTCAGTGACGTCAGTCTACCCTGCAATTGGCATAAAGTTCTGACCACTCCTTCTTGGTGTTGCATTTGCTCTGTCAGTCAGTGTAAATTGAAACTACCTAACATCACCTTGGTCCTCCTTGTTAGAAGAGACCATTATACTTCTAGCATAAACTATCCTCCTCCAGTCGCCTCTTATGCCCCCTCAGCCAAGCTGGTTCCAAATGTATTCCCTTTCTGGCATTGTTTCCATGTCTTTGTATGTTTGCACCAACTACTATTCTTGTTACTTTCATTTCTGCTATGCCCAGCTTATGTATAAGATATCCAGCGTCAACAGCGCTTTCAAATTCGTACAGAGAAAACGGCCTGAAAACTGAGCGACGTAAAGGTAATTTTTGTGTCGGATCTCGCTTCTTTCTTCTCAGGCTGCGTGACTTATGTGGTCAAGCACACGCTTTCTGAGCTCAAGTTGGTGTGGGTTCGATGAAGGCTCAGTTCGTTGTTATTTGAAGGAGCTCACTTCGTCAGCTGTAGGCTACCAACGCGTAAAATAGCTCTTGCACACGAAATTGGGACACCAGGGCGTCTCTGAAAATTTTAAAAGGAATTAATGGGATGTTGTTGTTGTTGTTTGAGTCAACAGTCCATAGAGTGGTTTAATGAAGCCCTCCATGCCACCCTATCTTGTGCTAACGTTTTCATTTCTACGTAACCATTGCATCCTACATCTGCTCTAATCTGCTTGTCATATTCATACCTTGGTCTACCCCTACCGTTCTTACCGCCTACACTTCCTTCAACAACCAACTGGACAAGTCCTGGGTGTCTTAAGATGTGTCCTATCATTCTATCTCTTCTTCTCGTCAAATTTAGCCAAATCGATCTCCTCTCACCAATTCGATTCAGTATATCTTCATTTGTGATTTGATCTATCCATCTCACCTTCAATATTGTTTAGTAACAGAACATTTCAAAAGCTTCTATTCTCTTTCTTTCTGAGCAAGTTATAGTCCATGTTTCACTTCCATACAATATCACGCTCCACACGAAAGTCTTCAAAAACATCTTTCTAATTCATATATCAATCTTTGAAGTGAGCAAATTTCTTTTCTTAAGAAAGCTCTTCCTTGCTTACGCCAGTCTGCCATCGTTAGTTATTTTACTACCCAAGTAACAATATTCATCTACTTCCTTTAAGACTTCATTTCCTTATCTAATATTTCCTGCATCACCTGTCTTCGTTCGACTGCACCCCATCACTTTTGTTTTGGACTTATTTATTTTCATCTTGTATTCCTTACCCAAGGCTTCGTCCATACCATTCAGCAGCTTCTCGAGATCTTTTGCAGTTTCAGATAGAATAACAATATCATCGGCAAATCTCAAGGTTTTGATTTCCTCTCCTTGGATTGTGATTCCCTTTTCAAATTCCGCTTTGGTTTCCTTTACTGCCCGTTCTATGTAAACATTGAAAAGCAGGAGGGGGGGACAAACTGCAACCTTGCCTCACTCCTTTTTCAAAGCCCTCGATTCTTATCACTGCAGACTGATTTTATACAGATTGTAGATAATTCTTCGTTCTCGGTATCCGATCCCAATCACCTTCAGAATCTTAAATAGCTTGGTCCAATCAACATTATCGAATGCCTTTTCTAGATCTACGAACGCCATGTACGTGGGCTTGTCCTTCTTGATTCTATCCTCTAAGATCAGACGTAAAGTCAGGATTGCTTAACGTGTTCCTACATTTCTTCTGAAGCCAAACTGATCTTCTCCCAACTCAGCTTCAACTTGTTTTTCCATTCTTCTCTTCTTCTTCTTCTTCTTCTTCTTCTTCTTCTTCTTATGCTTTTATGACCACATAGGATCACTTTAGTCAGTCCGTCGTTCAGGTCTCTTTGAAGGGATTGTTCGGGCTTTGCGATCCTCCCAGTACTTCTTCAGACGCTCCGATCTTCGTGCCCTTTCTCAGTTGAAAATGTGCGTGTTGTTGGTTTGTTTTGTGTAAGGATAAAGCGGAGGTTTGTATTCTTGAGTTTTGTATTCAATTTTATCTTAGTTGTGGTGTCTTCTGTTGTAAGGCCTATTTCCTTCAGATCCTCTCTTACTTCTCTGATCCATTTACATCCTGTTGTGGTATTTTTTGAGACGAGATTGTGTTGTACTAGTTGTTTCAGAAGTCTCGAATCCTGCATCCTCATGATATGTCCAAAGAATCCCAGTCTCCTGTTACGCATAGTATCTGTAATGGGTTCTAACTCTTTGTACACGACTTTGTTAGGTATTAACCGCCACTGTCCATCCTTCTGGTATTTTTTGTTGATGCAGGTTCTTCCAATCCTCCTTTCAATTTTCTGAAGTCTGTCAGTCTTTGATTGTTTATTCAGGTAAAAGAGTGTTTCTGCTGCATATGTAGCTTCTGGTTTTATAACTGTGTTGTAGTGTTTTATTTTTGTATTTATTGATAGACTTTTCTTTTTGTAGATATCCCATGTTAATTTTTGTGCTTTAGCTAATCTATTTGTTCTTATTTGGATTGAGATTTTTTCATTTAGGTTATGTGTTATTACTTCTCCAAGATATTTAAATTGAGTTACTATTTTGATTTTATTACCATTTATGGTGACTTCTTTTAGCTGTGTTGGTTTTTGCGGCATAATTTCTGTTTTTTCAAATGATATTTTGAGGCCAATTTTATTTGCAATACGTGTTAAAATTTTGCAGGCATGAGATACTAAAGTAATGGTGCGGTAGTTTTCACACCTGTCAGCACCGGCTTTCTTGGGAATAGGTTAACAACATTCTATCGAAAATCGGATGGGACTTCTCCTGTCTCATACATCTTACACACTAAATGGAATAACCTAGGGTTGCTGGTTTCTCCTAAGGCAGTCGGTAATTCAGAGGGAATGTCATCAATTCCAGGTGCCTTGTTCCTATTTAGGTCGCTCACAGCTCTGGCAAACTCTGATCTCAAAATGGGTCTCCCATTTCATCAGCGTCAACAGCCTCTGCTTGTTCCAGAACTAAATTATCTACATCTTTACCTTGATACAATTGTAGGATAAGTTCTTGCCACCTTTCTGCTTTGTCTTCTTTCCCTAGAAGTGGATTTCTATCTGAGCTCCTAATAATCATGCACCTAGATTTCCTCTCTCCAAAGGTTTCCTTGATTTTCCTGTATGCAGCATCTACCTTTCCCAGGACCATACAACCTTCGACATCCTTGCACTTCTCCTTCAGCCATTCTTCCTTAGCTAAATTGCACTTTCTATCCACTTCATTCTTCAATTACCTGTATTCTTTTCTGCCCTCTTCAGTTCTAACATTCTTGTATTTTCGTCGTTCATCAATCAGGTCTAGTATATCCTGAGTTATCCACTGATTCTTAGTTGATATTTTCTTCCTTCCTAACATTTCTTCAGCAGCCCTACTGACTTAATTTTTCATGTCTATCCACTATTTCTCTATTATGTTTCCTTCAGCCTTTTCATTTAGTCCTTGTGCAACATGTTCCTTGAAACAATCCCTCACACTCTTTTCTTTCAACTTGTCTAGATCCCATCTTTTTGCATTCTCCCCTTATTCAATTTCTTCAACTTCAGATGGCATTTCATGACCAACAAGTTATGGTCAGAGTCCACGCCTGCTCCTGGGAAAGTTTTTCTATCCAACACCTGGTTTCTGAATCTCTGCCTAATCATAATAAAGTCTATTTGATACCTTCCAGTGTATTCTTTCTTTCCTTCTTTCTTAATCCGTTTACCCTCCCGGGTTGGTTCTTACCTCGGACTCAACGAGGGATCCCACCTCTACCGCCTCAATGGCAGTGTCCTGGAGCTTTAGACTCTGCGTCGGAGGATACACCTGGGGAGGATGACCAGTACCTCGCCTAGGCAGCCTCACCTGCTGTGCTGAACAGGGGCCTTGCGGTGGGATGAGAAAATGGCGGCTGTCCAAGTAGTAATAAAGATCTCGTTACAGCTTTCTTTGCTGTGCTATTATATTTCTTGTCGTGATGAAGGCCTCATTACAAGATTTCTTGCTGTGCTATGATATTCCTTGTCGTGATGAAGGCCTCGTTACAAGATTTCTTGCTGTGCTATTATATTTCTTGTCGTGATGAAGGCCTCATTACAAGATTTCTTGCTGTACTATTATATTCCTTGTCGTGATGAAGGCCTCGTTACAAGATTTCTTGCTGTATTATTATAGTCTTTGTAGTGATGCAGGCCTCGTAACAGGTTTTCTTGCATATAGCAAGCGTTAGCATATATAGCATACAGCGTTACAGGTTTCCTCTCTATTTCGTGATATTCCTTCTATTTATGACGGTCTCATTACAGATTTCCTTGCAATATTGTGATATTTCTTGCAGTGATGACGATCTCTTTATAGATTTCCTTGCTATATCGTAGCAGTCGTTCTTGTAGTGATGATGATCTTGTTACAGATTTCCTTGCTATAACGCGATAGTCCCCTTGTAGTGATGATCTCGTTTTATCCTTGTTATATCGCATTTGTCTTTGTAGTGACGGCCTAGTTTTAGATTGCCCTGGTATATCGCGATGGTCCCATTGTAATGATGGTCTCGTTATAGATATCCTTGCTATATCTCGATAGTCCTTGTAGTGTTCAAGGTCTCTTTACAGGTTACCTTGCTGTACCACGATGATGATTTTAGTGATGAGGATATCGGTACAGGCTTTTCATTAAACCACGCTAGTGCTCTTTGTAATGAAGTTTACCTATACCGTGAATTTTCATGTTGATTGATGCCCTCGTTACTGATCTACTTGTTGTTCTGCAGTTGATTCTTTTGCTGAAGATCTAGTTATAGAACTACTTGTAATATCGTTAATACTGTGGTTCCACTCTCATTAAATCGGCGTTAGAGACATATTAATTCAGTAATCGTCCTAGGAGCACGCTAATGAGCGTCTTCAACAGTTACAAATAAGCTCATACATTTCATGGCTTTGTTTACTACGGTTCATGTTAAGATTAATGTCAGCATTAAAACTTTTATGCAGGCCTTCAGCTTTACCAAAAGGCCTGCTGTTACGAACTAAATAATTGTCTGACAGGGGTCTTGCGCATGGTTATTTGTACATACTGCCTCTAGAAATATTCCTATCCGCGTACAATGAACACTCTCAACAAATATCCAGTTACTAATTACCTCACGTGTTGTCATATATCTTGCAGAAGAGCGGCTAACAATGAGTAGCTATATTCAATGAAGGTCCATAGTTCGACTTCGGATGATGATAGCTGCTATTCTGCTGTGTTGAAGATACTAGAGTTAAGGGGACCTAATCCGAACTTACTGTATATCAAATAATGACGATTACATACCCAACTGCAGACAATATACTAGTACATACTTATACAGCCCCTTACACGAGATTTGTGGCCAAAGAAATGTCTAGCCATGTAATGGAGCGATAACATTGTCCAATTAATACAATTAATTTCAGCCATCGATGTAATTTTACATCCTCGAGGCACCAGTAGTACTTACCGGAGGTCAGTGCTTTAACACTCCCTGGATTGAGAGATGACTTGAGTTATAGAACTAAATCTGAGACCGCATAAGGGATAACATAATTTTCTACCAAACCACAGCATGATCATCATAATACAAATAGTTATGTAATTGCACTTTTCAGTCATGTCATTCAGTGTACCGCTGATGTCTGATAGTCTTCAGCTGGTTTATCAAAGGCAGCTTTAAGGGAAGAAGATAGAATAATGGTAAAAGAGCTGAGCAAACCGCTCTATCCCAGTTAGTTACGAGGTTACGGAAAGTGCAAGGAGAACATGCACGTGGTTTTACGTCTCTGGTAAACTGTGATTGTAGCCTCAGGACCTTCAGTTTTACGGGAATCTGAACCGCAGTGATGTGATTTTAAATTAAAAAGCCGTACATACATTGACCGAGATTCGAACCATTGGTGTGAATCCAATGACGATAGCACTCAGTTATCACTGCACTCAACAGAGTATATCATATTCTTCCAGAGGCTTTCATGAACTGTAGTTTGTGGTAGACAGATCAGAAATTTCAGCTTAATACAAGAGGGGGGGAAGCATTACCTCAGTGGTCCATTCCTCAAGATAAAGTCTACTGTCCTTGCTTTCATAGAAAAAGTAGAGAACGGTTCAAATCTCTTTCCAAAATTATACCTGTGTACAGAATTTCTGTGCTTTTCCTAAAGACTAGTTATAAGGCAAGTCTTCAAAATCAATATTAAAATGAATTTGAAACAAAATTGTATTTGATCTCACCTCCGGGATGTAATTGCCATGTTCAGTAGTGAGGGGATCTAAATGTTTAAACATAGGACTATCTACTGAAGGCAAGTCAAAATTTTCATCTTGCGCTTGACGTTGGAAATAAGCAATTTATTATCTTCCATTTTCATTTTCCTTAACTACAGTTACCCTTTAAAAGCAGTCAACTTCACTTTCAGGCAACAGCTGTTTGATAACAATCTTACATTGAAACATTCAACTAATTCATTCTTGGAATTGGAAAAATGGGTAGTTTCAATATCTCATCTTCACTTCGTTCTTGAACCCTGTAGACAAAAGGTTAATTTAATAATAAAAAATATGTTTGATTCTATTGCTCTGTGTCATGATTGGTTCAATAAATTTTCCTTGAGGTAAGTCTATTCTTAGAATGGTACGGTAAATATCGTCGTGACTACGGTAGACTATAGAATATGAAAAACTACATTATTCAGGAAGTGGAAATCAAACAGTGTGTGAGATCAACGTATTAAACAATCATCATTTTACCATCATATTGCTACGCCTTTGAACATCATTTCATGAAAATAATGTCAATTAAACTTTTTGAAATGTATATAGTGTTATTTAACAAAGCGCATTTTTGACATTTCGCATTTTCAGTAGCATGTGACGTTCTCACAACACTTGGAAGTAAACTATCGAATATGCAAAGCACTTTTTTAAGTTAGTGTTGTGTAGATGACATCCCAACCGCGAATCCAATACAAAAACTATATTTATCAATCAACAATTAAATCTAAAGTACAAAATATTGCAAAATGTGAATTATTTAATTTAAAAGCAAACGCCAAAATTCATTTTTAGTATTTAATAACACTTAATTTTTTTGCTAGTGGCTTTACGTCACACCGACACAGATAGGTCTTATGGCGACGATGGGATATGAAAGGCCTAGGAGTTGGAAGGAAGCGGCCGTTGCCTTAATTAAGGTACAGCCACAGCATTTGTCTGGTGTGAAAATGGGAAACCACGGAAAACCATCTTCAGTGCTGCCGACAGTGGGATTCGAACCCACTATCTCCCGGATGCAAGCTCACAGCCGCGCGCCTCTAAACGCACGGCCAACTCGCCCGGTATACTTAAAATTACTGTTAATAAAACGTACTTTCTAGAAACAAGAAAAATATATAAATCTCTGTAAACATGTTTTTAAATCGTTGTGAAATCTTGAAATTGTTGAATTGTTGACATTGTGTGAATTTGTTCGGAAGTATTGATCAATGCGAATTGCTTTGGACAGGAAACGGCCTCTTCAAGTCGGATGACTTTACAATTTATTATTCTGGAAATGATAATAGAAAGCAGAATGGTGTAGCTTTCGATGTGAACAAGAAAACTGCAGCAACTGTGGAAAGTTACACAGTAGTCAGTGACCGTATTTTAGCCACTTTTTACGAGGTAAAACACTCAATATCACTATTTTACAAGTATATGGTCCAACGTCAATGGCATCAGAGGATGAAATTGAATCCTTTCATTCTGTATTAGAAGAAAATCTACATCAGATGCTTAAAAGGGATATCATTTATATCATGGGTGACATCAATTCGAAAATAGGTGCACAAAAAGACCTCAGCATTACTGGTGGCTTAGGTCTAGGGGAGCGTAATGATGCTGGTGACCGACTGTTCCAGTTTTGCATGGAAAATCAGTTTAGAATCATGAACACCTGGTTCACACCACCTAAACGTCGGTTGTATACCTGGACATCCCCTGATGATGTATATCGCAACCAGATTTATTACATTTTATGTCGCCAACGCTGGAGTAGCTCCATCCCTGCTGCGAAAACCTTTCCTCGTGCAGACTGTGGCTCAGGCCATCAGCGAAAAGTAGAGTTAAATTTCACAAAAATAAGAAGCTTGCTCCTCCAGAAAAGTATGACGTCTCTAAGGTCCAAACTTCATACTCCATTGATCTTAAAAACAGATTTGAATTGCTTGAGACTGATGAAAAGCACCCTGATAAGCTATGGCAAAAAATATAATCCATCATTACTTCAATAGCACAAGACGACGTACCGTGTAAGAAACCAGAGAAGTGTCACAAATGGGTCTCTGCACATACCATACAGATCGCAGATCAAAGGAAATCAGCCACGACTAATGGTAATAGAGATCTCGCTAGACAGCTGAACGCGGATTTTCAACGAGCTGAAAAGAAAGACAAGGAAAAACACTGGAGTCGGCAGTGCCACCAATTAGAAGAGGACTCCAAGAAGGGTGACACCCGGAAACTTTTCATGCAGTTAAAGAAATTTCCAGCTCCTTTTACTGCTCGTAAAGGAGCAATAAGATCCAAGAATGGAAAAAAGTTTACTGCACAACAAAGTATTAAGAAAAGATGGCGTGAGTATACTGAACAGCTATATTCCCACAATGGTAAAGCTGTTCCACCATGTAGCGTTGAACTGTATGAATTAGAACCAGATATCCTCCAGGACGAAGTGGAATGGGCACTGAAACAGTTACCAGATAATAAAGCTCCTGGTTTCGATTGTATCCCAGCTGAACTGCTAAAGCCTGTCCCTTTGGCAGCTATCACTGTTTTGTGCCAGAAAATATAGCAAACTACCACCTGGCCAAGGGGATGGAAAAGATCAACTTTATCCCATTGCCTAAGAAAGGAGATGTCAGTGACTGCTCTCATTATCGTACTGTAGCTTTGACTCCTCACGCTAGCAAAGTTCTTCTAAAAATCATACAGAAACGTCTTGCATATCCATCCTTGAAACTCAGTTACCTGATGTTCAAGCTGGTTTCCGTCGAGGCCGAGGCACCCGCGTTCATATTGCTAATCTGTGGTGGATCATGGAGAAAGCACGTGAATACCAGAAAACAGTCTACATGTGTTTTATTGATTATAGAAAAGCCTTTGACTGTGTCGAGCATGACAGACTATGGGAAGCCATGCTGGAATTGGGGGTACACTTACATCTGACTCAGTTGATACGTTCGCTTTATACAGAACAAGAGGCAGCAGTTCGCACACCAAATGGCGACACTGAATGGTTTAAAATTATAAAGGGTGTCCATTAAGGCTACATTCTTTCACCATTCCTTTTCAATCTGTATGCAGAAATAATTATGCGGAAGTTCAATTTAGAGGAACTCGACATTGGTGTGAAGATTGGAGGAAGAACTATGAACAGTTTGAGATATGCTGATGATACAACCTTGCTGGCAGAAACAGAAGAAGATCTAAAGCTTTTAATTTCCCGCCTCAGTGATGAAAGTGAAAAAATGGGCCTCTATCTCAATATTAAAAAGACCAAAGTTATGACTACGGAGGAGCGTGGTACAATTTGTCTAGAAATAAATGGGGAAGACATAGAGAGTGTGCGGGATTTCATCTTCTTAGGAGCCAAAATCGGGAAGGAAAGGGGGAAGCTGTACAAGTAAGGTGAGGTGAGGTTTTAAGGGGAAGGAAATTGAGGGCAAAGGACTCTATTTGGGGGCAGAATTCAGGACGGGTATCGGTAGGAAATCGGTATGAGTCCCTGCAGGGAGAACAGCGGAGGGAAGATGAGGAAAAGGGAACTATTGCAGACGAGGGGAGAAGTAGCAGGAAAGGAAAAGTTTGGAAAGGAACTTGGAGAATAGAGGATAGGGTAAGAGAGATGGAACAGTACCATGAGGGGAGAGAAGGGAGGGGTAAGTAGGTTTTGCAGTCATCAGCAAAAATAGAGGAGACCAGGACGGGAGGGGATCTAATGAGGTGGGCAGGGATGAGGCTCTGGCCACGGAAGACTCCATTCTTAGGTATGTGGGAAGGTGTGTAGAAGAAAGGGAACCAGGGTAGTCTGTTAGCTAGGAGTTAGGCTAAGGCAGATATTGAGGAAAGTAGAAGGGAAGGAGGAGGTGGTAGTTTTCACGTTAGTACATACAATCTAAGGCAAGCAGGAATAGTACCAATGTAGATATACCAATATAGATGAGGAAGTGTGGATCTGGTTAATGCAGTAATGGAGCAGATTAAAGGAGCGGAGATTGTTACAGTGGAATACTGTGTAGGAGGGATATTGACTGGAAGGTAACCGAGCATTTAAATGAGACTATGGAGTGGGTATGTGGGAAAATGAGAATGAAATTTGCAGACCCTAATGGGTGGATAGGAGACAGGGATCTGCGTTCAGATGGCCTTCACTTGAACCCTAGAGGTACCTATAAATTATGAGGTTTGTTTGGAAAGGTTATCACTTTTACCATTATTATTATTATTATTATTATTATTATTATTATTATTATTAGCTCAGGCTGCAGGGCACCGGCTTCTCACCGCTGGATACCGTGGTTCAAATCCCGGTCACTCCATGTGAGATTTGTGCTGGAAAAAGCGAAGGCGGGACAGGTTTTCCTCCGGGTACTCCGGTTTTCCCTGTCATCTTTCATTCCAGAAACACTCTTCACTATCATTTCATTTCATCTGTAAGTCATTAATCATTGACCCAGAGGAGTGCGACAGGCCTCGGCAGCCGGCACAATTCCTATCCTCGCCGCAAGTTGGAGGCTTCGTTCATCCAATCCCTGACCCGGTCATTGACTGGAAAACCGGTTGTAGGATTTAATTTCATTATTATTATTATTATTAATGAATTCTTCTTAAGATTGTTATTAAATGCTGTCTCAGAAAACTGGTTTGTTCATCCATCCTATTCTTATTTTACCATAACACTGAAATGAAATGTCGTATGGCTTTTAGTGCCGGGAGTTTCTGAGGACATATTCGGCTCGCCAGGTGCAGGTCTTTCGATTTGACACACTTAGGCGACCTGCGCGTCATGATGAGGATGAAATGATGATGAAGGCGACACATACACCCAGTCCCCGTGCCAGAGAAATTAACCAATGATGGTTAAAATTCCCTACCCTGCCGGGAATTGAACCCGGAACCCCTGTGACCAAAGGCCAGCACGCTAACCATTTAGCCATGGAGCCGGACTCCATTACACTGCTTCGGCGGTGTAACAAGGGTGACGAAAAGCAGCTTAGTATTAACACCTACAGATTTAATATTTTTCAGGGTCTTCACATGTGTCAGTAACATCATCCAGTCTTCTCACAGCCTCTGTTGGTAAATTTGCTTTCTCCTCGCCTGAAAGGCCATTAATGAAGACGTATGCAGTGAGCACTTCCCATGCATCGTCCCACACTATCATGAGAACAAGCGCTTCTTATATTGTATTACCTCTTAGAGATGTGCGGGAAACTGAAAAATGGTTGGTATAGTCCAAAGATGATAATGATGATGATAATAATAATAATAATAATAATAATCATAATAATTTTCTTTACGTCCCACGAACTACTTTTACGGTTTCCGGAGACGCCGGAAGTACCGGAATTTAGTCCCGCAGGAGTTCTTTCATGTGCCAGTAAATCTACCGACACAAGGCTGACGAATTTGAGCACCTTCAAATACCACCAGCCTGAGCCAGAATCGAACCTGCTTAGTTGGGGTCAGAAGGCCAGCTCTTCAACCCTCTGAGCCACTCATCCCGGCCGGTCCAAAGTCGCGGGTTCAAACCTGAGAGGAGTAATCGAATTTTTGAAAGTGGAATAAATTCCAGTCGACACTCCAGATAGTACGAAGTCAGACGTAAATTATCTCTGGTGATACCATTGGCATTTACACAGAAAAATTTATTAAATCTCAGCCATAGATCATCCAACAGAGTTCCAATTTAATGGGTCGTCGAAAATGACGCCCAGGCAGTATATACAGCGTCAAATTAAAACGTCTGGAGCCGTACGATTATTATTATTATTATTATTATTATTATTATTATTATTATTATTATTATTATTATTATTATTATTATTCCGGTTACCGTTCAGGGTTAGTTTTTCCCTCGGACTCACCGAGGGATTTCTCCTCTACCACTTCAAGGGTAGTGTTCTGGAGCGTGAGATTTTGAGTCAGGGATGAAACTGGGAAGGAGGACCAGTACCTCCCACAGGAGGCCTTATCTTTTATGCTAAACAGGGGCCTTGTGCGTGGATGGGAAGATTGGAAGGGGTAGAGAAGAAAGACGGAAGGAAGCGGCCCTGGCCTTAAGTTAGGTACCATCCTGCAATTTGTCTGGTTGAAAAGTGGGAAACCATAGAAAAACCATCTTCATGGCAGCCGACATTGGGGTTCGAACCCACTATCTCTCGGATGCAAGCTCACAGCTGTGCGCCCCTAACGGCACGGCCAACTCGCCCTGTATTGTGAGTATTATTATTTCTGTTCACATCGTGAAATAGAAGCCTTCGGATTAATTAAATTAATAACAATGTGTTGTATAAAAATTAAGATGCTCCATGCGTGCAAGAAAAGGACTGAATGTAGTCAATAGAGATATCAGAACACAATGCAGTTTCGTCTTGTTTTATTAAAGAACAAAGAGCTTCAATCTTTTATGCACAATATTGCCATTTCATGTATGGAAAGCAATTATATCATCTGGTGAATTCTAGTTAGGGATAAGAGCGGATTAAGGATATTTTATGAACCTGAATATTTGTACTATTTTTAAAGTCGGTACGGAATTTACTATCTCGAAACAGGTACAGTGGAACAAAATGATATTCGAGTGTACGAGTGTGTTTGCTGTTCACGACGAGTAGTGGGGAGTGGTAAAGTGGCGCCAGTTACCTTCGAGAGCTGTGCTCTTGCAATAGCTCCACGCTCCATTGAGTTACAATACAGATCAGTGGCTGAAGCTCATCAGCAAGTGCAGATCGTTATGTAATCACATACTGCATTTTTTCCTTAGTATGTGTCAGAAAACTCAAAGTGTAGGCGAATTAGGCTACTGAGAGCTTTATATTCTATTTTAACACTACATATTTGACATATTTCACACGTCTATATACTGTATTTGTACGTAAAATTTACATCCCCACAAAATGATGTTTAAGTAAATGCCTTTTAGAGAATATTATTTAAAAATCTCTACGGCAAAGTTTCAGAAACGGATTCCTCAAATAAAAAAAGTACTATATATTTACACGAATGTGAACAACTCGTCAATTAATGTGCCTGTTCTTCGTGACAAAATGTGAAAACAAGTGTTCCACAAGGCTCAACCCTAACTCCCTTGCTATTTTCAGTCTATATCAACGACCTAGCTAAACAGCTGACACATTCTAAACGTCACACTTATGCTGATGGCGTATATATGTACATCCATGCAAAACCAACAGACGTTTCGACAGCAATCGAGTAAATTAACATTGATCTAGTGGCTGTAAGCAAATGGTCTTTTCAGCATTGACTTATTTTAAATCCGAAAAATTCCCAAACCACATCAATTGCCCATCCAAGACTTATTTCCAGTAAATACCGCATATCTGTCTCTGACGTAGGATTTCAAACCCAAGTTCTGCCCTTTCGCAACAACGTATAAAACCTGAGAGTAATCCACGACCAGCAACTCTCGTTGTCTGATCAGACAACATCTGTGAGCAGACGAGTTTTTGGCACGTTGCACACTTGAAAAATTTCAAATTTACTTTCTCGTTCTGTTAAGAAACAAGTCGAACCCTTGTCCTTACAATATTCGGCTATTGTGACATAGTTTACAAAGACGCAAAAACCAAACTTCGAGATAAACTGCAACGTGCACAGAATGCCTGTGTAAGATTGATCTGGAATTTGAAATTTTCAGATCATGTTACCCATTCCTTCGTCGACCTCGGATGGCTTCGCCTCTCAGACGGATACACGCTGCATACCCTGACTTCATTACACCGAATCGTTACTTTACACCCCCAACTTACCTGTATGTGCGATTTCATAGCCTTTCCGAATACCATGATAGAAACACGACATTGCTCGCTATTCCTAAGCATAAATGCTCAACCTACAACAAATCCTTCACTGTTGTGGCCACCCGTGAAGAGAACTTCCTTCCGAGGGAGATCAGAGGGATATTAAACCACGGAAGATTTAAAAGAGGGTGCTCAATATGTCTCCATGAGACGAGATCGTAGTGCGACAGTTCATCTTCCTCTGGTCTTCTTCTTCTTCTTGTTCCTCTTCTTCTCTTATTCTTATTATTTCATACGTCGATACTGTTAGATCTGTAGTTCTCAGCCTCTATATAGTTATCCTCATCCCGATCCCCATTTTGTAGTGATTTTCGCCCACAGTCATAACATGAAAATGAAACTTTCGTCAGTGTGAGAAATTTCTGAATTGGACATTAAATTGTAAATAATAGTAGGTTTATCTATATTATTATTATTATTATTATTATTCATTGTATTTTAATTTCTTCGTAGGTATTATATTATTGTACTTAAGAAGCAAAATGTTTATTTATATTGTGTATTATAATAGATATTTTATGTACAGTGGGATAGCATAGTAGCATAGTAATTATTTATTTCAGTCTCTTTTTATTTGATTTTATATTTTTATTTTATGTTATTTATCTATTCACTGGTTAAGTGTAAGAAAAGGACAAGTTTCCCTAACTTTGCCAGTTAATATAGACCATATCTATCTATCTATCTATCTATCTATCTATCTATCTATCTATCTATCTATCTATCTATCTAACATGGGTCCGAAAATCCATAATTGCACAGTTATCCGACATTTGATTGGTTCAAAATCAACGGCATTCGAATACACGACGGACTTTACGTGTCCCCGAAGGTAAAAGACCAGGGGGTATAAGTCAGAGGACGTGGTGATCAAGAAATTGGACCACCTCTACCTATCCAGCGCCCAGGATAATATGCATTAAAAGTGCCTACGGGAAAAGAGACTTCTTTTTTTTTACATTCTGCTTTACGTTCATCTTATGGCGACGATGGGATAGGAAAGGGCTAGGAGTGGGAAGGAAGTGACCGTGGCCTTAATTAGGGTACAACCCCAGCATTTGCTTGGTGTAAGAAAGGAAACCACTGAGCACCATCTTCAAGGCTGCCGACAGTGGTGTTCGAGCCCACTGTCTCCCGTTTCCGGGCTGATAGCTACGTCACCCAAACCGCACAGCTACGTGTTCGGCCGAAGAAGCTCAAATATGCGGACCATGATGCACAAAGTACAGTACAACAGTGATGGGGATGTTAGTGCAAGTAGTCAGGCAAAGTAGTACGCAAGAAACCTGTGTAAGCCTGGCCGAGAGAACGCAGGGTCCCAACAAGCAATCACCAAGAACCGGAGAAGACAGGATATCATATGCTGCGGCCTAGAGATAGGTCAGACCCACATTAGACTTATACGCAACGCGACCACCTGTGTAACGACAATTGTAACCGGAGTCTCGCATTTAATTCTGGCAATCATGATATGTTGAAGTGCGCTCAGTAAATACACGCCCGGACAACTCTGCAATTATCCATTTGCGGACACACACTGTCTTGTCGGTGCGACGTAAAACAAAAGGAGAAATTAATTCCTGAAATTTAGGATTTGAGTTTGATACACTTTGAATATTTAATATCGTTGACTGATGCGCAACGTGTCTTAAAAAAATGATCCTAAAATTGCATGAAAAGTGGCATATATCGACTGTAACTTCGGATGGATTCCTGAAAGCCTAAACAACTATACAGCTTCCACTCATAGAATCGAGTGGCATCATCAGCGATGATTTTTATTTTTGGCTATTTTTTTAACGTCGCACTAACACATCAAAGGTTTTCGGCGACGGCAGGGTGGGCTAGGATTGGAGGCAGCGGCCGTGGCCTTTATTATGGTAGAGCCCCATCATTTGGCTAGTGTGAAAATGGGAAACCATGGAAAACCATCTTCAGGGCTGCCGACGGTGTGATTCGAACCTCCACCTCCCGAATCAAGCTCACAGCTATGCGACCCTAACCCAACGACCACTCGCTCGGTTGTGTTGAAGCACAAAGATATACTTAATGCTGTCCATGTATTGGAAGGTGAACAATTTGTGAAAAAATCGAAGAAGACATTCAAAGGAATATTTGTTGTGCCAGTTTGTCTACTGTTAACAAGGTCATCAGCAGAGAAACATTTCAATACACGGAGTTTGCTGAGCAGGGAGCTCCGAAGTATGACGTCACAGATCACGGAACATGCCGGCTACCAGTGCGCAGGATGAAACCCTAGCTTCATTCATGACTTCTTTTAATCTACATATGAATTCACTTTCTCAAGGTCCGGCTCCATGGATGAATGGTCAGCATAGTGGCCTTCGGAGGGTTTGATTCCCGGCCAGGTCAGGGTCTTTAATCTTAAGTGGTCAATTCCCTTGGCACTGAAACTGGATGTGTGTGTTGTCCCCAACATATCTGTAACTCATACACGACACACAGTAAACTAGTGCGCAGTTTCCCATACACGGGGGATGCCACAAACCTTCGTCGGAGGGTCTGCCTTGCAAGGAGCGCAGCAGGCTAGCAACAGCCAAAATGAAATAATAATACTAATAATAATAATAATAATAATAATAATAATAATAATAATAATAATAATAATAATAATAATAATAATAATAATAATAATAATAATAATAATAATAATAATAATGTTACATGCCTATTATACTTATTATCATACTTATAATAATTATTATGATTATCATTGTTACGGAGTTTCCGTGGTTCCGAGAGAGGTGAAAGAAGGTGCTGGTTGGAATGGGTCTATCTACGATATCAAAGATTAATTTAAAACTTTAAAAATGGTTTTCCGTGGTTTCCCATTTTCACACCAGGCATATGCTGGGGCTGCACCTTAATTAAGGCCACGGCCGCTTCCTTCCCATTCCTAGGCCTTTCCTCTCCCATAGCCGCCATAAAACCTATCTGTGTCGGTGCGACGTAAAACAAATGACAAAAAAAACAAGTTTTTAGGTACAAATAGCAGTTTGATACAAGAAAGAAAAATCAAGGGTTGGAAATTACAAGTGCTGAGCTTCCAGCTCCATATTTACAAGTTTACTCATCACAAATGTTGCGTTTAGTTAGACGACCGAGCTCGATAGCTGCAGTCGCTTAAGTGCGGCCAGTATCCAGTATTCGGGAGATAGTAGGTTCGAATCCCACTGTCGGCAGCCCTGAAAATGGTTTTCCGTGGTTTCCCGTTTTCACACCAGGCAAATGCTGGGGCTGTACCTTAATTAAGGCCACGGCCGCTTCCTTCCCACTCCCAGCCCTTTCCTCTCCCATCGTCGCCATAAGATCTATCTGTGTCGGTGCGACGTAAAGCAACTAGCAAAAAAAAAAAAAAAAAAAATAGACGAGGAGAGAAATCTCCGAATTCAAGAGCACTTTGCTCCTAAGGTTACAAATACGGCCTTCGAAAGGCCCCACTCAATATTACATAATAACCAGAAAGAGTTTACCAGCAGTCCGAATTCAACAAAGGAGACTGGCTCCCAATTTATTACACCCTACTCAAAGCAACATTACACAAAACAATCTTAAAAATTCTGGCCTCTCTAGGCCCAACATACAATTTACAATTTTTGTGCACAGGGGTATCTAGTACCCATACTACTGGGCCTTCGTGTAAAGGAAGAACAGGTAAATTTACTGGCTCAAACTCAACATGTATTGAGGCGTACACTTGCGCTCCTAGAAAACGAAGTATAAAACCTTAATTGGGCTCGCGGCCCGATGATACAGAGACTAATCCCAAGCTACTGAGGTGATTAGAATGAAAGGTTAATTTAATGCATTACAGGAAAAGAAAGAGTTACAAAATCGTAGTCACCTCAAGATAAATGAAGGGGAACTCGAGAGGGTAACGCACTCTCCATCCCCGATTTACAGTTTAAGACTTTATGAAATTTTACATGAAAAGGAAGAAGTTTACATTTTAGAAATCAAACGGTTACATAGTTGAAGTTTAGAAACTTCCCCTCGGATAAGTTGGCGGAGATAGATACAGAGATAGGAAACTGGTGGACATTACCTGGGCTGTTGTTCTGCCTGAAGAAGAATGAGGCGCCCCGCCTCCTTCCTTAACACACACACTCAGTAAGTCGACGATCAGTAAGACAAGGTAGCTTGAAAATCCGCACCTTATATACCCAAGGGGAAGGTTCGAGAAGGCTCTGGACTAAATCCGGACACACCTTCTCATTTTTGTTGGATAATCCAAAAGGTACAAGAAGCTTATTATTGGCTGAAATGTAATTACAGAAAATTTCTGATTGGCCAGGTTCAAAAGCTGGCGGAATGAGAAGGAAGTGTTGCAAACCTTGAAATATTGAAGTAAATGAACGTTGGTTTAGTTGTGAAAACCTATGAATACGAAAAATCTTTAAATCACTACTTCTTCTACCTTGGATCAGTTTTTTGTAATGACATCTATGGAGAAAAGTTCAAACTTTTTGACGTAAACGAAAACAAAACAAATAAATCCAGACAGTTTAGGAAACATTAAAATAACACAATACTCAATTATTCAGTGGTGACATCTTTTGGTCAATGTCCCAACTTCATGCATTAGTGGTTTCAAGATTTGTATGAGAGATAGCGTTCCTTAAGGCGCTTCTTTTAAATGTGCGGTGTTGAGGTGTACCTTCCGGTACAATTACTATTTATCTTATTATTATTTCTTAATCTGTTTGCCCTCCAGGTTTGGTTTTTCCCTCTGACACAGCGAAGGATCCCACCTCTACAACCTCAAGGGCAGTGTCCCGGAGCGTGTAACTTGGGGTAGGGAGATACAACTGGAGGAGAACCACCACCTTCCCCAGGTGGCCTCACCTGCTAGGGTGGCCGTGCCTTAAGTTAGGTACGATCCCGGCATTTACCTGGAGGAGAAGTGGGAAACCACGGAAAACAACCTCGAGGATTGCTGAGTTGGGAATCGAACCCTGTTGTACTCAGTTGACCTCCCGAGGCTGAGTAGACCCCGTTCCAGTCCTCGTACTACTTTTCAAATTTTGTGGCAGAGCCGGAAATCGAATCCGGGCCTCCGGTGGTGGCAGCTAATCAAGCTAACCACTACACTACAGAGGCGGATTTTATTATTATTATTATTATTATTATTATTATTATTATTATTATTATTATTATTATTATTATTATTATTATTATTATTATTATACCGGAGGTACACTTGCTCCGTGCATTTGAACTGAGCGCCTTTTAGGCCATCTGAGATGTGAACCCTAAACCATGTGTTTGAAGAAGTTCGGACCTTTAATCTTCAGATGTCTCTATTGTCGACTTATATGCACCGTCTGGTGGGAGAACGGACAATTAATTTTCAAGGGAAAACTCTATCCTATATGTTTGTTAACCTGAAGTGTTGTCAGCACTACATGACTTCCATCTTCCTGAAATTATTAGTCAATCAGAAATTTTGGTATATATCTTTGTAGCCAATCAAAACTGGGGGTATGTACAGGCCATCGGCCTAGAGAATTCTGGAACTTTCCCCTCTGCTATAAAAGCTGAGAGGTTTTGGGTCATGTTGTCTTCTTCACCGCTCCAATCTAAAGTGGATACAGTTGGTGGAGGCAAAGGAAAAGCCTTGCCCGTCGTCGGAAGGCCTACCAGCTCAAGGTAATGGCAGACATCTTTTACATATGTGATCGCTCCAGACAGCTAACTTGAGGGGAATGTTTCAAAATTCTTTCTTAATTCTAAAGTTTTATATCATCTTTTAAATGTAAATTTTCAAGCAAGTTTAAGGACTCTATTAAAATCCGTGCTGGGAAAGGTGTAACTTGGGGAACAAAGAGTGTTCACCCTCTTGTAATTCCTATTCAACATGCTATGGGGGTAAATACGATTTTCTAAAATTTTAAATTCTAACTCTATTTTGGAACGTAATATTTTCGCCATCTAGTCACCCTCTGTAGTATAGGCTTAGTCTTTGTAACTGTTGTATGTCCGGCGCTCCCCTTCTCGCTCCTCCAGCCAGCTGCACGCGCGCCTGTGTATCATTCTGCTAGCTTCGACGCGCAGCCCTCAGTGCGCGTGCCTGACCATCGAGTGTACTATAAATAGGAGCTCCCTGCCTGCTCACTTGCCCACTTGCCCCGGTGTCCAGCTCCAGAATACACCCTACGTCGAGCACGGAGGCTACTCCTCTTGAAAATGTGCTTCGACCAGGTGGACTGAATTTCTGGCAGTACGAGGTTTCACCTCTGGTCACCGCTCCCTTACCTGTTTCCGCTGCCTATGTTCCGTAATTCTTTTACAAGCCATTTTCATTCCCTAACTTATGCAAGCTCCCTTAGTTTCGCTAGGTGGAATTTCTTCAATCAATTGAACTTGCTTTTTAGGAATTCAGGCACTTCAACAAACAAGGACTCTCATGAACATTTATATTAGTGTGCCAGATAGTTCTCGACTATCAACGTGTCAATTCACAAAGACTATCTTTTCAAGATAGAAGTGTATATAAAGACTGCAAACCTGTACATATTGTATAAAGACAGACTTTTCTCAAGATTCAATATTCCTTTTTGCTTCAAAATAAATTTCAGTTATTTGTGTAAATATCATAAAGTGAAGCAATAAAAGTTGTGTTTTGTAAACTTCAACCTTGGTTACAACAGTAACCTCGGGCCATAAGCCCATATAGGATCTTATGTATTTTTCAAAGTGTATTTCAAAGGAGTACAAGTGTTTCGCCACCTGGCATTTTGTTCATGGCTGATTTCTTAAACCTTTCTTTTTGACCACTAAGGCCATTTAGAATGGGCACTTATTGCCTCTGTTTAAGGTGTCATTAACTATGGATGAGTGTGTAATAGACCGTTGAGCTTAAATTACAGTGAACACTGTTGTCAAGGATTATCTAGTGTAACATTTGGATAAGAAATGTGTGCCTTTGAGAGGCCGGACTGCAGTCAATTTTGGATCTGTCTCCTAGAGTGCAGATTGAGTGGTGCAAAAGTGCTCTTTGAAATAGTGTAACTTTGGAGCTGCAAGCTCATTTTGTAAATGATTGTGTACCGTACCTGACTGTTATCAGAGCAGACGAGCTCATCGCAATTCAATTTAGCTGTTATTTGTCATTGTTCATCGAGATTATTTATCAAGCTTAAAGACAAAAAGAAGATGATGATGATGTTGATGATGCTTGTTGTTTAACGGTGCCTAACATCTAAAGTCCATCGCCCCTCAGAATGAAGAAAGGAAAGAAATAAAATTTCAATTAAAAAAAATTATGCTCTCAACTCTTCTCTGTCCACCCATTCAAGCCCGCACCTTCTTACACCTTTGCAACCTACCAAAACACAGTATTATTATTAATTTTCTTCTTCTTCTTCTTAATCTGTTAACTCTCCAGGGTCGGTTTTTCCCCCGGACTCAGCGAGGGATCCCACCTCTACCGCCTCAAGGGCAGTGTCCTGGAGCTTCAGACGTTGGATCGGGGGATACAACTGGGGAGGAGGACCAGTACCTCGCCCAGGCTGCCTCACCTGCTATACTGAACAGGGGCCTTTGTGGAGGGATGGAAAGTTTGGATGGGACAGGCAAGGAAGGGGGAAGGAAGCGGCTGCGGCCTTATGTTATGAACCATCCTGGCATTTGCCTGGAGGAGAAGTAAGAAACCACGGAAAACCACTTCTAGGATGGCTGAGGTGGGAATCGAACCCACCTCTACTCTGTTGACTTCCCGAGGCTGAGTGGACCCCGTTCCAGTCCTCGTACCACTTTTCAAACTTCGTGGCAGAGCCGGGAATCGAACGCGGGCCTCCGGGGAGGCAGCTAATCACGCTAACCATTACACCACAGAGGCGGACAATTTCTTCTTCTACTTATTATTATTATTATTATTATTATTATTATTATTATTATTATTATTATTATTAAATAATATCCTCTCTTTCAGGAAACCAGCAAAACAAAGGCCTATACTACCTTCAACCTCATAACGAAAGTGTGCTGTGAATTATACATGGTCAATGACAGCAGTAGTTGCATCCACCTGAAAACTGAAGAGGCAGTTATTTTGATACCTTCAACTATTTACCGTTTAATAACATTTTACATGCCATTAATGGGAAATCACCGAGTGAGTGGCTGCATGATTTGGGTCACGTAGCTGTGAGCTTGCATTCGAGTGATAGAGGGTTCGAACCCCACTGTCGGCAGCCCTGAAAATTGTTTTCCGTGGTTTCCCATTTTCACACCAGGAAAATGCTGAGAGGCTATATCTTAATTAAGGCTACGGTAGCTTCCTTCCCACTCCAAGCTCTTTCCTCTCCATCGTCGCTATAAGAGCTATGTGTGTCGGGACGATGTAGAACAAATTGAACAGACAACATACGTTCGGGCAGAAGTAGAGAGGTATGGGAGTGCTGGAGATGAAATGCCGGTAATACTTTCGGAGATGATACATATTAATCAGGACACAACGATGGAAGATAATGGATCTGTGACTCAGATGTGTACATTTAGAATGACAATACGAGGACCTTAGTGTTGTGATAATGATTTCGAACCGAGCTCGATAGCTGCAGACGCTTAAGTGCGCCCAGTATCCAGTATTCGGGAAATAGTGTGTTCGAACCCCACTGTCGGCAGCCCTGAAGATGGTTTTCTGTGGTTTCCCATTTTCACACCAGGCAAACGCTGAGGCTGTACCTTAATTAAGGCCACGGCCCCTTCCTTCCCAGTCCTAGCCCTTTCCTGTCCCATCGTCGCCGTAAGACCTGTCTGTGTCGGTGCGACGTAAAGCGAATAGCAAAAAAAAATCGTGTGGCTATTTCTAGCCTTGTAAGGCAGACCCTGCGATAAGGGTGGGCGGCATCAGCCATGTGTAGGTAACTGAGTGTTACTGTGGTGGAGGGTAGTGTTATGTGTCGTGTGTGAGTGGCAGGGATGTTGGGGGCAGCACAAACACTCAGCCCCCGAGCCATTGGAATTAACCAATGAAGGTTAAAAACCCCGACCCGGCAGGGAATCGAACCCCGGGACCCTCTGAACCCAAGGCCAGTACGCTGACCATTCAGCCAACGAGTCGGACAGTGTTGTGGTAAAGAAGTAGAACGTGAAAATTGTGACCTATGACAATGGAATATACATTTCGAGGATGACCGAAGGTACAGGTGGAATCCGAAATTCCTGAGCCCTTGCTCACTGAATTTTTGCTCAGTGTGAAAGAGCACTGAGGTATTCTTATCATTTGTTTCAATTAGCCCATATCTCCCAGAAGATATTCAGGAGTATAACATATCACTTGTGGAGACGCAAATGGTCCTGAGATACGCTCAACCTACACCAGAATTTACTACCTGGGTACAAACGTGGCCAAGTATAGAGTTAAGCACTCTATCCCACCTAGTGCCGAAGTTACCGATATTGGAAGTCTTTAGCTTTCACTCCTCCAAATGCCGCCATGGCCTGTACGGAGATGACTTTTAGAGCGTACTATACTGTATTAATTCCTACATGGAGAGAACTCTATAGTTTTATGTGGAACTGACTGTCTTTAGTAGCACTGAGACATCGCGCTCAAGCAGCAAAAGTGGCATGGGTTTGGTTTCTAATTAGGCTTTTTCTCACTCCACACTAATTGTGGTAGAGTAGAAGTCACATTCTAGACAAAAGGTTTTCCTCGCTCCTTTTCTTAGCCAGTTAAAACTCCAGACGAAATAAAAAGCGAAACAGTCCGTGTATGTTAGTAGGTCGTGCGCAATGTTCGATGATGTAATAATTTTATTTCACTTTTAATGTTCCGGTAAGCGACTCACGCGTCTGTTCTGAAATAAACTTGAACAAAGCTTTTGAGTTTCATATTGATCGTAAGAGTTAGGGACAAGAATGAATGGTAGGAATACTGAATGCTCAGTCTTTCCTGTAATACACGTTACAGATAGAATTCTTAGAAGTAATACTTGGAAAATATGGCAATCATGTTCTTCTTCATCTTTATTCTATTCCCTTTCACTTTCACTTGTTTCCCGATTGAGAGGCTTAAGACCACATCATCGACTTAATCTTTGTATGAAATATTTCCAACTTGTGTTGATTTGTCTACTTATTAACAGTATGTAGGTTTTTAATTTCGTCCACCGATCTAGAACTTTCCAAGAGTTGAAATCGAAATTCCTAGAAAAACATCTGAAGGTAAGCCAATATTGAGGGAGAATGCCACCTATCTCCCAAGTGCATGAGTTAGTGCTTCTAGACACTGAGTTACTCTGTCCGGTTCTACTTTTTCTCCCTCAATTTCTTTATCTGTTAATAATTGAAATACGACGTCATGCTTCAGTTGGCCAAAAGTTTACTGTCCGTTACAGGAAGTGTTTTCGAGCTTACATCTTTGACTACGAAGATGGTTAATCTACCACCGGATACGGTAAGACGAATGATATGTGAGAATGGAAAACGGATTGATTGTAAAGGGGGTAAGGATCAATGTTGCCAACTTAGCGGATTTTCCGCTAAATTTGGCGGAATCAGAAGACTCGGCGGAGAAATATACCATTTAGCGGACAGCGGATTTTTTGGCGGAATTCTAGATTTATTATAGCGGAATTTAGCGTTTTATCCATTTACTTTTTTTTAAATTTGTACTCCAGTCTGTCTCTGAGCTATTCCGTCTTTCTTGTCAGGAGCTAGCAGTCACATGAGGAAAACATCATGTTATTTGATTTGATGTTATGAGATCATGGTATCATAAATTTGTAATGCGTGAGGAAAGGGTGTTTATCTCTTAGTTGAAGAATGACGACAGATAATGAAACTGTGAGAGAGTAGCATTTATATTAATTATGCTATGAAGGAAGACTGGCCTGTTCTGTACGTGGCCCTTGAGGTAGGGGATTCACCTAGTTGGTACCCGGCAGTAAAACGCCTACAAGTTTTAGCTCCCCGGCTCGCAGGTAGGGGTTAATCCCAGTGAAACTGACAGATCAGGTGAGTGCAGACATTTACTTTATTATTATTATTATTATTATTATTATTATTATTATTATTATTATTATTATTATTATTATTATTATTATTATTATGATTATTATTATTATTAATATTATTATTATTATTTGAGATCGGATTTCTTGGCGGAATTTTAGCGGATTTTTAGTAGTATTTAGCGGATCTTGAAAATATAAGTTGGCAACACTGGTAAGGATACGTTCATAGCCACTGTGAATAATATTAACCAAGCATTTTCCTGGACGTGGTATTAAAAATAGGGGCTGTCTAGCTGAAGTGTTAAAGACGTGCTATGTGCAACTGGAAGGACGTTGTTGTTGTTGTTGTTTGAGTCATCAGTCCAGAGACTGATTTAATGCAGCTCTTCATGCAAGCCTATCCTGTGCTAACATTTTAATTTCTACGTAGCTGCTGCGTCCTACATCTGCTCAAATCTGCTTGTCATGTTCATGCCTTGGTCTACCCCTACCGTCCTTACCTCCTACACTTCCCTCGAAAACCAACTGCACAATCCTTGGTGTCTTAAGGTGTGTCCTATTTCTTCTTCTGGTCAAATTTAGCGAAATCGATCTCCTCTCATCAATTCGATTCAGTATATCTTAATTCATGATTCGATCTATCCATCTCACCTTCAGCATTCTTCTGTAACATCACATTTCAAACGATTCTATTCTCCTTCTTTCTGAGCTAGTTTCCATCCATGTTTCACTTCCATACAACGCCACGCAGTCTTCAAAAGTAACTGGAAGGATATAGGTTCGATTTTGAGTCAGGAAGTCAAAACGATTAGAAACGAGACTTCCACTTCTAGAGAAGCACATAGCTCAAGGGTTCACTCAACCTGAACCAGATATGACTACCAGATTAATTCCTGGGGACAAATTTGGCCGAGCACAAAGCTAACCACTACCCCACTCAGTGCTGGGGTTATGGATAGTGGAAGACTTTAACTTCCACTCTTCCAACGGCCTTCATTGTCTGTACGGGGATTGCTTTACATTTTGCGTTTTGGTATGTAAAAGGGGACTGCCTAGCCTAGTAAGTAAAGGCGCGTTCACGCTCAAGGATGTAAGTTCAATTCTCTGTCAGAAATTCGAGTAATTTAGAAACGGGTCTTCGAAATGTTTGGAGGTACATCGTTTTTGGAGTTCATTGCAGCAGAAATGAGTACCAGGTTAATTCTCAAGGGCATAAGGCAAACGTACTAGAGTTACGGTAACCACTCTAACTCATTGTTAGCGCCGAAGTTGAAACTTTTAACTTCCATGGCATAAATAGACTTCATGGTCTCCATGGGACAGGGCATTGCTTTGCCTTTTGTCATAGGAAATCTCGAAGAAAAATTTACATGAACGGCTGCCATTAAAAGTATATGATCGAGCGAGTTGGCCGTGCGGATACGGGCTCGCTGCTCTGAGCTTGCATTCGGGAGATAGTGGGTTCGAATCCCACTGTCGGCAGCCCTGAAGATGGCTTTCCGTGCATTCCCATTTTCACACCAGGCAAACGCTGGCTTAATTAAGACCACGGCCGCTTCCTCCCCACTCCTAGCCATTTCCTATCCCATCGTCGCCATAAGACTTATCTATGTCGGTGCAACGTAAAGCAAGTTGTAAATATATACATTACGCCTATGTAGCCTTTATATGAAAACCAAACCAAACCCCATGGCGCAAAAGCCTCGAACGGTCTTGGCCTACCAAGTGACCGCTGCTCAGCCCGAAGGCCTGTAAATTACGAGACGTCATATGGTCGGTACGACGAATCCTCTCGACCTTTACTCTTGGCTTTCTAGACCAGGGCGCCTATCTCGTCATCAATATCTCCTCAATTGTACTTACGTGGGGCTGAGTGGACCTCGAACCAGCCCTCAGATCCAGGTAAAAATCCCTGACCTGGCCTAGAATCGAACCCGGAGCCTTGTAAGGAAGTCCTTCTGAGGAGGGTGGGCGGTGTCTGCCGTATATGGGGAAACTGTGTGTGTGTGTGTGTGGTGGGGAATATTGTTCTGTGTGATGTATAAGTTGAAGAAAGGTCGATGAAAGCAACATTACACCGCCCCAGAGACAAGGGAATTAACCGTTTAAGATTCAAATCCAATGAGCCAGCCTGGAATCGTACCCAACGCCCCGATAATCAAAGCCCAAAACGCAGACCAGTCAGCCATGGAGATGAATAATAATAATAATAATAATAATAATAATAATAATAATAATAATAATAATAATAATAATAATAATAATAATAATAATTCTACCTTCCATTAACTACGTTTAAGATTTTCAGAGAAGCCAGAGTTTGGAAATTTTGTCTCGCAGCTGTTCACTTACGTTCTGGTTAAACTACAGACACGAGGCTTGGCTCCTTAGTGTGTTCAAAAATCTTAAAATTAATTACTGGGATGTAAAACCATTATTTTTCTTCTTGTCATTATTATGTCTATACCATACCACCGAAATGAGTCGGGATTGAACCATCAACTTGAGCTCAGAAGGCCAACGCTCTTTCGTCTGAGCTACTGAGCCCGACTGTTCTGTAGAGCATACAGTCAAACTTCTATAGCTCGGACGTCTTTAACTTGAATGTTCAGTATCTCGAAGGAGTTTTCATTTCCCGACGGAATCTTCTATATTCTCCATAAAAATTATATTATTCGAAATGTTCGTCTACAAGGATATTTCAAGCCCTGGTGCAAAATATGTTTCTGTAACTCGAAGTTACGTAGAGAACATTACGCTTATGCGTACTCAGTTGTATGCACTGTAGGTTGAGTACTTTGCCCGAAGGTTGGTTGGAATCTCAACAGCTCCGCCATCAGCTGGCCTAGGCATCACTGAAGAGGTGTACTAAGGCAGGGCTGGACAAATCCAAGGCAACGGGGAAAAAATGTGCAGGCGTCTCAGGTTTTCTGATTGTGACTACAATATTTTGGGGATTTTTCCAATCTAGAAATAACACACAAAAAGTTAACTACATAAATAGTTAAGGATATAAAAGCATAAAAGGATATAAAAATATACACTGTAAAATTTGGTTAAGTAGCATTTATTTTTCTTTCTTATTGCAATCTCTCTCCGTGGCTCAGACGGCAGCGCGTCAGCCTCTCACCGCTGGATACCGTGGTTTAAATCCCGGTCACTCCATGTGAGATTTGTGCTGGACAAAGCGGAGGCGGGAAAGGTTTTTCTCCGGGTACTCCGGTTTTCCCTGTCATCTTTCATTCCAGCAACACTCTCCATTCTAATTTCATAGCATCTATCACTCATTAATAAAATCACTTTGGGAGTGGCGACCCCATCGTACTAATAGCCTATATCTGCTTCATTCATTCCATCCCTGACCCGGTCATTGACTGGAAAACAAGGCTGTAGGTTTTCATTTTCATTGCAATCTCTAGCGAATCGGAGGATAGCGATTATACGATTTGTAAGTAGTTATACGTAACGGCTGCTATTGAATAGTGACAAGAATCGATATGAACGATCGACATAATATCTCGTGACTGCTCGTAAGCATTACATTCAGAAGCTAGCCGGTCGGTCTTGGCAAGAATGTTCTTTAGTTTATGATGATGGATTTTGTTCATGAGTCCACTAATGTGTTCCTATTAGGCAGCTAAATTTTAATTTTTCGACAGTTATCAAATCCCAGGTGTTCGGCTTTTAAGGTACAAGTACTGCAATAGTCACTAGCCTGTAGTAAGTATTGTTCGGAATTTCGCACATTTGTTTGCACCAAGGCAAGTTTTGTACACCTGTAATAGTGAATGTGATTTGTGAGTGATAAAAGTGAAACGGAGTAGTTGTGATCGTAATTCTGGTTGCTCAAAACAGTTGAAACCGACATGTTTTTTTTAAAATCCACCAACTCGCAGTTGACCTGGTTCCTAAGAAACTTTGCTGGTTCCTAGATTTTTATTTTATTTATCCAGCCCTGTACTAAGAAATTGAGGAGTTAAGTAGTTTCCCGTTGGTTTCCTGGTACTCGGTTGTCTCCGCATAAAAATACTTCCTGTATTAGGAACATCAACATTAGTTGTCTTCTTATACGAGAACTAGCAAGGTACCCGTGCTTCGCTACGGTATTATACTGAAATTTATAATTGAATGCTTATTGTTTTAGATATATAATCCGCCGAAATTCGCGATTTGACACGTTTTCAGCGAGAATCCACCAAAATTCCCGATCTGACTGGTTTTCTATTATTTTACGGCACGTTTCCTCCCATTTTTAAATCTTCCTTTCCAGCAATCGTTTTCGTACTTCCCTGGCTAGGCTCAGGTATTCCTCCCGGTCAGTTGGGCCCGTAAATCTTTGACATCTTTTCCTATAATATTTTTTAATATGGATAAAATCCTTCAGGAGATCCGGCGTGTTGTCATATTGGGTGCCTTGGCGGCACTGAACCCGCGGCCAGGCTGCATTCTTAGTCATTACCCGTCCAGGAGCCGTTTCCAGCGCGGTCCGCATATTTGACGACGGTCCGGAACATTATTATTATTATTATTATTACTATTATTATTATTAATGTTATTCTTATTCTTATTATTATTATTACTATTATGTGTTGCTGGGATGAATGATGACAGGGAAAACCGGAGTGTCCGGAGAAAAACCTGTCCCGCCTACGTTTTGTCCAGAACAAATGTCACATGGAGTGACCGGGATTTGAACCACGGAACCCAGCTGTGAGAAGCCGGCGCGCTGCCGCCTGAGCTACGGAGGATCCGTATAAGTACATTAAGAACAGTAAAATCAATTGGCCTCACCTCCTTTTACACCCCACAGCCGTTAGTTTTTACTGCCAACCCTCCCCCCTCCCCGCCAAAAAAAGTAAAAAGAAGGCGTGTTTCTTTATGTTTAAGGGAGATTCCAAACACCAATGTTCACGTCTATTACCTTCAGTTTTGAGATATAAGTATCCCCATAAATATAATTTACTTTTGTCACTTCATTTCAAACTACTCCCCCCCCCCAAGTGAATTTTCCCGCAAAAAATACTTGTTTCTTTAATAGTGAAGGATCTTCTAAATACCAATTATCACGACTCTAACTTCTTCACTTTTAGATTTATGTGTCCTCATGAAAGGAATTCAACTCCTTTACACTCCCGCCCCCCAAGATGCTTTCCCCCCCAAAACGCGTTTTTCTTTGTTTTTAAAGGAGATCCAAATACGAATTTTCACGTCTGTAACAACTTTAGTTTTTATTAGATGTATATATTCTCATACAATTAAAGTAAATTAATTTTTCAATCTTTCACCCCCCTCCCCCCGCTTCATTGGATTTTCCGAGAATACGTGTTTCTTTACTTTTAAAGCAGATTGCAAATATCAAATTTCACGTCTGTAACATCTTCATTTTTAAGATATCAGTAGCCTAATTAAAAGAATTCAACACCATTTTCAGTCACTTTCACCCCTCCCCCCTCCACCCAAGTGGTATTTCCGAAAATTAAAAATACACGTTTCTTTATGTTTAATAGAGATAAAAATACCATTTTTCACTTCTGTAACATGTTAAGTTTTTTAGATATACTGTAAAAATTCTCATTTTAAAATTTCACCCCTTTTGGGTTCCCCTTAAGTGGAGTTTCCAAAAACAAATCATCTATGTTTCTTTACATTTACAGGAGATTCCAAACACCCACTTTTTACGTCTGTAACATTTTACGTTTCCAAGATAATCTTTCAAAAAATTCACCCCAATTTGTCACTTCTGTTTAACCGCCATTAATAGGATTTTCCAAAAACTAAAAAAATACGTGTTTCTTTACATTTAAAGTAGATCCCAAATACCAATTTTCGGGTCTGTAATATCTTCAGGTTCTGAAATATAAGTAGCCTCATTAAAGGCATTCAACCCATTATTCACCCTTTTACACCCTTCCTATTGGGATTTTCCGAAAACAAAAGAATACGTGTTTCTTTATTTTTAAAGGAGATTCTAAATACCAATTTTTACATCTGTAAACTGTAACAGTTTTGAGATATAGATACACTCATTTTAAAAAATCACCCTCTTTTCACCCCCTCATTAATTGGATTTTCCAAAAACAAAAAAATACGTGTTTCTTTATTTTTAAAAGAGATCCCAAACACCAATTTTCAGGTCTGTAACATCTTCAGTTTCTGAAATATATGTAGCCTCATCAAAGGCATTCAATGCCTTTTTCACCCCTCCTATTGCGATTTTCCGAAAACAAAAAAATACGTGTTTCTTTTTTAAAGGAGATTCTAAATACCAATTTTTACATCTATAAACTGTAACAGTTTTGAGATATAGATACACTCATTTTAAAAAATCACCCCCTTTTCACCCCCCATTAATTGGATTTTCCAAAAACAAAAATACGTGTTTCTTTATTTTAAAAAGAGATCAAAAGTACCAATTTTCAGGTCTGTAATATCTTCAGTTTCTGAGATATAAGTACTGGTATACTGATTAAGGGCATTCAACCCATTTTCCCCATTTTCACCCCTTTTCACCCCTCCTATTGGGATTTTCTGAAAACAAAAAAATACGTGTTTCCTTATTTTTAAATAAGATTCTAAATACCAATTTTTACATCTGTAAACTTTTAAACTTTCGAGATATAGGCACACTCATTTTAAAATTTCACCCCTCTTTTCACCCCCTTAGCGAAGGAATATCCAAAAATCCTCTCTTAGCGAGCACCTACATCTTAATATGAATATATCCCCAAAATTTCATTTCGTTACGTCCAGTAGTTTTGGCTCTGCGATGATGAATCAGTCAGTCAGTCAGGACAAGTTATTTTATATATATATAGATAAGCAGTCTCTGTATGTTAGTAACAGTGTATTGTTTGACTTGCGAAAGCAAAATGACCCAGTTATTTTCAAAGATATGAATATATATATATATTTTTGCTACTTGCAATGATCGTAATGACCTTAAAGACACAGTGATTTGTTAACAAAATAATGTTTCCTTTTTTTACAAGTTGCTTTACGTCGCACCGACACAGATAGGTCTTATGGCGACGATGGGACAGTAGAGGGCTAGGAATGGGAAGGAAGCGGCCGTGGCCTTAATTAAGGTACAGCCCCAGCATTTGCCTGGTGTGAAAATGTGAAACCACGGAAAACCATTTTCAGGTCTGCCGACAGTGGGTTTCGAACCTACTATCTCCCGAATACTGTACACTGGCCGCACTTAAGCGACTGCAGCTATCGAGCTCGGCATGAATATTTTAAAGTAGGCCTATCCTAAATAACACGGTTCCGTAGTAAGTTGTAATAAATCAGATTTAAAAGCGGCTTTCAATACGATATCTGAAAATACTAAAACTGTACATGTAGAAAACATTAGTGGCATTGGTGACAAACGTTATGAAGTAAATGACGGTACAACTGAGTTTTATATTGTTAATTTGTGGAGCTAAAATAGTACGCACCTTTATCTCGAATTTTCAATAACGCGAAGTATTCTTAGCTTCAAAAAACATTTCAAGGTATCGAAGTTCGACGGCATTTCCTTGTCCACACAAAAATATCCTATGGTTACCGGATCTGCTTTCCTAGGCAAGGGTTCCCTGCTTATTGGGACGTAACAAAATTGACGATAATAGGTAGAGTAAGAGTTGTCTTTGCTGGGATACAGGTATAATCATGTTGTGAAAATGTGCCGAACACGCCCGTATGTTAGCTAAAACACATGGTCTGTGGCCTTCCGACTTCCGTGCAAAGAGCAGCCATCACGTACGGTCTCCTTCCCTGAAGTACACGCTGCCTATTGTAGCATTAGGCTATATTTACAACCTGCAATGAAAAAAAGTTGTCAGCGCCTAAATCGCAGTCCATGTTTGTACAGAGAAATCCAGGATTCAAAATCCATTATTCACAGTGGATGGCGTGGAATGACATTAGTAGAAGAATAAGTTTGAGTGGTGTCTTTAAAATTAGGAAAGATCACAATATGAAGATAAAGTTGGAATTCAAGAGGACAAATTGGGGCAAATATTCGTTTATAGGATGGGTAGTTAGGGATTGGAATAACTTACCAAGGGAGATGTTCAATAAATTTCCAATTTCTTTGAAATCATAAAAGAAAAGGCTAGAAAAACAACAGATAGGGAATCTGCCACCTGGACGAATGCCCTAAATTCAGATCAATAGTGACTGAATTTAATATTGTTTTTTCAGAATGTGTCCACTCTTACTACAGATAAACATTGGAATACTACATTGTTTTGCTATTGCAATCCTAATCCGAAATAATTTGCATCTCAGACCCCGTAATAATATTATCGTATCGGTACTGCCACTGTTTTAAAGGGTAGCATAGCCCAGGTGGCAAAGGCATGCTCAGTTCATCTGGAAGATTTGCGTATGATCCTCCGTCATGAAGTAGAGAAGAACAGAAAGGAAACATACTCGCTTGAAGAGGTACATGACCCTGGGGTTTACTTAGTCTCCACCAGAAATGAGTAGGCTATCAGAGTTATTCCTGGGCAAAGGTGGTCGGACGTAGAGCTAACCACTTTGTACTACTTATAGTGTCGAAGTTAAGAACAGTGGCATCCTTTACCTTCCACTCCTCCAAGGGCTTTTATGAGCTGTACGGAGATTACATTGCTTTATAATTGTAAGATGCCTTCCTGTTATATAGGGGCTGCCTGGCCGAGGAGGTAAAGGCGTGCTCGGTTTTTCCGGAAGGACGTGTATTCGAATCCCCGTCAGGAAGTCGTAACATTTAAGAAATGAGATTTCCACTTCCGGAGGTGCATGTGGCCCTGAGGTTTACTCAGCCTACACCAAAATTGAGTACCAGGTTAATTCCTGGGGACAAAGGCGGGCGTAGAGCTAACCACTCTACCCCATCAAGTGCCGAGGATACGGATAATAGAAGCCTTTACCTTCCACCCCTCCCAGGGTCTTCATGCCCTGTACGGATAAGACTTTGCTTTGCTTTTTTTCCCGTTATATGATTCCAGGATATGCTTTTTTAATTTCTTTCACGGTAAAAGTGTGAAGTGGTAGCATTTTTCGCTCAAATCCATTCCGTACGTTGTCCCTGCATAGCTCAATAAAATGTTTCACCCACTATATTGAACTCACAAGACGGATTCAGAATCTCAAACAGCTTGGTCCAATTAACATTACCGAATGCCTTTTCTAGATCTACGAACGCCATGTACAGTACGTGGATTTGTCTTTCTTAATTCGATCCTCTAAGATCAAACGTAAAGTCAGGATTGCTTCACGTGTTCCCACATTTTTCTGAAGCCAAATTGAACTTCCAACTCAGAAAATAATACATGTTAACATTTTGCAGGCGTGAGACACTAAACTAATGGTCCCGGTAGTATTCACACTACCGGGCGAGTTGGCCGTGCGCGTAGAGGCGCGCGGCTGTGAGCTTGCATCCGGGAGATAGTAGGTTCGAATCCCACTATCGGCAGCCCTGAAAATGGTTTTCCGTGGTTTCCCATTTTCACACCAGGCAAATGCTGGGGCTGTACCTTAACTAAGGCCACGGCCGCTTCCTTCCAACTCCTTGTCCTTTCCTATCCCATCGTCGCCATAAGACCTATCTGTGTCGGTGCGACGTAAAGCCCCTAGCAAGAAGAAGAAGAAGTATTCACACTTGTCAGCACGGCCTTTCTTGGGAATAGGTATAACAACATTCTGCTGAAAATCATATGGAACTTCTACTTTATCATACATCTTACACACGAAACGAAACAACCTCTCCATGCGGGTTTCCCTTAGGGAAGTTAGTAATTCTGAGGGTGTCATCAGTTCCCGGTGCCTTCTTCCTATTTAGGTCTCTCAAAGCTCTGTTGAATTCTGACCTCAAAATTCGGTCTCCCATGTCATCAGCATCAACAGCCTCTTCTTGTTTCAGAACACTATCATCTACTTCCTTACCTTGATACAACTGTTGGATATGTTTCTTCAATCTTTCTGGCTTGTCTTCTTTCCCTAGAAGTGGTTTACCATCTGAGCTTTTAATATTCATACACCTACTTTTCCTTTCTCCAAATGTTTCCTTGATTTTCCTGTATGCAGCATCTACCTTTCCTAGGGCCATGCAGCCTTCAACATCTTTGCACTTCTCTTTCAGCCATTCTTCCTTAGCTGTCCTGCACTTTCTAATTACTCCATTCCCTATTCGCATGTATTCTTTTCTCATCTCCTCATTTTTTGCATTCTTGTACTTTCGTCTTTCATCAATCAGGTGCAGTATCTCTTGAGTTATCCATTGTTTCTTAGGTAATCTTTACTTTCTTCCTAACTTTTCTTCAGCCACCTTACTGATCTCATTCTTCAGGACTGTCCATTCATCCTCTACTGTATTTCCTTCTACCTTTTCCTTTAGTCCCGATGTTGCATGTTCTTTGAAACAATCCCTCACACTATATTCTTTCAACTTGTCTAGATCCAATCTCCTTGCATTCCTTCCTTTCTTCAATTTCTTCAACTTCAGGTGGCATTTCACGACCAACATGTTGTGGTCAGAGTCCACGCCTGCTCCTGGGAAAGTCTTGTAATCCAACACTTGGTTTCTAAATCTCTGCCTAATCATAATGAAGTCTATATGATACCTTCCAGCGTCTCCCGGTCTCGCCCATGTATTCAGCCGTCCTTTGTGGTGTTCGAACTAAGAGTTAACCAGGACTAAATTGTGATCGGTGCAGAATTCAACCAGCCGACTTCCTCTTTCATTCATTTGCCCAATCCGAATTCTCCTACTGTATTACCTTCTCTTCCTTGGCCTACCACTGCATGTCTCCCATCACAATTAGATTTCATCACCGTTTACATATTCTATTAAATCTGCTATCTTCTATTATATTTGATTTCTTCATCATCCGCTGAACTAGTAGGCATATAGACCTGCACTATTGTGGTGGGCATTGGCTTGGTGTCTATCTTGACCACAATAATCCTTTCACTATGCTGTCATAGTAGCTTACCCGCTGCCCTATTTTCGTATTCATTATTAAACCTACTCCTGCATTTCCCCTGCTTGATTTTGTGTTGATAATTCTATAGTCGCCTGACGAGAAATCCTGCTCTTCCTGACAACTTACTTCACTTATACCAACTGCATTTAACTTTAGCCTATCCATCTCCCTTTTCAGATTCTATAGCCTACCACAACGATTCTATCTTCTAACATTCCACGCTCCGACGCGTAGAATGTCAGTATCCATCTTCTTGATGACCGCCCCCTCTCGTGTAGACCCCACCCGGAGATCCGAATGGGGGACTATTTTACCTCCGGAATATTTTACCAGGGAGGAGACCATCATCAGTACATCGTTCATACAGAGCCGCATGTCCTCAGGAGTTAGTTACGGCTGTAGTTTGCCGTTGCTTTCAGCCGTGTAGCAGTATCAACACAGCTAAGCCATGTTAATTATTATTACAAAACAATATCAGTCAATCATTCAGACTGCTGCCCTTGCAACTTCCGAAGGGCTACCCCCTTTCGATGAACCATTCGTTAGTCTGGTCTCTCGACCGATGCCCTTCCGATATGGTTGCACCTACGGCTCGGCTACCTGCTTCATTGGGACACGCAAGTCTCCCCACCGCGGCAAGGTCACATGGTTCACAGGAGAGGGGGTGATACTTATGAGTGTTTAAATGCGACTTCTTCGTGTTATGTTCTGGCACGTTAACCCTGTGTTACGTATTTTTCACACAAAATGTAATAAGTTACAGAAGGCTGAAGTCATGACCTGTTCTCTTTCTCTCTATTGAGACAAATTTGTATAGAATGATAAGTAGCCTCTGGTGGAATGCTTCCTCAATTTTACCTCGCCAATTTCTTGATCCCAGCCAACATTACTATAGAAATGCGAGGTATTTCTGTGTTAGGTTAAAATGTAAACTTATTTCAGAATTTTTACACACAGTTCCACATACTCGTAGACAATTGAGGTACTGAGCCCATAATTCTATATTGCTGAAAGCACTGCTGCACGGCTATATACGGCCAACTTCGAGATGGAGAAAAAACGCGCATCCGTTTCTTTATTGCAAGCTCGCCTCGAGTTCCGTGGCGTGTCAACTCAGAGCAGGAGGCGATCTCCAAATTAATCGAACGAGGTCGGAACATTCGGAAGACCTCATGGAATTAATAATGAAATTCTGGCTAATAACCCTCATTGTGAGAGATTTCGGCCCTGTCATTAGCGAAGAAATAATTAATTAAGGAATTTGGAAAATATTCGATGAAGCTAACTTCACAGGGGGGGGGGGGGGTTGTTGCCTTTAGTTATGCTCAGAGAGAAGTTAGCATCCATCCTGGCTGAGTTGAATTACATGTGTCAAGGATATAGGTCAAAATACGCGGGAACCATCGTACGAGGAATAATTTAATTACGCTCGTGAAAAAATGAGAAAACAGTGAACAACACCATCATGATTGGAAAAATAGGCGGAATCTCTGGGGTGAGTCTCAAAGAAATCGGTCCAGTGGTCATCAAATGGAACGGTTTCACACTAATAGATAATGCAACGTACCACGTCTCTAGAGAATGCATAAATACCCTTCTGCCAGCGAGACAGGAAGTCATCATTCAGTTGTCCGAGAGGGCGAACCTACTACAAGTGATATCAAGAAGAGGATTTCCGAAGTTAAAGTGTGGGAGCTAGACTGGAAAATCTCAGAAGCCAGTTGGATTGAGAGACGACGACGACGGTGATGATGATGATGATGATGATGATGATGATGATGATGATGATGATGATGATGGTGGTGGTGATGATGCTTGTTATTTAAAGATACCTAACCTCTAGGTCATCGGCCCCTACTTGAGAGAGGAAAATTTTACAAGGTAATAATAAGGAGTGAAGACACATTGTTTTTACGACATCCACCCATGGTAGGTGGGAATATCATACGAAAATAATTTGTAGGACTCATGAACATCTGCGTAGGAAGACAGCAAAGTCACAGATAGCTCCTTGGAATTATATCGGACAAGGTTGTATTGGTAATCTGTAAGGGAGGGCTGTTGGGGTCTGGCAGAGATAACATCAATTATCTCACGGCCATTCACATCTGTGGAACAACCTGGTGAAGAGGAGGTGGAAGTTTTCCACAAACTGCATGAGTTGAATACTCGACACGGGGCTGTGTGGTTCAATTTTTGTGTATATCTGTATAATAAAATTTCTTATTAGGTTAATTACTTCAAGAAAATGTATGTGTGTTGCCTCAAGACGAGTGCAGAATCAGTGTATTTATAAGGTAGTATTTAAGCGAAGAATGCCTCCTACCTTTATGAGGGGCTAAATTCAGAGTTTGCTGGCTTGTAGCCAGGATAACGCCACGTCAAGCGGCACGATTACAGGTCTTTATAATTCAAATATTATGTTTTTGTAGTTAGAGATGTAAATACTTGTTCCTTTAAATTAATTAATAAGTCATAACACCCCCTTGTATATGTGGCGTGTGTAGAATTAAGTATGATGCGATGACGGTAATGTGTATTGGTGGTATTCCATCTTAGAGGCGAATGCCTGTTATTTATATCAGCGCGGAAGACGTTAAACTGTGTTTAAATTTCTAAAAAATATGAAGTTCAATATTACAACGAAAATCAGTGAAATAATGTTCGGACCGGTAAAAGTTGTAATAATGATAACGATAAAAATAACCATTATCACTGTGTTAAAGTCAAATAACAACACCATAGTAATAATAATAATCACGTCATGATTAAACTTAGATTTTTTTTTTTGCTAGTTGCTTTACGTCGCACCGACACAGATAGGTCTTACGTTCATCAGTTAGGTAAGCGAAATTTGCAGTTTATATCGAAATCCATTGAAGCATGATCAAGTTTGGCATTCCTGGAAATTTGAATTTTGTGGCACCGTGTATTTGTGGTACAGAAAATCACTACATGCTATTTTGCTCATGAGGTCTGGAAGAATTTCGAGAATTAATTGTGAGATCATTCTAAAGTTGTTTGGTTATGGGATCGCTTGTACATAAAAGTTTTCAAGCAAGAAGAAAATGGATTGTAATGGAAATGAAATATTATGAGAAGAATTAGGGAAAGTTAAAGGCAGAGTAAGCCTGTATTTTATGAGTGATATATAATAAGCAGGAGACCGAGGATAAAAGGCCATGTGGTTCTATGGAGAGGAATTTTTGTGACAGGGTATATATATTGATGTGTATAAGAGGAGCGATGTACTGTAGCGATCCAGAACGATTGAAAAATATAAAGGTAATCAAATCGAAGTGAGTGCGTTGTAACGCCTATTTTAAGTACAACTTGATGTTCTACCATGATTATTATTTTATGTAAGACCGTAGGTAACGGCAGTTAAGTCAAGGTGACGATTCTATTTGATACCAGCGAAGTGCATTTTGTGATAGCCGACCTCACGAAGAAAATACATTCATACACACGGTCAAGATAATACTTATTTTTTGTAAATTCAATTTTATTCTGTTCTTAACGAGACGAAAACATCGCGGATTGGGAACATTGCGGGTGAGAGAATGAATTTTATTAGATTGAAAGTTTAGCCTGCGTATTTTGATGAGAAGTTACTTCACTTTGACAGTTCACGATGATACATGTTCGGAGTGTTGACATTGCAAGTCATTTGGAGCTTCACACTCGAGTTATGCCGTGAATATCGTGATGGTTGTGATTATTTTTTCAGTGATATTACGTAATATCAAACGAGATTTGAGTTTACCTTTATTTTGCGAATTTCACCACATATGTTTAGATTGTAATGAGTAATAGATTGAACTATTCGAACCTGTTGTTTAACTTCGATTTCACGCTTTATCGTAGGAAATAGGCACAGTAATACTTCTAGATTAAAGTTCATTTATGTAGAGAATGTCACTTCATGTGTTAGAATTTCAAGGAGGATCGGATTTAAATATCCGGACATTGTGTTAAAGTCTCGATTTCGCCCGGCAGTGTGAGTGATGTGTAGACACCATAGCGTTGGCTGAACGATAGATTTAGGATACTGCATGTATTATAATTATCGTTAGAGGTGAGTAAACACTGCAATGTTGACTCAACGACAGGATTAGGACGCCGCCTGTTTATGGCCAAGTCATAGAATGGGCATTTTTGCGAATCGACTTGAACAATGTTAGTGTCTGCAGTAGTGGATACAGATACAGAAGATATTAGCAGGTACTGTTTAGGCATATTTCGGCATAATCTTTACTAGCTGGAAGGTGCTATCCTAATAGCTTTGCATCAGTAGCGGCATAAACGTAAGGGTTGTCCAACGTGGAAACCTGGTTAATGGAGACTGAACCCTACTGCTTAGCCGCTTGCGTCCAAGTACGATGAACTTTCGTTTCTATTTGTTTCTTTTTCTTTACTTTAGGATTTATTGTTCGGTTGTACGGTATGTTTTGATAGTGCCGTGTGTTGATATTTAGTTAATTTTTGTATGATTTACACTACGGATGCGGTTTTGATTCGTCAGCTGTTATTATATTTATTTTCATTTTACGTTATTCACATTATTTATGTGAGACGTGGATCTACCGATCACTTGTAGCTTAGTTTAAGGGGACATGTGTAGATAGACAGATTTGTAATTGTAGTTACGCAGAAGTGGAAAGATTTCATGTTTGTTTTATACTGTGGACTTGTATTTTAACGAATTTAACGACGTAACTGTTTCCTAACCTGAAAGTTGGTTTAGTAAGAAAACTCTTCGAGTGATTTATCACTTGTATTTAACTTCAGTGTTTGGCACTCTTCTAAACGCATAATGCATTAATCTTTCGATGCACTTCGCAGTATTGTTCCTTCAGAACGATATAATGTAAGATCCCCTTGGATCAAGTGTTGTTGGTTCATTCTGAACATCTGTTTGGGGTGATGCATGTCTCAGCATCGGGATTTCTCTGTAACATAAGGGTGCCACGAGATGACAATACATGGTGGAATTTTATTTTTGACAGTGATAATTGCTGTTAACTTGTAATAAACACCATTCTTTCAAGTAATATTTCGCAGTCTATCCAAAGCAACTGATAGTCAATTTGGTCCGATTAAGGACCCATTCGGGGGATGTTCCAATATACGAGAGGATAGACGACTGGTGAATAACCTTAATTAAATGTAAATCTGGAATTCTACTTGTTGAAGGTCAGATTTTCCACGGATCGCGTTGGTTAACTCTCACTTTTCGTTTGGATCAATGTTGCCCGATTTTCAGGTTTTCTATTCTTTTTCTGATTTTGCTGTTTACAAATCTTACATTGCGTTTACATTCTTTGGAAGACAATAACATAAAGAATTTCAAGATACTTTTACCACTCATGTTATGCATTGTGACTCTGTCATAACATGTGACAAATTTAAGTGATTTTTTCTTGCCTATTTAGTAAAATTAATTATCGTAATTACATTGTATAACATTTTAGTAAGCACATTTTTGCTCCTCATCTGAAGTAGTTACACTCTCTCTGAACCCTATCTATTGGTCAATGAAGTGACAGAAGAAAACCCGCAACGACCCCAAGGTCCTGAATCGACGTTGCTTTACCGATGTAGCCGAGGCAGACGACCAACGATGGAGCGGTAAGTTAAAGATTTCAGTACAATACACAAACAAATGAAATAAAAGACAGTGTTATTAATTTCATGGCCTTTATTAGTTTGTCATGTACTGTACTTCGACGATTTACAGAACTTTTAACAGTAATTGGTTTCAAGCAAATTTTTCAATAATGTGGTAAATGCATATGTTCCTGATTAGTATAATGTTACTTCTTCTACGTCCGACTAAGTCATTCTGTGGTTTTCGGAGACGCCAATGTGCCGGAATTTTGTCACGCCGGATTTCATTTACGTACCGATAAATCTACTTTAACGGGGCTGACGTATTTCAGCACCTTCAAATACCACCTTGGGCTCAGAAAGCCAGCGCCTTAACCGTTCCTGATTAGAAAATTCATGGATAAATTTTCTCTTATGACATTTGCTTATTCTTTTACAAACATATGTCAAATCAAAAATGAAAATGTTGCACAATTGTGTGAAGTTTAATTTGAACATAGAAGTGTAAGCTTAAGTATAGAAAGTAATTTTAACGCAAGTTTAAGATTGATGGTAAAGTGTAAGTAGTTTGGATGGGGGGTAATTAGCTCAGTGGCATAGCTGCTGCCTTCCCACACGGAAGACCGAGTTCGAATACCGGTAGATTCCGGATTGAGATTTCTATCTCGAAAATCACGTGGCATCTAGAAGGGCATCCGGCCTGATACCCCCAGCCTAAACCAAAGAAAATAGCCTGGGCGGCTCCCGCTACTCCAAAAATAAGTAGGGCGAGTTGAAGAAAGTTTTCAGTGTAATTTGCCTGGACATTTTGAAAAGCTCAACAATCTGAGGTCTGTCAAGAACAGGATCTAAATAATTAATGTTATTATTATTATTATTATTATTATTATTATTATTATTATTATTATTATTATTATTATTATTATGATTATTATTATTATTATTATTAGATAGGATAGTGTTTGATTTGGTATTTCAATGAGAAATGGTCACCTTCTCAGTGTGCATACGTGAGTAATTCATCGTCATATTACTTTAATGCGGAGAGCACAAGCTCTTTCAGTAAAGACACAGACTTGATAACCACATTGGCCTTAACCTTTAGATAAGTAACACCAATTTCTGATAAGTACTATTTAAAGTGCCTAATCTGCATGGTTGTTAGTTCAATAATAACTTACTTGAGTGGCAAATCTGCATAAAATATTCAATGTATAGATAATAGATCCTGATAGCCTAGTAAGACTTGTAGCTTACGTGTAAGGCTATGGAATGTTTTGTGTCCTGATGCCGCGCGAAAGTGACCAGGATATGTGAGTTTTCGATGAAAGGTCTACTAGTGGAAACTGAAAGTCACATAGTCATAAACCAGTAATATTTTTACTGGGTACAATAAGATATTAATTGTAATCTGGGCTTCTAATCGTGTACCCATGTTAATCTAATGCCTCGGAGGCAAGAAAATTCTGCTTCGCATGGCAATATCCGAGTCAGAAAGAGAAGCATCTTGGGACTGTGAGACGTTAATTGGTAATTTTCATACCACACAGTACGGAGCACCCTAGACGTGAGGAATTAAATGTGTACCGATGTTAACAAAAGTGGCCCACAGAATGTCACCGGAGGAATATCACCGGTAGTGCCATCATGATGTGAATACAACTCATTATTGCTGGGTACGAGCACAGATGCTACCTACCAGTCTTACATTTGGAGATCGGAAGATTTTAACCTGTATCTGTCAATGACACGGTGTCGTCCTGATTGCGAACAAGTGGGTATCTGAAGGAGATGATTTGGGTTTGACACACATTAATGAGTCCAGATTGCGAACAAGTGGGAAATACCAAATTGCCCAACCCGCTTGACTAGAAATGTTGACTTGAATTTGATCAAAATTCTAATTTGATGGGCTGCAGAAAAATTAACCCTCAGTTGGTACACCAAGATCTGGTACACACAACTGAAATACTGGGTGATACACAAAAAAAGTTAAAAGCATGCAAGAAAAAACCCACTTGTTTACAAATAAACTGACTATTTCACTACTTATGTATTATGTTCAATAATAATAATAATAATAATAATAATAATAATAATAATAATAATAATAATAATAATAATAATAATAATAATAATAACACAAAATTCACTAATTCACCATAAACAACTACCCCTCTAGTTATGTTATACAATATAAAAGATAATCTTCTAAATGGTAACATTATCTCAAACTAAATATTTAAACATTTTCAGAAAGAAAAATATTTTTAAAAATATGGTTAGGTTATCTAAAACATGCCCAACGTACCAGTTAATGTTAATACTTTTCGAACAAAAATTACATACGAGACTGTTTTGAAAAATGTGTCTGTTTTATGTATCTCACGTCAACACAAATCTCTTGTTCGCAATCTGGACAGGGTAGGCATATATTTAGTTGTTCGGAATCTGGACGGTTTTTGCCTTGTTCGTAATCTGGACTGCCTGCTGCCGTTTCTTCCCTCTTTTAGTAATAACACCGGGAACAATAACCTGTACCAGGTATGTTCAGAGTATCAAAATATAAGATTATGCTTACAAAGAAATTCAACAAAAGCTTTTAAATGCGGGTGTTACAATTTTATTGTCCGCCTTCTTTAAGATTTAAACTTTTTAAAGATAATATTAAAGAAGAAATTAACCAATTGGTGACTATTTTCTTTGTTGAAATATAGAGCTTGAATTTATTGTTCCTTTGGTGTCTTAAAAACGTGTTTGGCACTGCTTTTCAATGGATATACTAGGTGGCCCACCTAAGCTTTCCACCACAAATATCTTCTAACTAGCTGAAGAGAGCGATAGACGGTTTTGACCCAGGTCAAGAACAGTAAGGTGCACATGAGAGACCATGCAGTATGCATCCCATGTTATGATACAGCAGGTACCGAGGTAGTGAAACTAACATGCTCTTTTTAAACGGAATATAATAATAATAATAATAATAATAATAATAATAATAATAATAATAATAATAATAATAATAATAATAATAATAATAATAATAATAATAATCTTACTGGTTTTACGTCCCACAACTATCTTTTGATGGTTTTCGGAGAGGCCGAGTCTCTCTTACATACAGTAGTAGCACGTAGTCCGCCACATTCACGGATGAAATTATTTCGACATGTCTGTCTCTGTGGTGTAGTGGCTAGTGTGATTAGCTGTCACCTGCGGGGGACCTGGTTAGATTCCCCGCTCTGCCACGAAGGGATTCAGGCTTTCGATTCCCACCTTAGCCATCCTCTTAGTGGTTTTCCGTAGTTTCCCACTTCTTCTCCGGGCAAATGCCGGATGGTACCTGAATTAAAGCCATGACTGCTTCCTTCCTTCCTTCTTCCTTTTCTATCCATTTCGATCTTCCCATGTCCCCACAAAGCTCCTGTTTAACATAGCAGGTAAGGCCGCCTGGGCGAGGTACTGGTCCTCCTTACCAGTAGTATCCCCTGACCTAAAGTCTCACGCTCCAGGACACCTCCCTTGAGGCGGTAGAGGTGGGATTCCTCGCTGAGTCCGAGAGAAAATCCAACCCTGGACGGAAAACAGATAAAGAAAGTTTGAGAGAAGGAAAAAAATAATTATTTCGACAGTTGGATATATAGCACTGAACAAAAGGAGTATTGGAAATACACGTTTACAAACGTCCCACCAACATTCTGAACGTTGAAGACATGGAGACTGGTGAGGATGATAAATCAGATTCCGAGGATAACTTTGAGGATGACTGAGGTGAGAATCGAACCCCCCTCTACTCAGTTGATCTCTTGAGGCTCCAGATCTCTTACCACTTTTCAAATTTAGTGGCAGAGCCGGAAATCGTACCCGGGCCTCCGGAGGTGGCAGCTAATCACGCTAACCACTACACCACAGAGGCGGACGAGGGCTAATCTAAGATACTAATTAAGTTATGGTGTTTCTTCACTTACTATTTGTCCGACTCGTTGGCTGAATGGTCAGCGTACTGGCCTTCGGTTCAGAGGGTCCCGGGTTCGATTCCCGGCCGGGTCGGGGATTTTAACCTTCATTGGTTAATTCTAATGGCCCGGGGGCTGGGTGTTTGTGGTGTCCCCAACATTCCTGCAACTCACACACCACACAGAACACTATCCTCCACCACAATAACACGCAGTTACCTACACATGGCAGATGCCGCCCACCCTCATCGGAGGGTCTGCCTTACAAGGGCTGCACTCGGCTAGAAATAGCCACACGAAATTAAAAAAAAAATTACTTACTATATAAAATTGTTTATGATGTTAATTTATTTTATTTTCCCTTCCCATTAACTATTTTTGCTGTTTACGGAGATGGCGAGGTGATGCATTTGTTTCCAACAGCTGTTCTTTTACGTGACAGTAAATCTACTGACACGAAGCAGGCGTATAAAATAAACTTCAAATACCACCGAACTGAGCCGGAATCGAATCTGCCACGTTGAGCTCACAAGGCCAGTGCTCTACCGTTTGAGCCACTCAGCCCACCTGAAATTGTTTGAATAATAAAAAACCAAACCCCATGCCTCGGGCCTTGGCCTATCAAGTGACCGATGATCAGTCCGAATGCCTGCAGATTACGAGGTGTCGTGTGGTCAGCACGACGAATCCTCTCGGACGTTATTTTTGGCTCTCTAGACCGGGGCCGCTATCGCATCGTCAGATAGCTTCTCAATTGTAGTCACGTAGGCTGAGTGGACCTTGAACCAGCCCTCAGATGCAGGTAAAAATCCCTGACCTGGTCGGGAATCGAACCCGGAGCCTCCGAGTAAGAGGCAAGCACGATATCTCTACACCGCGGGGCTGGAACATTGTTTGAACAATACATTTAATATTTACAAAATACTTTACTTTGAATTATTTTCAATGTCGCTTCTTCCTATTATTATTTGCCTTTTCCCATTTTACTTGGGGTTGGCAGTACATGTCTATTAGGCTAAGTTTTACGGGCAGATGCCCTTCCTGACCCCAACCCTGTGTGTACGATGTACTTACTGATGTGTGCTTTTCGTGGTGGTTGGTGGCGCTGTGTATTGTTTGAATATCAAGAAATGATCATTACGAAAGGAACCAAACACCCGTTCCCCAAGACATAGGCATTAACCCGAAGCGGATAAATCCCTAGCCAATCCGGGAATCAAGCAAAGGACCTTTCAAAACCAAGGGACTGCGCTGACATTTCGGCGAAGAAGTCAGACTTCTTTTCAATTTCACACGCGGAAGCGTAAAATGTTGTACTGCCATTCACCATTTCGATTTCAGAGTTGAGTTCTACACACTCATGCCCTTCAGAACAAATTAATACAAAGATGGGCTATCTAATAAAGGAACTACCGGGCGAGTTAATATTTACAACAATATTTTACTTTATTTTCAATTTTCTTCCTCTTAGTTTTGACTTTTCCCATTTTACTTGGGGTTGGCACTACAAGTCTATTAGGCTAAGTGAGTTTGTAATCGGGAGAATGTGGGTTCGAACCCCACTGTCGGCAGCCCCGAAGATTGTTTTCCGTGGTTTCCCATTTTCACACCAGGCAAATGCTCGGGCTGTACCTTAATTAAGGCCATTGCCGCTTCCTTCTTACTCCTAGGCCTTTCCCATGCCATCCTCACCATAAAACCTATCTGTGTCGGTGTGATGTAAAACAAATTGTAAAAATAAACATAAAAATAAAGGAACTCTTTGCAATACAACCCACGCTATACACGTTTTTCACTTATTGCATACTATTTTTAATGTTTGTCCATATTTAGTTTAGTTAAAAGTCAGAGAGATTCTCAGGAAATGGTGAAGAATATCGTGGAAGTTAGCAGAGACGCTTTAGAAATTGTTCCAGACACTGCCCGACAAGCTTGAAATCAATGGCTACCTTGATATGAATTATATATACTGTACTTAACGACTGATTCTATTTCTTTAGAAACTGAATTCTACGTTGCAACATGTATTTTATTCTCTCTTAAGACCGTTAGCAGTGACAGCGAAATTAAACAACAGATATTTTCTTTCGTTTTAAAAGTTAAGTGAATTAATTCATACACGCATATGTCTACTGCATCTTAACTTTCAACGACTTACATTAACTACTCAAGTAGTGCCCACTGCATGCATTCTCGAGTACAAAGTTAGTTTTGAGTGCCGTGCGAGTTGACTTGGGTATCACAGCACCCGGATTTCCATAGAAGAGGTTCTTCGCGTGTGTGTGACAGAGGGAGGGATTTATTCGACTATTATTTTGATTGAAATTTTTATTGACATTTTTCAACATTACGTTTCTCACTGACATTTTCACCCTTAGGTGCAGAATTTTAGAAACACAATTAACTTTGCTATACTGGACTCATATTCAAACTCACAGTATGTATGTTTTTCCTAGTGATTTAACGTCATACTGTCCGGCTTCTTGGCTGAATTGCCAGCGTAGAGCTCATCGGTTCAGACGGCACCGGGTTCGATTGCCAACCGGCTCGGAGATTTTAACCTTAAATGGTTAATTCTCTTGGCTCGGGGACTTGTTTGAACTATCCTGAACATCCCTGCAATTTACACCATACACAACACGATCCCCCAACACAATAACACGCAGTTTCCTATACACGGCAGTTGCCACCCACGCTCGTCTAAGTGTCTGCCTTACAAGGGCTCCACCAGGCTAGAAATAGCCACGCCAAATTAAAAACAATGTCCTACTAATACGTAGAGTGTTTTGGGCAACGAAAGTATGGAAAAGGCCTAGGATTGGGAAAGCTAGTTGCTTTACCTCGCACCGACACAGATAGGTCTTATGGCGACGATGGGACAGGGAAGGGCTAGGAGTGGGAAGGAAGCGGCTGTGGCCTTAATTAAGGTACAGCCCCGGCATATGCCTAGTGTGAAAATGGGAAACTACGGAAAACCATTTTCAGGGCTGCCGACAGTAGGGTTCGAACCTACTTTCTCCCGAATACTGGACACTAGCCGCACTTAAGCGACTGCAGCTATCGAGCTCGGTAAGTTTGGGAAAGTAGCGGTCGTGGTCTTAATTAAGGTTCTGTCCCAACATTTGCCTGGTCTTCCAATGGAAAACAACGGAAAACCATCTTCAAGCCTACCAACGGGTTTCGAATCCAACATCTCCCGAATGCAAGCTCACGGCTATGCGATTCAAAACAAGCGCCTCTCACGGTTATACTCATAGTGCTTAGAATTGGTTATTTGAAGAGTAAGTACATATTTTAGTATTTGACAAAGTGTCTAACCTATATAATTACAATTTCGAACCTTTATACCGTTATTTCTATTTTCGTTTTTTTTTTAAATATCGCGTTTTCCTTGAGAGACTATCTTTCTTCCGATATAAAAATAATACTTTCTAAAGGGCTAAACTGATATCTCATTTAAAGAATTTTTGAGATTGAATGTAATGGAAAACTGTTAGTTCTTACTCACTTATGCAATTGCCCATAGATGTTGTATTATGTAGTTGGAAGAAATAGCAAAGGAAAAGAAGTTGTCTCTGTATGTCACTGTACCGGTACAAAGAATATCGCAAATATGTTTCATGCAGGGACCGTAAAAGTAACATAGGCATAGGCCAATGCATTTCAGCAGGTGTTGGAATATCCAGCCAGCCCCGTGGTGTACGGGTAGCGGTCCTCTTACCCTGAGTCCCCACGTTCGATTGCGGCCAGGTCAGGTATTTTTACCTGGATTTGAGGGCTGGTTCGAGGTCCACTCAGCCAACGTGATTACAGTTCAGGAGCTATCGGACGGTGAGATGGCGGCCCCGGTCATGAATGCCAAGAATAATGCTCTGTTCACGTGACACCTCATAACCTGCAGGCCTAGTGACTGAGCAGAGTTCGCTTGGCAGGCCAAGGTGCCTCAGGGCTGTAGTGTCATAAGGTCTTGCTTTGACTAAAGACACTTTTTTTCGGCATTAATCAAAACCCGCTTATCTCTCTGTTTGAGTGCTGCAAGTCAATGAGTGGACCGGGTAGACATTTATTTGTTCTTCATTCTTTAAAGTGAATAACGTTTAACACTTTCTAGCTCAATGATGCATTACTAAAAAAAAATGATTTTCCCTAATATTTTAATCCTTGAAAATTTTAAAGGCTGCCTAAAGAAGTTGTAAATGATTTTTGTTTTTTTGTTGTCCAGGGGATACCATTTCATTATATTCACGAAAACGTATTTTCTCCATTTCTCTTGGCTTTGTTTTGGGTTGGAAAATCTTGAACACAATAATGATAACATACTATTTTGTAACAAGTAGTGTGTTGTTATTTATTCAAATGAAAAGCTTGGGACATTACTCGTCACCTACCCCGTTTACATATGACCTGTGTTAATGTGATATTCGTGGTGTTTACTGTGATCACAATTATTTATTTAAGCCGTACGGCTTCTTGGCTGACTGATCAGTGTCGAGGCCCTCGGTTCAAAGAGACCTGGATTCAATTCGCGGTCTCTTCGAGGGTTTTAAATCTTAAATGGTTCATTCTCTTGGGTCGGAGATCGAGGATCAGGTGTCTGTGTTGTCTCCAACATTCCTGCAATTCATATACCACAAACAACACTATCCTCCACCACATGAATGCACAGTTTCTCATACACGAATGATGCCGCCGACCTTTGTCAGGGGGCTGACTTACAAGGTTTGCACTAGGCTAGTAAAGGCCACATGAAGTTATTATGATTATGATTATGATTATTATTATTATTATTATTATTATTATTATTTTTATTATTATTATTATTGTTCAAAGACACGAATCTCAGGTATCTTAACAATAGCCCACATCTTTTCTGCTATATCGTGAAGTGTATTCAATGTCGTCAGCTGAGAAATTCTGTGATTATTTAAGAGAGAGAGAGAGCTGAAACTCTCTTACATATCGTGAGCTACTATACCTGCAAAATGTATAGTCGCTCAAAATAAGTATAAGTGCATTGTAGTATATGGTCCAATGTTATATCTATAGGTTCAATTGTTTCTGAAGAAGGTGTACCTGCGAGGAACATACAATACCATGCACTATTTTTTTTAAGTCGCTGTATATCCAAATCTGTGAATTATCTGTTAAGTTATTGATTACAGTACCGGCGTGAAGTTTAAAACCACCAAACAAAATGACAGAAATTCTTTTTACACGATACATTACAACATAATTTTCCAATTACGTACGTCTATAAATAAATTAAATAAATAAATAAATAAATAAATAAATAAATAAATAAATAAATAAATAGCTGGCCTTGAAATCACGACAATGGCTCAACCATGACGCCGAGAGACCTACGTGGTCCTTATTATTAAGAGTATTTTACTTGCGTATTGTGCTCCTAACACAAAATGTATTCCCTCTTGGGTGTTGTGTTATCTCTCCATGAGACTATTGCACTTCTTGGCCCTTGCATTTGTTTGAAACTTGGCTTTGGAACAATCCTTTTCCCCAAAGTACATACAGTGAACCTATGGAGTCAATGATTTCGTTCAAACTTTGACAAGTTTATCTAAGTAAAAAATAAACAGATATGTGTCCGAGGGTATGTGCTACTGGCCCTTATTTAACGAGAAAATAACCTTTTAAATATAGTAAATATTTGTTTTACGTCCCACTAACTAAATTCTTGTCGCTTTCGGGGACGTCAAGCTGCCGGAATTTTGTCCGGCAGGAGTTCTTTAACTTGCCAGTAAATCTACCGAGACGAGGCTGACGTATTTGAGCACCTTCAAATACCATCGCACTAAGCCAGGATCGAACCCGCCAAGTTGGGCCCAGAAGGCCAACGCTGGGCAGTGTTGATGGTGATATTCTGCTGGATTTCTTGTACCACATGAAGACAGAGCGCGGGAAACTCAGCGAAAGTGGACAGCTGGAGGATAGGTACTGTCATTATTTGAACAATTATAACAATGCTTCCTTGTGTGCTCTTTTACTTATTGTGACGAGCTCATTTCTTAGGTTCAATTGTTCCCTTATAAGGTACAACAACTGATAGCGAACTCATGAGCTCATTCCCAGGCGGTGCAGCTCTTTTCAGGCATGGAGGTGAGCTGCATGCACCATTTCAGCCACATACCAGCCCTCCTAACATTCTTCAATTTCTGGCAGAACCGGGAATCGAACCGGGGATTCCGAGGAAGCTATCAGTGTGAACCGTTATGCAACAGAAGCGGATATAACAACTGATTTTTACCTGACATTCTTTAACTATTGTAAGACGCCTGTGTGTGAATGAACTATATGGAAACAGTTTTTTCTTTATTGGCTGAAGGTACCAGACCAAACAGCCAGCTACAAATACATTGGAATACAAAATATAAACAGTTAATATACATTTAAGTCCGCCTCTGTGGTGTAGTGGTTAGTGTGATTAGCTGCCATCCCCGGAAGTCCGGGTTCGATTCCCGGCTCTGCCACGAAATTTGAAAAGTGGTACGAGGGCTGGGACGGGGTCCACTCAGCTTCGGGAGCTCAACTGAGTAGAGGTGTGTCCGATTCCCACCTAAGCCATCCTGGAAGTGGTTTTCCGTGGTTTGCCACTTCTCCTCCAGGCTAATGCCGGGATGGTACCTAACTTAAGGCCACGGCCGCTTCCTTCCCTCTTCCTTGTCTATCCCTTCCAATGTTCCCATCCCCCACCAAGGCCCCTGTTCAGCATAGGAGGTGAGGCCACCTTGACGAGGTACTGGTCCTCCTTCTCATTTGTAACCCCCGACGCGTGTTTGACGCTCCAGGACACTGCCCTTGAGGCGGTAGAAATGGGATCCCTCGCTGAGTCCGAACGAAAAACCAACACTGGAGGGTAAACTGATTAAGAAAAAAAGAAAGAAAGAAGTATATACACCTTTCTTTTTTGCTAGTTGCTTTACGTCGCACCGACACAGTTAGGTCTTATGGCGACGATGGGACAGGAGAGGGCTAGGAGTGGGAAGGAAGCGGCCGTGTCCTTAATTAAGGTACAGCCCCAGCATTTGCCTGGTGTGAAAATGGGAAACCACGGAAAACCATTTTCAGGGCTGCCGACAGTGGGGTTCGAACCTACTATCTTCCGAATACTGGACACTGGCCGCACTTAAGCGACTGCAGCTATCGAGCTCGGTAGTATATACACTTAGAATACATTCACACGTAAGCATCTTCCATAATATTGTACATGGATTTCGTATTTTTCATAGTTCTGAATCCTTACAGAATAGTCTCTCTCTCTCTCTCTCTCTCTCTCTCTCTCACACACACACAAACAAACACACACACACACAGAGAAATATGTAGAAAGAGTTATCATGTGAACTGCTCAGAACATTTCACTATCACATGTTTTGTATGTATGGTCCATGACAATGTTTCAAATGTTTTTCATGTGTGCTATGTAAATTTCGAACCATAGAATAATCGAATGAAATTAAACTTGTCAAATAGGCCTAGGCAGCACCCGTACCTTCCACGGGGGCGTTTCGAGTTCAAGGCGCATCTCAGTTTTACTTTTTATTTCCTTCTCTCTTTTTCTTGTCTTTTATCTTATATCTGGTTTTCCTTAGTCTATGAGGACTTAACTGTAAATAAATGTGCCGATTAGATGCAAACATGCTTACCGTCGTGCTAGGATGAATTTTTCTTGTAAATTTTAAACAGTCTCTCTCTCTCCATCTCTATCCCTTACCATAACTGCAGCAATGGTTATAACAAAGAAAGCGGAGATTTGTCAATCCACGAGTGCCAAGATAATACTGTAAAGGAGTTGATGATACAGCTTATATTGGTTCTGTCCGGCTCCATGGCTAAATGGTTAGTGTGCTGGTCACAGGGGTCCCAGGTTCGATTCCCGGCCGGGTCAGAGATTTTAACATTAAATTGTTAATTCCCTTGTCTCGGGGACTGGGTGTTTGTGCTGTCCCCAACATCCCTGCAACTCACACAACACACCTAAAACTATCCTCCACCACAATAACACGCAGTTACCAAAACATGGCAGATTCCACCCACCCTCATAGGAGGATCTGCCTTACAAGGGCTGCACCCGGCTAGAAATAGCCACACAAAATTATATTTATTTTCCTCATTTACTAGTGCACATAGAGAAAGAGAACACAGATATAATATAAAAGTGAAAGGGAGAAGAACAGATGTTTAAAGGAGCCGCTGATGGGCCTCGAACCCGAGACGCCCGGGCGAAAATCATGGGTGCTGACTATCAGACCAGCTGAACTACGAGTACTCAACCCAAAACCGTCAACATGCATGTACGTTGTTAAATTTAAAAGGCCATTTTCTCCTTAAATAAATAGCCTACCAATATTGGAAACAATCAGACACGTATCTGTTTATTTTTAACGTAGACCGATTTTCAAAAGTTTGAACGAAATCGGTGACCCCATAACTGCGGCTTACCCTTCTGAGTTTAGGTTCTAGGTGACATATCATGGTATTCGAATGTGGTCTTCAACTTTTGGCACTGACGGCAGCCCTGAAATTGGTTTTCCGTGGTTTTTCCATTTTCACACCAGGCAGTACCTTAATTAAGGCCACGGCCGCTTCCGTCCCAGCCCTAGCCCCTTTCTGTCCCATCGTCGCCGTAAGACCTATCTGTGTCGGTGTGACGTAAAGCAAGTAGCAACTTTTGACCTATTTTAACGGTTTAAATCCCTTTAAAAGATGATATTATTATTATTATTATTATTATTATTATTATTTTGTCAGTTTTATTATTATTTTATCTGTGAGATTACTATTATTGTATTATTGTTATTAATGTTCAATTCAATTCTGCAATGCTTGTCGCTTGCGTGATTGTAGTCAAATTGTTACGTATATATATATATGTGTGTGTGTGTGTGTAGATTAACACTAAAAACATGTGCAGTAAGAGTTGCTGTATATCAGATGTGGATGTAGTGTGTGCAATAACTTGTGACATTGTAATATTGCGAAATACTACTGGAGTATCTGCCGAGTCATTGCTACGTCATCGTGAGCATTTAGCGGTGAGCTCACTTTCTTGAAGATACCTAGGGTGCCGACGGCGGTTTCACCATAGGGTGTAACATTTGTCGCGAGGTGGGAGTAGATCATAGTTATTTCTGGAGATGGCGTAGGTGTGTCAACTAAAGTCTATATAAGGTGGCTGCATATTGTAGCGTCAGTCATAGAGTGAACGAGATGGAGAGGCCTCAGTCAGTCATTAGTTAAACGGAAGGTGAACAGTGAAGAAGTCAAATGGATAAGTGAACAGTGATTGAGTGAACGAGATGGAGAGGCCTCAGTCGGTCATTGAGTCAACAGGAAGGAGAGGCCTCAGTCAGTCATTAGTTATTAGTCAAGTGGATGGTGAACAGTGATGGAGTCAAGTGGAAGGTGAGACCTCAGTCGGTCAGTTCAGTTAGAGGGATAGACTTGCCATGAAGTCATATAGAACAGACTTACCAAGAAGTCATGTGGATGGAAAAGAAGCAGTCACATGGATACTTAGACGGCAGTGAAACAAAAAGGACACATGACCAAATTGGGCTTGAAACACCTACAGCAAAACACCAACTCAAAGGAATACGTCGTAATTACACTCAAAGTGTTGAAGGTATAGTCAAGTGAACCAGGTGAGGGATAAATTTCGTGTATAATTGTTAAATATCCGGTCAAGAAGAATTCAAATTCATGCCTAGTTTCTTTCAGTTGCAATGTCATAATTTCATATTCTCATCTGTTTTATCACAACAGTTCTTACTATTTTTATTGAAATTATTTCAAGAATATATTTTGTTCTATCAAATTAATTTATCGTTTCATTTCTAGAGTTGAATTACTTAACCTCAAATTTAATGGGGAAACCGAACGCCAATCTCCTTTTCCCAGAACGTATATGGTATTTTGTCAAAAGTAAGCTTATTACCCCACACCCTAGAGATATTCAAGAATCTCATTCTATTATTGCTGCACTGAGTTGTAGCTGGCGCCCTTCAAATAACGTATGTGTAAGTAATCAGGTAAGAACCAAGTGTGAGTACAAGGTCCAACGATTGAGTATTTTATTTGATGAATATTAATTTTCATATTTTTCATTTAAATACAGTTTAATATATTTCAAAAGTAAGTAAAGGATTAAGGAACACTTACACTATGGGCCTACTTGTTTCTGTTGTCACTTCATGTAATGGGCCTCAGAGACTGGGATCTACACTACATGCGAAATGTCTGATAATAATAACCGCCTCTGTGGTGTAGTGGTTAGTGTGATGAGCTTCCCTCCCCCCAGAGGACCGGGTTCGATTTCCGGCTTAGCCACTAAATTCGAAATGTGGTACGAGGGCTGGAACAGGTTGAATTGAGAAAAGGGGGTTTGACTCCCACCTCAGTCATCCTCGAATTTGTATTCCGTGGTTTCCCCACTTATACTCCAGGTAAATGTGGCGATTGTACTTAACTTCAGGCCACAGCCGCTTCCTTCCAATCTTCCCATTCTCCCAAAATATCCCTGTTCAACATAGCAGGCCAGGCCACCTGGGCGATGTACTTGTTCTCCTCCCAGTTTTATCTCCCCGACCCAAAGTCTCACGCTCCAGGACACTGCCCCTTAGTCCGAAGGAGAAACCAACCCTGGTGGGTAAACGGATTAGGAAAGAAAGAAGTCTGATAATAACCTGTGCGGTTGTGGTAGCCTGTCTGTACAGTAGGTGCAGTTCTTATTCAACTGTGGCTAAGATTGTATTAAAAGCAACGGTAGCGTGAAACTACAGAATAACTCATTCTAAAACAGCCAAGAGTGGGTTATGCACTAAATTCTCTCCTGAATTGTGCTCCTGAGATGAAATGTACCTAATTTTATGTCCACAGACCGATCTTACATTTAGAACAGAACGAGGCATTGAAACCAGACCAACAGAGTGGGAAGCTACAGCACAATGCTCACCCCCAAACCATGTTAAGGAACAATTAGTTTAAATTAACTGCAGTTTTTATCATCATCATCATCATCATCATCTGTTTACCCTCCAGGTTCGGTTTTTCCCTCGGACTTAGCGAGGGATCCTACCTCTACCGCCTCAAGGGCAGTGTCCTGGAGCTTCAGACTCTTGGTCGGGGGATACAACTGGGGAGTATGACCAGTACCTCGCCCAGGCGGCCTCACCTGCTATGCTGAACAGGGGCCTTGTGGAGGGATGGGAAGATTGGAAGGGATAGGCAAGGAAGAGGGAAGGAAGCGGCCGTGGCCTTAAGTTAGGTACCATCCCGGCATTCGCCTGGAGGAGAAGTGGGAAACCACGGAAAACCACTTCCAGGATGGCTGAGGTGGGAATCGAACCCACCTCTACTCAGTTGACCTCCCGAGGCTGAGTGGACCCCGTTCCAGCCCTCGTACCACTTTTCAAATTTCGTGGCAGAGCCGGGAATCGATCCCGGGCCTCCGGGGGTGGCAGCTAATCACGCTAACCACTACACCACAGAGGCGGACTGCAGTTTTTATCACGTAATAAAATGTTAATAATATAATCCCAAACAAGGGCTGGAAGGCCTAGGAAAAAATTAACAATGACGTCTCTTATTACTGCTTGTATTTTGCCCTAAAATCAGTTTATTTACTTATTGCACTATTTACTGCCTTTACACTGTACCTTATCTATTTAACCCTTGCCTCCTCAGCGTAACGCTTAGCACTGTTATCTGCCGTCCTTGAAGGCCAGGGTTTGATTCCCAGTATCACCAAAATTTTAAGAATGGCAGGAAGGCTGCCCCAACTGGGGGTGTGCCTGAAGAGAACTGTACCATTTCAGGGAGAGGACACGAGTTTGCCATTACTTGTTCAAGAATTTATTCCCTTGTCTGTAGTGGTATCGGGCGTGCCACATGTATGGGTTTCGATTCCCGGCCAGGTCAAGAATTTTTATCTAGATCTGAGGGCTGGTTCTAGGTCCACTCAGCGTACATGAGAACAATTACGGAGCTATCTGACCGTCAGACAGCGATACAGGTCTAGAAGCCGAAAGTATTTGTTGTTCTGACTACGCGCGACCACGTAATTTACAGATCTTCGGGGCTGAGCAACGGTCGCATGATGGGCCAAGGTCCATCAGTTCTGTAGCACCATGGAGTTTGGTATATTTTGTTTTGGTCTGGTTTAGTAGATCAAATAACTTAGCATTTGTCATTGTACCATTATGCAAATAGAAGTATTTAATAATAATAATAATAATAATAATAATAATAATAATAATAATAATAATAATAATAATAATAATAATAATAATAATAATATGGCCTCAACTAACGTGTGCATCCATTTTATTTCGACGCCATTTAGAATGGCTGTGCGTCATTTTTGACGTTCCGTTGTACTATACCAGGTGGCAGAGTAAACTGGATCTGTGTTGGGCGATCTATGGCTGAGTTTTAATAAATTTTGTCGGGTTACCAAAGTAACCTGCCAAAATAATTTTTTACGCCCTTCTAAAGCCCGACTACTTCTACTGGATTTGAATAAACGATTTTGGAAGCCGGAAACAGACACCCTACCACTGGTCCACAGAAATACTTATAATAATAATAATAATAATAATAATAATAATAATAATAATAATAATAATAATTTTAGGTCCCACTAACTACGTCTCTGGTTTTTCGGAAATGTCAAGAAGGCGAAATTTTCTCGCTCTGGTATCACTTGACTGATCCGGGATCGAACCCGCCAACTTGAGCACAGAAAGCCACTGTCTGAGTCACTCGGCCCGGTTCTAATGGAATGTAGTCAGGACGTTGTAGATGGCTCACACTGACCCTTTGATCTCGCTACTGAGCTCCATCAAGACGTGTGTTCGATAACAGAGCGCAGTGGTGTATTGTGTAGTACGGAGTGGATCACATTGCAGGCGCGATGTAAGGCCCTCTCCATCGCCGCTCCCTTTCCCCTACCAATGGCCAGTCTCCTACCCCTAGCTCGACCCACACATGCTATTGTATAAATCTCGAATTGATAATTTCGTTCCTTTTAAAAAAGAAAATGAAATAAAAAGGCATCAGAAAGAAAAAATGCAGTAAAGTCTTTGATACTCTGCGGTCTTAAGTGGGTTCCATATTTCTCCATAAGTCTCTGTCACGGCTGAATACATGGCTCGCATATTAATGACCGTCCGTGCTCATTACGGGGCCCCGCTCCGAACTCGAAGGGACCTCGAAAGAGGATAACAAGAACTTCCAGAGTGAGAAAAAATGAGCTTAGTCATGATTTTTGAATATGAGGAAAATAGTTTTCTCTATATCATGTTTGCATTCCCCTTCCCGCTCAACCTTGCTTGTCTATCTCTCTTCCATTCCTTCTGTGTAACCTAGCATGGCTCCGTTCCCTCCTCCCCCCCACACGCCCCCTCCGGCTGGCAGGGCCACGCTGTGGAAGCGGCTGGCCAGAGCATTACTTATTTAATGAAACAATAAGAACAAGTTCTTAGAGGGCTTTCAATCATATGTACAGTTACCATGAACTTCTGGAACACTTATGTAAGCCTTCATCGAACTGAAATTTACCAATACAGAGGAAAACTATTTAATGAACAATTACTGCTGTATCTTAATAGCTTCAACATGACATCACAAATGCAACATCTCGGTCCCACATGGGAGTCGTTTTCTTTCAGACAACGTTCGGCTAGTAATTGTTGTTTTGCCGAGTCAGTCATCAAAGACATCGTTCAGGGAGAACACAGAAACAATGGAACATTCCTCTAAACCTGTAAGACTTGGTGTGTTTTTACTTGACATCCATGACAAATAGTTACCTCATAAATATTTTTATCGATGTCCGTAGATCGTACCTGTATGGTGAACGAATAATTACTTTATTAAATTGAAACATGACTGCCAATTCACACCAGGATTTCCAGGTTTTCGGAACGATATCGAGATTTCGAAAGCAGTGTTGCCAACATTAGTTAGTGGAATCCTGCTAGATGGGTTTCAGAAAACAGCGATTTTATAAAAAATCTCCAAGACTTCAATACATCGGCATTTACTATAATAAGTTATTATTTTTAAAGGAGTTATCTATCCGAGTTTGTTAAGCCATGCTCGGTTCACACAAAAGGACGCGGGTTCGATTTCACATCAGGAAGCTGAAAATTTATAAACGAGATTTCCACTCCTGGAGAGGCGCTTGGCTCTGAGATTCACTCAGCATACACCAAAAAGGTGTACCAGAATAATTCCTGGTGGCATAGACGTCCGAGCATACAGTGCAGTTAACCACTCCATCAAAAATACACCCGAGATAATGCATAATTGAAAACTTTACCTTCCAGTCCTTCAAGGACAATTCATGACCTGTACGGAGAGAGCTTTACTTTTTTAACATTACTTTCAACGTTTTTATTACTATTAAAAAGTTTTATAATGTGTGTGTGTAGTTAGAATTGACAAGAAAAGTCTCTCACTCTGGTTCGTCTATTTATATCTTCGTCTGGATCTTCTAACTCAAGAAACCAATATTGAGATTGTGAGATGCTTGAAGCTTGGTTCTTAGTTTGCCCACTTTCATGTCTGTACGCAGCCAATAGTTCATAGTTCATAATTTTTGCAACAATTCATTACACGGCACTGATCTACCCTTATTGTGAGAATTGTAATTTTGACTTCACGAAATTCATCATGCTGGATTCCTTCCACTTTAGTATTAGAACAGTGAAGAGCAATTACATATGTTAATATTTCAAGTAAAATGGACTGACACCACATGCCTCAATGTAACAGAAACCGTCTTCATCAACAGTGCAATTATTTGAATATTTAACTGAATATTTAATTTTCACCACCGCATTGTATTCGAATACAAATAATTAATGTGTATATACAAACTCGATGATTGAAGTAAGGGTGGATGAAGTACATGAATTCTTGTCTGAAAATTTATTTTGGAAATCCATAACTCAAATATTTCAAGAGTTTGTTGGCAGTGTAACTATTAACTCAATGTTAAATGAAATATACAATTTCCGGTGAGCTGAATAATATTATTTTAGCGCGCAACCGTTTAATACCAGTCTGTATCGTAAGATTTCATTTACGTTCTTAGATTATAACCTTATGATACACAGTCTCTCTAGGAAATTTTAAGTTGCAGTATCCTCCTGGAAAGCAGTTAAGCCTACGGTATCAACGTGTGAAGCAATTACCTCGCACTAAATGCCTTTTATACAATACTGTACATTTCACAACCCAGAAGTCTGATTATTTTCTGTAAGTGCTTCTCCTCATACCATGACAAGAATAATCGATTCTAAAATACCACCAGTATATACCGGTATTCATATTGTATATGTCTTAGTAGTACGTGATTATTTAAGCGCTACTCCTTTAATTTTCTTAATTCATAGTTTCATTTTTTTAAATTCATAGTTATTCTTAATTATTTACATGTTACTCAGTTACAATATTGGACTTACCGTTTGTGATTATTAGTATACGTTAAACAAGGATTGAGTATAATATAATATAATATAATATAATATAATATAATATAATATAATATAATATAATATAATATAATATAATATAATATGAAAATGAAATGGCGTATGGCTTTTAGTGCCGGGAGTGTCCGAGGACATGTTCGGCTCGCCAGGTGCAGGTCTTTCGATTGGATTCCCGTAGGCGACCTGCGCGTCGCGATGAGGATGAAATGATGATGAAGACAACACACACACCCAGCCCCCGCGCCAGCGAAATTAACCAATGATGGTTAAAATTCTCGACCCTGCCGGAAATCGAACCCGGGACCCCTGTGACCAAAGGCCAGCACGCTAACCATTTAGCCATGGAGCCGGATATAATATAATATAATATAATATAATATAATATAATATAATATAATATAATATAATATAATATAATATAATATAATAGTTTTTAGCCTATGTGGTCCAGCTTCTTGGATGAATTGTCAGCGTGTTCTTCGGTTCAGAGGGCCCCGGGTTCAATTCCCGGCTGGTTCGGAAATTTTAACCTTAAATGGCTAATTCCATTGGCCCGGGGACTAGTTATTTGTACTGTCCTCAACACCACTGCAACTCACACACCACACCCAACACTATCCTCCACTACATTAACACGTACTATCCTATAAACAACAAATGCCGCCCACCCTCGTCAGAGGGTCTGCTTTACAAGGGCTTCATCAGGCTAGAAATTGCCACACGAAATTATCATAGCCAATGTTGAAATGAGTTACATACTTCTAATTTCTCATTCCACATATATAAAGAAGAGACACCTACATTCGTCTGATTAGGTGCAAGAGGAGCTTCATGGCCTTAATTTCATCATCATAATAAATAAATAAATATATAAATAAATAAATAATAAATAAATAAATAAATCATTTTACTGGTAATAATTTGTCACTTAAGATACAAATTCAAGACATAACGATCAGGGTATTATGAACATTGTGAAGAAACGGAATTACGCCCCACCATGAATACTTCGTCTTTACTACTAAATGCGCTGCGGCAGATATCGATGAAATATCCTGTATGAGCAGCGTTTTCATATTATCGTCATTTCAGTTAGCATTATAATTATGCCTTTCAACTGATGGGAAAAATGTTTGACCTTCAAGAAGTGGTGAGTTAGAAGTAAAGACTAATCTGTTTGAAATATTACATGTTTTTTTGGAAATGACGTTTCTTTCAACAATTTCTTACGTCTTTGACAGGAAATTGAGATTTTTCCAGGGAAGCCAGTATAATTCTTCCTAAAGTCAGATGTTTGGCAACCTTTTGTCATACTGTTCTCATGTTTTTCTCTGAATATCAGGACTTGATGCTTGTTGTTTAAAGGGGCGTAACATCTAGGTCATCGGCCCGAGATCAGGACTGTGTAGAACCGTAACTCCCACATTTTTCATTGGCTAGCAGGAACTTTACCTGAAAACTATTTCGTGCTGCAGCATTGGTTACCTGTAATTAACTTCCCATGCAGTCGACCCTCGTTCTTTTCCCAGCTGTGTCACAATTTGAAGACTTTTTTGATGGTTAGAATTGGGTGAATATGGAAACACAATTGAGTTAAAAACTCACTCTCAGTCATCCGAGAAGTGGTTTCTACAGGTAACACTTAAACTATACGCGACTGACTAACAAACAGAGAATGACCTCTAATTTTTGTATCAGTACCCTCATTTAATTACAAATACACAGTGTCCTCGGTAGTATAGCGGTCAGTATCCCCGCCTGTCACTCTAATAGAGACATCATAACAGCACAGGTCACTATAATAGACAGCCTTCAAAAGCACTAAGTGCATGGTGATGTTGATTACGATTCCCAACACCTTTTCAAAACATAACTAGAAGATTTTATGTTTCGACTATTTATTATTATTATTATTATTATTATTATTATTATTATTATTATTATTATTATTATTATTATTATTATTGTGTAATAACTCAGTGCATTGCGATCATCAGCGTCTATTGAAATCTATATCGTGGCTTGAATGATCACGATGTCTCTACTGAAGGGTATTCGAAGAAAATGAAATCAAATTGAAGTGGCCGCTTGATAAAAGCACTATCACTGCATTTCTCGTGATTTCAAAGGATAAAGACAGGAATTTCCTGAATTCGAAGAGTTAAGTTAAACCTGATCAGGAACCATCCGTCATCTATATTTGCACAAATTTGTTTTATTCCGAAACCCAGAAAAACGTTCAATGTAGCCAACTACAGTATATTAAAGTACTGGGCAGAGTGGTAAGTACCCAAGGGCTCTGGAGACACGTAGTTTCAGTTCCACCATCGGTCATTCGTTAAACAGTTCACCACGTTATCTTCTTCTTCTTCTTCATTTTCAATTTCAAACAAATGTTGGAATGGCACATTTTTCAAGACTGCGGCTGTCGACTTCCTAATCAAATTTTGTCTAAGAAATAAAGCAATTTTTAGAAAATTATCCTTATTTGCTGATCAAACATAGAGATGTAACACTCCACTTCCTCGCGACTAACAAACTATCTTTTGTATCGGTACTCTAAGTTAATAACAAGTACACACTCTAGCAGAGACATCATAACAGCACAGGTTGTTGACAGCCCTGTAGCCAGTAACATAAAGATCTCTCCGTTAGATATTTCCCATGTTCTTCAGCATTTTATTTACTAACGTTAGGTCATACTGCCCTGAATCTAGAGCCATTTTAGGTTTGTTCTATTGTTTTGATTAATACTGTTTGGAACCTGTCAAATATTTTCGATTTCACTTGCTCCCGATGCGTTGGGATGTTTTTGCTCTGACCTGGTGTGGGGATGTGCTATTATTCTAAAATTGTGACAGATATTTTGCTCCGTGGTAAAATGAAAGAACATTGAATTGGACGATAAGGCAAAAAATGCTCCAAATGAACCCAAGAAGAGAATGTTTCTGGCAATTTGAAACAATATTACACCAAAGAAGGAATAAAACCAATACTCTTAACGGATTCAGGCGTGTTTGTTTCCGTATTGGCAAACACATTGCAGAAGACCATAAAAAAGGTGTAAGGGACGGTGTATGGAACGTTTCGAAATCCGCAGATATCCGCTAAGTTAGCGTCTTGTCGGATACAAACTGCATGGTAGTGCGGATAGTTTTGCTGATAATTTCTGAATAATAACGTTTATTGATTTTCACTCAGGTATACTCTTGTTTATGCTTGCGGTTAGGCGTCCCTTGACATTGGTATAGGAGAATAGTGACATATAAAGAGCCTTGAGACCTTAAATCCGTACTTGACCTAAGCCTAACTGGCTCCTGCCCACAGTTAATGGAAGGAAGGAACAAAGCTCAATACTTCGGTAGTTGTCGCGAAAGAAAATCCCACATAAACTTGTGACTGTAGGTGTTCTGGAGACTGGTGTCAGGCCTATTGTATTATGTTAACAGATCTCTCTGTTTCAATATATTGGGTCTAATATACTGCAGTTAACTATTTAAATTATCCGCGGATAACCATTTTGCGGATGCGGATAACCATTCGTAGATGCGGATGCGGGTGCGGAGGAAGGAAGTACGGATGCGGAGCGGATGCGGATATCCATTTATCCATTCGCGGATGCGGATAACCATTCGTGGATGCGGATGCGGGTGCGGAGGAAGGAAGTACGGATGCGGAGCGGATGCGGATATTATTTTGTATGTCCGTGCAGAGCTCTAGTTATCAGGGCTTTTAATAATGAGTACAGGTTTCCTATTTGGTGCAGTTTTCTGTGTGTTTGTATTCTTGATTAGGGAAGAACGATCCTTTTCTGTCCGACTCCTTGGCTGAATGGTCAGCGTAGGCCTACTGTCTTCGATACAGAAGGACCTGAGTTCGATTCCGGTCTATCCAGGCATTCTAACAGTGTTCGTAACATTCTCCCACCTCGGGAACTGGGTGTTTGTGTTCATCTTAATAGAGACCTTCATTTGCATACAATACTACCACAAGAACGCGCAATGGTGAATAATTCCCACCACATTGGGTTGACATTAGGAAAAATGAGCTTAATTCATATTCCTGCCCACCCCATGTAGTTGACAAAAGGCCAGGAGGAAGGAGAATATGAATAAGAAGAATAAATAAGGACTCTTTACTAAAAATCTTTTGACTTCTTGATCAAGATTTAAATATATTATAGCGATAGTTTAAGTAACGAAGATTTGACTTAATTCAAGCATTCAATGAGTGCACGATGTCGATGGTTACGAGGTCCCGACATCCTTAATGAAATAATGTTTACTACAGCAATACTGTATTTGACATTAACTGATACGGTGTAGTATTTCCGGCAGAAAGTCTGATGGTATTTACAGTACATCCTCAAAATTCGATTTTCTGTCAGGCAATGAATTTCAAAGCAACTCTTCAACCTTCACGCGACCTCTCACTTGATGAATTTCTAGATGACCGAGCTCGATAGCTGCAGTCGCTTAAGTCCGGCCAGTGTCCAGTATTCGGGAGATAGTGGGTTCGAACCCCACTGTCGGCAGCCCTGAAGATGGTTTTCCGTGGTTTTCCATTTTCACACCAGACAAATTCTGGGGCTGTACCTTAATTAAGACCACGGCCACTTCCTTCCCAGTCCTAGCCCTTTCTTGTCCCATCGTCATCATAAGACCTATCTGTGTCGGTGCGACGTAAAGCCAATAGCAAAAAAAAAAAAACCTAGATGTGAATGAGCTGAAAATTTTAGAGGTCCTGAGTATTAGAATCCGAATTCTCCTGACTTCCAGACGGAGCCACAGCAAATCTAAAATGTGCCACAGATTGTTGTATATAGATGAAATGTCAGAATATACATTCTGTAATGTTCCTCAACTACTTCACCAGCACGCTCCGTCGGTCAAGGTCAAAATCCCGAACAAAAGTTTAGGAAGTCTCAAAAGCCATTTGTTACACATTAGAAATCACATTCGGAATTGTATCACAAGCTGTTGTCGCCACTCCTCTAGTGCTCTTAACTCGATGTTAAATGATTAAATATTTCTGATTTGCATGGAGTGTTCGTAAACGGAAATATTCTGTCCTAAAAGGTGCTGTAACTCTGCGCTTATACTGTACATCGCCAATTCGAATAATAAGCTTTTAAAGTTTAAAGCCATGGCATCCCTCTCTTGGTTGAATGGCCAGCATAGTGGTTTCGATTGAGAGGGCTATGTGTTAGATTCTCGACCTGCTCGGGAACTTTTGCCGAGTCTGGTAATTTCACTAGCGTGGTAGCAGGGAGTTCTTTTCTGTCTTAATACACATCTCCATTTACATACAGCACCTCACACTACCAGACACACAGAAACACACAATGGTGAATATATCCTTCCACGTGGAGTTGGCGTAAAACTTGGCTTAATCCACTTGTAGTGCCAACCTCAAGTCGTTGTCTTCTTCCTGGTATTTTCCCACTTACATGCGGTCGGCTCTTTCAAGATGTGTGGTGAGACGAACACACACACCCAGACCATCAGTTAGAGGGGTAAAACCCAGCCTGGAATCGAACCTGGGGCCCTATGAATCGAAGGCCATCGTCGCTAACCATTCAGTGCCAGCCTCAAGTGTAATTGTTAAAAAGCCACGAATTAGAAGAAGATGGAGGAGGATGGTTTATAACAAGCAAGCTTGTAGTTTTAAACCACCGTTGATACCACAACCAAAGTCACTGGACTTCCGATTTAAAATGGAATACGGATCATACGGATTTGAATTTTAACTCCAGAAATACCATATTCATTGGGCAAGATCCGAAACAAGGTCCTCTTGGCGAGAAGCTAAACATTGATATCACCCATACATTATGCACCTCAACAATGGTTTTATGTTAAATACAATTGTACATATAACAATATATTTGCAGTTTTCCTTTCCATTTCGATAGTTTTCATTGTTGCCAATACATCATCAATGTATCCAATATTACAATAGTTGCGCCACATTTGAGACACTCTCGATGCAGCCTACACTGAAAAGTATTTAAATACTCTCAGTAGAATGCACACACAACACAGACGCCACTTCCTTAACGGTTATCAAATAAAACTGAACACATACTGAGTACTTGGGGCTGAGCATCAAGTTGTCCTACGACCCTTACAACGTTCTTATTGGAAAATTTCAGTCTACAGCTAAATGCTCTGTTTACCTCTTCTACAGTGGAATGCACTGCGAGAGATACTGTAACTGCCATGAGGGCTGAGAGGGGTCAGCACTAGCGATCCTTATTGTGATACCTCTAGAAAAATATTAAACAATAAAACTGAAATGTATTTGAACAGAATGCTCACCTCGTCCAATCCGACTTACTCTTACACGAAGTTACTTGAAATTATAAAATAAATATAAAACGTATACCAAGGTTCAATAAATTAAATTTTATTAATATATAAACGTTATTTACAAATATATACAATATACCATGGTTTCGGCAGAAAAATATTATTACCGAGCGTGTGGTCTCGCGGTTTGGGTCAAGCAGCTATCAGCTTGCATTCGGGACATAGTCGGTTCGAAACCCACTGTCGGCAACCCTAAATATAGTTTTCCGTGGTATCTCATATTCACACCAGGTGAATGCTGGGGCTGTACGTTTATTAAGGCCACGGTCGCTTCCTTTCAACTCCTGGCCCTTTCCTATCCCATCGTCGCGACGTAAAACACATTGTAAATATATATATTCTTGAATTTCTGCTCGGTAGATACATTATATACAAGATGAGCAGATTGTGAGTTTCCCGTGCGCTCGGCGGGACTGGCCGAGCAGTGCACTTTTTATTCATGGCCGAACGACAACGGACTGAAGAGAGTTGGGCATGAACGTCATTTCATTTTACTGATGATTAATGAAAAGAGAATTGCTATATTTCATGCTCTCAGGAATAATACAAGCCAGTAACCTCCGAGCAATCGTTCTATGACAGGAAATACAATCCCTTATTGAAAATGTATAGCATATTTAACTGTTCTTTAATGGGTGGAAGCATTATTAGCGTCGTTTCTTAGTTACTCTCTTTGGACACACATGCCTAGGTTCGAATTTCAGTGAATCCCAGATTGGGATTGTCTCCTGAAGTATCATGTGGTGGTAGGAAGGGCAACCGACCCTAAAATAAAATCAGCTGGTCTGGCTCCAGCCATCCCAGAAATATCCTGGATATATTACTGGAAGATTTTATTTATTCTGATTGTTTTAATGCAAGTTTACATTCATACTCAGTAGCATTTTAAGGCTTCAACTTCTAGGAACTCGTTATCAAACATTTTGGTTATAGGATACTCATCTATTGACGTACAGCGTAGTGATAATGCGAAGTAATACAGGCAATGAAGGTCCACGGAATAGTGGAAGGTAAAAGGCTCCCACTATCCGTAATCTCGGCGTTACGAAGTAGAATAGAGTGATTAGTTCTCTCCCCGACCAACTTTGCCCTACTTTTCATTCACTTCCGGTGGAGACTGAGTGAACCTCTGGGCCGTAGGCCTCTCCAGAAGTGGAAGTCTTATTTCTAAGATTTTTTCGACGCCCTGACAGGGAATCGAATCCATGCCTTTCCAGGTGAACTGAACACGCATTTACCACCTTGGCTAGGTAGCCACCGTCTAGAATACTACCTCAAGAAAATAATAATAATAATAATAATAATAATAATAATAATAATAATAATAATAATAATAATAATAATAATAATAATAATAATAATGCAATGCATTTTACGTACATACAGTAGCCTACTATCGGTGCTGAGAGACTCTGGATTTTGCCCATAAAAGTGGTCCTTTAGCAATACAGTAAATCTAATGACTGAAACGAAACGTCGTATGGCTTTTAGTGCCGGGATATCCCCGGACGGGTTCGGGTCGCCAGGAGCAGCTCTTTCTATTTAACTCCCGTAGGCGACCTGCGCGTCATGATGAGGATGAAATGATGATGAAGACAACACATAAACCCAGCCCCCGTGCCACTGGAATTAACCAATTAAGGTTAAAATCCTCGACCCGGCCGGGAATCGAACCCAGGACCCTCTGAACCGAAGGCCAGTACGCTGACCGTTCAGCCGACGAGTTGGAAATTCTAATGACAATGGCATGGATCTCTTACCCCTGAACACTTCTTTATGTACTTTTGTCATTTATAACAGTTCTTCTGGACATAATAATCACGTTCGCCGTCATTCCCTAGTAAATGCAGTAAGGTATACAGTACGTAAATTGGTATCCAAGTGAAATTACAATGGATGTCTTCGTAAGCAATTCTCCAACACTGAGAGCCTAAGATTTTCTGATACCGTCTCGCTTTGAATTTAAGATAATGTTTCTCATTTGGATGCAGATACTGTACATCGCATCACGACAATATCTAAAGAGTGTTCAGGTATGTTTCCAAATAACGTGATTATGTCGAGTGGTGTGGGAGGGAAGAGAGAGGAATCTCCCGCACACTTGCTATCCGCCCAGGTTTATCTTTCACCAGGAGAATTCTTGGATAACACCATAGTTCAAGCTCAGGAACAACTAGAGCCTTTCTCAATTTTGCAACCGGATAATTACAATGTGACTAACAATCAAGAAAATCACAATACCAAGATTGGTTTCGCCCCAAATCTGAGAGTTTGCACGCATTTATTCTGATTTTCAATCCACCTTTATCATCTACTGGATATTGTTATCAAATACCTTTTCTAGGCGTGCAAATGCACTGAATGTGGACTTATAACTTTTATGTGGGGCTCACAGGTTTCTAAAATTCTTTGAAAACCTAATTCAGTTTGAAATGCTCTCTGCCTATTCTCATGTAAATGTGTTGAAATATTACTCACACGAAATACTACGCGGGTTCGAACCCCTCAGGGTTAGTCGGATATTTTAAGGGTGGAAAGAAGTCCATTCGACACTCCATGTCGTACGATGTCGGCATGTAAATGATAGGTGGTGATACATTTAGTGCTTATTACTTCAAATTCATTAAAACTCGGCCAGAGGCACCCTAGAAATTCGCTTTCTTCTGACATCAAGTGGACCAAGAGTAAAACGAAACGTAAAAATTGACAAGCAGGCACCCAGACGGCGTCAAATTAAAATGCCTGCACAGGGTAGCTGTGGCCATACGATTATTATTATTATTATTATTATTATTAAAAAGCCTCTTTGGCTCAGGCGGAAGCACACAGGCCACTCACCACTGGGTTCCGTGTTTCAAATCCCGGTCACTCCTTGTGAGATTTGTGCTGGACAAAGCGGAGATGGGACAGGTTTCTCTCCGGGTACTCCGGTTTTCCCTGTCATATTTCATTCCAGTAACACTCTCAAATATCATTTCATTTCATCTGTCATTCATTAATCATTGCCCCAGGGCAGTGCGACAGGCTTCGGCAGCCGGCACAACTCATATCCTCGCCGCTTGATGGGGGCTTCATTCATTCCATTCCTGACGCGGTCGAATGACTGGAAACGACTGTGTACTTTCATTATTATTATTATTATTATTATTATTATTATTATTATTATTATTATTATTATTATTATTATACTAACAATATTGCGGTAGTTTTCACTCACAGTCGCATTTTCTTTTATGAATGAAGAAATAAAACCTTTCATCTAAAAATCAGATGACATTTCACTTATCTCATACGTATCAAATATTAAATGAAATGGTGAGGGTCAGAAAACTATCAAGTCTGCTGCAGTTCCAAAAAATATATAAATAAAATTATTACGTAAAACCTGCAACTATTATCCTGAGAATGACATATTTATGTTTTCAAGGTGTTTCATTATATTTGTGATCTGTAGAATCTGAAGTTGCCTGCTTGACTGGACGAGGCATGTCTTTCGGCATTTCACCTCTTTCAGCATTCATGTCTTAGTGGTTATTTTTAAAATGTATTCGACCGACTAGAAAGTTTTCACTTCCACACTGTCGGACGCCGATATTGAAAAGCATGCCTCATAGTCCTAGGTCTAGATAAAGACTGTTTAATACAGCATAAGCTAATAATGCAGTAATCCATCACTATTGTTATTGCCTTTTCCTTTGGTACTCCATCATGGTGCTTTTATAGATCTACAACACATAATATAATAATATTGTAAAACAAAACTGCACGTAATCTTCAACACCAATCATACTCCTTTTTTCATTGTGCCTGAAAATATTTTGTTTTGTGTACTGACGAGGAAGTTTTTAAACATATTTTGATGCTGTCCTTCCTGTTTTCCTGATTGTAGAGTAGTAAGATTACTGTATTCGTGCAATCAAAAAGTTCTTTACGAAAATATCACATTGATTCCGTTAGTTAAGAAACATTTTCATACCTGCCCCAACATTATACTTCTCCATTTGTCTAAAATTCATCCTCCTATGCTGCATCAAAGCACGGCAGACTATTGAATACGTCCTAGTCATCTTATCACTGGTCGTCGTTAAATCCTCATTCATCGTCACCGATTTCTTTGATCCTGTCCGGCTCCATTGCGAAATGGTTAGCGTGCTGGCCTTTGGTCACAGGGGTCCCGGGTTCGATTCCAAGCAGGGTCTGGAATTTTAACCTTAATTGGTTAATTTCGCTGGCACGGGGGCTGGGTGTGTCGTCTTCATCATCATTTCATCCTCATCATGACGCGCAGGTCGCCTACGGGAGTCAAATCAAAAGACCTGCATCTGGTGAGCCGAACATGTCCTCGGACACTCCCGGCACTAAAAGCCATACGCCATTTCATTTCTTTGATCCTGAACAATACTAGAAAGTAGAAAGGATTCCTTTTATATTGGGTAGATTTAGTCTACGAATAATTCCTCCCATCTATCCTCAACTTCTCTGAAATCTACCTGATTAATCCAAAATGCTGTTCATTTTCCTTTCATATCCAGTGTTAATTATTAAAATCTGGGCACATCTTTGCGATGCTCTTTCAACTTCGTTTTGGATTCTCTAATAATTAGATTTTTTTAATTACACATAGCTATTGGGAAGTATCCCGGTGGTAAAGATCATTTACAATAGTGTGGTGTGTATGCATGTTTAGTCCTCAGCCCGAAAGCTGGTTGGATCCCCAACAGCTCCGCCATCAGCTGTCTTAGGTAGCCTAGGTATCACTGAAGAGGCTTACTAGGGAAATGAGGAGTGAGGTTGTTTCCCAGAAGTTGCTGTTACATATCAGTCTGCCAAGCCCACTGAAACGCATGCACCAACCGACCCTATGAGCAACATTTTCACATCATTCATTGCAGGGACTGGCTGCATAAGGAATGGCATTACTAGCATCACTCATACCTCAGTCACTTTCATTTTGTCAAAGCCATGGATAAAGCTGAGACAGATCAATGAAAGTAACAAAATTGCTCTAGCCCATACCAGAATACATAGTACACTGTAAACACTAGGTCCTGCCAGAAAAGGCATAGTAGTGTGATAACAAAGTAAATTTAAAACATAATTAGCAAACAACGAAAACAACAACAACAACAACAACAACAACAAGTGTACAACAAGCAATTGCATGGAAAGAAAATATTGCAAGAAATTCTACCCGTTCAACATTTTAAATCCAGCATCTTCATATATAAATTACACACACTTCTGTATTTCCACAGCTCACAATAATATAGGTTGAGCGTATTACTAGCTTTGCTCTAGTCCTTTCGTTTATGTAATTCCCCATATCCACATGATGTTCACGCCATTTTTATACACTGCTATTCCAGTTCATGACCTGTCGGTCTTATATCTCAGTACTCAATCAACTATTTCACTGTTCATGGAAATAACTTCTCCCACACACTCTCAGATGCTTTTCTAGACATGTCCTCTCAATCTTCATGATATGCCCAGCTTTCTTTGCAGATCATACAGCAGTAGGCGTCATACCATAGATATTTCCAGAATTTACTCAGTGTCCATTCATTCTTTAGTCTATAAATTAATGATCTACAGCCCTTAATTCCTCAGATGTAGTAGTGAATACTGTTTCTATTTTTACGTAGTGCTTTAACATATACTAACACATCCACGTTTTTCTGCGACGGAGACTAGTGAAAGTAGTAGTAGGACTGGGAAGGTAACGGACAGTTAAGGTACAAGTAAGCATTTTCCTGGCGTAAACAGGAGAAATCACGGAAAACCACCCACAGTACTCCGGATGGTGGGGTTTGTATCAACCATCTCCTGAAAGCAAACTTGTAGGTAAACACAGAGCTATACCATGTAGCCAATTCTCTTCGTGTGAGTACAATTAATAATAATAATAATAATAATATATTTGCGTGCCTTTGCTGGCGGGACCTAGTGTTTACAGTGCACTATGTCTTCTGGTATGGGCTAGAGCAATTTTATTACTTTCATTGATCTGTCTTAGCTTTATCCTTGGCTTTGACAAAATGAAAGTGACTGAGGTATGAGTGATGCTAGTAAAGCCATTCCTTATGCAGCCAGTCCCTGTTATGAATGGTGTGAAAATATTGCTCATAGGGTCACTTGGTGCATGCATTTCAGTGGGCTTGGCAGACTGATACATATAGTAACTTCTGGCTCGGTGAGGAAAGCAACAGGAAACTACCTCACTCCTCATTTCCCTAGTACGCCTCTTCAGTGATGCCTAGGCCATCTATGACAGCTAATGGCGGAACTGTTGAGGATCCAACCAGCCTTCAGGCTGAGGACTAAACATACATACATACAATGTCTTTGCAACCCACTAACTACTGCTAAGGTTTTCGAAGACACTGAGGTGCCGGAAATGTGTCCCTCATGAGTTCATTTTCGAGTTTGAGTTTTGAGCACCTTAAAACACTATGTGACTGAGTCGAAGTCAAACTCGTCAACTTGGGCTCAGAAAGTCCTGTGTGAGCACACTTGATACTTTTTAGCTTAAATCCTTTCCTTTCCTTTCCTTTCCTTTCCTTTCTTTCTTTCTTTCTTTCTTTCTTTCTTTTTTTTCATTTCTTAATCCGTTTATATCCAGGGTTGGCTTTTCCCTCGTACTCAGCGAGGGATTCCACCTCTACCGCCTCAAGGGCAGTGTCCTGGAGCGTGAGAAATTTGTTCGGGGATGAAACTGGGGAGGAGGTCCATTACATCGTCCAGGCGGCCTCACCTGCTATGCTAAACAGGGGCCCTGTGGGAAAGGGGAAAAATTGGAAAGGATAGACAGTGAGGAGGAAAGAAATCGGCCGTGGCATTAAGTTAGGTGTTATCCCGGTATTTGCCTGGAGGAGAAGTGGGAAACCACGGAAAACCACTTCGAGGATAGCTGAGGTGGGAATCGAGCCCCCTCCACTCAGTTGACGTCCCGAGGTTGAGTGAATCCCGTTCCAGCCCGCTTTCCTCACTGGCCACAAAGTGGTATTGCAGCACGACCGACCCTACGAGTAGCACCTTTCATAACTTATTTCGTTTTTTGTATGTCACCACCCATACCTCAGCAGCTTCTGTACTTTCACATCCATAAATGGAACTGGGACTTTGGCGTGGAGGCTGCATTTTACTCCGGTCTGTGCCAGCAAACATATGAAAAAATACTGCATCCGTCCAAAAATATCAATAGACGGGGGGTTAAAAATAACTAGGCTAAATGATTTAATTAGGCGAGATTGTAATTTTCTGATTGTTCTAGCTTCGATTCCAGGCTCTTCCACGCTTTTGAAACTGTTTATAGGGACTGCAGCATTGTGCATTCAGAGTTCAGTTGAGTAGGGAAAGGATTAAAATCCCATTCAAGCATATCCCCGTGATTTCCTCTCGCCATGACTAAATGAATGCCGGACTGAGTAGCTGAAGTTGGCTGGCTCGATTCCGGCACAGTCTAGTGGTAGGCTGTACGAAGGTGTTCAGATTAGCCAGTTTCTTGCTGGTAGACTTATCGGTACGAAATAGAATTCCTGAGGGACGGAATTCTGACACCATGATTCTCCGAAAACCGTAGTAGTAGTTAGTGAGACGTAAAACCAATATTATTATTCCTAATTAAAATAACTGCAAAGACGCACACTAGTGTACATACTGCTGTTTATTGAATCTCCATACTAAGCACATGAGATTGTCGACGAAAGTGTTCCAAGCTGCCTACTTGAGAAAACAAGCACAATAACACAAGATAGTAACGCTGACAGTTTAGAAACCTGTCCGAGACACCTTACAGGGGAAGGATCACAAGTCGTAACTGTCCAAGATGACAGCACTATTCCGTATGTATAACATTTGGTATTTCGTCGCCATAAGACCTATCTGTGTCGGTGCGACGTAAAGAAACTAGCAAATAAATAAATAAATAAATAAATAAATAAATAAATAAATAAATAAATAAATAAATAAATAAATAAATAAATAAATAAATAAAAAATTAAAAAAATGGTATTCTAAATTTCAAGACCGATTTCTAGACCACTCAACCGTTGCATATCGTTTACGAACTAAGATGCAACTGCAGGAATCTTCACCATTCAACATTAAACTAAATAATTAAATATTGTGTAGTATTTCCCTTCTCTTCTCCTTCTTTATCTGTTTACCCTCCAGGGTCGGTTTTTCCCTCGGACTTAGCGAGGGATCCCACCTCTACCGCCTCAAGGGTAGAGTTCTGGAGCTTCAGTCTCTGGTCGGGGATACAACTGGGGAGGACGACCAGTACCTCGTCCAGGTGGTCTCACCTGCTATGCTGGACAGAGGCCTTGAGGGGGCAATGGAAGATTGGAAGGGATAGACAAGGAAGAGGGAAGGAAACGGCCGTGGCCTTAAGTTAGGTACCACCCCGGCATTTTCCTGGAGGAGAAGTGGGAAACCACGGGAAAATACTTCCAGGATGGCTGAGGTGTGAATCGAACCCACCTCTACTCAGTTGACCTCCCGAGGCTGAGTGGACCCCGTTCCTCCCCTCGTACCACTTTGCAAATTTCGTGGCAGAGTCGGGAATCGAGCCCGGGCCTCCGGGGATGGCAGCTAATCACACTAACCACTACACTACAGAGGCAGACTGTGTTCCCCTACGCAAATTAAAATTTTCCCGTCCTCGTAGTCTAGAGATGGCGTGCCTACCTCTTACCCGGAGGACTTGGTTTCCTTTTCTCGATAAAGTCGGGGATTTTTACCTGGATCTGACGGCTACTTCGAGGTCCACTCAGCCTACGGTTGAATAATTGAGGAGCTATTTTTTAATATTTATTTACTATTTGCTTTACGTCGCACCGACACAGATAGGTCTTATGGCGACGATGGGACAGGGAAGGGCTAGGAGTGGGAAGGAAGCGGCCGTGGCCTTAATTAAGGTACAGTCCCAGCATTTGCCTGATGTGAAAATGGGAAACGACGTGAAAACATCTTCAGGGATGCAGACAGTGGAGTTCGAACCCACTATCTCCCGAATACTGAATACAGGTCTCACTTATGAGGAGCTATCATACGGTGAGATAGCGACCCCGGCCTAGAAAGCTAAGAATAACGACAGGAAGGATTATTTACGCTTACCACACGTTACCTCGTAATCTGCAGGTCTTCGGGCCAAGTAGTGTTCTCTTAGTAGGCCAAAGTCGAGCAGGGCCGTAGTTATATGGAGGAGGGGTAGCTAGAATTTTCAGAAAGCACAACAAATTTATTTATTTCCCGAGGGTCGGAAAATAAAAAATCGATGTATTAATAAACTAAGCCCTGAAATATACAGTATAGATATTTTGTAACTTAAATACACTGACTGACAGTGACAATGCAACACCAAGGAGGAGTGGTTCGAAAGGGATGAAAGTTGGGGAAAAAACAGAGACGGCACGGATGAATAATTGATGTTTATTTCAAACCGATATGCAGGTTACACAATGCGCACGGCATCGACTCAGTAGGATGTAGGACCACCGCGAGCGGCGATGCACGCAGAAACACGTCGAGGTACAGAGTCAATAAGAGTGCGGATGGTGTCCTGAGGGATGGTTCTCCATTCTCTGTCAACCATTTGCCACAGTTGGTCGTCCGTACGAGGCTGGGGCAGAGTTTGCAAACGGTGTCCAATGAGATCCCAAACGTGTTTGATTGGTGAGAGATCCGGAGAGTACGCTGGCCACGGAAGCATCTGTACACCTCGTAGAGCCTGTTGGGAGATGCGAGCAGTGTGTGGGCGGGCATTATCCTGCTGAAACAGAGCATTGGGCAGCCCCTGAAGGTACGGGAGTGCCACCGGCCGCAGCACATGCTGCACGTAGCGGTGGGCATTTAACGTGCCTTGAATACGCACTAGAGGTGACGTGGAATCATACGCAATAGCGCCCCAAACCATGATGCCGCGTTGTCTAGCGGTAGGGCGCTCCACAGTTACTACCGGATTTGACCTTTCTCCACGCCGACGCCACACTCGTCTGCGGTGACTATCACTGACAGAACAGAAGCGTGACTCATCGGAGAACACGACGTTCCGCCATTCCCTCATCCAAGTCGCTCTAGCCCGGCACCATGCCAGGCGTGCACGTCTATGCTGTGGAGTCAATGGTAGTCTTCTGAGCGGACGCCGGGAGTGCAGGCCTCCTTCAACCAATCGACGGGAAATTGTTCTGGTCGATATTGGAACAGCCAGGGTGTCTTGCACATGCTGAAGAATGGCGGTTGACGTGGCGTACGGGGCTGCCACCGCGTGGCGGCGGATGCGCCGATCCTCGCGTGCTGACGTCACTCGGGCTGCGCCTGGACCCCTCGCACGTGCCACATGTCCCTGCGCCAACCATCTTCGCCACAGGCGCTGCACCGTCGACACATCCCTATGGGTATCGGCTGCGATTTGACGAAGCGACCAACCTGCCCTTCTCAGCCCGATCACCATACCCCTCGTAAAGTCGTCTGTCTGCTGGAAATGCCTCCGTTGACGGCGGCTTGGCATTCTTGGCTATACACGTGTCCTGTGGCACACGACAACACGTTCTACAATGACTGTCGGCTGAGAAATCACGGTACGAAATGGGCCATTCGCCAACGCCGCGTCCCATTTATCGTTCGCTACGTGCGCAGCACAGCGGCGCATTTCACATCATGAGCATACCTCAGTGACGTCAGTCTACCTTGCAATTGGCATAAACTTCTGACCACTCCTTCTTGATGTTGCATTTGCTCTGTCAGTCAGTGTATATGTATAAAATATACAGTAGCCTATGTAGCATGGTATTCCAAAGAGGTCTTCCCTCTTTAGCTATCTGTATGTAAGTTATTTACAGGACATCCGATAGCTTTACTTATCCCTCACGAAGACATCTCATAATGCTATTTTTGACCACGTTAATTATGTTCACTGATAAGCTGTAAATAGGCCTATAGAAAATGAAATTAGACAGGATTAATTAACATCTTGGCTAGTTTCGAAATGATACTTTGAATAAACTTTATTATTAACGGTCACTGGAGTAATTTTCAAAATGATGGGTAGAAATATATTTCAGTGGCGAGGTACGTAACATACCATCTGTAAAACTTTATATTATGGCATAAAATATTCGGTATTTTCTGTTATTGGTTATATCAAGAGCCGGACTGAGTAGATAAGACGGCAGAGCGCTGGCCTTCTGAACCCAACTTGGTAGATTCGATCATGCTTCAAACCGGTGGTATTTGAAAGTGCTGAAAAACATGTCTCGTGTCAGTAGATTTACTGGCACATTAAAGAACTCCTGCAGGACAAAATTTAGACACCTAGATGTCTCTGAAAACCGTAGAAGTTCTTAGTGGGACGTAAAATCAATAACATTATTATTGTTATTATTATTATTATTATTATTATTATTATTATTATTATTATTATTATTATTATTATTATTATTATTATTATTATTATTATTATTATATTCAAGAAAAACAGCTTTACTGGTTTACGTGACTGATGATACCGTGATCATAGCCTCCAGTTTTGCTTTAAATTGGAGTAATAGTGATATGACATTTCAGAAATTCCAAGTACATTGTCCGGGATTCGAACCGCAGGCGCTTTGGTGAGGAGCTAGTTGCTATCCTACTCGGCTACTATGCCCCAATTAGTTAATTTTAAAATGTTATGTAATAATATGTTACGTTAATAATATGAACCCCACCATTGCACACCAAAATGTACTCCTTTATAGAACCATTGATTTGTGTTATACATCACAGTTAGTGCAAATAACATTATTCAGAGGAATATTAAATTTTCATGACCACTTGAAGTTCATGTTAGGCTTATCAGCTATTAGGTCATGTAGTGTGCATAATAAACAGGTGCTTAGTACAAAGCCGTGCCGTGCCATTTGAGTTCTGTGCTATATATCTGTTTATTACGTACACTAAACTGGCTAACAACTGATAAACATAACGAGAAACATTATTCGGAATTGAAAGCGAAGAGGTCATTGAATCCAGCAAAATATTATTCCAGCTAACAAGCAGTGTTTCTTCCAGTGCACGTACTATCCTATGATAATAGTATTATTTTTAACACTACCCTCTCGTATCATCCACCACCTATTACCTCTTCGACCCACTTCTTAATGATCTGTTCAATGACTTTTATATTACATAACTTGTGACTGTAAGAACTCATTTGTGAACATCCTTCCCAAAATCGATTTATAAGGGGCAGTCAAGTGAAAACCGAACACCCGCTACAACGTGCCCATGAAATGGTTTTATTCAAAAAAATTTTTACTTTACGTCGCACCGACACAGATAGGTCTTATAGCGACGATGGGACAGAAAAGGCCTAGGAATGGAAAGGAAGCGGCCTTGGCCTTAATTAAGGTACAACTCCAGCATTTGCCTGGTGTGAAAATGGGAAACCACGGAAAACCATCTTCAGGGCTGCCGACAGTGGGATTCGAATCCACTATCTCCCGGATGCGAGCTCATAGCTGCGCACCCCTAACCGCAAGGCCAACTCGCCCGGTCAAAAATAATTCCAAAAGCGTTAATGCATCTATCCCACTGTGAGACGAGGCTATCAATTCCAGTTTTGTAGAAAGAGGTAGGTCGCTGACGGATCCACTCTTGCACTTGATCGTCCGAACAAATCCGACGTCCACGAATGTCTTTCTTCAGGTCACCAAAAGCGTGAAAGTCACAAAGTGAGAGATCCGGGTGCACGGAGGATGTTGAAGTGTTTCCTAACCAAATCGCTGAAGCGTAGGATGACTTCGTCCGAGAGCAATCCAGGGCGTTTTGACTTTATGCCGCGTCGCAGTTTGTGCAAAGTGTCACCATAGCGCTGCGCCACCGTGCCGGAACACGAACCGAACTTCTGTGCTCTTCTTTGCTTGCCTCCATTTCAACAGCTGGACGAACATACTAGACCAGTCCGCGCACCAACAAAGACATAACTCAACAACTGCGTTCACCTGTGAGTTGTCACTGTGCAGTTTTCCTACCACAGCGATGGCAGTATCGATATGTAAGAACAGTGTTGCCATCTTTCGCGTGGACAGGGCTGGACCTCACGGCTGGCCCCCACCGTCGGCTGTCCTGAGAATGGTTTTCCGTGGTTTTCCATTCTCCTGCACTAAGGCGAATGCCGGGACAGTTTCTTGTATAATCCACGGCCGCCAGCCCCCTCACCTTCTCTGAGCATCTCCTTCACCTTAACAAATCTCTCGGCATGAGAGACGGCGTCAACGTCTACGACGACGACTCAAGGTTTTCATACCCGGGTGGGGCGGGCCACCTAAAGGATATGTTTTTTTGCTAGTTGCTTTACGTCGCATCGACACAGATATGTCTTACAGCGACGATGGAACAGGAAAGGGTTAGGACTGGGAAGGAAGCGGCCGTTGCCTTAATTAAAGTACAGCCCCAGCATTTGCCTGGTGTGAAAATGGGAAACCACGGAAAACCTTTTTCAGGGCTGCCGTCAGTGGGGTTCGAACCCACTATCTCCCGAATACTGGATACTGGCCGCACTTAAGCGATTGCAGCTATCGAGCTCGGCACCTAAAGGATAACGCCCTCTCTCTGGCCAGGAGATTGGACGGGGTTGAGGACTTGTGATAGAAGAGGGAGGTGGGTAAGGAGATGTGTAAGGGGGATGGGAGGTGAGAAGAGGGCCTCTTGGCTAAGGGTGGGGGGATGTAGTTTTAGTGAAGCTTTATGAACAAGTAACGATACATGGATGCAAAGACATGTGTGGTCCAATACACTTTTTTAAGCGTCGATAAGACGTCGTGGTGGATTACGGTTTCGGGCTCGTCAGACTTGACACGTACTTCGAGATTTGATTTGTGAATACACCACAAGGAGTGCAGTGTCGACGAAGGATGGCATCTAAGGGGCCCGCCTCTCCCTTCAGGGGAGGAATGAAACCATTGTAGTAGTAGTAGTAGTAGTAGTAGTAGTAGTTTCGCGCAGAATATGTGTTATGGCGGGTGTTCGGTTTTAATTTGACTGCCCCTTTTACATTAGGGTCAGCTTACACCATAGCAACAACATACTGGGGTGAAATGTTCAGTAATACAAGGTAGGTGGGCGAACACAACATGCGTTCGTATCCTTACTTAATGACTGCATTCATTACTCATTTTTAGCAAATAATAGATAAAAATATATTACAATTCAAAGTAAATATTGGGATATACACAATATGAGTAACATCGATAATAACGGCTCTAAATACGACTTATTTATACCATTCGACTATATGTTGTCCGGATCCATGGCTAAATGGTTAGAGTGCCTGCTTTTGGTCTAGAGGGTCCCGGGTTCGATTCCAGGAAAGATTGTGGATTTTAACCATTGGTTAATTCCGATGGCTCGGGTGCATTAGAATTCATTATAGGTAGGGCCCCATCTTCAGAGACGCGCAGGTCGCCTATACGGCGTCAACTCGAAAGACCTGCACCGGACCTCTTAGGAGGCCACAAGCCACTATTCTTTTAAGTAGGAGAATATTTGCTTCACTTCGTCAGATCTTGGGCCTGAAGAGGGTGTAAAGTAATCGATTCATTCGCAGTCAGTGCTTCACTTCTTCTTCCAGCGAGCAGTTACTTCTTCATAAGTGCAAACTCATCAGACAAGGCGTGTCAGGTAGTTGGCAGGTCTTTATTTAAATATCAGAACCTTGACGCTGGAGTGAGCTGGAGAAACCAATGATGCAAAGTTATCTTTTAAGACTTGAGCTTAGACGTTGAAATATGCTGTAAACCTGTTCTATATACTTCTCGGCGCGTAAAATATGGGTATAAAACCAAGAGTGTAGTTACATTTGACGGTTTCTATTTTATTCGTAATTACAGGACCTATAGTTTTACGTGGAATCTGAACCATATGGACGTGAACTTGCATTTCACTTCATCTCAACCTGCGCAGAAAAGCAGCACACATTGAAGAATGGAGAAAAGTCTCAACAAATGAGTCCTCTCCCTTCATGACCTTCAGTTCACATCTGTTAAGCGGCTGAGGTCCAGAAGACGAGCATAGTGTGAGGAAGCAGCACGACTCTTCTTTATATGCGGATTCAATCTGAAGGTAGAATGGGCAGGTGAGTGGTTGGACGCCAACCGGAGAAATAACGAGTTAATCAGCAACCCACCATCTGCTCGAGTACCTATGGCGACGATGCGATAGGAAAGGGCTAGGAGTTGGAAGGAAGCGAGCGTGGAGTTAATGTTTTAATGGTAAATTTTGTAGATATTTTACTTATCTTGTGTAATGATGCAAACGATACTAATAACCCAAACCAAACCCCACGTCACTTAACGCCCTTGAAAGGGCCTTGGCCTGCCCAGCGACCGCTGCTCAGCCCGAAGGCCTGCAGATTAAGAGGAGTCGTGTGGTCAGCACGACGCATCATCTCGGCCGTTCGATAATAATAATAATAATAATAATAATAATAATAATAATAATAATAATAATGTAGTCATTTCATAAATCCCAGGGGCACTGGTTGGAATTTGGAAAACGGGTGAGGATCACTGGGAGGTCTAACGATAAACTAGATTCGTAATTGCATGTACTTTTGGAATTCTTAGGAAAAATATGATTTCTTAAAACTGAAATTTCTACAAGGGAACCTTAATAGACACCAGGTAGAGACATCAATTGACTATGCTATGCAAAATATAACTACATTTTAAACTATGTTTGGACATTAAAATATGCTGTTAAATTGTTTTATAGATTTTTCAGCAAGTTAAAAATGGGTATTGTTGCGAGGGGTGGGTTCATAATGACATCTATTTTTCTACAGAGAGTCAAGATAGCTTAAAATGGAAATATTTGCATTTATATTCTCACTCTTTTTAACGCAAGGCATGCACCTAGTACTTTCTTACTATCCGTTCCATGAACTGCCACTCTCTCCATCTTGCCACCCTACACGGTGATTGATAAATCCATACTATAGTAATTTCGTGTGGCTCTTGCTAACCTGGTGAAACCCTTGTAAGGCAGAGCCTCCCAAGAGGGTGGTATCTGCCGAACATAGCAACTTGTGTGTTATAGAACTGTTATGGAGGATAGTGTTGTGGGAGTTGCAGGGATGTTGTAGACATTGCAAACACCGAGTCGTCGAGCCAGGGGAATTAACCATTTCAGGTTAAAATCTCCAACCCGGCCGCGAATCGAACCCGGAACCCCCTGAACCGAAGGCGTCTACGCTGACTATTCAGACAAAGAGCAGTACATAAATGTATACTGTGACTCCACGTAAATGACGAGAGAATGACTCTAACAGTTCCTATCGGTGTTGCCAAGTGTGAGGTAGGAAAAGTAGGAGTAGAGATGACATGACCGTTGCATATAATTAACTTATTGCAACCAAACCAAACCAAACCCCATGGCGCAACAGCCCTGAAGGGCCATAGCCTACCAAGCGACCGCTGCTCAGTCCGAAGGCCTGCAGATTACGAGGTGTCGTCTGGTCAGCACGACGGATCATCTCGGCCGTTATTCTTGGCTTTCTATACCGGGACCGCCATCTCACCGTCAGAAACCTCCTCAATTGTAATCACGTAGGCTGAGTGGACCTCGAACCAGCCCTCAGATGCAAGTAGAAATCAATGACCTGGCCGGGAACCGAACCCAGGGCCTCCGGGTAAGTGGCAGGCACGCGACCGCTACACCTTGGGGCTGGCAGTTCACTTATTGAGACCAAAGTAAATTATAAACGCACAGAGTTTTATATTTTTATTCGAATGTTTCACTTGAGTTAGAAGCTTTTGGTATGTCATTTACGTAGTCGTGGGCATTTTTTGTTTCTAGTTTTGATAACACAAAGCCGTATATCAAGACTTGTAAATGTAAAAGAATGAATTATCTAATGCATACAAGCATGTTCGGAAATGTACCAGATGACGCAATCCAAATCTTTTCAATTTCATAAATAAATATATTTTACATGGAATAGCTATTCGTTTTGGATATAATTTACAGTTTGTACAGTATATAGCAGTCATGAGGGTGTAATGTCACTCCGTAGTACAACTTGTACATGGACATGTCATTAAAATGTCAATAATAAACTATTTAAAAATATTTTCTTTAAGATGGCGTACAGGAATGAAGGAGTTATGTTTTACTGCTTATTGTACAATATAATAGGGTCATTTTCTCGATAGTGTGCTTCCTGGTCTCCTGCAACACCCAAGGGCTGATACTGCCGAGCGTGCTACCTAATGTTACGTACAGGATTAGGCACGCCCCTGCTGATACTACATTGCGCCGCGCTGTCCTCTTGAGATTTGCCATAGGAAAGCAAACCCCCCGTGTTTGATTCGAAGCCGGCAGAGTTTATTGGTCCGTTACAAACCATTAGTACTGTACCCGTCAGAGACATGAACCGAGGACTGGTAATTATGGGGACGCGCATTTCTTTGTCCGGCAGCGAGTTCGCGGGAACTCATAGCTTGGGACGCCACGGGTGTGGTCGAACCAGGGAATCCCGAAGCTGAATATAGGAGAAGTCATCCCCACCTCATGTTGTGGCCGAAAGGGAGAGGTACATTTTTAGCATCGAAATGTGGGAGCCATCTTTAAATCAGCATGACCAACTTCATCCTATATAATGAAATAATTATATTTTATGTTGAAATCCCTAAATTTCAGACGATTGTGTTAAATCGGATTAAAGAAGGTATCGTGTAAAGATAAGTTTTACTCCAGTCCGTCGTTACAGAATTTGTGTGTCAAAATTCCGTGTAAAAGCATAATGTATAATATAGTTGAGTGTTGGAAAATGTTGGTATTTGTGAGTGTCGGATAGAGATATCATAATGTCTAAATTAAGTCAAGATCGGCGTGATTTCCTATCATTTAAAGTTTGGTATTTGGTAGACGTTTGTTTCGATAGTTACGTAATTTCAGTGCGATGATGAATCCATGAAAAAAGCCACGAATTTAAAATGAAATATAAAATTAAAATGAGATCAAGGTAGGCCATAGGACATTGTATAAGAAATTAATCTGAGATCATATAGACATCCAATAGCCATGATGAGAAAGGACGAACCAGGAGAGACAAAGTTAATGAGTTCAGTTGGATTCCGGAATGGAAATACCCCGAGGGAGAATCGAACTCAGGATGTGTTGATGTCGTGAGGAGGAAATGCTCCGAGGAAATAATGTGTTGTAATGCCGGGAGGAGGAAATGCTCTGAGGAAATAATGTGTTAGGCATGTGCTATGTCCAGGGTTCGAGAATTGTTTGGTTTTAGGTATCATGTGTTCTCAGAAGGCTAGATGTTATGAGAGGCAAATTCAATTGAAGAGAGTATATTATAATCTGGCTTGTTCCATGCAGATTCACCGCAGGTAGAAAATTGACAGGTGGTACCGGAGAGGACTGACAAACCGCTACCGGAAGGGTGATATATTTTTAGAATACTGCGAGCCCGTTATCAGACGACTGTCTGAAAAATTTAAGAGGGTCGAAGGAAGTAATAAAATTATGTAAACCTCGTAATAATTGATAGAGATTATATTTTGTATATTGGATTAATGGTTTTTGAGACGTGGAAGAGTTTATTACGGCGATATCTTGACACAGTCAGTTGTTGTGGCAGTAGATTGTTAATGTGTGTTGTGGCGAATTTATCGCATGGTACGATGAAATGACAGCACTCGTCTGTCACGCACCCATAATTGGGATTTTGGTTCAATTATCAGATTGCCTCAGTTCTGGTTGTCTGAAGGACCATCAGGTTATTGGAATTGTACAGTAGTGATCTGTTAAAGATGTAATGATTACGGCTACTCATACGTATTTTTATTAGTTTGTTAGTGGACCACGCGGATAGTTGTGAGTAATGTAAATAATTTTAGGGTTAAAAGAACGTAACGATGCAGAATGATTGTATCATGTCATTATATTACATAGCTTGTAACAGCAACGAAATACATCCAATAAGAGAGAGAGAGAGGGATCACCAGTTACAAAGTCAGGGTATGTTGATGATAGTTGTTTTAGAGACATTCATGAAATTAGTTAGATGTTTAGTTCAGTCTGCAATGATCAGTGTCCAGTTTATTTCCAACATTCATGGAATCAGTTTAGATAATTTGTTCAGTCTGCAATGATTAGGCCTAATGTACAGTTTATTTTAAACATTCATGAGTTCAGTTAGACGGTCAGTTCAGTCTGCAATGATCAGTGTCCGGTATATTTTTAATGTTCATTTTCCAAGTTACATTGTTAGTTCAGTCTGCGAGTACTTGTGATTAGTTTTCCTAGTGTGAATTAATATTTGTGGATAATCGTTACACGATCAGTTCAGCCTGCGATGATAGTTTGTCAGTTAAATTTTATTGGTGTTGATCACTTAAGTTAAGTGTTTGTCATAAAAATTTATTTTGGTTTATGATAGCACTGGTCACAGTTTTTCAGTAGCACATTTCTTCAATGGTCAAGATGATGGCTGTGATTATTGAAATAAATAGCAAGTCGTTCTTTATACGTGTGAGACGTCCATCCGTGTTCCTTAGCACAGTAGTGGTCAGGATTTTGGTATCCAGTATGTTTTCTACATTCTGATGAAGACCATTTGTTTAATAAGTTCAAATCAGTTACTGTTGATAGCTGTTGATGCTGATGATTAATACAACACCGTCCATTTACGTTAGTCTTTTCGGTTCAGTTTATTCGTACCGTTCATAAACGGTCGAGTTAAATTAATTTAATTATTATTCAGTGAAGCGATAAGATTAATTTTCAGAAGTTCATGCTTGTATGTGTATGTTTAGTCTTCAGCCCTAAGGCTGGTTGGATCCTCAACAGCTCTGCCATCCGCCGTCATAGATGGCCTAGGCATCACTGAAGAGGCGTACTAGGGAAATGAGGAGTGAGGTAGTTTCCCGTTGTTTTCCTCACCGAGCCAAGGAGTTCCTATTACATATCAGACTGCCAAGCCCACTGAAATGCATGCACCAACCGGCCCTATGAACAATGTTTTCACACCATTCATAGCAGGGACTGGCTGCACAAGGAATTGCATTACTAGCATCGCTCATACCTCAGTCACTTTCATATTGTCAAAGCCAAGGATAAGACAGAGACAGATCAGTGAAAGTAACAAAATTGCTCTAGCCCATACCAGAAGACATAGTGCACTGTAAACACTAGGTCCTGCCAGCAAAGGCATAATTCATGCTTATTGGTTTATTATAAACTAACATAACCTGAATGTTATTTTTGTGTTAACTTCAATGTAAACTCAAGCGTTTAAGTATATTTTATAAGTATTGCGGTTGAGTGGAACAATGTTCTATATATTGTTAAATCATTAATTAATAAAGTAACTTTATTTCTGCGTGTCTGGTTGTGACACAACATGGTGTGATCATGTATTTTTATAGACATACTAGCAAGATAACCGTGCTTCGCTAGGGAATTATACTGAAATTTTTACTTGAATGCTTAACGTTTTATATATAATCCGCCGAAATACGCGATATAAATAGTTTTCTGAGAGAATCCGCCAACATTTGCGATCTGACTAGTATTCTGAGAGATTACGGCAAAGTTCTTCCCATTTTTCAATCTTTATTTCCAGCAATCGATTTCGTACTTCCCGGGCTATATCCAGGTAGACCACGCGGTCAGTTGGGTCCCTAAATCTTTGCCAACATTTTTATAAGCATTTTTAATATGGATCAAAACCTTGAGGAGATCCGGCGTGGTGTCGTCTTGGGTGCATTGGCGGTACTGAACCAGCGGCCGGACTGCATTCGTAGTCATTACACGGCCAGGACCCGTTTCCAGCGGGGTCCGCACATTTTGACGACGGACCAGAATTGTCTTCTTCTTCTTCTTCGTAGGGTGGGTGATACTATTATTATTATTATTATTATTATTATTATTATTATTATTATTATTATTATTATTATTATTATTGATGTTATGGACCCCACAGCAACATGCAAGACCGCTACTTGGCGGTAAATTACATCTGCTGTCATTGTCATTGCTGACAATGTGACCATCACCATTGTCGCGCGTAGGCAAGTGCGTGGGATTTCTGGCGATACAAATGACATACTTCCGTGCATTATTGACATTATTACAGAGGTGAACAATTGCGCGGTCAATCTCTTTTCTATCGTTTATTTCAAATGTGTTAACATTTTTATTTATATGCCAGGAGAATCTAAAGTAATCTAACAACGTTCTCCAAAGGAAAAGATGGCTCTTGAAACGAACCCAGGAAAGATTAAAAATGATCGGTTTATGATCAGAATAAGTATATTGAAAATCCACAGCCTGTTTCCAGTCATTCGACGGGGGCAAGAATGGAATGAATAAAGCCCCCATCTAGCGGCGTTGATAGGAATTTTGCCGGCTGCCAAAGCCTGTCACACTCCTCTGAGGCAATGATTAATGAATGACAAGTAGAATGAAATGAGAGTGTTGCTGGAATGAATGATGACGGGGAAAACCGGAGTACCCGGAGAAAAACCTGTCCCGCCTCCGCTCTGTCCAGCACAAATCTCACATGGAGTGACCGGGATTTGAACCACGGAACCCAGCGGTGAGAGGCCGGCGCGTTGCCGCCAGAGCCACGGAGGCTGCTTATAAGTACATTATGAGCAGTAAAATCAATTGGTCTCACCTCCTTCTTCACCCCACCGCCGTTATGTTGCTTCACAATACCCCCCAAAAGAGAAGGCGTGTTTCTTTATGTTTAAAGGAGATCCTAAATACCAATGTTCACATGTGTTATATTCAGTTTTGAGATATAAGTCTCCCTATAAAATTATTCACTTTTTTCACTTCCTATCACACTCCCCCTCCCCTTAAGTGAATTTGCCGGCAAAAAAGTACTTGTTTCTTTAATAGTAAAGGATCTTCTAAATACCAATTATCACGACTCTAACATATTCACTTTTTGAGATATGTGTCCTCATGAAAGGAATTCAACTCCTTTTCACTCCCACCCCCCAAATGACTCCCCTCAAACATGTTTTTTTGTTTTTAAAGGAGATTTAAATACCAATTTTCACGTCTGTAACAACTTGAGCTTTTATTGGATGTAAATATCCTCATACAATTAATTCAATTAATTTTTCAATTCCTTCACGCCCCCCCCCCCTAAATTAGATTTTCCGAGAATACGTGTTTCTTTACTTTTAAAGCAGATTCCAAATACCAAATTTCACGTCTGTAACATGTTCAGTTTTTGAGATATTTGTATCCTAATTAAAGGAATTCAACCCCATTTTCAGCCACTTTTAACCCCTCACCCAAGTGATTTTCCCGAAAACTAAAAGTACACGTTTCTTTATTTTCAATAGAGAAAATTTTTTCCATTTTTCGCTTCTGTAACATGTGAAGTTTTTTCAGATACATTGTAGAAATTCTCATTTTAAAATTTCACGCCCTTTTTAGTTCCCCTTAAGTGGAGTTTCAGAAAACAAATCACTTATGTTTCTTTACTTTAACAGGAGATTCCAAATACCAGTTTTTAAGTCTGTAAAATTTTACGTTTCTGAGATATATTGTAGATATAGTCTTTCGAAAAATTCCCCCAAATTGTCACTCCTGTTTACCCCCATTAATTGGATTTTCCAAAAACAAAAAATACATGTTTCTTTATTTTTAAAGGAGATCCCATATACCAATTTTCAGGTCATTAGTTTCTGAGATATAATTATCCTCATTAAAGTCATTAAACCCCCTTTTCACACATTTTCACCGCTCCAATCCGGATTTACAGAAAACAAAAAATACGTGTTCGTTTGTTTTTAAATGAGATACTAAATACCAATTTTTACATGTGTAAACTTTTAAAGTTTTGAGATATAGATACACTCATTTTAAAAATTCACCCCCTTTTTAACCCCCTTAGCGACGGTATATCTAAAAATCCTCCCTTGGCGAGCACGTACATTGCAATATTAACGTATCCTCAAAATTTCATTTCATTATGTCCAGTATTTTTGGCTCTCGTTCAGTCAGTCAGTCATCAGTCAGTCAGTCAGTCAGGACATGTTATTTTATATATAGAGATTAGGGATTTGATAACAGTGAATTCTCGAGCACCATGCCTTGCCAAGGAGCAAGTTAACATGCGAATTAAATGTTTTTCTTGTGTATAATTAATCGGTTCAAATATAACCTGAGGTTGTTTCGGTTCGATTAACTGTCCATTCGGTGGCTGATGATATCCTACGTCCCACTGTCGGCAGCCCTGAAAATGGTTTTCCATTTTCACACCAGGCAAATGCTGGGGCTGTACCTTAATTAAGGCCACGGCCGCTTCCTTCCCACTCCTAGCCCTTTCCTGTCCCATCGTCGCCGTAAGACCTATCTGTGTCGGTGCGACGTAAAATAACTAGCAAAAAAAAGATATCCTACGTGTTATTTTGTGATCGGTGGATAAACTTTGTTAAAGAACGATTCGGATCCGGTTACGGAAACTGAATCTTCACGGATCAAGTGAATCGACCAACGGTGTTACTTGAAATCCGATAGTAATCTTCAGGTTTTTCTCTTTCCATTGCTTTTGTCATTGAATTCTATTCTGGAATGACAATTAACGTTTAACTTAACTAAATATCAATAAAAAATAATTCCTGATGCTTCATATTTTTTTATTTATGACAAAGTTTATTTCAACTGTTTTGTTAATACAGCAGACATTTGTTATTCGACGCTTCACATCTATGGGACGTACATATTTTCTTTCTGTAATAAATCCATTTTAGCCTACTTCTTAAATTTTATTTCAAGTAGTAATCAGATTTCTTTATGCTACCCGCCGATGTATGTCAACAAGTGACTGAAGAGCCCAGAACTCCCTGAGATTAGAAGAGTTTACATTAGCAAGAGCCAGAGGTAGATGTTGACTATCGGTAAGCAAGGGTGCAGTATGTCCCCAAGGCCAACAATATAAAGGGTTAAGGTCAGGCGAACGGGTTTGCGATCAAAGTTTATGGGACTTTTTTCCTTCGTTTGTTGCGTGCTTCCTCCTTTGTAAATATTTGAACCTTTATCAAGGACACTCTGAGAGTGAAGCAATGAGGTGTATTTAAAATACGCAGTTCCTTTGTATAGTTTTCATTTGAAAGGTTATTACTGGATACTGGTATTGTCCTTACGTCTGTCATAAAAGCAACACGTATATTCTTGAGTGCTTAACTGAATGGTAACGACAGAGTAATTTGTTTACACGGTACAGAAGATGGTGAGTTGGAACGCCACCGTCAGCAGCATTGAATATGGATTTCAATGTTTACCGTTTTCATTTCAGATTCCACTACTTCATACTATGGCTGCTACCATCCCAAACCTTTAATATCCTAGAGTCGGTGAAAACCTGTCTATGTTAGTGTGAAATCAAACGAGTAACAAAGAAAAGGGGAGACTGGAAAGAAACAAAGATTGGTAACAAATATGTTGTATTCCGATGGTTCATTGCGAATAGAACTTATATTAGAACATATTTTGTTTCAATATCAGTATATTATCGACAACGGAGAATGAAAACGAAAGGTTAAACCTCGTATGTCAAACTGCTCAGTGAAGAGAAATAGAAAATCGGAATTATACTGCTCTCTAGCGACCCATTAATAAACCATGTTTAACTGAGTAAGCAGAATTTGGCGTGATATACTCGACAATGGTTAAACATTTTGGAGTGAGTCGTTTTTAGTAATGCTTATTCAGTAAAATAAAACAACTAACGAAATATGGACTTGTCTAATTACCGAGCGAGGTGGGCCTGCGGTTAGGGGCGTGAAGCTGTGAACTTGCATTCGAGAGATAGTGGATTAGAATCCCACTGTCGGAAGCCCTGAAGATGTTTTTTAGTGTTTTCCCATTTTCACACCAGCTAATGCTGGGGATGTACCTTAATTGAGACCATGGTCACTTCCTTCACAATCCTAGCCTTTTCCTATCCCATCGTCGCTATAAAACCTGTGTGTGTCGGTGCGACGTAAAGCTGACTGAAAAAGAAGTTTATCAAATTACCTGTTGAAGTCACCTGAAGTAATATATCCCTTTAAAAATTAAATTATTTCCATCTTTAATGTAATATGAGTTACTCTAGAATCTCTGTAATTGTATTAAAATACAGCTACAACGACAACCTCGTAACGCAGAACTGCGGAAGTATTAAAAGTTCGTCTGTTGAGTAGTAGCTGTACTAAGAAAACATTTCGACTATACAAAGCATTTTATTCTCCATTTTGATCCGACGAATATCTAAAGCTTGGAACACACCGAGTGAATTCCACCCTGGTTGGATCTCCAGCTGTTCTAGTACCTTAATTCTGCCAGTATTTCCCACATTACTCCTAAATGATAAAACAGCATTATAGTATGTAGGCCTACTCATAATTTTAAGGTTTTATATCCAACAAAAATATTTTTAGTTACACGGCTCCAAATAACTCGGTTAAAAGACTCTTTTACATTTTGGGTTTTCCCATGCAAACATTTCTTCAGTAAATCGGAATGGACCAGATCCTTATAAATGGGCTTAATCATAAGCTAAACTTCTTCAGGAAGTCCCTGGTGTTTGTAGGTTTCCTTTTCTTTATTATACTTGCACCAGGAATCGCATAGACTCTGTTGGGGCTTCTCATCAGTAGAAATCCTATGAAGAAAAGTTGCCCACACAGCCTCTCTCATTTTCTTCAAGTCACATTTATTCTCTCTTAAAGCCTTGCCGTAGTAATTTTATAGTCTGTCTATTTCAGAGGAAGTGAGTCTGTTTCTACCCCCAATTGACCCACCATCCTGTCATTTCTTCTCTTTCAAGTCATGGACTAACCTCCGCATTCATGAACCCATCCTTTTGTGAACATGACCTACATATTCCAACTTGGTAACTGCTACACTTTCACCATATATGGTATTTCAGATAGTACCCTGTTGAAAGCTTTACTGTCTTCATCTTTCAAAAACTCCTCATATCTCACACCCCTTGTGAGCAACTGACCCCTTAAAATCCGTGATCCACTCTCAGATTCCATGCCCCCACTAGACCCAGCATAATTTGTCATACACACATGCATGGCTGTGTTTATTGAGGCACTCCACAACAATTACTTTACCAGTATCGACACTATTAACAGTAACCACACCATTCTGAAGGGTGTGGCCTCGCTTTTGCCAGCTACCATCAAGAGCAACAGCTATGTCACTAACACCCTCATTTTCTATTACTGTCTCGTGAGTGGTTTCCTTCATGCTGTGTCCACTGACTTCCTCTACTGCCTTACTAAAACGTTCGTGAACGTATGGAATCTAGTGGATGGACTAGGCAAATTCATAACAGCACACAGCATGTCACCCCCTGCTTTGCCCTTACCAATTGATCTGAGGCCATACACAAATTGAAGGTTCACCTACAGCGCACCATTCACATATTTTGAAGGGGAAAACTCTGTTTCTTCTTCTTCTTCTTCTTCTTCTTCACAACTTCCACATGAAAGAACCATGGTGCAAGCTAGGCCCTTACGCAATGAAGCCTTTTCAGACACTGTCACACACTCAACATCTATATATATATACTGTACCAGGAAAAAATTGATTTCAAAGAGCATGAGGTCGTTCTGAGGAGTGCCTAGTACTTAGGAGAGGGTACAGAGAGGGAGGATCACAAGGCGAAATAATAGATATCATAACTTTCTCCAATTTATTGAATCTATGAAACGTTACCCTATTATATCGCTGAATTGTAGTGATCATAGCTATTTATTGGAAAGTATATTACAATTCCAACAACAAAATATCAAAAAATTATGTTGATGAATAATGTTCCTTCCAACCACTTATGTCCATCATGAAAAATAATAAAGCAAGTTGAAAGTATGTTAATATTCCACTTCAACGAAATCCTAAAGTCCTTTCTATTATCACTTGTGATTTCAGAGTATATTTTCTACGTAAATTAAACAATGTAAATTATGTAATTCCTTCTCGTGAACTTCTCAAACTATTTATATTCAAATATAAAACACTTGAAATTAAATTCGATCTTCTGGTAGAAAGTTCTAAGTATTGTCCTATTTACGTAACTTATTATACACTTTATATGAATATTGGTAATTAAGAGTTTATTGTCCGGCTTCAATATAAATAAAGCACTTAATTGAAATTCTAAAGTTCCAACAAGTGAGAGCATACGATATTAGGAGAGCACACTGACTTCCAAAAGTCTGTCTATATTTTTAAGTATTGTACAACGTTAATTTTTAACATTTATAATCTGCTTAATAATTGTTCTTCAAAATATCAGGTAAGTGAGCTTATGAATTGAATTAAAGTCCTTTGTCAGCAATGACATTTTCTATAAGAGTTCTGTTGAAAGCAGAAATATATTTCTGAATGACAAGACACTTATATCACCTGAATTATGTCTTCTTGTTAAGCTCGAACTGTTGAATACTGCTCTGCAAGCAGCAATCTGGAACTCAGCTAACAGCAAGCACCACGATGCTCCATAGTACCACGTCTCAGGAACCGTCCCTCGTAGTGCCAAGTCCATGTTCCACGTTAATCTGCCTCAATCTCCGACGATCTACGTCGTTCTCCGTCGATCTCCGTCGTTCTCTGTCGTTCTCCGTCGATCTCAGTCGTTTTGAGTCAGGATTTCTCATGTTAATAAAAGAGTGGCTTTAGCACAAAAATGTCCATCTGACTAGGTGACTGATAGAGTGTCCTATGTTGAAACGAGCACCATTTGATTTGTGGTGTTAGAACTGATTATAACTGTTTCTGAAATAATCACCATTCACTAGATGAGAAATGTGTCGAAGCACTGTTTCTTTTCGTAAGTTGCGATAACTGGAAAATTACAAAAACACATTTCTATGCATAGTTCATCTTTACACTCACTGCACACCGTTCGTCTTGTTAGAAATAATTCTCATACGAAGCACAGTTTATCATAATATATCGTAATGTTCCTTCTCACTGTCACAGTTCCTCAAATATTCGTGTACGAACACTATAATTCACAATGCCACTGAATTGCGGAGTATGCGTAATGTATTACGGCGTATTTACAGTTCAATTAAACAGTCTGTTCACACGAATTGGTTTCAGATGGTACAGTCTGTTGCGAAAATTAGTAAACAGTCTTCATGCACAAGTTAAGGTGGTTTTATAACGTGATAATATTCAAAATAGTTAATGTGTTGCAAACCTACAACCACGATGTTCTAAGTTGAAAAAGTTCATGACCATTAAAATTTAAAGTAGTCGTGCTAGTAAGTCCAGCAGTTTCTCAAGAAAATCTACTGGTTACTCACTGGTGTTCACATAAATTAAGTGTCAACTTGCTGTCGAAAATTATACAAGTATCACGACGTTTGTGTAGAATAAACACTGATTTCGACTTCACTTGTCGCGAATAGCATGACAGACAATCCAGCTGTGGGCGAAGAATTTGAACTGGACCGCGGTTTATATTCCGTAATGCCAAGGTTACTCGCCACGTCACGAGGAAAATGTGGTTTATTTTTCACTTGATAGCTCTTGAACGCCTTGATGGAATTTATTGAGATTGACATATGTTTGCCTTCAGATCACTAGCTACACGACGAGGCATGTCTCATTCCTGTATCTTCATCGGTTAAAAAATTAGTAAATTTTTATTCTAGTACATTCGAGAGAAAGGCATACAACATGTAGCACTGATGTCACCCGCAGGTTCATCGCTCGTGACATGTCCTGCTTGCCACGAGGAACTTCGTGTCGAGCTCATATAAGATGTCGGGCACAGGAACACATATTACTACCGTCCTTTTCCAAATATTCCAGCAACTTTAAAATCATTTACCTGGCTAAAACTGTTCCTGGTACAATATATATAATAACATGTCCTGACTGACTGATTCAACATCGCCGAGCCAAAACTACTGGACATGAACGAGTGAAATTTTGAGGATAAATTTACACTGACTGACAGTGACAATGCAACACCAAGGAGGAGTGGTTCGAAAGGGATGAAAGTTGGGGAAAAAACAGAGACGGCACGGATGAATAATTGATGTTTATTTCAAACCGATATGCAGGTTACACAATGCGCACGGCATCGACTCAGTAGGATGTAGGACCACCGCGAGCGGCGATGCACGCAGAAACACGTCGAGATACAGAGTCAATAAGAGTGCGGATGGTGTCCTGAGGGATGGTTCTCCATTCTCTGTCAACCATTTGCCACAGTTGGTCGTCCGTACGAGGCTGGGGCAGAGTTTGCAAACGGCGTCCAATGAGATCCCACACGTGTTTGATTGATAAGAGATCCGGAGAGTACGCTGGCCACGGAAGCATCTGTACACCTCGTAGAGCCTGTTGGGAGATGCGAGCAGTGTGTGGGCGGGCATTATCCTGCTGAAACAGAGCATTGGGCAGCCCCTGAAGGTACGGGAGTGCCACCGGCCGCAGCACATGCTGCACGTAGCGGTGGGCATTTAACGTGCCTTGAATACGCACTAGAGGTGACGTGGAATCATACGCAATAGCGCCCCAAACCATGATGCCGCGTTGTCTAGCGGTAGGGCGCTCCACAGTTACTGCCGGATTTGACCTTTCTCCACGCCGACGCCACACTCGTCTGCGGTGACTATCACTGACAGAACAGAAGCGTGACTCATCGGAGAACACGACGTTCCGCCATTCCCTCATCCAAGTCGCTCTAGCCCGGCACCATGCCAGGCGTGCACGTCTATGCTGTGGAGTCAATGGTAGTCTTCTGAGCGGACGCTGGGAGTGCAGGCCTCCTTCAACCAATCGACGGGAAATTGTTCTGGTCGATATTGGAACAGCCAGGGTGTCTTGGTGTCTTGCACATGCTGAAGAATGGCGGTTGACGTGGCGTGCGGGGCTGCCACCGCGTGGCGGCGGATGCGCCGATCCTCGCGTGCTGACGTCACTCGGGCTGCGCCTGGACCCCTCGCACGTGCCACATGTCCCTGCGCCAACCATCTTCGCCACAGGCGCTGCACCATGGACACATCCCTATGGGTATCGGCTGCGATTTGACGAAGCGACCAACCTGCCCTTCTCAGCCCGATCACCATACCCCTCGTAAAGTCGTCTGTCTGCTGGAAATGCCTCCGTTGACGGCGGCCTGGCATTCTTAGCTATACACGTGTCCTGTGGCACACAACAACACGTTCTACAATGACTGTCGGCTGAGAAATCACGGTACGAAGTGGGCCATTCGCCAACGCCGTGTCCCATTTATCGTTCGCTACGTGCGCAGCACAGCGGCGCTTTTCACATCATGAGCATACCTCAGTGACGTCAGTCTACCCTGCAATTGGCATAAAGTTCTGACCACTCCTTCTTGGTGTTGCATTTGCTCTGTCAGTCAGTGTATATTACAATGTAGGTGTTCACTAAGGGATGATATTTGGATATTCCGTCGCAAAGGGGCTGAAAATAGGGGTGAATTTTAAAAATGGGTGTATTTATATAAGAAACTTAACAGTTTAAAAGTTCTGAAAATTGATATTTGGAATCTTCTTTACAAATAAGGGAAAACGTATTTTTTGTTTTCGGAAAATCCTCTTATGAGGGGCGAAGAAAGGTGGAAAAGGGATTGAATACCTTTTATGAGGATGTTTAAATCACAAAAACTGAAGATGTTATAATAATGGAAATTGCATTTATAACCTCCTTTAAAAATAAACACGCATTTTATGTTTTTGGAAAATCTACTTAAGAGGGGGTAAGCAGGAGAGACAAAGGGGGTGCATTTTTAAAGTGAGTACATCTACAATACATATAAAAAACGTAACATGTTACAGACGTTAAATTTGGTATTTTGAATCTCCTGTAAAAGTAAAGGAACACGCATAATTTGTTTTCTGAAAATCCACTTAATGGGAAGTGTTAAAAGGGGCGAATTTTTAAACTGAGCGTATGTACAGTATACCTCAAAAATTTAACATATTACACACATGAAAACTGGTATTTTTAGTATCTTTTACAATTAAGGTAACACGTATTTTTTGTTTCGGAAAAAAGCACTTAAGGGGTGGGTGTTGTCAAAAGGATTGAATAAGTGGTTGAATTCTTTTTATGTAGATACTTATATCTCAAAAACTGAAGATGTTACAGACATGTAAATTTGTATTTGGAATATCCTTTAAAATAAACACGTACCGGTATTCCTTTGTTTTCAGAAAATCCAAATAAGGGGATTTTAGTAATAAATGATTTGATAAACGAGTTGAATTCCTTGTTTGAGGATACGATTCTCCTTTAAAAATAAACACTTATTCTTTTGTTTTCATAAAATCCAATCAAGGGGAGGGGGATAAATGAATTGAAAAACGAGTTGAATTCTTTGTTTTGAGGATACTTATACCTCGAAAACGAAGGATGTTACGGACAAGAAAATTGGTATCTGGAATCTCCTTTAAAAATAAAGACACACGTATTTTGCGGCAGGGGAGGGACGGGAAGTGGTGGAATAAACTTAAGAGGGTGTAAATGGAGTTGAATTCTTTCTATGAGGATAAAAATAAGAAGTGGACGATAAACAATAGACTCTTAAGGGGGTTTTGACTGGGGGCGTGAGGAATGATGACAAAAATATGTATTTATATGAAACCGTTTGAATTATGAAGTTAAAATTTTAAATTATATCCTGGGTGTTAAATAAGGGAAGGTTTGAAACAAATTTAACTGCTCGGGGAGATAAAAGGGCGTTATGATCCGAAATAAGGTATTCATTCCTTCCTCCGAAATGGTTTAATGTATGAAGACAAAATTCCAAATAGCGGTATGCATTTTAAATCCTGGGTGTGAAATAGGACACGTTTTTAGCGTTCCACCCCGAAAGTGTTAAATGAGGTTAACTCCGTAAACAAACTTAATCATCCCTCCAAAACTGTTTGACGTACTGAAACCTTTAAGGTCCTTCGAAGGATACCGTACCTACCTTCCTTACCTATCAGCAAATCGGCATGATATCTTTCTCTAGGGTCATCTAAGGTTTCTTCATCACTTGCTTAGGTAAGAGGCCGGTTTTAGTAATTTAAACTAATTTTTACAATGAGAGGAATCCAGTTAAAAGAAAGAAATATTTTATATATCATGAAATTGAAATCGAAGAAAGGTGTGATATGTTATCGCCTTTAAATAACGAACTCACTATTGTCCGTAAAAAAATAATAACAATAATAACGATGATGAGAGACGCTGGCTTTGGAGACATTAATTCAATTGCCTGAGGGTCATCCTTACTAGAAAGCACCGTCTTAATTTAAGAATGACATAAAGAAAGCCTGGATATCCCTAAGATCGTTTTCCATGTGAGACTGCATATACCACCATAATGATTCGTGATGTTCCAGCCCCCGTAACACGAGCTCTGGACTCTTGGTATGTGCCACACAGTGGTTGTACGGCATGGACCCTTCAATGAATCGATCTGACCTGCGACTATGTCATGGAACGACATCCTACTTTGTGATTTACGTTAAAGTCACTGTGGGTGATGACCGCAAGGAAAATGAAGCTATAATGGCAGACGGCCCTAATCTAAGTCACTGAGGTTGATGACCCCTTGTCCATCCAACTTCTAAGCTGAAGGCTGAACACAATTAAGTTACTGTAGTTGATGACCAAGGCTTCCACATTAATAAATGCCCAGCACATCTGATGCTCAACAAATCAAAATAACACAAACAACAACAAACGCTCACAACACTTGTGGCAGTAAAGTCCCTTGCCATAGGACATATCCCCTTAATCGTTATGTTAATAAGTTTAATTTCCCAGCAAATAAAACTAGGATTCCAGAATACATTCTCAAGTTAGTCACTTGGTCTTAAGCTCATTCTCAAAATACGATTCAACTGAATTTAATACATTAATAAATAAAGTAATCTCTTAATCCTAATTAACAACAAATTTTTATCTATCCCCGACGAATGATTTCTTTAAACTCCCTAACTGTTTGATTGCATTTTGTTATCATTCAGACCTGTTTATCAGAAACATTCCCTTTGACGAAAATATTGATCTAATATTGTTTATGCTGTAAGTTTTCTTCACCGCAGCTAAAGAGTGGAATACATTGTCGTAATTACCAGTACTATTTATTTATTTCATGACGTCACTCAACAAGTTTACATTATAACACTAATAAGATCATTAAGAAACTAGCTTGGATAATCCTAATCTTACATCCTATAATCTGCATAAATTTACACACAACGCAAAATGAAAACAACGCATGTCAAATCGCTTATAACGCCTACGGTTATTCCTTGGACTAATTCCGGCACCTTCTTCGATATGATTCAGGTCGATAAGACTCAAGTGTCGTAATGTACCTCACCCATCTCTAGGGTGGACTGACTGCTGCACCCAATGTGCTCCACAAGCATGACCTAATATCACAAGAACCTACATTGTGCCTTGGAATCCAACAACAACACAACACAATCATCCATCATGAACTCTATGGATTTACAGCTACCGTGACATTCAAATAAAATAATCGCAAAACTTTACACAACCCTCAACACCAAACAACATTACTACCGATTCTCAAATTTTGACATCCCTGAAAATGGTTATTTCCAACATAATGTACAATCGTGTCATTTCCGTCCCTTTGATAATGAATTCATGTCTCTACTAAAACGACTCTCTTCTAAAATGTCGAAATCCAATTCCAAACATTTACTACAAGTGACAAATCTCAGTTACAGTTTCTTTCTAACAATAAACTGGCTCGACCACCTAACAGCTGGCCAGAATAATGGGAACACCACCCTTCTTCGATATCTCTTAACAAAAACACACATGTTATCTTGACCTGCATCAAATGAAAACCTCGCCTCGCTGGCAATTCGCATGAAATATAAATCTTGACCCACATAGATTATGCGAAAAGATTTAATTTAAAACGCCATTTGAAATATTCTTATCCATCACTGTCGTATGGTTTCACGTGGAATCCTAACTATGGACTGCCCCTATTCCCATATCATTACATTACACAAAATACATCCACGGGTTCCCTGCAATGAAATTCCCGGCATAAAGTCTCTTCAACACTACAGGATTTCAACAACGTGATCCACATTCTTTCCAATCTTCGCACGACTTATACCACCTGCTATCACTAATTCACAATAATATGGAATATCTCTCTTGGGTGACCCTGCTATGCTGTTATATATAGCCCTCTGTGACTAACTAAACATCTCTCCTCGCATATCTGAGATTGATAATATAATATTTCCAAACCGAAACTCACACATGACTTACAAATATTTTTGCCGTTATTCTCCACTCATCAATTCTACACAGATTTTAACAGACTTTTGGAATAGCATTCCCCTTTAACAAATTACACCGGTCTCGCCTCGTAATTTCCCTTGACAAATTTTGCAGCGCCGAACACACGACGGTGTGCCTTCCGCACCAGCTGGCATTCCTTCATTACCGCGCACTCATTATAAATGGTAAACTACAGATAACACGTACAGGAAATTCATCATTACACTGAACAGAATTTTATGAAAAATTAATGTCGTGACTTTGGCAAACAAAAAATATAGAAAATAAACGCTCGGAAATGATACTTTGCTCTAGACATTATATTCGTTTTACAACCATCAAATGTAATACTGTACAACATTTCACACGCTAGTTTCGCGACTTTCCGATTATCCAAGAAATATTAAAACAAATGGCCATTTGTCGTATTTCTCTAACATTTTCACGAAATAAAAGAGTGCTCGAAATGCGTCATAGATACACAAATAAAATGGTGACATCATGAAATAAATAAATGCACTTTATAACAAAGGTAATTCACATACCTGTAAGTCGTACGTCGCCTCACATATTAACAGGCCCTTCAGCCTCTCTCATTCTTTATCGAGCCATCTCGACAGATAGTTGTTTTGCAAACATAATTCTTCCTTTTGTTTAATTTTAAAATTATTCACCTGAAAATGCCCTTCCCATTTTCTCTTCCTCGCGAACCGAACACGTTCGTCAAATCACCGAGAGTTAAACATGGATGTTACTAATTTAACTGCAGGAGTCCGGCAGTATAATGACCGTCTGTTGCCTGGACGTGAATTTACATAACGGTTCCACATGGGAATACCGTTAATTTGACTGACAATCTCTCTCCAATTGGTGATGACGTTAACGAGCCACCTTTGGCCAAACTGCTTTCCCTTCTTTGCAAGATTTAGTCTGCACAACCGATTTTTAATGTTATTCTGAGCAGCGTGCGGTCGCTACAAATTCACTGAACACAATGCGGGGTTGCAAAGTGGCGCATCGTTCTTTTATAACATTTACTCCCACTCCCGTGCCATCTGTACTTGCCGCCAAAAGTTTACCGACACTTTTTTCACCCCATATAAATGTAATTATGGCTCATCATGACATAACACATAATTGCTTAATTTAGTATCGGTGTTGTTGATAAGCATTTAAGGGTTTATCTTAACCAACTGAGTTGTTAAATTACCTCATAAGTTGGATACTGTATTCTGGTCGATGTAACAGAGTTTAAACGAACAGGCGCGTCTTGCGGCAATTTTCCTTCTGGAGCTATTTAGTGGTCTAAAGTCTTTACCATTAATAACAAAATTGTTTCGCTTACGATTTCCTGACGTATACTACATCAGTTTCGTCACCAATTCTTCTTAAAATGTACTTTGATTAGAAAAATAGTTCTTACGTATCCCTGCACATTCTACACGTTCGGGTGACGTAATTTCTCTAGCGTGAGAACGAAAACCACCATCTGTCCTCCACGTGCCGTCTCTGGTCAGAGATAAAAAATGCAGCTAGAGCTCATGACTTGTAATTTATATGGGACCTCATGTAATGAGTTTAGAACTCTGGCTCCTTATGATTCAAAAGTCATAGTTTCAGGAAAAAATTGTAATTTTACGAGATCGGTCTTCTTTTATGTCCTAGGTGTAAAATATCGTATACTTAAAAATATTTCTCCCCTAAGGGTTTTAGGTGTTGGTTGACACTCAGAAACACAATATCCATTCTTCCGAAACCATTTCAGGCACGAACTTAATTTCTTTTAAGCAGAGTGGTCTTCTATACCCTAGATGTTAATAAATATTTTAAAACCTTCACCCCTTAATAAGGTATTCATTCCTTCAATATTGTTCAACGTACAAAATCAAAATTTCACAGGCTGGTCGCTTTTACATCCTAGAAGTTAAATAATATAGGGTTAAACATTCAAATTCTTCCGTATGTGGTTCAAATGAGTGTTAGATCAGAAAATAAATCATCACTCCACCAAAATCGTTTGACGTACGAACTGAGGGGGGTATTGTATAGGATCAGCTGACAGTGGACTCTCCAAAATGTAAAACTTTGAATAATAACTTTCAGTTTGAAACCGTAACGAAGCACGGGTGTCATGCTAGTTTTTACAATATTTACACTGCACAAAAGATTTCACAGCGGCAACAAGAGCTGAACATCTATAACCTCGTATCCTACTAAAATGTTCTAAATATTTACACAACTAAACGCACTACCTGAGCCATATTCTTTGTATACACTTTCGGAAGTGGCCAGCTTTCTACGACATGAACTCGGAGGAGTACTACTTGGACCTGCTTCACTGTTGTTTGAAGTTATGGGAGTGGGAAGTAAATACTCACTACTCATCATAGCAACACCTTCAACCTTCAAGCATGTCTTTCTGTTCTGATATTGATTCCCAGGGCACTTACGTCTGCCCAACTTCTTAATCCTCGGCATTTTGAAAGTGAACAATCAAATTAACGGTATCTCACAACATGCACCAAACAATTCGAATATAAACAAACACAGCGACATGACACTTTGCTGACAAGCAAGCCAAGCAACAAATCACCTTCAAAACCCGGCCACCTTCACTAATGCACTTGCATTTCCTAAAAAGGTATCAAAGCGTGCACCCAGAGGAGGGCGTTGCATTTATAAATGGGAGGTGCCATGGAATATACAAATTATGGGCACTTGCAACGCAATTTCTCTGAAATAAGAGACGGTACTCTGTTGTACACATGCCAAAGAATACTAAAATACATTAAAATGGAATTCGCAGTCTTTTTTGCAAAAATTGAGGTACCGGTACCTATTCCCCCTATCGGACATTCTTACCTGCCTCACTGTTGTTTGAAGTTATGGGAGTGGCCGGTAAATACTCACTACTCCTCGTAACGACACCTTCAATCTTCAAGCACGTCTTCCTGTTCTTATATTGATTTCCACGGCACTAACGTCTGCCGAACCTCTTAATCCTGGGCATTTTGAAATTATTAGAAATTGCTGAACTCTCCTGCATTAATATATTTAGTTTTTTAATATTTCTTTTCTACAGGTTTAACAGTATGTTATTCAGTACGGTTAGTGTATTATTCAATAATGGGTGATTTTAGTTCCACATCATGTCCTCCTCTTAACGATGAAGGTTGAACTATGGAAAATAATGTTGGTATTAGTTATGATGGCTATTGGGTGGGGGGGAGTGTAATGAGTTTAGTTATATTTCCATCGCCCTCTAAAATTTGTTTACCAAGTGGATTAAAGCTATTAGCTTTAATTGATATCGTGTTAGGCGGCTGACTAGGGTGTGAGATTCCTTAATTTTCTTTATCTTATAATTTGATGTCATTGAGGATATACATGATATATAATTTTTTAGGTTCAATATGATTCATACCTTTCATTAGAACTTATGGCGTGAGTTATTTACCTTTATTCCTCGGGAAACAAGTATTTAAAGGAGTGAGGAGGTCAAGGGTTTATAAACAGTTTGTTCAATATTCACAAGTGGTTCAAAGTTGACAAAATAATAGAATTAAAGTTTATTTAATTAGTTTTGTTTTGTTAATGTTTATATTGACTTTATTGAATTCATACTTAGATAGCTTATATTAGAGCATAACATTGTAGATTTTAGGGAAGTAATTTAACTTTTAAATATTTATAAATATAAAAATATATTATTTATATAATGAAAATGTATTGTTTTTTAAAGTATATAAACTGAGAAATGTCAATGGAATTAAACCATTAAAATAAGAAGTTAGCAGCTTTAATTTGATCAAGACATTTCTTTAATTGGAAATGAATTTCAATAATATTATTAACAGTAATACACCTCTATTTTGGTTTCAATTAAAACGTTTGGTAAATAAGGCTTGAGTACGGTCTTACGTTATTAGTTCTTCTTTTCTGCTAGTAATTTAGCGTCGCACTAACACATATACGCTCGGATGGAAAAGGGCTAGGTTCGGGAGCCGTGGCCTTAATTAAGGTATATCCACAATAATTTAAATCATTTTAATGTTATTGATTTTACGTCCCACTAACTACTTTTACGGTTTCGGAGACGCTGAGGTGCTGGAAATTTATCTCGCAGAAGTTCTTTAACGTACCAGCAAATCTACCGACACGAGGCTAACGTATTTGAGCATCTTCAAATACCACCGGACAGAGCCTGATCGAACCTGCCAAGCTGGGCTCAAAAGGCTACTCAGCCCGGCGTTATACCCAAAGTATTTGCCTGGCACAAGCATTGGAAACTAAGAAAAGCCATCTTCAAGGGCTGCTGACAGTACGGTCCAAACCCACCATCCCAAGAAAGCGAGCAAATAGTTATTGGATACGCAACGTGGAAATGTGTGGCATGGCCCATAAATCAGAAAATTGGCCTTTAATGGATTCAATATAGGTGTTGATTCCCATAGGCAACCTGCATTCCTCATAAAATGTTAATACTAATGGCTGCACGGAAGTCTATTTCCATGGTTTTAAGATAACTGAATTGAGGAAGGCAGAGGACTCTAAAGAAGTTCTACGTTTAGACGGTCAGAATTCGAGATTAATAGAAACAAAAATATTACAATGATAGTAATGGCAACAACAACAACAACATACTGGCGTCACTGTAGTTCTAGATGCTTTAAAAATTTTAACTTAATATATACATGACTACCGAATGAAATATGTATACATATTTTCCTTCTGTAACACAGACACTGTTCTACGGTGTTCATCGAACTGCCCATAGCATGAGAGTTTGCAGGCAAACGTCCAGGTGTACGAGGGTCCAAGGACCAGTGAGAGCACCAGATTTGGCCGTACGTTACCTTCAGTCTTACACAACTAATGCGCTATAAAGATATCCATTAATTAAAACTCAAATCAGGCCAATAAGAAAAATTAACTCCGGCGCCTGCTACTGATTCGTCTTCCTCATTTGTTTTCCTTCTGTTCCATGGACCGTAACGTGACGAACGACTGGAAATGTTCCTCCTAGGCCAGGGGGCATCAACTCGGTGCGCTATCGTGTTACTCGCCTGCACGGGCCTGTCCTTCAAGTGGTGTGTGTGCAGCCGCAGAAGTGGAGTGAGGAATGAATCAGGTGATAATAATAATAATAATAATAATAATAATAATAATAATAATAATAATAATAATAATAATAATAATAATAATAATAATAATAATAATAATAATAATAATAATAATAATAATTTCGTGTGGCTATTTCTAGCCGAGTGCAGCCCTTGTAAGGCAGACACTCCGATGAGGGTGGGCGGCATCTACCATGTGTAGGAAACTGCGTGTTATTGTGGTGGAGGATAGTGTTATGTGTGGTGTGTGAGTTGCAGGAATGTTGGGGACAGCACAAACACCCAGTCCCCGGGCCACTGGATTTAACCAATGAAGGTTAAAATCCCCGACCCGGCCGGGAATCGAGCCCGGGACCTCTGAACCGAAGGCCAGTACGCTGACAACTCAGCCAACGAGTCGAATCAGGTGATAACAGTGGCTTACTGCCACGTAGGCAGTAATTTTATCAGGTGCAATTCAAACAAATGTGCTTTATTTTGACTAGCTGATATACCCGTCCTCCGCTACGGAATTTTCAGGACGACCGTCTTTGTGGTTTTCCAAACTGAAGCCAAGATAGGTCATTACAATGACGTCACTAGGAATGTAGCGATTAAAAGCAATAATATCATATAAAATGCTCGATCAAGTGAAAAACAGCACATTTTCTGACTTTTCTGATGGTGCCGATCTAACAGTCCAAAGTACCAGTGCTGGAATGACGAGGCCGTAGACAGCCGTGCACACTCCTCTGCCATTATTCCGTTAAATGTGCACACTGCTCATTCCAATCAGCGCCTCAAGAGTAGGGTTTGAATAGCTGGAATGCTATGATGAACCAGTGTGTTACGTACCAGTAGTATAAGAAGATTTATCCTAAAGGAGAGATTTAACTCTCCATCTACTTACCGCCATATGCAGGCAGACTGTTACACTCTGTACGCAGCAGTAATCCCATCTATCGGAAATGAGTGGCAATAGAAGACACAAAACACATCACAACAAACAATGGACAATGCAATGTTATTGTTGATCGTTTTATTGAGCTTTCCATATTGTAGGCCTTCACATTTAGTTTTGTTTCGACTCTGTGATATTATGGCGTCTTATAAAATTGTTTATGGCGTAGACTGTAGTTCTTTATTCCCTCACTTTACATACCGATTTTCATTAAATTCTCGTGACGGTGCTGATATGAACTTAGCAAAAAAATCCAAATTTATGAATATCTCTGTTATCAAAGCCAGTACGGTAAAAATGTATAAGACATAAATAATCGTAAATTTCATACTATAGAACTTAAGTTATGTAATATTTGTCCATAGGACCACTAATAATATAAAAATTTGAGAATAAAATTTCAGACCTACCCTTAAACTACCATCTCATTAGCGTGTATAAAATTATGTATAGCCCAGATTGTAGCGACTTTTTCCCCGACTTTACATACCAGTTTTCATTTAATTCTCTTCAGCCGTTTTCTCGTGATGAGCGTACATACATACACAAATACATACATACAGACAGAAATTACGGAGAATTAAACAGTGCATTTCATTGTTACTGTGGACACGATAGTAGTCGGGCAATGTATGTTCTAAAACACCGTGCTAACATTTTTGTGCTGAGTCAGCACCCGAGGTCATTGACACGTAGTAGTATGCCTATGCGGGTTCAGACCTCGAGGTCATTGACCCATAGTATAGTAGTAGTGCAACGCGGATTCGCGTAAGAGAGCAAGCCTAATCTCACAGTCGCCATCTTGGAGGGACCTAACCTCACTTTTACGGCCAGATGCCCTTCCCAAGGCCATATTGGAGGGGCCTAACCTCACAGGGCCTAGTTTTACGGCTAGATGCCCTTCCCGATGCAATATTTGAGTGGCCTAACCTCACAGGGCCTAGTTTTACGGGTAAATGCCCTTCCCGACGCCATCTTAGAGGGACCCTATCCTCACTTTTACGTCCAGATGCCCTGCCCGACGCCATCTTGAGTAGTAGGGCAAATGGATTCGCGGATTTTGTCGACGCCATATTGAGAATTAGGGCAATGGGAATCCGCTTAGATAGCACGCCTAACCTCATGGAGGGGCCTAACTACACAGGACCTAGATTTACTGCCAGATGTACATCCCGGCGCCCGCCGTCTGGAGGGACCTAACTGCACAGGGTCCCAGTTTTACGGTCAGATGCCATTCCCGTCGCCATTTAGATCCTTCCACCAGAGGGGGCACGTATGGCTTAACGTAGTTTTATGACCAGATGCACTTCCCGACGCAATTTTGGAGGGGCCTAATCACAGAGGGCCCCAATTTTTACGGTCAGATGCCCTTCCTAACGCCATTTTGGAGGGTTCTTACTACACAGGGCCCCAGTTTTACGGTAAGATGACTTTCCCGTCGCTATTTTGATCCTTCCACCAGATGGGGCACATATGGCTCAACCAATTTTTATGACCAGATGCCCCTGTCGACGGTATTTTTGAGGGGCCTAACTACACCGTCGCCGTCTTGACCTAGTTTTACGGTCAAATGCCCTTCCCGTCTCAATTTTTGAGGGGCCTAACTATACCGTTGCCATCTCGGCCCAGTTTTACGGTCAGATGCTTTTTCCGTCACCATTTCGGAGGGGCCTAACCACACAATCGCCATCCTCCATTGCCATTTTGGAGGGGCGTAACAACACAGTCGCCATCTTGATCTCAGTTTTACGGACAGATGCCCTTTCCGTCCCCATTTTGGAAGGGACTAACTACACAGTCGCCATTTTCTGCTCAGTTTTACTCTCAGATTCCCTTCTCTCCTCACAGCCGCCATTTTGGACGGGCCCAACTGCACAGTCGCTAACTTGGGCCCAGTTTACGGATAGATGCCATTCCCTCCTCACAGACGCCATTTTAGTGGGGCGTAACTACACAGTCGCCATCTTGGGCCAAGTTTTACGAACAGATGCCCTTCCCTCATAGACGCCATTTTGGAGGGCCTAACTACACAGTCGCCATCTTGGGCCCAGTTTTATGGACAGAAGCTCTTCCCTCCTCCTCTCATCTGGGCTAGTCCCCCTTAGAGTAGGGACAATTCTGTGACGTAATAAGCCGGGCGATTTAAAAATGCACACAACCGAAAGCGCAGGCCTTCTCCTGACAGAGCTGTGACCCACAGCGTGAGTGATTTCAAATGCGGACTGATGGCTAAGGGTGCATGTCGTGTGTCCATTCCTTGTCTCGTTTCTCTACTGTGTCAGTTTTTCTGTAATGAGATAAATCTGTTAAGATCGATTACATAATGTCATTCCTTACGTCAGGGAAGACGGAATGAATGTTATGATATAATGAGAGAGGGTAAAACGCGGTAGTGGCCCATAGCCTTCTCCTGCCGAACAGCATCGAGAGGTCTGCTCAAGGGCTTACGTCTCCATACGATGGACAAATAACCAACAACACTGTTATATGTCCTCATTGTGGAGAGGATTAGAAGGCCTTTTTAGGCACACAATCTCGTAATTAGAAATTGTATGCTACGACCTAACTTACCCTGCTAGGCTGAATGGCACAGACGGTTGAGACGCTGGCCCTTCCGTCGCAAACTTTTACCTTACCTGATACACGACCCTCTTTTTCCTCCTCCTCCTAAAACGCATTTCCTCCTGTGCCAGAGTTGTCTCCGACCGGACTGAGCACGTGCGATAATGTCATTCCGTTTGAACATGCAGCGATTACGTCGACATGGTTATGCATGTTTAGACTTGTTCGTTATCATGGTTACTCTCTAGTAAACTCAAGGGTTTATAGATCGTATAAGTGTGAACTTTTTCGAAAGGCGTAAGGAGGTAAAGGGAATATAATACGAAGAACATTTTTAATTTAATGAAATATTTATTGTGTAATTATTTACAAAATTAAACAAACTACTACCCGTTATACAACAATCTAGATTATGCTGTCGACTAGGTTGCTGTACTCTTTAACAGCTCACTGCTTACAAAATTGTAATTCCCCCCTGCAACATATAAATTAAGCAAAACATTTTAATGTTTATTAAAATAATTTTTTAAAGTATATCATACTAAGTATGTTATGCTTTACAAAAACGTTAATGCAGTTCTTACCTTGTTGTTATTCATGTGTTTTGTTCCTTTCTGAATTATTATCAACTACTGTAATGAAGGGAAAAGGTTCATCCACACACTGTGTACAGTTTACAATCTTCATATTAGATCCATCCCAATCATCCGAACCATTTTTACCTTGATGCTTGTAATGACGTCGACAGGGTCTGCGTAAAGCTATATCAAACGACATCTTACTGTGGAGAGGAAGGATGTCCCAAAAAGCATCTACGAAAGTAGCAGCGCACTAAGATAAAAATCCTGGTGTTAAACATTGAATCAGATGTTTTGCCATCTGATATAAGGTTCTATGTATATAGAATATCTTAATAGACTCACTTACTTGTGTGAGATAAATAAGACGTTGCGTATTAGTTACACTGGTAGGCGAACAGGACGCACCTTCAGAGTTTTGTTTGTTAACAAGACGATTATCTGCAACCGTGTAGTCTTTTTCTTCTTTCTGTTCCATAGTGTACGATGTAGAAGCACACACTAATGTTCATGATAAAGGGCTATCCATATTTATAGTCTTGTAACAATATTCGTTAGCGTATTGTAAGTGACATTACTCGTATGAATAATTTTTTTTGCTATTTTCTTTACGTCACACCGACACCGATAGGTCTTATGGCGACGATGGGATAGGAAAGGCCTAGGAAGTGGAAGGAAGCGGACGAGTCCTTAATTAAGGTACAGCCCCGGCATTTGCCTGGTGTGAAAATGGGAAACCACGGAAAAGCATCTTCAGGACTGCCGACAGTGGGGCTCGAAACCACTATCTCCCGATTACTGGATACTGGACGCACTTAAGCGACTGCAGCTATCGAGCTCCGTCGTATGAATAAGAAGACAATAGGCTGTTGTGTTAGCAGGGATACTTTCAGATGTTTAAAATTCTAAACAAATATAGACAGGAGATCCTGTTTTAGATTCGTCATGATAAGAGCAGTGTATAACTTCAATCGGTGCTTTAATTTTAAATTCTTCAGGCGAAAATTGCGGACGACCTTCTTTCTGATAATACGATGATTGGAAGTTATAAAACATGTAATAGAGCAACTCAAACTTATTTTTATCAAAATTAATGTCCATGTTTTCGTAAGAATACGTATTTCCGTTGAAATATAGTCTAACATTTCTTAATTTACATTGATGAAACTGTGAGCTATCTTTTTCATGGTTGAATTTAAGATGGGTTTGAAATCCACAAATAATATACAGTGGATTTACAGTAAAACGTGAGGTTTTAACAGCCCGGCTATTCTGATGCTGGCCTTTGGTCACAGAGGACCCTGGTGTATCATTTTCTACAATCTTGAGCAATCGAAGTTTTTCTCGATCAGATAATGTTACATGTGGTATACTTCACAATATACGATGAAGTATAGTTTTCGAGCCTACTGGTGTTTCTGCTGCTTTAAGATAACTGTAATCACTTCGGTCAAGGATTAGTATTAGCTCTTGTTTTGCGTTGATTATAATACGTCTAAAATCATCTGCAAAGCCGAGAATATGTTTTAATGATAACATACCAGAAAATATACCGTCCTCATTAATCATCCAATTATTATTAGCTTCCGGACACCATCCCGACAACCGTAAACTATTACTTTCTTCATAACTATAAGAAGGGCAGAGTTTCATTGCACTTATAATACCAACATTCTTCGATGTATCTATTTCCACACAGTTTACTTCATAACGCGCTTCAGAACACATAATAGCTAGACCATTGTTGCTTAGTTGAGATGTGCTTTTCCACTTCCATCTGCCTTATCTAGGCATCCGTCAATGTAGAGGTAGCTTTCATGTGGTAGGGTGTATACACCTTGCTGATTAATTATAAAGCGAATTCATCATTGTTATTAGGTCCAAACGTAAAAGGTTGTTAAGAATGAAGCTCACTTCGTACTAGACCCTCATGTGTTTCTACTGTGTTCATAATGTGTAGCATTTCTTCCATTTTGTTGTAGTAGCGTATAACCTAAATCTTGGAGAATCTGGTTATAGGCACCTGTTAACTCGTTGAGTCTTCGCAAACAAGTAGTATATATCCGGAGTGTACACCGTGTTTTATAGATTTTGTCATAATGGTTTAAGATGAAGTTTGTAAGCTACGTACCTGTGTCGATCTAAATTAAACAACTGATTATATTTATTCACAAGCCTATGATAGCGCTGTTACTAATGTGTTTTAGACACAGGGTGATAACGAACTACTTAAGGTTTCTCACGAATAGTATATCCACTTTCCTCTGTTATAATAAAAGTCGTGCATTACGTGTGAAGGTTGTTAATTACTATTCAAGTCTGTAAATATACTATAAGTAACGTTTACATGATGATAATAGAAGAGTGCTATAGGTTGATCAGACTCGTAACGTACGTTCGGTATTAGCTCTCATGTGAAAATCCAAGCAATGGTCCAATTGAATCAGGTTGTGATTTGAAGTCAATCTTGAATGATGACTCAATAACACATTTATGTGTGATGTTGCTCGCAGTAATTGAGAATTTTTAATTATGATTACTAAAACTCTCTTCTCTAAACTGTTCAATTAACGTACTTTCAATGTAGTCATGAATGTCGTCTACTGAATAAATGCCTGATGGTAGAGTTAGCGCATACTCATCGTAATCACGCACATTATAGATTTTATTGTAGCTTTCAAACGACTCAAGTCCAAGACTGTGTAGCTGATAACCGAGTTCGATCGATGGATTAAAGTAGACGGTTGTTTCAGGTCCTTCTCCGTGTACAGCGAACGTTCCTTCTCCGTTTGTCATCACGTGTACACTGTTGCTCTTTGTCTACTGTCTGGGTTTGATATAAGGACATAAGACATAATCGCCCGCACATGAGTGCATTGATATTTTGCATACGGTTTTTATTGCAAACAATGTCTGCACTGCTTCCGAAATAACGTATGAGCTCAAATGGAGAAGGCAAGTCTCCATAGCTATGGAAATACCATACTTTAAAATTAACGTTTTACGTAGGCAACATAATGAAAGCCATGTCCGCGACTGTTGTCTAAGTTAATTACAGCACTCTCACGTTCACGTCGGGGTGCGGGTAGTTGATCGCGCATATACACACCGCAAAAATGATGAATTCCTAGTTGTTTAGCAAAACGTAAAACCTTCTTCGTGGGTTAGAGCTCAATGTGGCAGTGTATTCAGTAGAAGTTTTTTGGAGATATATAGGTGCCAAGCCCTTTTTTGTAAGACGCAAGCTTCGTGTGTACGTCTTTGCCTCGTAATTCAATTGCCTCCATTGTCTTGTTATGACTTTCACTCTCTTTCAACTGTTGCTTCGCTCCTTCTGCAGCCTGAACAGGTCTTGCTACTGCACTAGCACCACCCAGGCAAGACTCAAAAACTGCAAGTCCAGCAAACAGCGCAGGAAGAATTCCTCCTCGTTTTGGTACAGTAATAATTCGTGCACGTTTATAAACATTGCTCTGCATTTAGGAGAAATTCTTGCTCTTGCTGCACGTAGTGCCTTTGTAATACCTACACGCGGATTGTATTCCCCTCGTGTAGCTTTCCGTGCAGCCTTTACAACTTCTTCCATTGCAACTGTTTTAGATTTCTTCTTCATAACGTTTGAATATCATTGTTTCACCATTCTGTACACGACTTTAGTCGTCACGAGCGAATTATGAACTGAGAGTTACCTGTTGTTCCGTTTAATATATATATTACTATTGCCTACTTTATTATTCAGTTACCATGCCGATTATAAAGCATTAAGACACACTACCTGTTAGTGACATAATGCCACATCACTTACCTAGTTCTAGTACAAGAACAAAAAGATGACAGAACGTTGTTTCCTTTTACTATTCGATTTATTATATCTGGCCCATTGGGATGTGGGAAGACAAATCTTTTACTCACACTCATTACCTCTTTCAATGACATAGGATTCGAGAATATTTACGTTTTCGCAAAGTAACCCTATCAACCCCTATATACTATTCTACAAATTGTAATGCACGATCTGGTTAAAGTAGGAATAAAATATTTCAATTTAATTCACATGAGCAAGTACCATCACCGGATGATGTGCTTCCCAATTCTGTTATGATCTTTGACGATGTCGGAACTGAACAGCAAAACGTTATTCGTGTATACTTTAGTATGGGGCGTCATAAATATGTGGATTGCATCTATTTAATTCAAACATATTCTCGTGTGCCTAAGCAGTTGATACGCGGCAACAGAAATGTTATTGTGCTTTATAGGTAAGATGACCGCAACATGCGGCATGCGTGTGATGATCACGTTAACACTGATATGACATTCAATGACTTTAAACGTATTTGAATGTGTGCTACATGCTGGTCATCACATCGGTATGGCTTTTTAGTTATTGATAAAGAAAGTGATGTTCATTATGGACGACATCGCATAGGCTTTCATCATTTTATATGTATTAACACAGAGTTACAGTCACCACTTGATCAAAAACCACTATCATGTTAACACCCTGCAAAGGGATTACAAAACATAATCCGTGCTCGAAACAATATCCGACGAAAATTTAAAGATCTTAAACGTATTCAAGCAGACACTGATTTATTTATGAAAACGCAACTAGGTACAATATTGAAAGAAATTTTTAATTCTACTCCATTGCACCAGTCTACTACAAGTTTTGTTTCTATTATCGTTTTATAATAAAGAGAAGCATGAACAAGAAGAGCATAAAGAAGAGAAGCGGGATGAGGAAGAGGGGAAGCAGGATAGGAATGAAGAAGAGGATGAGGAAGAAGAGCCTAACGGTACTTCACCATCTAAGCGTGTTTAGTTTTTAATTACAGGTGGTTAGCGTGCTGGCCTTTGGTCACATGGGACCCGGGTTCTGTACCCGGTAGGGTCGGGAATTTTAAGCATCATTGGTTAATTTCTCTGGCACGGGGCTGGGTGTATGTGTCGTTTTCATCATCATTTCATCCTCATCACAACGTGCAGGTCGCGTCAAGTCAAAAGACCTGCAGAGCTGAACATGTCCTTGGACACTCCCGGCACTAAAAGCCATACACCATTTCATTTTCAACTACAGATATTATTGCTGAAACGCCTACTACATCAACACAAGATCTACCTTATTTGTCTGAGGTTATGATCAAGCCAGAGTATCGTAATCAGTTTAAGACTTTTATTCGAAATACCTTGGATCTCTCTTTGCTCCTTATATAGACAAACTCCTTAGAGGACAAACTGATACAACCTACGGTTTTCGCTATGAAGACGACTGTTAGTGGATAGGTAATGCAAATGTTAAGATTAATCACAACAGACACATCGTTATAGGTGTTACCTATAAGCCTACTAAAGGACCCTTAGAACTCCTTTTCTCACGAATACCTGACAAGGATATAATTTCACAAGATGATCTTAAAAATGTAAAGCAATAGTTTTTGTTACTGTCGCAACACGGCATAATTACAAGAGGACAGAAGCTGTAAATGCAAATAAGAGTCACAAAAATCGAGAGTTTATTTCTAAGCTGTGTCCGTCACATCAACCGACTGCACGTGGTCTTACTGTTATCTACAAGCCTTTGTTGTCGTATGTATACGTAAGATACTGGAATGACCTTAACTTACTCTTTAGATGCTATTCATCTTGTAATCAAAACGACTGATCCGCGCAGCCATCGCTTTAAAAATGTGATTTCGTTCGCATCAGCAAACGCATGTCTATCGTTGAAAAAGGATACACCCCTAACTGGAGCACAGAAACTTTTCAAATCAGGAGTGTTAAGCTTACTAATCCAGTTACGTTTTTATTTCGCGATCTCTCGGGACAGGCTATTGAAGGAGTATTCTAGATCGAAGAGCTGCAGAGAACAAAACATCATGATTACTATTTAATCGAACGTTTTATTCGAAGTTGTGGAAATAAACTCAATGTCAAATGGCTTGGTTTTAATAACAACTTCTATTCATGTATTAATGAAGAGGATGTACTTTAAAACTTGAGATTTTTAATACTCGAATCTCTGCCTCTCCTTTCTTCTATGTCATAAGACAAGATTAAACTTGCAAGTCAACATTATTACTACTAGATAATTTAGGACATGCTGTAGGGTAGGATTAATATTTTTTAAAAACAACACCTGCAATACGTTTCACAATTCGTATTTATTTTAGAATATATACATTTTTCTTTCTTCATAGATTATTTCTACTGTCTTCGCTGTTTAATGCCACCACACAGTAACAGTTTTCCTTTCATTAAACCGGCAACGACAAGTGCTACTATTTTCTCAGCAACTGTAGCATTAAGTGACGACACACGCTGCATAGCTTTACGATACAGATTTGCATCAGCTACACGTCTTAGTTCAGGATTGTTTTGACGATAAGCAATGACATGCTCTTTGCAGGCAGCATCTAATATAATACTACCAGGTTCACCACGTTCCAAGCGGACTTCAAGTCGAGTTCCAGGGCCACAGTATTGGTAACTAGGAAGATGAAGCTCAAATGGAAGAAGATCAATCACCTTATTGATGAGTCCAAGCCCAGCATGCTTCCTCACCTTTCACCCAGCACGTTTCTTCACCTTTTTCTACGACAGCTTGCGTACTCTTTTTGCATCCATGATAAGTTTTCATAAGTGAAGACAACTCGTTAGTTTTAGGTCCGTGATACAGTTCAATGAGTTGTTATGTACGTCAGTGTCTCACTGAAGGTCTCCTGGCTAAATTCACTTAATCATGATGTAAACTGCACGTTTGAAACTCCGACAAAACAGGATCTTAAGTCCACTCACGAGGTACCTTATCCCAGATCTTCTTTACAGCATTCGCAATTAAATTGACCAAGAATGCCTTTCGTAATACATTCAACTCTTCTTCAGTAAAAGTGGCATCGGGAAGGGCATCAGGCAGGATGGCGTTGGAAAGGGCATCCAGCCGTAAATCTAGGCCGTGTGAGGTTAGACCCCTAAAAGATGGCGTTGGGAAGGGCGTATGGCCGTAAAAGTGAAGTTAGGTCCCTCCAAGATGCCGACTGTGAGGTTGGGCTTGCTCTCTTATGCAAAATATGACATCGCATTGGGCATCTGGCCGTAAAATTGAGGTTAGGTCCCTCCAAGATGGCGATTGTGAGGTAAAGCTTGCTCTGTTACACGAATCCGCGTTGGACTACTACTATACTAGGGGTCAATGACCTCGGGGTCAGAACCCGCATAGGTAAACCACTAGGGGTCGATTACCTCGTTTGATGAGTCAGCACAAAAAATGCGGACCCGGTGTTTTAGAACATACATTACCCTACTGCTCACGATCGATACAGATATATAATTCTTTTTAAATCGTGAGCAATGCACAGACAAAACTCGTGTTATAGGCCTATATATAGAGAGAGAGATGAAGTATATTTACTATAACTAAAATAATGGGACATGGATCATAATGATTTATTCTTATTAAAATTAACTTGAGAACGAAATAACCGTAGTTTTTATTTTAAGTTAGTTGTGAATATGACAACACTGATCTCTTGTGTGTTATATATTTTTTAAATCGAGCCATGAAGTATGTTGGGGTCTCTTGTGTTTAAATGTATAATAATGAATGAAATTATCCATTTACCTGGGGCTGGAATGTAAATGAAAACCTACAACCTGTTGTTCATTCAGTTGACCGGGTCAAGGATGGAATGAATGAAGCCCCCATCTTGCGGCGTGGATTACTTGGGACTATCCAAACCAAATTCATTCTCCGCCTGTACATTGCTGTTTATTACAACAGTAACTGAATTAGTACTGAGTGACGTGGCTACGCGGTTCCCATCACATAGCTGTGAGTTTGGATTCGGGGGATGGTGGGTTCGAACGCTACTGCCCACAGCCATAAATGGTTTTCCATAGTTCCCATTTTCACAGGAGGAAATGCTGAGGTTGTACCGTAATTAAGCCACGGTCGATTCCTTAGCTGTCCCAGCCTTGTCCTATCCCGTCGTTGCCGTAAGACTTTAGTAGGTGCAACGTTAACTAAGTGAAATGGTATAAACATCTAAATTTATGTATTAACATGCAAATAAAAGAATTCAAAACGAATAAAAATGAACAAACTGCCATTAGACATATCTCCACAGTTGGCCGAGTAAGATAAGCTAATTCTTTAATTACGCATTCTCACACACAGCCTATCTCTGTTAACCAAGCCGCTTACTGTACACTGCAGCGAATGAGCTGCCTCTACCCGGATGCACAAACACCGGTGCTAGGCCGTCGAGATGGGGGACAAAACAGAACCACAGGCCAGTTGACGGTGCCTGTGTTAGGGAAACAGATGAAAGCCATGACTCCAAACCTTTCCCAGTCAGACCATTGTTTTTAATCATACTAATTTTATATTTCACTGGCAGTATCATTCATCCGACTCTTTGGTTGAATGGGTAGAGTTGTGGCTTTCTCTTCAGAGGGCCCCGGGTTTGACTTCCGGCCCGGTCGTAAATTTTAATTGGGAAAAAGGGCAGGAAGAAGAGGAAGACAGTATCATTCATGTTATGGATATTATTTTGACTTCTTTTTTTTTGCTATTTGCTTATACGTCGCACCGACACAGATAGGTTTTATGGCTACGATGGGACAGGAAAGGCCTGGGAGAGAGAATGGAAGCGGCTGTGGCCTTAATTAAGGTACAACCCAAGCATTTGCCTGGTGTGAAAATGGGAAACCATGCGAAATCATCTTCAGGGCTGCCGACGTCCTGCCCCGTGGTTAAATGGTTAGCGTGCTGGCCTTTGGTTACAGTAGTCCCGGGTTCGATTTCCGGCGGCTCGGGAATTTTAACCATTATTGGTTAATTTCGCTGACACGGGGGCAGGGTGTATGTGTCGTCTTCATCATCTTTTCATCCTCACCACGACGCGCAGGTCGCCTACACGCACCAAATCAAAAGACCTGCATCTGGCGAGCCAACTTCTCCTCGACACTCTCGGCACTAAAAGCCATACGCCATTTCATTTTTCAGGGCTGCGGACAGTGGGATTCGAACCCACTATCTCTCGGATGCGAGTTCACAGCTGCGCGCCCGTAACCGGCAAACACGCCCGGTTTTTTACTTTTCAAGGATATCCTTGGTTATGTATGAGGCGTTCAGAATGCAAGTGGTGTAAATCCAGATATACTGTTTTTGTGACATAGGGAGTTAAAGATACTGTATATGGGAATAAGAAACTCAGCATATACTTTACGGATCTAAATGTGATTTATTTTCAAAGAGAAGATATTACTTCGCTCGTTCCATGTGAATTTCAATAAGTATAATAAACATTTGGAATGACAATAATTAAGTAGGAATGTTGGACTTGGTTCAGTTGTCTACTGAAAATTATTACACAATATTGAGTACATAATATAACATCTTCATTTTAAGTTTGTAAGTGACAAAATGCATTTTGGAAACTACATTATTCTAATGTTTCTATTCGCAGTTCTTGCAACCAAAGTCACCTCCGTACAGGCCACGAAGGCCCTTGGAGGGGTGGAAGGTAAAGGATTCCACCATTGTTAACCTCGGCACGTGATGGGGTAGAGTGGTTAGCTCTACGCCCGGCCGCCTTTGCCCCCAGGAATTAACCTGGTACTCATTTTTGGTGTACGCTGAGTGAACCTCAGGGCCATATGCATCTCCAGAAGTCGAAATCTCGTTTCTTAAATTTTGCGACTTCCTGACGGGGATTCGAACACACGTCCTTCCGCGCGAACCGCGCACGCCTTTATTGCCTCGGCCAGGCAGCCCCTCGGAGTTCTTGCAGTGATCAAATTTCCTTACACTTTCACACATAGAACAATTCATAATTGTCTTCAGCATCTACGTCATTTTGAGCAAGCTCTGATCGACGAGTGTTTGAAATGCAAGGAAGATGCTTGAAGAAAGTGTGGGGGATGGGAGGAATAAAATATAGCAGGTTCAACATATCCTTCTTCGCGTCAGTAACTTCACGTCGCTGCGTGCAGAGACGATCTTTTTTGGTAGCTGTAGTGCTGGCCTTCCTTTACCTTAATCTGCCAAATTAAGTTCATGAAATTCTATGTCAGGATTGAGGCTGGTCTTGTATTTCAGTGAAAATTCACATCTCTTTTCGTGCCTCAACCATCGCATTGTAGCCAATTATCATTGTGACCAGTAACAGCTTTTCTTCGGGTCACGATGCCTTCTTCCAATCTCTTCGTGGATAAGAAGTCAGTATGAATCATTTGAACTATTTTTAAAAGGATTTCCTGGTTGTATAAGCTTGTCCAGTATTTCAAAGACTTCCTTTTATTGGTCTTCCAGCTCTCTACGTTTCTTGCTCTTTTTCGTCCTCTCTTCTTTAATGGTGAATCGTCCTTCTCTATGATTTCCTCTCTCGGCCCTACAACAAACAAAATAGAACTGTTACAAGCACAAAAAGTATAATTCGTGAAGATTAAATAGGTTATGTTTCACTATAGGTTTCAAAATAGGTTAATTTATTTTAAAATCACATACACAAATGGTATAATTAGTAAAAACGTTGGTTTTGTTTCGTTATAGTTTCAAAACTTATCTTAATTTTCGTCTGAGCACTCTTCTCTGTACATAGTAATGATTTGCTGGTGTTGTAGCAACAAAACATCAAAACACAACATGGAGTATGGACTTGCTTCACTTATATTCTGAAATAATAAACAACTGCTTCAGTCGTCATGGAAAGTTCTACCACCTGGAGACTAGCAGCTAAACTGTGGAGTTCATTCACTAGTCCTCTGAAAAAGCCTCATACTGGAGAGTAAAATATTCCTCTGTTCTAAAAAACAATAATATTTGGACTTACACCACTTGTATTCTGAGCGCCTCGTATAACCAAGGCTGGATACTGAGTGGGGTGTAATGGTCCAAAGGTACTGTTTTTGGCTTCTCACCAAGGCGGGTGTTGTTGGAATCTCGGCCAGTATACAGTATGTGAAGTTTTTGAAATGAAAGGCCACGTCCCTTTGCTTAAGATTTCACGAATAACTGGAATTCCCATGGGTATGCTCACGATATGAGCAGTGAGATAAAATCTACATGCTTGTTGCTTGCGGCCTTTTTGCTAAGTACTGACTGTTATGCGGTCAAACTGCTCCCGCTGTAAGTGTATGACTCGGTCTCTCACAGAGGCAACGCTCAGCTCATTGTCATATACAGGCTTATTCACCTTACATGTTACACGCAAATAAGTTCTAAACGATTAAAAATATCGGCATTCTGTTTTCATATTCATAAATGGTACCCATGGTCTTGTAAAATAACGTGCCACTTAGTCTCATGGGGTGATTAATAACCGAGATATTGATACTACCTCCATATTTTTAAATGGAACGCACAGATTCATACAGCTAGACTAAAAGTTCACCTGCGTGTAAGTTTAAATTTGTAAGTTTTTTAAAAATCGGACAAGTACTTTTTGAGATAAAAATAAGAACAGCATGCGCGGTTTTGCATGCCGCATCAGACGGCGTGAAGTCGGGCAAGGACGCGCAAGCAGTTTCCTGGGAGTGAGTTCAGGCACAGAATGGATACCAGGCATGTAAGCACCTCGTACACATGCGATGGGTGAAGTGTGTATGACAAGCGAAGTCATGACAGGACACGGAGGTTTGATGGGTTTAAAAGGAATAAAATAAGTACTTTGACTTGAAAGGAACATAACGAAAGCTATAATTGTCACTGGTTTTAATGTGCAGTACATACTACTGTATGAGTTGAGAAATAAGCATAACACAAAACACCGGAAGAACTCCTTCTAGGAAAGCAAATGAATAATGTCCCAGGTAGACTTCATTGGAAATGATCCTAAGGGCGTAGGAATGGGAACATAACGTCTCGTCAGTGTAATTGTTATGAGGCGGGAATTTTGGCCTTTTGTATGTAGAGACCGTGTTGGCAACGAGTTCAGTACTTTATGTGGCAAAGCCATTCGCGGCCAGTCGTTGATTGGGTGGAGGCTGAATTATCACAACAATGAAGATACGAAGTGGGTGATGTTTGAATACGTGCGTCTAAGTAAAAAATGAAATGGCGTTGTCTTTCAGAGCCGGGAATGTCCGAAGACAAGTTCGGCTCGCCAGGTGCACGTCTTTTGATTTGATTTGACTCCCGTAGGTGACCTGCGCGTGGTGATGAGGATGAAATGATGATGAAGACGACACATACATCCGGACTCCGTGCCTGCGAAATTAACCAATTATGGTTAAAATTCCCGACCCTGCCGGGAATCGAACCCGGGACCCATGTGACCAAAGGCCAGCACGCTAATCATTTAGCCATGGAGCCGGACTTCGGGCTGACTAATGGGATGGAACTGAATTTAACCAGCTTAGAGACGGTACCTGCAATGTTCCTTGACATGAAGAACGGTGTCTGTGGTCGAGACGACGAGTTTAACGGGTTGGGGTATTTCTACACTGATCACACATTATATCCCTTAATCCGGAGGGTCACGTATGGCCTGAGTGACAGCCGCCTGGAGAAGTATGAACCTCAAGGGCTATAGAGCCGCGGAGAGCCTGAATTCCAAGAGCGTAGGTGGGGTAAGGCTGAGTTTTTATTATTTCCTTACTCATTCTCCTTTTCACCGTTCCTCGCTTTTTTTTTCTGGGATAGTGGATAGCTTAAAACGTCTGATTTCAAATGGAAGTTATCACAGTGAGGTGCTAAAAGCAAGCAAGCTTCAAGTTTCACGTGACTACACAGTTCAAATAAATTAAGTGAACATGTTTTTGAACGTATGCCATGCTCCACAAAACAATACCTCACACCCAGATAGATTACCAACTAAACATTTATTCCCTACCGTTGAAGTATACAAAAGAACTTTGATGGATTCGCGTTCATTTTCAGAACACAAACGGAAATGTCCAAATACGGGCGAAAACAAATTGATAACAGTCCTCGAGGATGGATTTTTATCACAGCTTGTCACCTACGTGGCACCTACGGAGTTCACCCGGTGTGAAGTGGGTACTTTTCCCTACGCCTTTTTGTATTCCACTGAAGCTTGAGTTCAGGAGAGTAGCCAGTGGCGGCGGGGGTTACTGGGGGTTAGAAACGCGCGCCCCATGCAAATTTTTCCAAAATAAAATAAACAGAAATTGAAAATAAACAATAAACATCATCATCATCATCATCATCTGTTTACCCTCCAGGTTCGGTTTTTCCCTCGGACATAGCGAGGGATCCCACCTCTACCGCCTCAAGGGCAGTGTCCTGGAGCTTCAGACTCTTGGTCGGGGGATACAACTGGGGAGTATGAACAGTACCTCGCCCAGGCGGCCTCACCTGCTATGCTGAACAGGGGCCTTGTGGAGGGATGGGAAGATTGGAAGGGATAGACAAGGGAGAGGGAAGGAAGCGGCCGTGGCCTTAAGTTAGGTACCATCCCGGCATTCGCCTGGAGGAGAAGTGGGAAACCACGGAAAACCACTTCGAGGATGGCTGAGGTGGGAATCGAACCCACCTCTACTCAGTTGACCTCCCGAGGCTGAGTGGACCCCGTTCCAGCCCTCGTACCACTTTTCAAATTTTCGTGGCAGAGCCGAGAATCGAACCCGAACCTCCGGGGGTGGCAGCTAATCACGCTAACCACTACACCACAGAGGTGGACAACAATAAACATTCAGGAACATAATTGTAGAACCAACAGATCTGTTGAATCTATTTTCTAAGAAGCCTCGAAAGTTGGATTTTAGACGGTAAATTGGACATACCACTCGCTGTAAAACTGCTGACTTTGATCGCATTGTTCTTGATCTTTAATTTAGTATGAGATTTTTTAGTGTACTACATTCTGAGTATCAACATAATTCACTTTTATCAGAGTCCTTAGAGTGACAAGTCTTGCATGCGTGCACCGCACACGCACCTTCTTTCTGTAACTATAAACCCCCACAATCGGCCGATCCTGGTTACGCTACTACTTGAAATGATTTCATTATTGAAAACTAATTTCTGAAGGAGATAAAGTTGTATGTGCTAAGTCATGTTGTTTGATATAATTAAATGTGCTACTAAGCTAGGACGTAGATGGTACCCTCCCTTTTGCCAAGGTACCATATTATCAGGCAGTCTCAGCAGGAGTTAACTTACGGTAGGGCGATCAATTCCCTTCTATGCTTCCTCTAGCCAAAAATAAATGAATGACTATTCGTCTGAATGGTTACTATAGCCATTATTGTTTATCTTCAGAGATATCTGGGGATCAGGAGTTTCAAAATCGTTACAGCTCTGGCAAGTAATTTAGATAAATAATAATAATAATCGCATGGCCTCAGCTACCGTGTGCAGACATTTCGATTTGACGCCATCTGGCTGTCTGCTCGTCAATTTCGACGTTCCGTTTTACTCTAGGTCCGCTAGATGGCAGACAGAGTAAACCGGATCTCTCTTGGGCGTCTATGGCGGAGATTTAATTAATTTTGTCGGGTAAATACCAAAGCCGCCTCTGTGGTGTAGTGGTTAGCGTGATTAGCTGCCACCCCCGGAGGTCCGGGTTCGATTCCCGGCTCTGCCACGAAATTTGAAAAGTGGTACGAGGGCTGGAACGGGGTCCACTCAGCCTCGGGAGGTCAACTGAGTAGAGGTGGGTTCGATTCCCACCTCAGCCATCCTGGAAGTGGTTTTCCGTGGTTTCCCACTTCTCCTCCAGGCGAATGCCGGGATGGTACCTAACTTTAGGCCACGGCCGCTTCCTTCCCTCTTCCTTGCCTATCCCTTCCAATCTTCCCATCCCTCCACAAGGCCCCTGTTCAGCATAGCAGGTGCGGCCGCCTGGGCGAGGTACTGGTCATACTCCCCAGTTGTATCCCCCGACCAAGAGTCTGAAGCTCCAGGACACTGCCCTTGAGGCGGTAGAGGTGGGATCCCTCGCTAAGTCCGAGGGAAAAACCGAACCTGGAGGGTAAACAGATGATGATGATGATGAAATACCAAATATATCACCAGAGATCTTTTACATGCCGACATCGTACGACATGGAGTGTCGAATGGACTTTTTTCCGCCCTTCAAAAATCCGACTACCTCTGCCGGGTTTGAACCCGCTATCTTGGGATTCGGAGGCCGACACTCTACCACGGATCCACAGAGGCAGATTAATGTGGCGATCGAATGGTTACTCATGGTGTAGAATAGATTATACGCAACATACACTGAAACCCTTTTAAAACTTCATTTCTTTCATTATTTTCCCTGCCTATGTACATCCCAGAGAATCCGGAAGTAATAATAATGGCGTGTGGTCTCTGCGCGTCTATGAGAATGGGGCCCTAACTATGATGATTCTAATGATAAAGACGTCACACGTACTCAACCCCTAAGCCATAGGTATGAACCAATTAAGGTTAAAATCCCCGATCCGCCCGGGAATCGAACCCATGCTAACAATTTAGCCATGGAGCCAGATAATCTAAAATTAATATTTTATATTACAATAAGTCCGCCTCTGTGGTGTAGTGGTTAGCGTGATTAGCTGCCACCCCCGGAGGTCCGGGTTCGATTCCCGGCTCTGCCACGGAATTTGAAAAGTGGTACGAGGGCTGGAACGGGGTCCACTCAGCCTCGGGAGGTCAACTGAGTAGAGGTGGGTTCGATTCCCACCTCAGCCATCCTGGAAGTGGTTTTCCGTGGTTTCCCACTTCTCCTCCAGGCAAATGCCGGGATGGTACCTAACTTAAGGCCACGGCCGCTTCCTTCCCTCTTCCTTGTCTATCCCTTCCAATCTTCCCCATCCCCCGCAAGGCCCCTGTTCAGCATAGCAGGTGAGGCCGCCTGGGCGAGGCACTGGTCATACTCCCCAGTTGTATCCCCCGACCAAGAGTCTGAAGCTCCAGGACACTGCCCTTGAGGCGGTAGAGGTGGTATCCCTCGCTGAGTCCGAGGGAAAAACCGAACCTGGAGGGTAAACAGATGATGATGATGATATTACAATAAAATGTAATGTGTTTAAAATTTAAACATAGAAGGAGGAGATTTTCGGAACTTGGAAAGAGGGAGTGTCACGAGAACAGACAGAATGGAGATCGAGAGTCTATCCCATAGTCAGTGAAGGGAGAAAAAATGACCCAGCTAAGGAATCCATGGAGGAGCTAGCGAACATAATCTCCAGGGCACAACCCTGCTCCCTGTAAACTTGGTAACATACAGCTTCTCTCTTTATCGTCTTTTACGAGAAAGAAGGAATGCCATGTGGTGTTCAAGTTGTACAAGAAACTGTATCAATGGCAAATTATAATTGACCGGGCGAGTTGGCCGTGCGCGTAGAGGCGCGCGGCTGTGAGCTTGCATCCGGGAGATAGTAGGTTCGAATCCCACTATCGGCAGCCCTGAAGATGGTTTTCCGTGGTTTCCCATTTTCACACCAGGCAAATGCTGGGGCTGTACCTTAATTAAGGCCACGGCCGCTTCCTTCCAACTCCTAGGCCCTTCCTATCCCATCGTCGCCATAAGACCTATCTGTGTCGGTGCGACGTAAAGCCCTTAGCAAAAAAAAAAAAAAAAAAAAAAAAAAAAAATTATAATTGAGTTTGGTCCGCCTCTGTGGTGTAGTGGTTAGCGTGATTAGCTGCCACCCCCGGAGGCCCGGGTTCGATTCCCGGCTCTGCCACGAAATTTGAAAAGTGGTACGAGGGCTGGAACGGGGTCCACTCAGCCTCGGGAGGTCAACTGAGTAGAGGTGGGTTCGATTCCCACCTCAGCCATCCTGGAAGTGGTTTTCCGTGGTTTCCCACTTCTCCTCCAGGCGAATGCCGGGATGGTACCTAACTTAAGGCCACGGCCGCTTCCTTCCCTCTTCCTTGCCTATCCCTCCCAATCTCCCCATCCCTCCACAAGGCCCCTGATCAGCATAGCAGGTGAGGCCGCCTGGGCGAGGTACTGGTCATACTCCCCAGTTGTATCCCCCGACCAAGAGTCTGAAGCTCCAGGACACTGCCCTTGAGGCGGTAGAGGTGGGATCCCTCGCTAAGTCCGAGGGAAAAACCGAACCTGGAGGGTAAACAGATGATGATGATGATAATTGAGTTTGGCAAATAGAACTTCCACCTCTTTCAATGCTGGATCATTTAGTGTTTTAGTGGCAACCAGTTATCCTATAGGATGTTAGGAAAATACATTTTTCAGACTCAAAAGGGATTTATCAAATTCCGTATCTTCCTCCTAACTCTGATATCCATGTTTGGGACTAGGACTCTGTACCATAAAAGGACTTCCTGTAATACTTGACAGTTTTAAAAGTGCGCAGGATACTCGTTATCTTTTGTCATTTGAAATACAGGGCTATTTTTTAGGTCGCTCCGCAGCACCACACAGAACACGGCACGGCTGGCGCAAAGACATTCCGTCGCTAGCCGGTATAATGCACGCTTTTCCTCCCCACTACATCGCGGCAATTCACACGTATAGAAAACCACTTCTAGTGAAACTATTAGTCTAATACCTACCTGGCATTACATTTGATGTTCAAAATGTTGTCCTTCAGCTGCCAAACACTCCTGACACCTCGTAAACAGGTTTGCAGACACTCGGTGAATCTCAGCCCGTGTGATGTTCGAAATAACTTGTGTAATGTTCTCTTGTGTCCGCCTCTGTGGTGTAGTGGTTAGCGTGATTAGCTGCCACCCCCGGAGGCCCGGGTTCGATTCCCGGCTCTGCCACGAAATTTGAAAAGTGGTACGAGGGCTGGAACGGGGTCCACTCAGCCTCGGGAGGTCAACTGAGTAGAGGTGGGTTCGATTCCCACCTCAGCCATCCTGGAAGTGGTTTTCCGTGGTTTCCCACTTCTCCTCCAGGCGAATGCCGGGATGGTACCTAACTTAAGGCCACGGCCGCTTCCTTCCCTCTTCCTTGCCTATCCCTTCCAATCTTCCCATCCCTCCACAAGGCCCCTGTTCAGCATAGCAGGTGAGGCCGCCTGGGCGAGGTACTGGTCATACTCCCCAGTTGTATCCCCGACCAAGAGTCTGAAGCTCCAGGACACTGCCCTTGAGGCGGTAGAGGTGGGATCCCTCGCTCAGTCCGAGGGAAAAACCGAACCTGGAGGGTAAACAGATGATGATGATGATGATGATGATGATGATGATGAATGTTCTCTTGTAGTCCTTCTCCTGTGCGAGGATTGTTCATATACAGTTTTCCCTTCAGCATCCCCACAGGTAATAACTGACCACACGATCTTCGAAAACTTCCCGTGTTACCTCCATAGACCGATTAGCAGTGTGTGCCGTCACATTATCTTGCACGAAGTAACCATTACTCCTTCCTTCTTACGTTAGCTCTTGAAGGAATGGTCTGAGAATAAGGTCCATATATCGATCAGCATTCATTGTTTCACAAAAAATATAGGCCCTATAATTCTGCGAGCACTTATTGCGCACCAAACACCTACATTTACATCATGAAGTGGACGGACATGCAGCTTGTGGGGATTTTCTACACACCAATAGCCATTGTTTTGACTATTTACATACCCACTTAAGAGTAGCCATGCCTCATCACTATAAAATAAAAGTTCTGGGTCAACATACCCATCGTGAACTGACTGAAGCAACTAGTTACAATACCGAGCCCTAGGGAAACTGTCAGGTTCTCTTAAATGTTGGGCAGGGGTGGGTTTTTACGGTTTGGCTTTTAACAGTTTTTTTGCTTTGTGGGTAGAAGGTAATGACACATTAGCTTGTACGGCGGGACGCGACAGGGATTTTGTTGGAGTTTTTTCCAAGAGAGCTCCTTCGTCAAGCTTTTCCTCTGTTAAAACGGTTCGTCACCTGCGTGATTTCTTGTTAAGAATGGACCCGGTGATGCATACGGAACTTCTTTACTAATTTACGTACCGTACTCCTGTGGGGAGGGAGAATGCCAAGAAATTTGCGAATGAATCGTAAGTGGTATTCTGTATAAGAAGAATGCTTCGCATAGCACAACGCAATGAATACACCTGTTCTGCTGTATTCATCGCTCGCTAAACACACGATAACTTTTGTGTTCCTACAGAAACTACGCTATTTTATAGCGATCACATTGAACACGCTACCCATACCACAGATGTTAAACTAAACTATTGCTGTGAAGCAATGGTTATCGCTAGCGTACTGCATTAGATCACCTTAGCCGGTCATGAGGCAATATATCTCTCGGGAAATGAGTCACCAGGCCGCGCTATCGCCTTCCGTGCATGTTCCTCTGACACTCGGAGCGAGCTAAAAAAACGACCCTGTATAAATACACTGACTGACAGAGCAAATGCAACACCAAGAAGGACTGGTCAGAACTTTATGCCAATTGCAGGGTAGACTGACGTCACTGAGGTATGCTCATGATGTGAAATGCGCCGCTGTGCTGCGCACGTAGCGAACGATAAATGGGACACGGCGTTGGCGAATGGCCCACTTCATACCGTGATTTCTCAGCCGACAGTCATTGTAGAACGTGTTGTCGTGTGCCACAGGACACGTGTATAGCTAAGAATGCCAGGCCGCCGTCAACGGAGGCATTTCCAGCAGACAGACGACTTTACGAGGGGTATGGTGATCGGGCTGAGAAGGGCAGGTTGGTCGCTTCGTCAAATCGCAGCCGATACCCATAGGGATGTGTCCACGGTGCAGCGCCTGTGGCGAAGATGGTTGGCGCAGGGACATGTGGCACGTGCGAGGGGTCCAGGCGCAGCCCGAGTGACGTCAGCACGCGAGGATCGGCGCATCCGCCGCCAAGCGGTGGCAGCCCCACACGCCACGTCAACCGCCATTCTTCAGCATGTGCAAGACACCCTGGCTGTTCCAATATCGACCAGAACAATTTCCCGTCGATTGGTTGAAGGAGGCCTGCACTCCCGGCGTCCGCTCAGAAGACTACCATTGACTCCACAGCATAGACGTGCACGCCTGGCATGGTGCCGGGCTAGAGCGACTTGGATGAGGGAATGGCGGAACGTCGTGTTCTCCGATGAGTCACGCTTCTGTTCTGTCAGTGATAGTCACCGCAGACGAGTGTGGCGTCGGCGTGGAGAAAGGACAAATCCGGCAGTAACTGTGGAGCGCCCTACCGCTAGACAACGCGGCATCATGCTTTGGGGCGCTATTGCGTATGATTCCTCGTCACCTCTAGTGCGTATTCAAGGCACGTTAAATGCCCACCGCTACGTGTAGCATGTGCTGCGGCCGGTGGCACTCCCGTACCTTCAGGGGCTGCCCAATGCTCTGTTTCAGCAGGATAATGCCCGCCCACACACTGCTCGCATCTCCCAACAGGCTCTACGAGGTGTACAGATGCTTCCGTGGCCAGCGTACTCTCCGGATCTCTCACCAATCGAACACGTGTGGGATCTCATTGGACGCCGTTTGCAAACTCTGCCCCAGCCTCGTACGGACGACCAACTGTGGCAAATGGTTGACAGAGAATGGAGTACCATCCCTCAGGACACCATCCGCACTCTTATTGACTCTGTACCTCGACGTGTTTCTGCGTGCATCGCCGCTCGCGGTGGTCCTACATCCTACTGAGTCGATGCCGTGCGCATTGTGTAACCTGCATATCGGTTTGAAATAAACATCAATTATTCGTCCGTGCCGTCTCTGTTTTTTCCCCAACTTTCATCCCTTCCGAACCACTCCTCCTTGGTGTTGCATTGTCACTGTCAGTCAGTGTACATTTTTCATTTATATTTTTCGTTCTCACAAACCATGTGAGCCGCTGAATCATACCTTCGCATGTTCTTATCACGACAGCCGTCCTCAGTGCCGCAGTCGGCTTTTAGATGTCTTAGAAGCAGGGGCGGCTTTTCAGGTGAAGTAGGTGAAGTGCTACTTCACCACTTATTTTTACCATAATGAATTACTTAAATTTATTTTTCTTATGACATTTGTTGGTTTTTACGGAAAGAAAATGTTTTATTGTACGGCGTTTGGAGCACCTCATCATCTGATGAGAACCAGGGGAACTCACGAAAGCGCCGGCTCTCGGCCACAGTACGGCGCGTGAGACTGAGTGAAGACGAGAGATTACGCAGCTGCCTCTACCATCCAAGTGCTCCCCCCTAGCGCTTGGCCTTGGTGGTTGCCATGACAACCGTGACGTCACCCGCGAACTTTCCACATAGCGGAATGTGCTAGTGAAGTTGTCGGAAGAGCGGAATGTTTCGTCTTCCCTGCGTCATCCTGTGTGAAGTACAAGTACTTATGCATCGTGGTTCATTCGTAGTGTTGTGCTGTTTTATTTAAATATGTATCCTATTTATTACATACTGTGCATTTTATTATAAACACCATTTTCACGTAGGAGAAACGAAGATCAGAATGAAGTTCTACGTTTTGATCGCCCTGCTGAATCACTGCAAATTTGTGCTACAAAAGAAGTGAAACATTCCGGTAAATCTTACAATCTTAGTTTCAAACAATCGTGGTTTAAGGAATTTCCATGGTAGTGCTCCTTTCCAGCTCTACAGAAGTTGTTTTGTTGGTCCTGCTTGCCTTTTATCAATAAAAATAACGTTTGGAATAAAGAAGGATTTTCAGCCCTTTTGAACATAACACGTTCTTTACATAAGCACTCAGATTCTGCAGAACATAAAATACGGCAGCTTGATTTCAAGACATTGGAAACAAACCAATATACGATCTCTGATATCCTGAAGGAAAATGCCAGAATGTATATTGTAATTGTACAGTTCAGTGAAAATGTACATTTAAATAGGCTTTTCCTTCAGTTGGTAATTGATGCAGTGCTCTACTTAAGTAAGCAAGAACTAGCTTTTCGTGGTCATGACGAAACATTAAATTCAATAAATCGTGGTCACGTGCTGGACCCTCCGCCAGTCACAGGTACGAGGTACGAGCACAAAACAACCAAAAACAACACGTAGTTCCTAAATCTTGTCCTCCACTGTGGTGTAGTGGTTAGTGTGATTAGCTGCCACCCCGGAGGCCCGGGTTCGATTCCCGGCTCTGCCACGAAATTTTAAAAGTGGTACGAGGGCTGGAACGGGGTCCACTCAGCCTCGGGAGATCAACTGAGTAGAGGTGGGTTCGATTCCCACTTCATCCATCCTGGAAGTGGTTTTCCGTGGTTTCCCACTTCTCCTCCAGGCAAATGCCGGGATGGTAACTAACTTAAGGCCACGGCCGCTTCCTGCCATCTTCCTTGTCTATCCCTTCCAATCTTCCCATCCCCCACCAAGGCCCCTGTTCAGCATAGCAGGTGAGGCCGCCTGGGTGAGATACTGTTCATCCTCCCCAGTTGTATCCCCCGACCCAGAGTCTGAAGCTCCAGGACACTGTCCTTGAGGCGGTAGAGGTGGAATCCCTCGCTGAGTCCGAGGGAAAAACCAACCCTGGAGGGTAAGCAGATTAAGAAAGAAAGAAAGAAGTTCCTAAATCTGTCGCTCGAAACCGAACGGTTAATAGCTCTTCACGAGCCGCCACTGCTTAGAAGATAACGAGTTGGATTCCGACCTCCATGTCGTTGAATTGCGGCACGTTATCTATTGCGGAGCAAAATTCCAACATTCCCATGACTCTTAAAATCCATGTGGACTGAAGGGACTTGAAGCATAGAAAACCGTTTAAAACTGTTTCAAAATGCACTGAAATTTCAGGTTCATAACTTCTTTGGGTGGGTGATTTTGTGATTTTCGTGAAGTTCACTGTGGGCCGTTCTGTCTTGACACCACCATCATAGTCCGACTCGTTAGCTGAATGGTCAGCGTACTGGCCTTCGGTTCAGAGGGTCCCGGGTCCGAGTCCCGGCCGTGTCGGGGATTTTAACCTTCAATGGTTAATTCCAGTGGCCCGGGAGCTGGTTGTTCGTGCTGTCCCCAACATACCTGCATCTCACACACCACACACAACACTATCCTCCACCACAATAACACGCAGTTACCTACACATGGCAGATGCCGCCCGCCTTACAAGGGCTGCACCCGGCTAGAAATAGCCACATGAAATTAATTTTTAAAAAAACCACCATCATAAGCCCGCTTTCACTCTGTTACTGAGAAAAAAGTTTTAATTACTTTAGAAGAACATTTCTGGGCTTGTATATCATAGTCCAGTTGGGTCCCGAGCTTTCACCGTTTCACTGGAAACTGTGCCTGACATTTTCAAAGGTCTGATCTCCATGAATATCAGAAAGGAACCGAAGAATTTGTAATTCTCTATTTATTTCTTCATTCATCATACTGTAGAGACTATACCAATGCATGAGTATCTAGAGCAGGAGCTGTCGACTTAGTACACTATCGTGTTGGCAGGAGTTACTCGCCTGCACGGGCCTGTCGTTCAAGCGGAGTTTGTGCAGCTGGGGACGAGGGGAATGAATCGGGGGATAACAGCCAGGCAGTCAACCAGTGCATCAGTATCGTGATTTTAATAGATGTAATTAAAAGCAAATTTGTTCTATTTTAACAGAAAGGATAAAATAAATTATTAATTTTTATTTTGGAGCAGGAATCATACTGTTTTCTTTACAAGTTGATTTACTTCGCGCACGGACGAAGTTTGTTCCATGGCTGTTGGACCCTGTGTTTATGGGTTATTTTTCATTCAGTGCTATCTAGAGGAGATGAGTAGCAGCCGAAGAGGGAGAGAGAGAGAGAGCGCGCACTTTTTGCTCCGCGATTTCCTCCTCATTTCGATGGTTATCTTAATTATCTTCCTGAGCATTGTGAGCTTATTATCACACGGTTTTGTACCTTACGAAAATAATCACAACAAAATCACCAACATCGTCATTCAGTTCGTTACCATGACGACTGAACAATATTTCAATGTCAGCGGTGTTCGCTATTGATGCACTTATCACTGAAAATCTAAATTAGAGAATATCTCTTTTATCATAGTCCTGCAGTAAAATATGTATCAGATATAAATTGTTGGAAATTCTAGTTTCTACAGTAGCCTATATCATTTGTTAGGTATATGTCCTCGATGGAACAAATCTCTATAATCGAAGATATTTTTAAGTTTGTGAGAAATGTAACGTATTTGCGTTGTTTTTATTCGCCAGTTAAAAGTTTAAAAGAAATGGAAGATTGGAAATTATATTTAGCTTAACTTTCATAAGCACAACTTTTGATACAGCTAATATCAACGGAGAAATTTGATATTTCTTGTTTTGATCCCCTTAATATTGCTACACCACTATATAGCCTCCAAATCAAATAATATATAATCTAGTGAACTCTCCGGATACGCCTGAAGTGCAATACCAAGTTTCAAGAAATAATAAAAATAATAAAAATAATAATGACATTTTGACCATTTACTTGGAGTCGGCAACATTTGTGAACTTGGTTCTTCTTATGGTGGTTGTTAGCATGATGTATTGTGTGTATACGAAGAGGTGTTCATCTAGGTGAACACAAACACCCAGTCCCCATGTCAGAAGAATTTACCTGATGCGGCTAAATACCCCGACCCGATCGAGAATAGAAACCGGGACCCTTTGTACCAATGATTACTACGCTGACCATTCATTCAAAGGGTTGGATGATGATGACGATAATGGCGTTGATAACAATAATAATAATAATAATAATAATAATAATAATAATAATAATAATAATAATAATATGATGTACACAATTTGCCTATGTTATACTATAGGATTAACGTATACTTATCCACGAGTTTGACTGCGTGGATATCGGTTTCCCATCTGAACTCGTCGGAAGCGTAGGTTCTCGTTTAATTTTGCTTTGTTTCGTTTGGCTCGTCGATGTTTACACAATGATGTCTGATGTTTTTTTCTTGCTCTCGCTACAGATGTCGCATCTAGATACTCTTCTTGTGCACTGAACTATAACTGTGGCGGTGCCAAAGTGGTAAAAAAAATGCTTGCACTTCCGTGACTTCACGATCTGCCACCTGGGCGACTGCCCTAAATGCAGATCAGTATTGATTGATTGATTGATTGATTGATTAATTGATATTTGAAGAAGATTGTGCATTATAAATCGGCACAGTGACACCTCAGTACTTGTTCAGTTTTCTTCTTTACCTGCAAATCATTCTAAAAGAGGTAACCAATGTCCTAACAAATCTCCTCGTTCTTGTTTATCCTTTTAGAAACGGTCATGTGAATAACATTCTTTAACGTCTTTTAGAATTTCATTCTACAATACAGAATGTGTTGCAATCATGTTTAAAGCAATTAAAATAATTAAGAAATAAGTACAGCTAATGAGCTGAATTTCACTTCTATTGTAGGCTTTATACTTATGTCTTGAAAAAAGTAATGTACCTATTAAAGCTATCTTCGGAGAGGTTATGGAAGTCTGAGGGATATTTAAGTTGAAGGCTTCCACCAATTGTAATGTCATCATTAAATGGGATAGAGTGGTTAGGATTATGTCAAGCTCCTTTGCTCCCAAGAATTAAACGGACACTTAAATTGGCCGCAGGCCATGTTCACCCAAGATCTGAGTGTCTTCCCAGAAGGGATAGTCTCATTTCCTAATTTCTCTGCCTTCTTGTTCTTCTACCGCTTTTCCCAAATCTGTGGGGTCGCGGATGCGAAGTGTGCCGCACATGTAGATTTGGCACTGTTTTCCGGACGAATGCCCTTCCTGACGCCAACAGTTTGTGTAGGGATGTAATTACTATTACGTGTGTTTGTGGGGGTGGGGGTCTGCCTGGCCGAGTCGGTAAAGGCGTGCTCGGTTCGCCCGGAAGGACGTGGGTTCGAATCCCCATCAGGAAGTCGTAAAATTTAAGAAACGAGATTTCCACTTCCGGAGGTGCATATGGCCCCGATGCTCACCCAGCCTACACCAAAAGTGAGTACCAGGCTAATTCCTGGGGGCAAAGGCGGCCAGGCGCAAGGCTAACCACTCTGCCCCACCACGTGCCGCGGTTAACAATGGTGGAAGCCCTTACCTTCCACTCCTCCAAGGGCCTTTATGGCCTGTACGGAGGTGACTTTGTCTTTATCTTTTTTTGTGGTGGTTGGTAGTGTGGTATGTTTTCTGAATTTGAAGAGGAGAGAGCCAGAAGAATTAATCAGATGCGATTAAAATCCTCGACCTGGTCGGGAATCGAACCCGGGATCCTGTGAACCGAAGGTCTCAACACTGACCATTCAGCCAAGGACCTTAATTTCTGTGCATTGTAGCTGCAAAATGAATTCGCCCTTTTGTGTGAACTGAGTAGACTACTCATAATCTCGGCTAGTAACCTTCAGATTTAATAATAATAATAATAATAATAATAATAATAATAATAATAATAATAATAATAATAATAATAATAATAATAATAATAATAATAATGTTATTTGCTTCACGTCCCACTAACTAATTTTACTGTTTCCGTAGACGCCGGGGTGCCGAAAGTTAGTCCCGCAAGAGTTCTTTTACGTGCCAGTAAATCTACCGACAAGTGGCCGACGTATTTGAGCACCTTCAGATACCACCGGACTGAGCCAGGCTCGCAACTGCCAAGTTGGGGTCAGAAGGCCAGCGCCTCAACCGTCTGAGCCACTCAGCCCGGCAACCTTAAGATTTAATGCTGATTATGCAGTCATACTACAAAATCGGTAAAATCCCGAATTTAATATGAAATTCTAACTCTGAAAAAACTCTCTCGGAAGTTTTACTTTTGAGTGTTATAATTTTTCTTACAAGTTGCTTTAAACTGCACCGACACAGATAGGTCTTATGGCGACGAAGTGACAGGAAAGTGCTAGAAGTGGGAAGGAAGCGGCTGTGGCCTTATTTAAGGTACAGCCCCAGCATTTGCCTGGTGTGAAAATGGAAAACCACGGAATACCACCTTCAGGGCAGCCGACAGTGGGGTACGAACCCACTATCTCCCGAATACTGGATACTGGGTGCACTTAAGAGACTGCAGCTATCGAGCTCAGTGACTGTTATAACTGACTGCTGATAAGACTTTAGAAAATTCCAGAAATGACTAATGATGTTTTATTTTTCTCAAATCCTTACTTGGACAGTATTATTATTATTATTATTATTATTATTATTATTATTATTATTATTATTATTTCTTCCTTCCTTCCTTCCTTCCTTCCTTCCTTCCTTTCTTTCTTTCTTTCTTTCTTAGTCCGTTTACTCTCCGGGTTGTTTATTTCCTCGGACACAGCGAGGAATCCCATCTCTACCACCTCAAGGGCAGTGTCCTGGAGCGTGAGAATTTGGATCGGGGGAATACAACTGGATAGGAGGACCGGTACCTCGTCCAGGCGGCCTCACCTGCTATGCTGAACAGGGGCCTTGTGGGGGATGGGAAGATAGGAATGTATAGACAAAGAAGAGAGAAGGGAGCGGCTGTGTCCTTAAGACAGGTACCATCGCGGTATTTGCCGGAAAGGGAAGTGGGAAAGCACGGAAAACCACTTCAAGGTTGGCTGAGGCAGTAATTGGAACCCCCTCTCCTTAGTTGACCTTCCGAGGCTGAGTGGACCCCGTTCCAGCCCTCGTACCACTTTCCAATTTTCGTGGCAGTGCCGGGAATCGAACTCGAGTCTCCAGGGGTGGCAGCTAATCACACTTACCACTACACGACTGATGCGTACGAACGGGAATTTGCTAACAATAATCAGTTAATTGTAGGTTTAACTTCATTATACTGGTCAGAAATAGTATTTTCTACAGGGCCTTTCATAACAATACGTCATTTCTAGATGTAACAGAATAACATTAGTCAAAATGAGAATTTTCAAGAGAGCTTTGTAAGAGCTAGGATTTTTTACTAAGTTAGGTGTTTTCGTATTTCACGTTCTGACTTTAACATAGATATAACGATATTATATTGCAGCCTAGTGTGATCAGTTAACCAGACAGAAGAATGTTGACAGTCCGACGTACACATTACTAGTGACTTAAGTGAAAATAAGTGTCAAATACTTTTGGTACAGCTATATAGTAAACATTCTGTTTTACATAAATATATATTTTAACATCTCTGTAAACAATTTTTGAAGCTTGCTATATGTTGAAGCAAAATAAGTAAATATATATGTGATATATATGGAATAGTTCAAACGTTTGGACGTAAAAGAAGGGTTTCAAACTGTTAAAACATACAGAGAATATGTTTAACAGATCGTTATGGAAGACTTTGAGAGCTTTTACCATAATGTCGCCTGCTAACCAGTCAGGGTAACATAATCATTTCGTGTGGCTATCTCTAGCCGGGTGCAGCCCTTGTAAGGCAGACCCTCCGTTGAGGGTGGGCGGCATCTGCCATGTGTAAGTAACTGCGTGTTATTGTGGTGGAGGATAGTGTTACGTGTGGTGTGTGAGTTGCAGGATTTTTGGGGACAGCACATACATCCAGCCCCCGAGCCATTGGAATTAACCAATGAAGGTTAAAATCCCCGAGCCGGCTGGGAATCGAACCCGGGACCCTCTCAACCGAAGGCCAGTACGCTGACCATTCAGCCAACGAGTCGAACAGGGTAATATAAGTGTATGTTTATTAACCACTACAAGCGTTAACAAGAATTGACGTAAGTGAAAATATCAATTTCAGTTTCACATGAAGACTATGAAATAACAGTAATTAACAGTCGATTATTTAAATGTCATAAAATGTTAATATTACAGCACATCGTTTAGTGGTTGGTAATGTTGTAACATCCCCTGTGAAACGTTTCTGAATGAGTAATTTTTTCAAAATTTTGCACAATATTGTTTTTTTTTTTTTTTCAGATTATAAATGGAAGTAATAGACATGTAATTCAGAAGCTGAAGTGAATTTAAAGTTCTGGCTTCACCATTTCAGTTTTCAGAAGCATTAATTTTTCATTATTTCTATTTTTCATTTTCCAGAATTTTGTATCTAACTGGACACTGTCATTACCTATAAACGTGCTTGTTATCATTGTCGGTCCTGCAACAACTCTGAACGGTAAGGCTGCTGTACCATGCGCTAAAAACACGTGTGACTGGCCAAGAGTAAGTTGATCTTCAACACGTGGACGCTGGCTCATATAGCGCTACCAGAAAGCAGGAAACGTCAATCATAAGGTATTTTCTCACGTTTTGTACGCACGACTAGTAGTCATATGTAAATTGAGCTTACAGCAACCCCCTCTGGCAGTCGAGACGTCTCTTAAAGACACTGGGATGTAAAGAAACGAATACATTATTATTATTATTATTATTATTATTATTATTATTATTATTATTATTATTATTATTATTTCACGTTGTTGAGCTGCTTGGTGAATGGCAGACTTTGAGTACATGCCACAAAGTTGTTATTACTTAGCTAATTTGGCACGGTACCACTGGGAATCGAACAATGGATCGCTTCCGATCCCGTTAATTAGTCATCACTGAGTTACTATGCCAAGCCATCTTTCTCTGATGATTAAAGTACTTGCCACGAAGCTCACGCTGTTGTCAATCTGACAAGAGAGTTCTGTTCAATCCAAAAACCAGAAACCCCATGGCGCAACAGCCTTATTTTCTTGACATAAGCCCAAAACGCTTATATCATGTCTATAAGTACGGGCCGTGAAAGCATCAATGGTAGAGTAACAATGATGATGATGATGATGATGATGATCTACGCGGTTTGAGTCACGTAGCTGTGAACTTGATTTCGGAAGACAGTTTGTTCGATCTCCACTGTCTGTAGTCCTGAAGATTGTTTTCCATAGATTCACATTTTCATACCACATAAATGCTGGGGCTGTACCTTAATTAAGGGCATGGTCTCTTCGTTACCAATCCTAGACCTTTTCTCTTCCATCGTCGCCATCAGACCTAGCTGTGTCGGTGCGACGTAAAGCAAGTTGTGAAAAAAGAAAAGTCTCGTTTTATTAAGTCCAAAGCATGCAGTCCTCTCTCCAACACAATGTAATACATTATTTCGATTCTAGTCTGTCGAACATAACACTGCACAAGAGAGACCGGAAAGAACGACAATAACTTGATAAGGAACTGATCGGTATTTTGCATTTTCATTACTACTGTTTAGGGAAAAAGAATGATATCACAAATATGTCAAACACATTTATCTAGGGCAGAGACGAAAAAAGGCAGATGACCGTAACTCAGGTACGGATTTATAGACACAGGTGTTAACTTAAGTGACATGTGACGCTTCGAAAGACGAATTTAAGAGGATTGATTACAGGACACGACAAATTTCGACACTAAAATTGGTAACTCGAGACTTTCTGCAAAGTGCTATTGACATACTTTTCTGAAATAAGTAAAAAAGAAGGGTAAAAATAACAGCATTCTGCATAGCTGCTGGTACTCGCTTGGGTGGAGAGTCGACTCCCTGTCCTCGTGAATACATTGCTGCAACCTACCTCATGCTATCACAGAAAAACCACACTGGTGTGCGTTGCTACCACTATTTCTAATGAGTATGATGATTATAATGATTATTAGGATCACGATATGCAGTATATGCACAGAATAGCTAATTATATGCAAAATAAGTGTTAAAATATGGAAATATATGCAATGTCATAGAATACGAACATTCTATGGCACGATACGTCCATGAATAACTCAAAATTATACAACCCTACGCTCTAAGGATATTAACGAAATTATTGTTATTTATCAAATAAAACTAAAATTATAATTTGCATCGAATATTGAGAATACATATTCCGCTGGAGAAGGAGACACAAGCCTAAGTCGAATATAATATATACAAAGAGAGAAGGGTAGTTACTGCTCTAATTCGAGGAATCCATACGTACTTTTTCCTTGTACCTTTGGAGTGTTCTACTCAACTTCTGTTGTATACAATTTGATAGAACATTTTCACTATTAATAATTATTGAGAATGAAAAATAAATTGTAGGAAAATAATTTTTTAGCTCTATGCTAAAGTATTTAAAATATATAGAAATATGTACACTTTTATTTGCATGAAAACATAAAAATCCAAAATTATGAAACCTATCGACATAGCAATCATTGAAGACGTAGAAAAGTAGTTTTAGTGCGACTTCTAATGGACAGGTAAAATATGCAAAATTATGTACATAGGAATAAGTGGAAATGGTTTTGTATAGTGCAAAACACACAAGTTATATCACTTAAATTATACTCTTCTTCTTCTTTATCTGTTTACACTCCAGGGTCGGTTTTTCCCTCGGGCTCAGTGAGGGATCTCACCTCTACCGCCTCAAGGGCAGTGTCCTGGAGCTTCAGACTCTGGGTAGGGGATACAACTGCGGCCTCAACTGCTATGCTGAACAGGGGCCTTGCGGGGGGATGGGAAGTTTGGAAGGGATAGACAAGGAAGAAGGAAGGAAAGGATCGTGGCTTTAAGTTAGTTACCATCCCGACATTTGCCTGGGAGAAGTAGGAAACCACGGAAAACCACTTCCAGAACGGCTGAGATGGGAATCGAACGCACCTCTACTCAGTTGACCTTCCGAAGATGAGTGGACCCCGTTCCAGCTCTCGAACCACTTTTCAAATTTTGTGGCAGTGCCGGGAATCGAACCCGAACCTCCGGGTGTGGCAGCTAATCACACTAACCTCTACACCACAGAGGCAGACCGCTTAAATTATCTAGAAAGAAAAAGCTTCAGAGAAACAATTGAAAACTACTTTCAGGTCTGTCGACGGGGCAGTTCGTACGTAGCATCTCCCGAAGGGAAACTCACAGCTACTAGAACATTACCACATGGCTAATCCACTCTCTACCACGTTAAACGGTGAGTACCTCAACCAGAAAACACTAACATCACCGGAGAATGGAATTAGGATTATTACGTCACTTTGTCTGGATGGACCAATGTATCAAGTCAATACACATTTATGAAGTTCTTTCTGGCAGGTGGGAGAAGAGAATGAGGATGAGAATGAGAATTACTATGATCTAGGTAAAGGGGCTTAGAGTACAATTTTAGTCGACCGTGAAAAGTGGGGAAACAGAGATTAAGGCGACACTGGAAATAAAAAGATATTTTTACCTAATCCATGGTTTCTCACGAAACTTTGTGGGAATGTCACCTACATAAATGTAGAGATATCACGAACATTTCTTTAGTATACGATTAATAGCTTTTCCAAAATAAATTCTTGTTTTTGAAATTTTTAATTCCAACTTTTTTAGAAATTTAATTAGTATGTTAATGTAAATTCGTAATTAGGTAGATAATACTTCTTTTAAAAGCACTACGTTTCGATTTTTCTGTACATAATTTATATAAGGAGATATATCGTACTAGTGTTTGTGACCGAGCTGGATAGCTGCAGTCGTTTAAGTGCGGCCAGTATCCAGTATACTCGGGAGATAGTAGGTTCGAACCCCACTGTCGGCAGGCCTGAAAATAGTTTTCCGTGGTTTACCATTTTCACACCAGGCAAATGCTGGGGCTGTACCTTAATTAAGGCCACGGCCGCTTCCTTCCCACTCCTAGCCCTTCCCTATCTCATCGTCGCCATAAGACCTATCTGTGTCGGTGCGACGTAAAGCAACTAGCTAATATTTGTGTAATTTTTACGTTTTTACTTAAAAATCCCTACTACTTGAAAAAAATTCTGCAATCAAAAATTCCATACGCATGTTTCTTAATATAGCTGTGATACATATACAATACAAATTTTGTTACATTTGGCAGAATATTATTGGAGAAAAATGGGATTTAAATGTAAAATTACAATTGACAAACAAAGCATTATTACAGTGATAAATTGTTTGATTCGGCGAAATAACTTCGTGACCAGAAAAAAGATACTCAATCCTTTCAATTTCAGTCATGAAGAAAATTTCACCAAAATGATCAAAATGTCGATATTTTTCTCCTTAGTGTCGCCTTAATATTTTGACACATCGCTTGAAAGAGCATCAGAAATAAAGAACAAGTAAAAGACAACCGTACATATGACACGTAAGAAACTGTATCTTTATGCTACTGGCTGGGAATATTTTCATTATTATTTCTCCTATAAATATTCCAGACGATAAAAAAGTTGCTGGTCTATAAGTCCATAGACTAATGCAGTTACACGTGAGCTCTCTATACCACTTTACCTTATATCAGTGTATTTATCTTGAAGTAACTAATACATCTACAATATGCTTGTCTTTGTTTGTAAAAAAGGAGGCCATAGTTTTTCACAGTCGACCCAGTTAATACAACTTTAATGCTTTTTCGTTCCGTTGGAGCTTTAAAGTTGTTATCTACAATACAATATGCAAACAGTATTGAAGTTACAAATATGATCTGAACATGAAGACGTCATTGTAAAATACAAGGTGACGGCAGTAACACGTACCTGACTGCATGTGTTCCAACTGTTCACCCTCACGTCTCACACATTGTTCCTTCGGTCCTGTAGATTATTTTTTGTTATTTGCTTTACGTATGGCGACGATGAAATAGGAAAGGCCTAGGAAGTGGAAGGAAGCGGCCGTGGCCTTAATTAAGGTACAGCCCCGGCATTTGCCTGGTGTGAAATTGGGAAACCAAGGAAAACCATCTTCAGGGCTGCCGACAGTGGGGCTCGAACCCACTATCTCCCGATTACTGGATACTGGCAGCACTTAAGCGACTGCAGCTATCGAGCTCGGTGGTCCTGTAGATTGACGAGCATGTTGATGAGCACAGGCACAATAATGACTGTGTCTTCTCTCGTAATTCGGTACATGCTGAAGGAATCAGTTTTCTGGTCAGATGACATATATAGGAATGCTACCGGCCTCTCAAGATCCATATTACCGGGCGAGTTGGCCGTGCGCGTAGAGGCGCGCGGCTGTGAGCTTGCATCCGGGAGATAGTAGGTTCGAATCCCACTATCGGCAGCCCTGAAGATGGTTTTCCGTGGTTTCCCATTTTCGCACCAGGCAAATGCTGGGGCTGTACCTTAATTAAGGCCACGGCCGCTTCCTTCCAACTCCTAGGCCTTTCCTATCCTATCGTCGCCACAAGACCTATCTGTGTCGGTGCGACGTAAAGCCCCTAGCAAAAAAAAAAAGATCCATATTTCAGTATATTCAGTTTTATCGTATTCCTTGTTTAAAGTCTCAAAAAGTTGGATGGAGTATAATGGTTTCCTGACTCCCTGGGAGCCCTTGCGACGTGTCGTGGAGTGCATTAGTTGTGCTTGCGACTATTTTAAGCCACGTGTTCTAATGCTGTCATATTTCGGTATCTTCAATAACAAGAAGCCTGCAGTGCACATCCAGCCATACTCGAAATTCCGATGCATGACAGCTCTCACACACTTCTACATATTTCAAAACCTCACTCCCTTTCATATCTCCTTCGAGATTTTTTACCTCGCTTTTATTCTTATGTTATTTCTTCCCCTCAGTGACTTTTTTAACAGTAGTGTTCTTTTTACTCTTCCCATCCCATGGTTCCGCTTCGTCTTTCCATGTGTTTTCTCTTCGTTCTTAGTTTATTTTCAGGATATCCTCTTTCTAGCTGGCAACGCTTCACCAGCGGTCCAGAGCAAACGCGCACCTGAGTACATACGAGTAAAACTTTTATAACAGTCATATCATGGAAGGGAATTCACTAAAAAATAAATAAATAAATAAATAAATAAATAAATAAATAAATAAATAAATAAATAAATAAATTTTACTATGTAAGATATGGTAAGATAAGACAATATTCGTCTTCCATAGTCTCGGAAACCACAGATCCTGGAGGGGGTATTTTTTATCCTAATATTTTCTTATTTTTGATAGATGCAGTATGCAAAAGTTAATACCCTATAGCATAAGTCATTTTCCTAATATGTATAATGTCCATTCAACTACTACTGGTGTTGACCGACGTTATGGTGCCGAAATATTGCCCTGGAAAGGCAGTTATAATGTTTCTTTATTTATTTTTAATTATTTTTTAATTTTCAAAATCTTCCCCCACTTGGAGGCTGCCAAAGACAAAGAATACACAAACAATTTCATTCAAAAATAAAAATAAGTAAATCGTATCTCAGTTTGGAGAGTATAAGTGGTGTCTGAGTATCGAAAGAGAACCCCTGAGCGCTTTCAGCCCCCAAGAGACACAACATTATTCCTGCCCTTCGAAAATAAGTAACTGTAGTTTTAACTGTAGTTTTAATTGACATTTATGACATATCCTCATTCACGTACAAGGTGTACTTAAAGGTTTAATTGCCTACTTTCACCCTACCGACTATATGTTTTACAAAATGGAACATATATTTCCGATAAGTGCAGGCTCTCTATCATTTTACACTTCTCCCAGGCAAATGTCGGGATGGTACCTAACTTAAAGCCACGACCCCTTCCTCCCCTCTTCCTTGTCTATCCCTTTCAATCTTCCCATCCCCCCGCAAGGCCCCTGTTCAGCATAGCCATGTTTTCCAGCTGGTTTAAATTTGTTCTTCTACTTTCTCCAAGTCCTGATAGATAGCACTTTGTTGTCATAAGCAGAAGCACAGAACACTATGAACACGTACAAGAAATGTAAGTAGCAGTAATCTGAGATGAAATAGTAAAGGATATGTGAAATACTGTGTACATTATAATGGGGAGTGGGTTTAAAAGGATTAACATGAGAGTAAGTCCATCGACACAGGATTGTCGCATCTAAGCACTCTTAAATGCCAACCAACTGCGCCACGATTGGATTCCAAACAATTAAGCATACGATTTATCCTATATATACGACGAATAAATAAATAAATAAATAAATAAATAAATAAATAAATAAATAAATAAATAAATAAATATGTACCGGGAGGTACACCTCAACTCCCCACTTTCAAAATAAGGGCCTTAATGAACTCCTCTATCGACCAAAATGTGAAATCGTTACTACATAAAGTTGAGACTTTAATCAGAAGATGTCACTACAGACATATTAAGTAATTGTGTTATTGCAAAGTTTCCTAAACTGATTGGTTTTCTCTTGGTTTTGTTTTTGCCGTACATCAAGAAGGGGCTGCCTGGCCGAGGCGGTAAAGGCGTGCTCGGTTCGCCCGGAAGGACGTGGGTTCGAATCTCTGTCAGGAAGTCGTAAAATTTAAGAAACGAGATTTCCACTTCCGGAGGTGCATATGGCCCTGAGGTTCACTCAGCCTACACCAAAAAAGAGTACCAGGTTAATTCCTGGGAGCAAAGGCGGCCGGGCGTAGAGCTAACCACTCTACCCCATCACGTGCCGAGGTTAACAATGGTGGAAGCCTTCACCTTCCACTCCTCCCAGGGCCTTCATGGCCTGTACGGAGGTGACTTTGCTTTGCTTTGCGTACATCAAGAAGTTTTGACATTTTCCCACAGATGTCACTACCAAAAAACTATGGTCATGCACTCTGGTGCAAGGTAAGGAAAGTTGTTATTGAAAGAAATGTTTGTGTTTATAGGTTTTCTCAACTTTTATTTGTTTTTTATGTAATTCTAGTTTGCAACACTTCTGTCTCATTCCGCTAGTTTTGAATCTGGCCAATTAAAATTTTCTGTAATTAATTATCAGCCTATCACAGGCTTCTTGTTCAATTTTGAGTGTAACTTTTGGGTTCAGCCAATAAAAATAAGAGGATGTGTCCGGATTAGTCCAGAATCCTCTCGAACCTTCCCTGAGGGTATATAAGTTGCGGCTTTTCAAGTTTCCGTGTCTCATGAACGTCGTCTTTCTAAGTGTGTGTGTAAAGGCAGGAGGCGGGACGCCTCATTCTTCGGCAGGCAGAACATCAGCCAGGTAATGGCCACCTAAATTCTCTTTTCTGTAGCTACCTCCGCAGACTTATCCGAGGGGAAGGTCCGAATTTTTAACTATGTAACAAAACTTTTCTAAAATGTAAATTTTCTTTCGGCTAATGTAAAACTTCACAAAGTCTTTAACTATAAATCGGGGATAGAGAGTGAGTTACCCTCTCGAGTTCCCCTTCATCTTGATTTGAGGTGACTACGATTTCGTAACTGTTTTCTTCCCGTAATGTATTAAATTTATTTCCATGCGAGTCACGTCAGTAGCTTGGGACTAGCCCCAGTTTCGTCGGGCCCAGAGCCTGTTAGGGTTTCATTATCTAGGAGCGCAAGTGTACGCCTCCATTCAGTTGGAGTTCGGTCCATTTATTAACCTGTTCTCTTTCCGCAAAGGCCCAGTAGGTTGGGTACTAGATACCCCTGTGCAAAATTATTTCCATTTGTAATTCGTGCCTTGTGAGGCCAGAGAGTGTAAGATTGTGATGTGATATTGCCTCGAGTGGGCTGTAAGAAATCGAGAGCATGTAAGCTCTTTTCAAAGTTTTGTAATAGTGAAGGGTGCCTCTAGAAGGCTAAATATTGTAAGTTTCGGAGCAAGTGCTCTTAAATAGGTATATTTCCGTCCCTGTCTAACCATTAAGATTTCGTATGTTTTGTAAACTGGATCCCGTCTCTCAGAATTTGTAAACTAAGGGCTTGAAGCTTCAAAGCTGTAAAATTCAGTAGTTTGGGATTTTCTAAGCCTTGTTTCAAGATTGCTAATTGTACCTGTCATGTTGTTATGTTCACTCAGTGAAGAAATTTGTTAACTTGGATATTCTAAAATAAATATAACCTTTTAAAGTTTTCTTTCACCTCTTTCTGCTCCGCGGATATCTCCGTAACAAAATAAATAACTGGGGTTTTGTTAGTTAACTGACCACGAATTAAGAACTTAAAGTACGTGACTAAAAGTCACAAAACATACAGCATAACGAGAAATTCGAAACATTGGACATTATTTGTACTACAGAATCACCATGCCATCTATCGTGACATACATGTCGAAAGCTAATTATCTCCCGAGCGGATTCCAACCATAACATCCTGAGTAGAAATTTATTGGAGGTTCCGAGTTCAATTCTCGTAACTGCCAGTGTTTTTCTGCAGACTGTAACACTCTCCTAAATCCCTTGTTTGCCAGAGGTCGCACAGTGTAGTTCAGATATTGTCGGTCGATATTTGACGGAGTTTAAATAAGTGGGACAGACTTGTGTTAGGAGATATATAGGTGCGCTATTGCAAAATATCGTTAATCCATAGTCTCTTAAGACATCTGGAGACTACAAGACAAGACAAGACAAGACAAGACAAAGACACCTCCGTACAGGCCATGAAGGCCCTTGGGGGAGTGGAAGGTAAAGGCTTCCACCATTCTTAATCGTGGCACGTGATGGGGTAGAGTGGTTAGCTCTACGCCCGGCCGCATTTGCCCCCAGGAATTAACCTAGTACTCATTTTTGGTACAGGCTGAGTGAACCTCAGGGCCATATGCACCTCCGGAATTGGAAATCTCGTTTCTTAAATTTACGACTTCCTGACGGGGATTCGAACCCAAGTCCTTCCGGGCGAACCGAGCACGCCTTTACCGCCTCGGCCAGGCAGCCCCTTCTGGAGACTACAAATACGTAAAACTCATATAACTCCTCCTCTAATTAGAAAATAGCTACCTACTTCCGTAGCCATGTGGGGTAAGACACATTAAGAGGAGGAAGGAGCTGAAACTAACTAGTTCTTCAAGTCATCGAGGGACCGATGACCTAGATGTTAGGCCCCTATAAACAACAAGCAACATCATCATCATCATCATCATCAAGTCATCGTAACATATAATGGATTACATTTTTTAGCAATTATTTTGGTTGATCTGTTCAGAATCTACCATGGGGATATTAACTTATCTTAACTCTCAGGACAACTTCGTTCCTTGTTTAACAGGAATGAATATCTAGATTATCTATTCCACGACTGAAGTCAGAAGAGTGTGTCACAAGTTTTCAACAATATGTCTAGCGTATCCGATTGCAGTTCAACTCGCAAAGCTTTCAGTGAAAGGACCTCACTCCATTGTAATAACAAGGTTATTTTGACAAAAAATTATTATAATATGTATGTTACATTCGTTCGTATTAATTAATTTATTTATTTCAACCCTCAGCCCGAATGCAGTTTAGATCATCAACTGATCTACATCAGCTATCGTAGATGATCTAGGCGTCACTGAAGGTGCGTAGTAGTGAAATGAGGGGCGATGGTGCTTTCCCTTGCTTTCCTCATTGAGTCAGGAAATGCTAATAAGTAGTATAATAGACGGGTTCGGCGGCCTCCTCCTCCTCCGGCTCTCGGAAGAGGCCTCCTCCTCAGCCAGTGGCCTCCTCCTCCTCAGCCAGTGGCCTCCCAGTGGCCACCTCCTCCTCCTCCTCAGCCAGTGGCCTCCCAGTGGCCTCCTCCACCTCAGCCAGAGGCCTCTTCCAGTGCTGCCAACTTAACCTAACTAGCGCGAGATAAACAAAGCCACGTGCTTTTTGACAGACAACAACGCACCGCTAACCTCAGTACTGCCATCTTGACGGGCCTAAACCTCAGTAGTGCCAACTTAACCTCACAAGCGCGAGGTAAACAAAGCCACGTGCTTTTTGACAGCCACGTGCTTTTTGACAGATTTGTAAACAAAGCCACGTGCTTTTTGACAGCTGTCATCGACAACAACGCATCGCAAACATCAGTACTACCATCTTGACGGGCCTAAACCCCAGTAGTGCTAACTTAACCTAACTAGCATGAGGTAAACAAAGCCACGTGTTTTTTGACAGCCACGTGCTTTTTGACAGACAACAACGCATCGCAAACCTCAGTACTGCCATCTTGACGGGAATAAACCTTAGTGGTACCAACTTAACCTAACTAGCGAGAGGTAAACAAAGCCACGTGCTTTTTGACAGCTGTCATCCGCCATCTTTAAACCACAAAGCACTGTGCTGCCCTCTTTATCGCAGTAGCTGCAAAATTCGTCACCTGTCATCCGCAGTGCTGCCATCTTGACGGGTCTAAACCTTAGTGCTACCAACTTAACCTAACTAGCGTGAGGTAAACAAAGCCACGTGTATTTTGACAGCTGTCATCCGCCATCTTTAATCTATAGAGCACAGTGCTGCCCTCTTTAGCTACTTACCTTTGAAATGTGGTGGCGGATAATTTGAAAAATGCTTTTTGACAGCAGCCATATTTGTACACCGTGCTGCCCTCTTTAGCTAGATACCTGTGGTGGCAGACAATTTCACGTGACAGCAGCCATCTTTAATCAAGAGAGCACCGTGCTGCCCTCTATGTGGTGGCGGCAATTTGAAAAATTCTACATTCTCTTGTTTGGAAACAAACCCATGCGCTTTTTTTTTTGACAGCTGTCATCCGCCATCTTTAATCCAGAGAGCACCGTGCTGCCCTCTTTAGATACTTACCTTTGAAATGTGGTGGCGGCAAATTCTACGTGCTCTTGTTTGGAAACAAAGCCATGTGCTTTCTTGACAGCTGACATCCGCCATCTTTAATCTATAGAGCACAGTGCTGCCCTCTTTATCGTAGTAGATGTAAATTTGTCACAGCTGTCATCCGCAGTGCTGCCATCTTAACGGGCCTAAACCTTAGTGCTACCAACTTAACCTCACTAGCGTGAGATAAACAAATCTACGTGCTTTTTTGACAGCTGTCATCCACCATCTTTAATCTATAGAGCACAGTGCTGCCCTCTTTAGCTACTTACCTTTGAAATGTGGTGACGGATAATTTGGAAAATGCTTTTTGATAGCAGCCATCTTTGAGCACCGTGCTGCCCTCTTTAGCTAGATACCTGTGGTGGCAGGCAATTCCACGTGACAGCAGCCATCTTTAATCATGAGAGCACCGTGCTGCCCTCTACGTAGTGGCGGCAATTTGAAAAATTCTACATGCTCTTGTTTGGAAACAAACTCACGTGCTTTTTTCTGACAGCTGTCATCCGCCATCTTGCATCACAAACCTCTGTGCTGCGCTCTTTAGCTAGATACCTTTGAAATGTGGTGGCGGCAATTTGAAAAAATCTATGTGCTCTTGTTTAGTAAACAAAGCCACGTGCTTTTTTTTGACAGCTGTCATCCACCATCTTTAATCAATAGAGCACTGTGCTGCTATCATGCGGGTAATTTCATCACCTGTCATCCACCATCTTTAATCTACAGAGCACCGTGCTGCTCTCTGTAGTAGCGGGCAATTTGAAAAGTTCTGTTAGCTGTCATCCGCCATCTTTGAGCACCGTGCTGCCATCTATGTGGTGGCGGTAAATTCCACGTGCTCTTGTTTAGTAAACAAACTCACGCGCTTTTTTGTCAGCTGTCATCCGCCATCTTACATCGCAAACCTCAGTGCTACACTCTTTAGTTGAAATATGGTGGCGGATAATTTAAAAAGAAAAATTCTACAGCAGCCATTTCTCGGCGCTAATTGCACAAGATGGTGGCTATACATGACTCATTAAAGGTGCTTATGCAAGATGGCCGCTATACATAGACTCCCTTGGGATGCTTGCGCAAGATGGCGGTTATACATGGCTCCTTTTGAAATATGGTGGCGGATAATTTAAAAAGAAAAATTCTACATCAGCTATCTCTCGACGCTAATTGCACAAGATGGTGGCTATACATGACTCCTTAAAGGTGCTTATGCAAGATAACCGCTATACATAGACTCCCTTGGGATGCTTGCGCAAGATGGCGGTTATACATGGCTCCTTATGAGACGCCCTAGAGATGCTTGCGCAAGATGGCGGTTGCTCTTATGAGGTGGCTTAAGGGTCCTTGCACAAGATGACTAGAGACGCCCTAAGGATGCTTGCGCAAGATGGCGGACGCAAGATGGCGGCTATACACAACTCCTTATGAGACACTTTAAGGGTGCTTGCGCAAGATGGCTGCTGCTCTTAGCTTAGAGGCTAACGTGTCGTGCTAGTTCGATTCATTAAATTTGGAGGCTTAAATGCAAAATGTTAAAATTCTCGAAAACGATGCATCGTAGAGCAAAACGGACAAAATTTTTCTGACCAATGATTTAACAGCTGCTGTTATGCATGCGGTGGAGGGCAATTTGAAATTCTATGTGCTTAATCAACAGAGCGCCCTGCTGCCCTCTTTAGCTGAAATGTGGTGGTGGATAATTTGAAAAATTCTTTTGACAGCTATCATCCTTAAACAATGGCGACTATACATAGGCTGTTAAGGCCTTATCATGCTCCTCCTCCTCCTCCTCCCCCTCCTCCTCCTCCTTCTCTACCTCCTCCTCCGCCTCTTATGTCAAGGCATAGCTTTATATCGAACAAGTTTAAACCTGCATCGCGAAGGCAAGCGCGTGCAGCGATAACATTATTGTGCATGTTTAGACTTTCGAAACATAAGAAGAGTAGAATCAAACGCTGTACTCGATACGACATGTGATCAGAACATTGATTGATGCGTTCAGAAAACAAAATAAGTGATCAAGACTAGAATCGAACACTGTACTCAATACATCATGTGTTTAGAATATGTCAGGGGATACGCTTGTTCTAAGAAGATCAGATTGAAACATAACAAGACTAGAACAGAACACTGTAATCGATGTTGTTAACTTCAACATGCGATCAGAACATTGATTGATGTGTTCAGAACACAAAATAAGTGATCATGACTAGAATCGAACACTGTACTCGATACAACATGTGATCAGAACATTGATCGATGTGTTCAGAACACGAAATAAGTGATCAAGACTAGAATCGAACACTGTACTCAATACAACATGTATTTAGAACATGTTAGGGGGTACCCTTGTTCTAAGAAGATCAGAATGAAACATAACAAGACTAGAATCGAACACTGTAATCGATGTTGTTAACCTCAAGATATGATCAGAACATTGTTTGATGTGTTCAGAGCAAAAGTACAATTTTGATGATTTGCGCAGCTAACTCGCTCGGTAAACGATGTGGCCAAAGTATAACTTCAAATTATTTACCTTCCATCATTCGTCTTGTGTGTAAAAATCAGTCGAACAAGTTATCGCATAAACATAGCTGAAAAAAAATCGTGATAGGGTATGGAACCCAGGGGTTACATCTTGTCAGAAGAGCAAAAAGGATGAAAGGACTCTTCCTCCTCCTTACCGCACATTCCTTGGCTAAAGGGCTAATGGGCTAAAGGGCTAATGGGCTAAAGGGCTAAAGGTGCAACAACCTCGTCGATCGCTATCAGCAAGAACGCTTGTACTTTGTAGAAAATTAATCTTTATTTGTAAATGGTTTTATGTTCAGAACAAGGAATGGAACCTAGGGGTTACGTCTTACGTAATAAAATCCCCGAGGTGCGATGAGTTACGTTTTTCGAACTAGTGTTTGGAACACTGAACTTTTCAAGATGATAGCAGAGAGTTTAGCAATGTTCTGTTGTTGGATTTTAAATTCCGCGCTACAACATGCATAAGGTGGCAGCCTTGAGGTTTACCGCCGTAAAGATGGCAAGAGTGAGGTTAACAATGTTCTGTTGTTGAATTTTAAATTCCGCGCTATAACATGCATAAGGTGGCAGCCTTGAGGTTTACCGCCGTAAAGATGGCAGCAGTGAGGTTAGCGACGCTCTATTGTCCTTCAAAGTGAGGTTAGGGTTCGTCAAGAAGACAGCTGTCAAAAAAGCACGTGGCTATGTTTACCAAACAAGAGCACGTGGTCGTGACGTCACGGTCACGTAATCAATCCTTAGCTCGACGTCGTTAAGAGCAGTATTAGGGTTAGCTATGCTTAAAAGTCTTGGGAACAGAGCAGCAGTATGAATTGCTATGTTTCAAAGCGTGTACACATGACCTATCGATTTTACATGCATCGACCATCGAACTAAACTTCACCCGCTAGATCGTGCTGCTATCTTAGCATAACCTATACCCATAAAATTAAAGTACAATGAATAGCCATGTTTCAAAGCGTGTACACATCACCTATCGATTTTGCACACATCGACTCTTGTACTAAACTTCTTCCGCTAGATTGTGCTGCTATCTTAGCATAACCTATACGCGTGACCTTAAGGTACAAAGAATAGCCATGTTTCAAAGCGTGTACACATTACCTATCGACTTTGCATGCAACAAATATCGTACTAAACTTCTTCCGCTAGGTTGTGCTGCTATCTTAGCGTAACTTATACACATGAACTTAAAGTACAAAGAATAGCCATGTTTCATAGCGGGTACACATTACTTATTGATTTTGCATGCATCAAATATCGTACTAAATTTCTTCCGCTAGATTGTGCTGCTATCTTAGCATAACCTATACCCATGAACTTAAAGTACAATGAATAGTCATGTTTCAAAGCGTGTACACATCAACTATCGAATTTGCATGTATCGACTCTCGTACTAAACTTCTGCAGGTAGATTGTGCTGCTATCTCAGCATAACTAAGACGCATGAACTTAAAGAACAAAGAATAGCTATGTCTCAAAACGCGTACACATTACCTATCGATTTTGCAAGCATCGACTCTCGTACTAAACTTCTTCCGCTAGATTGTGCTGCTATCTTAGCGTAACCTATACGCATGACCTTAAGGTACAAAGAATAGCCATGTTTCAAAGCGTGTACACATTACCTATCGACTTTGCATGCAACAAATATCGTACTAAACTTCTTCCGCTAGGTTGTGCCGCTATCTTAGCATAACTTATACACATGAACTTAAAGTATAAAGAATAGCCATGTTTCAAAGCGTGTACACATTACTTATTGATTTTGCATTCATCGAATCTTGTACTAAATTTCTTCCGCTAGATTGTGCTGCTATCTTAGCATAACCTATACCCATGAACTTAAAGTACAATGAATAGTCATGTTTCAAAGCGTGTAATCATCAACTATCGATTTTGCATGTATCGACTCTCGTGCAAAACTTCTTCAGATAGATTGTGCTGCCATCTTAGCATAACTAAGACGCATGAACTTAAAGTACAAAGAATAGCCTTGTTTCAAAGCGTGTACACATTACCTAATGATTTTGCAAGCATCGACTCTCGTACTAAACTTCTTCCACGAGATTGTGCTAAAATCGTGTAAGTGTGCTGCTATCTTAGCATAACCTATCGATTTTACATGCATCGACTATCGCGAGCATAACTAAGACGCATGAACTTAAAGTACAAAGAATAGCCTTGTTTCAAAGCGTGTACACATTACCTATCGATAATGTATGTATCGAATATCATACTAAACTTCTTCCGCTAGATTGTGCTGCTATCTTAGCATAACCTATACGCATGACTTTAAGGTACAAAGAATAGCCATGTTTCAAAGTGTGTACACATTACCTATCGACTTTACATGTATCGACTCTCGTACAAAACTTCTTCCGCTAGGTTGTGCTGCTATCTTAGCATAACTCATACACATGAACTTAAAGTACAAAGAATAGCTATGTTTCAAAGTGTGTACACATCACCTATCGATTTTGCATGCATCGAATCTCGTACTAAACTTCTTCCGCTAGATTGTGCTGCTATCTTAGCATAACCTATACGCATGACTTTAAGGTACAAAGAATAGCCATGTTTCAAAGCGTGTACACATTACCTATCGACTTTACATGTATCGACTCTCGTACAAAACTTCTTCCGCTAGGTTGTGCTGCTATCTTAGCATAACTCATACACATGAACTTAAAGTACGAAGAATAGCCATGCTTCAAAGCGTGTACACGTCACCTATCGATTTTGCATGTCTCGTACTAAACTTCTTGCGCTAGATTGTGCTGCTATCTTAGCATAACCTGTACGCATGAACTTAAAGTACAAAGAATAGCCTTGTTTCAAAGCGTTTACACATTACCTAATGATTTTGCACGAAACGACTATCATACTAAACTTTTTCCACTAGATTGTGCTAAAATCATGTAAGTGTGCTGCTATCTTAGCATAACCTATCGATTTTACATGCATCGACTATCGTACTAGACTTCTTCCGCTAGAGCATGTAGCAATCGCTTTTGTGTATCCCAAACCCATGTGCACGAACTTAAAGCATAAAGATGAGCTATGTTCTAAAGCGTGTACACATCACCTATCGATAATGTATGCATCGACTGTCGTACTAAAATTCTCCTGCCAGAGCGTACGACTATCGCTTGTGTGTGCACGAACTTAAAGCATAAAGAATAGCAATGTATAAAAATCTTGTAAACAAAGCAGCAGCATTACGTATAGTCAAGTTTAAATGCGTGCACACATCATGTATCCATGATGCACATAGTACTAAACTTATTCCATTAGAATGTACAAAGTTCGCATGTGTTTGTGCTGCTATCTTAGCATAGACTATGTGAATGAACTTAAAGCATAAAGAATAGTTATGTGTAAAAAATCTTGTGAACATAGCAGAATGTTTACTACGTAGTTGTAGACATTAAACTTTGCATGCTGAGGCGGCATACTACGTGACCGTGACGTCACAGCCACGTGCTCTTGTTTGGTAAACATAGCCACGTGCTTTTTTGACAGCTGTCTTCTTGACGAACCCTAACCTCACTTTGAAGGACAATAGAGCGTCGCTAACCTCACTGCTGCCATCTTTACGGCGGTAAACCTCAAGGCTGCCACCTTATGCATGTTATAGCGCGGAATTTAAAATTCAACAACAGAACATTGTTAACCTCACTCTTGCCATCTTTACGGCGGTAAACCTCAAGGCTGCCACCTTATGCATGTTGTAGCGCGGAATTTAAAATCCAACAACAGAACATTGCTAAACTCTCTGCTATCATCTTGAAAAGTTCAGTGTTCCAAACACTAGTTCGAAAAACGTAACTCATCGCACCTCGGGGATTTTATTACGTAAGACGTAACCCCTAGGTTCCATTCCTTGTTCTGAACATAAAACCATTTACAAATAAAGATTAATTTTCTACAAAGTACAAGCGTTCTTGCTGATAGCGATCGACGAGGTTGTTGCACCTTTAGCCCTTTAGCCCATTAGCCCTTTAGCCCATTAGCCCTTTAGCCAAGGAATGTGCGGTAAGGAGGAGGAAGAGTCCTTTCATCCTTTTTGCTCTTCTGACAAGATGTAACCCCTGGGTTCCATACCCTATCACGATTTTTTTTCAGCTATGTTTATGCGATAACTTGTTCGACTGATTTTTACACACAAGACGAATGATGGAAGGTAAATAATTTGAAGTTATACTTTGGCCACATCGTTTACCGAGCGAGTTAGCTGCGCAAATCATCAAAATTGTACTTTTGCTCTGAACACATCAAACAATGTTCTGATCATATCTTGAGGTTAACAACATCGATTACAGTGTTCGATTCTAGTCTTGTTATGTTTCATTCTGATCTTCTTAGAACAAGGGTACCCCCTAACATGTTCTAAATACATGTTGTATTGAGTACAGTGTTCGATTCTAGTCTTGATCACTTATTTCGTGTTCTGAACACATCGATCAATGTTCTGATCACATGTTGTATCGAGTACAGTGTTCGATTCTAGTCATGATCACTTATTTTGTGTTCTGAACACATCAATCAATGTTCTGATCGCATGTTGAAGTTAACAACATCGATTACAGTGTTCTGTTCTAGTCTTGTTATGTTTCAATCTGATCTTCTTAGAACAAGCGTATCCCCTGACATATTCTAAACACATGATGTATTGAGTACAGTGTTCGATTCTAGTCTTGATCACTTATTTTGTTTTCTGAACGCATCAATCAATGTTCTGATCACATGTCGTATCGAGTACAGCGTTTGATTCTACTCTTCTTATGTTTCGAAAGTCTAAACATGCACAATAATGTTATCGCTGCACGCGCTTGCCTTCGCGATGCAGGTTTAAACTTGTTCGATATAAAGCTATGCCTTGACATAAGAGGTGGAGGAGGAGGTAGAGGAGGAGGAGGAGGAGGAGGAGGAGCATGATAAGGCCTTAACAGCCTATGTATAGTCGCCATTGTTTAAGGATGATAGCTGTCAAAAGAATTTTTCAAATTATCCACCACCACATTTCAGCTAACGAGGGCAGCAGGGCGCTCTGTTGATTAAGCACATAGAATTTCAAATTGCCCTCCACCGCATGCATAACAGCAGCTGTTAAATCATTGGTCAGAAAAATTTTGTCCGTTTTGCTCTACGATGCACTGCTTTCGAGATATTTAACATTTTGCATTTAAACCCCAAATTTAATGAATCGAACTAGCACGACACGTTAGCCTCTAAGCTAAGAGCAGCAGCCATCTTGCGCAAGCACCCTTAAAGCGTCTCATAAGGAGTTGTGTATAGCCGCCATCTTGTGTCCGCCATCTTGCGCAAGCATCCTTAGGGCGTCTCTAGTCATCTTGTGCAAGGACCCTTAAGCCACCTCATAAGAGCAACCGCCATCTTGCGCAAGCATCTCTAGGGCGTCTCATAAGGAGCCATGTATAACCGCCATCTTGCGCAAGCATCCCAAGGGAGTCTATGTATAGCGGTTATCTTGCATAAGCACCTTTAAGGAGTCATGTATAGCCACCATCTTGTGCAATTAGCGTCGAGAGATAGCTGATGTAGAATTTTTCTTTTTAAATTATCCGCCACCATATTTCAAAAGGAGCCATGTATAACCGCCATCTTGCGCAAGCAACCCAAGGGAGTCTATGTATAGCGGCCATCTTGCATAAGCACCTTTAAGGAGTCATGTATAGCCACCATCTTGTGCAATTAGCGTCGAGAGAGGACTGATGTAGAATTTTTCTTTTTTAAATTATCCGCCACCACATAGAGTGTAGCACTGAGGTTTGCGATGTAAGATGGCGGATGACAGCTGACAAAAAAGCGCGTGAGTTTGTAAAGCACGTGGAATTTGCCGCCACCGGGCAGCTCGGCGCTCAAAGATGGCGGATGACAGCTAACAGAACTTTTCAAATTGCCCGCTACTACAGAGAGCAGCACGGTGCTCTGTAGACTAAAGATGGCGGATGACAGGTGATGAAATTACCCGCATGATAGCAGCACAGTGCTCTATTGATTAAAGATGGTGGATGACAGCTGTCAAAAAAAGCACGTGGCTTTGTTTACTAAACAAGAGCACATAGATTTTTTCAAATTGCCGCCACCACATTTCAAAGGTATCTAGCTAAAGAGCGCAGCACAGAGGTTTGTGATGCAAGATGGCGGATGACAGCTGTCAGAAAAAAGCACGTGAGTTTGTTTCCAAACAAGAGCATGTAGAATTTTTCAAATTGCCGCCACCACGTAGAGGGCAGCACGGTGCTCTCATGATTAAAGATGGCTGCTGTCACGCGGAATTGCCTGCCACCACAGGTATCTAGCTAAAGAGGGCAGCATGGTGCTCAAAGATGGCTGCTATCAAAAAGCATTTTTCAAATTATCCGCCACCACATTTCAAAGGTAAGTAGCTAAAGAGGGCAGCACTGTGCTCTATAGATTAAAGATGGTGGATGACAGCTGTCAAAAAAGCATGAGGATTTGTTTATCTCACGCTAGTGAGGTTAAGTTGGTAGCACTAAGGTTTAGGCCCGTCAAGATGGCAGCACTGCGGATGACAGCTGTGACGAATTTACATCTACTACGATAAAGAGGGCAGCACTGTGCTCTATAGATTAAAGATGGCGGATGTCAGCTGTCAAGAAAGCACATGGCTTTGTTTCCAACCAAGAGCACGTGGAATTTGCCGCCACCACATTTCAAAGGTAAGTAGCTAAAGAGGGCAGCACGGTGCTCAAAGGTGGCGGATGGCAGCTGTCAAAAAAAGCGCATGGGTTTGTTTCCAAACAAGAGAATGTAGAATTTTTCAAATTGCCGCCACCACATAGAGGGCAGCACGGTGCTCTCTTGATTAAAGATGGCTGCTGTCACGTGAAATTGTCTGCCACCACAGGTATCTAGCTAAAGAGGGCAGCACGGTGTACAAAGATGGCTGCTGTCAAAAAGCATTTTTCAAATTATCCGCCACCACATTTCAAAGCTAAGTAGCTAAAGAGGGCAGCACTGATCTCTTTAGATTAAAGATGGCGGATGACAGCTGTCAAAAAAGCACGTGGCTGTCAAAAAGCACGTGGATTTGTTTATCTCGAGCTAGTGAGGTTAAGTTGGTAGCACTAAGGTTTAGGCCCGCCAAGATGGCAGCACTGCCGATGACAGGTGACGAAAGAGGGCAGCACAGCGCTCTGTAGTTTAAAGATGGCGGATGACAGCTGTCAAAAAGCACGTGGCTTTGTTTACCTCATGCTAGTTAGGTTAAGTTGGTACCACTAAGGTTTATTCCCGTCAAGATGGCAGTACTGAGGTTAGCGATGCGTTGTTGTCTGTCAAAAAGCACGTGGCTTTGTTTACAAATCGGTCAAAAAGCACGTGGCTGTCAAAAAACACGTGGCTTTGTTTACCTCATGCTAGTTAGGTTAAGTTAGCACTACTGGGGTTTAGGCCCGTCAAGATGGTAGTACTGAGGTTTGCGATGCGTTGTTGTCGATGACAGCTGTCAAAAAGCACGTGGCTTTGTTTACAAATCTGTCAAAAAGCACGTGGCTGTCAAAAAGCACGTGGCTTTGTTTACCTCGCGCTTGTGAGGTTAAGTTGGCACTACTGAGGTTTAGGCCCGTCAAGATGGCAGTACTGAGGTTAGCGGTGCGTTGTTGTCTGTCAAAAAGCACGTGGCTTTGTTTATCTCGCGCTAGTTAGGTTAAGTTGGTAGCACTGGAAGAGGCCTCTGGCTGAGGTGGAGGAGGCCACTGGGAGGCCACTGGCTGAGGAGGAGGAGGAGGTGGCCACTGGGAGGCCACTGGCTGAGGAGGAGGAGGAGGCCACTGGCTGAGGAGGAGGCCTCTCCCGAGAGCCGGAGGAGGAGGAGGCGGCCGAACCCGTCTATTATACTACTCTAATACATGTCATTCTACTAAGATGCTACGACACTATCACACCATTTACCACAGATATATTTTTTTGCTAGTTGTTTTACGCCGCACCGACACAGATAGGTCTTACGGCGACGATGGGACAGGAAAGGGCTAGGAGTGGGAAGGAAGCGGCCGTGGCCTTAATTAAGGTACAGCCCCAGCATTTGCCCGGTGTGAAAATGGGAAACCACGGAAAACCATTTTCAAGGCTGCCGACAGTGGGGTTTGAACCTACTATCTCCCGAATACTGGATACTGGCCGCACTTAAACGACTGCAGCTATCGAGCTCGGTCCACAGATATTAAATTAAGGATATTTTTAATGGCAGCGTCATTCTTCGACTACTTTCATATTACAAAGCTAAAGAAGAGATTGAGACGGGAGATTATAAATTACACTGGAGGTCTATAATCCATAGTGCAAACTGCACTGCATCACTATCATGACGGGATGTAAATTGCACTGTTTATTATATTTACACAATTTGTGAAAACTTCTCCCCATTTTCCTCGTTCCCGGCTAAAAAAAAAGAACAAGCAGCGACCTCAATAAGTACTAGTGAACGCTAAATCGAGCAATATCTACTACATCAGTGAGTTTTCTTCCGTCAGGACTTCATCAGTACTTCGGTCAATAAGTAGCCATAGTATCGGTGTCTGGAACTCCACGGCAATGCCCTCAATGGTGCATGGTGTAAGTGCACAGGGCAACATTGCAGACGATTTTAGATGCTAGTTGCTCAGACGATTTAGGGGCTGGCCTTGTAACTCCAACTTGGCAGGATCGATTGTGGCTGAGTCCGGTAGTATTTGAAGGTGCTCCAATACGTCAACCCCGAATCGGTAGATTTCCTGGCACGTAAAAGAACTCCTGAGGGATTAAATTCCAGCACCTCAGCGTCTCCGAAATCCCTAAAAATAGTTAGTGGGACGTAAAGCAATTATTATTATTATTATTATTATTATTATTATTATTATTATTATTATTATTATTATTATTATTATTATTATTATTATTATTGGTGTTAGTATGGTATGAAAGTGATTAGGAATGTTTCCTCTTTCCTCCACATCAGCAGAAATTGGACGAACTACTAGCGTGTGCGTGAATCTTCTAATTTGCATTTGAATTCAAGCTTTAATTCCTGTCACCCTTCTGTACATGTTTTCGTGGAAGACTTGGCGACGTAGCGAACCGAAATCCACGTCAAAATAATCTGTATCGAAAATGCGCATACAGGAAATAATTCTTACATGTTAAATAAGAAAAAAATACTTTCAGAAGCAAACGATTCCTAAAAGTAGGGTCAAACTGACCGGAAGGCCCTTGGAGAAGTAGAAGGTAAAGGCTTCCACCATTGTTAACCTCGGCACGTGATGGGTTAGAGTGGTTAGCTCTACGCCCGGCCACCTTTGCCCCCAGGAATTAACCTGGTACTCATTTTAGGTGTAGGCTGAGTGAAGCTCAGGATCATATGCACCTCCAGAAGTGGAAATCTCGTTTCTTAAATTTTATGACTTCCTGACGGGGATGCGAACCCTCATCCTTCCGGGCGAACCGAGCACGCCTTTACCGCCTCGGCCAGGCAAACCCTGCTTCTTAAAGGCACTTACTATTATTTTTCAACGGTGGGGAGGAAAAGAAAGGAAAAAAGCGAGCATAACTCTTATTAAAAAATATATTAGGTATGGATGATTTTACATATTTGTAAATGGTAGTGATGTCAAATGAGATGGAAATTGTTATGTTTAGAAGGTGTAATTCAAAAGTACAGTCTGTGTACTCTTCGATTCCAAGTGCACTATACATGGCAAGTAATTTTCCGTCTGTTTTCGTCGTCTAGGTCTCCCTCTACTTCTCTTACCCTTCATGGCCAAATCCATTATTCTCCTAGGTAACCTATCCTCTTCCATTCGCAACACATGTCCCCACCTCCTAAGCCGGTTTCTACGTAAAGCTTCACCCATCGTGTTTATTCCTATCTTAAATGTTATCTCCTCATTCCAAGTTCTCTCCTGTCAGTGTATCCTATTTATACCAGCAACGATGTGCGGCTCCATGGCTAAATAGTTAGCGTGCTGGCCTTTGGCCACAGGGATCCCGGTTTCGATTCCCGACAGGGTCGGGAATTTTAACCATAATTGGTTAATTTCGCTGCCATGGGGGCTGGGTGTATGTGTCGTCTTCAGCACCACTCCATCCTCATCACGACGCACAGGTCGCCTACGGGCGTTAAATCAAAAGACCTGCATCTGGCGGGCCGAACTTGTCCTCGGACACTCCCGGCACTAAAAGCCATGCGCCATTTCATTTCAATTTACCAGCAACGATTCTTGCTACTTTGATGTCGGTTACTTCTAACTTGTAGCCCACCCTACTTGCACTCCAGTACAATAAAGTCACTCCGAAAACAGACCGATGAAAATAATTTCTTCCAACTACTCACGTCTTTCTTACAGAATACCATCACTCACAAGTGTGATCTTAATCCATTGGCCTTGTTTCATCTCGGTTCGATTACGCTCTGTATAGGCCTACTACCTTCCTGGGAGAATACATATACAAAGTACTTGAAGTGATACATACCCAACTTTCACATCCGTACAGCAAATTCAGTCTGTAAGCAGAACGATGTAATGACAGATTCTTCCAAGAACACATTTCTTTCTAATAGAATGACATTGAGGGCTGCATTAGCTTTGCTGTACCTTGATTCAATTTTACTTACTATATACTAGCCTGGTAAAATATAAATCCTAAGTAGGTACCGGTACTCGAAATGACCCACATCTTCCAATTCCATATTTCCTAGCTGGCATTCAACCTCTATGGTTTCTTCTCTATTGACATCACTTTAGTCTTGAAAATGCTTATTTTCTGCATAAAAACAAGGAATAAGAGCCCAGAAAAGTGTACAACTTAATAATTACAGTCTTGTGTAGGAACTGATATACATACAATCATACATACATACACACAAATATATACATACATACAAATCTATACAGGGTGAAGCGTAATTCGCGCACTCGGGCGTCGCAGCGCGACTCCTCACATGCCAGCAATAAAAAAAATGTCTCTTACAAAATTTCGCCTTGCGAGTATATCCAGTAGAAAACGGACGTTGAAGAGTAGCAATCTGGCAACACTGTAACCATATGTAGGGTAACTACCGCTGTCAGCACGTTATCGTCGTGCTGTACAGTTGGTGCAGTGGGTAGAGATTTTGGTTGGCATGCAGGAGGTCGATGGTTCGATCCTGGGTTGAGGTGCATTTTTTATTTGCTAATTTCCATCTGACATTACCTACTGTAATACAGTAAGACACCGTTTCTGAGGTGACATGTATCCTACATTTACAACATTTTGCAACGCTGAAACAACAAATACCTGGTTAGACTAATAAGAAATAGACAGCTGAAACAAACAGGTTTCACATCTAGTAGATGAAGTGGTGCGAATAATTTCACGCTCACGACGTGGAAAGGGCGCCTTTCAAAGCTGACCAATGAAAACGATTGTTCGTCCATTTCTAGGATCGTAGTATGTAAGTGCAAATGGTTTCTAGAGGACGCGCTGCAATCGCTGTTGACGATTAAGATGCCAGATACCATACCACCTGGATTACATTTACGAAAGAAAAAACATGCGCCTGAACCCAGGATCGACCACTCGACCTCCTGCATGGTAACCCAAAACTCTATCCACTGCACCAACTGTACAATCCGACTAACTCCTGTTGACAGAGGTAGTTACCATACATGTGGTTACAGTGTTGCCAGATTGCTACTCTTCAACGTCGTTTTTCTGCCGGATATACCGCAAGATGAAATTTTGTAAGATACATTTTTTTATTGCTGGCATGTGAGGCGTCGCGCTGCGACGCCCGAGTGCGCGAATTACGCTTCACCCTGTATATCTTCTTTATAGACTGTAATGTCTTCCAGCGTTCAGTCTGCAAGCCTCCGTTAATTAAATAAGTGCCTCTTCAATTCTCTATTTACAACTAGCTGCGTGGTCTCGTTTAGCTCCACGATTCTTATCACTAAAGAATTAAAAATTTAAGTCTAACCATCCTCACCTTAGCTTCCCACTGCTTCTCTTCTCCTCCTCGGCCGAGTCCATTATTCCCCTTGGCACCTTACTCCACTCCACTCGCCTCAAATAATCCCACCACCGATGTCAATTTATGCGTACAGTTTCGTCCATCGGTTTCATTCCTAACTTAGCCTTTATCTTCTCGTTCCCAGAACCCTCCTGCCACTGTTCCCACCTGTGTGTACCAGCAGTCACTCTTGCTACAGTCATATCTGTTACTTCCAAGTTATGGATTATATATATCCTGAATCCACCCTGCTTACAATCCCGTACAATGAAGTCAGTCTGAAAATAGACCGATGAAAATAATTCCATCTGACTACTCACTTCTTTCTTACAGAATACCGTCGCTCACAAGTGTGATCTTACTAACATTAGCCTCGTTTCATCTCAGTTCGATTTCCCTTATTATACTATCTTCCTGGGAGAATAGGTATACAAAGTACTTGAAATGATCCACATGTTCCAGTTTTTTATTCCCAACCTGACATACACTCCTCTTAGGTGTTTTCCCCACTGACTACACATTAGTCGCGGAAATGCTAATTTTCTTACCGTTTCCATTGTACCTTTTTTCATGTTCCAAGATACCAGATTTCAGCACCGTCTGTTATTAATACCAAGTCGTCGCCATAGACCGACCTGCTTACGAGATTTCCAGATTATAGGGTGAGTTGGCCGTGCGGTTAGAGGCGCGCGGCTGTGAGCTTGCATCTGGGAGATAGTGGGTTCGACCCCCATTGTCGGCAGCCCTGAAGATGGTTTTCCGTGGTTTCCCATTTGCACACCAGGCAAATGCTGGGGCTGTACCTTAATTAAGGCCACGGCCGCTTCCTTCCAGCTCCTAGGCCTTTCCTGTCCCATCGTCGCCATAAGACCTATCTGTGTCGGTGCGACGTAAAGCCCCTAGAACATAAAGATTTCCGGATTGAAATTCACAGATTTCTTAATATTTCCGATACCTTAACGTTATGATTTGTAGCAGAGGGAGCGGTCCAATGACATACTACTAACTATATATTTATGGCACTTCATAGAAATTTATATACAATATTCAGGATATTGAAACCTTTTCTTGAATATACTTGTATGAAGAATAGAGCTGCAAATGTTCCTCCATAAAATATCATTGTCAAATGAATAGGACCCCAAAAATCACTGGTATCAGCTGCACATTGAGTGACAGTAACCTTGTTGGACGACCACCCATAATCAATAACTTCTCTACAGAGTGGCAACCGGTTACGGTAGGCGGCTTAAGACGAAGTGGTTTTACTCCGCCTAACAAAATAAATTAGTCCATGTGTAGTAGCCTTTCATTAGCTTTCGTCTAAGTCATACAGTTCTGCGAAATATGAAAGCAGTTATTATTTCACATGCATAAAGACTAGTGAAAACAAATACGGTATCATCAAGAAGGTGGTCCCCATTGGAAACGATTCTCAATGTGAAGTCAGTTTTATAGACGCTTGCAGGAATATTAGAGCAAATCAAATCTAAGGCGGTAAATCTTCAATCACTGTGTATATACTGCTTATTAACTAGCCGTCTGAAGAGTTGCCTTTGTCGCTCTTTCTGCTTCATGGAACAGGAGAGTGGTCTGAGAAATAAAATACGGATGACGGAATTCACATCGGTACTCAATGCGTGCTCTTTGGATATAACTCAAAACAAACGATATGGGTAAATTTAACAACGTCAGTGTTGTCAGGATGGCCGAGCGGTCTAAGGCGCTGCGTTCAGGTCGCAGTCCACTTCTGTGGGCGTGGGTTCAAATCCCACTTCTGACAATAGTTTTTTTAGGGGCTGCCTGGTGGAAGGACGTGGGTTCGAATCCCCGTCAGGAAGTCGTAAAATTTAACAAACGAGATTTTCACTTGCGGGGGTTCACATGGCCCTAAGGTTCACTTAGCCTACACCAACTACACCAAGCTAACCATTCAATCCCATCAAGTGCCGAGGTTACGGGTAGTGGAAGCCTTTACCTTCCACCCCTCCAAGGGCCTTCACGGCCTGTACGGAGATGACTTTGCTTTGCAAGAGTTGTGTGAATAAATAACGTACTGACGTATTGGGTTTACTTCCCACTAACTACTTTTACGGTTTTCGGAGATGCTAAAATGACAGAATTTCATCCCACATGAGTTATTTCACTTGCAGATAAAACTGTTGACAAGAGGTTGGTGTATATGAGCACCTTCAAACACCACCAGACTGAGCCGGAATTGAACCCACCAACTTAGTCTCAGAAGGCCAGCAATTTAGGCCGGCACAACATAAATACTGTGTAATTCTGTTCATACTGGGATCAAGTAACATATTAGCTCCCTGGTTACAGTTCCCAGCTCCAAAATGCAGAAATTAAATCCTCGTATGTGGTTGGGAACGTGGTTCACTGGTAAGATACGAGAAAGTGTACCGAAACTCACTCTCGGCTATTTTGGAAGCGGTTATTCTTCGATTAGCTTTTCAAATAAAGGATATCATAACGTATCTTCTTCTCCTTCTTTCCTGGCCGTATATGTATCTATAAAAAGGGCACTCTCGATCCCACTCGCAGTTCGCTTCCATGTTGCCTTAGGTCCCCCTATGGCTCTCTTCGGTTCTTGTAAACATAGATAATTAAAATGAGATAAACCTACTATCGGTTTCCAAAATATTATGTTTACAGGATTGACTGTTTTCCCTAAAAACTGAAGTTTGAGCACGATGATTATTTTCATTATTAATATTACAATTATTAGTTGGAATATTTATTATTAGGTGAATTTAAGTGAATAAATTTTATTTAATTAATATCCGCCTCCGTAGCGTAACGGTTAGTGTTATTAGCTGACGTCCTCGGGGGCCTGGGTTCGATTCCCGGTACTGCCAGAAATTTAAGAATGGCAGGAGGGCTGGTATGTGGTTGAAATGGTACATGCAGCTCACTTCTAATGGGGTGCCTGAAGAGAGCTGCACTACCTCGGGATGAGGACACGAGTTCACTTACTTATTTAATTAATTTCAGATAGTTTACATATTATTTTTTGAAGTCATAGATTTTTTTAAAAGAGCATAGTCCTGATACCCTGACATGAAATTGAAAAGACTTGTTAAAATATTGTGATTAAATGAAAACAAGCGCTTTCTGTACTAGGTGATGTTCACCACGTTTTCTGATGTGGGCGTATCACCGGAGCTGTTTTCCCATCATCTAGTCGCTGATGGGCACACTTTACCATTCAATTTGACTGGCATTCGCTTTATCACACAGAGCACCAGTAAGGGACCGCCATTTCGCCCAGTCAACACTGATGTGGCGCTTGACATCTCCGTCGAAATTACCAGCAGTGTGATGATTGATCCGTGATACTGGAACTTATCAGTCATCTTAAGTGGTTTTCCAGCCAGGAAGACGGTGCTCCGTGGGCCCAATGTCCCGGGCTGCTCAAAGTTGAAGAACTCGTACTCTGCCTTCTTGCGATTTATTCTGAATCGATTTTCCTGTAGCATTTCTGGCCATCATTTCAAGACCATCACAACTTCCCTACATAACTTGCCAACCAAAACAATATCGACTGCGTAAAATATGGTTCAAGGCAGGTCTGTCATCAACAGCCCCGTCAGGTAGTTGGCGACAATGTTGAACAGGCTGGCCCCAGGGCCAATCCCTCATGTACACCAACATCAACAGGGAAACTATCTGAAACACCTGCAAGTGTTTTCACCTTAGTAGATGGACGCAGGTACATGTCTTGGATTTTCTTCACGTACAACTTACGGAGTTTCTGATGTAGTGCTGGCCAGGCAGTATCACTAGAAACACGATCAATGGCTTTCTGGACATCGACGAATACCATAGGAGCTCTTTACTTGGCTCACTCTGTTTCTCAATCAAGATCCGCAGAGTCTGAAAAGCGTCACTTGTCGACATATTCAGTGTGAAACTACACTGGCTCCCAAGGATGATAATCAGACCCTTGGTGAGCCTCCAATGACGCGCTCCCAGATTTTGCGAATGTGTGAAGTGAGTTTGATGCCTCAGTAATTTTCGTATTGTCGGACATCGACTTTTTATTTGTAGATAGGCACAAGGAAGCTATGATGGTACTATTCTGTCGCTGGAGATCCAGCGAGGATCGTGTTGAACGTTTTCGTCAATCAGCCATTTCCTTCGGTACCTAAAACTTTCCATATTTCATGGAATATACTTTGCTGTTCTTCATGTTTGACACAGCTACTGGAATCTTAGAAGGGGTTACTTCAGGTAGAAGCCCCTAAACTAAATACTGTAAAGCTGTTTTGTCCGTGGAAACTCCTCATTTAGCAACCCTCACCATCGAAACACTTCTTCCAGCGGTTGTTATTGGCTTCATCGTTAGTCAGTTATATCATCCGATCATCGCTGATATAGATTCTGGGGAAAATATCCCTTGACTGTCTTCCACGATGAGCAGCGACCTTGTACATACATTGCACACTCTCTGGTATCTCCAAGTCTTCACTAGCCGCATGGCTGCCCTTTATTTTTGTAGATACATTGCACACCCTCTGGTATCTCCATGTCTTCACTAGCCGCATGGCTGCCCTTTATTTGAAGCTATGACTGGCTCCATGGCTATATGTTTAGCGTGCCGGCCTTTGGCCACAGGGGACCCGGGTTCGATTCCCGGTGGAATCGGGAATTGTAACCATAATATGTTAATTCCCCTGGCACGGGGACTGGGTCTATGTGTCGTCTCCATCATCATTTCATCCTCATCACGACGCGCAGTTCGCCTACGGGAATCAAATCAAAAGACCTGCACCTGGCGAGCCGAACATGTCCTCGGACACTCCCGGCACTAAAAGCCATACGCCATTTCATTTGTAGCTATTGCGACGACTCTCATGGCCTGCTCTTTGATGGCCTTATTTTCTGCCTTAAGATCTTATCCGTTCTGGTTGTCTTTCTCTTTACACCATGCATTAAATGTATTCTTTTTCCTCCACAGTGGCTCCTGTATGTTATAATTCCACCAACAGCTTTCCTTGTCTGTTTTCAGTTTACCGTTAAACTCCAAGACGATGCCTTGACCTGATGGTTCAGTATTTCTTGTATCTCTCCCACATTTGATCTGGGGTGTCGTCATTCTCCTGTATGTCTTGGACAATATAAGCCTAGATATCACAAATGACTGACTGTACTGTCGGTTTATATCGCAACTGAACCACTGAATCGTCATAGTTGGCCTGATTCTGCTTTTTAACGGACGCCTTAGCTAGAGCTCACCGATCAAAAGCCTATGTTAGGATGTCAGAGGCTCTCCTGCGATTACCTTGCAATTAACAAAATCTTTTATCAGATCGCGGCTGCGGAAAATTTAGTCAATTTGCATACATATGTCTCTCCTTTCCACTCGATCTTATACCAATAATGAGGTGTTTACCTTTTATGTGATAAGGTGCTCGTCATTCTTTTGAAAGTATGTGTTGTCTACATCTAGATTGTATGCTAAAGCAAACTGAAGGATCTCGTCACCTTGGTCCTTCTTATTTCTGTAACCAAAGCCTCCACGACAACCGAAATAATTTTCGCCAGCCCGTCCAACATGACCATCAAGGTCGCCCAACGCAATCTTGTCCTCTTTAGTTGGCGGTTGCTGCAGGAGATGATCATAGTACCCCCATAATTTTATTTTTAGTGATTCCATCAGCGTCAGCTTGTGGAGCCTATGCAGAGATCACATTCAGGCAGATGGCATCATCCATGTCTAATTCCACTGCCATTAGACGATAGGTGATCCGTGTAACTGAAATCAGTTTTCTGAAGAGATGGTTGACATGGGTAGAACAGTTTGTAGCCACGCCCGATGTTTCTGGCCTTTTTCTCCTCTCCACTTTGTCTCCTCCATAGCTGCGATGTCTAGTCGGCACCTCTCTATTATTTCGATTGGTTCGGAGATCCTTCCCGTGAGTGTGCCAAAGTTTCACGTGCCGATAAACAAATTTGGCAAAGCATTTGCTGCTTTCCACACGAGAACAGGTGTCCTAGCTTTTATCTGATTTTGCGGAGAGGCAACCTATCTATAGTCTCGCTTTTGTGGATAGGCAACCTGTGAGATATATTTCTGCAGGTATGTAGTACTCTCATTGTCAGCTTTGTTTAGCAAAATGTTTTACAGCCGGTTGCCGCTTGACGCCAAACCAGACATTTCCCGCCGGCCGAGACCTGGTTGCTGCCGTTGTCTCAACTGTCGAGTTCATCCTCCACCTTCCCCAATGATGATACAGGCATTCAGCAGAGTCCCATGAACTTCTGCTTTGGTAATTTCAAAGAAGCTTCACAAGCCACTGTGAGATGACTTCCAGTGACATCAACAAGTCCATCTAATCAGACTCTGGGCTATGCGCATGAGTCATACAAATTTTCTGAGTTATGATAGCAATGATTTTTACCAGCCGTTGTACAAAACAAATTAATCATAACACATATGGAGGGGACCATCACCTCATCTAAAAGGAGCTACTCCGTCCGAAGTCATTGGGCGCCAGAGTTCACCAGAATGGATCCCTCGAATTTTGAGAGAGCGTGATATAATGCTTTCTCTCCCATGGATTGTACATAAAAGCTTCGTACTGGTACATCTGCTTCGGGCCTTACCTAACCTTCTGAAAACGACTAAATAGGTGGGAACTCCACCTAGGTTCATCATAAATCCACTTATTCTAAAATAACTAACTATATTCTCAATAAAATCCGTGCACGAGCACCTCATCAACACACCAAAATATACACATAATACACACACAAAATACTGCTGAAAGACTGCATATTTACAACAACAACAACAACAACAACAATGAAAACAATGGGAAAACGAAAGCAAGGACTAAGCCACCATTTGCAGTTAGTCCGTTAAACAAAGCACATATATGTAGATAAGTACCATTCACTGTCTCTGTATCAACACAACTTGCAGATTCTTATAATGGGCACTTATTATGTCACACAGATGTTGTACCTCTATAATACTATGTTCACTGACTCTAACACTGGCTTTAAAGATACATTCAATTGAGCAATACACGCTTGTCGTTCCAAAACCCACATTGTGGAAAGTCGGAAAGACAGCAGTTCATATCTCTCACCGACATATAATACCAAGCCCCCACAAGTGATACAATACCAAGTGCCTAAGCACTCCACAGTTTGTATGTCATTCACGTTCCACAAACATAAAAAGACTACCCTTCACAAACGCTTGAAGTCAAGTCCAGTCCAGTATAGTGCAGCAGGGTCACTCCAGTACCGTATTGTGAAGTTTCACTCCCGTATCGTGCTCCAGCACTACTTCATCCCCGTACAGTGTCGTCCCTCGCCGTGTGACACATGCATATATGGATTTCAGCCTTCCCCTTCCTCTCACATGATCCGTCTGGATTCATCCTGGCCAGCCAATCATGAGTAGATTCTCTATTCAAGACCACGCCTTGAACTTCTTCCTGGCCCCAAGACGATATTAAGATCAGCAGACTCTGGGCTATTTCACATGAGTCATCGGAAGTTTCCGACTACATCAACAAGTCTATCTCATCAGACTCTGGGCTATGCGCATGAGTCATACAAATTTCCTGAGTTATGATAGCAATGATTTTCCCAGCCGTTGTACAAATCAAATTACTCATAACACGTATGGAGACCTTCCAGCTTACAATATTATGAATAAACGTACAAATGAAATAAAAATATAACAATAATAATGAAATAATAATAACATTAATAATAATAATAGAAATAATGACAATAATATTTATAACTTCTAAAAACAGTGCGAGGATGTGATATATGTACTATCACAAATTCTCTGAAAAAAGAAAATTTCCTGTTACTTCTGTTTTGACGCCGGCTGCTTCTTCACAGTCAATATAGTTAATGAAAAAGTAATTTATCAGTATTATGTAATACGCATTTACATAACGGATATATAAGTTAATAACGTATCTGATTATATCCAATTCTTTTTCTCGTCCTTTATTTTATTTTTACTGGAGCTTAACGACGAACTCTCAAGATTCAAAACAAGAGTCATTTTTATTATATAACACACTGTTAAATTAAAATTCTATTTCAAAAACAATAACCTCCACTTTCATTGGAGCACAAAAGACGATATTTATTTAAGAATGTATGTCTCTCATGGAACTTCAACCTGGGACCTTCGCAGTCACACACTGCAACGCTCTACCAACTGAACTAGAGAGACGTACACATAGCATCACTTCTTTCACTTATACATAAAATTAAAACCATACACTTGATCACGTTCACATCACACTAATTTTCTTCCTCTTACTGCACAATTCTTTCTCCCCTTGACGCTCTAATCAGGTTCCCCAGTAGCATGTCCACTTGTACAGTATCTCCCTTATTCTCATGGTAAGTCTATCCAGTGCTAAATTTAATGCTGTAAAACCAAAACCACTTGAAAGAAAGGAAAAACTACTGATCACCATTTCTATTGCTTAGAAGAGATTACACAAAACAAATTAAAAAGCATACTCCTCGTCAGTGAAGTTCTGAAGCGCTGTAAACACAACTCTTTCAAACACTTCATGCAGTCTTCTCTTTTAACCGCAACAACTTGAGAAGGTTTTCAAGCTTTACGCGAAGAGTGCGGTGTGTACCCATCGTCGTATAATAATAGCGAAGGAGGAGTCATATGAACATCGACCTTTATATATAACTAAGATATTATAATTCTTACACAACCTTAATAATATTTTAAGTAATAGGCGTCACTTCAGTGCATTTGCCCCACATAATCTTCATTAGAAAATCAGATTATCTCGTGAAACGTACAATCCCTTCGCTGAAATCTCTTGAGGTTTAGCAAAGCAGTGACGTCATCGCAAGATAAATTCCCCCTACACACCTGTACGCAGCCTCCGCGCTCGCAACCCCGCGCCTTCAATTATCCAGTCCATACATAACCTACTGACTGCCCCTTACAGCTAAACTCTGTGACGAACAAAGTAACATAGTGATAAAGGTATGATTAACGATAATGCCCGGCCACCTTTACTTCAGATACTAACAGAGTACTCAATTCTGTAGTAGATTGAGCAAATTCTGGAGATATGCTCCTACAAAAATTGTAGTAGACCGAGCTCGACAGCTGCAGTCGCTTAAGTGCGGCCAGTATCCAGTATTCGGGAGATAGTGGGTTCGAACCCCACTGTCGGCAGCCCTGAAGATGGTTTTCCGTGGTTTCCCATTTTCACACCAGGCAAATGATGGGGCTGTGGCTTATTAAGGCCACGGCTGCTTCCTTCCCACCCCTAGACCTTTCCTGTCCTATCTTCACCGTAAGACCTATCTGTAAAAAAAAACCGGTAGAATTTATAAATTTATTGACTACCTAATCAGAAGTTCCCTGGGTAACGGCTTCGTTCCCGCCTGATGGCGATGGCATTTCAATGTGCTTAAAAGAAACAGTTCCGTTTCGTTGGCTTCTGACACGTGAAGAAACTTTCCTTCGGGAAAAAATTACGACAAGTTAAAGAACTTTCCTTTGGGACACTATTCTAGCACGCTTAAGATCTCTCCTGCGGGGCAATGTTCCGACGCACTGACATCTCTTGAAATCTGTAAGAATATAATTATTATCAAGTGAAAAAATAAGAATACAATTCTCTTGCGGAATCCTGGACAGGATCACCGCATAGTTGAGAGCATGGCCTAGGCGCACCTGTACCAGCAATGTACTATAGCAAAAAATAAAAACATAGCGAATGTTTCTGCATGAGTTCCTCACAGGTACATTTTTTCAGGAAGGAATGAATGTATATAAATAATGTTTATTGTGGAAATCTATAGGGTTCGCTTCTGCACGTGAGGTGAATTCTATTTTGATAATAATTAACATTAAACCTGATAAAATTTTAAATGCGAGAATCACACGGTGCGATGCACCCATTCCTTTTTTGAACGTATATACATGGAGAGCATTGATGAGGTACACATTACTAGGTTTCTTTAGCTCAGTTGAAAGTTATGGTCACGGTATCAAATCTCGACGCAGTTTGTCGGCATTTTAGAGCGCTCATTTTCTGAAGACAGGCAGCAGTGGATTTGCTGGACATAAATCCGGCTTTTCGAAGCCTGTTAAGGCCTATGTATAGAGGTTCAAAGGATATTAGTAACATGGCATTAATAACATGACGTTGTAATTACCGTAAATCTTGATACGTCTAACTTGTGCTGACAAAGTTCTCTGTGGACAGTGAAGGCTTACGGGAAAATTACAGAAGAAGAACATAGTATGTTGGAAGAGGCGGCGGAGATGACGCAGTCCACGTTTCGGCTGTCAGGATACCACTAATAGCAGCGGCGTGCCCGTGAAATTCTCGATTGGTGACGCCTGGGGAAGCAATGTTTACCTTTCGAAAGGGGAGGGAACTTATTTTCTACCAATCAAACCACAATACTCAAACTGTGTGGTTAATTAGAGACCAACATTGACGTTTTTCCGAGTACTCCAAGACCTCAGCTCGTTGTTCTCCGGTGTTCGAAATACCTTACGAATATTTCCGTGAAGCGGTAGGGTACGTAACTGATTGGTTAAATGAAGGTGACTGTGTATATAATTATTGTTTGCTGTAGAAAATTAGGACGCGGTGGACACGTGGCATCATAACTAGATTATCACAAAAGTGGCCGCGGTTCGAATCACGGCCGCTGCATGCGGGATTTTTAAAATGAAAAGTCAGTCCTTGTGGTTTTGATTCCGCGTAAAACTGAAGATTCAGTGATTATGATCATGATATCGAGAGTCATGTAAACCTACAAGCTTTCTTTTGGGCCGGTGAAGTCGATGTTTGGCCCCCGGCAACAATCATCATCAACTGATCATCAGGAACATCATCATTCTTGAAGAATATTATTTACTACGGTCATTTACAGTCCGGCCCCGCGATGTAGGGGAAAACGCGTCCGCCTGTCACCTGGCGGCCCCGGCTTCGATTCCCGGCCGGTTCAGGGGTTTTTAATTGTAATGATTATTATCCCTGGCCTGGGGACTGGGTTCTTGTTACGTCCTTAATCTTCCTTTCCTTACACACAACATTCCGCACTACCGCCATTCCAATTTCACCCAGGTTCATACAATATGGTGCCAATAGGGGCAAAATATCCACATGGGTCGACGCCCCGAACAAATAGCATTTATAAGACCGGTCATTTACTTATTTCGAAAATATTTGTGTAATAAATCGTCCAGGTATCACTCTTAATCTTGAGTACGTGTGACGTTTTCTTCTTGAAGACTTGGGATAATACTGTTACTCTTTCTTGGTCATCCTTGTTAAATTGCTGTTGTAATCTTACTGTTTCTACTTGCCAAACAGTTGGGCATGAAACGTAACCTTGCCTTATTGAGCCGTATCCTACCGGCCCATAATAATAATTGGAATATTATTTGACCAAACATGTGAAATTTATTCAGAAAAGTTACAGTCTTAACATGTTAAAGCATCGTATCCTAAGGTAGCTGATACCGGATGTTGAGCAAGACAGTGGTTCGCTGGATGTTGCTTCATATTTCCGTATGACCGTGAGAAAGGTTAGCGTACCCAAGCGCTGGCAAGGATCGACACGTGTATTAGATGCTGACCAAGCAAGATATTTCAGCCAATGGGAACTTAGGGATTTGGCAAACCTGGAGGCTACACCGCGCCAAATATTAATTCCATGATGACCAACGTGCTCTGTGGATAAAGTTAGTTTCTGTAAGAGATCGGTTTTCCACAGTTTCTGAAGTCAGATATATTTGCAAATGTATTATATAAATTGGTGGAAGAGATTTGCTCGTGTTTGAGCTGTGTTTTGTAAATATATTACAATAAGTATTATGTCATCATACATGACGAACTTTCTGATTGGTGGTTGGTTCAGACACCCGGGAACCCCAACATTATTGGCGTCACCGAAGCCTCCTCAGTAACCCTTAGCTCTGGAGAGCGTCACTCTGTAGTAAGAGTTTGAACAGTGCGGATGTGATAACTTTGTATTCCGTAGTTGAAGTTTGAACAGTGCGGATGCACTAATTGTGTGATTTCAGTAATAGTAACTGGTTATCATTGATACTGTAAATTGTGCAGTCGCAATAATTTATTGTGCTTGAGTAAATGAAATAGTACAATTTTGGCAGAGTTTACTTTCAAGTGATAAAGATGGTGTTCAGTAACCGCTGAGTAACAAGTGTAGTGGAAACGTGCTATTGTTTCACTATTTCGCGACGGGCGCGTATTCGCGTGGAACTTCCGTACCGAACCGTGGGCTGCTTTAAAAACTGTGTTTTTACCCTTTAAGTGAAGTGTGTTATATATATGTGAATCAGTGTGTTAGCTGATCTGGTAAAAGAAAGGGTATCTCGGCTCGCAGCATTAAGCAGTGAAGAGGTTATCAATAATAGTCTTCTGTGTTCCAGTGAATTGTTTTCCAGCAAGATGATGGATACACCTGTAGAGGAAGGAAGTGCATTCCCACATGTTAATGCTGTGATTAACATGGAGTAACCACAAAAGCAGTGGGGATGTAAGCTGCTATCCTGGTTTCCCGAGAGTCACGTAGAATGTAAAGTAAGACGCATGTATTATTTACCGCATGATATGTAAGTTATGTTAAGGTACTAGGGCAGTGTAGATAGAATTTTAATTTTCATATAAAGTAAGCCTGACGGCATGTGTTTGTTTAATTTTGTTACTGTGGTAGATTCGGATACGAGATTAATGCATGTTTATTTTATTTTCATTTTGCTTTATGAGTAGATGTTTGGGAAAATGAGGGATTGATAGGATCAGTTATTGTTGTAAATATAGTATTTAGCGTAGGATATTCCGAGTTTTCCTTGTATATAGGCTAGAAGGGCTAGATCGACAGGTTCATTTTTATATTACGTCAAACACGTATCAATTCATTTTATTTCGGTTATTCAGAGAGACAAGTATAGCTATTTTGCATGATGCATGGTTTTACAGAAGCTGCCAGAAGGAGCTGCAGAACGTCGTTGTTAAATTAAGATCTTTGAAGTTAAGTTGGATTCGGTTTGCCTGATGGTCTGCCAAGGACTCGAACTGCGTCTCGTTATGTGGAAAGGCCAGTGGGATTCATGAGGAATAATGAGATAATAATTGCATGCTGAATTATAATGTATTGGTGCAGGCTGATGGTATGCCTGACAAGATAAAGAATATTATGCAGATGTGTGTGCCTGCTTAGTGTCTTCTGAGTGTATATTGTGATCAGAATGGACAGTGTTAATTCCAGACTATTGAGTCTGATGTTGTTAAATGGCCCAAGCATGCTAAGAAGCAATGAATATACGGGAGTTTCCGTGTAGTTGATGATGGGCGTTATCTCATGGCAAGCTGATTCCTGGCTGTGTTATCGCTATGTGTGAAAGAGACAGTATTTCCTTGCGGCGGCCACGGGAGACAAAATCCAATCTTTAGCGTAGTGGAGTTCTATATTTCTTTACAGCTCGTAATCTACCCGGAAGTACATGACGGATGACCGCGCTGTTGAGCGCTCAAACGCAGCAGAAGGAGGCAATGTTGCCCATTGCTTTCTTCATGATATCAAGGATTATTTATATGTTTTTCCCTTACAGGATGGTTTTACCGTATTATTTATGATTGTATACCCGGTCTCGTTGTTTTTTTAAAGGGAACAGCCCGAGTGCTGAAGTATCGTTGGTTTATCTAGTTCTGTCTAGATCTTTTGTAGTGAACCGGGATTCACATTAGAAGCAGTGTAGCATTTAAGACTTTACTCGATATCCGATGTACATATATGTTTAGTTTGATTATTTGAATTGCTGTAAATATAGTGTAGGATTTGCCCCTAGTATTTTGCATACCTTACATAGCGTCCGGTGCGTCTTAATTATTTTTCTTTCCGTCGTAATTTTTCTTATTATGTAACTTTTATTTTACGGAAATAGTTTGACGACTCTCGGGAGTAACTTAACTTTGAAACCGTATCGTTGGGATGCGATAGTGTGAAACTCCATACGGAAATACTACATGGCAGTGTTTGCGTACACTTGTTGCCATATAACATAAACATTGAACTATAAGAAGAAACTCAATCTTGATTTTTATAAATGTTCTTTGTTGAACTTGTTTTTCTTTTAAATGTCAAATTTGTACAATTATTCAATTAACGTTTCTAATTTCGAAATATTTTTACATTTTGAGTTTATTTTTCTTTTACAAAATTTTTATTTTTCTTGATTCAATTTATTTTCGTGTGATTTGATCGGGGATATTTGTTAATAAATCCATCTTACCCCCTATGATTGTTTCTCATTCGTGTTATACCTCCATTTCCTGTCATTGATTGCTATTTTAGTGTAGAACTTCGACTTTTTATCCTGACCCAATCGACGACCAACCCACACTCTGCCCAACCCTGAGTTAGTCGGATGTTCATACAGGAATGGAGGCATCGTCCTAGAGGGTATTTACCCCTGGGTACGGTACATTATGGCCACTCCGTTATAGTAATCGTAATATTCTTAAAATTCAGGTAAAAAAAACGAAATGGCGGATGGCTTTTAGTGCCGGGATGTGTCCGAGGACATGTTCGGCGCGCCAAGTGCAGATCTTTTGATTCGACTCCCGTAGGCGACCTGCGCGTCGTGATGATGGTGAAATAATGATGAAAACGACACATTCCCCCTGCCCCGTGCCAGGGAAATTAACCAATGATAGTTAAAAATCCCGACCCTGCCTGGAATCGAACCCAGGACCCCTGTGACCAAAAGCCAGCAAGCTAACCATTCAGCCATGGAGCCGGACATTCTGAAGGTGATTGGGGTCAGATACCGAGAACGAATAATTATCTGCAATCTGTGTAAAATCAGTCTGTAGTAATAAGAATCGAGGGCTTTGAAAAAGAGGCAGCAATCCAGACAGGAGTGACGCAAGGCTGCAGTTTGTCACCCCTCCTTTTCAATGCTGACAGTAAAGGAAATCAAAGAGGAATTTGGAAAGGGAATCACAGTCCAAGGAGAGGAAAACAAAACCTTGAGATTTGCCGATGGTATTGTTATTTTATCTGAGACTGCAGAAGATCTCGAGAAGTTGCTGAATGGTATGGACAAAGACTTGGGCAAGGAGTACAAGATGAAAATAAAACTCCAAAACAAAAATAATGGAATGCAGTCGAACGAAGGCAGGTGATGCAGATAATATTAGATTAGGAAATGAAGACTAAAAGGAAGTAGATGAATATTCTTACTTGGGTAGTAAAATAACTAAGGATGGCAGAAATAAGGAGGGCATACAATGCAGACTAACACAAGCAAGGAAGAGCTTTCTTCAGAAAAGAAATTTTCTCACTTCAAACATTGATATATGAATTAGAAAGATGTTTCTGAGCGTGGCAATTTATGGAAGTGAAACATGGACGGTAACTAGCTCAGAAACAAAGAGAATAGAATCTTTTGAAATGTGGTGTTGCAGAAGAATGCTGAAGGTGAGATGGATAGATCGAATAGCAAATTAAGATATGCTGCATTGAATTGGTGGGGGTAGATCTGTTTGGCTAAATTTGACGAGAAGAAGAGATAGAATTGATAGAACACACCTTAAGACCCCCAGGACTTGTTCATTTGGTTTTTTAATGAAGTGTAAGTGGTAAGAGCGGTAGGGGTAGACCAAGGTATGAATATGACGAGCAGTTTAGAGCACATGTAGGATGCGATAGTTACGTCGAAATGAAAACTTTAGCACAGAATAGGGTGGCATGGAAGGCTTCATCAAACCAGTCTATTGACTGTTCACTCAACAACACTACTTTAGAGTACCCTGTGTGACATAAGGTAAAGAACAAAATTAGAATTTACAGGAGCCCCAAGTCATGACTCAAGACCTTTCCTCTCACTATCGACCGAAACACACTTGTCACAGAATTGTAAGCAGTCCCTGATGGAAACATATACCAGTATTTAATTTCAGTCTTAGGTGATGACCGCAAATTTATTGATGTCAGCCATCGTTGGTATTGCAAAATATGCCGTATTACCGTGCTAGAATGAGAAAATGATAGCTGAAAATATTTAACACGGAGAATTGAACTGTATGGTTATTCCTAACATTCATGGTAAGTTATTCGTATGAACTCAAAGCTAATTTTTTCAACAACGTGGAGAATTTACATGTTTTTTTTAGGAAATCTTCACCAACTAAGTGGCTGCATGGTTTGTATCAAGTATCTATCAGCTTGCATTCGGGAGATAGTGAGTTCGAGACCCACTACCGACAGCCCTGAAGGTGTTTTTCCGTGGTTTCCCATTTTCACACGAAGCGCATTCTGAGGTCCTTAATGAAGTGCAGGGTCGCTTACTTTCCATTCATAAGTCGTTGCTATCCCATCATCGCCATAAGACCTATCTGTGTCGGGGCGACGTAAAGCAAATTTTAAGAAAGTCTGAATGAATGTTACTTTTGAATAAAATGATTACGTGCTATGCCACATAAAAATGAATGTTTGAAATAATTGTGGCGTTTACGTCTGTATATCGGAAGCTAAGTGCCTTAAGTCCATTTTCAACAAATTTAGCTTTATTATCTTGTTAACCGAGTGAGTTGGCAGTGCGGTTAGGGGCACACCGCTTGCATTAGGGAGATGGGTTCAAAGCCCGCTGTCGACAGCTCTGAAGCTGAAGATGGTTTTCGGTGGTTTTCATTTTCACAACAAGGAAATGCTGGGGATGTACCTTTATTAAGGTCACGGCCACTACCTTCCCAGTCCTTCCGTCCCGAAAACCTGCGATGTGTTAGTGCGAAGTTAAATAACTAAAAAACAAAATCAAAAATCGATTTTACGGCTGTTCTAGCCCGCACTACAGTCTTGTTACAGTGAGAACTGTAGTGGTACCTCTTACGTTTGTGCCAATCTTTGTACTGAGCAGTTGTGCGTACCAGAGGACATTTGCTACTTGTAAAATAATATTACAGTCTGACCCACTACTGCATGCTATAATTCAAGCCATAGTAACTAATAACAAGCATCTCCTTGGAAGCGACCAGCGGGAGCAGTGGTAACGCAAAAGCCTGTTTTATTGAGCTGTAGAGCAAGCTGTGACCGAGGTACAGTAACTGAAGGGACAGCCGGAAATGTTGGGAGCTCATCAGGGAGCTAAAGACACTGCAAGAAGTAAACAATTCCTCATCGTTGATAGACAGCACAGCTTCGTGTGGACTACACATTGAAAAGCAGTTTATTTATAAAAAGTTAAAGTAGCCCATGTGTTAGAAGGTTTGCATACCTCCCGTCTTGAGAGACGCGGCAGTCAACTAACGATGACGGATATTTAAAGATTGCACTCTACTTACTGGCTCCCGTTTCAACAGAAACATCATTTAAGTTCACAAGTGCTACCTTCTATTGCCAACAGATCCCGACACATGTCTTCGAAATTGCATTTTTCTAGAACAAAGCGAAGCAAATCTAACTCATTTGAACTACAGCACCGGGCGGTTAGGGGCGCGCAGCTGTGAGTTTGCATCCGGGAGAGAGTGGGTTCGAATCCCACTGTCGGCAGCCCTGAAGATGGTTTTCCGTGGTTTCCCATTTTCGCACAAGGCAAATGCTGGGGTTGTACCTTAATTAAGGCCACGGCCGCTTCCTTCCTATTTCTAGGCCTTTCTTTCCTGTCCCATCGTCGCCATAAGACCTATGTGAATCGATGCGACGTGAAGCAAAAACACAGCTAGCTTTGGCCGACTAATCCATTACCGGTAGCTGTCTACCTAGGAGAAGGCTACGTGTCATTTGGTCTACTTTATTTAGACTGGTAGCTCCTGAACCGTACCCGCAAGTCTGAGCAAAATATTTATTTTTTATTTCTAATAGATGCACGTCCCATTGGCATATGCAGGTTTTCAGTCACGTTAGGATGGGAATAGATTTGGATCAGGTAAATTAGCAGCCAATGATCGTAACTAACGTCCAGTCCCTGCATTTGCGTGGTGTGAAAATTGAAGACCACAGGAAACCATCTTCATGTTTGCCGACGGTTGAGTTCGATTCTACAATCTCCCGAAGGCAAGCTCACAGGTTGTACCCTGGATCCACTTTACCCGATGAGTGAAACCTCCGACGAATATGACGATTGTTGGATTTTTTTTCCTAGCGGATTGACGTCACGTTAACTTATGATATAATTTCTTTCGGCAACACAAGGATGGGAAAGGCCTTAATTAAGGCACAGCCCCAGTATTTTGTCTGGTAGAAAATTGGGAAACCACGGAAAACCATATGAAGTCTGCCGACAGTGGAATTCGAACTCACCATCTCCAGTATGCAAACTCAGAGCTTCACGACCCAAACCGCGCATCCAACTCTCTCAATGATTTTTACTTCAAGGGGACCTAACAGCTAGATCATTGACCTCTGATGACACCACATGAGATAATATGTAACACACCTAGTGACCATGTACACGAGTTTAAAACTACCAACCGAGGGAGTGTCTGCGGCAGAAATGCTGGCCACTTCATTTCCACTTCTATCCATTTTCTACACCATCCTCGCCATAAGACATATCTGTGTGGGACGTTTGCAAAATTGTAAAAAATTAATTATAAAATAACCAGTACTGATCCAAAATGACTTCTACGTTCCTATTTTAAAGAAAAATCCAGGATAAGACCATAGTATGTAATGACCTTCCTCACCTCCCTAGTCTAGCAGCAGCATGGAAGGTCCGAGTTCGATCTTCAACTGAAGAGCACAGTGAACTGAGCCTCGTAGAAAGAACTGAGGAGCAACCAAACTGAACAGACAATGCGTTTGTTGTCATACCCCGACGACTGATCAAGGCACAGTCAGTAGGTCAATGGTAGTACTTGAGTAGTCCTTCGCCATGATATGGAAGATAGGCCCTATTTGTCGTTCAAATAGTCCAGCTCCTTGGCTGATGGTCAGCGGACTTGTCTTCGGTTCAGAGGGTCTCTGGTCCGATTCCCGATCAGGCCGGGGATTTTATCTGCGTATGATTAATTCCTCTGGCTCAGGGACTGGATGTTTATGTTTGTCTTAATACACTTCTCTTCATACATATTGTGATAGTACATATATCACACCCCCGAATTATATGTAGAAGTTAGAGATATTATTGTCAGTATTCGATTTATTATTATTATTATTATTATTATTATTATTATTATTATTATTATTATTATCGGTATTTCATTTGTATGTTTTGTCATTTATATTTATAAGCTGGGAGATCTCCACATATGTAGGTTTGAGTAATTTGTTTTGTACGAGTGGGAAAACATTGCTATGTTGGATTCTGTTAATTCGGATGAGTCATGTGGCTACCCCAGTGTTTGTTGATGTTGTTGTACTAGGGAAATTTGTATGACTCATGTGATATACCCGAGCGTTTGTTATTGTCTTGAGACCAAGTATGAGTTCAGGGCTTGGTCTTGACTAGGGATCATTCATGATTGGCGGGCAAGGACCAATACAGACATATCATCTGAGAGGAAGGGGAATGCCGAAGTCTTTATATACTCCGACATCACAGCGGAAAGGAACTACTACAACTACAAGCAGTAACACTGTATGAAGGAACGACAACTGACACACTGTACGGGAAGGAAGTGGTGCTGATACACGGTACTGGAGTGACACGGCTGCAATGGACTGGACTTCAAACGTTCGTGGAGCGTAGTCTTGTTATGTCCGTGGAAAGTGGATGATTGTGGAGGGAGTACGCATTAAGTGTTGTAGTACTTGTGGAGGTCTGGCATTATATGTTGGTGAAAGCTATCTCAGACTTTCCATAATTTATGTTGAGGATCGATAAGCGTGTGTTACTTAAATATATATATATCTTTACAACAAGTCTTAAAGTCTGTGAACACAGTATTACGAGGTACAGTATCTGTGTGATGTTAGAAGTGCTGATTATGAGAATTGGCAAGCAGTATTGATACAGAGACAGTGAAGGGTATTTATCTACATGTATGTACATTGTTCATCGGACTATCTACAAATGGTAGTTTAGTTCTCACTTTCGTTTTCCCACTGTTTTCATTGTTGTTGTTGTAAATATGGAGTCTTCTAGCAATATTTTATGTGTGTATTATATGTATAATTTTGTGTGTTGATGAGGTGCTCATGCACGGATTTTGTTAAGAATATAGTTAGCTATTTTAGAATCAGTGGAGTTATTGATGAACCTAGGTGCAGTTCCTACCTATTAAGTCGTTTTCAGGAGGTTAGGTAAGACCTGCAGCAGATGTACCAGTACACAGCATTATGTACACGCCCTGGGATATAAAGATTATCATGCTCTATTTAAATTCGAGGGATCCATTCTGGTGAACTCTGGCGCCCATACTAGGGACAGTTCGGTTAACTATTTTTATTAAAGTAATTCATTTAAAGTATTCTATGAAGTTTTTGGGTATTTTATTTATTTATTTATTTATTTATTTATTTATTTATTTATTTATGAGTAATGTTATTTATTTATATTTTATTTTATTATTATTATTTATTTGGTAGCCATCAAATAGTTACAATATACAACACACAACACACAACACCACCAACCAGCACAGAAGCACGCAATAGTGCTTATGTCTCTCTACATAAGGTGACTGAAAGGAAGAGCATTCGGTCATAAAAATGGGCCAGATCCTAAGGTCACGGATTCAAGCCCAGTAGAAGGAGTTCGAGTTTCGATTGATGAAAAAGAAACATTTCGTACTATATCGGTATGTAGATGATCTCAGGCGACAAATGAGATGATTATCTAATAAAATTGTTTACAACTCAATAATAGATCAACCAGTGGAGTTCTAATTGACTGCCATCATTTGGAGTAAAATGGAACTTCGAAAGTGACACACAGGTGGTCTAAATGATGCCAAATCGAAATGTCAGCTCACGGTAATGAGGCAATTAGACTATTATTATTATTATTATTATTATTATTATTATTATTATTATTATTATTATTATTATTATTATTATTTTCCACTTGCCAAACGTCGCACTATCACATCGAAGGTTTTCGGCGACGGAACGATGGGAAAGGTATAGGATTGGGAAGGTGGCCTTAAAAATGTACAGCCCTAGCATTGGCCTGGTGTGAAAATGGGAAACGACGTAAAACCATCTTCAGGGCTACATATGGTGGATTATTATTATTATTATTATTATTATTATTATTATTATTATTATTATTATTATTATTATTATTATTATTATTAGGGTGTCAGAAGGGTTGCATCTGGAAACTTAATTTGTTCCCTAAATTTCTATTGATTTATTTTTCTATTTCCTGATATTTAACGTGCTTTTTTAAAAGTCATAGGCCTACACATTTAGTGTGTGCTAATGTTGACTTGATTTTTAATTTCCCATTTTCACACCAGGCAAATGCTGGGGCTGTATCTTAATTAAAGCTATGGTCGCATCCTTAACACACCGAGCCTTTCCCATCCCATCGTCGCCATAGGATCTATCTGTGTCGGTGCGACGTAAAGCAAATGATAATAATAATATGTTAAATCTGGTTTATAATTTGTCAGATATTTTTATAAGTGAGACTGAACATAACACCGTAAATAGGTGTAGCATATCTCCTAAACTACTGTAAGTCTACACAGAATTATTCCTGCTGCTATTTCTTGATGTATGTAGTATTTTTGCATCTGTCTCTTGGCATAGGCAAGAATAAAATATAATTTCCTCTGAAGTTTCTTTTTCCTTTTTTTTACAAGTTGTTTTACGTTCCACCAACTCAGAAGATAGGTCTCATGGCGACGATGGGAGAGGAAAGGGCTCGGAGTGGGAAGGAAGCGACCATGGCCCTAATTAAGGTACAGCCCCAGCATTTGCCAAGTGTGAAAATTGGAAACCACGGAAAACCATCTTCAGGGCTGCCGACAGAGGGGTTCAAACCAACTATCACCCGAATGCTCGATAAGGGACTCACTTAAGTGACTGCGGCTATCGTGCTCTTCACTTAAGTTTCAGTCCCATTTTCAGCTGTGGCAGAATAGAAGTTGCTAAAGTATGGGTGGTGCTGTATAGAGTCATCCAGCGCTGAACGAGTACCTCTGGATCCTAAGAAAGTTGTTACTCATAGCGTCACCCGTGTTTCAATAGAACTGAGGAAACCAGTGGAACCGGGCGAGTTGGCCGTGCGGTATGGGGTGCGCAGCTGTGAGCTTGCATCTCGGAGACTGTCGGCAGCCCTGAAGATGGTTTTCCGTGGTTTCCTATTTTCACACCATGCAACTGCTGGGACTGTACCTTAATTAAGGCCATGGTCGCTTTCTTCCTACTCCTAGGCCTTTCTTATCCCATCATCGCCATAAGACCTATCTCTGCCGGTGCGACGTAAAAAGTGTGAAAAAATAAACCATTGGCAAACTGCATCACTCGTCATCTTGTCTAGTACTTCTCATTATGTCACAACCATCAGATTTTGAGGATCACCCTATAATCATATAACCTTACGTGGTGTTAATTGAAGATCAAACTACGAGTTGATGACTTAGGATCACAAAATTAACGCCAATGTTTCAACTAAAACTCACGCAGACCTGTCAAGGGTGTTGGTCTACGAAGACGACTGGTGCCCGCCATGCTGGTGAGCAGATACTGGAATGTTACGTGGTCAGCGTAACTTCTTTATTCGTATTGCTTAGGTGTTTCCTTTACCATACTATTAGAGTAATACACTAAATGTATCACCCAAACTTCCTAGATCTATGAATTTGAGGATCTAAAAGTGGTTTTCCTTGTTAACGCCATTCCTTTTGTTACCAGCACTGTGTATGGTGTATTTGCTTGTAGGTCAGTTGGTGTAAGCTTAGTCTGTTTTTTTCAGGAGGGTTGGTAAAGTGAAGTGTAATAGCAATTTTGAGTGAGTGAAGAATGTGGAGGAAAACTGCTTTTCCAATCATTCGTCTTATAAATCTCCTCAGTGATGTCGGGGTTTTCTATGACAGGTAATGGTATGGCCGTTGATAATCTATCAAGTCTTCTGGCAGAGAGCTCAACACACACACTTACATACATACATACATACATACATACATACATACATACATACATACATACATACATACATACATACATACATACATACATACATACATACATACTGTGACCCTTTTATGGCATGCGTGGCGGCAATCCTCTTGTAGAAATTTGCCTCGGCTGCTGAAAAGAAAAATACTCACCGCACACGCAGAAACTTACATCAGGAGTGGATCGTCCATTGCTTCCTCGAACTTAGGGCCGATGGGGGTAACAAACAGCTACAATGGGTCAAGCTACTCTACAATAGCGTAGCCCAGACTGATTTATTACCAAATAAAATTTATAAAAAATATGAAGTCAACCAAAATTATAAAGTTAATTGAAATTAGAGAATTGGAGTACCTTCCCTACCTCTCAAAAGTGCGCAAATGCTCAGGAATAATAGCAATATCCTGAAATCTAGTCCAAACTCAAACCAAAAAACCCGTCATCTAACTGTACTCAGGATTAACTCGACTTAAATTAATTGCAATCTCAGAAAATGCTAATAAGAATAATTCAAGTGTTAAGGGAATTGACACAATTAATTCAGAAGATCAACATGATCAATAAAATGAGATCATTACTGTGATAAACCAATCAATACGAAACAGTTAGGTAACCTAGTATTGCAGACTGTTAAAGGTACGAAACCAACTCGCCAATGAACACATACTCTTATCCCTAAAACGTAGTTTCTTTTGTTGTTATAATAAACACACACTGTTAGCAAATGCCTAATTATTGCCATAAAGGCTGTCTTTGCATTTAATACAATGGAATGCAAAAAAATATTATCAGCCAAAAAGTATGAAATTACTCGCTGTGACAGTCATTCTGCACTTTAACGTTATCACACACATTTTGTTCTATCATTCATCGATTAAATTCGCCTTTCTGCACATACTCGTATGGAGATTATACCGCTGATCACTTTTAGCAATCCTACTATTATAGAACATATTACCTTATGTAGAGTGGCGGTAGGTTTCTGCACTCTTAATTAACACTTTGCGGCATTTATTTTTACACTGTGTTACTTTATTTACATTTCTGTTTGTGATAACTTATTTGTTTATTTGCGAAGTCTTTTATTAAGATAAAGAGAAATGTTATAATTTATTGATGATGAGCACCGGGCTGTCCTTCCCTGATATTACTAAAATTTGAGGGATCAAAATGTCCTTGAAATATATATACAAACCTACACAACACTATCAACATAGTGTCATCACAAATATAGCATAACAAAAGCAAATAATCCCCAACTACAATATCTACATTGAATTATTATAACATAATTTGACATTCACGCACCTTGCTACATACGAGTATGTTAATCTATATCACTTAATTAAATAATTACTTTATGGTTAAATTAAATATAGCACAAGTTACTACGTCAAATCTAACACAAATTAGATCACATTTGGATGCCGTTATGCATCACTAGACCAAGCGCCAAAAGTTGGTTGCGAGATAATCGCGTTTAAATTTGGTTCTATGTGTAAATTTGAGCGAACATAATTTTGCTAAATATGGTATTACTGGTGTTGTAGGATAATAGATTGTACCTTCTCACCAAATTTCAACATTTTTATACTCACACTACATAGATTTTCTTGAAGAAATGACGCTTAGTCTACTGATGCAATTTAAGGTTTTTCTCAAGTGCGAATAATACAGGGAGTATAATTCAAGTGTTCCGACTTCTTCTCGCATGCCATGGGAAGTCCCGAGCGAGCGCCATATGGCTTCTGTCAACACGGCGAGATAAGAAGTGTTCACTGCAATGCGCAGCTGTTTTGCACTTTGTCCCTCAGTTAGTTAGATAATATTGGACTTTTATGTTGTGTTGTGAGGTTATTATCACGATGGTTAAATACACTATAGAGCAAAGAATATTTTTGGTCGAGTGTTATTTGCACAAGAAGAAGAAACCAGTTAAAAGGTGCCTTCTAAAATTCCGTAGACAATTTCCCGGTGCGACAGTACCATCAAAATGTTATGTGCGTCAGCTCGTTTAAAGTGGCGTAGTACTGGTTCCGTAAGCAATAAGAAAAAAAGCGAAGGAGAACAGCTCTCACACAAGAGAGGTTAGAAGATATACAGGCAAGACTCCAGGTCAGTCCACATAAGTCGCTTCGGAGATTAGCTCAGGAAAGTGGTATTTCACCTTCTTCAGCACGTAATGAAACAAAATTGTTACGTTCACGATCTTATCGGACTCATTCAGTCCTACAGATTTCAATGGAAGAATACGATTTTTCAATTGGCTAATAAATAGAGTCTACGACGGTATTGTGGGTCCGAACTTTCCTTTTATGAGCGACGAAGCCTGGTTTCATTTGAGTGAATATGTCAATTCACAGAACAATAGAATCTGGGACACAGACAACCCGCACATTTTACAGCCGAGACCTCTGCACGATGTGAAGGTGGGTGTGTGGTGCGCTATCAGTGCCCGACGAATTATCGGTCCGATATTTTTTCAGGACACGATTACTTCTGACCGTTATATTCACAACATTCTGGAACAATTTTTAGCTGAACTGACTGAAGAAGAGAAAAGGTACGGATATTTCCAGCAGGATAGTGCAACGGCCCATACGGAGCGTATCTCTATGTGACGGTTACGGGAAATGTTCGATGATGATCAGATCATCAGTAAAGGCTTATGGCCCCCTCTTTCGCCTGATTTAAGCACATGCGATTTTTATCTATGGGGAAATCTTAAAGGAAAAGTTTACAGGAATAATCCTCGAACTGCAGAAGAATTAAAAACTGAAATTAGGAACATTATGCGTTCTATCGGTGTCCATGAACTACAAACTGTGTTTCGAAATCTCATTACAAGATGTGAAGCTTGCATTGCAGCTGAACGAGATCACTTTCAGCATCGTCTGTAAATACTGGTGAGTTCAGTTTAATTTCCTAGTTGATTGATTTATTTACTGTATTTGTTTATATATTTATTTATTACTGGCGAACTCAGTTTAATTTCCTAGTTGATTTATTTTTTGTTTATTCATTTACTTATTTATCCAGAGCATCTATGTAGCCGGCGAGTTCAGTTTCGTTTAGTTTCTATAGGCGTAATCATGCCGCTTCTTTGAGCCGACTATGCCTGCTTGTCATGGCGGGCACTGCGCTCGCTGTCTCCTCGGCACTCCGCTCTGTACTTTCAAATTAATCACCCTGTACATCACGATGCTGCACCAATAACCTCTAACTGTTGAGTATCTATTGAGTAAAACTTCAAGAAATATAACAGGGCGGCAGCCATGATTAAAAACTTAATCTCCTACTGTCTGAAAAGATACGCTAAGTGCTCGATCGACCACGAGCCGCGCTACAACTCCGGTACATTATTGAAGTTTTTAGATGGAGAAATTCTAGAAGGGAAGCTATTCCCTAAAGTCGTTGCTAAACGACTTAGTGTTTTGAGGAATTTCAACTTATCTGAGTCAAATACATTGGTAAGGCATGAGCCATTGTAGTCTATACAATTTTTGAATGGATTTTCCTTCACGATAGGCCTATTATATTCTGAGAGTACAGTATTGACGTGATATTTTTAAGCCTTCTTTTGTTCTGCTTGAGACAGAAAATGTGATTAAAGGTATTTTCTCCCATAAATACACACAAATCACTGGACAGGTAATAAGATTGTTGCTCTCAGTTCATTCAATCTCGAAATCAGGATCTCCATTAAACCTATCTACGTCATCCACGATGTCAGAATCTGCTTGAAGATTCTGGTAAAATTGTTTGGCATCTGCAGGTATGTTCTGTATCAGCGAACCAAAGTCTCTTAGTTTGGCTTCAGAGATGGGTTTTCCTTTTGGCCACAAATGTATTAATGCCTGGTGAAAGGGAAATCTACTTTCCCGTTGTCGTCCCTTCTTGACTTATTTAGATATACTTCCTAAGATTCACCATCAAATTCTAGAGAATGATTCTCAGACGCAACCTTCTTAGCAAGCTGCATTAGTAGCATTGTGCTTCTCCTTACTTTTGGAAGTAATTGATACATCGCTGAACTTCGTCACTTGATAAACCACTGAATGTATCACCACGTAAAAATGTCAGCACTATCGAAAACGCGGGCTCCCTCGCTGTCATCCGCGCGCAATGTGAGGAATGTGGCGCTTGGTCTAATGATGCAAACTGGAATGTCGCATAGTCTACTGATGCAATATACATTTTTACTGATTCCCGCTTTGTCGCTTAGGTTTTCTGTTTACTGACAACTAACGGCCTTTTGTAATGCAGTGGGTATTTTTTTATAAATAATTCAAGCCTTCCTCTACAAGATGGCGCTAAAATCTCAATTTTCGTCAAATGGCGCTTAGTCTACTGATGCATAACGGCATCCATTTATACTATAGTCACTCACACGGTTACAACATTTATTATTACATATTTATAGAAGGTGGGGTTCTATTGTCGGCAATCAATCCATAAATTATTATACTCCTATCATTTTACTATATTCATCTCATAATTTATTCATTTAATCAACATCACATAATTCCTATCCCATTGCTACCTTGCTTATTGATCTCGTATCTTCATTGGTCCATTTTTGTTTTCACTATAACATCTACGAGCACATTCGTCTCCGAAATAATGACTTAATCTTTCATTTTTTCTTCTAATACCTTGTCATCCCTGTTAATTACTGGCGTATTCAATTCTTATTATTATTTTCATTTCATATTTTTCCACGTAGATTTGAGCTCCGATTCATCGAGCTAATTATATTAGATTAACATGTCGTCTTCTATACCTTAAAGACGATCATCACTTATTTTCTTGACGACGCGGCCATTCCAGCCTCTAATTTCTCATTTCACCCATTAATTGCACTAGGGATATCATTTTATGCTCGTGATCGTATTTTCCATCTCTCTCTTGGACCTCTTAATCATATGCATCTTCATTATTATCATTTCCTGCAAGTTTGCAACTGAGTCCATATTTACCCATACGGCATTACTATTTCTGTACTCAAAATATGATTGCCTACACAATAGAATTTTGGTTCAACAACTCAAACTCACGGATAAATTACAAATCTTTCCTTTTAAATATCTGATGTAGGATTATTATTATTTATCATTATACTCAAATAAACAGTATTATACTTTACTACTTGACGATTATACGCTACCTCAGCTGAATTCATAATAGGTTCAAAAATTGCTTTTTTTTTTCGCCCACGTAGTCGGTTATTCATTGATTATGAACATAAATTATCACTGTGACCAATTATTACAAAGTACATGCTAACTACAAAGATTTCGTGTATTTTGACAAACTTGAACTCACATTTTCTCCTTCTCTTTATTATTATTAGTTTGGTGGTAACTCTCCTTCGAACAAATGCCTGTTATATTGATTCTGACAAATATAAACATTGACACCGAAACACTCAAAATTTATCTCATCCACGATGCAAGATTAAAACATTCCAATCCCTATCGTAAAACCTGACTGCTCCAATCTCTCAAATGGACTATAATCATTACTTATAAATTTTATTATTACTACAATCATTATTATTGAATTCAATTTCTGCTCTATAACTAATCACGTAATCCTCCCCATTGGGATTCTCTATCGTTCTACACGCACAACGCTTTGCTCACCGTCATATTAATTGCAAAAATAATAATTTCAATATTTGCTTTACCTTATTACAGGATCATTGGGTGCTACTGCATTCTGTAGGCCCTCGCTTCCATGGCGAAGTTATTCCATGACGGAGACCGTAATCACGTGATATGACATGTAGCACACACGGATGGAATGCATTTTTAATTCACAGATCACAGGTAATAATTCCTTTCACACGTTACTTTGACGCTTATTCTATGGTACAAACTACCTACACAAATAAAAATTTATACAATTAGATTATGACCCAAGTTTGTATCTGGAATAAAACGATTCACCTAAACAACATTATTCTTTACCGATCTGGTGTTCAGACTTCTCCTCCCTTCTGCAGCTCCCAGCTCTTGTCATCTGTTTGTAAACAAGACTAGTGGTCAGTTACTCCTTTCTCTCGAACTTTGAAATGTGTCTTTGACCGTGTTCGCTTGCCGCTACGTGCATGGCTGGCTTCCGGCTACCCTTACCTTGTACAAAGTGTGACGTTAGTGCTTCCTTCTTTATTTCATTTGATGGATCGCTAGATTATTGTGGCCGCTTCTCTGACAATAAGCTACCTTCAATGTTTAGCATTTTTTGAGTTCGTTGAATTAATTGTACTGCTTCATCCCACATTACGTTTTCAATAATGCAAGTCTAATTAAAGTTTATAAAGTACCACGCACAAAAGTTCATCTAGTCGAACTCGTCGAAGGCACTGCTCCACGGAAATCTTGGTATATTTCCAACTCTGTTCCTACACGAAGTTAATATCGCTGCGAAGCGACTGGTACCGAATAACAGGCAAATCCCACTAATATAAAAATCATAGCTGAATGCTATCTCACTGTCAGACGTAGGAATGAATGTATCACTCTGTTTACTAACTGTAAGACTTAAGATTGTAAACAGACTTACAACTGACTAGTCATAGACTGACTTAGACTGGTGGAAATCACTGACTGGTGCAGGCTGATCAACAACACTGACACTTTCACGGTGTTCTCTACTCTTTTATAAAATTCTCAAACCACGCCCCAGAACTAATTTTTGGAGAGGGGATGGCGGAATGATACGGTTCATTCACGCTGATATCTCTAACGTCTCTAGCTTAATTAATCAACCAAATATTGTCTATAACTCCAAAAATTGGTGCCATTGCACTGCTCTGAAGAATTATAAAAATAGTTAGTACACATTTAAATAAACTGCAAAGCGTCACTTGTGTTATTTCTCCTAGTGGATTTGTAATGACTCACTGCCATCCAACGCCTTCCCTTGGACGAATTCACTTCACACATTTTTACGAAGTAGTTGCAAATAATTAATTATCCATGTTTAGCACCTAAATCATCATAAAAATTATTCCTAATTATATAAAGACAAGAGCACTGTATTTCTTCCTTAATTCACCTCTCAGTAGCGAAAAAGGACTAACGGATGTTATTACTTCCGTAGGGTGGTTGAAATTTTCGATTTTGAGATTGGTTGAATTATGCCTACGGTCCTTATGACGTCGTGCAACTACGATCAAACCACTCTATCAACGGATGTATGGTGTCTCCCTTTCCTCTTCTGATATCTTCTTTCCTCGACTTTCTTCTTGGAGTGGGCCTATTGTTCGTACTTCCGCTTTATGGTTTTAGAGTCTTACCGAAACGTGATTGTAACCAAACGCAGGGGATATGCTTGGGCCATGGAATGTCTCTTTGTTGCTGTCCAGTGAAATACCTTTACTGAATTCGCTGTATTGAACCCTTGAGCTTACCGTTCAATCGTTGGTCGGCCACAGCTGCTGCAATAGAGCAATATTTAACTCTCAAGTCTTGGGGTTAGCGGGTATATTTCGGTCACGATATTGACCAAACGATGGGGTTCAGAAGAGAGCCTGACTACTTTAAATGAGGAGCCAAAATGTGCTTACTAAATTTTATTAAATTATCAAAGGCAAAAAATTATGTTTATAAAATCATTCATCAGAAAAAATAAGTATTTAACATTTAAACGCAGTCACATTGCAATGCGTGAATGTTGTCTTATATCTAACGAAGAACTTTCTTCAGAGGAAAGTAGAAAATATCACAAATTAGTGGACAGCAAAAACTAGAAAAACAAAAATTAAACCTGAAAATCGGGCACCTTTTGATCCAAACTATAACTGAGAATTAATCCACACGATCCGTGGAAAATCTGACATTCAACAAGTAGAATTCCAGATTTACATTTAATTAAGGTTATCCACCAGTCTGATACCCTGTCGAATATGAGAACACCCGACGAATGGACCCTTAATCGAACCAAATTGACTATCAGTTGCTTTGGATAGGTTTCGAAATATTACTGGAGAGCATGGTCTTCACTGCAAGTTAACAACAAAGTCATATTTAAAAATAAAATTCCACAATGCGTTGTCATCTCGTGACACACTTAAGTTTTGGAATAATCCCGATGCTGAAACCTGCATCATCCAAACAGATGTTCATAAGGAACCAACAACAACTCGATCCGAAATGATCTTACGTTACGTCGTTCTGAAGGAACAAAACTGCGAAATGCAGGAAACACTTCTTCATTATGCATTTAGAAGAAATGCTAAACACTGAAGTTAAAGAAAACGTGGTCACTTGAAAATCTTTTTATAAAACCAACTTTCAGGTTATAGAATGGTTATGTTGAGTTTCATAATTTACGAGTCCACACGATATGATAAAATAAAAAAATATCAAAGGAAATCTCAAAGGAAATCTTTCCATTCCCAAAATTTAGTACTACCATTATAAATCCGTCTACCTATGTTTGTCCGAATAAACTAACTACAAGTTAATGATAGACCAAAGTCTCACCTATTACAAAAATGAAAGAAGGAAAACTGAAAATAAAACAGGCCTATATTAACAGCTGACGAATCGAAACCGCATTTGTGGCACAAGTCCTACATAAATCAGCTATGTGTCTACACACACACTATCAGGCATATCGGACATCTGAACGATAAAATAATTAAGTCAAGAAACAACATTAAAAATAATAAAGTTCAATGACCCGAACGTGCATGGCAAACAGCGGTAATAATCAATCTCCATTAGCTCAGTGTCCATGCTGGACAACCCTCACGTTTATGCCACTAGTGGCTCCAGGCTATTATGTAAAAACCTTCTAGCTGGTAAGGATTGTGCCGAGACATGGCCTCAATATAACTTTGCTAACACTCTTCGCATTAATATTCATTACTGCAGACGACACCCTAATCCTGTCGTCGAGCCTACATAGCGTCTATACACCCTAACAATAAAATCTATATACACACGCAGCATCCTAAATCTATCGTTGAGCGTAAACGGGGATATCTACTCATCCGTATACTCCTATGATACGCCCAAAGTCCTAAATCTGTCGTCAAGCGGAAACTGGGATGTCTACCAATCCTCTACAATGTCAGGCGAAATCGTAACTTCGAACATAATCACTGATATTTAACTTGAAACATTGCCGAAAATCTAGCACAATGAAGTGAAGCTTGCCACAGAATGAACTCAAGCCTGGAAATATAACTATGTCCATTCTTGCCAATAAAACGTGAAATTGAAATCAAACAGAACGCGGCTACTCTAATCTATGAATCAAACACAATCTCAACACACGCAGTGAAGTTCAGAAAATCCAGTATAAATTCAGCACTCGTCTAACTTTACGTAAATATCGCCAAAACAGTAATCACCACCATCGCAAAATCCGCAGTGTAATCCAAGCATGAAATTCCCAAAGGGCCTACCGCTCTCCATATTCCAAACATTTATATCCATAAATTATCCAGTGAAGCGAATTTTCATTGATCTACCCAGCCAAACTATCACTTTAATAACGTCCAATGTTTCAACCACAATGTTTCCGATTTAATGATCATTTCGTCTCGTAATAAAAAAAGATATATTGAATGGAAATTTATTACAATAATTCAATGACACCATACCCGTGTTTCAGAATGCCCTTCTGTTCGTGAGGTCCCTTACCATAAAATGCACTATGCTGATTTTACATAAAATCGTCATTTGGACTTAACTGCCAAGAGCTAAAATCTTCTACGAAAATTGCTCATCATGGGGAGTTATTGACTTGAAATCATAAGAGGCGTTACAACGCACTCACTCAGAATCTGACCACCATTAAATCAGTCAGCTGTTCAGGATTGCTAACGGGACATCATATACAGCCTGCCTCACAATTATATTTAATATACAGCCTGTCTCAAAAATTCTTCGCCATCGACAAATATAGCCTGTCTCAAAAAATATTCTCCAACGCCTATCATCACGGTGGCAGTACTCATGAAATAGAGGCTTCCTATGCCTTCAACGTCTTCACAACTATTCTCTTAACATTTCATTCCGACACAATCCATTTCTTCCTGTCCCAAAACCGTTCAAACCCCGGTACTCCCATGACGAACAATTTTATAAGAATCTTTTCATTCACTTCATTACATCTTTCGGACTTCAAGGACAAAATAACATACTGTGATTTCCTATATCACAAAATACACGGTGTTACAAAAATTAACTTCCCACGAATAAATATAATTTTATCAGACTTCACTGGATTTCGAAAAGAAAAAAACGCAAATCTTACTCGACATTACTGTTAAAAACATGTTTTAACATAGAAAAATGTTTATCCTGATGTGATTATTATTATTATTATTATTATCATTATTATTATTATTATTATTATTATTATTATTATTTGAATTCACACGATATTCGAATTTATTATGTTTACTACGACTGTATTATCGTAATCACATTCCTACCTTTTATCAGCCTGAACAATATTACTTCCATTTTTAGCACCATGTTTTTACTTAGCATTTTACAGTTTCTTAACGTGACTTCTGCCACACTGAAGAGTTTCGCACACCAACAAGAAATATGAACTATTCGCCTGAACATTTTAAAATACTAATTCGACACACACACTGAAAATTTTTAATGGGACTAACAAATTCTATCTACAACCTTAATACAAAATAGACAGGCCTCTAATGGAGTCATCTTGGAGTTCTGGTTACATATTAGCCAGCTGACTTCAGATTTAGCCGCACATGACTGATGAAGACATATTGCTCTTACAAATTACTTATAACTACACAGATTTTCACTCTTTATTAATAAAGAAACACAAATGATGTACTCTTCTCGATCGTTAGCACGTGAACGTATCTTTTCTCTCTGCTGACGACAGCGAACTGTCTCCGGAAGCTATGTTCTCCACCCAGTTAGGCCAGGTGTTCAAAAGATAACAAAATCAGACCTGTCTCTGACTAGCTTCCAAACCTCCTCTGACAATTTCCAACACACAATGGAATAAATGAAATCAGCTACATATTTTAAGTAGATATCTATGCCTTAACGGTTTTCGTCGGCGGAAGTTCAGGAAATTTTATATCACTTGAAATAAATACTCTAATGAGAGCCACCTACAGGAATGTATAACACAAGTTATTCTGAGGAAACAGATACCGCGCTTTTCTCGGAGACGAGCGACGTGGGCTCCTCCGTCCAAACTTCCAGATCCTGTGTGAGTATACTGATGGGGAGGGGGCTATTTATAATGATCTGAGGTGACCCTGCCACGGTCATGAAGTCTCATGGTGCAATCTTCTAATTTCACAACCGCTGGACCAATCTTCCTATATTTTACTCCAAAAATTCAGACAGAATTACAATTCACTATGGTGTTGTTTTTATATTTTCCCCATACTTGCAATGGGCGTAATAAATTTATTTCTGACATGTAACTTCGCGCGCTTTCTTAGTGTTTGACTTACGCACGTGCCGCAAATCCGCCAGTACAGACGCCTTCTCTCCAGGCTTAATTACATTTAAATTCACCCTGTGGATTCTGTCTTCATTTAATGTTGATTAATAATTTAAAACCTTTATTCCTGGAATAACAATGTTGCCAAAATCTCCCGTTATGAAGTTTTTCTATAAATTGTTAAATTAGTCAGTCCTCGAAATCAGCCGAAGCGTTCCCGCATTTCACGAGCGGGTGATTCGCTCACCACGGTAAGTTCTGTTCCCACGGAGGGTGAGAGAATCTCGCGATAAAACATGGCTGCGCCAAAAAGTTATTTGTTGCTGAAATATTTATCTGCAATTATTTATCATCTTAGAATTATAGGTTCAGTATGCAGTCTTCACATACCCAAATCTGATAAATTGATAAATTCATCCGTGAGCCTATTCGCCTTATGGGTGCAATACATACATACATACATACATACATACATACGTACACTGACTGACAGAGCAAATGCAACACCAAGGAGGAGTGGTTCGAAAGGGATGAAAGTTGGGGAAAAAACAGAGACGGCACGGACGAATAATTGATGTTTATTTCAAACCGATATGCAGGTTATACAATGCGCACGGCATCGACTCAGTAGGATGTAGGACTACCGCGAGCGGCGATGCACGCAGAAACACGTCGAGGTACAGAGTCAATAAGAGTGCGGATGGTGTCCTGAGGGATGGTTCTCCATTCTCTGTCAACCATTTGCCACAGTTGGTCGTCCGTACGAGGCTGGGCAGAGTTTGCAAACGGCGTCCAATGAGATCCCACACGTGTTCGATTGGTGAGAGATCCGGAGAGTACGCTGGCCACGGAAGCATCTGTACACCTCGCAGAGCCTGTTGGGAGATGCGAGCAGTGTGTGGGCGGGCATTATCCTGCTGAAACAGAGCATTGGGCAGCCCCTGAAGGTACGGGAGTGCCACCGGCCGCAGCACATGCTGCACGTAGCGGTGGGCATTTAACGTGCCTTGAATACGCACTAGAGGTGACGTGGAATCATACGCAATAGCGCCCCAAACCATGATGCCGCGTTGTCTAGCGGTAGGGCGCTCCACAGTTACTGCCGAATTTGACCTTTCTCCACGCCGACGCCACACTCGTCTGCGGTGACTATCACTGACAGAACAGAAGCGTGACTCATCGGAGAACACGACGTTCCGCCATTCCCTCATCCAAGTCGCTCTAGCCCGGCACCATGCCCGGCGTGCACGTCTATGCTGTGGAGTCAATGGTAGTCTTCTGAGCGGACGCCGGGAGTGCAGGCCTCCTTCAACCAATCGACGGGAAATTGTTCTGGTCGATATTGGAACAGCCAGGGTGTCTTGCACATGCTGAAGAATGGCGGTTGACGTGGCGTGCGGGGCTGCCACCGCTTGGCGGCGGATGCGCCGATCCTCGCGTGCTGACGTCACTCGGGCTGCGCCTGGACCCCTCGCACGTGCCACATGTCCCTGCGCCAACCATCTTCGCCAGAGGCGCTGCACCGTGGACACATCCCTATGGGTATCGGCTGCGATTTGACGAAGCGACCAACCTGCCCTTCTCAGCCCGATCACCATACCCCTCGTAAAGTCGTCTGTCTGCTGGAAACGCCTCCGTTGACGGCGGCCTGGCATTCTTAGCTATACACGTGTCCTGTGGCACACGACAACACGTTCTACAATGACTGTCGGCTGAGAAATCACGGTACGAAGTGGGCCATTCGCCAACGCCGTGTCCCATTTATCGTTCGCTACGTGCGCAAGCACAGCGGCGCATTTCACACCATGAGCATACCTCAGTGACGTCAGTCTACCCTGCAATTGGCATAAAGTTCTGACCACTCCTTCTTGGTGTTGCATTTGCTCTGTCAGTCAGTGTACATACATACATACATATAGATACCTATTGAACCCATAATCCTACAGATTAAAATGAACCGCCGTTGGAGTCATAATAAACTCACCGGACAAACAATTAGTCACCCTAGTACGCACACACAGATTAATCGCTAAGCCTGTGGAGATGGCGCAACCAACGATTCCCTTTTTCAACCGCAGGCGCATGCATCTACGTGCTGGTGACGCGCTTCACGGCTTGTGAATCAAAATCGCTTCCAAACCCGACATGAATTGCTGCAATCAGTGAATGAAGGCCCATCCCAACCTGTTAGGGAGAGAACATTGCGACGGGAACTGCATGCAATGAACATTTGGAGTCGGTCACCTTGCTGAGGACATTGCTCACACAGGCACATAAATCTGCGCGTCCTCAATGGGCAGTCGCTGACTGGCAGAACGTGATGTGGTCTGACGAATCACGTTTTCCCTGTATTCGAATGACTCACGTCGTCGACTACACCGAAGGCCAAATGAAAACATTTCATCCCGGATGCGTGCAAGGTCAGGTTCAAGCCAGAGGTGGGTCTGTGATGTTTTGAGTGTGTTTTTCGTATCAGGGATTGGAACCGATCACTGAACGGGCATGTTTATTTAAACATTCTTGATGATCAGGTGTTTGCGTTTGGTTTCAGTCAACATCTGCATGATGAGTATATTATTGGTACCCCGATTTTTCCAGATGGCAAGAGCAAAGTTCATCGGGCTGGACGCATCTGTGGTTTTATAAACACTCTCCCACCCTATTACATCTCGACTGGCCTGCAAAATCATCTGACTTGAACCCGATTGAAAATCTGTGGGACATGTTTTGGATCGGCGGGTAAAACGCCGATATTTGCGTGTAGAATTTTTCAAGTGTTCTATAATATGATTTATTTCAGGGTCATTTATGTCCACTTCTCGTGAAAATTAAATATATCACTAAATTTGGAAGCTAATAGTCATGGTAAAGTCACGTAATTTATTTGTGTGCTAGCTAAGAAATTAAGATAATAATATTAATAATGAAAAATAATAATACTGGAAATGAAAACTGTGTACCGGGCGAGTTGGCCGTGCGTGTAGAGGCGCGCGGCTGTGAGCTTGCATCCGGGAGATAGTAGGTTCGAATCCCACTTTCGGCAGCCCTGAAAATGGTTTTCCGTGGTTTCCCATTTTCACACCAGGAAAATGCTGGGGCTGTACCTTAATTAAGGCCACGGCCGCTTCCTTCCAACTCCTAGGCCTTTCCTATCCCATCGTGGCCATAAGACCTATCTGTGTCGTTGCGACGTAAAGCCCCTAGCAAAAAAAAGAAAACTGTGTGTGTAATAATATTATGAATAATCGTGTTGAGAGGTAATTCACGAGGTAATGGAATAGGAATTTCGTTGAAGTAATGATGGAAGTTATAGTCAGTTTGTTATGGAACAATGTGTATCGCAGAACTAGAGCTATGTCATTTCCTTGAGATCCAGAATAATTTGTCATTTTTTAAATATTTGTAAGAAAAATTTGGTATTACGGGATCACTTATAGTTAGAATATACGAGCTCTGAGACTCTGGAAGGAGTGGAATGCCCTCTAGGTGGGTGATGTTGGTGATGATGATGAAGATGATGATGATGATAATGACGATGATGATGATGATGATGATGGTGAGAATCTGTAAGACAGATGAGAGGCCCCCTGTACTCATGATCACGAAGTTTTAGGGCAGGCTGTGATGAAGACGCCCTGTAGTAGTGGTTGATGAATTAGATATTATGGGACAGGCTGTGTGGAATCGACACCCCTCTAACGCGAGATATTTATGTAATAAAGAGCTAACTTAAGAACGAAGAAATGCTCGTATTAAGTGACTGCACGGTGGTGCCATTTTAAATATAAGTGATTCGATCCCCCAAATAATGGTCACATGTGGTACTGTAGGTCCAAGTCGTATTACGCCCTTGCGATGATCTCTTGTAAAGAGATCTAGAAGTAGCTTATTAACTAACCTGAAGAGTGAACACTGTCTTCGTTGCAGTGATAATATAGTCGGTCACATTTTGATAGATATTTTGTTCGTTTTAACTTCACGTTGGTGATAAAGTTCACTCACTGTAGTAAATATTGCACTTCACATGGCAAGCTTGGCTGAGTTGAGAGAGGCACTACTTAGGTTGCAGTTGAGATTGAGATTTAACACGGATACATTTTACTGACTAGTCGAGTTGCATTTGGTGGTTCTAACATTGGACGTACTTCGAATGCACAATATTTTAGTTCTATATTAGTTGAACTCAGAGTATACACGATTTCATTTATTAGAACGTGTGTGGAGAAAATTAGTTAAATTAGTAATAATATTTCGCCGGATGGACATAGAATTATAGTCAGACTGAACCGTCCGCATTGTGATTATTTTCCCATTTACGTTTGATGTTAAGATATGCTGTGAATGGCGAGGCTTGATGATAAGCCCAGGGTGCTGTAAATATTTGTATTATAATTATTTAAGTTTCGACATTCTTGGACGATGATAGTGTTTGAAAAGGTAGATTAGGTCTACAGAAAGAGTTTGTAGGACTCGGATTTACTTGCTTACTATACTGAAAGCCAAGTCAAGAGCTTAGGAAAAGTATCCTTCCGCATGTGAGCACGTCCCCTGTTCCCTCTTCTCGTCTCCGTTCTCCATCTCCGCCACAAATAGCTTATTATAAAGGTCGTGCGTCTATCTGACAAGTACTTCATTCTCAAATACTGAAGCATCAAAAGAATCACTTCCTTTCCCATAGCTGTACTTTGATTACGTACCATACCTATTTATTCCTTTATTGAGAATGTAAAACCTACAGATTACTGACGAATACCGAGGCAAGAGAAGCAAGGTTCATTGTTATATCATAAAGCAATTTTGTGTGAGGCACATGGGTACTTACAACATAAGTATTCTATACGATTCCGCTCTCGTGCAAGGACTATCAGTGGCAGTTTCTCACAGTTCAACAAGCTGAAAAACCCACCTGTGAGTGGGATTGCAAAATACAATGTTTCCAGGAATGTTGTTAATATTGTAGTCTCGTCATTCGAAAAGTAAAAACGAACTTATGATCCCCTCATGACAACATTTCTGCAGGTAGAATATCAGGTAAAGTACAAGCTATTATTATTATTATTATTATTATTATTATTATTATTATTATTATTATTATTATTATCGAATACGCCATGGATGCTATTCCCATACCGTGTTAAGGCCCTTCCTGTTTTATTTACGGCGAGTGCATAGTTCGAACTGAGCTGACACATAGGTATACTGACGAACAGCCAAACGAGCAAACGTTTTCCGTCACATAAATGTGGCATGCAGCTTAGTTGAGTGACATTTTCCTTGTCACCTTGATTGCTTGTTTACATAGTGAGACACTTTCTTCAAACTAAATGTTTTGCGACTTTACAGAAACGTGTCATCAGAAAGACTCACGACATATATAAACAGCCACAGGAGAGCATATGATATAGTACCACAAGAAAACATAATAATTACCTTTCGACCTTTCGCTGGAGATTTGGATTTTCCGTGGAGTTTAAATTACACGCGAGCGGCGTAAACACTGTACACAGAAACGCCGGTCAGCTGCGCGGTCTTTTTCACCACGTCTTCCACAGTCCACAGCGGATTCTAATCTCGTAGGCTACTGTAAACGTTTAAAAGAATTTGTTTAGATTTCCTACTTAATTTTTCTCCAATTTTATTAGCTTTAAAGTATTTCACAGGGGACTCAAGCGTCACAGCATCACACACGTCTTGCTCACAGCTGGCAGCCATTATGAATACTGAACCTGCTGTTGCAACCAGTATTGCCAACAGTTTTCTTGGATCCAACTTCAACGTCGCAAATATTATGCGAACTTATCAGCAATGGAATGAACTCGAACAATGCTTACTAAGTACACAGTGTAATAAGATATCAATCTCCTATTAAATCATTATTATTTTGCTACATGCACCACTGAGAACAATAACTATTCATAGCCATCTACGTATGAAATATAACAGTTGGTAACGAACCCGAATAACATTCAACCTGTGATATATTTTCCATATTTATACAGGATAAAAATTGTTAATTCGTCAAGTCGGCTCACCAGAATATCTAACCAAACTGAAGGAATCTCCTGACTTCAGGAACAAATCACAAACCTAGGGAACTATTTTGCGCTGCGGAAGCCTTTTCATCTACCAGAAGTCTGACTAACATCAAAGGGACCGCTTAGGTCTTGCGTTGACTCTCAGGGCTGCGAAGTGCTTCTGTAATCGTACTGCACTAGTCCGAGTAAATGTAAGAGTCAATCCACATGAAAGCCAAGCTGACCGAGATTAGTACCCGCCACTAAACCACACGTATACAAGTTAGTTATTTGCGAAGCGATTTGATTGGCTAACTTGAGCAGCTGATAAAGTGGTAACAGAGCGAGATATCGTATTACTTTCTCTCCAAATTATTCATCACTATGACCAACCCTCTAAAACTCTAATACTCATATACCCCGTTCAGTTTGTTTCCGACTACTCTCTATATATTTCAATTTGCTTTTCGTTGCACCAACACAGGTAGGTCTTTGTGATAGGAAGGGGTAGGATTGGGAAGGAAAGGGACGTAGCCTTAATGAAGGTACTACATTCCCATCATTTGCCTTTCGCGAAAATGGAAAACCACGGAAACCCATATTCAGGGCTGTCAACAGTGGAAATCGAACCTACTATCTTCCGAAAGCAAGCTGACAGCTGCTTGACGCAAACCACTCAGCCACTCGTTCGGTCCCGGATAAGGCGTTTGGTATTTAATAATATTGGGAGGGGCATGTGTCGGTAGATCCAAGGGTACCAAAAGGAACATTTCGGCTTGTCAGGACCAAATTCCTGAATTCGACCGACAGTTCCAATCTAGAACAAATCTACAGCATTGAAGAAAGGTAATGATGATAATAATAATAGTAATAATAACAATAACAAATTGGGGACGTTGGAATTTTCTTCGTTCTTTGCTTTACGTCGCACTGACACAGATAGGTCTTATGGCGACGAAGGGATAGGATAGGCCTAGGAGTTGGAAGGAAGCGGCCATGACCTTAATTAAGGTACAGCCCCAGCATTTGCGTGGTGTGAAAATGGGAAACCACAGAAAACCATTTTCAGGGCTGCCGACAGTGTGGTTCGAACCCAATATCTTCCGGATTCAAGTTCACAGCCGCGCCCCTGACCGCACGACCAACTCGCCCGGTACTTTGGAATTTAGTTCCGTAGAAATTGTTTGACTTGTCGGAAGCCGATGACCTCAGTTTGCACCGACTGCGTTTTCTTTAGAAAAGTAAGTCGCACTCACCACTAGAAAGACACATTCCTCTACACAATCGTAATTTAAGAGATCAACTCTACCGTATTTTTACAGACTGTTAAAAGGAATTATTCCTTTGAAAGAAGAACTTAGGAAACATATCAAGGATTAAAATTAATTGACCGAGCTCGATAGCTGCAGTCGCTTAATTTCTGTCAGTGTCCAGTATTCGGGAGATAGTGGGTTCGAACCTCACTGTCGGCAGCCCTGAAGATGGCTTTCTGTGGTTTCCCATTTTCACACCAGGCAAATGCTAGGGCTGTACCTTAATTAAGGCCACGAACGCTTCCTTCCCACTCCTAGCCCTTTCCTATCCCATCGTCGCCATAAGACCTATCTGTGTCGGTGCGACGTAAAGCAGCTTGCAAAAAAAATTAATTGAAGACAGGATTCAGAACAAAGTCCTGCAACAGTACTCATAAATAAAACGGGGAGGAGCCGAATGATAGCGTCCATGGTGGAGGCTTGAGCATCAAATTACTGCACGAGAAACCCTCTTTTCGATTCCCATTTGGAACATGAATTTAAGCCTTTTGTGAGGTTCTGAAACTTGGTTAATTCAGTATCTTCAGGGTATTGGACGAGTCTCTGATCCGAAATCCTGGTAACTCCGGTCCGATAATGTGACACAGCAAATTTGTTTTGTGCTCACCTCACAACACCATCGATTAGCCAGCAAAGGTCCGTGTGATCTGATGTACAATGGCTTCTGATAGAGTGGTGAAATTTATAAGTACATAAACTTGTTGTTATTTCACATTATCTTATCATACTGACTTTTCTCCCACCAGGTTAGTGGTCATGAGTTCCGGGATGATAATGTACTTAGAGTCAAACCTAACATGCAACATGGACTCAAACAGACAGCTGAAAGTAAGCCAAATCTTTCGTCCACGCTAGCCGTCAGAATCAATAATGAAAATGATTCATATACTGCCCTTTGTTAAAATAAGCCAAGTCATTTCCGCACAGATCAATAAGACCTCTGTGGAGAGGAGGGTAGAAAGCTGTCACTTTTGGTAATGTTATTACTCGCTGATTAACTCTATGGCCGTTCCTCTTTGTCGCTAACCAGGCTGAGTAGCTCAGACGGTAAAACACTGGCCTTCTGAGCTCAACTTGATGGGTTTAGTCTGCTGCTCAGTCATGTGGTATTTGAAGATGCTCATATACGCCAGCCTCGTGTCGTTAGATTTACTGGCACATGTAAGAACTCCTACGGGACAAAATTCCTACACGTCGGCGTCTCCGAATACCATAAAATGTAGTTAGTGGGAAGTGAAACCAATGGCATTATTATCATCTTTTTCACTAACAGTTAACCTAGTACTCCTTCTGATGTAGACAGGTGGAACTCCCAGCTCGTGTGACTATCTGTGCATGGTAGTCCCGTTTCTTATTTCTCAGACTTCCGCACCTCTTTCACCTCTCATGTAAGTTACACGTACAGTTGATTTTGAATCTTGATTTAAATAGTACCAATAATGTTTTATGTTCACGAAATAGTACAAATCCAGAAATAATCCTTACTATAGCGATGAACTATGGCAAATAAATGTGTAAAATTGGAAAAGAGTCACCGGTACCATTTCATGAACATATTTCTGTGAATGATGTGTTCTGACCAGGATAACTGTATTAGACACTCTCTACGAATTTTGAAGATAGAGAGTAGTTAAATCCATGTCAGCCATCCGATGTCTATCCTTGATCACTGGCACATAACAGCCGGCATGTGAAATATCCTTTCCATTAGACCACGGTCGAATTCTACTCAAATCCTCGTTCACGAAACACAATATGTCCTATCCCGGTATTGTGTATGATCACAGTAAAATAATCAGAACACTGTCGAAATCTTTAACGCCTTTTCAAGTTCTAAAGATCATTGGAGATCCCAAAGACCCGAAGTCTGCACTGAAAATTTCTTTAACATGACACTAAATATCCTGTTACGGGTCTCACTCTTTAACACTCCTATATGTCAACCGAGCAAGAATTTTAACCTCAAAACATGAAGATAGGAGATGAGCGCCACTTTGCTACTCTGTTGACTTTGTCAACCTATGAAATCGATTGATCATCTCTATCTCAGATTGAGCGACTGTAAGAAGTTATAAAGGAATAATCCCTTGTATTGTAGAGACAGAAGTCGAATTTGTTTATAAGATAAAAGAACAATGACAAATTGAAAAGTCTATTACAATGCTATACACTACCCATACCGATTATGTAGGGCCGACGAACTCATCCGCCTCTAAAATGAACTCTCACGGCTGTAGCATAAAGAAGGTATCAGAACATTAGTTTTATGCGGTTGGCGCGGCTTTGCAATTGAAACTTTCAGCTCTTGGTATGACAACTTTACTGAGTCCGCTCAAATTTCTGAGAACGATTGAAAAGAAAACTGGATTCGAATTCCTCTCTCGATCATCCTAGAAGTTCCACTTCAACTCCAGACGAATGCCAGGCTAGGGTACAATGCACTTTACGCGTGTAATACACAGTTCTCGAAAAAGATTTTGCATACTATGATTTCCACACGTACCTCAAACGTGTTTACCGCATGCACTGTAGGCCAATGTGTGAGTTACACAGTGACGCTAAACCAAGATCAGGTTCGATATTTGTCCGACAGGGGGCATAGGGGGCATTTGTGGTGTCGGTCAGTTTAACATCATTTGTAAGGTTGTGGTGTACAGGCAACACAAGGAAAGGATGGCGAGAGTACCCATTTCTGCTACTGACCACATTCAATTTGTAACATTGTTGCAAGAAGGATGGTGACAAGTGGATGTTGTCGCTCGTACCGAAGTGAGTCACAGTGATCTTTCCGTAGTTTGTAGGAAGTTCAGGGCGACACAATGAGTTGCTGACCGACAATGGACGTGACATCCACGCTAAACAAATTGCAGTGAGAATCGATTTTGTTTGCTTTCAACACGTCGCAGGCCCACTGCTACGCCTGCTACCACTTCGTTCCACCAGGATCTTCAAAGGGCTACCGGAGGGAACATGTCAGATCAAAGTGAAATCGTCTGCATGGCGGAGGCCTGTGCTATAAGGCAAGGGCGCCCACACCCGGGGGCAAGATGCCCCCCCCCCCCCCCCCTAGCTCTCAGGGAAAGACAAAAATCTAGTGTAATCAGGTGTTTTCCTTTCAAGAAAATGATTTAAAAGTCAGTATTATGTAGAAGCGGTAGTACCGTCCCACACCAATAGGCAGGGCATACCGTGGGTTATTCTACCGCAGAATACAAGTCGCCATTTATCTTCCAAAATATGATAAAACTATGTACCCCAGATCTGGGCCTCCCCCTACAAACTGTCATATGGGCGCCCATGCTATAAGTTCCTCTTAACCACTCGACAAGGTAGCTACTGTAGGGTGGGCAACGATTCATAGCCCTTGACATCAGGAAGAGGGAAAGCGTAAGGTCTCTCCTGATGATGTCTCCGTTAGCCTGTGTCCATACAACAGGAACATTCGTGTCTCGAGGCGATGCGGTGAGAGATGGAGCGAGCTCACCATTGTCTTATACCCATACAATAGGAACATTAGTGTCTGGAGACGATCCGGTGAGAGATGGAGCTAGTTCACCATTAGCTTGTACCCATACAACAGGAGCGTTAAGTCTGCAGACGATCCGGTGAGAGATGGAACGAGCTCATCATTGGGTTGTACCCTTAAAACAGGACCGTTAAGTCTGCAGACGATCCGGTGAGAGAAGGAACGAGCTCACCATTGGCTTATACACATACAACGGCAGCATTAGAGTCTGGAGACGATCCGGTGAGAGATGGAACGAGCTCACCAAAGGGTTGTACCCATACAACAGGAGCGTTAAGTCTGCAGACGATCCGGTGAGAGATGGAACGAGCTCACGATTAGCTTGTACCCATACAACAGGAGCGTTAAGTCTGGAGACGATCCGGTGAGAGATGGAATGAGCTCACCATTAGCTTGTACCCATACAACAGGAGCGTTAAGTCTGGAGACGATCCGGTGAGAGATGGAACGAGCTCACCATTAGCTTGTACCCATACAATAGGAGTATTAGAGTCTGGAGACGATCCGGTGAGAGATGGAACTAGCTCACCATTGGCTTATACCCATACAACAGGAGCATTAGAGTCTGGAGACAATCCGGTGAGAGATGGAACGAGCTCACCATTGGGTTGTACCCATACAACAGGAGCGTTAAGTCTGCAGACAATCCGGTGAGAGATGGAACGAGCTCACCATTGGCTTATACCCATACAACAGGAGCATTAGAGTCTGGAGACAGTCCGGTGAGAGATGGAACGAGCTCACCATTGGGTTGTACCCATACAACAGGAGCGTTAAGTCTGCAGAGGATCCGGTGAGAGATGGAACGAGCTCACCATTAGCTTGTGCCCATACAAGAGGAGCATTAGAGTCTGGAGACGATCCGGTGAGAGATGGAACGAGCTCACCATCGGGTTTTACACATACAACAGGGGCATTAGAGTCTGGAGACAATCCGGTGAGAGATGGAGCGAGCTCTTGTCCTGGAGTACCATAAACAGCAAGAGGGTGTTGTCATGTTCTATTTAGGGATTATGTTCGGTGGACGTTCACCTCTAATTCCTAGCCAAAGCAACGTACGAGTAACTGATCTGGTATACAGAGACAACATCCTCCAAATAGTAGGTACATTAATTGCTGCCAGTGTAGTCCAGGGCTTTACACTAGTGGACGATGATGGTCGTGTCCATCCAACAAGAGTGGTCACGCAGTTCATTGAGACGCATAGGATACGGCGAATGGTGTGGCCGGCATATTCCGCGGACATGAACTGTGTTGAACGAGCATGGCGTCAACTGAAGAAGGAAATTACGTACCGTCCTAGTCCTCCTGCTAAAATTCGGCAACTGACTGAAGCTACTGCCAAGAGTGGGATAACCTGTCCCACATAAGTTTGTTTATTTGGTACTGAGTGTACTTCATCGTGTTCAAGCATGTCTCATGGCCTGAGATGTTTATACATGGTAGTGATCTGCCACACATATACGGTAATTTTTTGTTCAAAATCCTGCATTACCAACTTCGAGATATCGTTGTGAGTTCTGAGTGATTCCGAATCTGAATTTACTTCCGCATCTCATCACTAAGGTTTACGTTATGGAAGCGACAGTTTTATTTGTGAACAATTCTCAGGAAACAACAAAGCGCCGGAATCCTATATGAAGGAAACAGGAATACCAAATGGCTAGATTCATATCGGGGGATTGCCTTGGAAAGCAATGTCTTTTTACGTTTACAAGCTGCTCTCACTTCATTATTCCACCAAGATGTTCGCTTTTTCCCATCTTTACACACAGTTGTTCCTAATATTATCTTGCTGTTTCTGCTACAGCATCCCTGTATGTCACCCATTCCCTTTCTATATCCTGAACCTGCTTACTGTCCACTGTTCGGAACTTCCCACTTATCATATCCATGTTCTTCTAATTTCCTCTTACTGGAGATTTTCTACCCTTATTCGTTTGCAGACAAATTCCACTTTCTCTATCCTAGGCCTAGTTCACTTCAGATCAGATAGTGGTCTGTATCATCGAAAACTGCCCGGAAAACCCGTACATTCCTTACTGATTTCCTGAACTCGAAGTCGGTTAATATATAGTCTATTATGGATCTGGTACTCCTAACCTCCCATGTGTAGCGGTCAATAGCCTTCTGCTTGAAGAATATATTCGTAACTGCTGAACCCATACTAGCACAGAAGTCCAGAAACGCTTCCCATTAATATTAGCTTGCATATCTTCCCCATATTTACCAATCACCCTTTCATATCGTTCAGTTCTATTTCCAACTCTAGCATTGAAATCGCCCATTAGCACTATCCTATCCTTGCTGTTGACCCTGACTGCGATGTCACTCAATGCTTCATAAAACTTGGTAACTTCACCCTCCTCTGCATCCTCACATGGTGAATACAATGAGACAATTCTCGTCCTAATTCCTCCAACTGCCAAATCTACCCACGTGCCTAACAGAAACTGTGTTGCGTGCAATAGTATTCCTGATGAAAAGCCCTACCCCACACTCTGCAGTTCCCTTTTTAATACCCGTCAAGTACACCTTGTAATCTCCTATCTCTTCCTCGTTGTCTCCCCTTAACCTAATATCACTTACTCCTAGCATATCCAGATGCATCTTCTTTGCCGACTCAGCCAGTTCTGCTTTCTTTCTTTCTTCCACAAACCCCATTAATATTGATAGCTCCCCATCTAATTCCATTTCGTTCGCCAAGTTGTTTCCAAGGAGTCCCTCGCCTGTTAAATGGGAGTGGGACCCCGTTAGTCCCATAGGTCCGAGGCTTGCTTAAATGTTCTGAGCTCGGTAAATTCGTGAAGCAGGATGCTACCCTACTTACACATAGTCTAAGTGAGGATCTCTCCTCTAACGAGTTAGGGACCACCGATGGATTGTTTAGTCCTAGCCGCCTGAGCACAAGGAAGACCATGACTCAGAATATGTCAGAGGTGCCTTCTCCCATTCCGTAGCAACTGGTATCCCGACTCTCAGGACCACTTACTAGGCCATTCAGCCGTTGCCCATGGTTCACGAACTAGGACGTGACTACAGTAACTCACACCATGAACCAAATAATTTAATGGAGCTCAAATTGTTTCTTCAAATTTAGCGGCCCGTTATTCTAATCTGACTACTCTGAGGCCTCACATTAGGAAATTGTCATTTGATTACTATTCGCAAAATAATCTGAATAATATGTTATCGTACAGGAATCAATTCCGTGAGAATTCGGTAGGAATGATACAGATGGTCGAAGCCTACCTCTTTTCTTATAGACTAGAATTGCGATTGTAATTTTAGAGAAGGTTCTTTCCTCAAATGGTTAGTTATTGTGCTGAGTTAGAAGGAATAGTATAATGTAAATGCTTTCTTTTTAATTTTTGGCGTTATGTAAAATAAAATCTAGAGATTCTGAACATGAAAAAAATCTTGGCTTTCTTTAATGAAATCGCAACGATCATAGAAGTATAAAATGAACGTCCTTGCACGTCTAGTTTTACGTGCAATCCGAACCACTGAGACGTGACTTCTCATTTCAAAGATCTCAAACACGTTATTAGATGCAATGATTATTCACTTCTATTTAATTTTTCATGACTGTTCAAAGAAGTTTATTTTTAGTTCGTCTAACTAAATTGTTGTTGGTCTTTACCGAATTTATTTCTCCTATTTAAAAATGAAATGGCGTATGGCTTTGAGTGCCGAGAGTGTCCGAGGACAAGCTCAGCTAGCCAGATGCAGGTCTTTTGATTTGACTCCCGTAGGCGACCTGCGCTTTGGTCCATTGTGTGAGTTACTGTGGTCACTTCCTAGTTCATGAACTATGGGCAACGGCTGAGTGGCCTAGTAAGTGGTCCTGAGAGTCGGGATACCAGTTGTTACGGAATGGGAGAAAGCACCCCTGACATATTCTGATTCATGGTCCTCCTTGTGCTCAGGAGACTAGGACTAAGCAATCCTTCGGTGGTCCCTAACACATTAGAGGAGAGATCCTCGTTTAGACTATATTTAAGTAGGGTAGCATCCTGCTTCATCTTCAGGGCTGCCGACAGTGGGGTTCGAACCCACCATCTCCAGGATGCGAGCTCACAGCTGCGCGCTCCAAACCGCACGGCCAGCTCGCCCGGGGATGCTATTTATACACGTTATTGATGATATTCCCTAAATGATAGTCATTCTTTGATTGCTGATCGTAAATATGGTAGAGGTTATATGAATTTAAAGTATTCCCTATTTTCAATCGACTAAAATGTTTCTATTATTATCTCCTATGCAGATTACGTTATCGTAATTATAGTCTCAGGACATCTAGTTTTACGTGCAATCCGAACCACTGAGACGTGACTTCTCATTTCAAAGATCTCAAACACGTTAGCCGCGATTCGAACAAAGACCGCCTTGGTGAGAAGTCAATGACTATGCAATTCGACTAATACGCCCCATCTGGGGACGGCGTATCTGCCTCTTAATCGGAGCTCCCGTTCGATTCTCGGCCAACCCAAACCTTGTAATTCTGGACTTTCTACTGAAAAGTGGTTTGCTAAGCCTCTTAAGAGGAACTGAGGTAGTGTCTCATACGATAAGCAGTGAACTTAGTTATAAAAGCCAAGCAATACAACTGAGGATGTCGTCAGGCTGACCATGTGGATCTCAAATATCGGCAGGTAATCTGGCTGGGTAGCAGTCGTTTTGATAAGTCAAGGCCCTTGATGCATGATTGTTCCTAAAATGTACCCCATGAACAGCGCTATTTCCGCAATTTACTCCCTGATAGGATATAAAGGCTGCTTTCTCAAACTAATGTTATTTAATATCTAAATAGAGAATTGACAAAGAAGTAGGCCTATATAAATATATTTTGTTCATTTAACTTGCTTGTTATGATTATAAAATAATATGAATAATCCAAAGCATTTCCTTTTCGATTGTAAGCCTGTCGATGTGTTTCCTTAGTAACTATTCTTTAATGTTAGTAACCAGTCATCCTTCTAATGTTTAGCTTTCCTTTGTGCACTATCTGAAGTATCACGGGAATTATTAATTAGTTCAGGTTCTTTAACTGATATTAAGTAAGGAGAGATCCACTCTATGTAAACATTTGTATAGGTTCTTTGTTTCAAGTCATCAGTCACCTTACCCAAACCTTCATTCATTAGAGTTTCATGTATTTTTCTCCGACTGCGGTTAATATGCACTTTTTTTAATGAACAGTTGCATTGCACGTCTGTGAAATATGGACATTAAATAAAAATGAAGATAACCGCCCCGAGGCCTCTGAGATGTGGAGCTGTCATTAAATTACGAATAATTATAACAAGGAGGAAGAAAATGTCTAACACCCTAGTTCTTGGAAGAATAAATCAAAACAGGTTAATTTTGGAAACAATCTGGAATCGACTGCCTGCATGGTGGGTTCACGCCATGCACCACCCTCAATTATTCACAAATGAAGTAGAAGGGCTTCAATGAAGGAAAGTAGTCGCGATTAATGTCTGCGAATTCCTCGATGAAAAAAAATAACGTAAGATACTTTGCAGAAAATTGTTAATCACTGAAGGACAATACAAGTAATCGGAAACATGAATACGTATTATAGAAAATGATCAATCTTAGGACTGCAAAATACTGACCTTAACAGACATTAGTACCGTACGTACAACACACTTACACAGATTAGAAGCCATTGTTTTGATAAATATTGCTGTCCTCAACACGATACAGTCTACCACAGGAGACGAAATTAAACAACAATCTAAACCAGGTATACGAGCATAAATTATTTCCTATTATTATTATTATTATTATTATTATTATTATTATTATTATTATTATTATTATTATTATTATTACTTTGTTGGTTTTACGTGGCACTTACTACGTTTACGGTTTTCGGAGATGTCGAGGTGCCGGGATTTTTTCCTACAAGAATTCTTTTACGTGCCAATATATACCGATCTGAGGGATTGAATCAGCTAACTTGGGCTTAGGGAGGCCAGCGCATCTACCACCTGAGCCACTCAGCCCGGGGGCATGTTTAAGAAGTGTGTCCTTAAAAATACCGGCACCAGGCGAATTGGCCGTGCGATTAGGGGCGCACAGCTGTGAGCTAGCATCCGGAAGATAGTGGGTTCGAGCCCCACTGTCGGCAGCTCTGAAGATGGTTTTCCGTGGTTTCCCATTTTCACACCAGGCTGTACCGTGATTAAGACCACGGCTGCTCCCTTCCCATTCATAGCCCTCTCCTATCCCATCGTCGCCATAAGACCTACCTGTGTCGGTGCTACGTAAAGCCAATTCTAAAAAAAAGACCGGCTCGCTTACCAGGTGGTGTGGTGAAAAAGACCAAGATGTTTGTGGCATATTTTGTAGTTGTCCTTTTCTAAATCCGTAACGAATGTCGTAATAAGATTTCTGTATATGAATGTTTCTAAAATATTGAAGAAATATTTGAAGAAATATTTCATGGAAAACGCCAAACGAGGAAATGTTGAAGAAAGGAACTTTCTTCCAAGTGGTTCTAGGATTCGACGAATTGTTGTCATTTTTTCGTTTTCTCTAGTTTGGCCTCTATTGATACATTGGCCAGTTGGTTCTTTAAGAGTTTTATTAAGATACAAGTCCAGCATTTGCCTGGTGTGAAAATGGAAACCACGGAAATCCATCTTCAATGTTGAAGATAGTGGGGTTTGTAGAAAACACTACATCTGAAAGTGAAGCAAAATGCAAAATGTGTGGAGTACGTCTCAGTATAGGTCATGGTGGTGCATTTGATATTTATAAGTACTTTAACAGTAACAGACACGAACGGCATGAATGGAGTACAAGTTAAAGTTCAACAATAAAATGTTTTTCTCTTCAGAATAATAAGCTTCCAGCAAGAAAAATCTTGAAAGTGGTAGCTGGAGAAGGTGCATGGGTACACCATATCGTATTAAGATAATAATAATGTAATTGGCTTTACGTCCCATTAACTACCTTTGCGGTTTTTGGAGACGCCGAGGTGCCGGAATTTATTCCCGCAGGAGTTCTTTTACGTGCCAGTAAATCTAGCGACACCAGGTTGACTTATTTGTGCACCTTCAGATACCATCGGACTGAGCCAGGATCGAATCTGCCAGTTTGGACTCAGAAGACCAATGCTTCAACCGTCTGAGCCACTCAGCCCGGCTATCGTATAAGAAAACCATAGTTCTGTTCCAACGGTTGTTCATTAAAACTCATTTTAGAGATGTTTTCAGCCAAAATTTATGTTTAGACTGACACAATCCAAGCAATAGCAGTGAATATATTTATACCGCGTGCTCACGAGGAACTCAATGAACAATTAAGTTATAGCAAGTGTGTTGGTTTGTCAACAGTTACCTCAATTCATGACGATGTAAAGTTATTTCAAGTAATTGTAAGCAATTTTGCTCCATATAAACTTCTACAAGTGAAACTTTTAGGCCTTCAAACGCAATCCGTAGAAACATGTATATGCAGGATTTTGATGAAAATAATAAATTGTATTACAAAATTATTGCTTTCTTGTGCAGAAAACACATATAAGTGGCGCAGCTACAAAAGTGACAAATAAAACTTACAGAAAACTGAACTGTGTTTTGAATAGAGACATGTTTGTTGTAGGATGTGGTGCACACATTGTGCACAGTTCAACCCAAAGTGCCAGTGATTGTTTGTCTGTGGACACAGACTGTACTGTGCGCGTAGGAGAGTTGAAGGAGTTTTGCAAATTTGTGGGCATTGTGTAGAATCAAGTATTGGGTTATATCAAAACTAGATACCCAGTGTGAAGAAAATACTACATGTATACTAGTGCTTGAAGATATTCAGCCAATTTGAATTTCCAGGAATTATTAAAATATTTAAAATTAATCAAAAGTTATTTGTGCTGAAATTTAACCTCTCAATTTTTAAAACTTTCAGAATTTTACCATCCCATCTTGTCCCGCACGGAGCCTATGGTGAAAATTCAGCGACAAATTTCTTGACTATTACGCTCCTGAAAAACACAACTCAAAGAAGAGTCATTCTCTTCGATGTAAATCATCCCACAATGTTATTCAGCTTAATGTTCTTAACACCGTGCGAGTTGGCCGTGCGGTTAGGAGAGCGCAGCTGTGAGCTTGCATCCGGGAGATAGTGGGTTCGAACCCCACTGTCGGCAGCCCTGAAGATGGTTTTCCGTGGCTTCCCATTTTCACACCAGGCAAATGCTGGGGCTGTACCTTAATTAAGGCCAAGGCCGCTTCCTTCCCACTCCTAGCCCTTTCCTATTCCATCGTCGCCATAAGACCTATCTGTGTCGATGCGACGTAAAGCAACTAGCAAAAAAATTGTTCTTAGGGAAATGAGCAACTCTTTCGCGTGTTCACAAATCTAGGTGGGATATTCAGAGTTGATCAAAGCCCTCCAAATACTGTGGTAGATATAGCTCATTAAGGGCCTTGCCTACTGTTACCGTGTTTTGGTGGTAGGTAGAGGTGAAAGAAGGTGCGGGCGTGAATGAGTCTCAAACTACGGAATCAAAGTTAATGTAAAATTTAACAAGGTTATATTTTCTTTTCAAAAACAAAGAAATAACAAGTATGGCAGGTACAAAGTAGCAAATCAAAGGGGAGTCACAATATTCACATAATTTGGGCTTCGAGCCCCGAAAACACAATGCTTGGGCAATCAGCCCAGTTTTACCTCCAAAACACAAGTTTCAACAGAGGGGCAGAAAACCCCATTCATACCTCGGAGCCCTTGCTCCAAATTACACCGAAAAACCTCCATGAGGCATACAACCCAGAATTTTCAAAAGAGCCACGCGCTCTCAAAATTTAAGCCTCTCCCAGGCCACACCAAACTCCACCTTCAAGTTGTCCTCAACGGACATAAACACAGGGGTAAAATACCCAATCTACTGAGGTCTATTAAAAGAAAAGCAGGTTAATTAAATGACCTCTAAAATAACAATTTGAGAGGAGGCGAACTTGCACTCCTAATACACTTTGATTAAGACCTACTTGGCACTAGGCCGTTAATACAAGGGCTAATCCCATGCTAAAGAGGTGACTTAAGAAAAGAACAATTTGTTTTACATTAACGAAAAATAGGTTGAGAAAATAAGTTCACCTCAAGACAATGTGAGTGGGAGCTCGAGAGGGTTAGCACTCTCTATCCCAGTATGTCGCTTTACAAGAGAATAGAAGAAAAGAGAAGTTACATTTTAGGAAAAGGTTACATAGGGGAACGCTTAGAACCCGCCCCGAAAGTTAAACTGCTGAGCTAGCAAAGAAAGAATTTATTAATCGGCCATTACCTTATTGTTGACCGCTGCCGAGGAAAGAGGCGCTTCCCGCCTCCTGCTATGTACTTAACACACTGAAAGATGGAACAGAAGTGGCCTAGAGACCCAAAAATCAGCAGTTTAAATACTCTCGCGGAAGTTTCTAGGCGTTAGGGGAAAGAAAACACCCTCCCACAAACTCTTTATTGGATAGGACCCCGCAACAGATTCAAGTTGGGGGAAGATACATCTGATTGGATAGAAATTAATTGAAGAAATTCGGGATTGGTTAGGTTCAACACAAGGGGAAGAAAGGGGTAAATATTGCCAACTTAAACAATGATAGAAGGAAATTTAACAAAGAACAAACTCCTGAAATTAAATTTTCTCCAACAAAATAGTTCTTTGACTCCGCACTAGGGTGCACTATTGTTGATCTTCAGTAGTGTCCTCTAGAAGAGAAAGTTCACACTTCTTAATACAAGCAAGACAAAAGTACGTCGAAAATGACACAGTTCACAAACTCAAAAATTTCCAGGTAGTGACATCTTCTGAGAAATTTGGAAATTAAGACCGTAGATAAAGTTCAGACTTCCTCCAGAAGAGGAGTTTCAACTGGCGCAACTTTTAAATAAACGGTGTGGAGGTGTACCGCCCGGTACACCTACCATGGCGATTGCTAGCCTGTGATACGGCCTGCAGATATTGGAGCGTCAGCTAAGTGAACTCAATTCTATACCTCAACACGGGCTGGGAATCAGAACATAGAACCTCCGGGTAAAAGGCATAACATTTCCCCTAATCCACATATAGATAATTCTCAAGATCAAATCTAAATTCTGCTACATTCCGCAGCGCCCATTTTGCTGTAATCTTTGTAAAATGAAAGCAAACAATGTTTCACAGAATTCTGCTGACTGAGACTCCTGGTCATGACGTGCCTTTAGCATGACCGAAACATCGGACAGAATCATCAGCTAATTATTGTGTTTATTTACAAGTTCATGAAACTGAGAGAGAGTAAAAGAAATTGGGTATATTATTTCAGTCATCGTTGGACAAAAAACCGCTGTTATATTGTATGTTTCACAAAGTCAGAAGGGTTAGAGTTACCAGTCATGCCAGGCGTCGTTACTCTATTGGTGTTCTGAGAGGCCCAGGTATGGTCACTTTTAGGTCGGTATCCGAAAGTATTCTCATTCCTCTATCGGGTTATGTTTCGTTATCCATTGTTAAATAACTAAATAAGTGTATAAGCAGTTACAAGAACGTTATCACATTAAATGAATAAATACAGCAAGTAAGTAAGTAAGCAAGCTTTCTTCTTAGTGATTTAACGTCACACTAATTCATATAGGTTTTGGGTGACGGTGAAGTAGGACTGGGAAGAGAGTGACCGAGGCCACGGCCTTAATTAAGCATTTGTCTGGTGTGAAACTGGGAAACCAAGTAAAACCATCTTCATGTTTACCGATGATACCCACCACCTCCTGAATACAAGGCTACAGCTATGCGGCCCATACCACGCAGTAAGGAAGTCAGTTTTTTTTTACAATTTGTTTTACGTCGCACCGACACATATAGGTCTTATGGCGACGATGGTATAGGACAGGGCTAGGAGTGGGAAGGAATCGGCCATCGCCTTAAAGTACAGTCCCAGCATTTGCCTGGTGTGAAAATTGGAAACCAAGGAAAACCGTCTCCAGGGCTGCCGACAGTGAGGTTCAAATCCAGTCTCTCCCAAATGCAAGCTGACAACTACGTGACTCAAACTGTGAAGCCACTCGCTCGGTTGTAAGTAAGTAAGTAAGTAAGTAAGTAAGTAAGTAAGTAAGTAAGTAAGTAAGTAAGTAAGTAAGTAAGTAAGTAAGTAAGTAAGTAAGAAAGTAAGTAAATAACTAAGTAAATAAGTAAGTAAGTTAATAAGTAAAATAAGAAGGAAATTGTACAGGTAGACGAGCACACAAGAAGGTAGGTAAGTAAGTAGCCTACATAAGAAAGTAAATAAGCAATGAGTAATTATATATGTTAGACTATGAGAGCCCGCAAATTCTTCTGAATTCCCTAAGTTGACCCTAGGGTGCAGTGACCCTACCTCATTTCCAATTGGGTTTCATTAGTTTTATGTATTAATATTACAGTATCCTGCTTTGACCTTGGTTTTGTTCTTCGTATGTGTCTGCATCTATATCGGAAATAACAATAGATCGGCTAACGTAAAAAGAAAAGCGAAGAGCTTGTAGCGTATTCTTCCCTCATCTCCTTTTGTGAAGGTTTCTTTTTTTCTTTCCAAGGTAGTTTTAGTGTTGAAGTGGTCCAGGCATGACAGATCCCCTTCTCCCTCCGCTCGAGTCGTCAACCGAACAAACGCACATCATTTGAGAGAAAATGGTCTATCATATTTTATCTCGTTGCGCCAGGGCAAACACGGGGCTGGCGAGCGTCAGATATTAATAATAGCAATAAGTGAGGCATTTCGGCATTTGATGGGTTGATCCTGTCTGAAGATTGAGTGAGAGAGAGAGCTTGAGGAGGAGACATGATTGGAAAAGAGACAGGATGGAGCTATACAAGCAGCCCAATAATAACAGATGCCATGCATTCTCATCCTTTCCGGCTATGCTAGACGCAAGCGCTCATTCAGATAAAACTATAGTTTGTGCCAGATTCTGAAATGACACATCACTTAGAGTGACGACCAATTGTTTGTTCCTCAGTATAATGGTCGTAGCAGATGAAGTTACAGCAGGGCGATTATCTCTGCTCCGGATAATTCCGAATGTAAATAAGCTATCGTGAACACCCGGGAGGCTCCTAGCAGAACCTCACCTGGACTTTCTAACACAGTCTAGCTGACTAGCAGTTTTAGTTGCTTTCAGAACTGACATTGTCGCCACAGTAGGAACGTTTTTCCACAGTCAAATCAGTTCTTCCAAAGGAATACTAATTATTTAATTTTTATAGGCACATGTCGTTCGGAGGCTTGAAAAGGTGCGCATGAACAGAAGTCACCTATGGAGGCGTCGAAGAGGAACATGTAATCTGGAACAAAACCTGCCAATGTAACAAAAAATTCAAATAATTATGTAAATCATTACATTGTAACATAGGCGTAAAATCCGTTGATGTGCTAGAATTATCGACGTATTTTATTTATCGTTAAAATAAATTATAAATTAATAAAGCGACTGACCGAAAATTAAAGTACCATTTCAAAATGAATGTTTGTTGCATCACACATAACTGTCAAGTTCCATGTTCCGTTTTATTCTGTCAGACTGCAGAGAAACGGTTCTCTGTTGAGCAATCTATAACTCAATTTTAAGTTTGTCGGGTAAGTGCTGAATGTGTTACCAGAGTAATTTTACATGCCGACATCGCGTGACATGGACTGCCAATGGAGTTTTTACCGCCCTTTAAAAATCCGACTAACCTTACCAAATTTGAACATGTGACTTTTTCTTTTTCTACATCTTCTACCGCTTTTCCCACATTTGTTGCGTCACGGGTACGAACTATTTCGCACATGTGGATTTGGCCCTGTTTCACGGCCGGATACCCTTCTTGACGCCAATCCTATGTGCAGGAATGTAATCAATATTGCGTGTTTCTGTGGTGGTAGATAGTATAGTATTTGCCTGAATATGAAAATGAAAGTGTTGGGAAAACACAAATACCCAGTCCCCGAGCCAGAATGATTAATCAGACGCGATTAAAATCGACGACCTGGCCAGGAATCGAAGCCAGGGCCTTCTAAACCTTAAGGCCTTAATGATGATGATTCATCAGAGGAGTCCGGCGATTTGAAGCTGTGACTCTCTGCGATTAATCCACAGGGGGAGCTGTGTGAGTAACAATTGACTACTGTATAATGGTTCTCCCACACTAATTGCGAGAATATCATTGAGTGTTTACCTGCTTACAATATTCGATTGTAAAATGGTTCTTAAGATTGACTTTAGAAGTTAACTTCTCCTAAATCAGTATTTAGGAAGAATAGGAGAGCTGAGAATGTGACCACACTGTAAACTCGAAGCAAAGTTCCTCGCTCTTCGATCATGCTATGACATAGCCCAGTTTTTAAATAATTAAAATCTATACTTTAATATTTTGTATTTATCGTTCATTTAACAGCTAATAATTTTCATATATGCAGGTGTGGTTGAATATTGCTATGATATACATTTTTGTTTGCTGGTTAATCTATGAACATCTATAGCCTATTTCATTTACTTGAAATGGAAATGGAAATGGAATCAGCCTAGAAATCTTGGTATAGAGTGAAGAAATGGTTGTTTCTTGGTAAAAGAGACCAAAATTCCATACAAGAGATTTTATTGCTTCTTAAACTTCCATGCTCAACATCAGTTCGAATGTATTAATAGTTCACATATCACTGAATTGAAGAGCCTATTTATGCAGGTCTATATAAAACACGATACAGGTCCATGAACACAGTAATTAATATAACAGAGTATTAACTTTGTTAAACTTAAACGTTAGGAGATATATTTTAGAAATTATATTTCTTAATTTGAATACATTTTTTTCTACTTTTCCCACAATTGGAAGATGCTTTAACAAAGCTCACAAAAAGTATTAAATTAAGTTTTACTTTTATAACAAAAATGGAGCTTTTATAACTTAAAGTGAGAAGTCAAAACATGATTAATGTGTATTAATTTAGATGAATTTGATATTGAATCTACAATTAATTCCTATCGTTCTCATTTGTATATCGTTATGCTCATGAAATCTACATCTGAACAAACAAACAAAATTATAATTTCGTTTGTACATTTAAAATTTTTGTCTCATACTTCGTATTTGTCACGGAGTAGGTATACAAAAGTTTAAAATATGTTCTGCTCAGCTTTTATCTTTCAGTCTGCAGGTTTAATTCTATCGACATCACGGGAAAATGGCTCAACACATTTTCTCGAAACTTGGTATTAGTATGTCAACTCTTGTCCTCATCCCGAGGTGGTGCAGCTCTTTTCGAGCACACGCTAAATGCAGGTGAGCTTCACGTACCATTTCAACCATGTACCAGCACTCCTGCCATTCTTAAATTTCCAGCAGTATCGGGAATCGAACGCTGGCCCCCGAGGACGGCAGCTAATAACACTAACCGTCAAGCTGCTAAGGCGGACACTTAGTTTTTAAGTTCAGGGATAGCGGCGTTGTACACTGGGCTGTGTATTATTTGATTAGTTTGCAGTGACATATTAAGGGGGCCATAACAGGAATTGTCAAATTTCTCCCTTAACATCAACAAAGTGAACTTAACAAACATTGTGTAAAAATACTGTAACTTTCTGTTTTTATGTTTCGTAAATTTTTACCGTGCAAGGAATAATAACGGATAATTGGCGATCATTGTATTCTTCAAAAACTTCCAAATAACTCCGGAAATGTTAGTTACATAAAAGGAGTGTGCCTAACAATAATTATAGAAAATCTAGTTTTCAATAATCTTTTATAAATAATTAATTTGTATCAAAAGAGCTATCATTCTATCTATAGCCAACGGCCGTATCCGTGTTGAAACACCGAATCCCGTGAGATCTCCGAAGTTAAGCAACATTAGGCGTGGTCAGGAGTTGGATGGGTTGCCACGCGCTGTTGGTGGGGGGTAAGGGAATGGAGGAGCGGAAAGGAACTGGCCACCCTACCGCACGTAAACTCCGGCTCAGGAATACCTCTGCGGAGGTTCGGACCTGCCTTCGGGCAGAATAACCCTTACCTTACCTTAAAAGAGCTATAACAATGGAGATATTCAGGAATTTACGTGTTTCATACAAGGTCCAAGAAAGGCGAGCACCGCTAAAAGTGAAAATTTTGTTCAGTCATCATGGTAACGAACTAACCAGCGATTTTGTCGTGATTGTTTTTATGAGTCGCAAAACTGCGTGGTCGTTTGTCCCTATCCACCGGGTAGATAATAAAGATGACGACTGGAAATGAGGAACGATCACTGGAAGAATGGGGAATAAAAAGGGAGGAAATCGATCGCCGAGTCTGAAGATAGCCAAGTGAGATGTCCTAAACCTATAAAGGTTATCAACAATAGCATTACACAGACTGTCTTTTTCTGACGCTGGCATTACTGCCAGAATTACAAAAACGGGTACGCAACAGCCAGTTAGCCATATAAATGCTTCGTAAGGATACTCTAAACGTATACTTTTAATATCACCGATTTCACTACACTTCTTAAACGCAAGAGGGTATGGTGGTGTTGGTGATTATTGTTTTAAAAGGAATTGCAAGTGGTCAACCATTATCGGTAAAGGGGTTTCTCTATCTATTTATGATAATGTATAGCCTGCGAAGACCTAAGCACACACTACGTTGACGCCATCCGGGAAGCAATCCAAACCATCTGTGATGAAAACTACTATGAACATTGAACGGTGAATGGATCGCCCACAAACGTCCGGATTTAGACAAAACTGACCAAGAAAATGATTTAATGGATCCAAGGAATTTTAAAAATATCATCAGTGAGAATCTCTTGACTCCGAGGACCTGGGAGCAATTGGCTCAATCTTAGGCCTGTATGTTTTTCTCATACCATATAGTAATGCAGATATGATGGTAACACAAGATAGATATAGGATAATCGGTACAGCTACCAATTTTAACAAATAAAATGAGACAATAAGTGCCTTCACACTCAATCAGGCTAAGGCCTGATCAGTTTAATCAGCCTCATCGGTTTCACACTAAGGTCGTGCTTAAAAGGACAATTACCTCATCAGTTATGTATTATAATTAAATTTTATAATGGTTGTAATATTTTCTATTTGATATTAGCAGCTGTCATTCCTATTACACGGATGCCATTTCTCAGTTTAATTTCCTCAAGCTTGTAGAGCTCTCTCCATATTTGGTTGAACGCTTTCCGAAGAACAATATACATATCGGCCTAATTCAAGTACGTCCGTTCTCCTCAGTTCCCCGTTTGGTGCAACGATTCTTCTAAAGCTGTTGCGTCATCGACTGCTCCTTAAATAACAAAATTCGAAACTTGTCGAACATATTGTGCGTTTCATGTTCTTCTCCTACAAGCGGGGCACAAAATCTAGGGGATGAGCTCATATACAGGAATTTGATACCTGGCAGTGTAAAACGTACAAACGATGTTATGATATATTGGGTCGGTGCTTAAGTTCGTGCGGTTCTTATATTTTATTTTACTGTCACTGTCACGCACTGTAACTCACAATCACAATCACTCAGTGATGTATTCACCTCCACTCTCCATGACCTTATGCCAACGTTCAGGTAGCAGTTGAATGCCTCGCCTGTAGAACTGCTTTGGTTATGACTGGAAGAAATCTGTTAGCCATTGGTCAAGAGAAGCTTCGTCGGGAAACTTGCCCTTGAATGTGGTTTGAAAGAGAAGGGAAAAGATGGAAATCTGAGGGGCAAGTCAGGGTCATACGGAGATGAAGAAGAGGTTCCCAGCCAAGTTCAGAAATCACACCTTTGGTCAATTGCGCTGTATGCGGACGAGAGTTATCACGGAGCAATAAGACTGCTTGTTATCTTTGTTATTTGTTGTCAATAGCAACGGCAAGCCGTCTTAGCTGGTCGCTATACATAGCAGAGGTAATCGTTACGTTTTCCGGAAGAAGTTCATGGTGAAGAATGCACTCTTTGTTCCACCAAACACACAACATGATTTTCTGTGGATGGGCCCTATCCTTGGCACGGGGAATTGCTATTTTTGATGGGCTGATCCACTCATTCCTCTTCTTCATGTTGATAAACAGGCACCAATTCTCGTCACCGGTGACAATGTTCGAAAGGAATGTTTCGTGCCGATCACAAGTCACCCGGTGCCGGGCAAGCAGTGACGAACAGATGTTTACTCGTTGATTTTTATTACTGTCACTTACCGCTTGTAGTACCCATATACCCAATTACTATACTTTACTCATCGAATGCAAATGGCGAACAATAGTTGACCGATCACATTCAAAAACTTGCGCCATTTCCCGCGTTGTTTGACGAGGATTCTCATGAAGCAACACATTCAAGCGATTTTCTTCAAAATCTGAAGGTCTTCAAGGACGTGGATCATCAGATAAGTCAAACCGTCCTGTTCGAAAGCGGGAAAACCATTGCTGTGCTGTTCTTCCAGCAACTGCTTCATTCCCGTACATTTCAAAAATTGTTCTCGCAGCTCCTGCTGCACTGGATCCTCTGTTAAACTCAAAGAGTAAAATGTGTTGGAAATGCCCACTTTCCTCAGCTTGACATTCCATATCCGTTTGTCTGAAATATACTCAAATAATACGTTCACAATGAAGAAAACCTGTTTCACAAGACACAAACTCTAAACTCAGTTAAAACAACGGAATAACCATAAGCAATCCATTCACGACGCATTGTTGCCAACCAAAACGAACACCGCACGAACTCATGCATCGACCCTATACATCTTTATTCCTCATCTTGGATAACATTAACTTGGACATTGAGTCTTTATTGTAATATTCACTGATAAATGCACTGCACTGTAGTTTTTAAACAGTAACTGTCAGAGGTGTTAATTATGTGGGCCTATCACTACGTGCAGACATTTTCCGCTCTTGCCCTTTTAATGCAGGGCACGTAAGTACGAATCTCTGAATCTACCTCAAATTGTATGACATTCTTGGCCAAATAATGAAACCAAAAATTTGAAATTATAAAACAAAAATGCTCTTCACTGTACAAGCCCAAATCCGTGCTCTGTTTAGGTGGATAACCTAGAGGGAATGTTTTCATCATGTATGGAGATATGTGCTAGGTGAAGATGCTTGTCTTATCCAGTCTGCAGTCTTTTGTATCATGGAGTAAGAAGCAATGCATTCACTTAGCTTTATTATTACGCTGCATGTTAAGCAGGGTGTACAGTTTAGACTTCAGTTTGCATTCAAGTTAAAAAATAAAATACTGTATGGCACAGGAAATTGGTGTCATTTGCTTATATGTTCACCATGAAAACAGAAGAAGATACTGCAGAGTGTAGGGGGTACTAAAATGGAGGAGCAAAGCTGGAAAAAAGCGTGGCAATAAGAAGAATAGTTTAAAAAGAACTTAGGTTTTTACGCCGTTTCTCGAAAAATATGTAAAATAAATCAATTTCCTGGCTTGTGGGCCACGGTCGAATTGTATTAGTAATTCCTTCCTGGTCTCCTTACCAGACTTCTCTGGTCGGCACTTGATGGGGATTTAAGCCGGTTGCTCTTGCTGACGCCAACCACATATGGAGGGATGTATTCAATACTGCATGTTCCTGTAGTGTTTGCCAAAACGTCGAACAACGAAGTTTGTCTATAGCAGTAGGTGACGAAGAACACTACCCTGACACTTATAAAGGTGATGAAGTAATTTCATGTCATTTCATATTAATATTGCTGGCCTGATGTACTGATGAGGAGTGTATTGGGACAAATACAAATATCCAGTCTCCGACCCTGAGGCTATATGTAGTTTAAAATTCTGGCCCGGCCGGGAATCGTATCCGGCGCCCTTTGAACCAAATCAATACACTGATAACTCAGGCAAGGGGCCCGTCTGTATCTCCCTCATAATGCCGGAAAAATGTCTTCTATTTTCATCATTTTAAAAGGTGTTAATTAAAATGATTTAAGATGCCTTTACATGTTCCCACTCTGTTAAGAGGGCTTTTGTTTTCATATACAGGACGGTCGCAACTTACCGTACAACATTTTAAGGATATATGAATGGGTGAAAACCATAACATCATGTGTTACTTTTTGTAAAAGTGATTAGTTAAGTGCACTGTAACCACAGAAAATGGCCATACTTTGAATGACAGAGAGATTCAAGTGAACACCATCGGCTAATGAAGCATTTATCGATTTTAAACCTGAAAGGAATATAATAACAATACAAGTTACAAAATGGCAGACGCTTTTTATAAGCATGTGATGGGCTCGTTTCCTTTCAAGATCCTGTTCCAAATATTAGATAAAAATCTTTCAACTGTTTCAGTGCAGTTCTCAAACAAGGGACGAAGATACATCGAAAGAGGATTCAGCTGGAAATATTTAGATTCCTGAACGAGCTAAATTATATTAAGTCAACTTTGTATCAGTTGTAACCGTGACATAAGTGTGTGTTTTTTTTAATTTTCAACGAACTGTGTGCCATACAAAAATCAGCAAGTATTTTTTGATGATGATGATTATGATGATAGTGCTTGTTGTTTAAAGGGGCCTAACATCGAAGGTCATTTTAAGGTAATAAACAGCATTAATTAACGTAATAACACTTTCCTACTGTCTGTAAGAATTGAAGACATGATGTGTCCGTTGTAGTTCATTCCTTCAGTACCTCAGGACTTCTCCAAGTGTTAAACACCGATCGAGATCATACCAAAGCACCAGCTGCGTTAATCGTTAATCTCAAGGTAGAGATCATAAACATAGGTCATCCTTGTGACAAAACGTCGAACAACGAAGTTTGTCTATAGCAGTAGGTGACGAAGAATACTACCCTGACACGCATAAAGGTGATGAAGTAATTTCATGTCATTTCATATGAATATTGCTGGTCTGATGCAGCCCCTACTTGGAAGGAGGACGACGTATTTCATGTATAAGGAATTACGTGTTTGTGTGGTGGAGGATAGGTTTATATGTGGTACATGAGTTGTAAAATGTTGGGTGACAGTACAATAACCAAGTCCCTGAGTCAGAGGAATTAACCGTTCATGATTAAAATCTCTCCACCAAGCCGGTAGCCGAAGTCCAAGACGCTCTGAAATCACCCATGAGAAGAAATAATCAGTGACAGTGAACACATTTAAGTCAAGGTTTTGTTGACTTTGACATTAAGCAGAATATGGTTTGAAGTCACGGGGGTACAAGTGAACTGCATATTTTTTTTTAAATAACCACCTCGTACCCTCAGAAGACACCCGTGCTTCGCTACGGCTTTAAATTGAAAGTTATTATTCAATGTTTGACATTTTGGAGAACCCTTGTCAGCCGAGCCTGTAAAATACGTCCTCAGTTCGTACGTCAAACGGTTTTGGGGTCAGCAGTATGTAAAGAGAACAAATTGGGTAAATATTCTTTTATAGGAAGGAGACTTAGGGATTGGAATAGTTTAACAAGGGAGGTGTTCAATAAATTTCCAAATTCTTTGCTATCATTTAAGAAAATTGTAGGAAAACAACAGATAGGAAATCTGCCACCTTGGCGACTGCCCTCAATGCAGACCAGTATTACTTGTTAATTTTTTGTTGTTAAACAAATAATTTAACATAATATTAGATTTGCTCTTGTCTTCTAGTGTATAGGACACCACAAAGGAGGATATGTGAAGTTGGGGCAGACAAATTCCGTACCAATGCAGAACAAGTAAGAGGCAAAATGGCGAGCGAACATATCTAGTCTTTAAAGACCCCTACAGGCAGCGTTTAATTCATGCCCTATGACGTCATAACAAACTGCCCTACACCTGATATTCTCAAGCGGGCGTTGTGGTGACGGTAACGTTAGCGGTGCTGGTTCCTTGTATTTGTGATCATTTTTGTTCATACTTAAGCAAATTAAACTTACGCTAACGTTAACATTTAATATACCTCGCGTTGATTTCAACATTTCTCTCTAGAGATGTATCCCTACCAGTTTTTGTCGATATTCGATATTCTGTTCTAGTAAATGTCTTTTGCCTTGATACCCGATACTCCGATACATTCATTCTTGAAAAAAAAAAAAATAGTAAAATACAATATGATGTATTGAATAAGCATTTGCATGTTAACACTTCAATATCTGAACAATTATTAATTAAAATATGCTTTGGTATATACGGCTGGCCGCCTCTGTGGTGTAGTGGTTAGCGTGATTAGCTGCCACCCCTGGAGGTCCGGGTTCGATTCCCGGCTCTGCCACGAAATTTGAAAAGTGGTACGAGGGCTGGAACGGGGTCCACTCAGCCTCGGGAGGTCAACTGAGTAGAGGTGGGTTCCCACCTCAGCCATCCTCGAAGTGGTTTTCCGTGGTTTCCCACTTCACCTCCAGGCGAATGCTGGGATGGTACCTAACTTAAGACCACGGCCGCTTCCTTCCCTCATCCTTGCCTATCCCTTCCAATCTTCCCATCCCCCTACACGGCCCCTGTTCACCATAGCAAGTGAGGCCGCCTGGGCGAGGTACTGGTCGTACTCCCCAGTTGTATCCCCCGACCAAGAGTCTGAAGCTCCAGGACACTGCCCTTGAGGCGGTAGAGGTGGGATCCCTCGCTAAGTCCGAGGGAAAAACCGAACCTGGAGGGTAAACAGATGATGATGATGATGATATACGGCTAGTGAGAGGTTAGTTACGAATCTATCTGCAAACCAAATGTTAAAAAAGTTGTCGACACTATTTAAAAAATGTAAATCAAATAGATGATAAAACAACAACTTAATAGTGTTATAAGTTTTTGTTAAAAATAAAAACATTCTCGCTCTGTCCGGGTCTACCGTTCTTCTTTCTTCTGCCACATATGTATTCTGCTGTGCTAAACCGTCTCTCAGAATGATGATGATGATGATGATGATGATGATGATGTCGATGTTCCTTGTTTAAACGGGCCTAACAGCTAGGTCATCAGCCCCTTATGGTACGAGGTGCAATGAAATTAAACCATAATTAAATCTTCAAAATGTATCCACTGACTAGAATTTAAAACGAACGATTATGATAAAATGACTACGAATCCAAAACAATCCATGAACCCTATTCACAATGTCAATATTTTCTGAGATAATGCTTTTTGTTCAAAGGCGCCAAAAATCCAGGTCACCGGTTCCTCATGATGGTACTAATCACTGGTAAAGCAGAACCATGTTTTCCCTCCGATAGTGGTACTAATCACAGGTAACGTAGAGTCATGGTGTTTCTCGCATGGTGGTACTAATCACACATAATGTCACATGTCACACATTATGGCACCACTCACAGGTCACACAGACCCATGGTGTTCCTTACATGGTGGTGGTAATTACAGAAAATGTAGACCAATGGTATGTCACACGTAATGGCACCACTCACAGGTCACACAGACCCATGGTGTTCCTTACATGGTGGTGGTAATTACAGGTAATGTAGACCAATGGTATGTCACACGTAATGGCACCGCACACAGGAAATACAGCCCGATGTTGTTCCTCTGATAAGGGTACTATTCACAAGCAACGCAGACCGATGGTGTTCCTCACATAGTGATACTAATCATGGAAGCCGACTAGATCCGTGGTGTTGCTTACATAGTGGTACTAATCACAGGCTATGTATACACATGGTGCTGCTCACATAGTGGTACCAATCGTAGGCAATGTAGGCCCACAGTGTATTACACATTACGGTATCACCCATAGGCAACACAGAACCATTGTGCTCCTCACATAGTGGTACTACTCCTAGGTAATGCAGACCCATTCTGAACACAGTGGCACTGTTGCCAACTCCTAAGTCCAAATCCCCTCCCAGATCATTTCTAAAATCCCTCTAAATGAGACAAAAACCCCCCAAATCATAATTATTATGTTCGTCATCATCACATTGATTAAACACATTATTTAAAAAAAAAATCTACAGAAATACTACGGTACACAAAAGGATGATTGGAAACATACAAGAAAATTATTAGAAACCGTGCATGCTACTGTTGAAGAGAAAACTACTCACAAGTTTGTATTTCTTGTATTCCTGCTGAGTGATCCTTAAAATTTGCTGAGATCCTATAGCACCTACTTTTTTCACTCATTTCAACGTTTTTTTAATGATACATGGACTCAATGAACTTTTTCATCACTCGAGGGGATGGTTGGAAACGAGTACAACATATTTTTTTCCTTATTAAATAGTAACTATATTCAAGTAGAGAATGTATTAGTTCTAACGATAACCTGTTCCTTAATTTGTTTATTATAATAGAAAAGACTGAAAATGCGCGCTCCACTGTGGCATTTGATACTGGTAACGTTAGCAGCCTAATCGCAAAGTTACCAATTTTAGAGAAACGATCATTTCCAGCTGCATCTTTATCCTGAAGAACCTCATCCCACAAAGGCGTAGTACTTGATGTGTTGTGCCATTGTTTATCTTGGGAGCATATCATATAAGCAATTCACTCATCCCGGGAAAAAAACAGATAAGTCCTATTTTCAGTTTTATATTTTTTCAGTAACTTACTAAGGTCAGTGCTCTCTATCATTTGGCATTAACACGATAAGTAATTTCGTCGTAATACTGAAGAAATAGCTAAATTTAACTTCCAGATTATTCAAGAATACAAAACAGTCACCGGTACAAACCAGATAAGTTGAGTTATCTTGCTAGTATTCTGAATATTATAAATAAAAGAAGCTTATTGCGTGTAGTATATTTTCTGTTGGTATTGTAGGCGTGGGCATTATTGTCTTGTATATGAATTATTGGTAATGAATTCACACAGCTGCCTTTGTTAAAGATAACTGTTACATCTTACAAGGTAACAATACACAAATGTGGCTTACACCACTTTGGTTTTCACTGGTCCACATCACAAAATAATGCCTGGCCAATATGGGATAAGTCACACACATACGATCCTGAGGTTCACTCAGCCTACACAAAAAATGAGTACCAGGTTAATTCCTGGGGGCAAAGATGCCGGGCGTAGAACTAACCGTACTACCCCACCAAGTGCCGAGGTTACGGATAGTGGAAGCCTTTACCTTCCACCTCTTCAAGGGCCTCCATGGCCTGTACAAAAATGACTTTGCTTTGTTGTTGATGTTGAATTGTATGGTGAATGTACTGACGCAGTAAAATAATGTTGGCGATACTGACAACATACGTACATTAAAGTATAAACTTACAGAAAATTGCTGATTGGTGCTGATTCGTTCTACATATGGGAAACATTACACTGACTTATTCCGGAGGCCTCTCCACTAAGTGCCTGCCGATAGTATTTAAATCTCGAAACTATTACATCATCTAGCTATCAGGTCACGTACAAGCTATTAGGTCATGCTCGGCTTATTAGGTCACGTTTCCAATTAACTTGATTTGCTTGTGCTCGTCGGGTCATTCTATACTCGATTATTCTCGGTCCAAACTAATACTCGTCATCATAACTTGTGCCACTAACTGGTTGCCATTTAGGCACCTTAATAAATACTCACACAGCACTTGCTTGTTCTTTATTGAACATTGTGGAGACCATGTTCCCAGAGCTGAATCAGCTCGGATTTTCGACTGTTTGATACTTCACTCAACTGGATTTTTATCAATCTTCGATGTATTATACAACATTCTGGAAATAAGGATACATGCCTCCAAGGGTGTATGGTGGAAGCAGTAGTGGCGATTGGTAAGTAGAATTGGGGGGGGGACATGCAGACAACAAAAAGTTTTCTTTCTTGTTACTTGTTTTACGTCGCACCGACACAGAGAGGTCTAATGGCGACGATGGTATAGAAAAGGCCTAGGAGTTGGAAGGAAGCGGCCGTGGCCTTAATTAAGGTACAGCCCCAGCATTTGCCTGGTGTGAAAATGGGAAACCACGGAAAACCATCTTCAGGGCTGCCGACTGTGAGATTCGAACCCACTATCTCCCGGATGGAAGCTCACAGCCGCGTGCCCCTGACCGCACGGCCAACTCGCCCGGTACAGCAAAAAGTACCCTGGTTTGTGGGATATTATGAACGGTATCAAAACTTTTTAAAAAAGCTATAAAATGGTAAGCTTTCTGAGCGAATTTCGACACGTTGATAGTTTTCAAGTTCGGTAATAATAGTTTTTTTGAGATTTTAATTCGTGACTATACAACAAAACTTTCACCAAAAGAACAATATTACACATGTATTACAACTAAATAGAAGTTTGGCGTGATTATACAATTAAAATGATTTAGTATTTGACTACTCACTAAGAAACTAACAAGGCCTTTCCTATCCCATCGTCGCCATAAGACATATCTATGCCGGTGCTACGTAAAGCAAATGGCAACATAGCAACAAAGAAAAGAAACTAACAGACACTAAAGAGACTGTCAGAATAACGAATGCGCGCGGGAAACAGGTGAATCGTACCTCAGTGTCCATGACCTTGTCAATAAAATATACCCCTACTACCCTTCCTCACAGCACATGCAAAGTGTCTACTACTTGCTATACAGATCGGTTAGCTACGATCTACGAACGACATTTTGTACGTATTTTCGCTGATAATTGTGTTAATAATTAAAGAAAATAAACGAAAAAGTTAGCTGATAAGAAAACAGGGCTCGTACAAATTCCTAGTTTCTTCCGGCTAAAAGGGAATAAAAATGTAATGTGTTCTCCAGAAAGCGTGGGGGTGGGGGGCGACATGTCCATTTCATGTAACCTACAGGATACTCACAAACGCTGTAGCTGTGAGATTATGAAATGTAATTATTCTTCCCGCAAGAGAAGCAAGGTCTCTTTCGATTTCATAATGCGATTTGCGTGAGGCACATGGGGACTTAAAACGAAAAGTCTGATAGCATAATAATTATAAGATGCTGCTCTCGAGCAACGACTGTCTGTGGCGGTTTTTTACTGTTCAACAATTTGAAAATCCACCCGTGAGTGTGATTGTAAAATACAGTGCATTTCCTGGAAAGCTGTAAATTGCAGTCTCGTCATTCGGAAAGTTAAAACGAAATCATGATAGTTTCAAGATGACAAATTTTAAGCATGTAAAAGGCAGTACTGTAACGAATATAAAATTATTATTATTATTATTATTATTATTATTATTATTATTATTATTATTATTATTATTATTATTATTATTATTATTATTATTACGGAGTTTTCCGTGGAAGTCAGAGGTGAAAGAAGGTGCGGGCTGGAATGCATTTAACTACAAGTCCGAAAGATGAATTTAAAATGTAAATAAAAGTTATGTTTTCAACAGACAACAAATTTTAGCAATTTTCACAAGGTGAAATAACAAGAATATCAGGTACAATGTAAGTTAACAAATTCTGGGCTACGAGCCCCAAAGTCTGAGCTCTCAGCTCATAACCACAAATTAAGAAAGGGCAGAAAACCCTTAAATACATGGAGCATTAGCTCCCAACTTTACATCTCAAGCCTCTCTAAGGCACTTTTACCACAACACCATAAAGAGCTGACCAGCTCTCGATCTTTCAAGCCTATAAAGGCAATAACAGACCTTTACGCAAACTGCCATCAAGGCATAATAAAGAAACAGGGGTATCTCGTACCCAATCTACTGGGCCTTAGTGTGCAAAACTAGGTTAATTTAAATGGCCCAAAACAAAAAAGGATGGAGGCGTGAATTTGCACTCCTAAATCTACATTTCAAAACTTAAGTGGCCCTAGGCCGATACACAGGGGCTAATCCCAAACTAGGGAGGTGACTCGTATGAGAAAACTTTAATACATTAAGGAAGAGAAGAAACGGTTATTGAAACGTGAACGGGGCGCTTCCCGCCCCCTGCTACATATCCACACACTAAGCTAGATGTTACTGAAGTGGCCCGGAGACAAGAAAATCAGCAGTTTCTATACCCTCGTGGAAAATTTGAGACCTTTCAGGAATGAGTACACACACCCACTCAATTTTTATTTGTTGACTAAAAGTTACACATGGAAATTCGAAGAAGAAAGCAATGATTGGAGGAAAATTAATTACAGAAATTACTGATTGGCTAAATTCAAAATAGACGGAAGGAAAGGATTAATATTGCCAACCCACAAACCACAGAACAAAATTTAGTAAAGAGAAAATTATGAATACAAAATTTCTTCAAGAGAGTTCATTCCATTGCACCAGAGTGTATTACCATAGTTTTTGGTAGAGACATCTGTTAGAGAATGTACATACTTCTTGATCAATGAAAAACAAAAGCAAATCCAAAGATACACAGTGACATCTTCTGATAACTAGTAGAGTTAGTTCAGTTGTTAAAGTTCCGGGTTTCACCGGGCGAGTTGGCCGTGCGCGTAGAGGCGTGCGGCTGTGAGCTTGCATCCGGGAGATAGTAGGTTCGAATCCCACTATCGGCAGCCCTGAAGATGGTTTTCCGTGGTTTCCCATTTTCACACCAGGCAAATGCTGGGGCTGTACCTTAATTAAGGCCACGGCCGCTTCCTTCCAACTCCTAGGCCTTTCCTATCCCATCGTCGCCATAAGACCTATCTGTGTCGGTGCGACGTAAAGCCCCTAGCAAAAAAAAAAAGGTCCCGGTTTCTACAGAAGAGAAGTTTCAATTGGCGCAAGATTTGAACTTGCGTCGTAGAGGTGTACCGCCCGGTACAATTATTATTATTATTATTATTATTATTATTATTATTATTATTATTATTATTATTATTATTATTATTATTATTATTATTATTATTATTATATACAGGCGTTTGGCCCTCTAAGGAGCACGCTGAAGCATTCTTTAGCATTGCTTTTCTTGATTTTCTTGTTTTTTAACTTCCCAAAACTTCTCCCATTCTTTCACTATGGGCCTCTCGTTTTTTGTTGTGTCCACGAGTTTTTTTAATTTCAAAATTCTTGCCGTCGCTTTCTGGGGCGCAAACGTGTGGGTGTTGATCATTCGTATAGGCTATATGAAGTCCTTGTGGTTTCCAGTGGGTCAATGTCGACTTCTGCGAGATCTTTTTGGGTGTCTACTAGCCAGCGCACTTTGGTTTGTCGTGTTCCATTGATAACGAAAAACAGGTTTTCTTGGTCAATCGTGAGTCATCCATTCGTGCTAAATGCCCGTAGAATTTCGTAATCTTTTGCGTGCAAGTGAAGTGAAACTCTCAGTCAATGTATAGAGTTCCTCCGAGCTTTTTCACATCCAAATGCCATCTTCAAACTTGGATCCGAATATTTTCTTCAGTACCTGTCGTTCCATTTTCTCAATGTCTCTAATGTTGATGTTTAATTATGATGTTTCAATTGCGCGGAGTGCCTCTGGTAGAACAACAGTGTTGTAGTGTCGGAGTTTGGCGTTGGTGGTAAGTGACTTCTAGCTGTAAAAGTTCCAGGTGATTGTACAGGCTTTACGTAATTTTTCAACGCGGTTTTTGTTGGCTTCTCTTTCGTTGCCAGTGCTCCCGATAACTTCACCTAAGTACTTAAACTGTTTTATTGTATTATTATTATTATTATTATTATTATTATTATTATTATTATTATTATTATTATTATTATTATTATTGGCAGGGGTGGAATCTCCGGAAGAAAGACATCTAGCTGCTTGTTGATGCGTATGTTCCACTCAAAAATTTACCTACCTCTTTCATTGACTTGTCTCACTCTAATCCTTGGCTTTGACAATATGAAAGTGACCGAGGTATGAGCAATGCTAATGATACCACTCCTTATGCAGCCAGTCCGCGTTATGAATGGTATGAAAATATAGCTCATAGGGTCGGTTGGTGCGAGCATTTCTGTGGGCTTGGCAGATCGAATTGTAATAATAACAACAACAACAACAACATCTGGTCCGCTGCGGAAAGCAACGGAAAACTACCTCACTCCTCATTTCCCTAGTAGCCTCTTCAGTGACACCTAGGCTATCTATGACAGCTGTTAGCGGAGCTGTGGAGGATCAAACCAGCACACACATTTTGCACCCAAATACAATACAATTACATACCTCCATACATACATGAATACATACAAGCATTCATACATACATACATACATACATACATACATACATACATACATACATATATACATACATACATACATACATACATACATACATACATACATACATACATACATACTGTATCTTTGTGTCATAAGGAGCCAGAGTCCTAAAATCAATACATGAGGTCCCATATAAATGCCAAGTCAGGAGCTCTAGCTACATTTTATATCTGGCCAGAGACGGCACGTGGAGGAACAGGTGTTTGTTCTCATTCACACGTTGAAGAAATTAAGTCACCCGCACCCTGTAAAAGGAGCGTGGATACGTTGGACTATTTGTTCTAATAAAATATATTTTAAGAAGAATTGGCGACGAAACTGCCATAGAAAATGTTAGGAAATTGTAAGCGAAACAATTTTGTTACTAATGATACATATTTTAGACCGCTACATAGCTCCAGAAGGATATTTGTCCAAAGACGCTCCTCTTCGTTCGAACACTATTACATCGACCAAATGTAATGCCTATCTTATGAGGTAATTTAACAATTTAGTGGATTAAGAGAAATTCTTAAATGCTTATCAATAACACTGCTGCTAAACCTGCCTTCAGTACATTTTTATGGAATAGAAGAAGTCTCTGTAAAAATTTGGCGGTAAATGAAAATGGCATGAGAGTGGGAGTAAATAGTATGAAAGAGCGAAGCGCCATTTGCAATCTCGCATTGTATCTATTGAATTCGAGGCGAGTCCACGTATTTCAGAGTAACTTTATAAGCCAGCGTTTGAAAGACTAAGTCCCAAGGGAAAATAGGTTTTGGCCGAAGGTGGCTGTAACCTCATCTCCAAGTGGAGATAGGTTTTAAAAGTACGGAATCGTAAACATTCTACGAACTACGATTTAAACTGTTGTGTTGTAGGGTTGAAGTCGGCAATTGCCAAAAGTTGCATAACATTCTGCAAAATCAGTCAGTCAAAGTATTCTTCCGATAAAAGTAATCGACAGTATCCCATGTGAGGAATCATAACGTCATTTTTCAGGCACAGGTAACAGACGGTCATTCTAATGCCGCGATCCTGCAATTCCTGCAATTTAAGTTCTAAATATAGTTGCATTATTCTAAAATATTGCGTGTGCGGGTCAGTGTTCGTCAGGCGTGTTCGGTCCGTGCAAGGAAGAGAACGTGTGAAGGGCATTTTTCTTTTTATGTCATTATTTTCAGGTGAATGGAAATAAAATTAAAACAAGAGGAAAATATGATTTTATAAAGCCACTATCTGTCGAGATGGCTAAATAAAAGATTGAGAGGATGGTGAATCTGTAATGATGGGAGACGATGTACGGCTAAGAGGTATGTTAATAAACACCTTTCTAAAATACTTTTATTTCTTTCATGATGTCACTGTCTTTCTGTGTGTGTATCTGTGACGCATTTTGGTCACCCTTATATTTCGTGAAAATGTCAGAGAAATATGACAAAATGTCATTTGTTTGTGTTTCTTGGATAATCGGGAAAGTCGCGTAACTAGCGTGTGAAGTGTTGTAGAGTACTAATTTGATGGTTGAGAAACGAATGCAATGTCTAAAGCAAAGTATCATTTCCATACGTTTATTTTCTATATTTGTGGTTTTTCAAAGTTAAATATTAATTTATCGTAAAATTCTGTTCAATGTAAAGATGAAATTCATTTAAGCATGATCCGTGGTTATTCGATTAAAGCTGGCGTGAAGGCACACCTTTGTGTTAAGCGATGTAAATTTTACTGAAGGAAAGTTACGAGGCGAGATCGATAAAACTTTGTCACAGGGGATTGCTGTTCGAAATTCTGTTGAAATCTGTGTAGAATTAATGAGAGGAAAATAACAGTAAACATGTTTGTAAGTCAAGTTGTGAGTTTCGGTTTTAGAATATTAGCTCAGATATGAGTGGAGAGATGGTTAGTTGTCACAGAGTGTTTGGTGTAACAGTATTGTGGGTCATCCAAGAGAGACATTCCATATTATTGTCGTGTCGAGAATTTGTGTTAAGTGAGGGTTTCAAGTCTAACAATATGGGGAGGAACGAAGTATTGTGGATCAGGTTGTTGAAATCCTGTAGTGTTAATGCCGCGATATTCAGTGTAGGAAACCCGAGGAGTTATTTTGTGTAATTTACTGAGATGGGAATAGGGTCAGTCCGTAATTAGGATTCCACGTGAAACCGTAGGACCGTGATGGATAAGAATATTTGAGTGACGTCTTAAATTAAAACTCTTCGCATAATCTATCTGGGTCAAGAATTATATTTCATGTGAATTGCCAGCGAGGCAAGTTTTTTCCCTTTCATTTGACGCAGGTAAAATACGAGTAACATGTGTTTCGTCTCAAGATAACGGGGGGAGACTCATGTCCCGTTACTCAGGCTAGCTGTTATGTAGTCGATTTAGCTCGCTAATAGAAAGAAACTAACTGTAACTTAAATTTGTCATTTGTAGTAAAATGTTTGAAATTAGATTTCATTATTTAGAGAGATTCGTTTTAGTAGAGAATTGAATTCATTTTTGAAGCGACGGAAATGAGACGATAGTATAATTTATAGGAAATAACTATTTTCCGGGATGTCAAAATTTGATAATCGGTAGTGTTGGTCTGACATTATTCGAGGGTTGTACAAAGTCTTATTTTGAAGGTCACGAAGCGTTGTGACATGGATGGTTATTTTACGTAGTGTGTAAATTTGTGCCGATTGTAAGGTTTAATGTTAGGATTGTCCAAGCTATAGTAGTTTCTTAATAATTGTTAGTGTTATAACGTAAGTTTGCTGAATGCCGTCATGAAATAAATAAATAAATAGTACTGGTAATCATAAAAATGTATCCATTTTCAGCAGTGATGAAGAAAGTATGAGCAATAAAAATTAAGTTCATTACATCGTTACGGATTTTGAAGAAACCATTCGCCCGAGATAGATAAAATTTGTTGCTAATTAGGATTATGGGATTACTTCAATTTATTAAATTATTAAATTCAGTGAAATCGTATTTGAGAATTAGCTTAAAACCAAGTGAGTAACTTGAAAATGTACTCTGGAAATCTTAGTTTTATTTGCTGGGAAATCTTAACTTATCAACGTAACGATTAAGGGGTCATGTCCGAGGGCAAAGGACTTTACTGCCACAAGTGTTGTGAGCTGTTGTTGTTGTTGTTGTTATCGTTTTCATCTTGATTTGTTGAGCATCAGGTGTGCTGGAGACTAATTAATGTGGAAACCTTGGTCATCAACTACTGTAACTTAATTGTTTTCAGCCTTCAGCTTAGAAATTTGTGTGGTTATGGTGTCACAACCTCAGTGACTTAGATTAGGGCCATCTACCATTATAGCATCATTTCCTTGCAGTCGTCATCCACAATGACTTTAACGTAAATTACAAAGTTAGATGTCGGTCCATGACATAGTCACAGGTCATATCGATTCAATTAAGCGTCTATGCCGTACAACCACTGTATGGTACATACCGATTGGACTACCTTAATTATACCAGAAGTCCAGAGCTCGTTATACGGGGGCTGGATCATCACGAATCTTATGATTGTTCATGCAGTCTCACATGGAAGCCGATCTTAGGGATCTCCAGGCTTTCCTTATTTCACTCTTAACTTATGAGCGTGGTTTCTAGTAAGTATGCGCCTTAAACAGTTCAGTTAAGGTCTCCAAAGCCAGTATCTCTCATCATCGTTATTATTATTATTATTTCTTTATGGACAAGAATGAGTTAATTGTTTTGTGATGACAATAGTCATGTGTCTCTTCGTCCTCATTTTAAATTGTTTAAATAAACATCATTTTCTCTGACTTAATTCCTCTCATTTGGTAGAGAGTGTAAATTACTGAAACCAGCCTCCTTCCTAAGCAAGTGACGAAGAAACCGTAAACGACCTAAGAGAAAATTCTCATGCCAATTTCCTGATAGGTAAGGAAGGTAGGTATCCTACGAAGGAGCTTAAAGGGTTCAATACATACATACATACATAAACTACTTACACCTCTTTGTAACCAAATTGTCATTCCATTATCTTCCTCGATTGTGTTTATATAAAGTAATCCAAGACAGACTGTGTTTAAATAGGGATGAGAGATGGATTCCAACCAAGAGAAAATATACTTCACTGAAAACTGTTGAAGGACGTGCTTTTGTCCACTTTCTCCAAAGAACCTGAATACCTTGTATGCATTGCATTGTGCCAGCCCCGGTTCCAATACCTGAATGGACGAAGCAAGTCTCTGATTAGTCCAGAGTGCCAAGCTTGGAACGTTTTCTCATCCTTCATCTTAGACTCTGTATGAGGAACTAACAAGAAGTTAGGTCTATTTAATTACCTCGTTACCCCGACTAAAGACCACGTACACTATTATAGTGAAAGAGGGTACTTGCCTGAGTTCCTGTTTATCATCTCTTCCAAATATCCTCAAAACTCACCTCTTGTAGCTTGAACAGTTCTTGGCGGTAGGTATTACTTTTAGAATTTTAACACCGTTACTGTGCTTCCGTGATCTTGAACATATTCCTTGCATTTATCACATAAAAATATTCGATTGGTATTATAATTGTGTCTGATTTACTATAGCATTATTTCTCACATGACTGAAATATATTGGCAATCCAGGGAACACTTCAAAAATTGAGTGTAAGTAACTATCAGTTGTTCCAGTGTGTCTATGATTCTAAATGTGTGATATGTTCGAATACGGTGTGGTAGTGGTGATGACAATTTTCATTTCAAGGGGTAAAAAACCAGACTATCAACCTCAGACATTGAGTATTTCATAAGAGATGCTTGAGTAACTTCTCTACAATATTTGAGACTATGTTCAAAGTGGTATCCCTGATGGAAACAAGCCTGAGCGTATACGGTATGCGGTAAGTGCTCCGGAAGCGCGTTAAGTCTCTTATTGTTTCAGTCACCAATTTGTGACACATTCAGTTCATGTTATGTTCCTACTTGTTGATAAACTGGCAGTATTAAAATGAAAAGTATCACTTGCTTTTGACGCCGATTTGAAGTAGGCCTACATCGAGACTGGTGGACAGATGGCAGTGATTCATTGACAAATTATTGAGGTGGTGGGAGGGGTATCGAAGAGGAGAAGGGTTGCGCACACACTTACACAGAGAAAAGAATCAGTCTCGTAGATAATTCTTTTACAGTATATAATACACTAAAAATATTAAACAATACCCGTCGGTTTGAAGCTCACGTCAAACATAGATATGCGTAATAGAAAGATGCTTCTGAGAACTTTTATGTGGAGCTAGGCACTGCATGGAAGTGAAACGTGTACAGTGACTAGTGCAGGGTCCGGCTTCATGGCTAAATGGTTAGCGGGCTGGCCTTTGGTTACAGGAGTCCCGCGTTCGATTCTCGACAGGGTCTGGAATTTTAACCATAATTGGTTAATTTCGCTTGCACGGGGGCTGGGTGTCTGTGTCGTCTTCATCATCATTTCATCCTAATCACGACGTGCAGGTTACCTACGGGAGTCAAATCAAAAGACCTGCATCTGGTGAGCCGAACTTGTCCACGGACACTCACGGCACTAAAAAAAACCATACGCCATCTCTCTCTGACTAGTGTATGAAGAAACATAATAGACGCTTTTGAAACGTGGTATTAAAGAAGAATGTTGTGAGTTGGGTAGATCGGATCACAAATGAAGAAATATTGGATCGATTTGTTGAGAGAAGGACGATAAGGTGAAATCTGACCAGAAAATGTGATAAACTGATGGCCCATATATTGAGGCAGCCAGGACTTGTTCAAACGGTTTTCAAGGAAAGTGCAGGAGGGTAGGAATGGCAGTGGGGAGACCAAGATATGAATATGGCAAACATCAAACCAGTCTAATAAAGGGTGGGTTTACAACATGAGGCAACGTTGTTCATAGTAGTCTAGATATATAGAGACTGGTCTTACTCAACTTCTCCGACTCGTTGGCTGAATGGTCAGCGTAATGGCCTTCGGTTTAGAGGGTCCCGAGTTCGATTCCCGCCCGGGTCGGAAATGTTAACGTTCATTGGTTAATTCCATTGGCTCTGGGGCTGGGTATTTATGCTGTCCCCAACTTCCCTGCAACTCACACACCACACACAACACTATCCTCCACCACAATAACACGCAGTTACCTACACGTTGCAGATGCCGCCCACCCTCATAGGAGGGTCTGCCTTACAAGGGCTGCACTCGACCAGAAATAACCTCACGAAATTATTATTATTATTATTATTATTATTATCACTAAACTTCGGTTACTGTGATGGGAGAAGGATTTTTAAAGCTGAACCATCCCATATACTGTATGTAAAGAAATTTGACCTCATGTCGTGAAACGGGAAATATTCGTGATAAGAAGCGAAACTAAAAAGGCGACCTACAGCGCTAACAGAAGGAAGTCTTGAAGACATTCGACAACGCCAGAAAAATTACCCTTAGCCGTCTTTTTCAACAAACGGGAATTTCTTACCGTTCCGTACAAAGGGCTACGAAGTTACTTAAGTTTAAAATCCTTTAAATGTGCTGTGATGAAAGAACTTACACCGGGTGATCCTGTGTGTAGGATTAGATTTAGTGAATGGATTTTGAATAAAGTGTATGACGGAGAAATTGATCCCAATCTCATTCTCTTCTCAGACGAAGCGCGGTTTCACTTACGTAGGTACGAAAATTCTCAACACGGCCGATATTGGAGTACTGAAAAAATGAATCTGCTCCATGAAGAAACTCTTCATGACGAGCAATTATTGGAGATTACTTTCAAATTACATTAGAATTATCAGGCAGCCACTCTAGCTTGCTTTCGTATTACTCGGACGGCGGAGAGCGATACAGTAGCTTGCTGGCCGAGGACTCAGCCTCACCTCAGCTGCGGTTCTGCGTTAATTGTATGACCCTGCATGAAGTGCTCTGTGTCTTGACGAACATGCCAGGGACTACAGATATCGGCAGCTAGCTGTGCACTCCCGCATTCCCCTCCTCCTGCATACTACTTCAGGGTAAAACATTTTAACACGCTAAGCGGCACTGGCGTCCTCTCGAACACATTAGTCAGAACGCTAGGCAGTGTGTTCTACCTCGAGCTCCTGATGTTATCAGCCAACATTGCTATCTTCAGGAAAAGTGCTGATTTAAATGGCATATTTTTTTCTAAACAACTTTAAATTTCTTTTTCAAAATAAAAACAAAACAAGGAAATTTAAATCAGAAAATCGTGTATTAAAAATTTCAGTAAGCGAATTTATTTCTGGCTGGTTGTCCAGAAAACGTCTGTTTAATTGTAAAATGTGTGAAATCATCTGAATTATTTATTTTTATTTTTGGTCTGAAACATTTGTTTATGGTGGTTTTACAGTAGTTTACCCGGGAATTGACCATCTGAATGTCACTAACTGAGGTAGTTGATGACTGCACAGGACACGGTATTTTCGGTTTCTATAATCTCTGTCGGTTTTATAAAATATTGAGTTACAGCAGCGGCGCAAAAAGCTCGCCCCGGCCCCACAATGATTGAAAATCGGCCCCTCATTTCTTGATAAGGATAGTTACAAGTTTATTTCGTAGTACATGGTTATATAATATTTTTTTGCTATTGGCTTTACGTCGCACCGACACAGATACGTCTTATGGCGACGATGGGACAGGAAAGGGCTAGGACTGGCAAGGAAGCGGCCGTGGCCTTAATTAAGGTACAGCCCCAGCATTTGCCTAGTGTGAAAATGGGAAACCACGGAAAACCATCTTCAGGGCTGCCGACAGTGGGGTTCGAACCTACTATCTCCCAAATACTGGATACTGGCCGCACTTAAGCGACTGCAGCTATCGAGTTCGGTTATATAATATTACAATGAACAACAACGACGCAACGAGATTAATAATAATAATAATAATAATAATAATAATAAAAATAATAATAATTGCATAATTTAGTTTTCAAATCCGAAGCAGTTAAAATAAAACACTTAAATGGTAAAAACACACACACACAATGCATACTCCAATTATAGTAACCAAAACACAAAAACACGCTGACCGTCATAATATTAAGAAACATTTCGTTCCTAGCACCAAATAATTTACAACTCAACCGTCCATAGTAAGCGTACTTAGCTACACTGACTGCAGAGAGTTATAAACAAGCTCTTCAGTATTTAGAGTTTAGGTAAGGAGGGTGTCTTTGTTATCGCATCTTCGCTGACTACTGGTTCTCAGAACTGGCTGATTTCTTCAAAAGCCTTGTTGATTGTTGTGAGTGGCAGCAAGGGATGGTTATTATTGGAACAGGTTGGGAAACCCACATTCTTTCAGAAACAACTACTGTACTCCAATTGATGAAAGAATCTCTGCACTACGACGGCCTAAAACTGGAATAAACCTCTGTAATACAAATAATACTGTGTTGTGTTCTGTAGCTTTATCAATACGTAAAAGCACTCTTCAGCTACTGAATTAACAAACAGTCATGGGCCCCTCACAGGCCACAGGCCAAGAACCCCCCCGCCGCCCCGCGGCGTCGGCGGGGTCCTTTTCGCCGCCATTGATTGAATGATTGAATAACATTATTTGCTCCCTTCTGCATAAACGTATTGGACGTTACTCACTAGTTCCCTATTTTGTCCGTGTAATGTCCATGTATGCTCACACGGTCTCCGCACCGCTCATCAACTCTTTACCACCGCTGAGCTCAAATGGCAAATGGCATAGTGCACTGGTAGCTCTTGGTACCTGTACCTGTACCTTTCATTTTTTTTTTAAATGTGATTTTCGCTTTCTTGCAGTGTTATCAGCCAAATAAATACAGTATAGAAACCCTTTTTGAAAGCAAACAATGCGTCTATCCATGTATGTACTAATATGTGACATGTTTGGGAAATGACTTAGTGATTTAATAGAAGGCAATTCGGGTTTCGGAAAGGTTATTTCCAGCGAGATTTAATTTGTAGAATTCCAGCAAGTTATAACGATATTTTTGATTCAGGAGGTCAAAAGGACTGTAACGCTAATGGCCTGTCCAAGGCTTGTGATAGGGTAGATCGTGGGGGACTGCTGACGTAATTGAGGGTTACTGGACTAGACAAAAGAGTACTTGAATGGGTGGCTATATTTCTAGAAAATAGAACTCAGAGAATTAGAGTAAGTGAAGCGTTATCTGATCTTGTGACGATTAAGAGGGATGTCTCGCAGGGCGGTATTATTGGAACTTTATATTTACTTACGTGTGTAAATGATAAGAATGAAAAACTGGAATCACAGATAAGGCTTTGTGCAGATGATATTATACTGTACAGAGTAGTGAGTAAGTTACAGGATTGTGATCGACTGCATAAAGACCTCGACAAAGCTGCGAGATGGACAGCAGACGGTCTGATAGTAAGTGGGATAAAAAGTTTGGGTGTTAATGTAATGAAATAACTTTATTGGGGTAATCATATCAACGAACTTGTAAATAAAGGTTATAGATCTCTTCATATGGTTGACTCGTTGGCTGAATGGTCAGTGTACTGGCCTTCGGTTCAGAGAGTCTCGGGTTCCATTCCCGGCCGGGTCGGGGATTTTAATCGCTTCTGATTAATTCTTCTCGATCGGGGAGAGGGTGTATTGGTCCTAACACTCTCCTCAACATACCACACTACCAACCACCACAGAAACACGCAATAGTGATTACATCGCTGCATAGGGTTGGCGTCAGGTAGGGCATCCGCCCGTAAAACATGGCCAAATCCACATGTGCGACATAGTTCGCACCCGCGACCCAACAGGTATGGGAAAAAGCGGTAGAAAAAGGAGAAGAAGATCGCTTCATATAGTTATGAGCCGGGCTCGAATGCTGTCTTTTAACTAATGCATCTTACACATTGATAACTTATATATAAACCCTGATCATCGCTCGCTGATTGCAGAAATGCGTATTTATTAAGTCGCTTATTTGTCCTTATTTTGTCATTTTCAGCAATTCGTTATATTAAATTCTTAAGATGTTTTTATTTGTTCTGCGTTATTATTTAGTCATACTTATGCAGTTATTGCTCCAGAAGAGGGCGACAGGCTTCGGCAGCAGGCACAACTCCTATCCTCGCCGCTAGATAGGGCTTCATTCATACCATTCCTGACCCGGTGGAACGACTGGAAACAAGGTGAAGATTTTCATATTCTTCTTATGCATTTACGTTGTGTAATTAACATATCTAAATATCGTCCGAGCATTCACTAAACTAAAAAACTCAAACATCAAAAGGTTCAGTACTCAGCTCGAAAACCGGGAAATAAAATAACCTATTACAACCCCTATCCGAACTTTTTTTAAATCCATATCCCTAGAGAGCGACGAGACAGTTCTTCTAATGTGGATGGGCCTGCGATTAGAGTGGGAGCTATTATCACTGTAGTAGGTACAAAACCATATTTAACTCAGATTACTGAGGTGCCCAAAAACGTACTAGCATACAAATACGCGCTAATTAGTTTCCTTTTACATAATGAGACTTTTATTTATTTGTGTGGTTCACTTCAAGTTTTTGAATGCCAAAGATAAAGCTTTAACTGCCCATTGAAGGAAAATATTTTACAATTCGTTAAGTTCTACAGATAGTTAGATAACTTTCTGAAAAATATGTGAAGTGAAAGGGACAGTGTTTAAAAGATTTACCAGTCAGCAACGTGCAAGTCGCGACAAATACGTGGTATCCAGAATGTTAGTGGATGACATATAGGTGCTCAGTTATTTTACTTGTAAAAACTGTATTACAAAGCGGCTGAAATATTATCTCGGGTGTTTCTGTATTTATTTTTAATTTTATTAGTATTATTATTAATTGATAATATTTAATAATTACGGCATCATTACGACTCAAATATGATGTGGAAAATGCATATATTTACTATTCTGGGTAAGTATGTAATTTCCTTCATATTTTAAGTAAATTTCTCGCTATTCACGAGTCATTTTAGAGGATTTTTAGGTTACTTCATATGTCATTTTTGGACATTTATTAGGTCATCAAAATCCGGGCCCTGGTAATGAGGGAATTTAGAGTTTGTACAGTTGTTTTTTGAGGGAAGTGTAGACGGTAAGAAACCGTAGGAGTAGACGGAGGTATGAATAAGACAAGCAGATAAGGGCAGATGTAGGATGTAGTAGTCATGTAGAAATGAAAGGGTTAGGACAGGATAGGATGGCATGGAAATCTGCATCAAACCAGTCTACGGACTGAAACTCCAACAACAACAACAACAACAGCAACAACAACAACAACAACAGTTATGATATAAAGGAGAGGGCGTGTAATTTTCTAGTAAGATCACAATTAGAGTATGATTCCAGTGTATGGGACCCACGACAGTATGACTTGATGTGAGAACTAGGAAAGCAAACACGATCTGTTGTGGATTATTTCCGACAAGAGAGTAGTGTCACGAAAATGTTGCAAACTTTGGACTGGAAAGGCGTGGGATTAGAGAGACGACCAACTGATCTAGCAGGGTGTTCCGAACTGTCAGCGGAGAAATGGCGCGGTTAGTAGACGAATAACATTGAATAGGCTTTTAAATGTAGGAAAGATCAAAGTCAGAAGAAAAAGTTGGAATTCAAGAGAACAAACTGAGCGAGTTGGCCGTGCGGTCAAAAGCGCGCAGCTATGAGTTTGCATTTGCGAGATAGTGGGTTCAAACCCCACTGTCGGCAGGCCTGAAAATGGTTTTCAGTGGTCTCCCATTTTAAGCCCAGGCATTAAGGCTGTGCCTTAATTAAGGCCTCGGCTACTTCTTTCCCACCTCGCCCAGGAGGCCTCACCTACTATGCTGAACAGGGGCCTTGCGGGGGGGGGGGGGAGGATTGGAAGGGATAGACAAGGAAGAGGGAAGGAAGCGGTCGTGACCTTAAGTTAGGTACCATCCCGGGATTTGCCTGGAGGAGAAGTGGGAAACCACGGAAAACTACTCCCAGGATGGCTGAGGTGGGAATCGAACCCACCTCTACTCAGTTAACCTCCCGAGGCTGAGTGGACCCCGTTCCAGCCCTCGTACCACTTTTCAGATTTGGTGGCAGAGCCGGGAATCGAACTCGGGCCTCCGGGGTTGGCAGCTAATCACACTAACCACTACACCACAGAGGAGGTCAGTATTTATGTTTCAAGTGTAAATATGCAGTGGAAGTCATCCGACACCATTTTGATGTCGTCCTCTTGTACAATTAATTCGGACGTGATGAAAACAAATCTTCCTTCAGCACAATTTACTGAGCGAGCTGAATGTGCAGTACTGGTCACGTAGTTTTAAGTTCGTATTAAGTAGGTGGTGGGTTCAAAGCCCCGTAGTCGGCAGTCCTGAAAATGATTATCTATGGTTTCTCATTTTCACACCAAATAAGCACCATTAATTAAGGCCTTAATCCTAGTGCTTTCCTGTCCTAGTATTACTGAAAACCTGCATATAACAGTGTGACGTTAAATTGTTAGCAAAAATAAATCCACCGTTTACTTACAGACTTAAGGTGATTTTTGTCTCAGGAACGTATTGAATTACAATAGTCATTATAATGCAAGAATGATCGATCATCAGTAAACATGCTTTCTAATGTTGAAGCCATAGATTATTCTCAAACACAAATTTCTTCAATGTTTGAAAAGAATATCTGCATCACTTACTTCTCTCAATTTGGTACATGAGTGTTAATACATATTTTTCACTGAAACTGGAAACCGGTGTACGTTATTCTCTTCCGTTTCTAAGGAAGCACATACGCATGATCAGTTATTATGCTACGAATTGATGCATATGCATACTTTGAAAATATCAATGCATTCCTTTCATAATAACACGTGTAAATGACATAACATCACTCAAGTACAGTATCTCGGACGGTAGAGCTCTGGTCATCTGAACTCAACTTGGCGTGTTCGATCCCGGCTCAGTTCAGTGTTATTTGAAGGTGCTCAAACACGTCAACTTCGTGTCAGTAGATTTTTTTTGTTTGCTAGTTGTTTAACGTCGCACTAACACATCGAAAGTTTTCTGCAACGCAAGGATGGGAAAAGGCTAGGAATGGGAGGTTAGCGGCCATAATCAAGGTACAGCCCCAGTCTTTGCCTGATCTGAAAATGGGAAACCACGGAAAACCATCTTCAGGGCTGCCAATTGTGGGAATCAAACCCACCACCTTACGAATGCAAGCTCAATGATTCTCGACCTTAACCATGCGGCCAACTCTCTCGGTGTCAGTAGACTTACTGGCACGTGAAGTAATTCGTGCAGAACAAAATTTCGGCATCTTGGTGCCCACTGAAACCGTATGATTAGTTAGTGGGACGGAAACCTAATAATATTATTATTATCAAGTCAAGGAATGGCCTAAGGGAGAATCATTTGTTACTGGGAAAGAAGTAATTTTGCCTCCGCTTCATATGAAGCTAGGCCTAATTAAAAACAACGCGAAAGCTCTGAACAAAGGTCAGGCCTTCAGTCATTTGAAACACATATTTCCTAAATTAGATGAAGTAAAGCTGAAAGAAGGCATAATTGTTTGATCACAAATCAGATAATTGTTGAAAGATCCACCCTTTGATACTAAGTTGACAACTCTCAAATTAGCTGATTGGTCTTCTTTCAAAGCACTTGTTAATGGCCAACAGAATAGATGATAACTATGTTCCTTAATGAATGACTTGTTGATTAACTACAAGAACATGGGGTGTAGAATTTCGCTTGAAATTAAATGTTTATATTCACACTTGATTTCCTCCCGGAAAATTTGGGGGCCGTAAGCGATGAGCAGGGTGAGCGCTTGCATCAAGACATCCCTACTATGGAAAATCGTTATATAGGACACAGGTACATTTCAATGATGGGCGACTACTGTTAATGTCTTGTTGGGGGCCGTGATGAAACAGCGTAGCATCATCGGCACACTTTTCAAAACAAAATAAAGATTAAAATTGAAACTATATTGTAACACTATAACGTCAATGTTCTGTACGAATCCATTACCAAACATGTAGTAATTCTAATTGATTTTTTGTTGCTCATTCAATTTATGGGCGTATGTAATTTGTTCATAAGCTTATCTAATTATCTAATGATCTGTGTTTCGTCACGTCTGTGAGAATGTGTGTAAGTATAACCATTTTTGTCTAGAATTGGCGAGGTGTCTCAGGAGTTGAAATAAAAGAGCTGTATCAGGAATGTTCTGCACTAAGAGAAAATATCACTCACAAAACTACTTTCAGATCCAGTTTAACATTCTATTTGCTGAGTGGTGTAGTTTACAAGTCCTCTTAGAGTACGTAGATAATTGAACATGACAGAGGATTCATAAAGGTCATTAGTGATTTGTCCCGGCAAATGTAGGTAAGCGTTACTTAGTGTTTTATACGTAAAAACAGATTGATAAATGCATATTAACGTTGCCAATCCCTTGCTACAATATACTGTATAACAGGGAACAATGTAACGGGAGGTTCGGGTTCAGATACTCTGAGCCATTGTCCTCCAGGTGTGGAACATCCATTGTAAACTCAGTTACAAATGTATGAATATATCTGGTGAACTCGGTGGCCAGAAAATATTGTCAGTAATTCGTAGAAGGGAAATTTATCTTTTAGTAAGGTGACTAGTTATATTTCCAAGGAAAGACAGAAAACGTAGTCGCAGAACCTTAACATGATGTGTCCGCGCATGAAAACTCTAGAAGAGATGAGATGTATTCTCAAACCATAACTTTAACTATCTAGTACGTATATTACTCCAGAGTAAATGTTGGAGAGCCGCGTTATCATTTAAAACGGCAAACTCTGATATAACCAACATCTGGACCAACTTTGGTGGAGACCCGAGCCAGAATACGTTGCCATTACCGCATGTCTCAAATACTCCACGACTACATAGACTGCCGGCATCAATTCACCTCACTTGGCGAAACCATTGAGCTCATCCCTATCTTTGCCCCAGTTCCTTCAGTGCTTCAATTCCGCCGCCTGTTCATGCTAACTATTACCGTGTCTCAAGCATGTTATCTCTAACCTATGAGTATCATGAACCCAGCTTTCGTCTAGACCTGAAAACTGGAGGATAATTTAGTTTAGAAATGAACGTTTTCCTCGTAGAATGAAGAGAGATAGAACCGAGAACCACTATACGCCCTTTCCTATACTTCCATTCGGAGAAAATAGAAAATCCAGTTAGTTCAAATCATTTTCCCGTTCTATGATGGTCACTCAGCCCGCCGATGCTACCTGTACCTTGCTCACTAAATACGAATTGAAGGTCTACAATATTTTCCTTGCATGTTGAAGGGCTGGAGTGAGTGATTCTAACATCGAACGAGACCTGCAAACACTACAATACTAAATTTGGAGATTAGAAGTAATTCTTACTACTACACCCTGCCGTAAAATTACTGTATCAGAGACAGTAGTAAATGATCTAAATGTAATTCTCATAAATCTTAAAGCTCTTCCATCTTAGTCTTGACTCATGGATCTTGTCATCAGCGCTGATCTAATCTAATCACCTTTACCCAGTCCTGTATAGTTTAATTTCTTATTCTATCATTTGTCGACACGCCGTATGCCCATCGCAGCGTTTTCATTTACGCCACCTCCAGCTTTCTTTCAAGGGCTTTTGTCATTGACACTGTTTCCGTACCAAGGCAGAACGGGTCATACTCTTATAAGTAAGACCCTTAAGGTTTGGTGGTATCATCTTGTCACACAGGACTCCCGTAGTTGTTCTCCGTTTATACCAGTCAGACTGGACATTTCCGTTGATCTCAACGTCTATTTCACCATAACTCTGCACCACTGAACCCAGGTGTCTGTCAATGGCAAAGGTTTCCCTTGGACATGTACCAGTCCAGTTGTTCCACACGACATGTTTCAGTTTTTGTCCTACACAGACTCGTGGATTGATCTGCATACATACTGCATATATTGTTTTAATGGTAATAATAATAAATTGTAGCCTCCAGAGAGTTCTGGTGCCGGCCTTTCGAGTTGACGCCATGTAGGCAACATGCTATTCTCTGAGGATGGGGTGATACCTCTGATGATTTCTAATTCCTACGACAGCACACACACCCAGCCCCCGAACCATCGGAATTAATCAATCAAGGTTGAATTTCCCAATCTGACCGGCAATCGAATCTGGGACGTCTTGCAGTAAAGGCCAGCGTGCTAAACACTTAGCCGTGGAGCCGGACGTTTTAATGGGCAAAAATGAAGGCATTATTTTCCTCTCGCCCCGTTCTGAAAGATTGTTTGAAAGCAGCCAGAAATCCCTGGACTGGCCTAAGGAGTGGAAGATACAACCTTGCGATGAAGTGGGATAGAGTGGGTAGCCGCCGTTGCCCCCATCAATTAGCCTGGACCTGATTGTGAATAATAATAATAATAATAATAATAATAATAATAATAATAATAATAATAATAATAATAATAATAATAATTTGTATCTATTTCTGACTGGTTTCGAAGACGCCGAAGTGCCAGAATTTTGTCCCGCAGAGGTTCTTTTACGTGCCAGTAAATCTTCCGACACGCAACTGACGTATTCGAGCACCGTCAAATATCACCGGACTGGGCAAGGATCGAACCTGCCATTAGGAGTCAGAAGACAAGTGCCTCATCCGTCTGACCCATTCAGCCCGGCGGTCCTTATTCTATTGAGGATGAGTGAATCCCAGCATCCTATGCCTGTCCGGAAATGGTGCGTTTCTAAATTTTGTGACCTCCTTCTGAGCCAACTTACCGCCTCAAAATCGCAGTTTCTTATTCTTTTAAAATATTAGGTTCTAGAAGTGGCTTTATGATCGATATTATTACCTGAGTTCTCACAACTGGTGTATTGTTTTGTCACAGTAAAGTCGAAAACCAAACCCTATAGTGCTGCAGGCCTTTTGACCTTTTCACTGACTAGAAAACTGTACCTGGTGTTCACCACCACACAGGATTTCAAAGCCGTTAATATTTAATGCCGGTTTACTTGGTTGAGGGTCAGATAGATTCTCAATTGTCCTCACAAGGCTGAATGATCCCATATTATATCATCAATCTGGCTTTGAATTCGTGGGATCAAACCTGAGAATTCTGGTGCAAACTATCTGACCATATTACAAACAGCAAAGCAAAAATCGAAATAATGTACAGTCGCTGAAGTAACGAATGAGACCGGGCGAGTTGACCGTGCGGTTAGGGGCGCGTGGCTGTGAGCTTGCATCCGGGAGATAGTGGGTTCGAATCCCACTGTTGGCAGCCCTGAAGATTGTGTTCCGTGGTTTACCATTTTCACACCAGGCAAATGCTGGGGCTGTACCTTAATTAAGGCCACGGCCACTTCCTTCCAACTCCTAGGCCTTTACTCTCCCATCGTCGCCACAAGACCTATCTGTGTCGGTGCGATGTAAAGCCACTAGAAAGGAAAAAAAAAGGAATGATTGCATGCTGTTGTATAAGTTCCTCACATTTACACTATTTTCAGAAACAATTGAACTTATACATATAATGTTAATTCTGTGTATCCGCGGTGTTTATATCTACATGAGAAGTGAACGTTTTACAATATACTTTACGTCTCACCGACACAGATAAGTCTTATAGCGACGATGGTATAGGAAAGGGCTGGGAGTGGGAAGGAATTGGCCGTCGCGTTAATTAAGGTACAGCCGCAGCATGTGCCTGGTGTGAAAATGGGAGACCACGGAAAACTATCATCGGGGCTGCCGCCAGTGGGGTTCGAACCCACTGTCTCCCGAATGCCAGCTGAGGGCCGCGCGCTCCTAACAGCACGGTCAACTCACTCGGTAGGAGGTGAATTTAATTTTGATTATAAATTGTATTAAATCTGATAAAAATTTAAACGCGATGAACATACGGCATTCTTATTTTTCAGCGACTTTACGTTACGGACATAGAAGACGCATTAGAGGAATGTAAGATCAAGGTTTCGACTATTCGTTACCTCGGCACTAGGTGTGATAGAGTGGTTAGCTCTATGCCCGGCCGCCTCCCACCCCCCTCAAGAAATTGACCCTATATTAATTCCTATGATAGACTAAATGAGCTGTATACTTCGCCAGGCGTGGGAGTATTATTTCTATATTCCTTGATTTTTAATGCCGGCCCCGCGGTGTAGGGGTAACGTGCTTGCCTCGTACCCGGAAGCCCCGGGATCGATTTCCGACCAGGTCTGCGCATTTTACCTGGATCTGTGGGCTATTTCGAGGTCCACCCAGCCTACGTAATTACAATTGAGGAGCTATCTGGCGGTGAGATAGAGACCCCGGTCTATAAGGCCAAGAATAACGGCCGAGATGATTCGTCGTGCTGGCCTCACGACACCTCGTAATCTGCAGGCCTTCGGGCCGGTCTCTTGATTTTGTAATACTAAATTGAACCCACAGCAAAAGAATGTTTTTTTAAACAACCTATACTTGCCCCATCCCACTCTACTTCATCGAAAGGGATTACATTATTGAGGCTGTAATTATGTTTCCTTCCTATCTTGATTGAGGTAGTTGGTTAATTGACTATTTCTTTCCTCCTTAGTTCTCTGTTACGGACCACACCAAAAGGTGTCTTTTCCCTTGTGACTGGTAAATACGCGAAGTGGAAGAGTAAGAGAAAAAGAAAGTGCGAGGTTGAAGCGAGGCGGGCGAAGAGGGAGACGATCGGAGACAAATGCTGCAGCTTCTCCGATGTGTCGAGATGGAATGAACGATTTGAATAGCGCACGCAGTCAGGCAGCCTGCTGTCAGACCTCGACAGACGGGCATATGGAGGGCCAGACAAGACTGACAAATCCATGTAGCTGCCTCAGGAATTTATCTCCTTCCAGCCAACAAGCAAAGAGAGAAATTGACCAGTCTACAAAACAATGCAGTGGAAGAAGATGAAAGATAATTAATCTACAGAAACTTTTCTAAAAACATCTTTGAGTTCAAAATAAGCACAATAAAAGTAGATGGACGAGAAATGTCAGTTAATAAATGACAAGGAGAGGAGTATGTACATGTTTCAACTACGCTGTTGCGCAACCATCATGCTGCTTTCTCAGAATTCGATTTTCTAATTCTGGCATTTACTGGACAGAGTATTCATGGTCTCACATCAGTACCCGTTGTTACTGAACGTCAGCTTTCACGGTTATGCTCATGGGATATTTACCAAATTTCATTTATTGTCAAAATGAATTGTTTTTAATTTAATCATTTTAGAAGCTGTCCGACTCGTTGGCTGAACGGTCAGCGTACTGGCCTTCGGTTCAGAGGGTCCCGGGTTCGATTCCCGGCCTGGTTGGGGATTTTAACCTTAATTGGTTTATTCCATTGGCCCGGGGGCTGGGTGTATGTGTTGTCTTCATCATCATTTCATCCTCATCACGACGCGCAGGTCGCCTACAGGCGTCGAATAGAAAGACCTGCACCTGGCGAGCCGAACCCGTCCTGGGATATCCCGGCACTAAAAGCCATACGACATTTCATTTTTTCATTTTAGAAGCTAGGAATATCCCGTCATCAGCTACGCCTACCGGTGTGGAAAAAATGCTGTATATATGCAGTGTAAGCAGTAGTAATGATATTGGTGAACGGTTCTGTAACTTAATGTCAAGTTCCATTCCAGGGTAGGTGGTGGTGGTGGTGGTGAGGGGTGGGGATTTCTTTTAACGCAGGTCGAGTGATTCCAAGAGTCTGAGTTAAGTAATTTTGTTCAAAATGGTGCCATATCCTAAGAATCACATTGTTCTTCAGTGAGCCATGAGAGACAAAAGGATCTTGCCTCCACAGTAAGTTTCGAGATACCAGCAAACTGGAAAACTGAGATTCGGCATGAAAATAAGCCTATTATTTAGTTAACTGTACTCTTTCTTGTCCGCCTCTGTGATATAATGGTTAGTATGGTTAGCTGCCATCCCCCTCCCCCCCGGAGGCCAGGGTTCGATTCTCGGCTCTGCTACGAAATTTGAAATGTGGTACTAGGGCTGGAACTGGGTCCACTCAGCTTCGGGAGGTCAATTGAGGAGGGGAGGGTTTGATTCCCACCTCAGATATCCTCGAAGTAGTTTTGCATGGTTTTCATGTCTCCTCCAGGCAAATGCCGGGATCGTATTTAAGACCACGGTCGCTTCCTTCCCTCTTCCTTGTCTATTTATTCCGATCTTCCCATCTCCTCTCCCCCCCCCCAACATAACAGATGAGGCCGCCTGGCCGAGGTACTGCTCCTCCTTCCCAGTTGTATCCCCTCGACCCAGAGTCTCACACCCTTGAGTCCAAGGGAAGGAAACAAAGAAAGAAAGAAAGAAAGAAAGAAAGGAAGGAAGAACTGTACTCTTTAATACACAGAAACTGAAGGTAAAGAAAAAAGGAATTCTTGATTATGAAAACCAAGAAATACATATACAGCCTAGGCTATATATACAGGGTGAAGCGAAATTCGCGCACTCAGGCGTCGCAGCGCGATTCCTCACATGCCAGCAATAAAAAAATATCTCTCACAAAAGTTCGTCCTACGAGTATATCCGACAGAAAAGGGACGTTGAAGAATGGCAATCTGGAAACACTGTAACCACATGTAGGGTAAGTAGTTCTGTCAGCACATATCGCTCGTGTTGTGCACCTGGTACAGGGGATAGAGTTTTGGGGTAGCGTGCAGGAGGTCGAGGGATCGATCCTGGGCTGAAGCGTAGGTTTTTTATTTCGTAAATGTAGTCCACGTGGTATGGTATCTGGCATCTTAATCGTCAACGGCGAATAAATTCACGCCCACGACGTGGAAAGGGCGTCTTTCAAAGCTGATCAAAGAAAACGATTTTTCGTCCATTTCTAGGATCGTAGTATGAAAGTACAAATGGTTTCTAGAGAACCCACTGCAATCACTGTTGACGATAAGGATGCCAGATATCATACCACCTGGACTACATTTACGAAATAAAAAGCATACGCCTCAACCCAGGATCGACCCCTCGACGTCCTGCATGCTAATCCAAAACTCTATCCACTGCACCAACTGTACAGCACGAATAATATGTGCTGACAGAGGTACTTACCCTACGTGCGGTTACAATGTTGCCAGATTGCCACTCTTCAATGTCGCTTTTCTGCCGGATATACTTGCAGGACGAACTTTTGTGCGAGACATTTTTTTATTGCTGGCATGTGAGGAGTCGCGCTGCGACGCCCGAGTGCGCGAATTTCGCTTCATCCTGTATAGGGTGATTCAATTTTACACTGGCAATGTTATGCGGGACGGCACTCTGATAAATTTTGATGCGTGCATCCATAACTGGAAATACAAGGTTTGGGTACTGTAGGACGTTAAATTCGATAACGCTTCGGATATGGTGATGGGTGCGCTGTGTCAAGAAATTAGCACTAATCCAAGAGGAGCATTTGGTCGTGCACTAAACAATATGGAAAGGGTTGGAAGTGTTCACCTCCAACTTGATTGCAGAAACTACATCGGCGGTGCTGAGATTCTTGTAGGGCCTATAAGGTCCAAGATGTTTTTATTGAACGTTACCAAGTATGGTGTGCAAGACCCTCTATTATTATGATAGGAGGACCTTATTGTACGAATGCACGTAACGACTGCAATACTACGCACACAACCACATCCTTTCATAACTTTCAAAGTTAAATAATTGGCATTAAATATTCATCTGAGCACATATCATTTTCACTTTTGAAATGGGCAGTAGCTTAGCTAACCGTTTCAGATATGTAAACGGACTGTGAGTTTAACACCTCAAAGACTTCCCTTGTAATACTTCTTAATTTTGTTTTGTTTTGGTAGTGGCTTTACGTCGCAACGACATATGGTGACGATGGGACAGGAAAGGCCTAGGAGTTGGAAGGAAACTGCCATAGTCTTAATTAAGGTACAGCCCCAGCATTTGCCTGGTGTAAAAATGGGAAACCATGGAAAACCATCTTCAGGGCTGCCGACAGTGGAGTTCGAACCCACTATCTCCCGAATACTGGATACTGGCCACACTTAAGCGACTGCAGCTTCGAGGAAAATGAAGGATTTTGTGTGGATGTAGGCTCTTCTTACCATCCGCTACTATTTCTTGATGGATGCCGTATTTCTGTAGTACAGGCTAGAGAAAACTGGCACTTCCACCGAATTCTCGGTCTGATATATGGTTGTGACAGTACAGAAACTGCCGAGGTACGGGTAGTGCTGAGTAATGACGTTTCGAGTACAACTGTTACGTCTAGATGTTATGAATGGTGTTATTCACAAGGCTAGTCGCACTAAAATACCATTTTCTGGTCAAGTGAGGAAAGCAATGGCTAACTACCTCATTCCTCACCATGCTTTGTACACGTCATTACGACGCCGCCTTTGGTTTTTGCACTTTTCCTTTTATCCGCACAGCATTTGAAAGTACTGTTTGAAGGTCGAATCAGCGTCCGGGCTGAAGATTTAACAGAAAGTAGGCTACCTAGATAGTTAGATGAAGTTCAGTCACAATACTTTCAGTTATGAACAAACAAAACTTTGAGTGACGCAGATAACGTAAGCACTTCCCGGCCAATCTCAGGATACCTCATCAGTGGTGCTGCAATAGCTTAAGCAGTAGCTAGGGGTCACATACAAGTTCTGGGTCCTACGGTACATCGCCAGTGCATCCAGCCACATCTAATAGAAAATCAAGAGTAGAGGAGTTTATACCGTGCAGTGTTAATTGAGGGTTAATCATTTAATTCGAATTATGCGTTATTATTTGGACTTCGTGCAACCACAGGAAGTATTTTTATGAGGTTAGATCAGCAGTGTTTTTATTTTCATATTTTTTTCTGGTTGGAGGAGGTTCAGTTTTTGTTATTGCAATAATACCGAGTGTGCTCTACCTGAATGTTTAAAGGAATGACAAGGAGAGCATTCATCTCTCAGAAGAAAGTCGTAGAGAACGGAGTTGCGAGTTCCCATTGTGACTTACTGGGCTACGCAGTTATATACGAGACCCAGAAAGAGAATAAAACACCAACATGTTCATCATCGCACCTGATGGAATGAATTTTCTAAGAATTTCATGCTGCTATTCTTTAACACATGAACATCACACTCCTAGGGAAAAAGTGAATTTAACGGCAATTTCATAGACACAAAGTATGTTGCATTTCTTCTCTGTTATTAATAAATGATCATGGCTATTACTCTATTTACCAGTCTCCGGACTGCAGAAATATATTAGACATTATGCAACAAGCCTATAATGGCGTAATTACCATTATAGGCAGTTGAATACGACTGTTTATGCTCAACGGTAATTATAACTCTATTTTTTAATATTCATACTTTTCTGTCGAGATGTCGCTTGGCAGTTGAGTTTACTGAACACGGCGCAGAGCGCATGCGCTTGGGTTATTGTTTTTCCGTGAGTGGATCAGAGAACTTGGCAATGCCATATGTTTTCAAAGCTTTGATGAAAGGTTATCATAACCCAGCTTTATTTCAAATACAAATTGTTTATTGTACAGTTGGTGCAGTGAACTTGCTGGAATTTGCCGTATGGTTGTGGGATATTGGAAGTAGAAGGAGCATTGATGTTAACGTGTGTGTCCGACATGTTTCATTTTACTATCCTGTATCATAATGAAAATCAGAATTCTGATTGATGGAGAACCTGTATCATAATGAAAATCTGAACTCTGAATGGTGGAGAACCCGTATCATAATGAAACTTGAACTATAATTAAGATTCAGTATTCTGGCATATATTTTGGCATCGTCGAGCATAAAATATATTTTTATACAAGTTGCGAGTTTCAAGAATGATTTAAGCCATTAGTACCACCTTCTCAAAAGATTAGGGCCTACCAGTTTTCTCTTTAGAAGTTCATATCAATCAATCAATCAATCAATCAATCAATCAATCAATCAATCAATCAATCAATCAATCAATCAATCAATCAATCAATCAATCAATCAATCAATCAATCAATCAATCAATCAATCACCACGGATCCGCACTTGGGGTAGTCACCCAGGTGGCAGATTCCCTATCAGTTGTTTACCACCTTTTCTTAAATAATTTCAAAGAATTTTGGAATTCATCGAACATCATCCTTCCTAAATTAGTACAATCCATGACTCACCTTCCTATAAATAAATATTTGTCCCAATTTGTCCTCTTCAATTCCAACTTTATCTTCATATTGTGACATTTCCTACTTTCTAAACATCCCTCAAACGTATTCGTCTATTCATGTAATTCCACGCAATCACTCCACTGACTGCTCGGAACATACCACTTAGTCCAGCAGCTCATCTCCTTTCTTCAAGTCTTCCCAGTCCAAAGTTTGCAATATTTTCATAACGCTACTCTTTTGTCGGAAATCACCCAGAACCAATCGAGCTGCTTTTCTTTGGTATTTTTCCAGTTCTCGAATCATGTAATCCGGCTGAGGGTTCCATACAATTGAACCAAACTAATTGTTGTCTTACTCCCCCCTTTTTCCAACCCCACTCCCTTCCCCATGGCACAACAACTCTGAAGGGCCACGGCCTATCAAGAGACCGCTGCTCAGCCCGAAGGCCTGCAGATTACGAGGTGTGTGCGGTCGGCACGACGAATCCTCTCGGCCGTTATAATTGGCTTTCTAGTTGTACATCCTTACTACAACCTCTAAATACGATCATAATCGTATGAAGATATTTTGACCTTTATTTAACAATCCGGTTCGAACCCCACTATCGGCAGCCCTGAAGATGGTTTTCCGTGGTTTCCCATTTTCACATCAGGCGAATGCTGGGGCTGTACCTTAATTAAGGCCACGGTTGCTTCCTTCCCACTCCTAGCCCTTTCCTGTCCCATCGTCACCATAAGACCTATCTGTGTCGGTGCGACGTAAAGCAACTAGCAAAAAAAAAAAATATATATATATATATATTTACAATCCCGTTTATATGATTACCCCAATGAAGACCTTTTCTTATATTAACACCTAGATTCTTATAGCAATCCCCATGAGGAATTTAACATAGAAATTAAAACTGAGAGGACTATATTTGCAGAACTCACAAAACTAACTTTTCAACAGTTTACCATCATACCATTGCCTGCTGTCCATCGCACAACATTATCGATGTATTTCTTGCAGTCGACCATATTCTTGTAAGTTATTTATAATTCTATACAGGAGTAAAGTAAGGTAATTTGGTGATAATTTTAGATTATAGAAACATAAAGGGGAAAAATACATTATTAATTTCCTTTAAATTCCATGTATCATATAGAGCAGAACATTAGCTATAGGTTTTAATCAGGAATGTTTTCTTGCAATTACTTCATCTTGAACTCTTGTTTGATTTTGTGTAACTCATTTGAGTCAGGTTATATGATGATACATGTAAGTAACTTGGTGATAGCAGCAAGGTAATTTGGTGATAGTTATTTTTGAACACTTTTTACTTTGAAGACTTGTATAACTACATTTCACAAGAATTTTTTTCTTATGATGAGTCTTCACAACATATTCACGATTATGTCAACATCAGTATCTTGCGATTGTCAGTCCTTATAAACATTATGTCCACAAGAGCTGCACTGAATCCACTTTGCCTGAGTTTTGCGTTTTTAATCACCACAATAAATTTTTTTACATATGACACATATCCAATTATCATCTAACTTACCACCTGAAGGTCCAGGAATCAATAAGTCAACATCAGCCTTGCTAGGTCTTCTTTCCTCTTACTGTCGCTGCTCAGGAGGGGTGTGGTACTTCGCAGAAGAGTCTCTTCTGCTTTTTGTGAGTCTTTCACGTGTTGATTCACTGGAAAGCTGAAGGAAGTACTCAACATTGAAATTTGAGTCTGCAGAATCACTTCTTCATTTCAGTTAAGAGAGATGAGGCAATAGCTGCAGAAGTGGTCACATTTTGGTTAAAAGGCACTATTCCAGGCTTTCTAAATCCACCTGCTATGTTGGCATGGGAGAAACTTTAAACAAATTCAGGATTGAAAAATGAACAGAAATTAAACTGGTTTGGTTTATCGTTGGGATGATTTCGCATGTAATCCGTTTGCGTAAGTATCTTCTGCAATACCTCTTTCTTCACTGCTTTGGAGCTATCGTTTGAGAGACAAGCATAGAACACCTTTGAATTCTGAGGCTCGGTGCTCTGTCATTTTACCTACAGTCACTAATCTAGCAGCCTCCACTAAGTCTGCACTGTTGTACTGCTTATACGCTTAAGGATTATCATCTTGAAAGTTTCATATTGTTTTTTCCCGCATTTTACCGTAAGGTAATTTGGTGATAGTGTACTTTCTGAAAATGAAGAACTTTGTTAATTTACGGTACCTACAGCTGAAATATATATATATATATATATATATATATATATATATATATAAATTTCTCATTCCTTCCGACATTCAGTGAACCAAGCTGGAAATAGAAAACAACATTATTGCGGATTACCACCAGCTGAGTAAAAATTGCTTAAATATTTCGGTACTAGCGAATGTACCCGTGCTTCGCTACGGTATTCTACATTGTATTCGGTTATCGAAGTAAATAGTGTACATGCAGTAAATAAGATTGTTTTAAAATTGCATGTCTCTTAGCGTTATCCGAGAAAGAGCATGGGGAGTTCCCCGTACGTTGTTTCCAATGTAAAGTGTTTGTTACGGATTTGTGATATAACGGCAGGCTCACTTGCCTACTGCCATTCACAATCGAGTTGGGATGATTACGTTATAATTGCAGGCCCCATTGCCTACTACGCGGACAGTATCGATTTGGGGAGTTTTCGTTAATATGGCAGCCCCCTTTCCTACTTCCAGACAGATTACAGTTGAGGAGTTTCTATTATAATGGCAGGCAATTACCCTACTATCACTCGAAATTGAGTTGTGCAGTTATCATTATAATGCCAGGCCCATTTTCCTACTGCCAGCCAGCATACTGCCAGTCACACCAAGTTGGTGAGTTTCCATCAAAATAGCAGGCCACTATGCCTAATGCCAGTCACATTTTAGATGAGGACATTTCTTTATAATGATAGGCACCCTTGCCTACTGCCAAACACAATCGGGTAGGGGAGTTTTAAACAAAACTGCATGCTCACTTGCCTTCTGCAATTCAAATCGAGAAGGGAACTATTCATTACAATTGTAGGCTTTCCTTACTAATGACAGTTACACAGGAGTTGGAGAAGGAACCCTTTCCTACTGCCAGTCAAAGTCAGTGTGGGGAGTACTGATTACAACAGCAGACCCACCCTTTCTCGATCGCTAAAAATCGACATCAGTGAATATATATAGATCGACATACGAAAGTATATGCGTATTTACAATATTGAAGACCTTCATTTACAGATTAACTGCTACTAAACGTACGTCATATCGACAAAGGATTATACCATAAGACACGCCGGATTTAGTGGCCTAAATGGCTGGTCCTATGATATGTCATCTATTCTTGGGTCAGATAGAGTTAGAAACGTGGAAACGGGCTAAAGGTTTTGTATGATTATCTCATATTACATTACTTTTCGGATACATACATAGCATTTGGCTCACATATGGCTACTGGGTGGGCCAATTTTCGTGAAGAGTTTAATGATTCTGTATTTCATATAAGTAATTGAAAGTATGAATTATGCATGTGAAAATTCCAAATTGACTTAACATCGATTAAAGAGAAAAATCAAACGTAAAAGGGATACAGATACGGCAAAAAGTCATAAGACCACGGTTGTAGATCATTCCAAATTGAACGGAGATTGTGCAATCCGTTATGTGATAGGAATTTCCGAAGGTGTGCACCATCATTAAAATTGCCTGCATATTTCGATATTCTTCGGGGATAAAAAGTGAAAAATTTAATGATCTAGGATGTTTTCCATTCGTTACAGGCTAAAACGTATAATTTTGTCAAATTTCAATTATCTTCTTTTTCTTCTGCCAGATTATGGCGCAATTTGGATTTTGGGCGAGGCGGGTAAAAATTAGTACTTTCAGGAAACTAAACCAAAAATTATGGAGATGGTCATTATTACCCCTTAAACGGAAAGCTGTACGAAAATTTCGCCAAAATAGTCAGTGTAGAGGCACACAGTCGTTACGATTTGATTTATATAGATCACGAATCTGCTCCATGTAAAACACCTTTTGGGCTATGTCCGCTGAACTTAACCTGCAAAAGTAACCATTCATGATATCTCCCTTAGTAATCCTCCTGACGAAAGAATGCACATGAAAAAAAGGTTAAGAGGTGGAATTCCATCACGTTTGGTCGATTTCCAGTCAGGTTGGTCTTGTTCTGTATATATTGTGGAAGAGTAAAATCACCATTTCGGTTCCCTATAAACCGCCAGTCCATTCCGGAACATGAAATGTTATTTACGTTTAAAACCTACCTTTGGACAGGTGGATGCTAAATATAAATTTTGGTTCGAATGTCTTCAGTAGTTTTCAAATTGTAAGGAGTACGCTTTACACGCACCCGCTCGGGAGTTAAGTCCGATGGGACTTGTACAGAAAAACGGTCCGTTATTGATATCTCCCTTATTAATCCTCGTATCGAAATGATGCACATGAGAAAAAGGTTTAGAAATTATTATCTACCAAGGCAGGTAGATTTTAATTAACGTTGGTTGTGTATATTTTGTGAAAGTGCAAAATCACTGTTTCGGTTTCGTATAAACCCCCAGTCAATTCAGGGATTTAGAAACAACATTTGCCCTAAAACCTATCAAGGACAGGTGTATTCTAAATATGAGTCTTGGTGGAAATACATCCAGTGGTTTGTAGCACTCGCGTACAGACGGCGTAATTAAGGAAGAAATAATACAGTTAAGAAAGTTGAAAGTAATAGAAAATGGATTATAACTGAGGACAGCCGGATAACGACAAATATGTAAATGCCAAGTGAATGTATTGGAAAATCAAATGCCCCTCAATAAATTATGCTAGTGTGAGTAATGGATATAATAAAGCGTAACAGAGGAGAAATTTAGGTCAGTGATTCTTAGGTAAACAAATAATAAGAAGATGACTAATGGTGTTATTACTTAATCTATTCGAGGGCGGTTATAATATCCAACGATATTCCGCCAATATCCCGCAGATAGGCCGATTGACGCCTCTCTTGCCTTCTACCCAAGGAACAACCACGAATTTAAAAGCATGATGAGGAAAATGGCAATACGTTACTTCCCTGCTGGCATGCAGTCAGAGACGTTGCCATGGTAACCTGTAGGTTCGTTGTCGGTCTGTCGGTCACTCAATGCAGAGCATGATACCAGCGGAAAATTGTAAATTTCTCCGTCATGTGAAGAGTAAGGTAAATTATGAACATAACAAAAGTTGTTTATAATGAAGAGACGTTTCACGTACGGTAAACGAAGTTTACAGAAAATCAATAGTATAAGAGAAAATGGAGGAAAACCATTCTGGTTTTCCTATAAACTACCCGTCTATTCAAAGATTTTAAAATATTATGCATATGGAAGCCTTCCCCGGGATGAGTATACTCTAAGTATGAAGTTTGGTTGAGATCTATCCAGCCGTTTCGAAGTGATGGTGGAAAAACCATTCTGGTTTTTCTATAAACCCCCCGTCTATTCAAAGATTTTAAAATATTATGCATATGGAAGCCTTCCCCGTGATGAGTATATTCTAAGTATGAAGTTTGGTTGAGATCTATCCAGCCGTTTCGAAGTGATGGTGGAAAAACCATTCTGGTTTTCCTATAAACCCCCGGTCTGTTCAAAGATTTTAAAATAATATGCATATCGAAACCTTCCCCGAGATGAGTATACTCTAGATATGAAGTTTAGTTGAGATCTATCCAGTCGTTTCAACGTGATGGTGGAAAAACCATTCTGGTTTTCCTATAAACCCCCCGAGTATTGAAGGATTTTAAAATGATATGCATATCGAAACCATCCCCGGGATGAGTTTACTCTAAATATGAAGTTTGGTTGAGATCTATCCAGCCGTTTCGACGTGATGGTGGAACAGACAAACAAACAGACGGACAAACAGACAAACAGACAAACAGACAAACAAACAGACACGAAACGTAAAAACCACCGTTTCGGTCTTGAGTTGACCTAAAACGGATAAATATCTGAAAAATTGGCAAAACAAAAGAAATTACAGACAGCGGACCCCCTACAATTTTATTTATATAGATTATCCTAAGGTTTATGCCCAAAATGACTATAACATTCAAATTTTCTCGCAATGTGAAAAATAACTCATTTTCATAGGAACAGTTTGACACCAATACTAACTAAAACAAACGATATATTGACACAGTTTATTTCACTTGAATAGTACACTGCCTTTAATAAGTCTGCACTTGCCAAACCACTACAGCTGAGTGTTTCTAAATCTCATACCTCAGTAAGAGAAAGGGTCCAAGGATTATACCTGAGCGCAGGACAAAGAAAAAACCCAGGACACTCAGCTGACAAGAGATGAGCTCAAAAATAGAACAGGTTTTGTGGTGGCATTCGCTTAAATCGTTGTCACCAAATCACCTGTATCACCAAAAACCTTACTTCACCCTATAACATAATCTGCAAAAAGCCTTACCCTATATCTCTGATTCCAGTTCTTTACTCATATAATATACTAGCAAGATACCCGTGCTTCGCTACGGTATTATACTAAAATTTATAATTGAATGCTTATTGTTTTAGATATATAATCCGCCGAAATTCGCGGTCTGACTCGTTTTCTGCGAGAACCCACCAAAATTACCGATCTGACTCGTTTTCTATTAGATTACGGCATGTTTCCTCCCATTTTTCAATCTTCTTTTCCAGCAATCGATTTCGTACTTCCCGGGCTAGGCTCAGCGCGGTCAGTTGGGTCCGTAAATCTTTGCCATCTTTTCCTATAATCATTTTTAATACGGATAAAATCCTTCAGGAGATCCGGCGTGGTGTCATATTGGGTGCCTAGAAGGCACTGAACCCGCGGCCGGACTGCATTCTTAGTCATTACCCGTCCAGGAGCCGTTTCCAGCGCGGTCCGCAAATTTGAAGACGGTCCGGAACATTATTATTATTATTATTATTATTATTATTATTATTATTATTATTATTATTATTATTATTATTATTATTATGTGTTGCTGGAATGGATGATGACAGGAAAACCGGAGTATCCGGAGAAAAACCTGTCCCGCCTCCGTTTTGTCCAGCACGAATATCACATGGAGTGAACGGGATTTGAACCATGGAACCCAGCTGTGAGAGGCCGGCGCGCTGCCGAGGATCCTTATAAGTACATTAAGAACAGTAAAATCAATTGGTCTCACCTCCTTCTACACCCCACCGCCGTTAAGTTTATTTAACGGCACCCCCCCAAAAAAAAAATAATTAAAAGAAGGCTTATTTCTTATGTTTAAAGAAGATTTCAAACACCAATGTTCACGTCTATTACCTTCAGTTTTGAGATATAAGTATCCCCATAAAAATTATTTACTTTTTTCACTTCATTTCACACTACTCCCCCCCCCCCCTAAGTGAATTTTCCCGCAAAAATTACTTGTTTCTTTAATAGTAAAGGATCTTCTAAATACCAATTATCACGACTCTAACTTCTTCAGTTTTTGATTTATGTGTCCTAATGAAAGGAATTCAACTCCTTTACACTCCCACCCTCCAAGATGGTTTCCCCCAAAAACGCGTTTTTCTTTGTTTTTAAAGGAGATCCAAATACGAATTTTCACGTCTGTAACAACTTTAGTTTTTATTAGATGTATGTATTCTCATTCAATTAATTCAATTAATTTTTCAATTCTTTCACCCCCCCCTTCATTGGATTTTCCGAGAATACGTGTTTCTTTATTTTTAAAGCAGATTGCAAATATCAAATTTCACGTCTGTAACATCTTAATTTTTGAGATATCAATAGCCTAATTAAAAGAATTCAACACCATTTTCAGTCACTTTTACCCCCCCCCCCTCCACCCAAGTGGTATTTCCGAAAGCTAAAAATACACGTTTCTTTATGTTTAATAGAGATAAAAAATACCATTTTTCCTTTCTGTAACATGTTAAGTTTTTTTAGATAAACTGTAAAAATTCTCATTTTAAAATTTCACCCCTTTTTTGAGTTCCCCTTAAGTGGAGTTTCCAAACACAAATCACCTATATTTCTTTAGATTTACAGGAGATTACAAACACCCACTTTTTACGTCTGTAACATTTTACATTTCCAAGATATTCTGTAGATATAGTCTTTCAAAAATTTGTCACTCCTGTTTAACCGCCATTAATTGGATTTTCCAAAACTAAAAAAATATGTGTTTTTTTATTTTTAAAGGAGATCCCATATACAAATTTTCAGTTCTGTAATATCTTTCGTTTCTGAGATATATGTATCCTCATTAAAGGCATTCAACCCATTTTTCACCCTTTTACACCCCTGCTATTGGGATTTACAGGAAACAAAAAATTACGTTTTCCTTTATTTTTAGAGGAGATTCTAACTACCAATTTTTACATCTGTAAATTTTAAAGTTTTAAGATGTATACACACTCATTTTAAAAGATTTACACTCCCCCCTTTTTACCCCCCAATATTTGGATTTTCCAAAAACGAAAAAATACGTGTGTTTATTTATTTTTTAAGGAGATTCTAAATACCAATTTTCACATATATAACCTTTAAAATTTTTTAGATAGATACACTCATTTTAAAATTTTACTCCTTTTTCACCCCCCCCCCCTAAATTGGATTTTCCAGAAACAAAAAATACGTGTTTCTTTATTTTTAACGGAGATCTCAAACACCAATTTTCAGGTCTGTAATATCTTCAGTTTCTGATATATAAGTAGCCTCATTGAAGGCATTCAACCAATTTCTAGCCCCTTTTCACTCCTCCTATTGCGATTTTCCGAAAACAAAAAAAATACGTGTTCCTTTATTTTTAATGAAGGTTCTAAATACCAATTTTTACATCTGCAAACTTTAAAAGTTTGGAGATATAGATTCACTCATTTTAAAAATTCACCCCCTTTTCACCCTCCCATTAATTGGATTTTCCAAAAACAAAAAAATACGTGTTTCTTTATTTTTAAAAGAGATCAAAAGTACCAATTTTCAGGTCTGTAATATCTTCAGTTTCTGAGATATAGGTACCGGTATCCTGATTAAAGGCATTCAATCCATTTTTCCCCATTTTCACCCTTTTTCACCCCTCCTATTGGGATTTTCTGAAAACAAAAAAAAACGTGTTTCCTTATTTTTAAAGAAGATTCTAAATACCAATTTTTACATCTGTAAACTTTTAAAGTTTTGAGATATAGAGCAACTCATTTTAAAATTTCACCCCCGTTTTCACCCCCTTAGCGAAGGAATATCCAAAAATCCTCTCTTAGCGAGCACCTACGTCTTAATATGAATATATCCCCAAAATTTCATCTCTTTATGTCCAGTGGTTTTGGCTCGGCGATGATGAATCAGTCAGTCAGTCAGTCAGTCAGTCAGGACAAGCTATTTTATATATATAGATAATAAAACACAAAGGTCCAAAAATACTGCCTTGAATACTTCCCGTCTTAATGATTACAGGATAATACAATGCTTCACAATCTCCAATTCTCTGAGATCTATTTGACTGAAATACAGCCACCCATTCAGTCATTCGTTTGCCAGTCCAACTGCACTCACTTTTGTCAGTAGTCTCCCATAATCTAACCCATCAAATCCTTAGAAAGGTCAATAGCGATACAGTCCATTTGACCAGTTGAATCTAAAATATCTGCTATACCTTGTTGGAATCCTACAAGTTGAACTTCAGCGGAATAACTTTTCCTAAACCCAACCTGCCATCCATCCAACCAGTTAGTAAATTCGCAAACATTCCTAATATAATCAAAGTTTTTTTTCATGGCATCCATCCATCCATCCATCCATCCATCCATCCATCCATCCATCCATCCATCCATTCATGTTTTCATCTACATGGAATGTTCTCACCCTTTCTGCTGAAGTTCCGATGATGTAGGTGGAGAGGATTCATTCATTCATGCAGTGTACCAAATAATCCAACCAGGCAATTCATCCAGTAATTCATTCATTCATTCATTCATTCATATTGTCTATTGTTAGCTAAGGATAACATTGTTCTGATTAGTGACACAAACACTTACGCTAACACCAATTAATAGGGGTAAGATGCATGTTGTCCTAGACTATATAAAATTTTTAACGTCTAGGATAAAAATAATTTTAAAAATATTAGAAATTACAATTTGTCCGCCTCTGTGGTGTAGTGTTTAATGTGATTAGCTGCCACCCCCGGAGGCCCGGGTTCGATTCCCGGCTCTACCACGAAATTTGTAAAGTGGTACGAGGGCTGGAACGGGTTCCACTCAGCCTCGGAAGATCAACTGAGTAGAGGTGGGTTCGATTTCTCAGCCCTCCTTCCCAGTTGTATCCCCGACCCAATGTCTCATGCCGCAGGACACTGCCTTTTGGGCGGTAGAGGTGGGATCCCTCGCTGAGTTCGAGGGGAAAACCAACCCTGGAGGGTATATAAAATAAATAAATAAATAAATAAATAAATAAATAAATAAATAAATAAATAAATAAATAAATAAATAAATAAATAAATAACCATTCCTTACAGCTTTTTCTTAACTCTATTTCTTGACAACCTGTTCCTCCTTCTTAGTCTCTTTACTTCTCTGTTATAATATAGTGGGTTATAATCATTCATTACGTCCGTATCCTTGACTGAATGGTCAGCGTCATCTTCGGATCTGAGGGCCCCGGGTTCGATTCCTAGCCGGGTCAGAGATTTGAACCTTAAATTGTTATTTTCCTTGGCTCGTTGACCGAGTGTTTGTACTGTCGTGGACATTCTTGCAACTCACACACCACACACACACACACAATCCTCCAATATAAAAATGCAGTTTCGTACACGGCACATGCCCCTCGTTGGAGAGTCTGCCTTATAAGGGCTGCACCAGGTGAGCCAAAAATTTCCTCGGACATTCTCAGAATTAAGAGCCATACGATAAATAAATAAACAGCCGGGCTGAGTGGCTCAGACGGTTGTGGCGCTGGTCTCATGACTCCTGCTTGGCAGGTTCGATCCTGGCTCAGTCCGGAGGTATTTGAAGGCGCTCAAATACGTCAGCCTCGTGTCGGTTGATTTACTGGCACGTAAAAGAACTCCTGCGGGACTAAAATCCGGCACCTCGGCGTCTCCGAAAACCCTCAAAGTAGTTAGTGGGACGTAAAGTAAATAACATTATTATTATTAATAAATAAACAAATAACAATTCCTTACAACCTTTAAAGGTGCATACAACCGTTTTCACATTCCCCAACAATTGCTTTAAACCCACATCACACAACGTTTACGTTTTCATTTATCATTTTCATTTGATTTACATACTTAATTTTTTACTCCTTCATGCATGTTTTAACTCTGTGGAATTGCCTAATAGTCTTTATTTTACAATCTTCTTTCTATCGTGTTGATTTTAAATTACCACAAAAACAGATTCTTGATCATTTATACCATCTATTACTTCAGTTTCTCTATAGAGCTCATCTGTTTTCACCAGCACCACGCCCAGAAAATTCTTCCCTCTACTTGGATAAATCACATTCTGATTCAGATGTCCTTTCCTCATTAACTGATTTACCATTTGTAGGTCGTCCTTACTGTCATTAGCATTACCTTCGCCTGACTTTTGATAAATTTAGATCACCCGCTACAGTCACGTTCCTTTTCGTGTTGTCTCCCACGTAGCTGATTATCTTATCGACATCAGAGTCAGCGCCATCCTTTCCAGGTCCGTATACCCCAAAAGTATCAAGTTTCTTATTAATTTTAGAGATGAGCCTCACACGTGGAATTTTATGTTTTTCACCCTAAATCTTTTTCGTAGCTTCCACATTCTTCTTTGGGCAGTATGTATACCGCCCCTCCATCCCCTCCTACCTTTCCAATCCTGTTTCTACGATAAGCACTTGACTTTCTGGAGAAAATTTCCAGATCCATAATAATACTTCTCTGCTCTAATTCAACACCTGTTACAATATCTGATAAATATATATCTATTAAATTACTTAATTCTATTCCTTTCTTCACAATACTTGTATAGTTTAACAGTAACATTTCGATGTCATTATTACTTGACTTCCAGCTCCCTGTACTCTTATTACCGCTCAGTAGTCCACCCAGTTTCCTTGAATGTACCTATCTAGAACCCTTCTAAACAAGTTTTATAGGCACCACTGCGCTTCAAATGTAGGCCATCTGAGCGCAGACCCTACCTCGTACCCACACATTAGGATTTAAAAATCTCACTACCATTTCCCCACGTACCTACTTCATAGTCTCATTTAAGTCCCGATCACCCTCCAATGAATATCTCTTCTACATAGTATTTCACTGATAGCAATCTCCGCTCCCTTAAACTTCTGTCGTGCTGCATTAACCATCAAATGTTGAGGTGGGATAGTTTATGGCACCAGTTAGACTGTACACCACGTTCCTCGCTTTACTCCCTAACTGTTGCATGTCATTGTACTGTACCTTATCCTCAACTGAAGGCTAATTCTTGCCCGAAGGAACTGTTCCCTAGCGTTGTCCATTTCCGTTCTACCCAGCGTTGAAGTAATAGTGGTGCAACTTTCGACGCTACCTCACCGTTTGCGTAAATATAATGTATTGCACTTTGATTATATATTTTACGCATTTGGAGCCGTAAACTTCCTCTCTTCGTCCGCCTCTGTGGTGTAGTGGTTAGCGTGATTAGCTGCCACCCCCGGAGGCTCGGGTTCGATTCCCGGCTCTGCCACGAAATTTGAAAAGTGGTACGAGGGCTGGCACGGGGTCCACTCAGCCTCGGGAGGTCAACTGAGTAGAGGTGGGTTCGATTCCCACTTCAGCCATCCTGGAAGTGGTTTTCCGTGGTTTCCCACTTCTCCTCCAGGCAAATCCCGGGATGGTACCTAACTTAAGGCCACGGTCGCTTCCTTCCCTCTTCCTTGCCTGTCCCATCCCTTCACAAGGCCCCTGCTCAGCATAGCAGGTGAGGCCGCCTGGCAGAGGTACTGGTCATCCTCCCCAGTTGAATCCCCCGATCCAGAGTCTGAAGCTCCAGGACACTGCCCTTGAGGCGGTAGAGGTGGGATCCCTCTCTGCGTCCGAGGGAAAAACCGACCCTGGAGGGAAAAGAGATTAAGAAGAAGAAGAAGAAACTTCCTCTCTTCATGCGAATATTTAAGTTCACACCTTTCTATTCGGCTTTAGTAGGGCTTTCAGCTCTTTAGGAAAGGTTTACATCACTGATCCCGATTCTGCAGACTTTGTGAACAATGTACTAAGTGATGATTACAATGGGAGCAATGCAAGAGATGGATGAATAATGATCCTGAGATTCAGTCTGAAAGTGTCGGGCTCCATGGCTAAATGGTTAGCGTGCTGGCCTTTGGTCACAGGGGTCCCAGGTTCGATTCCCGGCCGGGTCGGAGATTTTAACCTTAAAGGGTTCATTCCCTTGGCTCGGGGACTGGGTGTTTGTGCCGTCCCCAACATCCCTGCAACTTACACACCGCACATAACACTACCCTCCACCACAATAACACGCAGTTACCTACAAATGGCAGATTCCGCCCACCCTCATTGGAGAGTCTGCCTTACAAGGGCTGCACTCGGCTAGAAATAGACACACGAAATTATTATTATTATTATTATTATTATTATTATTATTATTATTATTATTATTATTATTATTACGTTCTAAAGCAGAATCGGACTTAACGCTTGCAGTCATCCTGTGTGTCAAAACTGCCGTTCCGTTGTTTGCTCTGGGTGTCCAGAGAACAGATTGCGAAGTACTTTCACCATTTGCGAAATCAACGAAAAGTCGAAACACTGTTTCTTATTTCTGAAGTTTTACACTCTGATTGGGTTTCATATTGATTTCTCTGTAGAAATCTTGGAATCACCTATGTCCTTAAGGATGAAAATTAGTAACTTTTAGGATCTTGCAATTCCTTCTTGAGTTTGGTGGACGAGTATCTTTCTGTCCAATAAACGAAATTCCACAGCCTGTCTCCAGTCATTTTACTGGGTCAGGAATGGAATTAATGAAGCCCCATCTAGCGGCGAGGGTAGGAATTGTGCCGGCTGCCGAAGCCTGTCGCACTCCTCTGGGACAATGATTAGTGAATGACAGATGAAATGATATTGGGGAGTGTTGCTGGAATGGAATATGACAGAGAAAACCGGAGTACCCGGTGAAAAACCTGTCCCACCTCCGCTTTTTCCAGCACAAATTCCACATGGAGTGACCGGGATTTGAACCACGGAACCCAGCCGTGAGAGGCCGACGTGCTGCCGCCTGAGCCACGAAGGCTCTGTCTTTCTGTGCAATAATCATACCAAATTAGCTAAAACATTCACATGGGTGTGTCGCTGTGAAAGTACGCTTGGTCGTTTCAGATGCGCCTAGAATATGTAGGTCTACCATTTTAAGAGTATTTTTATGTTGGTATAAAATTTGACCCCACCTTACCATACATATACATGGAGTTTAACCTCGCCATTTGAGGGTTAACCATATCCCACACATCTCCAACTAAGTTTGCAACTGTATCGCGGGGCTGAGTGGCTCAGACGGTTAAGGCGCTGGGCTTCTGGCCCCAACTTGGCAGGTTCGATCCTTGCTCAGTCCGGTGGTATTTGAAGGTGCTCAAATACGTCAGCCTCGTGTCGGTAGATTTACTGGAACGTAAAAGAACTCCTGCGGGACTAAATTCCGGCACCTCGGCGTCTCCGAAAACCTTAAAAGAGTAGTTAGTGGGACGTAAAACAAATAACATTAATTAATTATTGCAACTGTATCTGCTTGCTTTACATTGTTGGTACCAACATGAGAAACTATCACCTTCTCCTTACTCTCCTCCCTTCTACTTTCCTCACCATTTGCCTGAACCTCATTCCTGGTCAAACTCTACCCTGGTTCTCTTTCCTCCTCACACTTGCCCTACATGTTTAACAGTAAAGTTTGTAAACATTTTGAGTAACTGTTTTCAAATGTGCAGTGAAGAGCTGTTTATTTCATACTTTGCGAAATATCAAATCAGATTAACTGATATCGTGCAACCGGGCGAGTTGGCCGTGCGCGTAGAGGCGCGCGGCTGTGAGCTTGAATCCGGGAGATAGTAGGTTCGAATCCCACTATCGGCAGCCCTGAAAATGGTTTTCCGTGGTTTCCCATTTTCACACCAGGCAAATGCTGGGGCTGTACCTTAATTAAGGCCACTTTCCGCTTCCTTCCAACTCCTATGCCTTTCCTATCCCATCGTAGCCATAAGACCTATCTGTGTCGGTGCGACGTAAAGCCCGTAGCAAAAAATGATATCATGCTGACATTTTGTCTTAAGAACCATTGCAATATTTCTGGGGATTTTAGTACCATAGTAGACTGGCTATGTATTTGTCGTCGCACTAACTCGTAGTGCTTTTCGGCGATGATGGGGTAGGAAATGATTAAGACTGAGCATGTAAGAGCCGTGATCATTTTTGTTTCCTTGTGGTATAACGTCACACCAACGCACAGAAAGCCTTTTGCGTTGCGAGGGAAAATAGCGGCCATGGCCATAGTTAAGTTACAGCTCGAGCGTTCACCTGGTGTGAAAGAGGAATACCACGGAAATCCATCTCCAGAGTGGCCGATGGGAAGGTGGATTCCACCAACCCATCACCTGAATGCAAACTTACTGCTACAAGACGCGTACCGCTGAGATAAATCACACGCATGATCTCTCGCATAGCTGAAGGGTATTACAGAACCTAGGAAGGTCAAATACCAAAGAAAGAAAACAGGGAAAGGCGAAGGATCTCATGATAACAGTGTGTACTGTTGGAATACCTCTGTCACCAACACAGGCATTCACCATTCGTCTACGTATTGCTGTTTTTAGATGGAACTTGTTTGGAGCCAGCATCACGGCTCACGAAATGTACGTGAATATTTGTGAGAGAGTGGCTATTATATTACAATGCCGTAAACAGCAGGAGAGATATGAAAGTGCTTGGAAATAATCAGCTATAAGTACACAAACCACATGGCTTCCAACAGTCAGTAATGCATACAAAATGAAGTATGGAAGAACAAGAATCGATTATACAGCCAATAATATGATACAGTGTGTATTTTCTCCGGTATCATACGGCTAGTATACTTCATGCAGGCTGGGTGCGACCAGACGTTCCCTCTCTCTCATTTAAGAACCTTACTTCCAAGAAATTACAAGAACTGCGGATAAATAAACTGATTGGCATAGCAACTCCTTCCTTGAGCTTTATATCATACAGGTCCTACCAAACGGTGTCCGACTCGTTGGCTGAACGGTCAGCGTACTGGCATTCGGTTCAGAGGGTCCCGGGTTCGATTCGTGGCCGGGTCGGGGATTTTAACCTTAATTGGTTAATTCCAATGGCACGGGGGCTGGGTGTATGTGTTGTCTTCATAATCATTTCATCCTCATCACGACGCGCAGGTCGCCTACGGGAGTCAAATAGAAAGACCTGCACCTGGCGAGCCGAACCCGTCCTGGGATATCCCGGCACTAAAAGCCATACGACATTCCATTTTACCAAAAGTTTAAGAACATCTGCGTATTTCATGAATATGATATCTGTCCTTAAATTTTAAGTTTCAGCAGTACCATTTTTACAGGGAATTAGTACATATTTAGAGAAACATTAGTGCTACGTAAAGTCACTAGCAGGTTAGCGTGATTAGCTGCCACCCTCGGAGGTCCGGGTTCGATTCCCGGCTCTGCCTCGAAATTTGAAAAGTGGTACGAGGGCTGGAACGGGGTCCACTCAGCCTCGGGAGGTCAACTGAGTAGAGGTGGGTTCGATTCCCACCTCAGCCATCCTCGAAGTGGTTTTCCGTAGTTTCCCACTTCTCCTCCAGGCGAATGCCGGGATGGTACCTAACTTAAGGCCACGGCCGCTTCCTTCCCTCTTCCTTGCCTATCCCATCCGATCTTCCCATCCCTCCACAAGGCCCCTGTTCAGCATAGCATGTGAGGCCGCCTGGGCGAGGTACTGGTCATTCTCCCCAGTTGTATCCCACGACCAAGAGTCTGAAGCTCCAGGACACTGCCCTTGAGGCGGTAGAGGTGGGATCCCTCGCTGAGTCCGAGGGAAAAACCGAACCTGGAGGGTAAACAGATGATGATGATGAAAGTCACTAGCAAAAAAGAAATAATTGTTACGGAGAAACACAGATACCTGTAGAATATTTATAATTCAAATAGAGCAACAGAATATGTTCTCATTTTAAAAATTGCCCCCCCCCCCCGTAATAGAACCACAGAAAGAGGTCATAAAACAAACATTCTTTGACCCTAGCTGGACAGGAGATCCCCCAGGCTACCGAGATTGTTTGTTACGCTGTAATGTAAATATACCACTATAACGTGACACAAACGATTTGGGTAGCCTGATTGTCGAAATTTCGACCTTCTCATTGTATAGTACTCTCCACGTTTTCTTTTAAGCAAGGAAATGATGGAAACATTTGCAAACATATCTGAACAACCCAATACACTCCGAAATATAGTTGAACTGGGCTGAAAACGAAAGGAGATATCTTGACATGGCTCACTGTACTGCAAGTACTTTACTGTGAACAAAAGCAGTGTTCTTAGTTTTGGGTCAGTAGCAAGGCATAGCTGATTCCACTTAATCCATCTTCAGCTAATGACAAATATTTTTTTTTTTTGCTAGGGGCTTTACGTCGCACCGACACAGATAGGTCTTATGGCGACGATGGGATAGGAAAGGCCTAGGATTTGGAAGGAAGCGGCCGTGGCCTTAATTAAGGTACAGCCCCAGCATTTGCCTGGTATGAAAATGGGAAACCACGGAAAACCATCTTCAGGGCTGCCGATAGTGGGATTCGAACCTACTATCTCCCGGATGCAAGCTCACAGCCGCGCGCCTCTACGCGCACGGCCAACTCGCCCGGTGACAAATATTTTAACAGGTGCCCTCATGTTCCACCTTCCAAGACTTCAGTAGCTAGTGGAATGTTTCACTTCATCTGCTGAAGCTGTTGATCAGGTCCACGTGGAGTTTTGGTTTACGCCTAACGAGCAGATTTTCCCGGTTACCGAAACTCGAAGTTCTGTACCAGCGTTCTATCATCCTAAAACATTTGAAAATACGAAAATTCTAATGTGGTACAGTATTTTTGCTTCGAATTAAACAGCATAATAATCGAAACACACACACACACACACACACACACACACACACATTGAATTTTATAGGAATGCCGAGGGACCGCGACATAAGTTCGAATTATTTACGAATTCGAATCAGGAACGTTTGAATTCAACAAGTTCTGCTGTATTATGTAAATATTAATTACAGTACTATTTTAACATAGAGGCTGCCTGGCCGAGGCGGTAAAGGCGTGCTCGGTTCGCCCGGAAGGACGTGGGTTCCAATCCCCGTCAGGAAGCCGTGAAATTTAAGAAGCGAGCTTTCCACTTCCGGAGGTGCGCATGGCCCTGAGGTTCACTCAACCTACACCAAAAATGAGTACCGGGTTAATTCCTGTGGTCAAAGGCGCTCGGGCGTAGAGCTAACCTCTCTATCCCAACAAGTGCCGAAGTTACGAGTAGTGGAAGCATTTACCTTCCAGCCGTCCAAGGCCCTTCATGACCTGTGCGGACATTACTTTGCTTTTTGTTGCTATATTAATGTACAGGAGTCGAATAATCATGAATCTTGCTTACTGCATATGCAATTGCATATTTGGAGTAGTTTTATCTTAATAGTGCATAGCCTATTTTGTGTTTTCCTCCTGTTAGTGCAAATTTAAAAGTATCTTGCTGTTTGTCGCCAGGTAGGCGGTTAGACAGGTGGGCAGCCCGTTTAATATCTAGAACATTAGCTTTTTATACAGCCATGGTTTCGTCCACCTGTAACCCAATTACGCAAGTACTGACTCCTGGAATTTCACCTAAAACAGGGCTGATATTTCCCCACTTCGTAAATAGTTAAATTCAATTTCCTTTCATACATTATTAGTTCTTGTCAGTCCTGCTTTAGTTGAGTTGAAACAGGTTGTGGTTCATAGTACTGTACATTAAAGGGACGTGTTAATACTACTTAATTTAAATGCCTAAGGTAGGCGTGTTTGAAGACTTTTCAGATGACGGAAGTATGTTGTTTCGCTAATTTTGTAGCACATTCGCAACTGAAACTTAAAAGGATCGAGTTCAACAGCATCTTCATGTGACGAAACATAATAAATTGAAAGTGGTAAACTTGAAAGGGAAAACAACACACACACACACACACCAGCCTCCTGTAAACATGTTGTTGTTTGAGTCATCAGTCCATAGACTGGTTTGATGCAGCTCTCCATGCCACCCTATCCTGTGCTAACCTTTTCATTTCTACGTAACTATTGCATCCTACATCTGCTCTAATCTGTTTGTCATATTCATACCTTGGTCTACCCCTACCGTTCTTGCCACCTACACTTCCTTCAAAAACCAACTGAACAAGTCCTGGGTGTCTTAAGATGTGTCCTATCATTCTATCTCTTCTTCTCGTCAAATTTAGCCAAATCGATCTCCTCTCACCAATTCGATTCAGTATCTCTTCATTCGTGATTCGATCTATCCATCTCACCTTCAGCATTCTTCTATAACACCACATTTCAAAAGCTTCTATTCTCTTTCTTTCTGAGCTAGTTATCGTCCATGTTTCACTTCCATACAATGCCACGCTCCACACAAAAGTCTTCAAAAACATCTTTCTAATTCCGATATCAATGTTTGAAGTGAGCAAATTTCTTTTCTTAAGAAAGCTCTTCCTTGCTTGTGCTAGTCTGCATTTTATGTCCTCCTTACTTCTGCCATCGTTGGTTATTTTACTACCCAAGTAACAATATTCATCTACTTCCTTTAAGACTTCGTTTCCTAATCTAATATTTCCTATATCACCTGCCTTCGTTCGACTGCACTCCATTACTTCTGTTTTGGACTTATTTATTTTCATCTTGTACTCCTTACCTAAGACTTCATCCATACCATTCAGCAACTTCTCGAGATCTTCTGCAGTCTCAGATAAAATAACAATATCATAGGCAAATCTCAAGGTTTTGATTTCCTCTCCTTGGACTGTAATTCCCTTTCCAAATTTCTCTTTGATTTCCTTTACTGCCTGTTCTATGTAAACATTGAAAAGGAGAGGGGACAAACTGCAGCCTTGCCTCACTCCTTTCTGGATTGCTGCTTCTTTTTCAAAGCCCTCGATTCTTATCACTGCAGACTGATTTTTATACAGGTTGTAGATAATTCTTCGTTCTCGGTATCTGATCCCTATCATCTTCAGAATCATAAATAGCCTGGTCCAATCAACTTTATCGAATGCCTTTTCTAGATCTACGAATGCCATGCACGTGGGCTTGTCCTTCTTGATTCGATCCTCTAAGATCAGACGTAAAGTCAGGATTGCTTCACGTGTTCCTACATTTCTTCTGAAGCCAAATTGATCTTCCCCCAACTCAGCTTCAACTTGTTTTTCCATTCTTCTGTAAATAATACGTGTTAAAATTTTGCAGGCATGAGATACTAAACTAATGGTGCGATAGTTTTCACACCTGTCAGCACCGGCTTTCTTGGGAATAGGTATAACAACATTCTGCCGAAAATCGGATGGGACTTCTCCTGTCTCATACATCTTGCACACTAAATGAAATAACCTTAACTTTAGTTAAACCTGGACAAACACGAAGTAAATTCACTCACTGAAGACTTGTGCAAAATGTTTGTTTCGGGAAGCATATCATTGGCTAAGCTAAACAATCAGAACTCAGTTCAGTTTCTGGAGGAATACACGAAACAGCCAGCCCCAAATGAATCAATAATTAGGAATAATTACGTTTCTGGGCTTCATAAAATGACGTTCAATAAATTATGGGAAAAATGTTTATGGAAAATATATTTGGGCCTCGCTAGACGAAACAATGGTCTATGGACGTATTAGTTAACAATAAGGTGAATCACTCAACAGTTGCTGCATGTTTCAATGATGCACTTACTTTTTAGTTGCTATCACGCATTCTTTACGATCATGTTCTCGTGGCCTGCCCTGATGCTGCACCTTATATTATTGTTGGATGCGCTTGTGAACGGTTGGCTGTTGAGAGAGCTCGTGCATTATTGTAGTGATAAAGCAGTTAAAACCTATTGAAATTGTTTAAATATTATGTGTGTGTGTTCCATTTAGTGCTATTTACATATTGGTGTTTAGTGTTTGTTGGTAGAAATTGGGAGTAGTGATATTTATTTGAATTTTATAACAAGTAATTCATTTGGTGTGCAGTAGTTAAAGTTTTCTAGGTTAAGTTAGGCTAGCTAGGTGTACCTTGTTCGAATTTTAGGTTCAGGAAATACTTTAGGTAATATCAACTTTTAAAACTGTACAGGGCGGTACACCCCTACGCCGCAGTTTTAAATCTTGCGCCTATAAATCCTCCTCTACAGGAGAAACTGTGAACTAAAAACTGGATCAACTCATAAGTTTCTCAGAAGATGTCACTACCATAAATTTTGTGATTACGAAGTTGTCAATACTGTGTGGATTTCAACTTGTTTTGTTTTCCATTGATCAAGAAGTGTGGACATTCTCTTATAGATGTCTCTACAAAAAAAAAAAACCATGATCATGCACCCTGGTGCGAAGTGAGGGAACTTTGTTTGAAGAAATTTTGTATTCATAAGTTTTCTTATTACTAAATTTCGTTCTTTCATTTGTGGGTTGGCAACATTAATCTTTTCTTTCCGCCAGTTTTGAAGTTAGCCATCAATTATTTCTCTAATTAATTTTTGACCAATAGTGTCTTTCTTCTTCGATTTTGTGTGTGACTGTGTACTTTAGCCAATACACTCCTGTGGGTGTGTCTTAATTATTCATGAAAGGTCTCGAATCTTCCCCGAGGGTATAAAAACTGATCATTTTCTTGTCTCAGGGCCACATCATCAACATTTAATTTAGTGTATGGACGTGTAGCAGGAGGCGGGAAGCGCCTCTTTCTTCAGGCAGCAGTTCTTCAATAAGGTAATGGCCTCCTAACATATTTATTTCTTGCTAGCTCAGCAGTTTAACCCGCGGGGAAAGTCCGAAAACTTTACTATGTAACCTGTCATCAACCATGTAATTTGCCGTCGCTTTTGTAAAACTTCATATATCTTTAACGGTAAATCAGGGATAGAGAGTGCCTTACCCTCTCGAGCTCCCCTTCATTTTGATTTGAGGTGACTACGTTTTTGTAACCGATTTTCTTCTAGTTCTTAATGGGTTAAATTTATTCAGTATACGAGTCACCTCCATAGTTTGGGAATAGCCCCTGTTCTATCGGCCTTGCGCCTCTTAGTTTTTAAGAAGTTTCTTTTAGGAGTGCAAGTACACGCCTCCACTCATTTTGTATTTTGGGCCATTAACTTAACCTATTATTTTTCTACTAAGACCCAGTAGGCTGGGTACAAAATACCCCCGTTTCATGTTGTGTAAGTTGTGCCTAGATGGCAATTTAGGGTTGAGCCTGGTATTGCCTTTCATAGGCTTGGAAAACTGAGAGCGGGTCAGCTCTTTTAAGTATTGGAAATGTGCCTCTTGGAGGCTTGACATTGTTTGATGGGAGCAGGTGCTCCATATGATTTGGGGATTTCTGCCCTGTGGTAAATATGTGTTTTGTGAGCTGAGAGCTCAGGAATTGTATAAATTTGGGGCTCGAAGCCCAGAACTTGTAAAGACCCCTAAACTGTACTTTCGTGCTCTCGTTTGTAAAATTATACCTTGTACCTGATCTTTCATTGTTATTTCACCTAGTGAAAATTTGTTAACTCGTTTTATCTATTGAAAAAATAACCTTCTGTAAAATTTTAAGTTTCGTTTCATATTGTGGATAGACCCATTCCAGCCCACACCTTCTTTCCTCCTCTGCCTTCCACGGGTATCCCCGTAACAAAAACAATATTTTTAAATGTCTATAGGTTCGTTGGTATAATACTTACAAAGGCAGATTATCATAAGGAGTTGTAACTCATTGTAACTGCCGCCGAAACATTTCCGATATTTCGTATAGATATCCGTTCAAACTATCATGAAAGTAACCTAATAATTTATTAAATTAAATAACACGATTCGCCTGTAAACTTCGATTTAAAAAGAAGTTTAAGAGAATACACGGTAATTTCACTGGATAATTACGGTACTTAACAGTTTTTGGATTGTTGAAGATTCTATTAGAATTGTTGACGATTGTTGCTACATGCACATGGTAGTTGTCTAAATACACTGACTGACAGAGCAAATGCAACACCAAGAAGAAGTGGTCAGAACTTTATGCCAATTGCAGGGTAGACTGACGTCACTGAGGTATGCTCATGATGTGAAATGCGCCGCTGTGCTGCGCACGTAGCGAACGATAAATGGGACACGGCGTTGACGAATGGCCCACTTCGTACCGTGATTTCTCAGCCGACAGTCATTGTAGAACGTGTTGTCGTGTGCCACAGGACACGTGTATAGCTAAGAATGCCAGGCCGCCGTCAACGGAGGCATTTCCAGCAGACAGACGACTTTACGAGGGGTATGGTGATCGGGCTGAGAAGGGCAGGTTGGTCGCTTCGTCAAATCGCAGCCGATACCCATAGGGATGTGTCCACGGTGCAGCGCCTGTGGCGAAGATGGTTGGCGCAGGGACATGTGGCACGTGCGAGGGGTCCAGGCGCAGCCCGAGTGACGTCAGCACGCGAGGATCGGCGCATCCGCCGCCAATCGGTGGCAGCCCCGCACGCCACGTCAACCGCCATTCTTCAGCATGTGCAAGACACCCTGGCTGTTCCAATATCGACCAGAACAATTTCCCGTCGATTGGTTGAAGGAGGCCTGCACTCCCGGCGTCCGCTCAGAAGACTACCATTGACTCCACAGCATAGACGTGCACGCCTGGCATGGTGCCGGGCTAGAGCGACTTGGATGAGGGAATGGCGGAACGTCGTGTTCTCCGATGAGTCACGCTTCTGTTCTGTCAGTGATAGTCACCGCAGACGAGTGTGGCGTCGGCGTGGAGAAAGGTCAAATCCGGCAGTAACTATGGAGCGCCCTACCGCTAGACAACGCGGCATCATGGTTTGGGGCGCTATTGCGTATGATTCCACGTCACCTCTAGTGCGTATTCAAGGCACGTTAAATGCCCACCGCTACGTGCAGCATGTGCTGCGGCCGGTGGCACTCCCGTACCTTCAGGGGCTGCCCAATGCTCTGTTTCAGCAGGATAATGCCCGCCCACACACTGCTCGCATCTCCCAACAGGCTCTACGAGGTGTACAGATGCTTCCGTGGCCAGCGTACTCTCCGGATCTTTCACCAATCGAACACGTGTGGGATCTCATTGGACGCCGTTTGCAAACTCTGCCCCAGCCTCGTACGGACGACCAACTGTGGCAAATGGTTGACAGAGAATGGAGAACCATCCCTCAGGACACCATCCGCACTCTTATTTACTCTGTACCTCCACGTGTTTCTGCGTGCATCGCCGCTCGCGGTGGTCCTACATCCTACTGAGTCGATGCCGTGCGCATTGTGTAACCTGCATATCGGTTTGAAATAAACATCAATTATTCGTCCGTGCCGTCTCTGTTTTTCCCCCAACTTTCATCCCTTTCGAACCACTCCTTCTTGGTGTTGCATTTGCTCTGTCAGTCAGTGTAAATACAAAATCAGCTGATTACTATATTCCGGTAATTTGTAGTATTAGTTCTCTGCATACTTTGTACTTTCCACCTTCAGTTATTAATAGAGTAAAAGTTAATAATCAAATTCCTATATCAAAATAATATTACAGTTCAACCTCTGGCGTAGTTTTGACAGAAATGATTGTAGACAACCTCATATTTTTCAGTCTCTAAGGACACTTTTATTCTCCGTCCCGCGTAGTAGGGAAAATAATAGTAATCCACCAGCGGTAGAAATTCATATAACCACGTTTCAGCTGAGAATTGTAGTGTTATAGACATAGTATATTTAGATAGTGGCGTATCTTGCCTGCTACATTCGTGTGTATCTTTCGTGTGAATCTAATAGAGCATAGTACTAATAATAACCTGTCTAAGCATTTAGCTTTGTTCGTAATCTTTAAGTACAGTAGTTCTTGCAAATTTCAAACATGAAATTTTCATTTCTGTTTGTGCTTAATAGTGCCACAAGGTACCGGTATTGTAATTAGGATATGTCTGAACGTAGTTTAAACTTATTGTAGTGTACTGTACAGTACTATACGAGTAATATCTTATTAGAATTTAGCGTGCTTATTTTATTATTGTAAAATATTTGCGTAGTACCGGTATAGTAGAGGTATCTGTAGAAACTCCCTCACTAAAACTCTGTTGTTGTAATTAGGATAGGGTTAATTGCAGTTTACATTTGTGTAATTCTTCTGTATTCCTTTCGGTAATCAGTAATTAACAGCTGTTGTCGGATGAAAATAGATTTCGACTAAGTAGTATTGTAGTGTAGTCTAGTACTATCCCAGACAATATATCACTCCGTTCAAATTTTTTTGCACGTAAGTTATTTTAATTTTTCCTTTTATTTTGATTTTTTCCCGTAAAGAATGGCTAAGGAGTGCAAGAGTAAGGAATGTGGGTGTGGGGAGGCATTGAGGGGTATGAGGGAGGAGATGGAGAGTTTGAGGGAGATAATTAGGATTCTCACGGAAGACAGGAAGGAAGATATGCTTCCCTCAAACAATGTACAGGTTACAGTAGGTGTACAAGAGGGAGAGGAAGGAAAGGGGGAGTTGTAGAAGACAAGTGTTCTAATGTCCTAAGGGGAAGGAGATTGCAGGCTAAGGGCTCTATTCAGGATCAGAATTCAGGACAGGTGTCTGTGCGAAATCGGTACGAGCCACTCCAGGTACAGCAAGAGAGGGAAAATGAGGAACAGGGAACTGTTGCTGAGATGTGTGGAAGTAGGAGGGAGGGAAATGTAGGAAAGGGAAATGTAGAGTAGAGGATAGGAAAAGACGGGTGGAACAGGGTCATGGGAAGGAGAAAAGGGAGGAGGAATTAGCTTCTGCAGCTATCAGGAAAGATAGGGCTGACCAGGAGGGGAGGGGATCAAATGAGGTGGGTAGGGTTGAGGCTCTGGTCATGGGAGATTCCATCCTTAAACATGTGGGGAAAGTGTGTGGAGGAAAGGGAACCAGGGTAGAGTGTTATCCAGGAATTAGGTTGAGGCAGATGTCGAGGAAAGTAGAAGAGAGGGAGGAGGGGAAGGAGAAGGTGGTAGTGTTTCACGTTGGTACCAACAACGTAAGGCAAGCTTATATAAGTACCAACATAGCTGGGGATGTGTGGGATCTGGTAAATGCAGCACGGATGAAATTTAAGAAAGCGGAGATTGTTATCAGTGGAATTCTGTGTCGGAGGGATACGGACTGGAGGGTGATTGGGGATTTAAATGCGACTATGGAGTGGGTATGTGGGAAACTGGGAGTTAAATTTTTAGATCCTAATGGGTGGGTAGTAGATAGGGATCTGCGCTCAGATGGCCTTCACTTAAACCGCAATGGTACGTATAAGTTAGGAAATTTGTTTGAAAGGGTAATAGGGAGGTACATTCAGGGAAACGGGGTTGTCTAGGGAGCGGTGATAAGGGTACAGAGGTCTGGAAGTGAAGTAGGGATGATATAAAAATGTTAGTGTTGAACTGTAGAAGTATTGTAAAGAAAGGAATAGGATTAAGTAATTTAATAGATATATATTTACCAGATAATGTAATAGGAGTTGAATCATGGCTGAGAAATGATATAATGGATGCAGAAATTTTCTCACGGAACTGGAGAGTATCGTAGAGATAGGATAGGAATGGTGGGAGGGGAAGTGTTCATTCTGGTGAAAGAAGTATTTGTAAGCTACGAAAAAGTTAAAGATGAGAAACATGTAATTCTACGTGCAAGGCTCATTTCTAAAGGTAATAGGCAACTTGATGTCTTTGGAGTGTACAGACCGGGAAAGGGTAGCGCTGACACGGATTCTGAATTATTGGATAAGATAATCAGCTATGTGGGAAACGACATGGAAAGGAATGTGATTGTAGCGGGAGATCTGAATTTACCAAATGTCAGTTGGGAAGGAAATGCGAACGAAAGGAAGCATGACCAAAGAATGGCAGGTAAGCTAATATGGGAAGGACAGCTGATTCAGAAAGTGATTGAACCAACTAGAGGGAAAAATATCCTGGACGTGGTGCTGATAAAACCAGATGAGCTCTATAGAGAAACCGAAGTAATAGATGGCATTAGTGATCATGAAGCTGTTTTTGTCGTAGTTAAAAATGAATGTGTTAGAAAGGAAGGTCTTAAAAGTAGGACTATTAGGCAGTACCATATGGATGATAAAGCAGGCATGAGGCAGTTTTTAAAAAGTTACTATGGTCGGTGGAAAATTGTAAATAAAAATGTAAACAGACTCTGGGATGGGTTTAAAGTAATTGTTGAGGAATGTGAAAACAGGTTTGTACCTTTAAAGGTGCTAAGGAATGGTAAAGACCCACCTTATTATAATAGAGAAATAAAGAGACTAAGAAGGAGGTGCAGATTGGAAAGAAATATAGTCGGAAATGGCTGTGGAAGTAAGGAGAAATTGAAGGAACTTACTAGTAAATTGAAACTAGCAAAGAAGGCAGCTAAGAATAACATGATGGCAAGCATAATTGGCAGTCATACAAATTTTAGTGATAAATGGAAGGGTATGTATAGGTATTTTAAGGCAGAAAAAGGTTCCAAGAAGGACATTCTAGGAATAATTAATGAACCAGTGGAGTGTGTATGTGAGGATCATCAAAAGGCAGAGGTATTCAGCCAGTAGTATGCAAAGATTGTTGGTTACAAGGATAATGTCCAAAGAGAGGAGGAGACAAATGCTAAAGAAGTATTAAAATTTACGTATGATAACAATGACATTTACAATAAGATACAAAAGTTGAAAACTAGAAAAGCGACTGGAATTGATCAGATTTCTGGGGATATACTAAAGACAATGGGTTGGGATATAGTACCATATCTGAAGTACTTATTTGATTATTGTTTGCTTGAAGGAGCTAAAACTATACCAGATGAATGGCGAGTTGCTATAGTAGCCCCTGTGTATTAAGTAAAGTGTGATAGACATAAGGCTGAAAATTACAGGCCAGTAAGTTTGACATGCATTGCATGTAAGCTTTGGGAAGGCATTCTTTCTGATTATATTAGACATGTTTGTGAAATTAATAACTGGTTCGATAGAAGGCATTTGGTTTTAGGAAAGGTTATACCACTGAAGCTCAACTTGTAGCAAAGTATAGCAGATATCTTGGATTCAGGAGGTCAAATGGACTGTATTGCGATTGACCTGTCTAAAACATTTTATAGGGTGGATCATGGGAGACTACTGGCAAAAATGAGTGCAATTAGAGTAGACAAAAGAGTGACTGAATGGGTTGCTATATTTCTAGAAAATAAATCTCAGAGAATTAGAGTAGGCGAAGATTTATCTGACCCTGTAATAATTAAGAGCGGAATTCCTCAGGGCAGTATTATTGGACCTCTATGTTTTCTTATATATATATAAATGATATGAGTAAAGAAGTGGAATCAGAGGTAAGGCTTTTTGCAGATGCCGTTATTCTGTATAGAGTAATAAATATGTTACAAGATTGTGAGCAACTGCAACGTGACCTCGATAATGTTGTGAGATGGACAGCAGGCAACGGTATGTTGATAAACGGGGTTAAAAGTCCGGTTGTGAGTATCACAAATAGGAAACGTCCTCTGAGTTTTAATTACTGCGTTGATGGGGTGAAAGTTCCTTTCGGGGATCATTGTAAGTATCTAGGTGTTAATATAAGGAAAGATCTTCATTGGGGTAATCACATAAATGGGATTGCAAATAAAGGTTACAGATCTCTGCACATGGTTATGAGGGTGTTTAGGTGTTGTAGTAAGGATGTAAAGGAGAGGGCATATAAGTCTCTGGTAAGACCCCAACTAGAGTGTGGTTCCAGTGTATGGGACCCTTACCAGGATTACCTGATTCAAGAACTGGAAAAAATCCAAAGAAAAGTAGCTGGATTTGTTCTGGGTGATTTCCGACAAAAGAGTAGCGTTACAAAAATGTTGCAAAGTTTGGGCTGGGATGAGTTGGGAGAAAGAAAACGAGCTGCTCGACTAAGTGGTATGTTCCGAGCTGTCAGCGGAGAGATGGAGTGGAATGACATTAGTAGACGAATAAGTTTGAGTGGTGTCTTTAAAAGTAGGAAAGATCACAATATGAAGATGAAGTTGGAATTCAAGAGGACAAATTGGGGCAAATATTCATTTATAGGAAGGGGAGTTAGGGATTGGAATAACTTACCAAGGGAGATGTTCAATATATTTCCAATTTCTTTGAAATCATTTAAGAAAAGGCTAAGGAAAACAACAGATAGGGAATCTGCCAACTGGGCGACTGCCCTAAATGCAGATCGGTATTGATTGATTGATTGATTGATTGATTGATTGATTGATTGATTGATTGATTGATTGATTGATTGATTGATTGATTGATTGATTGATTGATAGATTGATTGATTGATATATAATGTCTTGGGATATTACATCTCAAGATGGTGCACGCCACATGTGTAGCATATGGACCTCATCTAGTCGCTGATACTTGTTCCTGAAGTAAACGTTTTGATCTCTACAGTAAAAATACTATTCCTAATGGCTCCATGTCGCACGAATATGTTTCTGGATACAGTTGGTAATGTGTCGCTCCCGCCTACACCAGATGGGAAATGTGGCCCGAAGATGCTGCTTATTATGCCGATTATTTTGAAGTAGTAAAAATAAAGCAGTTGTAGACTTTGATTCTGTAGAATATGCTTCTACTAAAGGAACATAAGAAGCAGTGGTGGTGTTCGTGAGCGATTTATATTCATTTGTTCCATTTTGATGTGCATACCTTCAGCCATCCATAAATTGCAAGAAATAGGACTGTCCCTTAACGTTAGTACTGGAATTCTTCAAGAAGTCGAAAGATTCCTAATGAATTTAAACAATCAAGTTTTCTCGGAATAAAATGTCGAGTGTAGTGTTAAAAATCTGCGGTCTCATCAAACTTAAAAACATTTCTGGTGGTCTCCTAATTGGAGGTGCGTGCAACGATCAGATTTCTATAGGCTACAAGGCTCAATTGCGCAGACGTTCATCGTGAAATCACTGCGGTATATGGTGAGCGTGCAATTTCTCGCCCAGGTATTATACAGTGGTGTAACAATTTGACGCCGGACGCACGAATCACACGGATGAATATCGCGAAGGCAGGCCGGCAACGTCCAGTACCTTTGCAAATGTTGACCGTATGGATGGGGTCATTAGACAGAATCGACGCATAACACTGCAGGAAATTGCCAGCATGCTGAATATGTCGTTTGGCAGTGTGTTCTCCATCGTTCACCAGCACCTTGGATTTCATAAACAGTGTCACAGTTCGGTCCCACGTCTGCTCGCCGATGTTCTCAAGGGACAATGTTTCCAGTCGTCACTGGCATTTTTGCAACGGTATTCTGTGGAGGGCAACGAGTTTCTGCGACGAATCATCTCAGGGGATGAAATGCGGGTCCACCACTTCACTCCTGAAACAAAGAGAACATCGATGGAATGGGTGTACACAACATCACCACTACGAAAGAAGGCCAAAGTCCAACCTTCAGCGAGAAAGGTAATGGCGACAGTGTTCTTTGACATGGAGGGTACGGTGCGCGTGGAATTTATCCGAAAGGAAGGACAGCCTACTCGGCTTCGTATTGTCAAACGTTGAATCGGTTGCGTAAGGCAATTAAAGAAAAGCGGTGAGGAAAATAGAGCGCCGGTGTGATTTTGTTGCACGATAACGCAACACCAAACACGGTCAGCCAAACATCCGAACTGCTTCAGCGATTCAAGTGTCCGACTCGTTGACTGAATAGTCAGCGTACTGGCCTTCAGTTCAGAGCGTCCGAGGTTCGATTCCCGGCCGGATCGGGGATTTTAACCTTCATTGGTTAATTCCAATGGCTCGGGGCTGGGTGTTTGTGCTGTCCCCAACGTCTCTGCAACTCACACACCACGCATAACACTATCCCCCACCACAATAACACGCAGTTACCTACACATGGCATGTGCCGCCCACCCACATCGGAGGGTCTGCCTTGCAAGGGCTGCACCCGGCTAGAAATAGCCATAAGATATTAAATTCATTTATTAGCGATTCAAGTGAGAGGTATGGCAACATCCTCTATACAATACAGAATTAGCGTCATGTGATTATCATGTGTTTGGTAAGCTGAAAAAGGATCTCGGTGGCTAACGATTCAGAAACGATGAAGAGGTGAAAGCAGCTGTCTCCAGGTGGTTATATAGCGCTGGAGGTAATTTCTACGCATCCTGGATCGAAAAGTTGGTTGACCGTTGCCAGAAATGTTTACGGTGTCTTTGGGACTATGTGGAAAAGTGAACTTACAATGTAAAATTGTATAGCCGTGTTGGCTATGTGTAGGTTGTTTCATAAATGGCCATAACATAGAAGTGTAACTTACTTTTTGATTCACTTTCGTACTTGAACTTAGCCTCTTCATCAGAATGAACAGCTTTCCTGACATTATGCATTTTTACAACCATAATTTATCATGTGAAATTCTCCGCAGCAGTTCTCTTGGTTTCGGTTCAAATCTTTTTGATTTCGAACGTTGCTAGGAGTAAAAAAGTATTGTTTCCGTGCGAAGAACTGGCCTACGGGTTCTGATGGTTATTGGTGTTTCTTGACCTCTAGACAATGAGAATGAAGATTTTGCAAGATAACTATGATTTTAGACATCGTAGAGGCATTTTTGAAGATATTTTAAGATATTTGCCCCAGTTGCCTCTCACCACGGCAAGTGATCACTGCACGGTCCGACTCGTTGGCTGAACGGTCAGCGTACTGGCCTTCGGTTCAGAGGGTCCCGGGTTCGATTCCCGGCCGGGTCGGGGATTTTAACCTTAATTGGTTAATTCCAATGGCACTGGGGCTGGGTGTATGTGTTGTCTTCATCATTTCATCCTCATCACGACGCGCAGGTCGCCTACGGGTTTCAAATAGAAAGACCTGCACCTGGTGAGCCGAACCCTTCCTGGGATATCCCGGCACTAAATGCCATACGACATTTCATTTCATTTCATCACTGCACGGAATGGAAGCGCAAGCACAGTTGTAATTTTCAATCAAAATAACATCGAACTAATGATGAAAATACATCGTAAACGCACCGCGGAAGGCAGGTAAGCGTACTAAATGATCCCTCCAAATTCTAAAAATAACGATTGTCTACTGCTAACCAGAGACAAAATATATTTCTTTCTTTCTTAATCTGTTTACCCTCCAGGGTTTGTTTCTCTCACGGACTCAGCGAGGGATCCCACCTCTACCGCCTCAAAGGCAGTGTCCTGAAGCGTGAGACTGTTTTGGCCAGGGGATACAACTACTGGGGAAGAGGACTAGTACCTCGCCCAGGCGGCCTCACCTGCCATGTTGAACATGGGCCTTTTGGGGGGGGGTAATTGGAAGGGATAGACAAAGAAGAGGGGAGGAACCTTAAGTTAGATAACATCCCGGTATTTGCCTGGAGAAAATGTGGGAAACCATGGAAAACCACTTCGATTATGCCTGAGGTGGGAATAGACCCCCCACTTCTACTCAGTTGAACTTCCGAGGCTGAGTGGACCCCGTTCCAGCCCTCGTACCACTTTTTCAAATTTGAAGGCAGAGGTGGGAATCGAACCCGGGCCTCCGGAGGTGGCAGCTAATCACACTAACCACTACCACACAGAGGCGGACATATGATATTCAGTATTGTGTTTTCAAATTCTGCAGGTTAGCTTGTTAAAAGGAGTATAGCATTAGCAGCAGGAGCAGTAAAAGTTGTGTTTTGTGTGTCTGCTGTTGTTTCAGTTTACGGGGGCGTTGAAATTTCAAGTACATACTGTATGTTTCAACCCGAAATTTCAATAGCACATCAGTGGCTATGTGGATTGTTGGATTAGACGTATACAAGTTCTCCTTGTGATGTTTGTGGAAGCATTCAGCTCCCTTAATGATGTGAGGAGTGTGTAACCTCGTGCCGGCCCCGCGGTGTGGGGGTAACGTGCCTTCCTCTTACCCGGAGGCCCCTGGTTCGATTCCGGGCCAGGTCACGGATATTTACCTGCATATGAGGGTTGGTGCGAGGTCCACTCGGCCTACGTGATTACAATTGAGGTGCTATCTGACGGTGAGATGGCAGCCTCGGTCTGGAAAGTCAAGAATAACGGCCGAGAGGATCCGTAGCGCTGACCACACGACACCTCGTAATCTTCAGTCCTTCGGGCTGAGCAGCGGTCGCTTGGTAGGCCATGGCCCTTCGGGGCTCTTGTGCCATGAGGTTGGTGGGGTGTAACCTCGTATGAGCCCAAATTACACGTTCCGCGACGTGTGTTTTAAGATTGTAGTCGGAAATGTAGTAATTCTCACCACATGCGGCTGAAACGCTGATCAGGCCCACAAATGCTTCTTCACTATCTGTCGAAGTCAAATAAGGCAACGCATAGTACACTTTCATGAAGTTCACCTCCATGAATTGTGTGATCACTGGCCAAAACGTGCAGCTTTCTGTGTTTATAATTGTTTGCTGGCAGGACCTACTGTTTACAGTGCACTATGTCTTCTGGCATGGGCTAGAGTAATTTTGTTACTTTCATTGATCTGTCTCTGTCGTATACTTGGCTTTGACAATATGAAAATGACTAAGGTATGAGTGATGCTAGAAATGCCATTCCTTGTACAGCCAGTCCCTGCTATGAATGGTGTGAAAATGTTGCTCATAGGGTCGGTTGGTGCGTGCATTTCAGTGGGCTTGGCAGACTGATATGTAATAGCAACTTCTGGCTCGGTGACGGAAGCAACGGGAAACTACCTCACTCCTTATTTCCCTAGTACCCCTCTTCAGTGATGCCTAGGCCATCTATGACAGCTGATTGCGGAGCTGTTGAGGATCCAACCAGCCTTAGGGCTGAAGACTGAACATACACAATTGGAGAACAGGATGTACTCGTAGCCTTTATCAGTTACCGTTCTCACCAACGAACTCAGCTCTGACCAACTGACAGCATTGTTTGGGATACGCATTGCAGGCCTCAGACAGTTCCATTATCTCAATTGTTTTACACTTCACGTTGGTAGCTTTTGGTGCCCTTTCATTACACTATGAACATGTAAACTTGGTGAACTTCGTGCGCTTTTGCCGGACTGAGTGGCTCAGACTGTTGAAGTGCTCGCCTTCTCACCCCAGCTTGGCAGATTCGATCCTGGCTCAGTCCGATGGTATTTGAAGATGCTCAAATACGTCAGCCTCGTGTCGGTAGATTTACTGGCATGTAAAGTAATTCCTGCAGAACTTAATTCCGGTAACTCCGCGTATCCTAAAACAGCAAAAAGGTAGTTAGTCGGACGTAAAGCCAATACTATTATTATTATTATTATTATTATTATTATTATTATTATTATTATTATTATTATTATTATTATTATTATTATTATTATTTATTCGTGCATTTTCAGTGCGTTGGGGATTATTGGGCACTCTTTTTCTTAACCCAGTATAATCGCATTTCCACTTCCCTATTGCCCAGTAAAACTTATGCCCTCTGGTGTCAGCACATTTACTATGGAAATGAGAAGTAAAATTCGTAAGAATCCACATATAATTACAATCTGTTATTGGATGAGAATTATATTTTCTGCCATGACGAAGCCCAACAGACCGAGCGACTGTTTACAATTTTATTATATTCCATACTTAGAAATCCTGTTGTGAACCTTTCGCTCTATATAACGTTCTGCTGGTCACATGAAACTCGGCGACTGGATGGTTCGTGAACACCGCTTATTTTCTACATGAATGCTGCACTGTGTGCATCATCCCTCCTCTTCATATTGTTCTATATCTTCCAGGCGTGACGGTTGCGGCCTTCCCAGCGAGAGAACTTGCGTTCTGTCAGTCGCTAAATATGTTATTGGGAATGAAGCCCTAAGAGGACACAGTAAGGTGCACAGGGAATCGTCCGAAGGTTAGATAGGTTCCTTAGCACAATGTTTCCATTTGTTAGTTTTGCCGCAACTATACTCAAGTGGCCATATTGCTTTTAGGATTCCAGTGAAGGTGAACTTATCTATTAGTGTATTGACATTTATAAGTGAGTGTACCGGAGTTCTGTGTGCAGAATAATACTTCGTTACTAGGGCGGAACGTATGAATGGGATGGTATGGGACATTATGGCGGTGGGATGTTACCAGACGTATAATAAAGTTATTTGCTTAATAACCCTCCAATTGCTGTAGAATTTAAGAAGCAAGAAGGCCGAAATTTTGTTCCGCGGGAGTTCTTTGTTTAGGAAGCCAATGACACCGAATTGTAGCAATGCAACAGGGATCGACCACATTATCTTAGGAACGAAACGATGACGACCAAGAGACTGCGCCACTGGAGGTTCGATTCGCCACAGGCTGGGGATTTTAACCGCGTCTGGTTAATTACTCTGGCGCGGGGCCTGAGTGTCTGCGAATGTCTTACACACACACACACACACACACACACACACACACACACTGCCAACAACCACAGAGACATGCAATAGAAAATATATCCCTCCACAGAGGGATTAAGCATCCGGCCATAAAACCGAGCTTAATTAGTATGTTATGCCAACCAACTTCAAAATAATTGGAGAAAGACTTGGAATAATAATAATAATAATAATAATAATAATAATAATAATAATAATAATAATAATAATAATAATAATAATAATAAAACCGGGCGAGTTGGCCGTGCGCGTAGAGGCGCGCGGCTGTGAGCTTGCATCCGGGAGATAGCAGGTTCGAATCCCACTATCGGCAGCCCTGAAGATGGTTTTCCGTGGTTTCCCATTTTCACACCAGGCAAATGCTGGGGCTGTACCTTAATTAAGGCCACGGCCGCTTCCTTCCAACTCCTAGGCCTTTCCTATCCCATCGTCGCCATAAGACCTATCTCTGTCGGTGCGACATAAAGCTCCTAGCAAAAAAAAAAAAAAAAATAATAATAAATGGCATGCGGTCTCCAGAGAGGCTTGGTGAAGGTCTTTCGAGTTAATGCGTATAGGCGCCCTATTCATCTGTGAGGATAGGTGGTGGTGGTGATTATTGTTTAAAGAGGAAGTACAACTAGGCAACCATCCTCTATATAACACTAATCAGAGAGAAAAAAGGAAAGGATACGAAACTTCGAAAAATGGAGGTATCGGCCAAAGGAAGTCAAGGGCCATGAAGGTCGTGAAAATGAAAGACTCCCTAGGCCTCCATACGTAACACCGTCGGGGTCGGAAAAGATCAAGAGTTGTCCAAGGGAAGTCGGACAGGATAGATGAAAGTAAGGAGCCTGGGACTTAGCTAAGGGCTCCGTGGTCGCCAACCCACGCTCCAAAGTTTAGAGCACCTGGGGCCCCTTTTGGTCGCCTCTTACGGCAGGCAGGGGATACCGTGTGTGTTATTCTACCGCCTCCACCCACAGGTGGATGAGAGGATAGGGCCCTTCGATGATGTAGGTAGTCTAATGCTGAAAACGGCATACACACCCAGCTTCCGAGCCATACGAATTAAACAATTAATGTTAAAATCCCCGACCCAGACGGAAATCGTACGCGTGACCCCTTGGACCAAAAGCCAGCACGCTAACCATTTATCCGTGGAGCCAGAATAATAATAATAATAACAATAATAATAATAATAATAATAATAATAATAATAATAATAATAATAATCAACATCATCATTATCACATAGACAAGGAACTGAGTGGCTTGTGAATCCAAGGCGATGAACACGTGCACAGAACCCCCACCCCCCCGCTCCCGCAGGACGTGAGCTCGATCCCCTGTCAGAATGTCAGAAAATGAAGAAACAAGTCATCCACTTCTGCAGAGACACGTGGCCTGTGGTTAACACAGCCCACATTCGAAATGAGTATCAGGTTAATTCATGTGGACGACGACTCGTTGGCTGAACGGTCAGCGTACTGGCCTTCGGTTCAGAGAGTTCCGGGTTCGATTCCCGGCCGGGTCGGGAATTTTAACCTTAGCTGGTTAATTCCTACGGCACGGGACTGGGTGTATGTGTTGTCTTCATCATCATTTCATCCTCATCACGACACGCAGGTCGCCTACGGGAGTCAAATGGAAAAACCTGCACCTGGCGAGCCGAACCTGTCCTGGGATATCTCGGCACTAAAGGCCAAACGACATTTCATTTCATGGGGACGACGATGGCCGGCCATAAATATAACTACTCTACCTCACTTTGTGCCAAGCGAGATAACGAATACTGGAAGATTTTATGGCCTTTGTAGCTTGTGCGAAGATGGCTTTACTTTGCTTTCTTGATGATGTTTGTTGTTTAAAGGGGCCTAACATCGAGGTCATCGGCCCACTTTGCTTTCTTAACCGAGGTTCATGGAACTGTCACTGGTAAAATTCTTCACCACGCATTCGAGTCATTTAGAAGATAAAAACCAACGTCATGCGGAGAAACACATGGCCTGTAAGTCAACACAGCCCGCAGCAGAAATGAGTTCCTACTTAACTCGTGACAGCAAAAGTGTTCGAGTGTGGAGCTAACTACTCGATCTCACGTAGTGCTGGGATTAGTAGAAGCGTTTACGTACCATCCTGATCTGAAACAGACAGGGTCTATATGGGTTTGGTGTACACTTGAATATTATTGATTTCAGGTTAATCTAGAGAGCTGTAATTTTGCTCTGTAAAAAATTCTTTAACGTACATTAAAATGTATGGTCACAAGGTTCTACTAATTAGTCATTATATTTATATTGTAACGTAAATACCAACTGAATGCTTTTAGAATCCCGCAGCGAATGAGAGCAGCTAGTGGACTTCAAACCAACAGTATGTAGACGATCTATAAGTAGTAGTGGGATTAATAATAATAATAATAATAATAATAATAATAATAATAATAATAATAATAATAATAATAATAATAATAATTCTTCAACATGTGAATAAATCCACTGAAACAAGTATCTCACATGTAAGCATATCAAAATGAGCCTGTACCGAGCTCTAAAGCTGCAGTCACGTAAGTGCGGCCAGTATCCAGTATTCGGGAGATAGTGGGTTCGAACTCCACTTTCGTCAGCCCTGAAGATGGTTTTCCGTGGTTCGCCACTTTCAGGCTGTACCTTAATTAAGGCCACGGCCACTTCCTCCCCACCGAGCTCGATAGCTGCAGTCGTTTAAGTGCGGCCAGTATCCAGTAATCGGGAGATACTGGGTTCGAACCCCACTGTCGGCAGCCCTGAAGATGGTTTTCCGTTGTTTCCCATTCTCACACCAGACAAATGCTGGGGCTATACCTTAATTAAGGCCACGGCCGCTTCCTCCCCATTCCTAGGTCTTTCCCATCCCGTCGTCGCCATAAGGTATATCTGTGTCGGTGCGACGTAAAGCAAAAAAAAAAAAAAAAACACCTTCCTCCCCACTCCTAGCCCTTGCCTATTCCATCTTCGCTATAAGACCTATCTGTGTCGGTGCAACGTAAAACAGCTTGTAATTTTTTTTAAAAAAAATGAGCCTGTAAGCAAAGTTCTTTCGCAACTCATTACTACAGGTGAAACAAATGGAAATGACATGTATAACATTATTTGTCACTAGCTTTTTCACTTTACGCTAATACGGTAGGTTCTCCGCGACGCTTCTGCAGGGAAAACTTGGACTGGGAAGTTAGCAACCGCGTCTTAATTACAGTACAGATCCGGCATTTGCGTGGTGTGAAAATGGAAAACCACGCGAAAACATCTTCAGAATTGGCGACTGTGCGATTCGAACCTATTACTCCCTTACAACTTCACGCCTCGCACCGCGTAGCAAATGCCTTCTGTGGTTATCAAGCAGATTGTGGATGTGAATGACTATTCGTGCGCGATAGTGGCAGTCAGTCATTATTGATTTGCATTTAGGGTTGTCGCCCAGGTGACTGATTCCCTATCAGTTGTTTACCCAGTTCGTTTTTTAAATTATTTCAAAGAACTTGGAAATTATCGAACACATCCCCTAATACATGCCAACGGCCGTAGCCGTGTTGAAACACCGGATCCCGTGAGTTCTCCGAAGTTAAGCAACATTGGGCGTGGTCAAAAGTTGGATGGGTTGCCACGCGCTGTTGGTGGGGATAAGGGAATGGAGGAGCGGAAAGTAACTGGCCACCCTACCGCACGTAAACTCCGGCTCAGGAGCACCTCTGCGGAGTTCGGACCTGCCTTCGGGCAGAACAACCCTTACCTACCCTAATACATTATTCCAATCCCTAATTTACCTTCCTATAAAATAGTATTTACCCGAATTTAACCCCTTGAATTCCAAATTTTATCTTCATATTATGATCATCCCTACTCAAGCATATTCGTCTGCTAATATCATTCTACATCATCTGAAAGCTTGGAACATACCGCTTAGTCCAGCAGCTCGCCTTCTTTCTCCTAATTCTTCCCAGCCCAAAGTTTGCAACATTTCAACGCTGCTCTTCAGTCTAAAATCAGCCAAAACAAATCACGCTACTTTTTTTGGATCTTTTCCAATTCTAGTATCAAGTAAGCCTGGAACCATACCCTAATTGGGGTATTACCAGAGACTTATACGCCCTCTCCTTTATATCATTACTATAACCCCTAAATACCCTCATAACCATATGAAGAGACCTGTAACCCTTATTAATGTGATTACACCAATGAATGCTGCGGAGACTAAATTATAGACGAGCAGAGAAATAACACCATTCAGAGGCAAACTCGATTCAAGAATTTTACAATGCGATGAACATCGACCTCAGAAAATGAATATTGTATTTTTACACTCTGATGGTTAACACTGCCAGCCGCCCACCGGTGTCTTCCTGAGGATTCCTTTTCCTAGACGAGAGACAAATGGAGGCATGGTACGTTGTTACTTTGTTCTATTAATACCTTTGAACTATTGTCCGACTCATTGACTCAATGGTCAGCGTTGAGGTCTTCGGTTCAGCGGGTCTCGGGTTCGATTTCCGGCCGAGTCGGGGATTTTAATCGCCTTTGATTAATTCTTATGGGCCGTAGACTAGGTGTTTGCGTTTGTCTCAACACTTTCCTCTTCATATTCAGAAAACATACTACACAACCAACCACCACAGAAACACGCAATAGTGATTGCATCCTTCCAAATAGGGTTGGAGTCAGGAAGGAACATCTGGCTGTAAAACAGGGCCAGATCCACAGGTGTGAAACAGTTCACACCCGCGACCCCACAAGTGTGGAAAAAGCGGTAGAAGAAGAAGAAGTCTTTGAACTATTATTCCAAGGGACTGAAACATGCGTATTATGATTACACAAAATAAAGTATATTACAGAGCATGGTTAAATTAGCACAAGAATTGTCTCGTTTAGGTTTTAACATTTTTCACAGAGCACCCCCCCCATGGCACTACAGCCCTTGAAGGGCCTTGGCTTACCAAGCGACCGCTGCTCAGCCCGAAGGCCTGCAGATTACGAGGTGTCGTGTGGTCAGCATGACGAATCCTCTCGGCCGTTATTCTTGGCTTTCTAGACCGGGGCAGCTATCTCACCGTCAGATAGCTCCTCAATTCTAATCACGTAGGCTGAGTGGACCTCGAACCAGCCCTCAGGTCCAGGTAAACTCCCTGACCTGGCCGGGAATCGAACCCGGGGCCTCCGGGTAAGAGGCAGGCACGCTACCCCTACACCACGGGGCCGGCTTTTCACAGAGCACGCTCCACGCAAATTAGATTCATGCGTTGTTCATTCGCTGGGTGAAACCTCCGTACACCACTACGAAATGTTTGTTCAGTGGACCCATTCCTCGAAAGTAATAATGGATGTGGAATTGGTACGTATGGAATAAAGGATTTTCACGAAACCAAATGGGTTATTTTTGAAGGGTAATCCACAATGTGACGTAGATGTAGTACACTCTGAATGTCACATGGTAAACATACATGCCAAGAATCAACGCTTTATCCATTCATACATACATTCCTCGCTGTGTGCACATTTAATGCAGGCATGTTGGTCGTCAACCAATACACTTTCGAAACAATACACTAAATGTGTTAGAAATGAGCGTGGGTGACTCCTGGTGTAACCATAGCCTATATGATGAAAGCAAGTAGGGTTAAATCTGTAAAACTTCCTGCCGAGACCTGAAATTGTAGAGAAGACTGAAGACTAATGAAATAGTCTCTGTGCGGTAATAAAAAAACCTCATTTTTGTATGAGAGAAAGAAAAGTATCGTCTAATTTTGGAAAGTTTTTTGATTTGTTCAACATCTTGAGGAACTTTAGTGTTGTAATATCTGAAGAGTGTCTGTTCAAAAGGTGCTATTTCCACTTTCGAAAACATAAATCAGCATTTCGTCCACATGCGTTTGCTATTGGCTTTACGTCGCACCGACACAGATAGGTCTTATGGCGACGATGGGATAGAAAAGGTCTAGGACTGAGAAGGAAGCATCCGTGGCCTTAATTAAGGTACAGCATTTCACTGGTGTGAAAATGGGAAACCACGGAAAACCATCTTCAGGGCTGCCGACAGTGGGGTTCGAACCCACTATCTCCCGAATACTGGATACTGGCCGCACTTAAGCGACTGCAGCTATCGAGCTCGGTCGTCCACATGCATTACAGTAGTTGAATATTATGGATTGCCATGAGCAGTCCAGGCCAAGAAGATGTAATTCCTTAAAATTTGTGCCATATCCGATCATAGGTAAGTTCCATGTGCCTTTTATTTTACGTTTCTTGCGCCTTTCCGACGACTTTCTTAAGGTGGAAATAACACCTTTTGAACAGACACTCCTTATCTGTTCTCTTTGTTTACTATCCAGGATCCAACCAAAGATATCCGCTGCAGGAATGTACACATGGTGTAGCATTATATTGTCAATTGCGTTCACTGGTATGGTCATTATACTTCGTAAGAGTGTATGTCGTCCGCCTCTGTGATGTAGTGGTTAGTGTGATTAGCTGCCACCCCCGGAGGCCCAGGTTCGATTCCCGACTCTGCCACGAAATTTGAAAAGTGGTACGGGGGCTGAAACGGGGTCCACTCAGCCTTGGGAGGTCAACTGAGTAGAGGTGGGTTCGATTCCCACCTCAGCCATCCTCGAAGTGGTTTCCCAATTCTCCTCTAGGCAAATGCCGGGATGGTACCTAACTTAAGGCCACGTCCGCTTCCTTCCCTCTTCCTTGCCTTTCCCATCCAATCTTTCCATCCCTCCACAAGGCCCCTGTTCAGCAGAGCAGGTGATGCCGCCTGTGAGAGGTACTGGTCATTCTCCCCAGTTGTATCCCCGACCCAGAGTCTGAAACTCCAGGACACTGCCCTTGAGGCGGTAGAGGTGGGATCCCTCGCTGAGTCCGAGGGAAAAACCGAACCTGGAGGGAAAAACAGATTAAGAAAGAAAGAAAGAAGATTATATGTCTGTCTCTACGGACCCTGCAGCTCCAGCTTCGTCATGAGAGCCCTTCCATATCATAACTCTGTTACTTTGATCTTGACACAAGGAGATTCCTTACACTTTGAGTAAATTTTCGCATATACATTGTAGGGCCGTGCAATAAAAGAGTCTGAGCTCATTCCATCAGTTTCTACCCCTGCTCAGTTTGTTTGCTCAGGAACGAGCCTGCTCCTAGAACGAACAGAGACAGACGGACTCACATATGAACGAGACAGGACAGACTCGAACCTGCCTCATTGCTGCTCAGTCGAACTGGGCGATGTTTGAACGGTGAGCAGTGTGAGTAAACCTACTCTAAACTCGATAACTGATGTTTCAGTCCACTCAGCTATCCAGTCACTCAATCAGTGGTCAAACTGCGAGTGGTGGCCTTTTTTTTTCGCTTCACGTGCGTGCGTTGCGAGTGTTACGTGCAGTAGCTGGACAAGAAAGAAGTTCGGAGAACCATTGCATGTGTCAACGGTGTACCATTGAGTGAGTCACTCGAATTTCGAGTTTCTGAGCTGCTCGATCTGTCCTGGCTCGTTTCAGCTTATTGTGATGACAGCATGGTAGACTCATTTGTTCAGTGACGTTGGGCGCCCTTTTGAGTTTCGTCCTTCCAGACACTCATTAAACAGAATGCCCGAGCAGAAGCTCTGAACGGGCCCATACTGAGCGAGACCCATTTCCTGTAAATGAGTTTGAGAAGGTCTACATGTCGCTTTTCCCAGCTCAAATACACTGACTGACAGAGCAAATGCAACACCAAGAAGGAGTGGTCAGAACTTTATGCCAATTGCAGGGTAGACTGACGTCACTGAGGTATGCTCATGATGTGAAACGCGCCGCTGTGCTGCACACGTAGCGAACGATAAATGGGACACGGCGTTGGCGAATGGCCCACTTCGTACCGTGATTTCTCAGCCGACAGTCATTGTAGAACGTGTTGTCGTGTGCCACAGGACACGTGTATAGCTAAGAATGCCAGGCCGCCGTCAACGGAGGCATTTCCAGCAGACAGACGACTTTACGAGGGGTATGGTGATCGGGCTGAGAAGGGCAGGTTGGTCGCTTCGTCAAATCGCAGCCGATACCCATAGGGATGTGTCCACGGTGCAGCGCCTGTGGCGAAGATGGTTGGCGCAGGGACATGTGGCACGTGCGAGGAGTCCAGGCGCAGCCCGAGTGACGTCAGCACGCGAGGATCGGCGCATCCGCCGCCAAGCGGTGGCAGCCCCGCACGCCACGTCAACCGCCATTCTTCAGCATGTGCAAGACACCCTGGCTGTTCCAATATCGACCAGAACAATTTCCCGTCGATTGGTTGAAGGAGGCCTGCACTCCCGGCGTCCGCTCAGAAGACTACCATTGACTCCACAGCATAGACGTGCACGCCTGGCATGGTGCCGGGCTAGAGCGACTTGGATGAGGGAATGGCGGAACGTCGTGTTCTCCGATGAGTCACGCTTCTGTTCTGTCAGTGATAGTCACCGCAGACGAGTGTGGCGTCGGCGTGGAGAAAGGTCAAATCCGGCAGTAACTGTGGAGCGCCCTACCGCTAGACAACGCGGCATCATGGTTTGGGGCGCTATTGCGTATGATTCCACGTCACCTCTAGTGCGTTGCGTATTCAAGGCACGTTAAATGCCCACCGCTACGTGCAGCATGTGCTGCGGCCGGTGGCACTCCCTTACCTTCAGGGGCTGCCCAATGCTCTGTTTCAGCAGGATAATGCCCACCCACACACTGCTCGCATCTCCCAACAGGCTCTACGAGGTGTACAGATGCTTCCGTGGCCAGCGTACTCTCCGGATCTCCCACCAATCGAACACGTGTGGGATCTCATTGGACGCCGTTTGCAAACTCTGCCCCAGCCTCGTACGGACGACCAACTGTGGCAAATGGTTGACAGAGAATGGAGAACCATCCCTCAGGACACCATCCGCACTCTTATTGACTCTGTACCTCGACGTGTTTCTGCGCGCATCGCCGCTCGCGGTGGTCCTACGTCCTACTGAGTCGATGCCGTGCGCATTGTGTAACCTGCATATCGGTTTGAAATAAACATCAATTATTCTTCCGTGCCGACTCTGTTTCTTCCCCAACTTTCATCCCTTTCGAACCACTCCTCCTTGGTGTTGCATTGTCACTGTCAGTCAGTGTACAATCCATCGCCGGGCTGAGTGGCTCAGACGGTTAAGGCGCTGGCCTTCTAACCACAACTTGGCAGGTTCGATCCTGGCTCAGTCCGGTGGTATCTGAAGGTGTTCAAATACGACAGCCTCGTGTCGGTAGATTTACTGGCACGTAAAAGAACTCCTGCGGGACTAAATTCCGGCACCTCGGCGTCTTTGAAGACCGTAAAAATTAGTTAGTGGGACGTAAACCAGTAACATTATTATTATTATTATTATTATTATTATTATTATTATTATTATTATTATTATTATTATTATTATTAATAATAAAATCCCCTTGTTCATGAATGATTCCTTGAACCTGTTTCTGGTCCCCACATAGTTCCATTTGGAAAATGAAAATCGATAGCTGGTTTCCAATTTCAAGCGGACCAGGAATGGAATTAATGAAGCCCCATCTAGCGGCAAGGATATGAACTATTTCGGCTGCCGAAACCTGTCGCACTCCTCTGGGGCAATCGAGGATCAAAACTTCTATGCCTCTTGTCCGTAGCAGCTATAGACGTCGCATGTAGCGTATATTTCGACACATTTAGTTTTGCTGCCTTAAATAGATGGCAGCTGTCCCCGTGGTGTAGGGGTAGCGTGCCTGCCTCTTACCCGGAGGCCCCGGGTTCGATTCCCAGCCAGGTCAGGGACTTTTACCTGGACCTGAGGGCTGGTTCGCGGTCCACTTAGCCTACGTGATTAGAATTGAGGAGCTATCTGACGGTGAGATAGCGGCCCCGATCTAGAAAGCCAAGAATAACAGCCGAGAGGATTCGCCGTGCTGACCACACGACACCTCGTAATCTTCAGGCCTTCGGGCTGAGCAGCTGTCGCTTAGTAAGCCAATGCCCTTCAAGGGCTGTAGTGCCATGGGGTTTGGTTTTTGAGTAGGTGGCTCAGAAATTTCAATAAGGCACTTGTTCTACATTTTTAGAGCAAGAATTAACCTTTACAATATACTATTAGTTGTTAGAAAACCTCTAGATAGGAATCGAACACTCAATTGTGTCTTTCTATTCTTTTTATGGTTCGCATGTGTTGCGCAAGGCTGTGTGTGAAGAATTCACTATCGTGACCTGCTCTTATTCTATGATTTGTTTTTTATTAACCCCAAGAGTTGAAATAATCTTATACATTGTGTTCTTGTGGTACTTTCGGAGCTAATGAGTGAGTATTAATCAATAACATCAATTACCTACATTTTATTGTGTTCATTGTTAAATAAAGAGCAAGAACAGGCTAATTATCTACCTCGAGAAGTGTTTCCAGCTAGATATGCTAATCACTAGTCTTTATTGCACTCATTAAATGGTGGAGGAGAAGAATGCATCAGTTACTCCAAATAGCTATCTCTAGCTTGCTCACAGGATGAATCTCCACATCGCAGCTATCGTCACAGACAAGCCAAGGCTACGCGGCTTAACTCAGTGTCGCAGTGACGCTGGTATGTACAAAATGTTGACTGTGTCTTGCTACAGTATTTTCACCTACTCTAGGGAATTGCTGAGGCTGAACTTCGTTTCATTTCCCGGACCTATGTGTACAATCCTAGTCCCAATTATTTACGAAAGTGAACACTTTGTCGGATTATAAGAGAAAAATTCGAATATCATGTATTCATGCATCCTACAGCAAATAACTGTGAAACTTATACTTTAATTGGATATAGTTTACTTGACAAAGACCCAATGCGGAACCACCAAAGTCTTTTCCAAGTGAACGATTGTTAACACTATGGGAATCAGCTCAACTTATTGGCTGAAAGTAATCTTTAAAAGTATAGGTATTATTATTGTTTTTGTCTACCACCCTGTAGCTAAGTACGGGGAAACTATCCGGTAACTTGTGATGTTGATGGTCTGTGGCAGTGAAAGTAACAGTAATTATTTTTTCATATATAGTAATGGGATAGATGTCTGTGTGGCTATTTTAGAAAGCCAGAGTTTCTCTTTAAAAAAAAAGGCGTATGGCTTTTAGTGCAGGGAGTGTCCGAGGACAAGTTCGGCTCGCCAGATGCAGGTATTTTTATTTGATGCCCGTAGGTGACCTGTGCGTCGTGATTAGGATGAAATGATGATGAAGACGACACATACACCCAGCCCCCGTGCAAGCGAAATGAACCAATTATCGTTAAAATTCCGTACCTGCCGGGAATCGAACCCGGGACCCCTGTGACCAAAGGCCAGCTCGCTAACCAATTAGCCATGGAGCCGGACAGTTTCTCTTGAGATAGACAAGTAAGGAATCAGGTAGTTTCCCGTTGTTTTCTCCAACAATCCAGAAGGTGTTATTGCACAGTCTGTCAATCCACTGAAACGCATACACATCCAGGCCTGAAACACATCGACACCATTCCTCACGGGGACTGGCTGGATAAGAAATGGCTTTACTCGCAGCGCTCGTACCTCAGTCACTTTCATATTGTCGGAGCCAAAGGTGAGAATGAGGCAGATCGATTTGTTCTATACAAGGGTTCTCTAAAGTGTTAGTAAGCCCACATAGTTCGGTCATTTGCATTTGAAAAAATGAAAATCGATAGCCTGTTCTCAGTTTCAAGCGAATCAGGAATGGAATCAATGAAGGCCCAATCTAGCGGCGAGGATAGGAACTATACCGGCTGCGCAAGCCTGTCGCACTCCTCTGGGACAATGACTAACGACTGACAGATCAAATTATATTGGAGAGTGTTGCTGGAATGAAATATGACCGGGAAAACAGGAGTACCCGGAGAAAAACCTGTCCCGCCTCCGCATTGTCCAGCACAAATCTCACGTGGAGTAATCGGGATTTGTCGGCCTCGGTAGCGTAACGGTTAGCACTATTATCTGCCGTCCTTGGAGGCCCAGGTTCGATTCCCGGTACTGCCAGAAATTTGAGAATGGCATGAGGGCTGGTATCACGTGGGCCACCGAGGCACTTCATTTGAATTTAAGTACTCTAAAATAATAAGCTAACGTACTGGTATACGAAGTAGTTGGACTCTTTGGCTGAATGGTCAGCGTACTGGCCGTCGGTTCAGAGGGTCCCGGATTCGATTCCCGGCCGGGTCGGGGATTTCAATCGCTTCTGATTAATTCTTCTGGCTTGGGGACTGGGTGTTTGTGTCTCTCCCAACACTCTCCTCTTCATATTCAGACAACGCACTACACTACCAACCATCACAGAAACACGCCATAGTGATAACATCCTCCATATAGGGTTGGCGGCGGGAAGGGCATCCGGCCGTAAAGCATGGCCAAATCCACATGTGCTACAAAGTTCGCAGCCGCGACCCCACAAGTGTGGGAAAAAGCGGTAGGAAAATAAGAAGAAGATTGATATACGAAATAATTCATTTAAACTACTGTATACTTCATTAGAACATTAGGCCGACGATGATGTAATCGTGGTCGTTCTAGAATGTTGACCGTTTCTACAGTCTCTTCGTCGGAAGGAGATGAGAAAGCCATAGAAAATTTTAACAAACACAATGTAAGCTGCTGATACTGAAGTACTGTGCACGCGCCCACCATGTTAACAAATAGATATCTCCTGCTCAGGGCTCTCTAAGTTAGCAAGCGATTTATCGAAATGATAGATGTATCTTAAGTTCGTGAAACGCCAAAACACAAGTTAACCTTTCAATACCGCTATAGGTTCGATGTCTCACGTTCCAGAAACCGGGAATTAATGCTTCACCGGGCGAAATAATTTTTCTTCGACTGCTGCTCTCAAGCCGGTATTAAGCCAGGTGCAGATTTAGTAACACCGCCTCACAAAGCCTATTTAAATTCGCCCTCGAAGCGGTCTGATTGGCTAAGTTCAGCAGCTAATAAGATGAAAACGGCGCGAGAAATCGAATTATTTTTTTCAAATTATTTATCGGTATTACCAGCCCTCTAACGCTCATATACGCAGTTCACGTTATTTCCGGCCACTCTGTATATTGTAATTCTCAACTTGATGTGTAATTCACTTCACAGCAAGTCTTATACGGTCATATCATAAGTCACGGCAACCGTATCATATCTTCCCAACACCTGGAAGCACGGTAAGTCCATACTACTACTGAAATGTTTTCATTTCTCCCCTGAAGGTGGAGGCGGGCCTCTTAGACGGTGACGCCGTCTCTCAGGCCGGAAGATTCGTGACGATGAAGGAGATGCTTGGAAAAGGTGAGGGGTTTAGCGACCGTGGCCTATACTAGGAACTGTCTCGGCGTTTACCTTAGTGCTGGAGAATGGAAAACCACGGACAACCATTCTCAGGAGAGCCGACGGTTCAGGCCAGCCGTGAGGTCCAGCCCTGTCCCGTCTTCCGAATGCAGACGCGTAGAGCCACGGTAGAGCCGTGGCCACGTATGGGTCGAGACCCACTCTGCATCTACCGATCTCCAAACCTGTGTCTCATTCTAATGAATGTCACCGACTGGTGTCGTATGTGTGTTAGTGACTAGTCAACAACATACGAAAAGTTAGTGTGCCACCGATCGTGCTCCAGGATGGATGTAGTATAAATAAAATTGAACAGCGATCATACATAAAAATTGCAGTTTTCCGTGGTGGCTGATAGTCACGTCAGTATCATGAGGAGCTAAAGGAAGCGTTGGGTGATAGTGCCATATCAAACTGGTGAGGCCTTCAGACATGGACGCTTAGTAACTGTTGAACTGTCATGCAGTGGACGTCTCGTGACTGCGGACACAAAGGTTTCAGTAGCCACTATCGAAGAGTTTTGTAACAGAAGACAGCCGTTTGAATTTGCAGGAATTAATTACGCATATGCTTATTTCAGTATTGACAACAGGATCTTCGGAATGGCATGATTTGTGTCCATAATGAAACGGAGTTTGCTGCGCGATTTGAGACACGTAACTGTGAGCTTGCATTTGTAAGATAGTGGGCTAGAACCCAACCGTGGGCAGTTCTTAATACGGTTTCCCGTGGTTTATCATTTTCACACCGGAAAATTGCTATGGCTGTACCTTAATTAAGGCCTTGACCGCTTCATCCCCATGTTAGGTAACCCCTTTTACATCATTACGTCACTGTGTAGATGCGACGTTAAACTACTTGCCCCTATTTCCTGATATTTTGATTGTCCGGCTCCATGGCTAAATGGTTAGCATACTGGCCTTTGGTTCAGGTCCAGTCGGAGATTTTAACTTTCATTAGTTAATTCCTATGGCTCGGAGACGGGCGTTTGTGACGTCTTCAGCATTAGATTTCATCCTAGGTAGGGCCCCATCCTCACAGACGCCCGGGTCATCTGTATGGCGTCAGATCGAAAGACCTGTACCAGGCCTTTATTTTTATCTTTTGATTGCCCCTTATCATTACTTCCTGCATACACAGTCCGAATTTGGTACTGGCATTCATAAGCATAATTATACGAGTGGCCTTGAAACATATATAGTGGATTTACACTGCTGTTGCTTTATCTCATGTTAGCTCTATGGCTAAATGGTTAGCATGCTGGTCTTTGGTCCAAGAGGTCGCGGGTTCGATTCCCGGGTGATTTGAACTTTTTGGATAATTTGGGGCTCGGGGCTGAGTATTTGTGACGCCTTAAACATAAAAAATCATCTTAGCTAGGATCTCAATCTCACAGACATGCAGGTCACCTATAGGCCGTCTACGAGGAAAAGACCTGCATCAGGCCTCTCCAGAGGGTATACGCAATTATTATTAATAATGCATGATATAACACAGTTGCCATGGCTTACAAAACGACTTGTTAAGCTTGTTAGATTTTTGATCGCTTCTCTACTTTAACCAGATGCCACTGATTACACTGAAATGAAATGGCGTATATCTTTTATTGCCGGGAGTGTCCGAAGACATGTTCGGCTCGCCAGGTGCAGGTCTTTCGAGTTGACTCCCGTAGGCGACCTGCGCGTTGTGATGAGAATGAAATGATGATGAAGACAACACATACACCCAGCCCCCGTGCCATTGGAATTAACCAATTAAGGTTAAAATCCACGACCCGGCCGGGAATCGAACCCGGGACCCTCTGAACTGAAGGCCAGTACGCTGACCGTTCAGCCACCGAGTCGGACACTGATTACACTGATACAAGGATATGTGGTTTCTTGCAACTTGACTGTAGTCCTACTCTCAAATACAGTAGTTCGTGTATAGCTACACTGATCACGATAATGGACCTAGACGCGGTAAGAATAGAAATATTGTTAAGTTACTGAATGAGTTATGGGAGGTAGTCCCTCAATTCCGGTGGATAGAAAACATGAAGCCTGTAGACATATATTAATGGACAGTGTTGGTATGTGGAGTGAAAGTGATCTCAGTGCTTGACGAGCACTTGTTCTTCGTGGGCGGATGGCGAAAACAGTATGCAGAGTAGGACCTAAGATATATTGCTTGTGTGTTTGTCTTAACCTACAGGTTACAAGAACAGATATCGAAGAGAAGTGGCATTGTTCGTACATCCAGCGAACGCTACAATGATACCTAATTCAATAAAACAGACCAAAAATAAATAGAATAAATAGAAATCTTAAATTGTATTTGAATACTAATATCTGCACAAGTATCACTTGAGAATCTTTTGAAGCAGTGGGAGGTAATTTTTTTACTATTCGTTTTACGTTGCGCCGACAACTGACAGGTTTTTGGCGGCAATGGAATAATTTTGGTTTAGGACTGGAAAGGAGGCGACCCTGGCCTAACAACTCGGGCATGGTGTGAAAAAGTTAAACCACGGAAAACCATACTCAGGGCTGCCGACAGTAGGGTTCGAACACACTATCGTCCGAATGCAAGCTGACAGCTACGTGCCCCAAAACGCTATGCTACTCTCTTGGTGAAATTTTGTGTTGGATAAGGAGGTGGTTGACAAACTTAATTTGTTTTAACGCACCCGAACATACAAATTCCTCATCTCCTAAACAAATATTGTTAAGTAAAATGCGAGGAATTAAGAGCAAATCATTGAAAACTAAGAGAAAATCTGTCGGTTAATGTTGTTTATTATTATTATGATTTGTAAATATATGGCAGTTTTGTAGCTGCGAACGAGCTGTCCAAATGACATCCATGTCATCTAATTATTTTTTTAAATCCAATAAACAATACAGCGACGCTGGTTCAAGCAACAGGAAAAATGTATGATAAATAATTGTACGAATTGATAATGATTTTATTCTCACAGTCTTTCTACTGACACCATTGTATTCTCTTAAGGCACCTACGATATTTCGTTGGGACAAATAACTCTCTTATGTTTCAAATATTGACAGTAATGAAAACTTATAAATGTACCTTATAACTTCCTGAAGTAACAGTACGCATCCAGGCTTAAAAGGTAATCTAGTAAAGATTTATAAACTGCAAGTACACCTACGAACAAGGGCATATATTATCACAAACATTTCAAACGATCTGGTTTGATAAAATTGTACCAGGGGTACACTTCCCCGGCTATTTGAACTGAGCGCCTTCTCCACTATGGCCATCTCTGACAGTGATGAACTTTTAATACTTTATAAAACTTTCTTCTCCGATGGTTAGATGGCACTAGCATCTATTTTCTAGCAATCTCTGGTGAGCTAAGTCCCAGTCTACCGCCAGAGAAATTTAATTTGTTAAAGTTGGTAAACCATTTTACTGGTTATTGTTTTTTAAGTGCCGAAGTTATCAATACTTCACCTGGCTCCTCCTCTTATGTAATCTGCCTATCACATGCCTGTAACTCAGTTCTCTATCCAAGCAGTGCCCGGGGGTGTGTATGGAAATTTAGCCTATCAGCGCTCTGGATTCTAATATAGTCTAGAACTTTCCCCTGCGGAGCTATTTAAGGAGAGCGCTTTAGGGCCGTCTTGTCTGATTTGCTACGGTTATTGACAATGCGATTTGACGAAGGCTAGAGGGGACCAGGAGGCAGGGCGTGGCCGGCTTGAAGAAGATCCAGCGCTTACAAGCAATGGCAGAATTTACATAAATATGTGATAGTGCCAGCATTTGATTTGAGAGGAAGATTTCAGAAGTTTTTCCTTAAAATCTATTATGTAATCTTTTCGTTTATTGTTTAAATGTAGAACCTTCTGCATAGTCTTCGGACTCAGTTTATATTCCTTGCTGGGAAAATATTTCATGTAAGGGAGCCCGAGTGGTGACCCTCGGAACTCTCCCTTTCTATGGTACTTTTGAGCTGAGTGACTAAAATTTTCAACCTCTAAATTTTGGAAATTTGTCCCGGCCTTAAACGTTCCCCTTTTAGTCACCCTTTTTAGCATGGGATTAGCCTCTGTCCCATTGGACATGATGCCATTTTACGTTCTTGGCTTTTCCAGAACATTCTTCTAAAGAGTGCTGTTGTTCCGCCTCCTTGCCTTTTGTTAATGGTCTGTTTTGGTTGTAACCTTTTGTTTTCTTTCTTAGGGCCTAGTAGAATGGGTAATGTGCCTCTGTATATTCTTTATGATTTTGTGGGTAACCGTGTCTACTTTTAGGTTCCCTTGGGATACAGTACTTAACCTGGTCGTGGAAGTTTTTAATTGATAAGCCCACCATGGGGCAAGCTGTCTACGAACACTATGATGTGGGGTCCCAATTGGTTAATTGTGTAACTGAGAATGTAACAAGCGACATATCTATTGAATGAGGCTGGCTTGTATTTATTTGGAGCTCAGACTCTGTGATGGGAGCAATTATGCTCTTTCATACGTAGATTAGAGACCGGGAGTTTTCTCAATTCATCTGTATCTTATTGAGGATTTCTAAGTCCAGTTTATTGTTGGAGCCTATGAGCTCGATGTTAAATGTGGATATTCTCAATACTTTTTTCCACTCTATCTGGAATTTAAGTGGGGAAAGAAATAAAATTTCCAATTTTTGTTAAAGTAATTTTTTTTCTCTAAGGGATCCCCTGTCCAGCCGTTCACCTCACGCGCTTCCTTACCTCTGCCTTCCACGACAAATCCCCGTATCAAAAATAATAGCTGTTATTTTTCTGTTTTGATCAATCATTTTCAGCAGGACATAACAAACAAACAAAGAAAGAAAACAAACAAACCCCATGACACTAAAGCCCTGTTGGCTACCAAGCGACCTCTGGTCAACGCGAAGGCCTGTATTTTTTAAGATGATGCGCAGTCAGCTCGACCAGTCGTCTTGACCCTTATTCTTGGCTTTCTGGATCGCTGAAGCCATCCCATCGTCAGTTAGCTCCTCAATTGTTCTCATGCAGGCTGGATGGAGCTCGAGCCAGTCATCACATACAGGTAAAGATCGCACGCCAGTCTAGAATTGAACCCGGGCCCTCCGGGTAAGAGATCGGCTCAGCAGAATACAATATGATGTAACCCCAGAGTGCTCTTTGGCTTTATATCAAGATGAGCAGAATGGAGTAAAGAAATTTATTTAAGAACCTGGACCTCTTAGCTTGAAAATACAGTAAAAAGTCTATAAACTGGACTCTGAATAAATCAGAAACACCGGGCGAGTTGGGCGTGCGGTTAGGAGCTCGCAGCTGTGAGCTTGCATCCGGGAGATAGTGGGTTTGAACCCCACTGTCGGCAACCCTGAAGATGGTTTTCCGTGGTTTCCCATTTTCACACCAGGCTGTACCTTAATTAAGGCCACGGCCTCTTCCGTCCCATTCCAAGGCCTTTCCTCTCCCATCGTCGCCATGAGACCAACCTGTGTCGGTGCGACGTAAAGCAACTAGAAAAAAAAAATCAGAAACATGCCTTAAACGGACCTTTTCTGTGTCAAAATTTGCATACACCGTTCCGTGCCACTGTGTTTCATAACAAAATATTTATTTTCCTAGTTTTCAATATGTATTTGTTCAGTACACACTTGGCTAATCAACTTGCGTATTCCCATTATCTATGGGAAGTGAGAAGCAGTGTGTAAGGCAATGTGGAGCTAGTGTTACCATTTAAACTCGTTCTGAAAACATAAAAAATGCATTTTTATTGACAAAATTTAAATGAGTGATAAACTCCGTCATTATAATCATTAGAACTCCGGAGAAAAGTAGAATATGTTGGGACAAGAACCTATTAAGTAAGTGTTCATAAAATACTTATGCTTGTAAATAGGACGATACACTCTGGCCATTCTTATTGATTTTCTTTCAGAAGAAGCACAATAAGATAGAAATATATTTATCAGAAGGTAGAGAAAAGAACGTGTCTTGACAGGAAAACCTCCGGGGTGTTTTAAATATCATCCTTTGAGCTCGGGCTCATTAATACAGCTCGTCTGTCCTTCTTAACATAAAAGTAATGAATAATTGCCCCCTCACAAGTTAGTAATTTAATGAAATAACCTTCACTCTTGAGAAGTGAACATCAGGCAGTGAGAGATAATGAACTGGACAAGGACGGTGAGGAAGATGGAGAGCACAGAGAATATGACTCATTTTATTTCAAAGGTAGAGTACATGGAATAATCTAAATGTTCAGTATGACCGTAGAAAAATACAGTACAGTGACGCTGACATTTTGAGCTGATAAACGTAATCTGTGCTCGCGTAAATGATTGAAATTGTCATTCAAGTCTACTCATATCAGCTTCTCATATGGGACTATTTTTTAATTGTTATTTCCCATCTAAATTCCACACTGTTTGCCATACTAATATGTATTAGGTAGCTACCTGACTATTTTTCTCTTGTGTCACCCACTTACCCTTTAGGAACGTTAGAAACACCTCCAAATATCCGGAATAACTCTCTTAATCGAAAGAATATTCGAAGTGAAATAGGCATGTAAAAAGTTTCGAAGTACTGTTCTGGACACTCCATTAAAAAAGTATGTAGTCAGTTGATGTTCGATAGCACAGTGACCTCCAACTCTGCAACAATATTTTATTTAATGAAACCAAATTACTGACTTTTGTTTGCTTTATGAACCTTTCCATACAACTACTCTGCACTTCGTGGCAAAAAGATATCACCCGAAAATACTGTATCTCAAGTCGCAGATCACAAGCACAATCAAAAGGAAGCAGCATTTCATCACAGAGATGTCTTTTCTAGTAAATACACTAAAGTTCATTCTACACTTTGCCAATAAGCGGAAGTAGTTAGAGAGAACAGCGGTTCAGACTCAGCGCGGGAATTTGCGATTGGTGCGGAAGTCATCATGGCCAGTGACCTCTGACGTCATCATGACGTCATAACCTAATATAAATGTAACTGCCGTATCCTAACCTAAAATCACACGCAACATGGAATTGCCCATCGGTCAGGTTAGTGACCGGTTTTGGGGGAGAGGGCAGCTAACTTCTTCCCCTTGACCAGTGACCATGCACCAGTCCACCAAAATATTGTCAACCGCTGGCCCATTGAGCATTCAGCGGTTTCCCCACAGCAGACCTCCATTTCTCCTCAGGATCGAAGGCCGAGGGCGGCAGACTGCTGAAGTCTAGCACTCGGCAGTCTGTCTGACGGAAAAATGTAAAGGTGTTTCTTTTCTAGGGGAGCGGGTAGCGAGGCCGCTTCCCGCCCCCACCCTAACCCGGCACGGCGATCATCAAAAGCCGCATCGCCTTCAACATGCTGTTAATTCTAAGAAGAAGGAAGGAGGAGGAGGGGGGGAATCGAAAGAGGTGACACTCAAAGGAGTATCGTCCTGTCCCAGTAAGGTAAGGTAATCAGGTATTATCAGCGGTGGAATCAGATACAGTGAAACCCATCACTTTGGACACTCCTATATCCTGGGCACCCCTTTTGATTGGACATATATTGAATGCACCATTTATTTATCTATACATTGTACCAGTAAAAGGTAGCCCGTACTAATTGTTATTTTAAAAGAGCATGAATTACAGTTCTTAAGGTGCTTCCTAGGCAAAATTGGCTAGGGCTTAGTACAGGAGGATAGGTTCTATCTACAATAAGTGAATATGTACTTTGAACTCTTGGTTTATTCAAAATTTTGGCAAGTTTAAAATTCATATCACCTTGGTACAGTGAACCGCCATCTCCAGAATCGTCTTCCAGAATGGTTCTCAAGGCAACCCGCACTCCAGGGTCCTCTCGTCACCATGGAGTTGTACTCGCACTCCAGAATCCTCTCGTCACCATGGAATTGGACTCGTGCTCTCCCAAGTCCACTCGCCACGATGGAATCGAACCCGTACCTCGTACATGAACATTTCGAATTTCTCGCAGGTCTACGGCGATCTTGATGAGGGGTAATCACTCGTGGTCTAGCTTTATACGAGTGTACACAGTGGTACAGTCCCCCGACACGTTCACAATCACTTGCCACCCGAATTTTCAAACTACTGCCTTTAACTTATATAGGCAGACAACACGTTGTTTGGAATATGCCAGTACACTTCACTTGACACTTGCACTTTACAATTTACAATGTCATTTCGAAATGATTTAAAGTTGAAAATACGGATAGCATTAGAAACGAAAATGTTACCAAAACATGAAATAATGATGGAACACTGTTTATTGTTATTTACCACTGAAGAACGATGAAACTAAACACAGTTCACTTGCTATACACTGTCTGTGGTTACTTGCCACAACGTAAAAGTATTACTGTCGCAGTTGACACACAAAAAAGGGCTATTAAAGAGTTTATCTATACGACACTGCTAATAGCGTTGAAATAAATAATAACTAGTCAGTCACTCTTAGCACAGTAAGTCTCATAAAATAACAAATTCACTGAAGATTATTTAGAAGCAATTACCATACAGTTATGTGCAGAAAACAGTTCGAATACAATTAAGATTAACACCGTAATGGATTATCAGTTTAAGTCACTCGTATTTAATAGTACCGTTGGCACATTCTATCGTTCTCAAAGTTTATCACTAGTTAAGGAGCATTTAAGTGTTGAATGGCAAGAAATATGCAAGCACTTGTGTTATAACGTTGAGATATCTCAAACACTTTCAAATATCACAGTTAATGAAATATAATGTTCTAACACTTGCACAGCAACGAAATAAGTTAAACACTTCACTTGGATTTTGATTGAAGAAACATTGAGTTCCACAGTTCGAGAATTACAGTAAGTTCAATTCTCGGCGTGAGAATTTACAAATCGCGTTTTAAAATCACCAAGTCGTCACTTGACTTTACCTTCAGATGGACAGAATAACTCAGGGTCTGACCAGGCAGAGCCCTTGCCGAAGAATGTCTATCACTTAGTAGGCCTGTCTTTTATACTGCCAAGGCCTAAATGTCATATGATAACGTGATTATTTCAAAGTGGATTTACTGGAAAATCCCTCGATGGATTTTGCTTGAGATTTGATAACAGAGACGTTCTTTTGATTGACTACAGAATGGCGTATCTCCCAAGACGATACGGCCATTATTTAAAAAGTTTTGTAAATTTCTGAATCGGAAATTCTTGAATGCATGACTCATGGATTCCAGATGCATTCAGTTCTCGCCACGAAGTAGGTTGACGAGTTGGGCGGGCTAGTCTGCCTTGCTCCTGCATCTACGTCACGCACAGCTGTTCGCTCGCTCGCTCGCTCGCTCGCTGCATCGTCCTGGTAGATGTAAACACAGCGAGCTTGGAGTTCTCGGCGCTCGTGGTAATTAATACAGCATGTACCGTGCGTTCCCGGTACAACATTTACATGTTAAAATCCCTTTTACATTGTACACCCCCCAACTCTGGGCATCGGACAGCTATTACATGACAGTTTGGACATGTTCAAAACTATTTTGTTTTGTGTTTTGTAATGGTTTAGTGCAAGCAAGTTTAACATAATTATTGGGAATGATGCCTATTCAAGAGCATTTGAAAATAATAATGTTAAGGCAGAGAATCTTCCTGTAATTTCGCTGATTAACATGGCAATGAAATTTAGGCGGTGTGTGACGGTCCTTGACACAATTTGCTGGATTCATGGTGCCCGGATGGGCATATCTAAAGAAGCAATTGTGACATATGTTAATCGAAGGATTGAGATGTCTCCCTGAAGTCCTTTGCAGTGAATTATGAGAAGTTGGTGGTTTTAGTGATTTCGATAATGTTGGAAGTCCACAATGATATTCCTCGGATAATTGATGGATTTTTACAAAAAGTGATTTCTTCAGAAGAATCGCTGTTAACAGAAGAAGAAGAAGAAGAAGAAGAAGAAGAAGAAGAAGAAGAAGAAGAAGAAGAAGAACTGTTTCTGTCACCAAGGAACCACCCACTCATCAAAAAGCTGTGCAGTGTATTAATGAGTTAGAACGTTATGCGTTTGTGTATAAACAATTAGAAATTATTGAAGCTCTATTTGGATTATGTAGGAAAATTGAATCAGAATGAGCACGTACAAAGGTCGAAAAATGAAACAGTCTTGGGACTGATTTTTTCACTAAGCAGTAAAAGGTGAGTACTGAACAGTACAATATGCAAAATAAAACATAAGACATCTACAGTGATTTATTTTTTAACTTTTAGTAGGCATGAAATCCAGTGTACTCTACTGTATATAAATTCAAAGAACTGCCATTTTGATTATGTATTATACGGTACACACTAGCTCAGAGTTTTGCTTTTCTGCGGGCTGGAAAAGTCCAGGTAATGTTAGTTAGAAAGAAGTATCATGTACAAGTCATTAATTCGTTCCGGGCCGGTCCAATTAGTCAGGAGATCAGTCCCTCCAGGAACTGATAGGGGCAGCGATGGCCTTACCGGCTACCAAGCCAACCCGCGAGAGATCTTACGACCTGCGACACAACCTGGTCCCCTTGGGGATCCTCGTGCCTGCTCTCCGACACCGAATAATGTGGCCATGCCCGCCTAGGAGGGGACCTATTTGAGGCGGCAGACACACGGCGACATGCCTCCCTTCTCTCTGCCCGAACCAAGGCTATTCATACTGCGCAACTGCGATGAGAGGCCGGGTGGCCACCCGCGCAGGTGGCGCAGTTGTGCCCACCAGAACAGCTGCAGTGTATCGAGTGCCCACATCTGATCTGACGGTGGCCCCCACCTCATACAGCGGAAATACTGCAAGAGCTGTTGAGCGGGACGTTTGGATCTCACCTGACTGTCGCGTACTATTGACGTCTTCTACTGCATGGTTCCTCCTGCCTCCCTTTGGCTTCCGCCTGGCTCTCTCCTGGTGGTCAGCATCTTCTTCTTCTTCTTCTACTTCTTCTTCCTGGTGTGGGGACAGCCTCTTCTTCATTCTGGCGTCGGTCTCTTCTTGGCAGAATAGGAGGCCTCGTCCTGATAGCTTCCCTCCTCCCGCCCTGAAGACCGTGCGGGCACGGGCAGCCCGTTGTAGCTCCGGCTTCTTCTCCTCGTTCCTGTCTGGTGGCGGCAGTGGCACTGGACGCTGGTGTCCTGGTGTTTTCCCTGCCCAATGAGGCACATTCAGACGTCTGCGTAGTGAAGGAGGTGCTGGCAGACCGGGAGGCCTGAGTAGCTGCCTCAGAACGCCAGGAGGCACCCATCTACATCTCCGTGCAGCCGTCCTCGATTGCGCCCGGATCGTAGGCCCTTCCTGGTTGGCTCGTGCAGGTGGTAGTCGATCCTTCTACAGGCCTTGGCCTGCGTCCACTTCGCGAAACAAAGCCGAGGACGTCAGAATGCGTCCCGGTTTACCTCAGTGTTCACGTCTGTAGCCTCCAAGTCGGTACCAACCAACTTGTTCGTTACTACTGCGTGCCAGTAGTTGCCTAGTTGCCTTGCCTGGTAGCGGGCTGATCTTCTCGCCGGCTTCTGGTATTCGCACCACCTGAAACATTCTGGAGATTTATTTCTGGAGCTCGTCAATGCGTCCTGCTGCGGGCCTAATAATTAGATCTCCTGGGAGGAAGCACTCGATGTTCACAGATGGAAACGTCCTTCTCGTGTCATCGTCAGTTGAATGACGTAGCGTGTGGATAATGACGTCCCTCCCTTACTCCCTGCTGAAACCTGGCTGATAGCAGACCAGGAGTGCGGGCAGCCATGGGTCGGCGTGGCGCTCCGGAAACCCGAGGGCTCACATCGTTCCCAGAACTAGTATCACTTGCCATTTTCTTCCACAGTCGGCATTGCTCCTCCTGATAATGATAGCGCGAAAGAGATGTAGCACTAACAAGTGCTTAGACAATGCTCTCTTGATGTGCACTTAAAAGTGCACAGACAAACCGCTCATGTTCTACTGACTGTGAGAAGTACAAGTTCCTGGCAAGGAGAGGGACTAAGCGGAAGGCACGTACGTCCGCCCGCTTTCATAGTCAGCTTGCTCCTTGGAAAGGTGTGTGGCATCCCTCGATATACTGTATTATAGGAACCGTGCGAGGTAGAGTGTGGGGGAAATGGGAAGTTGAAGGAAGGTATTGTGCCCTACAATGCCCTGGTCGCTATCAAGCAAATGCTGAGAACCGACCAGGTACATTATAGTGGATAAATTTACTCACCAAACGATGAGTAACCTCAACGCATAGCTTACCTGAATCGTAAATCCTCTTCTGCAGCACAGCATTGTTCAGTCGGAATAAGGTAAGTGCGTAAAGAGGGTCAGCGAAACAATAACAAAAATGAAGAGGAATTTGTTCGATCAGGTTATAAAACTAACACTAGCTAAAATAAGAAAAAGATGTGAGTTGCAAATTTCAGCTTTAGATAACAATATTTAATACAAAATGAGAGCTTGATTTCTCATATTTAAATTAAGAAACAAATTTTATACAAATAAGCTTTCTTCAGTTAATAATGGCATTATGAAATAGAATCTTTGGTCGTCGTCAGATTTACTGTTGGGAAAACCTTGCATCTCCATCCTTAGATGCAGCGGCAATCGGGTTACCAGACAAATGCTAACGTCCAACAAAATGAAACAAATAATTAATCAAGGGAAAGCTAACTCGCATACACAAATGATATATAAATTTATCCCTACTGATATTATGCTGCAGGACTTAAAGTTATAACACAAGCACTTAACACTAAAACATGCAACACAAAAACTTGACATAGAAGATTCGAACTCATGACTTCACGGAAAGACATGAAACATCTCTAGCTATGACACCATTGAAAAATAATTTATGAACAATGCGCAGAATGATAATGAATCTCTTGATACATGCACTAACGGTACAGGCGACCGTGTATATATTTCACTTTTTAAAAACTTATAAGAATCAGGTCAAAGCTCCTTTTGGTAGATAGGGATTTTATTGTTCAGACCAGACTTGTAGAGAGAGAGTTTCCCTCTGCGAGTGACGTCAGAAACCTTTACTTTGTTTGCGACCCAGTAAGTTTGCCTCCGAATCTAGCGCCATCATGGACCTGCCGTGATTTACGAGCGGCTGACAGTTGGTAAACACGCAACTGGCGAGACTCTCATTCACAAATACTAGCCCTAGTAAGGGTCACTAATTACCATGCACTCTTATTAACACAACTCAGTGTAAGTACCCACGTATTCTTATTTCATACAGTGCGAATCACAGCACTCTAATTTATTCATAATTTCAGCACGTCGTGAGCTTTATCCCCTTTACGTTCCCGTGCATTATGTCTGCACACGCAAATATCTTTCACAGCTTATATCTGCACACATCGCGAAACTTAGGGCTCTTATCTAACATCTCTGGGCTTATTAAAAACGTATCTCTCATCTTTTATTTATTTCTGCCTGAATTCGTGGCAAACTCGACTTCGTGCAAGATTCCAGATGCATTAAAGGAAATATTGAAGATCTTATAGCATTACGTCTGACAACAAACCTCTTATATCTAAACATGCCTCAAGCATTTCTAGCTAGGCACTAAGACTCTCGGTATGCGTAGAAAAATCTTAGACTGCGCAAGTCTTTTAGTTGATGAAATAATAAGAACCCTTTCTTCATTGACTGAAGACCTTGTATACAACAAATTATGATACAAAATGAAACCAAAATCGAGAAATATAACATGCAAACTTAAACTATCCTAATCGTACGTGTCCTGCGCATAATCTATATACAAGTGCCCGAGGACACATTTACTATTTACATATTAGCCTGAAGGCGTTAAGTTACATATTTAAGTTATTGAAACTACCCTATCTCTGCTCCATGCTGATAATTTAGGATTTGGCTGACCTGCATCTGCGATTACACTTGAGCAGTTCCCCTGGCGGACATGAGATTTAGCAATCCATGCCAATGCTGTTGATGGAAGGCAGCAGTCCGGAGTTCGTGACTGGCGACATCACGAGAATCTGCGTTGTTCAGCTAGAAACTCGTACGGATGTGTTGATCGCCGCCTCCTAGTTGTTTACGGTGCCTCAACTGGATGTGATGCACACCGCCAGCGGGTCCTCGATCGTTGCCTCTCTGCGGTGAAGGATATCCTTTTGTTTGGCTCGTACCACCGCTCCCAGCGTGATGAATTGGCAGTAGCAGGTAAATTCTTGATGTTAGAGAACTGTAAGGAAAAGCCATCTTATTACGTATTCTTATTTAGATGCCTAGGTCCCCCTCTTGCCTTCTGACTCATTCCCTTTAGCTATCTTGACTCTCCTTTCAGTTAATACGTATGAAACCGTGCACACGATTCTCCAGTACAAATGAAACGTACAATTGACCGAGATTAATCTCAAATAATTGAAGCAGTACTGTCTTTCCGAGCATACATTAACTTGCAACACTAATTGAGAACGCGTTAGCATCAGACTGTAATATAAAATTCTGCGTAGAGTAATTAATGGCAAAGAAATGCTTCTAAAGAGAATCAATGCAATCATTTTGCTGTACAAAGTTCCTATTTACTTCTCACAAGATCGCTACATACATGTCACTAGGACAATGCAGTCTCTCTAACAGCGACGCGTGGAGATAAAGGCTGTATTCTTGTCGATGTGCTGCCGTCACACACGTACACCTTTCAGTCAGCGATGCGCACAGAGAATGCTCCTCGCGTCCCACGCGTGCTGTATTTGTGAAAGAGCGTTACCCGCGCCCGCGAGATTCCTTCTGTGTGGTCCACATGAATGCGCACTCACGGAATTGGAATTTCTGTCACGGTGCTCGAGATAATTATAAATTAATTCGTAGAGATTATTAATACCTTCGTGTGGCATATCAAAATGTGCAGAAAATTATGCTCATTGCAGATATACCTTCTGAATCTCGCTATTCCTCGTGTGGGCAGAGATATTAAATGAGTTTTGTTTCCCTCTAAGCTGAATTCCCCGCAGTTTCTCATGAAGATGCTGGCATCATACGCTATGAGTTAAGTGGTTGGCGTGGCTTCATAAATTTTATTTTTCATGCTGGAACTCCACCTTGCTACTGGCCCTCTGATCTCTTAAAAAGCGCGCAATGTTGCGTACTATTACACAATAATATAAAATCTGATGTCATTTCTATGTGGTCTCATCTGCATATTATAACTATCGGCAGATCATCATTATTTGACCATGAACGGAACGGTTCAGTATAGAGAGCGCCATTATCGGTCAATGGTGGTGGATAGAGAGAGCTACCAGCGACCAGGGTTTATTAGATATCTGATGGCGGGCAGCATGGTTCTTAAGATGGCGGTGGGGGAATCTAGAGCACGCTACCAGGGTAGGTTAGGTAATGACGATATGATGTTCATGACGTCAGAGTTCATTGACCTTGATGACGTCTCCACCACTCAAACATGCCGATTCTCCAATATTCAAATTGCGTGCATTGTGTCAGAACCGCTGTTCTGCTCTACTACTAAAAGATGCACTTCTCTAATTTTAGAACGAGTTTAGAAGACACATTCTCTGCAAATTATCTTAAAAGCTGCTTTTTTACTTTCCTAATTTAAACTGTAAGTGTGTAACAGTAGACTAGCTTCCCCATGGTGCACCCCGAATAACAAGACAGTGAATCCCAAATGAGTTCCACTAGGCATTGGTTTCTCTCGTAGAACTCCGACAACACTGAACAAGATGCGAACAAAGCAAGGAAGATGTGCTTATTTACTCCGTAAGTGGGATTTCAAAACTCGTCCAACTACGACTGTGGAGTGCCGTATCAAACTGGAATTAACCAATTTGGAATTAGCCAAGTCGTACTGAAGCCAAAATTAGCCTTCATGTAATGAAAATGGAGGGGAAATTTAAAGAGCTCCGAGAAAACCTGTCCGTCGTCCGGACATACAGTATTCAGTAGGCTAACCAAGACGTGGATCCAATTAGTGGCTTATACGGGAAGGCACTTGTCCTCTGATTGGCTCAGTCCAGTAGTATTCCACAGAGTTCAAATACGTCAGCCTCTTGTCGGTAGATTTATTGGCACGTAATGACCTCATGCGAGACAAAATTCCAGCTCCTCCGAGTCTCCGCAAAACTTAAAAGTTGTTAGTGGGGCCTAAAACCAATGACAATAATGATTGAGCCCACTAAGTAAATAATAATCATAATAATTATTATTATTTTACCGGGGGTACATCTTCCCCGGCCAGTTAAACTGCGAGCCTTCTCTAAGGCCATCTATGTAAACAAACTTGAACTGGTGTACTACAAGATACTTTGGTCTTCAACTGTTAGATGTCTCTACCATCGGTTTAATTGCTCCCTCTAGCGGGATACACTCGAATTATATCATAAAGAAAAGTGTATGTTCGATGTTTATTTAGCTGGTTCATAGATTTGTTTTTCTTTTAATGTACCGAAGTTGTCAACACTTCAACTGGTTCCTCCTCGATTGTAACCAACTTATCAGATTTTTGTACATATGTCCTTTAGCCAATTTTATTTACTATTTGCTTTACGTCGCACCGGCACAGATAGGTTTTATGGCGACGATAGGATAGGGAAAGTCTATGAGTGGGAAGGAAGCGGCCATGGCCTTAATTAATTTACAACCCCAGCATTTGCCTGGTGTGAAAATGGGAAATCACGGAAAACCATCTTCAGGGCTGCCGACAGTAGGATTCGAACCCACTATCTCCCGGATGAAAACTCACAGCTGTGCGACTAACCTCACGGCCATCTCGCCCGATCTTTAGCCAATTAAAACCGGGGGTGTGTATAGGAAACCAGCCTAACAGTAAAGAGTAATGGAAGCTTCCCCTAAAAGTAATGTACAGTCAGGGCGCTTTAGGGGCTCCAGTGATTGTGAGTGCGGCATGTCCGAAGGCAGGCAGGGGCGCGGCCTGCGTGAGGAAAGGCCAGTGACTCAAGGTAATGGCAGAGTTTCCATTGATATATGATAGCTTCTGGGGATAGTATGAGGGGAAGGTTTCAACCTATTTTATGTAATGTAAATTTCTAAATTTGGTGGTTTAAATGTAGAATTTTCGGAAAGTCTCAGGACTCTCTTCTATTCCCTACTGGGAAATATCTAATGTAGGGAACAAGGAGTAATTACCCTCTGTCTGTTCCCATTCAACTTGCTGTGGGGTGACTATAAAGTTTTAAAAACGTCTGAATTTCTTAAAACTTATTTGGCATTAATATTTCTCATTTAGTTTCCCCGGTCTAGTATAGGATTAGCCTTTGTACTTTGGGCCATAAGCCCACTTAAGGTTTTAACTATTTCTATAAGGAGGGCAACTGTTCGCCTCCTAGTCTTTTGTTTATGGCCAGCCATGTGCAACCTTTCCTTTTTACACTAAGGCCACTTAGTATGGGCAATTATGCCCCAGTAGATTTACTGGTGTATGTAGAGTTTTTCTGGTGTTAGTTCTTTTTGGGAACAGTGAACGCTATAACTGTTAAGCAATAGATAAGCCCACGTCGGGGCAACGGGTTGTAACTATTTTAGTTGAAGACAACCGATAGGTTTTCAGATGTAACTTAAGTGTGTCACAAAAAATTGATGCCTCTGCAAGGCTGGGCTACGGTACCGTTGGAGCGCAGACACCTATATTGTGCATATGATCGGAGAAAATCATGCTCTTGTAAAATACTTTGTATTGTTCCTGTCAAGATCAATAAGGCTCTTTTCCATGTAAATCAGCAAATTGATAATTATCTCAATTTTTGTGCCTGATGTTCGGAATTATAAGTCACCTATATTTTTAGAGCTATCGAGCACATTATTGTTATTATTCATTCATATTTTCTATTGCTCACATTTTAAACTAGAAAAAATGCAAAGAAATAACATTTCAATATTTGCTGTGTTAAGTTCTGCTCTAGTTAATTCCTTGTCTAGCCATTCAACCCTCACGCTTCATATCCCTCTGTGAGCCACGATATTTCTTTAATAATAATAATAATAATAATAATAATAATAATAATAATAATAATAATAAAACATTAAACGTGTTTTAAACTGGTATAGAATTGAAGAGGAAGTACTGAAACTTTGCCCTGAAAGGAAATTCTTGAACTTATCAGTTAATGTAATGATTAATGACCCTGGTGTGGATTATTTAACGACTCTAAAATGCCAACCGACTGTGTCTGTATTCGAAACAAGTAGATGTCGTATACCGTAAGTAGGCTACGCAGCCGGTCTATGCAGCGACGAAGACCGGTGTCTAAGCATATGAGTCAGTGGTGACTGCAACTACACTCAGTATTTTTTTTTTGCTAGGGGCTTTACGTCGCACCGACACAGATAGGTCTTATGGCGACGATGGAATGGGAAAGGCCTAGGAGTTGGAAGGAAGCGGCCGTGGCCTTAATTAAGGTACAGCCCCAGCATTTGCCTGGTGTGAAAATGGGAAACCACGGAAAACCATCTTCAACACTCAGTATTAGGCATGACACAGGTTACAAGGATACATTTAAACGTATGCTAATCTTGGTGGCGTAATCGGTTACTCTCTGTCCTTATTTTTACAGCATAGCTAGATTGATTCTGGCTGAGGTCAGGTTGTATTTTAATGTTTTTAAATGGAAAAAACATATCTTTGGTTCCCGGTATGTGCGGGGCAAAATTACGGTATCCTGCCGTCTCTTAAAATCCGTAATAATCTTCTTATTATTCTTCTTCCCCTTCGTGCACAGCTTTACCCACAATCTGGTGAAACTGCAAGTACAAACTCTTGCGCAGATATGGAGTGGGCCCTATTTTACGACCGGGTGCCCTTACGGATGCCAAACCTGTGTTGAAAGATGTATTCACCAGTGAGTTCTTCTGTGGTGTGATTCGTGTATATGAAAGATATAAACACAATTATCCAATTCCGGAGTAACAAGAATAACTAGAAGCACATATAATCCTAACTCGGCTGGGAATCGAACGGAAGGCGATGACGCCAACCGTTCATGCAAGGAGGTGGACAAAATCTATATTAAATTAGGTGATGTTAAGCAAGTAATATTATCATTTACACGTCAACGTATACACAGAATGATTACGCGAGCGACTATAGCACCTGCACTAAATATTATAGATAATGAGATAGGTCTACTTAATATTCCGTTCCCTTATTACCACATATGACTCTTGTTTTCTTACGTTACGCTGAGTTCGTATAGCATGACGGCTTTAATAATAAGTACCCCACACACCAGCATGTCTTCCCAAGAAGTGTAGTTTTCTTTGGAGCTAGTTCTTAATGGTGAACATGTCTTGAAATCCATGTCGAGTGCGAGCAATGAGATACTCGTGAAATGATAAGAGCTAGCAGAAGTCGCAGTGTTTCTCGAGTCATCCAACCTACGATTCGTCTGAAGCAGTGAAGTGTTACAGGAACGCCGCACCTACGAAGCTCGCTACCGCTTTAATTGGGGCTTCATTCTCTACATTCAAATTACAGTCATTAAGGAAATACATATTCACTCTTAGCTGCATGCCCCTCAATGGGTGTGGTGCTGTTTCTTGCCAAAGTGGGTAACGTGGAAATGCATCAAACTTTGGCGTTGTCTTCTTATTTTTCACATCGTTTGCCTTCTGTAATAACTGACTTCCGTTCCTTGCTTACATCATGTTCAGACCAAATGAATGGTTATCATAAGAAATTGTACAGCAAAAAGAACACATACAACAGGGGAGGAAGAAGAAAGAGAAGAAAATGGGAGGAACAATGGTCGTGTCCTCATTATTCCAAAGCCAATCGATGGGATTTTCCTGTAGACCGTGTTATAATGGTGTGTCTCTTCTTCCGTGGTGACACATAAACAATAGATGAAACTACTTCAGTGGGCTGCGACATATGACAGTAAATGGGAACTCCTTTTTGAAACATAGAAACTTACAACAGCAATTGCAGTGCGTTGTTATTATATTTGCATTGTACTAAGCCTCACTTCTTGTCTTTCTATTCTAGCTGTTAAATGTTTTGGAGAAGTTGCTGAAGATTACGACCATATTTCTCAAGACAAAATATATGATAACCACAAACAAATTCAAAAAGAATTTAACGGAATATGGTCGAATAAAGTTATTAGGCACAGTTGACATCAAATTATGAAAGTAAATTGAAAATGAAAAATTCACAGCTTGTTTTCAGTCATTCGACCGGGTCAGGGATGGAATGAATGAAGCCCCCATCTAACGGTGAGGATAGGAATTGTGCCGGCTGCCGGAGCCTGTCGCACTCCTCTGAGGCAATGATTAATAATTGACAGATGAAATGAAATGATACTGGAGAGTGTTGTTGGAATAAAAAATGGCAGGGAAAACCGGAGTATCCGGAGACAAATCTGTCCTGTCTTAGCTTTGTCCAGCACAAATCTCACTTGGAGAGACCGGGATTTGAACCACGGTACCCAGCAGTGAGAGGCCGGCGCTCTGCTCTCTGAGCCACGGAGGGTCAAGTTGAAAATGACCTGGACTAATGTTGCTGTTCTGGCACTATCAGGGAGAGCAGACTAACTAGAACAACGGAAATAAGGAACATAGGCTACATCCTAAGTGTTAATTATAGCCTATCTTTCAGCTTTCAATTTGCAAGCTCCTGTGAATACACTAACAAAACACTATCTGCTGCTACTTCCGTTACTTCGATGAATTCCGAGCCCCTTGTCATTAAATCATTACTAAATGAAAATAACAATCGAAGACTTGCTTCCCTCTGCATTTCTTCCTCTCCATGGCCGAGTTTGTTATTCCCCTGTGTAATCTATCCCGTTCCATTCGCCTAACATGATCGCACCCTTGAAGCCAGTTCATACGTTCGGCTTCATCCACTGAGTTCAGTCCAAACTTAGACTTTTTCTATCATTGTGAGTGTTTTCCTGCCATTGTTCCATTCATTAACAAAGAATTAGCTCAGTTGAACCATGGATACAAGCATCGGAATTATTTCTGAAGGTGTTTGTGTGGGGCATATTGTATGGAAGATAGTTATCATTGTTGTTGCTTTCATTTCATTTTATGCTCCTATAACACCGTTTATCGTCAGCCACATAAATTTAACATTGGAGAAACTGTTGCAAAATCTGTAGGGACTGACAGTTTCTCACCAGGGCGGCAGCGGTTCGAAGCCCGGTCAAAGCCTGTGGGATTTAAAAAATGAAAATTCATCACGTTGTGATCCGGATTACACTTAAAAACCAAGTGAATTGACTATGCAGTTCGAGGCATGTAGTTCTTAGCTTGCATTCTCGAGATAGTGGGTTCGAACCCCACTGTCTTGAATATGTTTTTTCCGTGGTTTAAGTTACCGCTTTCACACAAGGCAAATGCAGAAGCTGGACCTTAATTAAGGCCATGGTCGTTTCATTTCTAGTCCTAGCCTTGTCATATCCCATCGTCACCATAAGACCTCTCTGCGTGGGCGCGACGCAAAACGAAAACAAAAAAGAAAGCACACTTAAAACTGGTGGTGCTGTGGCTATGGGGCCTAAGCTCCATATGAATATAAAAATGTTAGTTTGAAAAATGTCTTCATACAGGTTTAGTGTGAGAGTAATAGAACTAGTTACCGGAATGGTGGATTCATATAGGTTCCCTGGGACTTATTGTAAGCTGTTTACACTGAACAAGAGCAGGAAATCCATGGGGAGGATAGCTACTGTCAGCGCTAGGATTCATACGCATACCTCAGATCGCCAAGTAGCGCAGCCTTCTAGTCTCATTGTGGAGCGTATGTTAATGCAATCAGTTCCAATGTTGAGTGAGGAGATGTGAGACACACGCGTGATAATGTATTTCTTTTGTAATAAGATGTTAAAATACCGAAAGTAAAATGCACAAATCTGATAACAAGAGAAGATACTGAACCGAATTGTTGACAATAATTTAATATAGGGAAATTTACCACGTCAACCTCTGTGATGTGGTAGTTAGTGTGGTTAGCTGCCACCCCGGAAGGCACGGGTTCAATTCTCGGCCCTGCCGCGAAATTTGAGTAGCGGTACGAGGGCTGAAACGGAGTTAATTTGAGGTCAACTGAGTAGAAGGGAGTTCGATTCCCACCTCAGCCATCATCGAAGTGGTTTTCCGTGGTTTCCCACTTTTCTTCCAGGCAAATGCCGGGATTGCACCTAACTTAAGGCCACGGCCGCTTCCTTCCCTCTTCCTTGCCTATCCCTTCCAATCTTCCTACCCGCCACAAAGCCCCTGTTCAGCATAGCAGTGAGGACATCTGGGCGAGGTATTGGTCCTCTTTCTCAGTTGTATCCTCCGACCCAAAGTCTCACGCTCCAGGACACTGCTCTCGATGAGGTAAAGATGGGGTCCCTCGCTAAGTCCGAGAGAAAAGCCAACCCTGGTGGCTAAACGGATTAAGAAAGAAAGTAAGAAAAAAATTACCATGATGTGAAATAGGTAGATAGAATACACGCTGAGGCATTCAAAACTCATTTATCTCTAGGCCTAATGAGTTTGCTACGCGGTACAGTTTATGCAGCTACAATGTGTATTCGGAATATAATGCACCCTCGGCAGCCTTGAAGATTGTTTCCAGTCGTTCCCCATTTTCACACCAGAAGAATTCCTGGGCTGTACCTCAATTGAAGTCACTGCCGATACCTTTCCAACCCAAGCCCTCTTCCATCTCTGGATCACCAGAAATGTTACGTGTTAGTACGACGTTAAATACTTAACAAAATAAAGTCACAACTTCGGAGATGGGCGTGTGGAGGTAGGTCAAAGTACTGCAATTGATATGAATAGATGACAAGTTTAGTACACAATGTGGTCGTGTAGGAAGATATTCATATTGTCCATAGACTGATAATTAACGCAGACACAACAACAACTGTTGGAGTTTTCCACGCTCCATCATTTCCCTTTAGTGAAGAACAGGTCATAATTTGTTCTGTGCTGGCTATTTTACCCACAATATCAGCAAACGGGATGCAAGGAAAACAACGTTTCTTCTTCTTTTTCTATCTTAAATCATCACTTATTTCTTTAAGTGCATTGTTCTCGCAATACCTTGGCGATCAATTGCATGATCGACACATTTTCCAAAATAATTCTGAGCAAGATCGTTGAGCTCAATCCAGTTTTGTGGCTTAAGTTCTTGAGTCAGGGTATTCTTCTGCGATCCTAACCTCATATACCACTTTCTTTTATACAAGCAAATTTCAAACGGTCTTCTCGCGCTCGTTGACACCGCGTAACACATTAGTTGATGCTCTCCCGGAAGTCTAACAGATTTCGCTACTAAATGCTCTGTTGGTGTAGTGCTACGTAGTGTATTTTAAATATTAAGCAATTTCCACTTCGCCCGGCCTTTCCCTAGCCATTAGACTTGGGATATATATAGGTATATTCTAAACTGTAGAAGTGCTCAGTATGACACTTAACGTGAAAATTCTTTTTTCTTCTACCACTTTTTCCCTTACTGTGGGGCGTGAGTGCGAACCCATTGAACTCTCTGTATTGCGTTTAATCTGTGGGTGATCGTACACTTCGCCCACATTCTGATCATAGCCAAACTTACCTTATTGTCATCACCGATACGTCATTAGCTTGCAGTATTGCAAACTTTCCAGTACAGCATGTGAGACTGAGTTTGGGTACCGGTTTAACGGTTAACATCCCCTGATATGAAAGGAAATGACAGACTGTTGCTAAAGAACAACTTTCAGTATGTAATTTTCTCTTCACCAAACATATCACTATCTTCGAACACGTTAGAACTGTAACCCTAAGACAGACCCCCATAGTGCTACAGCTCTGAAGGTGAGAAAAATATTCATTCATTAATGCACGAACACAATTCAATCATGAAATCATTAATTCACTAATTCTAAGCTCTAATGCAACTTAGGGAGGGTGAGATACATGTTTGGTCTAGACTATATAACTCTGTTAACGTCTAGGACAAAAATGAGCAAATAAATAAATAAATAAATTAATTAGTTAATTAAGTAATTAATAAACTACGATTTATAAGTTAGGTAGAAATAGTTAATAAGTTTAATTGTAATGTTTAATATAGTAATCAGGAAATTAATGCGTGTATCAAAACACATTTTGGATTACAGCAAATGATTACTCCCTACCCATATCCAGGTTATCCGGAACTGGGGGATGGGAGTGTTCTATTCTACATCTCTGGAGGTCTTGGCCTACCAACCGACCGCTGCTCAGCCAGAAGGCCTGTAGTTTACGAGGTGACGCGAGGTCAGATCCGCAAATCCTTTCGGCAATTATTCATGGCTCTGTAGACGGGGGTCACTAACTCACCGTCAGGTCACCGTCAACTGCTTCCACGTAGACTGAGTGGACCTCGAATCTCCCTCAGATCCAGGTCGACAATCTAATCGGAGGCAGGCTCGATGCGGGGCCGGCAAACCGGCAGCCAAAGCAAAATTTCATTGGAATGGAACGGAGACATAACAAGAACCCAGAACGAGTAACCCACCCTCTGCTCGCCATCCAGCTGTCACGCATGACTACAGTTCAAAATACAGCGTAAGAAATTATTGAATCAGTTGACTGCTGAATGATGATTGTCAAAATTTGGGAGATGATGACGGGATGCCTCGATTCACCATTTCCTCTTCTAATTCTTCTTCCTCCTCCTAGCCTTTTACCCAGTTTATTGTGGACCGCACTTGAAGTGAATTTGTTCCAGTTTTACGAACGGATGCCCTTCCTGATGCCAACCCTAATTGGAAGGATGTATTCGCTCTTGCGCGTTTCTCTGGTGGTTAATAGCGTGGTGTGCTCCGTGCATATGAAGAAAAGAATGTTAAGTTGATCACAAAACCCAGTCTCCGAGCAATAGGAATGAATTATATGCAGTTAAACAAGCCGGGAATCGAATCGAGGGCCCTCGGAACAGAAAGCCTGTACGATGACCATTCAACCAAGGAGCCAGACACTCAATTCACCCGAAGTATTACATTATGATCACTGAAGGTCTGCATGCGACGTATATCCATAGCCTAGTCACGAGTGCGAGTCATCTCCACTCGCTTTGCCTTCACATTAGTCACGCGCGAGCGCTCACGACTATGAGGATGTAGTCTGGTGAGGATGTGGGAGCTCCGAATTTAGGAAAGAGCATTTACATACCGACTCGTGGCCAATTAGACTGGACGCTTCTCTTGATCGTGAAGGAATTATGTTTCAATTGCATCGTTTTTGTTTTGCTATATATGAAAGGTAGCTTGTAGTTTAACGTGACTGTTGATATCGCGATCATAGTTACGGGGCTTCCAGTTTTAAGTGCAATCCGATCCACAAGGACGTGAGTATTAGTTTAAAAAATTCCACGTGAATTGGTCAGAATTCCAACTGCGGCTTTTTTCCCCATCTGTTTAACGTCACATGAAAATACGTAAATTCTTAATGACACTGGGATATTAAAGGGCTAGGACTAGGAAGGTACCAGACGAGGCCTTAATTAAGGTACATTCTGGGTTGAGTGGCTCAGACGGTTGAGGCGCAGGCCTTCTGAACCCAACTTGACAGATTCGATGCTGGCTCAGTCCGGTGATATTTGAAGGTGCTCAAATACGTCAGCCTCGTGCCGGTAGATTTACTGGCAGGTAAAACAACTCCTGTGGGACAAAATTCCGGTAACTCGGCGTCTCCAAAAATCGTAAAAGTGGTTAGTGGGACGTAAAGTCAATAACATTTAAAAAAATTAATTAAGGTACATTACCAAGTGTGAAAGTCAGAAACCGGGCGAGTTGGCCGTGTGGTTAGGGGCGCGCAGCTGTGAGCTCGCATGTGGGAGATAGTGGGTTCGAACCGCACTGTGGGCAGCCCTGAAGATGGTTTTCCGTGGTTTTCCCATTTTCACACCAGGCTGTACCTTAATTAAGGCCACGGCCGCTTCCTTCCCATTCCTACGCTTTTCCTGTCCCATCGTAGCCATAAGAACTATCTGTGTCGGTGCCACGTAAAGCAAATAGCATAGAAAAATGAAAATTAGAAAACATAGAAAGTTATCTTTAATTCCGCTGGCGCCGGTGCTCCAGTCCACCATTTCTCGAATTCAAGCTTACAACTGCCACGTAGTCAACTCTCTCAATATTTCATTGGTTAATTAATAGTAGATCTGTACAAATTTCACCGAATTCTTACAAATGAATGGTTACTTCTTAGTTGAAATTATAGGGAATATTTTTACGGCTGGATGCCCTTCCTTACGCCAACCTGAACTGAGAAGCTAATGAAGATGAAATCAATGAAATTGCATAAAAAGGTGGAAGGAATTGGCTATTGCCTATGAGTGGAAGCTGTCAAGGAATTTGCTTGGAAGTGAAAATGAGGAACCATAGAAAACCCATTTCAGGACAGCCGACGGCGGGTTTCGAACCCACTCGGCTTCCGAATGCAGAGTTTGCGCTTTAACACGCGTGGCCACTTCGCTTTTTTTTTAACTGGCTGTAATTATATTAATGCTACTATGGTTGTAAGCTGATGAGGTCTCGATGGTTTTGAGTAATGACATTCAGAGCATGATTAGTTAGCACGCCCGGATGTTACACGGGGGCTTTAAATAAATTACTAACAATATAGATAGAACGCAATATTTAATAAACTAACAAGTATCCTACAATGTAGTCACCTGCAAAGTCTATTACCATTTGCGGAATGTCGGGAAGCCGTTGGGGACCGTTGGCAAGGCGTTCTCTGTTGACAGCGACGGAGCGCCCTACTGCGTGGAGTACAGAAGTCATGTCAGGAAATCGGCGGTCTCGGAGGTGTTCTTTCAACTTCGGAAACAAGTCGAAGTCGAAAGGACTCATGTCTGGTGAGTATGGAGGGTGTTCCAAGACCTCCCAATGCCACCGTTGCTACAAAGCTTAACATTGTTTGCGACGTCCGACTCGTTGGCTGAATTGTCAGCGTACTGGCCTTCGGTTCAGAGGGTCCCGGGTTCGATTCCCAGACGGGTCGGGGATTTTAAACTTCATTGGTTAATTCCAGTGGCTCGGGGGCTGGGTGGTCGTGCTGTCCCTAACATCCTTGCAACTCACACACCGCACATAACACTATCCTCCACCACAATAACACGCAGTTGGTTAAGTCGCGCATTTCTATCTACGAAATGTCGCTGTAAAATTTGTCACAAATGGAACATTATAATTCCTTTTATTTAAATGAAGTCTTAAATCTGGGCGGTAAATTAAGGAATATTTTATTTTTGGAGAATATTATATATGCCTACTTTACTACTTTACAAGTACTTTTGGTGCTACGATCACAGTAACACACGTATGTCTTTTGTTTGTCTTTCACTTTCAACTGTTTCGTGTGTGATGTCTGTGTTCACTGAACTCCTTTGCTTTTGTTTCACTGCTTCAGTTGTCAATTCACGGTAGTGCTATCATGCTATTTTCCTTCAAACAAAAATAAAAAATATTTATTGGTCCATGGATCATGCTATTTTTCTTTCAACAAACATCATTTTTGTAACATGGTCATTTGGCTCATTGAAGAACGAAATAACATCGTGAATGTTGTTCATTTCCATTCTGCTGTTTCAAGACGGCACCAGCAGCGAAAAACGACATAAAGGATTCCTGTCTACAGGCCTTAAGTATGTATTCATATTTCTCTATTAACGACGGTAATTTTTTTTTTTTTTTTTTTTGCTGGTTGCTTTACGTCGCACCGACACAGATAGGTCATATGGCGACGATGGGACGGGGAAGGGCTAGGAGTGGGAAGGAAGCGGCCGTGGCCTTAATTAAGGTACAACCCCAGCATTTGCTTGGTGTGAAAATGGGAAACCACGGAAAACCATTTTCAGGGCTGCCGACAGTGGGGTTCGAACCCACTATCTCCCGAATACTGGATACTGGCCGCACTTAAGCGACTGCAGCTATCGAGCTCGGTGGTATTTCTTAATTCACCGCAGATTTTTCACTTCATTTAAGTAAAAGGAATTATTATGTTCCATTTGTGACAAATTTTACAGTGATATTTCGTAGATAGGAATGCGCGACGTAACCCACGCAGTTACCTACATATGGCAGATGCAACCCACCCTCCTCGGAGGGTCCGCCTGACAAGGGCTGCACTCGGCTAGAAATAGCCATACGAAAGTATATATTATATTGTTTGCGACATGACAACTGCGTTGTCATGCAACATGAGAGGGCGATCGTCTCGCAATAAATGTGGAGGTTTGGGCCGCGCGGCCGGACTCAGATGTCGCTCCAGTAATCGGTAATATTAGGCACTGTTGAGGGTGTGTCCCTCAGACGCAGCATGCGTAAGAATAACACCCTCGTAGTCGCATGCCACCATCAGCATAAGTTTAACCTGGCTGCGTACCTGTCAAAATTTCTGTGGACATGGCGAACTTGGGTGGCGCCATTCATTCGATTGACGCTATAATTCAGGCTGAAGGCTCCTGCCCACTTCTCATCAATTGCGACAATACGCTGCAGGGATGCGTCTCCTTCTTTGCTGTATCTTCCCAGGTGGATGTCAGCCAGTGCATACCGGTGCCATTTCTGTACGTCAGTGAGTTGATGTGAAACCCAACGGGACGCAATTTTTCTCATGTCATGTCATTTCGTCGGTACGTGCCACACCGTTTGATGACTGAGATAATTCCCGAACAGTCCACTGATGGTCTACGGAAACGAGACCACTCACGATGTCAATCTGATCTTGAGAAATGAAGGCCGACCTGGGCGGTGCAAATCCACAATCTCATTCCGACCAGCACGAAACGCCTTGACCCACCGTACAACCGTCCTATACGGTAATGCATTCTCACCACAGGCTTCACGTACTCCTCGATAACATTCTGATGTACTTTTGCCACGGGCAACCACGATTTTAATCGGCGAACGTTGATCAGCTTTTGAAAACATACTTTAGACCAGTGAAATTGACACTCTTCACTTCAACGCCACACAGTAACAACATTCCCAAATTGATGCCCGTCAAATGCAGACTACACAGCGTCACCTGACCGCTCCCATATCTTATCTGTGCATGCTCCATCTTCTGTGAATGTATGGACTACATTATTTGCAGACCTCGTAAAAGGGATCACTCGTGCTTCAGTACCACTTTCTGATTTAGTGGAGAAATCAATGGCAAACTAACTCCCACCTCATCATCCCTTGTACATCTCAATGTGCCACCATCGGTTTTAGCGGTTTACCTATAACATTTCGTGGTGCTATTTGAGAATCCAACCAACATCTGGGCTGAATACTTAACAGACAGTGTGACGTACCGACTTGACCCACAGATGTATGACAAATTTATAACGTGGCGGGTCACTTTAATATTAAAATAAATAAATGATATGTCATTGTTTCTCCAGAAACAGTATCCCAAGGGCGCCAGTCTTCAAGCTTATGGCTTGAAAACAAAAGTAGATAATTAATAATAATAATAATAATAATAATAATAATAATAATAATAATGCGTAATGAGACTCAAAAAACTCCCAGGGGTGAGGTGAACGGAATACAAATCATTAAGTACACTAACTTGGAATTTAAGGATCATTAATAATCATTTCATGAAATACAAATTAAAACAGCTATTTATTAAGATGAAAAACGTGACGTAACGGCGTTTTAACGACATCTGAACTTACGGAAGCAAAAGAAAAATTGAATGAAATTAATTTTTAAAATGAACTGTTGCGCGAAGACTTGCAGTAACTTATGCCATAAGCTCACCATATGTAGACTCTGTTGTCTTGAAGCTGATGATATGTGGATCTCGTACCGGCTGCCTTCTCTCTGTTGTTGGATTCCAGTCCTACTTCTACATTTCCTGTCCTTAACACTTCCTACTGTACTCCTTACATAAAGTCGTAAAGAGTCCTAATTTTAAGTGCACCGAGCTCGATAGCTGCAGTCGCTTAAGTGCGGCCAGTATCCAGTATTCGGAAGATAGTAGGTTCGAACCCCACTATCGGCAGCCCTGAAAATGGTTTTCCGTGGTTTCCCATTTTCACACCAGGCAAATGCTGGGGCTGTACCTTAATTAAGGCCACGGCCGCTTCCTTCCCACTCCTAGCCCTTCCTTGTTCCATCGTCGCCATAAGACCTATCTGTGTCGGTGCGACGTAAAGCAATTAGCAAAAAAAAAAAAAAGAATTTTAAGTGCAAAACCATCATGGGTTATGTTCATGGAGAGAATACATTCGTATTCTTCCGTATTACGGAACAGTAGCGTAGCTAAATTCATAATAAAAGCTCTCCTCCCCTATACTAGTCAAAGCCGGTCTCCCGTTGACTACCTCTCGTCATTGAGATAACAAGTCCCAATGAGAGTAACTTTTGAGTAGAATATACTCAGATGCGAAGTGAACTAAGTTAAAATCTTCTCCGATGTGTAGACGTAGAATCGTAGTAAGAGTATCTTCCAAGCGTGAGAATCAGAATCAGAATGTCCGAATACAAGTGATAAATCTGCTCACGAGTAAGAATACGAGTATGAATGTGAAAACGACTGCTAATGCTAATAAGAATCTGAATCTGAATGTCCTCTCCAGCCCTTGTCGGTGGTATATATCGGTTCAAAAGTCTCCTTCCATCAGCCATATCACATGGTCCAGTAAGATTCGAGGTCTCATCCCTTCTCCGATGTGTAGACGTGAATCCATCACGTTGCTTCATTACGTTCATTCACATAGGCTGAACTTTCCCGCTGAAATAAAGCGTCCCGAAGCGGAGTTTGAAAAGTGGGTGTTAATAATGTATCAACTGTCTCTTCATGAGGTAGAGAGGGTAAGGTCTCTCGTAACCTAGATGACGTACTTTTCCTGGAATTGGGCTGAAATTAGCCTGCTGACTCTGGTCACCTCAGAACGGCTATTGGAAAATTTACTGCAAGTTATAAATATGCATGATGTTGAAATACTTTACCCAATAATTTGTTCGTTCAGAATACGTTATAGCCGCGATACAAAGAAATGAAATGATGATTGAAATGGATGATAAAACCCTATATATACATACACATATTAATTTAAAAATGACCTATCAGTGATTAAATATATACATCTTATCAATTAAATATATAGTTCAATAATTAAAAACATTCAGTGATGTCCCAAACATCACAACAGATCATGAGTTACAAAAGTGATTCAACTACGAATGTAAAAGTATTCTAACACAATACATATCATTATAATCGCTAAACACTGTGACAAACAATAGCATTGAAACATTAATTCCAAAGGGTAGAAAACGGTTTCGAGTGATGATCCCCTAAGGAGGAGTGATACGTTTGCACTCTCAGCGCTGGGCTGGGCTACTCGAAGAATTGACGTGAATGTACATACACATAAACATGACACAGAAGAATTTGGAAACAACAGTGGAAAGTAAGGACGACGATTAGGAGATTGCAATAACCTCAATTTGCTCATCAAATACATATTAACTATTCAAATCTTGCAGTAATTAAATATACATGGAGTTAGTTGACATCTAATCACAGATTAGAACGCATTTAGGCAATAACACGAAACAACATAAAATAACATAAATACTTCCTTCACACTTTATGTGAATTCACACAGAGAAATTTAAGTCCAGTAGTGAAGTAAATGAGAACCGAGCGAGTTGGCCTTGCGGTTAGGGTCGCGAAGCTGTGACCTTGCATTCGGGAGGTAGTGGGTTCGAACTCCACGGTCGGCAGACCTGAAGATGGTTTTCCGTAGTTTCCCATGTTCACGCTAGGCAAATGCTGGGGCTGTACCTTAATTGAGGCCACGGCTGCTTCCTTCCCATTCCTAGCCCTCTCCTATCCCTATCGGTACAACGTAAAGCAAATTGTAAAAAAAAATAGAAAATGTAAATGGGAGAATTACAATAGTTTATTTCGTGGATTGCACTCAAGAAATATTTCAAGTAACATGAGACAATTCTTCCTAACATTTAACGAGCGAATAGAATAGAAGACCATTGGTTTGACAGTAAGAGAGACATTTGGAAGAATGATACCAATCTTTTCCTTCCACCGCACAATGTCATAACATGATTTCAAGAGGAAAATACATCTTTATTACTAAGTCTTAAATCAGGAAAGATAAATCTATATATATATAAAATAACTGACTGACTGACTGACTCTGACTGACTGACTGACTGACTGACGGATTCATCATCACCGAGCCGAAACTACTGGACATAATGAAATGAAATTTTGGGGATACATTCATATTAAGATATAGGTGCTCGCTAAGAGAGGATTTTTGGATATTCCATCGCTAAGGGGGTGAAAAAGGGGGTGAAGTTTTAAAATGATTGTATCTATATCTCAAAACTTTAATAGTTTACAGATGTAAAAATTAGTATTTAGAATCGTCTTTAAAAATAAGGAAACACGTATTTTTTTTTTTCAGAAAATCCCAATAGGAGGGGTGAAAAAGGGTGATAAAGGGGTTGAATGCCTTTAATCAGGATACCGGTACTTATATCTCAGAAACTGAACATATTACAGACCTGAAAATTTGTACTTTTGATCTCTTCTAAAAATAAGGAAACAGGAATTTTTTTTTTGGAAAATCCAATTAATGGGAGGGTGAAAAGGGGGGTGAATTTTTAAAATGAGAGTATCTGTATCTCAAAACTTTGAAATTTTACAGATGTAAAAATTGGTATTTAGAATCTTCATTAAAAATAAAGAAACACGTATTTTTTGTTTTCGGAAAATCCCATTAGGTGGGGTGAAAACGGGGGAAAAACGAGTCGAATGCCTTTCAAGAGGATACTTATATCTCAGAAACTTAAGATATTGCAGACCTGAAAAATTGGTGTTTGGGATCTCCTTTTAAAATAAAGAAACACGTATTTTTTTGTTTATGGGAAACCCAATTAATCGGGGGGTGAAAAGGTGGTGAATTTTTAAAATGAGTGCATCTATATCTCAAAAATTTAAAAGTTTGCACATGCAAAATTGATATTTAGAATCTCCTTTAAAAATCAAGGAACACATATATTTTGTTTTCTGTGAATCCGATTGGGAGGAGAGTAAAATGGTGAATAATGGGTTGAATGCCTTTAATGAGGATACGTACGAGTATATCTCAGAAACCGGAGATATTACAGAACTGAAAATTTGTATATGGGATCTCCTTTAAAAATAAAGAAACACGTATTTTTTTGTTTTTGGAAATTCCAATTAATGGTGGTTAAACAGGAGTGACATATTGGGGTGAATTTTTTGAAAGACTATATCTACAGAATATCTGAGAAACGTAGAATGTTACAGAAGTAAAAGTGGTATTTGGAATCTCCTGTAAATGTAAAGAAACATAGGTGATTTGTTTTTGGAAACTCCTCTGAATGGGAACTAAAAAGGGAGTGAAATTTTAAAATGAGAATTTATACAGTATATCTCAAAAAACTGAACAGAAGTGAAAAATGGTATTTTTTTATCTCGATTAAAAATAAAGAAATGTGTATCTTTAGTTTTCAGAAATACCACTTGGGTGGAGGGGAGGAGTAAAAGTGACTGAAAATTGTGTTGAATTCTTTTAATTTGGCCACTGTTATCTCAAAAATGAAGATGTTACAGACGTGAAATTTGATATTTGGAATCTGTTTTAAAAGTAAAGAAACACGTATTCTCGGAAAATCCAATGGAAGGTGCGGGGGGGAGGTGAAAGAATTGAAAAATTAATTGACTTAATTGTATGAGAATACTTACATCTATTAAAAATTGAAGTTGTTAGGGCCTACAGCCGTGAAAATTGGTATTTGGATCTCCTTTAAAAACAAAGAAAAACGCGTTTTTGGGGGCAAATCATCTTAGGGGGCGGGAGTGAAAAGGAGTGGAATTCCTTTCATGAGGACACATAGATCAAAAACTGAAGAAGTTACAGAGTTACAGTCATGATAATTGGTATTTAGAAGATCCTTTACTATTAAAGAAACAAGTTTTTTGCCGGAAAATTCACTAAGGGGTGGGGGTGAGAGTGTGAAAGTGAAAAAAGTGAATTATTTTAATCTCAAAACTGAAAGTAATAGACGTGAACATTAGTGTTTTGAATCTCCTTTAACATAAGGAAACACGCCTTCTTTTAGTTTTTTGGGGGGGGGGAGGTAAATAATAAACTTTACGGCGGTGGGGTGTAAAAGGAGGTGAGACCAATTGATTTTACTGTTCATAATGTATTTATAAGGAGCCTCCGTTGCTCAGGCGGCAGCGCGCCGGCCTCTCACAGCTGGGTTCCGTGGTTCAAATCCCGGTCTCTCCATGTGACATTCGTGCTGGACAAAACGGAGGCGGGACAGGTTTTTCTCCGGATACTCCGGTTTTCCCTGTCATCTTTCATTCCAACAACACTGTCCAATATAATTTCATTTCATTTGCCATCCACTAATCATTGCCCCAGAGGAGTGCGACAGGTTTCGGCTGCCGGCAACATTCCTAATGTCGCCGCTAGATGGGGGCTTTATTCATTCCATTCCTGACCCTGTCGAATGACTGGAAACAGGCTGTAGATTTTCGATGTACTTATTCTGATCATAAACCGATCATTTTTAATCTTTCCTGGGTTCGTTTTCAACAGCCATCTTTTCCTTCGGAGAACGTTCTTAGATTACAGTAGATTCTCCTGGCATTAAATAAAAATTTAAACACATTTGAAATAAACGATAGGAATGAGAATGACCGTCCAATTTTTCACCTCCGTAATAAGGTCAATAATGCACGGAAGTATGTCATTCGTGTAACCAGAAATCCCGCACACATGCCTACGCGCGACAATGGTGCTGGTCACATTCTCAACAATGACAATGGCAGCAGATGTAATTTACCGCCAAGTAGCGGTCTTGCATCTTGCTGTGGGGTCCAGAACATCTATAATAAAAATAATAATAATAATAATAATAATAATAATAATAATAATAATAATAATAATAATAATGTTCTGGACAGTCGTCAAATGTGCGGACCGCGCTGGAAACGGGTCCTGGACGGGTAATGACCACGACTGCAGTCCGGCCGCTGGTTCAGTATCGCCAAGGCATCCAAGACGACACCACGCTGGATCTCCTGAAGGATTTGATCCATATTAAAAATGCTTATAGGAAAAGATGGCAAAGATTTAGGGACCCAACTGACTGGGTGGAATACCTGAACTTAGCTCGGGAAGTACGAAATCGATTGCTGGAAAGAAAGATTGAAAAATGGGAGGAAACTTGCCATAATCTATTAGAAAACGAGTCAGATCACGAATTTTGGCGGATTCTCTCAGAAAACAAGTCAGATCGCGAATTTCGGCGGATTATATATAAAACAATAAGCATTCAATTCTAAATTTCAGTATAATACCGTAGCGAAGCACGGGTATCTTGCTAGTCATAAATAGTAAGAGTGAAGCCGAGATTCCAATGGCCAATTATCGCGTTCGTATTCGGGCTATAACTGACATAACATCCTATAAATATTACATTCTAAAGAAAATCGTATTATGAGGGGTGAGGATGAGGTCATCGGAGTTGTCAGAAGTTCATGAAAAGAACGAAGCATATCCAGAGATGAGAGGTAAGGAGAATTTAGATGCTAATTTATTTTGGGAACCTTCGACATTTACAATGGAAACATGCATTCCTTGAGTCATGTGAGGTGGAAAGAACGTTGAACACACACAGACTCAAATGAAACTGTAATTGGAAGAACATTGCAGACGAATACTAAGTACATATTTAATAATCTATTGTAACCAAGGCAGGAGTATTTGTATGCCATTCTATTTTTTATCAACTAATCCTTGCGCGAGTTTTGTAGACTTATACTGTAGCAGGATGGAAACAAATTGTATGTTCTTCCCCTTAATCCGTTTACCGTCCAGGGTTGGTATTTCCCTCGCACTCAGTGAGAGATCCCACCTATACTGCCTCAAGGACAGTGTCCAGGAGCGTGAAACTCCGGGTCGGGAGATACAAAAGTGGAGGAGGACCAGTACCTCGCGCAGGTGGCCCCACCTGCTATACTGAACAGGGGCCTTGTGGTGGGATGGGAGGATAGACAAGGAAGAGGGAAGGAAGCGGCCGTGGCCTTAAGTTAGATACCATACCGGCATTTACCTGGAGGAGAAGTGGGAAACCATAGAAAACCACTTCGAGGACGACTGAGGTGGGAATCGAACCCCTTCTATTCAGATGTACTCCCGAGGCTGAGTGGACCCCATTCCAGTCCTCGTACCACGTTTCAAATATTTCGTGTCAGAGCCAGGAATCGAACCCGGGCTTCCGGGCGTGGCAGCTAATCTCACTGAGCACTACACCACAGAGGTGAAAAATTGCATGTTATTAGTTTCAAAATGTGAAATTTTACTTTTGTGATCTATTAAGTAATGTTGTTACCGTTTATGAACTTGGTATTTATTTAGTCTTCCCACTGCGGGAAGGTAATAGATAGATTTCATTTTTTGGATGAGCTAGACTGTACTGTATCCATGTGTTTCAAGAGTGTGGGTTTCAAAATGTGGAAGAAATGTTGTCCTATATACCAAGTGGCCCGTCAACACCGAACATGCTACTTATAAGTAATAACTGATATTCACAGAAGTGTTACTGCTTGCAAGAAGGTTACGCCAGAATACAAAGAGATAACAACCGGACGACCGCTCGATGCGTATTCTCAGCGTTAACCGTCTAATGCGCCCCTTTGCGTTAGTAAGCCTCGTTTTCGAACATATAGTAGTAGGCTGGTATTTGGTAGAGCGGCATTAGAGTTGCTGTCGACATATCGACAATGGTTGATGTGTTTAAGAACGACGAATACACAGTGGTATGCGCAGGAGTTTTCACACAGCCGCCTCCCTACTATACATGTAATTCGCCGAACAGTTAAGAGCTAATGGGTCGTTCAAGGCATATACAAGCAACATCTTAGGTGGAGTGGAATGTCTCTACGAGTATAAATTAATGAGTTACTAGATTTCATTCTGCATATTTTTTATGCTCGCAAACGCACCCTGTTAGGGAACGGATGTGGTAAAATGACTGCTATTCGTTTCACATCCGAAATATAGCACGTTTTATAGCTCCTTTGTAAACCAGCGACCAGGCACCTGGTTCATCATTAGTGCATACGTGACACTTTTACGTAGATTATACGGGGCTAGAGGGCCACCTAGCACATTTATGTTAATATATTTTAAAAGAAATATTCTTCATTTACTCCAAAAATGTGAAATGCATATTCCCAATGATAATGGTTACCATAATAAAAGTAACCATAGAATAACTTTTCATTTATGCCATTATAATTTCCTTATTAAGAAGAACATGTTGGCCTAAGTGTGCCATAATAAGAAACCGAGTTAAGCTACCTCTGTCGTAATCCTGCAGCCATGTTCGAGGTCTTTATGGAGGATAGCATGAATAAATTACATAGGAATACGTATACAAAGTCCAGTGTTGAAACATGGGCATGAAATATACTATTGCGATATACATGACGTTATTATTATTATTATTATTATTATTATTATTATTATTATTAATATTATTATTATTATTATTGAACCAACAATTTATACACAATATTATTTTACAAGTTGATTTACGTCTTACTGACACAGGTAGGTCTTATGGCGACAATGGGATATGAAAGAGCTAGGAGTGGGAAAGAAGTGGCTGTGGCCTTAATTAAGATACAGCCACAGCATTTGCCTGGTGTTAAAATGGTAAACAACGGAAAACCATCTTCAGGAATGCCGATAGTGGAGTTCGAACCCACTATCTGCTGAATGCAAATTCACAGCTGCGCGAATCCAACCGCACGGCTAACTCGCTCGGTTTATGCACAATCCATCGACACACTATTTACATACATATTTCGTATTTTATTATTCACTAGAATGTGATTAATATATCAATTGTTTAGCTGGAAAACTGAGGAAGTTCAAATGAACAAGAAAAATGTCAGAAATGTAAAAACTTCTCATATGTTACTTTTCAGCATTACTACGTTCAAACTTTAATGCGATATACCTGTACACACATACTGTAGTATTATTTCTGGAATTCTTAGGAACATTGTGCCATATTATCATTTCGGAGTTGAAAAGTGTTTCTTTATATAGTACATTTTGCCACTATGATGAAGATATACAGAGTTTTGCTTCAGCGTGAAGGACATGTACAAATAAACTACCAGCTACAGAGAGTGAAATGTATTTCACCTGTTTGTTTACAAACATAATGCCACATAAAATATATTTTATTGCAGTACAACTAATGTCCTCCATTTTTTCACATTTTTTTCTGAACTTTAGATGATTTGTCATTGTTCATATGCCTCTTGCCATATTTTCTCTTCACACATGCAATTCAGAGTCTTCATGAAGCATTTCGAAGTCTGAATCAAATCATTGTTATTTACATTTCCCTGTGCATCTACTACACGCCTGCATAAGAGTCATTTTCATTCCAATCTGTGGCAAAATGTTTCTGTAATATGGAAGCGATGTCTTTCATCTTAGGAGTTTTCGGTGGATTTCCTATAACAATCCTTTGAACATTAGCTGTGTTTCATTCTTTTTCTTTACAGCTGCCTTTTCCTTCTCCGATATGGATACTGGTGGTGTATTGCACCTCTCCTGCATTACCCAACATGGATCTTCAGCAGTGAAATATTTAAAGTGCCATTTTCATGGAGGTTTGGTAACCTGAGGAACTGCTTTGCTGCTGTCCAAAACGTGAACCAAACGTAATACATCACCATGCTGGCTGAAGATGTCAAAGTACTGTTGAGGGTCAATGAAGGTATCCTCTCTCTTACAACTGGCTCATTTTCCCTTAACACTCGATCGGAGGAATATGAGAGCGGCCAACTGAAGGAAAAATGAGGAAAATGTTGGAATTTGCAAAGAAAATATCATCAAAGCAGGTGCAAAATTCTTAATCTGGTTTTGATACAGTGTACGAAGCTCAGACGTTATTAATCTGGTTTTGATACAGTGTACGAAGCTCAGACGTTATTAATCTGGTTTTTTCCCCATTTTCACACCAGGCAAATGCTGGGACTGTACCTTAATTAAGGCCACGGCCGCTTCCTTCCAACTCCTAGGCCTTTCCTATCCCATCGTCGCCATAAGACCTATCTGTGTCGGTGCGACGTAAAGCCCCTTCCTGGCTGTGGATTAATCTGGTTTTGATACAGTGTACGAAGCCCAGACGTTATTAATCTGGTTTTGATACAGTGTGCGAAGCTCAGACGTCAGCTGCCAATGGATTTACTTAGTTTTGGTTGATGACTGATTGTTTGAAGTACGAAGTATTGCTTCTGTTCTGCGCACGGGTATATCGTCTTTTGCTGCACTACACGATGTTCAGAATGAAGTTTATGACGGATAGCTACACTTTTCTTTAAAATTAATATTACCTCATATTGCAGAATATCTACAACTACAAAATGGTGCCATAATTAGAAATCTCGTTGCCGGCAGACTTCCTCGGTTTTGCAACTGGACGACTGTGTAGTCATCGAGGGAAAGGCATTGCAGATGTGAAAGATTTGGAGACTCGAACTGAACGCACCATTAATAAATTTACAATTAATAGAAATCCGTCGTTTTTTGTAGAAGTTGTATACAGTAAATACAGCAACAATGATCTGCAAACCATGAAATTATACCGAGTGCGTGGCTACGAGGTTTGAACAATCTGCTTGCATTCGGAAGAAAGTGGGGTTTGAACCCAAATGTCAGCTGTCCTGAATATGATTGTCCATGTTTTCCCATTTTCACACCAGGCAAATTAAGACCACGGCAGTTTCCTCCCCAGTCGTAGCACTTCCCGTCGCCAAAATACCCGTCTGTGTCAGTTAACGTAACACTCATAATATAAAACTCTCGAATTGTTGATGAGATTATGATTCAAGGAATACAATGTAAATGACGGTCACTCAACCGTTTGTAGCACTTGAGACATCATCGATGTATAGAATTGTATGTGCTATATTTAGTAAAAATCTATCAAGTGATGCAAGATGTATATGCCATCAGTTGCGCACAGAATCTCGCGAGTAAACTCCAATAAGCTCCAAAGTACTTACTTATAAGCCGGCCCCACGGTGTGGGGTTTCCGTGCCTGCCTCTTACCCGGAGACCCCGGGTTCGATTCCCGGCCAGGTCAGGGATTTTTACCTGCATCTGAGGGCTGGTTCGAGGTCCACTCAGCATACGTGGTTACAATTGAGGAGCTGTCTGACGGCGAGATGGCGGCCCCGATCTAGAAAGCCAAGAATAACGGCCGAGAGGATCCGTCGTGCTAACCACATGAAACCCCGTAATCTGTAGGGCTTCGGGCTGAACAGCGGTTGCTTGGTAGGCCATGGCCCTTCGGGGCTGTTGCCCCATGGGGTTTGGTTTGGTTTGGTATTTACTTGTTATGCCTCCCAAGAATATAATGACCGAGCGAGGTGGCCGTGCGCGTAGAGGCGCGCGGCTGTGAGCTTGCATCCGGGAGATAGTAGGTTCGAATCCCACTATCGGCAGCCATGAAAATGGTTTTCCGTGGTTTCCCATTTTCACACCAGGCAAATGCTGGGGCTGTACCTTAATTAAGGCCACGGCCGCTTCCTTCCAACTCCTAGGCCTTTCCTATCCCATCGTCGCCGTAAGACCTATCTGTGTCGGTGCGACGTAAAGCCCCTAGCAAAAAAGAAAAGAATATAATGGGGTGAGTAATACAGTATTGTAATAAAACGTTTCTGAAAGAGCGCGTCAGGGGTCAAAATTTAGATCAGGGACATTGCATACATTCACCTGTTTTATAAACTTTCATGCCATTCAGCGTTCAATCTGCAAGTCTCTGTGAATTTGCTAAACGGCTCCACAATCCTATGTTTGTAACTAGCTCGTTCCATGCCCCTTAGCTTTAAATCATCGTTGTCTCGGTCTCCCTCTATTTCTCTTACTGTCCATGACCGAGTTCATTATTCCTCTATGTAACCTATCTTCATCCATTCACCTCACATGATCCCACAACCGCTGCCGGTTTATGCCTACCGCTTCATCAATCGAGTTCATTCCTAAGTTATAATTTGTCGCCTCATTCCGAGTGCTTTCCTGCCATTGTTCCCGCCTGTTTGTACGAGCGATCGTTCTCGCCACTTTCATGTCTATTTCTTCTAACCTATGTATAGGATATCCTGAGTACACCCAGCTTTCACTCACGTATGGCAAATTTGGTATGAAAACAGGCAGGTGTAAAAATAGTCGAGGTATTCGGTAAATGAAAGAAATCATATTCCTAAAAGGCACAATCCATAGACGGAAAAAAATTTAGGATGACCTGTGGGACATAATTCGAAGCACCGAGGTTTGAATATCGTAATCGCTGAGGACAAGAATTGTAGAGAGAAATCCCATTTAGCGTACGGTGGTTAGATTGGTATGAATGTATGGACCATTACTTACGCAATGATTAAGTAGGCAATATCGGATAGGAGAGGGTACAGCATTTGAACTGAGCCACACTGCAGTCTGATGAACCGTAAAAGAACAATGTTCTCAAATCTGTACAACCTATATAGACTTAGTGTCGGTATTCCATGTAGGACAGAAAATAAACAAAAGGGGGAAAGATAATCATCGCGTCCGCCACATTGGATACATTGTCAGGTCTACCACCTTATGTTCAGAGGGTCCCAGCTTCGGTTTTCGGCCTGACCAGTGTTTAAGCCACATCTAGTTGATTCCTGGTTTTGGGTGTACCTGTTTGTGTTTGAATGCATTCCTCTTCTGGTAAATATAATCCAGCTTCATCCCTGAATGGTCGGGAGATGTTGAATTGGGCCCACGGTCAGCGATATCCATGAAAAGTACGGTTGAGTTGGGCTCATGGTCAGTTCGGAGTAAGGGTCAAATTGCCCCCATGGATCTGCCCCCAGTAGTCACGACTTTTGGAAATCAATTAAAATACACAATGCAAATAAGTTTTGGAAATCTGTTAAAATATAAGTTAAAATTAGTTTTAAATGCGGTGTAGAATCCGTACTCAAAAGTAGGTTAAGTTAGGTTTAGTGCTGATTTAATCATAAATTACCGAGCTCGATAGCTGCAGTCGCTTAAGTGCGGCCAGTATCCAGTATTCGGGAGATAGTGGGCTCGAGCCCCACTGTCGACAGCCCTGAAGATGGTTTTCCGTGGTTTCCCATTTTCACACCAGACAAATGCTGGGGCTGTACCTTAATTAAGGCCCCGGCCGCTTCCTTCCCAATCCTAGCCCTTTCCTGTCCCATCGTCGTCATAAGACCTATCTGTGTCGGTGCGACGTAAAGCCAACAGCAAAAAAATCATAAATTAATTTTTAACCTTATTTCATGTTTGCTTAAAATACATTTTAATTAAGATGTTATTATGATCATCATTAAATGGGGACGTAATAATTTCAATAACTGTCTTTAATTGATATTAAAATGTAATTTAGATAGCTGTTAATATTAAGAAGGACATTCAAATAAACACGAGCGGCCGAACATTAACAAATGGAGATACCTACCCTACAGAACAGGGCCGCAACTGGACTTCGAACCTTCGAAGATCGACGGTAAACCGCAGGGGCATGTATTAATTGTGGACAAAACTGGAACGTGGCCGAATGATCATTGTCTGGCCCTTCGAGGCTTGGCGTACCATGTTTGATTTCCAGCTAGGTCATGGGATTATAATCACAAATGTTTAATTTCCTTGGCTCGTGAACCAGGTATTCGTGCTGTTCCAAACCTTCCATCAGCTCACACACACAACTCTGTCCTCCACCTCGACAATACGCAGTTTCCTATACACGGCCGAAGCCGGTTACCCTCTTCGGAGGGTCTGGCATACAAGGGCTGCAATAGCCATCCGAAATAATAATAATAATAATAATAATAATAATAATAATAATAATAATAATAATAATAATCATTAGTGTTATTACTGTATTATTATTCACACATTATGCACGACGCTACCATCTACCACAGAAACACATAATACTGTTGTACTATACTTCCCTCTACACAGGATCGAGGTCAGGAATTGCTACTTGCAGTAAAAATTGGGCCAAGTCCATATGAGCGATGAAAATCGGATCCGTAACCGGAGAAGTGTGTGGAGAAAAGAGGGAGCTGAAGAAGCCAAGTGAATTATTGAATCTCTCCAACACTTCAATACCATGTAATTTAAGTCAAACTTCCTTATTTAGAGGATTTTTGCTATGAAACTCAAGATGGATTCTCATGGCTCCCACAAGGCATTAACGGTCATCTCTTATTGATATTATCTGTCTCCATTCGGTACCTATTGCTTGTCTCACTACTCCAGTGTTGCTGATGATCGGAGCAAGGCCCTTAACTTGATCGCACAACACAGCATATTTGATTTCGTATCAATGCTCTGAAATTGCTGAGCAAGGTAGATATATCTCATCTGCTTCCTCTGACTTGGAGTCAATGACCTTAAAGTTTAACCAATGTACTATAAACTTTGTCACAGATGCGTGGGAAGTTGTAACTCCGGTACTACGCTACATTTTATACAACATTAGCAGTTACCCGCGGCTTCGCTCGCATGCATTTCGCACTTTGATTTCTCGGTACTGTACTAAGATATTATCTTCGAATCTCTAAAGTATAATAACTCACCTAAAAATTGAATGTCATGTACCCCAGAAAGTCTTTGTAAACCAGGTTTGTGGTATTGCCTTTTGGGGCTAAAATGCGACATAGGCTGTGAGAGACAGTCTTCTCTTAAGTCGAAGAATGTCATGTTTCTTTATTTTTAAAGGAAATTCCAAATACCTATTTCCACGTGTGTAACATATTCAGCTTTTGCGATATAAGTATCCACATAAAAAATATTCAACCCCTTTATCAGTCCTTCCCCCAACCCCACCTCCACCTAAGTGGACTTTCCGAAAAAAAAGCTTATTTCTTTAATGTTAAAGGATATTCCAAATACATATTTTCACGTCTGTAACATCTCCAGTTTTTGAGATGTAAGTATCCTCGTAAAAATAAGTCGACCTTTTTCACTTCTTCTCACCCCCCGTTAAGTGCCTTTTCCGAAAACAAAAATAAAATACATGTTCCTGTATTCTTTTTTCTTGCTAGTTGCTTTACGTCGCACCGACAGACATAGGTCTTATGGCGACGATGGGATAGGAAAGGGGAAGGAGTGGAAAGGAAGCTGCCGTTGCCTTAATTAAGGTACAGGCTGGTGTGAAAATGGGAAACCACGGAAAACCATCTTCAGGGCTGCCGACAGTGGGGTTCGAACCCACTATCTCCCGGATGCAAGCTCACAGCTGCACGCCCCTAAGCGCACGGCCACCTCACCCGGTACCTCCTGTATTTGTAAAGGACTTTCTAAATACCAAGTTTCACGTGTGTTACATGTTATGCTTTTCGGCACGTAAAAAAAACCCTGCGGGACAAAATTTCCGAGACATCGGCCTCTCCGAAAATCGGCTCCTCCATTAGTGGGACGTAGTTGGTATGATGTAAAAACACAGTCAATAAATCCAGAACAGATATTTGCAGCAAGCAAGCTTGGACTTTTACGTTATTAACCTTACGTCACAAATTACAGAACCTACATTTTAAAGTGGAATCCCAACCATTTGGAAAATTACGCTTGACTCTACTGGGATTCGAAAAATGATCACTTTAACGAGAAGTTAGTGAAGAAGTTACTCTGCTATCACACCAGCCATCAGACATAATGGAATTAATCCAGAAAGAAGAACGGAAGGTGACCGTCCAGGGCAGGGAATCAGAATGTGTTCAGACTGGCTGCGAATTGGGGAAAATTTCGAACGAAACAAGAAAACTAGGACAGGGCTAAACATCAAACTACAAGTGGCGGATTGAAGGGCTGGTCGTCCGATAGAGTATAAAGAAACTTTGTACCGAAAAGTCACATCCCTGTGGTTTGGATTCCACATCCAGTAGTTCATATCAAAATAGAAACAGTCTCATAAAACTAGACGCGTTCTTGTTTTTCTAAGAAGAAGAAGAAGAAGAAGAAGAAGAAGAAAGCGAAATTTCACCCCTTATAATAATAATAATAATAATAATAATAATAATAAATAATAATAATTATTATTATTATCATCCTCATCATCTTCGTCAAGAAAGTAAGAGATAGTCATCCTGCCCGTGTCCCATTTCTACAGGTTGGACACATTACACGATAATGGAAGAGATTCATTTAATATTTTGCTTGGTAAGCAGGGACCCACGTGAGCATTTTCACCGAGGGAGTGGCTGCGTGGTTTGCGTCTTGTAGCTATCAGTTTGCATTCGGGAAACAGTGGGTTAGAACCCCCCTTTCGGCATCCCTGAAAGTGGTTTCCGTGTTTACCCATTTTTACACCAGACACCAGACAATTAATTAAATCCACGGTTGCTTCCTACCCGATCCTAGTCCTTTCCTATCCCATCGTCGCTATAAGACCTGTCTGTATCGGCACGACGTAAAGCAAATTGTTATATAAATTAAAAATTAAAAATATTTTTTCGTCACCAAGTATTCCTACACCCTTGTGAATAAGGGCTATCTACACGCCATCTTGCAGGTTCCTAGGCCATCTAATCTTTCAGATATTTTTGTATCGACAGAGAACATAACTAGAATAATTCCCCTGTATATTTCCCCCAAACAATTATCGCAATAACGACATTTTCTAGTTTTACCAAAGCCGTATTTCCCAGTCCTAACTTCCAAATCAGTCACTCCCCACATCCTTATTTCCAATTAGAATTTTGGTCCCCAGTGTCGTGTTTCCCGATGTAGAAAGTAAAAAATGACAATCAAGAGTATTCGGCGTGCTGACCACATGTTATCTCGTAATCTGTAAGTCTTTCGGGTGAGCAGTGGTCTTTTGGTAGGCTAAGGTTCATCAGGGTTTTAGCACCATGGGGTTTGTTTGTTTGTTTGTTTGTTTGTTTGTTTGTTTGTTTTTTGTTTGTTTGTTTGTTTGTCTTCAGTACCGTACTTCCCAATACCATTTTTCTAATATATTTTCCATTAGATGTTTTCAAGTTTTACGAAATGAAACACGATTACACTCTTGCCAATTTCATTCGAAGAATGTGTGATGATGGAATATCCGAATGAGCAGCAATCTCTCTCTTTAAATGACTGACAATCCTCCCTGTATATTTTCGTGATTTGGAAGATGAACATGATACGCTTGCTTGAAAATAACGGAATTTCCTGTAGGGCGATGCTCCTGTGTTCATTTTTTCTAACACATGACTAATATTCTTTACCGTTTTTTGTATCATTTCTGTGGTATAAGAAATCACGGAATATTAATTTCTGCCCACCTTTCAGTGATACAATAATTTTGGGACTATCTGACAGTCGTATTCAAAGTCATATTTATAATACCTAATAAAGAAGCATAATCCACATTATTACTTAAAGTTATCCAAAACCGCGTAAGGTAATAAATACGAGTACCAGTATAAATACCGCGGTACGGAAAAATTGGGTATTATGAAAAACGATGTTTAGGAAAACTGGGTTTTGGAAAAATGATCGCCGGGATGAGTGGCTCAGACGGTTGAAGCGCTGGCCTTCTGACCCTAGCTTGGCAGGTTCGAACCTGGCTCAGTCCGGTGGTATTTGAAAATGATCAAATACGTCAGCCTCGTGTCGGTAAATTTACGAGCACGTAAAAGAACACCTGCGGGACCCAATTCCGGCACCTCGGCGTCTCCGAAAACCGTAAAAATCTGTTTAGTGGGACGTAAAGTCAATGTCATTATTATATTAATAAAATGATCTACGGAAAATCTGTTTTTGTAAAAATTAAAATTACTGAAAAACTATGGGAAAAGAGGTTTGAGTGAAGTGATGGGGCTACTGTTCTCTATGTATTATTTTATATTCTTAATTTTCAACCAGTTTTACAATGCTGTACGTATGGTGTTAGGCAAGAGATAACCATGGCACGACGTTTCCTCTGATGCGGTGATCGAACCACGGAGTACCATTGCATGTATGTAATATTAATCATGTGCTCTTTTCTTTCACTTGCTTCCCTACGAGGAAACACGAACTCAATTTCCGGTGTAGTACTTGGTCCCCTCCCAAATGCAGTTTGCTGGAAGACTCCACGTGCTGCTCGCTGCCTGTAAGCTGATCACATCCAGCTTTAAGAGGCATTGCGAATAACCAATTTCATCGCCTCAGCTTAACTATTGCACACTTATACGGAGTTTGGTCGCGTGCGACAAAGGAAGTGGCCAGTAGCAGGGGTCAATGTTTCTAAGTTGCCGTTGGACTGCGCCATGCCTGGCTGCTCACCGATTGTACTGAACACAGACGATCTTCACCAGTGTCACTAACCCAAACTACTCTTAATGGAATTAATGAATACAATCTTACTCATCCGCAATCTAAAGGAAGTTGAATAATGGTCCACAGGAAGTGTGATGTAAGGGAGACCTAAGTGCTAACATGCTGGGAGTTAACTCGCCGTGTACGTCTGTTCTGTAATGCCATTAGCGTGCTTCACTCTAGCCGCAATCACAAGGAGTAGTGATTGGTAAAGTCTCACTTTTACGATCTACTGTATATTCCCTTAAAATAGAATTTATCAATCACATTAAGGAGAGACAGACCTATGATTTCCTCGAAGTGTGACATGAAAGTTCTCGAGAAGATTCTCTAGAAATTTCTAGAAGATTCTCGTATGGCGTCTAGGTTCTAAGTATTGTGTAAATTACGGTCGGGTTGAGAGATCTGTAGACATTTTTCATCAAAACTATGGACTCTAGGAATGGGGTAGTAGACGGTTGAGTTCCATCTGACGTTTGTTAGAGTTGAACGTTGTGCTAACTCAGATAGGTTTTCGACGACGATGGGACGTCTAGGTTGTAGTGATTACTACACAGTCGCCTATTTTTCAAAGTGCTTCTTGTCATTTCACAGTTGCCTACAGATCACCTGAACACCCAAGTGTCGGGAGCTGCTAGGTTATCCTGAACTGTCTATTACAAAATACTGGAGTTTTGTTATTAGATAAGGAACCTCCAGAGACATCTCAACTAAATTGTACATTACATAATACTTAGAGTCTAGAGATTAACTCAATAGGCCTCTAGAGGCTCTTTCTCCAAGCTGTAGGTTAGAGTGATTATGTAATAGACGATTGAGATAAATCTAATAGGTCTCCAGAAGGCCGTTACTTACTGTAGGCTCCATACCCTAGTGATTGTGTAAAAGACGGTTGAGATTCACTTAATAAGTCTCTAAAGGTCCCTTATCTAAAATGTAGATTTAGTGATTGTGTAATTGACGGACGATTTAGCCTGAGAGGTCTATAAAAGATTACTGTCGAGATTCTAAGGTTGAACATCATTATTACCCGTATTAGACTTTCCGATTCGATGAGATAGACCTCTTACGGGTACATTCGAGGTGTCTACATTAGTTATTATGAAAATTTTGATAGCTTTGTGTTGGGTCTCCAGGAATTACATGAGAGGTTTCCTAGCATACCACGCATTACAGGTAAATCGCTAAGGACCAGAATTAGACTCTTGGTTTTGTCGTAGTGTTTGGCAGATATGAGTCCAGAGATACGTGAAAACAAATAGGACATATCTGACGGTGGAAGAGCGGCCGCGGTCTAGAAAGCCAAGAATATGGGCCAAGAGTCCGCTTGATAAGCCAAAGCACATCATGGCAATAGCGCCGGTGGGGGATAAAATGACTACCGGCCAAGTATCTGCTATCCTCCGGTTTCAGTAACACCTTTTGTGGTATTAAGTAAATTCCAGTATTAACGAGTCACTTGTTGGTAAAATATAATAATAATAATAATAATAATAATAATAATAATAATAATAATAATAATAATAATAAAAATAATAATAATAATAATAATAATAATAATAATAGCAAAGCAAAGTCACCTCCGTACAGGCCATGAAGGCCCTGGGAGGAGTGGAAGGTAAAGGCTTCCCCCATTGTTAACCTCGGCACGTGATGGGGTAGAGTGGTTAGCTCTACGCCCGGCCGCCTTTGCCCCCAAGAATTAACCTGGTACTCATTTTGGTGTAGGCTGAGTGAACCTCAGGGGCATATGCACCTCCGGAAGTGGAAATCTCATTTCTTAAATTTTACGAATTCTTGAAGGGGATTCGAACCCACGTCCTTCCGGGCGAACCGAGCACGCCTTTACCGCCTCGGCCAGGCAGCCCCTAATAATAATAATAATAATAATAATAATAATAATAATAATGGTTTCGGATACCATTAACTGTAACATACATATCGCTCAAATGATGTTTGCTATTTGAGGTGGAGGTTTCTGCAGGCCTTATATTTTAATATCCCGCGTCCCCTGACGCATGTAGGCAATTAAGCTCTCTGTTCTGCCAACATGTCTGCTGCCCAGCCGGATGGAATGTCGTCTAATTGTGCGACGACATACTCAGTCGTATTCCATAGATTCCACGACCAGGTCCGCTGCCTCTCGTTCCAGGCAATTGCTGTCACGAGGCTGAGTGAATTCCGTTCCAGGCCTCAGTCCAGAAATTAAACCCTTTGACTTACTGGGAATCGAACCCACGTGCTATATGTAAGAGCCAGGCTGCCCCTATACCAAGGGGCTGCCAATACCTTATTTTTTATAACTTACTTTATGTCGCACCGACACAGATAGGACTAGTGTCGACGATGGTATAGGGAAGGGCTAGGGGGGAAGGGAGCAATCATGGGCTTAATTAAAGTACAGCCCGAACATTTGCCTGGTGTGAAAATGGGAAACTACCAGGAAACCATCTTCTTGGGCTGTCGACAGTGGGGTTCGAACCCACAATCTCCCGAATACAAGCTCACAGCTGCGTGCCCCTAACAGCACGGGGAACTCGCTCAGTCCTTCCGTCTCTTCCTTCTGATTAGTGTCAATAGAGGATGGTTGCCTAGTTGTACTAACTCTTAACACAATAATCACCATCACCTTTCGCAAGAAATGACAGCTGTTTGTTCCTTGATCTTCACTGAGTCGCCACGGTTATTACACAATGGGAGAAGTTTATTTATTGACAGTCCAATAATGCTGATACGTGTGAAAATGAAGCTCAACGCGATCACTAAGAATACTGGGCCTTTGTTGAGTGAGTTAGCAAGCATTATGAACATGGCGGTAAAAGGTACATACTGAACGCTTTTATAATAAAACTCTTCTTCAGGCACGTGATTCGTTAGCAGAAAGGAATATTCCCAGCATAGAACATGTAAATGTGATTTACAAATTCACCAGTTGTCAGTACAGTACTTCTATATTCGCATGTAGCGTTTCCGCAATACCGGGCACTTAATGTTAGCAAAATGTGTCAGATGATCTGATATACCTCGATTCTACTATGATATAAGTTTACTAGCTAAAACGTTTGGGCGTTCATTGTAATTTAACAGTAACAGTAATTTTAATATTACTACTGCTAATAATAACAGCAAAGCAAAGAGCACAGTCAACTCCGTACAGGCCATGAACGCCCTCGGAAGGATTGAAGGTAAAAGCTTCCACTATTCGTAACCTCGGTACTTGGTGGGGTGGAGTCGTTAGCTCTACGCCTGGCCGCCTTGCCTCTAGGAATTAACCTGGTACTCATTTTTGGAGTAGGCTCAGTGAACCTCAGGGACAAGTGCACCTCCGAAAGTGGAAATCTCGGTTTTTCTTGCTATTTGCTTTACGTCGCATCGACACAGATGGGACTTATGGCGACGATGGGAGAGGAAAGGCCGAGGAGTGGGAAGGAAGCGGCCGTGGCCTTCATTAAGGGACAGCCCCAGCATTTGCCTGGTGTGTAAGAAGGAAACCACGGAAAACCATCTTCAGGGCTGCCGACAGTGGGGTTCGAACCCACTATCTCCTGGATGCAAGCTTACAGCCGCTCACCCCTAACCACACGGCCAACTCGCCCGGTAATCTCGTTTCTTAAAGAAATAATAATACTAATACTAATTCGTAAACCCGCGCAAAAGGGTACCAGATTTCACCAGGGAACCCCTCAAATTTAAATAATAATAGTGGTAGAGGAAATGGAAATCTCATCCCAAAACCGTTCATGAACTATAAATATGGCAATCTGTAGGACAACTAATACAATCCGAAAACGATAGAACTGGGCAATAACATGCCTCAAGGATTTCTTCACGAATAATAAACAAACGAACTAACTAACTAACTAACTAACTAACTAACTAACTAACTAACTAACTAACTAACTAACTAACTAACTAACTAACTAACTAACTAACTAACTAACTAACTAACTGTCCGGCTCCATGGAAAAATGTTTAGCGTGCTGGCCTTTGGTCACAGGGGTCCCGAGTTCGATTCCCGGCAGGGTCGGGAATTTTAACCATAATTGGTTAATTTCACAGGCACGGGGGCTGGGTGTATGTGTCGTCTTCATCATCATTTCATCCTCATCACGACACGCAGGTTGCCTACGGGAGTCAAATCAAAAGACCTGCAACTGGCGAGCCGAACTTGTCCTCGGACACTCCCGGCACTAAACGCCATACGCCATTTCATTTCAACTAACTAACTAACCAACTAACTAACTAATTATTTTGGAAAATAAATATATTCGAATACGCATTTCAAAACACCATATCATAAAGAGTAATCAACAGGATCCGATAAGAACGGCATTCCTAAATATTTGTACAATTTATACATTTCTGCCCTATATTTCCGTAGTAAATAACTTGATTTCTTTGAATTCGACATTTTCAAAGGCCCAAATTCTCCAAATTCCAGTTGTCTAGTAGTTTCGTATCACGCGGATTTGTATTAGGTAGCCGGCCCCGTGGTATAGGAGCAGCGTGCTTGCCTCTTACGCGGAGGCCCCGGGTTTGAATTCAGCCCTGTTAGGAATTTTTATTTGTATCTGCGGGCTGGTTTTAGGTCCACTCAGCCTACGTGATTACAATCGAGGAATTCTCTGATGGTGGGGAAGGAACCCGGGTTTAGAAAGACAAACATACGGACCGAGAGGATTCGTCATGCCTACCATACGACATCTCGTAATGTGCAGCCGAACGCTGAGTAGCAGTCGCTTGGTAGGCTATGGCCTATCGGTACTGTTGCCCCATGTGATTTGGTTTGGTTCGGTTTGGTTTCGATACGTAATAGATAGCATCACATTCCGTGACTCGAACAGATTCCATCTTCTCTTCTGTAACCAAACACGCATACAGGGGTCGACTTCGCCTTCCGATTAAATTGTTGGTAATCTTAACTTGAGCTAACACTCCGTGTTACTCCGTCGCTGACGAAATATCATAAGTCACCTGCTGATTACGTCTTCCTGCTTTCATACCCGTGGAGTCGGCCACGCAGCAGGTCTGCAGAGCTAGCTAGTGCAACCAAACCGTCAATTGCAACTCTCCTTGAAGAAAACTGACTTTCCATCTATATCATAGAACAAGCCTAGTGCTCAACCCAAAATATAACAACTTGCACAATTCCTATCCCCTTAAAAATATAATAAACAAATAATATGCCGTCTGATATCAGTCAACTATACTCTTGAAACCTATTGTAACATGTACAATATTTAATCAAATAGCCATATGCCACGTTGTAAAATGCAGGCTACATACTGATCTCATTGTCTAAAGTCGCTGGAGATAGTGCACCGCAATGATAATCTCCAGGTTTTCTTCTTGCCAGAACAGTTAGCGAAAAATACTTCTCCCATTGTCATTATTTGTCTATTGTTTCGTATAAGAGAGAAAGCATGGTTGTTATCTCCTTGTACGGAGAATTCATTCTCTATGTTTAAGAAACGGCCAATCTGAACTGTAAACGCTTCGTGGTTTTACGGTGGTCGGGAAACCTTTTTAATCAAAATGAAGTTATTTTGGCATATTTAGAGCCATAATTAAAAACTGAACCGGAATACTGAGATTATGTGAGAATTTTCCTATATAAGATATGCACAAGGTTGCAAGTCTGAAGGAAGCACACTCAGGTACATTCGATAAACCAGATGATTCTAGGTGTCCTTAAAAGAAGCTTCACTTGAGAAGTCATGAACACACGAACAAAAATAGTGCATATTACGCTTTGAGCAATACGTATAATAGGAGAGCAGTGAAAGTGAACGTGTTAGTGTGTGTGCGTGTGCGTGTGCGTGTGTGTGTGTGTGTGTGTGTGTGTGTGTGTGTGTGTGTGTGTGTGTGTGTGTGTGTGTGTGTAATGACCTGAATTTTAGGAACCCAGTGGTCATAAATCCAAGTTGTGAAACCCTGGTATAGGTCTATGGAGTTGACTTCTACTTTCGAAGACAGCACACACCCCCAGCTCCCGAACTATCGGAATTAACCAATGAAGGTTAAAATCCCCAACCCAGCCGAGAATCGAACTCCAGACCCTTTGGACCAAACACCAGCACGCTGACCATTTATCCATGGACCCTGCCAGTAACTAGCAGTGAGGTGTGTAGGGTGTAAAAAGCGACAATCGGAGCTTGTAAGAAGTGTACGAAAAGACGTCGGTTTTCAACGAAGTCGAGCTCTGTCGAATTCCAACCTCAAACTTAGGTCTCGCATTTCATTTATATACACGCGGATTCACGCACATGGCTATTTACAATGCAAAACACCGAACAGTTAATTTACTGATTTCTTATGACGCGTGTATATAAATTTATTATAGGACTAGCAAGATACCCGTGCTTCGCTACGGTATTATACTGAAATTTATAATTGCATGCTTATTGTTTTAGATATATAATCCGCCGAAATTCGCGATCTGACTCGTTTTCTGCGAGAATCCGCCAAAATTCGCGATCGGACTCGTTTACTAATAGATTACGGAAAGTATCCTCCCATTTTTCAATCTTTCTTTCCAGCAATCGATTTCGTACTTCCCGGGCTAGGTCCAGGTATTCCACCCAGTTAGTTGGGTCCCAAAATCTTTGCCATCTTCTCCTATAAGCATTTTTAATATGGATGAAATCCTTCAGGGGATCTGTCGTGGTGTCGTATTGTGTGCCTTGGCGGTAGCCTACTGAACCCGCGGCCGGACTGCATTCTTAGTCATTAGCCGTCCAGGACCCGTTTCCAGCGTGGTACGCACATGCGAAGACGGTCCTGAACATTATTATTATTATTATTATTATTATTATTATTATTATTATTATTATTATTATTATTAATTTTATTATTATTATTTTTATTATTATTATTATTATTATTATTATTATTATTATTATTATTATTATTATTATTATTATTATTATTATTATTATTATTATTATTATTATTATATGTTCTGGACCCACAGCAATATGCAAGACCGCTACTTGGTGGTAAATTACATCTGCTGCCATTGTCATTGTTGACAATGTGACCAGCACCATTGTCGCCCGTAGGCAAGTGTGCGGGATTTCTGGCGATACGAATGACATACCTCCTTGTATTATTGACCTTATTATAGAGGTGAACAATTTGACGGCCAATCTCATACCTATCGTTTATTTCAAATATGTGTAAATTTTTATTTATATGCCAGGAGAATCTACTGTAATCTAAGAACGTTCTCCGAAGGAAAAGATGGCTGTTGAAAAAGAACCCAGCAAAGATTAAAAATAACCGGTTTATGATCAGAATAAGTACATCGAAAGTCTACAGCCTGTTTCCTATCATTCGACAGGATCAGGGATGGAATGAATAAAGCCCCATCTAGCGGCGAAAATAGGAATTGTGCTGGCTGCCGAAGCTCCCCTCTGGGGCAATGATCGATGAGTGACCATTGAAATGAAATATTGGACAGTGTTGCTGGAATGAATGATGACAGGGAAAGCCGGAGTATCCGGAGAAAAATCTGTCCCGCCTCCATTTTGTCCAGCACGAATGTCACATGGAGTGACCGGGATTTGAAACACGGAAACCAGCTGTGAAAGGCCGGCACGCTGCCGCCTGAGCAACGGAGGCTCCTTATAAGTACATTATGAACAGTAAAATCAATTGGTCTCACCTCCTTTTACATCCCACCGCCGTTAAATTTATTAACCCCCACCCCCTAAAAAATTTAAAGAAGGCGTGTTTCTTTATGTTTAGAGGAGATTCCAAATACCAGTGTTCACGTTTATTACCTTCAGTTTTGAGATATAAGTATACCCTTAAAAATAATTAACTTTTTTAACTTCCTTTCACACTCCCCCCGTCACAAAGTGATATTAAGGCAAAAAATACTTGTTCCTTTAGTAGTAAAGGATCTTCTAAATACAAATTATCACCACTCTAACCTCTTCAGTTTTTGATATATGTGCCCTCATGAAAGGAATTCAACTCCTTTTCACTCCCGCCCCCCAAAACGCGCTTTTCTTTGTTTTTAAAGTAGATCAAAATACCAATTTTCACGTCTGTAACAACTTTAGTTTTTATTAGCTGTATGTATTCTCATACAATTAAGTCAATTAATTTTTCAATCCTTTAACCCCCCAAACCCCCTTCATTGGATTTTCCGAGAATACGTGTTTGTTTACTTTTAAAGCAGATTCCAAAAATCAAATTTCACGTGCGTAACATCTTCATTTTTGAGATATCAGTAACCTAATTAAAAGAATTCAACACCATTTTCAATCACTTTAACCCCCCCCACTACCCAAGTGGTATTTCCGAAAACTAAAATACACGTTTCTTTATTTTTAATAGAATAAAAAATTACCATTTTTCACTTCTCTAACATGTTAAGTTTTTTGAGATATACTGTAGAAATTCTCATTTTAAAATTTCCCCCCTTTTTTGTTCCCCTTATGTGGAGTTTCCAAAGACAAATCACCTATGTTTCTTTACACTTACAGGAGATTCCAAATAAACACTTTTTACGTCTGTAACATTATACGCTTCTCAGATATTCTGTAGATATAATCTTTCAAAAAATTCACCCCAATTTGCCACTCCTGTTTAACCGCCATTAATTGAATTTTCCAAAAGCAAAAATATACGTGTTTCTTTATTTTTAAAGGAGATCCCATTTACAAATTTTCAGTTCTGTTATATCTTCAGTTTCTGAGATATATGTATCCTCATTAAAGGCATTCAAAGCATTATTCACCCTTTTACAACCCTCCTGTTGGGATTTAGAGAAAACAAAGAAATACGTGTTCCTTTACTTTTAAGGGTGATTCTAAACACCAATTTTTACATCTGTAAACGTTTAAAGTTTTAAGATGTAGACACACTCATTTTTAAAATTCACCCCCCTTTTTCACCCCCATTATTTGGATTTTCCAAAAACGAAAAAATACCCGTTTCTTTATTTTTAAAGTAGATCCCAAATGCCAATTTTCAGGTCTGTAATATATTCAGTTTCTAAGATATAAGTATTCTTTTTAAAGGCATTCAACCCATCTTCACCAGTTTTCACCACTCCTATTGGGATTTTCCGAAAACAAAAAAATACGTGTTCCTTTATTTTTAAAGGAGATTCTAAATACCAAATTTTACATCTATAAACTTTAAAAGTTTTCAGATGTGGATACACACATTTTAGAAATTTCATCCCCCTTTTCACCCCCCATTATTTGGATTTTCCCAAAACGAAAAAATATCTGTTTCTTTACTTTTAAAGTAGATCCCAAATACCAACTTTCAGGTCTGTAATATATTCAGATTATAAGATATAAGTATTCTCTTTAAAGGCATTCAACCCATTCTTCAAGCCCTTTTCAACCCTCCTATTGGGATTTTCCGAAAACAAAAAATACGTGTTCCTTTATTTTTAATGAAGATTCTAAATACCAATTTTTACATCTCTAAACTTTAAAACTTTTGAGATATAGATGCACTCATTTTAAAAATGCACCCCCCTTTTCACCCTCGCATTAATTGGATTTTCCAAAAACAAAAAATATGTGTTTCTTTATTTTTGAAAGCGATCAAAAATACCAATTTTGAGGTTTGTAATATCTTCAGTTTCTGAGGTATAAGTATTCTCTATAAAGGCATTCAACCCATTTTCACCCCTTTTCACCCCTCCTATTGGGATTTTCCGAAAACAAAAAAATACGTGTTCGTTTATTTTTAATGAACATTCTAAATACCAATTTTTACATCTCTAAACTTTAAAACGTTTGAGATATAGGTGCACTCATTTTAAAAATTCTCCCCCCTTTCACCCTCGCATTAATTGGATTTTCCAAAAAAAAATATGTGTTTCTTTATTTTTGAAAGCGATGAAAAGTACCAAATTTGAGGTCTGTAATATCTTCAGTTTCTGAGATATAAGTATTCTCTATAAAGGCATTCAACCCATTTTCACCCCTTTTCACCCCTCCTATTCGGATTTTCCGAAAACAAAAAAATACGTGTTCCTTTATTTTTAATGAAGATTCTAAATACCAATTTTCACATCTCTAAACTTTAAAACTTTTGAGATATACATGCACTCATTTTAAAAATTCACCCCCCTTTCACCCTCGCATTAATTGGATATTCCATAAACAAAAAAAAAATTATGTGTTTCTTTACTTTTGAAAGCGATCAAAAGTACCAATTTTGAGGTCTGTAATATCTTCAGTTTCTGAGATATAAGTATTCTCTTTAAAGGCATTCATCCCATTTTCACCCCTTTTCACCCCTCCTATTGGGATGTTCCGAAAACAAAAAAATACGTGTTCCTTTCTTTTTAATGAAGATTCTAAATACCAATTTTTACATCTCTAAACGTTAAAACTTTTGAGATATAGATGCACTCATTTTAAAAATTCACCCCCCTTTTCACCCTCGCATTAATTGGATTTTCCAAAGACAAAAAATGTGTGTTTCTTTATTTTTGAAAGCGATCAAAAATACCAATTTTGAGGTTTGTAATATCTTCAGTTTCTGAGATATAAGTATTCTCTATAAAGGCATTCAACCCATTTTCACCCCTTTTCACCCCTCCTATTGGGATTTTCCGAAAACAAAAAAATACGTGTTCGTTTATTTTTAATGAAGATTCTAAATACCAATTTTTACATCTCTAAACTTTAAAACGTTTGAGATATAGGTGCACTCATTTTAAAAATTCTCCCCCCTTTCACCCTCGCATTAATTGGATTTTCCAAAAAAAATATGTGTTTCTTTATTTTTGAAAGCGATGAAAAGTACCAAATTTGAGGTCTGTAATATCTTCAGTTTCTGAGATATAAGTATTCTCTATAAAGGCATTCAACCCATTTTCACCCCTTTTCACCCCTCCTATTCGGATTTTCCGAAAACAAAAAAATACGTGTTCCTTTATTTTTAATGAAGGTTCTAAATACCAATTTTCACATCTCTAAACTTTAAAACTTTTGAGATATAGATGCACTCATTTTAAAAATTCACCCCCCTTTCACCCTCGCATTAATTGGATATTCCATAAACAAAACAAAAATTATGTGTTTCTTTACTTTTGAAAGCGATCAAATGTACCAATTTTGAGGTCTGTAATATCTTCAGTTTCTGAGATATAAGTATTCTCTTTAAAGGCATTCATCCCATTTTCACCCCTTTTCACCCCTCCTATTGGGATGTTCCGAAAACAAAAAAATACGTGTTCCTTTCTTTTTAATGAAGATTCTAAATACCAATTTTCACATCTCGAAACTTTAAAATTTTTGAGATATAGATGCACTCATTTTAAAAATTCACCTCCCTTTCACCGTCGCATTAATTGGATTTTCCAAAAAAAAAATATGTGTTTCTTTATTTTTGAAAGCGATCACAGTACCAATTTTGAGGTATGTAATATCTTCAGTTTCTGAGATATAAGTATTCTCTTTAAAGGCATTCAACCAATTTTCACCCCTTTTCACCCCTCCTATTGGGAGTTTTCGAAAACAAAAAAATACGTGTTCCTTTATTTTTAATGAAGATTCTAAATGCCAATTTTTACATCTCTAAACTTTAAAACTTTTGAGATATAGATGCACTCATTTTAAAAATTCACCCCCCTTTCGCCCTCGCATTAATTGGATTTTCCAAAAACAAAAAGTATGTGTTTCTTTATTTTTAACAGCGAGCAAAAGTACCAATTTTGAGGTCTGTAATATCTTCAGTTTCGGAGATATATGTAGCGGTATCCTGATTAAAGGCATTCAACCCCTTTTTCACCCTTTTGCACCCCTCCTATTGGGATTGTCTGAAAACAAAAAAATACGTGTTTCCTTATTTTTAAAGAAGAGTCTAAATACCCATTTTCACATCTGTAAACTTTTAAAGTTTTGAGATATAGACACACTCATTGTAAAATTTCACCCCCCCCTTTTCACCCCCTTAGCGACGGAATATCCAAAAATCCTCTCTTAGCGAGCACCTACATCTTAATATGAATATATCCCCAAAATTTCATTTCTTTATATCCAGTAGTTTTGGCTCGGCGATGATGAATCAGTCAGTCAGTCAGGACAAGCTACTTTATATATATAGATATTCCCACAGATGTCGTTTTTTTTATTTCAGCAGTGTTTTCTCTTTTGATTATTTTATTTTGCATAGGTGGTGATTTGACTGTGGTTATAAATGTAGATAGATTTTTCTTTTTATTAAGATCAGAAATTTTCCGCTGTGTTTTGTATAATGTTAGGTTTATGATAGCTCGCGCCAATTTAATTTAAAGGCGCTAGACACATTTAAAAGCGAACTGGACAAGGTCAGTCTCCCATAAGTCCAACCCTTCGTCCACGTCGTGAGAGATGGGCAACGTTGGAAGTACGGGGATTCCTGTAAGAGTGAAGTACAGTGGGGACCTCTTTTGCACCGGGACCGCTACGGTAGCTGTGGAGGGCTTACAGGAACTCTGAAAATATCATCTGACGGGGCTGTGGTGAAGCTACTGCCTTGTAGTATAGGAGTTGGTTCTCCAAATTCGAAGGGAAGAAACCCTGACAGAAAATCAGCACGCCTAGATGCTATAGGAGGCAGCCCCTCCACTGGGCTTTGGGTGATGTGGGCTAATAACTTGCACACCCGAGAATCAAGTATTACAGGAACACATACAAAAGTAAACCGGACGGATAACTCGATGACAACTTTTGGAATGAAAACTCGGACTCGAATTGGTTTCTGGAATGTGCAAACAATGTACGAAGCAGGAAATTTGGAACAGGTCTAAGTGAAACACGATGGAATGGATTTGGAGAGCATCAGTTGAGAGATGACAAAACATTGTTATATTCCGGAAAGCGACCACCAAAGCGGAGTTGGACTGTTGTTGACAAGAGAAGCACGAAAATGCGTCCTTGACTGGAACGCTTTTTCAGACCGCCTCATTACAGCACGGTTCAAGACAAGATTTAGAACTATTCATCTGGTACAGTGCTATGCACCAACAGGAACTGCAGAGCCGGAAGAGGGGGACCATTTTTATGGACGGCTTCAAAGTGTCCTGACAATGATTAGGAAGAAGAAGATCAACATGCTGATGGGTGATTTGAATGCCAAGATTTGGAATAGAAATGACCGGGTGGAATGATTTCTAGGAAAAGACGGAGGGGGAGTCCGGAATGACAATGGATAGCTCTTTGTTGAATTCGGCCTAAATAATCAATTTTTCCTCACAGGACATGTTACAAAGTAACATGAGTTTCGCCAGATGGGAGAACACAAAATCAAGTTGATCACTTTGCAACCAGCCAGACGTGGAGACGATCCCTCTTAGACACTCCGAACAACAGAGGCACAGATTGTGGAAGCGACCACCACCTGGTAATAGATGAAGTTAAACTGAAGATTGCTGCAGTAAACTGAAGAACTAAACGAAGTGGAAAGTGAAAATTCAACGTCGAAAATTGAAAGATGCTGACGTTTAAAAGGATTTTCTAATCAAGCCGAAGAATGGGTACAGTTCACTTGATATAGATAACGAAGGAGGAGTCCCATATGAAACGATAGTGAATGGAAAATGGGAAAGGATAAAATCAGCCTTCCTGAATACAAGTGAGGAGATATTGGGATTCAAGCAAAACGGGAGAAAGGTATGGATATCAGACAATACCTGGAAGAAGATAGAAGAGAGAAGAGATATCAAAACAAAGCTAAATCATTGCAAACATGAAGCAAAGAAAAGAAGCTGGTAGAACACTTCGGTAAACTGAACCGACAAATAAAGAAAACAGCAAGAAATGATAGAAGGAATCAGGTAAATAGCCTAGCAGAGTTGGCGCAGGAGGCAGCAATTAAAGGAGACTCAAAATAGCTCTACAACGTTCAGCACCGGCGAGTTGGCCGTGCGTTTAGGAGCGTGCAGCTGTGAGCTTGCATCCGGGAGACAGTGCGTTCGAATCCCACTGTCGGTGTGAAAATGGGAAGCCATTTTCACACCGGACTGTACCATAATTATTGCCACGGCCGCTTCGTTACCACTCTTAGGCCTTTCCTATCCCATTGTTGCCGTAAGATCTATCTGTGTCAGTGCGACGTAAAGCAAATTTAAAAATTAAAACGTTAAGCACGCAGAAGGCGTGGTTGAAAGTGAATGAAACTATATATGCTGAAAGACTTTGTGCCATTATTGAAATGAATAGAATATGGGATGAAAGAGACAAGGCCGTTGGCAGTTACAGGTGGAATGTTGGCACCAGGTCATTAGGGTGTCGCACACCCACTGGCCACAGCACATTTCCTTATGCGGTTCGAAATGGTGGCAAACAGCCTTTGGATCCCCTCCTGTGGCACGTTCGTCCACAATTGTTGAATCTGTCCCTGACCCGCATGTTGGTACTGGGACGGAGTCCCCTTTCAATATCATCCCAGACGTTTTCAATGATGGAGAGGTGCGGGGATCTTGCTGGCCACGGGATAACGTCAACATGTTCTACGCAGTCCTTAGACACACGTGCTGTATGTGGACGTGCATTATCTTGTTGGAACACTGTCCCAGGGTGCTGTGCTCTAAGGAGAAAGGCGTGCGGACGCAGAATGTCTCTGATGTATCGCTGTGCCATCAAAGTCTGCCGAAGCACTATTAGAGGTGACCTGAACGCATATCCTATGGTTCTCCATACCATGATGTTAGGTATCACGCCTGTGTGTCTTTTCACAATATGTGCAAGATCTGCCCTCTGCCCTCGAAAACGTCAAACCCGCACGCGATGGTCACCGGAGGTTATGGAGAAGAGGGACTCATCACTGAATATGATGCGACGCTTTCACCCTCTGTTCATGCCTCCCGGGCAAGGCACGACTCCAAACGCGGGCGTTGTTGTTCTGGTGCGAATGGAAACCGACGCATGGGGCGGTAAGACCCCAGTCCGGCGGATACGAGTCGTCGAGATACTGTGCAGGAACTCACAGGATGTTGTAGAGTCTCGAGTGTATATTCGCGGATAGCGGGTGCCGAAGTTATGGGATCCCGCAATACTTGGCGCACCATAAGACGGTCCTCCCTCAGGGTGGTGTTTCTTTGTCGACCTGAATCTGCACGACGTGATTGGTGCCCTCATGAACCCATTGAGTCCAACATCGGACCACTGTGATATCTGAATTGCTCACATGCCTGGCAATTGCACGATAAAACCAACCTGCCTCATGCACATCCACAATGCGGCCTCGGTCAAATGCTGTCAATTGGTGGACAGGCTGTCTTACGCGTCTGCGAGGCATCGCAGGTGCTTCGTACTGTACGTAGTCCTCTCTGCACGTCTTGCATAACTGTGTGAGTCACTGCAGTTGACTGGTAACAACTTTTCAACAACAGGACGATGCCATCGAGAATGAACTCTGGTGGACGTTCTTCACATTACAGATCTCTCGCATCAGTGCTATGCATGTATACCGAAATGGGATAATACTGAACCACTCGTTCTGTGTGCTTAACTTTTTTTGTCAGGCAGTGTATATATATCGAGAAGCATAGTGGACCAAGCACTAAATTTTGGAGTACGGAAGTATTTTTTAAATTGCCAACCTTAAGACATACCATACAATGTCTGACAACGATGGGACAAATATGATTTAAACCGCACCACGCCCAAAGCATTTTGTGAGAATGCACTGGGTTTCGACTTCACTAGAATGTAAATGCAACCCTTTCAAAGCAGACGAGTGAGTAACACTGTGGTAGAGATTAAACTATTAACTAGACACGAAAAATCTTGCGTTCCCTACTAGTTTGGCGGTGTATGGTACTAATGAAGAAGACAAGTTGTATTTCACCGTCGTTGGTACCATGCACCATTGACTCTAAATTAACATTCTAAACTTTCACCTGCCCCAGAGTTTCAACGATGCGGTTTTACTACTGATCATGTCTTGAACTTTCAGCCTCCAACACAAAACTGTGCTTGTTTTACAACACGCCACATTCGTCGGCAATACTACCGCAATAGTCGGTTGTCAATTACGTTGGAAATTTGATGATGATGCTTTTTGTTTAAAAGGGCCTATTACCTAGGCCATCAGCCCCGTTTAGAAGTTTTGCCATGTTCTGTAATAAAGAATACGAAAGGACAACATCTCGAAAAACCATCCCAGGGAAATGTTAATAAGCGAATGTAAAAGACACTAGCGGAAACCACCGAAAGACTTACCAGAATAAATCTTATGAAGGTTACAGATGATCAAAATGAATAAATAAAGACCTACAAGGTATTAAGATTGTAAATGTTGACCCCGAAGTATGAGTGTATTTATTATAGACGGATACTTGTTTAAATAGAAACGATGTACGCTCCTTTCTATTTGTAGGAATTACTGTTCCTACGAAGAAAAATGTATTTGTTTCACGTAGGTTTTGAACCTGTTTCATAAATAAATTAGTGTTAATGTATTCAAAATCTTTATCTTTTCTACCAGGTCTGTAGAAAGACGAACAGTGTTTTTAAGCACTGGATAATTCTTTCACCTCATTTTTATTGTAGAAGGGAAGTATATTTGTTAGTGGTCTTACATCAAACTAACACATACATTTTTTCAACGACACTGGGATGTGAAAGGACTGGGATTGGGGAAGTAGTCGTCACGGCCTTTATTGAGGTATGATCCATGCATGTATTTGGTATGAAAATGGAAAAAAAAATGGAAAACGAGCTTCAGGTCTGCTGAGGGTGGAGTTCGAACCCCACCATCTCCTAAATGCAAACTTACGACTTCACGACGTTTACCATGTGGTTAACTCGCTCGGTCAAAAGTTAAAGCAAAGCCATCTCTATCGAGGCCATATAGACCCTTGGAAGAGTGGAAGGTAAAGGCATACACCATCCTTACCTCGGCACTAAGTGAGATAGAGTGATTAGGTCTACGTCCAGCCACCTTACCTCCAAGAAATTAACCTGGTATTCATGTGTGATGTACGACAAGTTAACCTCAGGATCATGCGCCGCGCCAAGAGTTGAAATATCGTTAATTTTTAGACTTTCTGACGGGGAACAGAACCTATGTCCTTGCAGGTAAACCGAATACGTCTTCACCGCTTGGGCTAGGCAGTGGTATTCAGGAGAATCTATGAAAAATCTAAGTGTAGGCACGTACACAGTATGTCTATTACAAATCCCTTAATAATGCAGTATATCAGGCAGTTTCAAAGCACACAAGTTCATTGCACAACAACAACAACAACAACAAAAACGTGTCAACATAGACAATTCCGAATGGTCGATCTTCGAGCTTAATACGCCAGTCGACGCTCCCGTGATGAAATGGGAACCTGCACCATTCGAAGTATTGAGGTTCGAATCCCAGCGTTAACGGTTAATGTACGTTTCTCATTATTTTTTCTATCTGACTCCGTGCCTGAGTGTTCAGCGTCTTGGCCTTTGGTCCTCGGGGCCCAGGGTTCAACTTCCGGCCAAGTCGAGGGATTTCAGTCTTAAACCTGTTAAATCCATTCGCTCAGAGACTGTATGTGTGTGCTGTCCCAAACATTCCACCAATTCGCACACCACACCCAACACTATCTTCCACCACAATAGCATGCATTTTCCCTTACACAGCAGATACCGCCCACCCTGGTCAGTCTTACAAGAGCTGCACCAGGCTAGCAATAGTCACACGGAACGTTATTATTATTATTATTATTATTATTATTATTATTATTATTATTATTATTATTATTATTATTATTATTATTATTATTATTATTGTACCGGAGGTACAACCGACCCGTGTATTTAAAACTAGCACCTTGTAGAAGGCCATCTATTCCGTAAACCTTGAAACTGCTAGTGGAATAAGTTCGAATGTTTTTCGACAGATGTCTCTACTATCAACTTAGATGCACCCTTGGGTGCGAGAATGAATAATTAATTTTGGAAGTAATTTTGTGTGTCAAGGTTTCCTAAACTGAATTTTTTATAGTTGGTTTTTGGTGTTCTAAAATTTTCAACACACTATCTCTTCTCGCCAACTTAAAATTTCAGCCAATTAGAAATTTTGTACAATTATTTAAATAACCAATCAGAAATTTTTGATATTAATTAACCAATAGAAATGGTGGGTGTGTCAGGGCCTAGGCCCAGAGAAATCTGCAACCTTCCTCTCTGCTATAAAAGCTGTGACATTTTGGGCCATGTCTTTGTAATCGCTCCAGTCTAGAGGTTCAGAGTGTGCTCATAGAAGAGGTGGGGCTGTCTCGTCCATCTCCGGAAGGCCCACCAGCTCAAGGTAATGGCAGACCGATAATAAACATGTAATAGTCTCTCAAAGATAGTCCAAGCGGAAGGTTTCAAATTTTTAGTAACGTAACTTTTATTTTCACAAATGTAAATTTCGATCAAGTCTAAAAGAACTTAACCGAACTTAGGGAATAAAGAGTGAGGTATCCTCTTGTATTCCCTCTCAACATTATATTGAGGTGACTATGATTTTGTAACCTTTAAATCTGTCTCTTAATTTTGTAAACTTTCTCTCCATCTAGTCACATCCGTAGTATAAGCTTAGACTCTTTAACGTCGGGCCATAAGTCCACATAGAGTTTTAAGTACTTTCATGTGAATTTTAAGGAGTGCAAGTGTCCGCCTCCTAACATTTTGATTTTTGGCCAGTAACTTTAACCTTCCGTTTTACCAGAGGCCACGTAGAATGGGTAATTGTTACCCCTATTAAAGTCAAGTTTATTCATTTCATTTTAAAACAATATTATTATTATCATTAATATTATTATTATTATTCCTAGTAGAGCCTCCGTGGCTCAGACGGCAGCGCGTCAGCCTCTCACCGCTGGATACCATGATTCAAATCCCGGTCACTCCATGTGAGATTTGTGCTGGACAAAGCGGAGGCGAGACAGGTTTTTCTCCGGGTACTCTGGTTTTCCCTGTCATATTTCATTCCAGCATTACTCTCCAATATCATTTCATTTCATCTATCATTCATTAATCATTGCCCCAGAGGAGTGCGGCAGGCTTCGGCAGCCCGCACAATTCCTATCCTCGCCGCTAGATAGGGGCTTCATTCATTCATTCATTCCATTCCTGACCCGCTCGGATGACTGGAAACAGGCTGTGGATTTTCATTTCATTTTTCATTATTATGTTCCTCTACATTCACCCCAGTCAAATGACGAGTAGTAAATTACACTAAAACCGAAGGCACAATAACAAATAGTTAGGTTGAATTTCTGTAATTGAATATCACCCTTCTGTGGGTTGGATTTCCCTTAAAACAGGTGGTCCCGAGGCTGTGATTACTAAATCAACAATCATGCAAATTACGAGCTTGTTTCTTCACCTATCTTAGTGAAAATAATACTTGAGGTCATGCACTTAATATATAGAAAACTTCACTCTATACCGGGTCCATGAACAACGATGGCCGAAGTCCTAAATCAAATCTACCGGAAGAAGAAAGTAGACGAAGGTAGACAGTGTAGCAGCGCACTCGTTGGGACTGTCAAACAAAACAATGTCAATTGTTAACACGCCATTAAAGGTGATGGCCACCGAGAATAAAATACCAGAACTGGGGTCCAAGTAAGCGCAGGTGTTTCCGTTGCCTAATACGTGAAGCGACCAATATACGGCGGCAGTGGGACATGCTGAATACAAAACAAGAGAAGAATGTGCACGAAAATTAACTTGTTACCATCGCTTCACGTCAGAGTCTTGAGAAATCGTGGCCGATAGGCTTCTCAAATTACCGGTGAAATGAGAAATCGAGTTACTGTAACAACTCATCACATATGAAGAGGGGAGTAAAACAACATCTATGTAGAAAATTCTAACTGATGGAGTAGTGGTTGTTTAAAAAGTAGAAGGATGGCGTTTCTGTTAATATAAGGGCATATTCAATCACAATCACAATCATGGCATTCAAGAATGACATACCAGTTTATGAAGTACAATTAAGGTGAAGAATGTTCAGCAGGCCGTGATGGACAAAGGAACACTATTCACAATGCCTGCATTTGATAAAGCTTGTACCAGTTCTCTTAACAATCTACGGATAGTTCATATTCGAGAAGAAATATTCCATAAGAGTTATGAATTTTCCCGTATAACAAATTTAGATATGAAGAAATCGTATTTAATATCGCAACATTCTTTCGGTTCACTCATCGGCCAGAATTTTGTATATACCGGGTGGTCCACTCGCGCCTTACGACCTAGTTATATGCAACCCACCGCGTATACTACAAAGGGCCCTTGGTGTCGTGGAGCTGGACTGGAAGAAACTAGAAAAAATGTGGCAGGATTTCAGTTACCTACGTCGTTTAAAGCAGCACCTGCTCGAGCTGATGACCTCCGTGGTCGATACCGAGCTGCGCGCGATGTTGTAAGGACCGTCTGGCACATTGCAACATTCCCGGCGTAACAGATCGGCATGCCTCGGAGAAGAGCTCTCTGAGGTGACCGGGATTGGCCGACTCCTGTGCATACACCACTTGTTTTATATGGCCCGACAAGCAAAATATCTCGGGGCCTAAGAACGGGCGATCTGGTGGGCTAGGGGACAAGTCCTCCACTTCTATCCATTTATCAGGATAAGTCGCATAGAGATTGTTCCAGACGACCACCGCCACGTGCGATGGAACTCCGTCATGTTGAAACCACATCCTGCAGCGGTCAAGGTGTGGCACATATCCCAACAATGGTAGTAGTTCATCTTGGATGGACCGCTGATAGCGTTCTCCCGTCAGATGGTCCTCAGAGGAGTAGGGACCAATGAGATGATGACTCACGCTGCCACACCATGTGTTCAAGCCTCACTGTACCTGAAAAGCTGCTTTTCGTACACAATGGGGATTATCCAGACACCAGTAGTGCAGATTATGGCGATTAACTGTTTCATTGTTGTGGAACCGCGCTGAAGTTCGTCTCCCGTGCAATGGCCCGTGTGCTACTGAGAGGGTTATGCCGTATATCGTCCAACATAACACCTTCATTGGGAGCAGACGCCATGGAATGATCTCAAAATGACCGTGTCCTTCCCAGGCATGCAATAGCCCGCAGACGTCTTTCCACAGTCCGAATTGTCATTTCTGTCAGTTGTTGTCTATCCGGATAGCATTTTTGATACAGGCGTTGGGCCTGGTATGCATTCAGTCTAGCTTCTCCATATCCATATACTCGTCGCTGGAATACATCAAGATGCAGTGAATAAGCTGTGTATTGGCGCACAGGAGAGGAAGTTCGTGGAGCTACATACTTTCCTGACGTCGCACATTGTTAACGTTCCAACGGAACACGCTTTGCCCTTCCTGTGTACTACGAATCTTAGAACACGTAGAGCGTAACTAACTGGTTTCCTTTGTCCTCGGCACAGGCCATCACCTCCTCAGCCTCGTCTAATCCAGCTCTACAACCTATGCCACGATACCAACGGTCCTTTATAGAGCCAAATAAACAAATCAATCTGAGGAAACTATTAAGTATGCAACCTTGCAAATTTCAGGAAATTGGCGATAAAAAAGGAGCCTCTGGACCCTCAAGAACTGTCCACTCTCCCATCTCCGACCGCGCCCCTGCCAAGTGAACTATTAAGGGGCTTGATTTGCAGTGGAAGTTCCCAACCTGTACAATACCTGCTCCTCCTCTGTGTGGGCACCTTTTGTTGCAAGGTGTTATATTACCGCGGATTGGGGATAGGGACCGTTGTATTTCAGAATTGTAGTAAACGCGACTGGTTGTACAAAACTAGATCGCAAGGGGCGGGTTGACCACCAGGTATAACCATATTTTTATGACCTCTAATAGAATTATGATGTGTCTCATTCGGTATCTTGTTTCCTCATTTCGAATGGATGGTATGTGTGAACTCTGTCTGATAATCTGCGTCGGTATCGTTTCTCAACTGATATGTATGTGTGTGTTTAACTGGGCTAAAATTAGGAAGAGAACAGGAGTGGTTTGTATAGTAGGTAATATATCGGCGTTCGCCTGGGATTGAAATTTGGAAATCATCGGAAAACCAATTTTAGGATAACCAAGAATATAATTGTTACCGAGTTTTTGCGGTAGTTATGCGTGAAAGAAGGTGCGGGTTGGTGAACAGGTCTCAAGCTACGAAAGTAAAATTAATTTAAAATTTAACAAGGTTATATTTTCTTTTCAAAAGAAATAACAAGCATGGCAGGTACAGAGTAGCAAGTCAAAAGGTAGTTACAATATTTACAGGATTTGGGCTTCGCGCCCCGACTTCACAATGCTTGGGCAATCAGCCCAACCTTACTTCAAAATAAGAATTAACAGAGGGGCAGAAAACCCCATTCATGCTCAGGAGCACTTGCTCCAATTTACACCGAAAAGCCTCCTCGAGGCATACAACACTCAATTTTCGAAAAAGAGCCACTCGCTCTCAACTTTAAGCCTCTCAAAGGCCACACCAAACTCCACCTTCAAGTTGTCCTCTCTGGACATACACACAGAGGTAACATACCCAACCTACTGAGGTCTATTAAATGAAAAAAGGGTAATTACATGACGTCTAAAATAACAATTTGAGAGGAGGCGATCTGCACTCATAATGTATTTGTTTCAAAACCTAATTTGGCTCTAGGCCACTGATGCAAGGGCTAATCCCATACTACGGAGGTGACTTTAGAAAGAAACAAATTTACATAATGTTAAGGAAGAATAGGTTGAGAAAATAAGTTCACCTCAAAACAATATGAGTGGGAGCTCGAGAGGGAAAGCACTCTCTATCCCAATATGTAGTTTAAAAGATAGAATAGATACCAGTTTCTTTACATTTTAAGGAAGGTTACATAATGGAAAAACTTCGGACCCGCCCCGAGAGTTAAACTGCTGAGCAAGCAAGAAAAGAAGAAATTAATCGGCCATTACCTGGTTGTTGACCGCTGCCGGAGAAAGAGGCGCTTCCCGCCCCCTGCTATGTACTTTACACACTGAAAGATGGAACAGAAGTGGCACAGAGACCCAAAAATCAGCAGTTTATATCCTCTCGTGGAAAGTTCGAGGCGTTTAGGGGAAGAAAACACCCGCCCACAATCACTTTATTGGGTAGGGTACAGCAACATATCCCAGTTGGGGGAAGATACATCGGATTGGTCAGAAATTAATTAAAGAAATTCGGGATTGGCTAAATACAAAACAAGGGGAAAGAGAGGGGTATACAGCCAACTTAAACAATAACAGAAAGAAATTTAACAAGAAACAAACTTTTGAAATAAAAATTTCTCCAAAAAAACAGTTCTTTCACTCCGCACTAGGGTGCACTATTGTTGATCTTCAGTAGTGTCCTCTAGAAGAGAAAGTTCACACTTCTTACTACAAGCAAAACAAAAATACGTCGAAAATGACACAGTTCAAAAACTCCAAATTTTCCACGTAGTGACATCTTCTGAGAAACTTGTAAATTAATACCGTCAATAAAGTTCAGACTTCCTCCAGCAGAGGAGTTTCAATTGGCGCACATTTTAAATTAGCGGCGTGGAGGTGTACCGCCCGGTACAATAATGTTAACATTTCCTACTTCTCGTTAATGTTATCCGAGACCGTCTACAGCCCGTCCAAGTCCCTCGAAACTTTCTTGGTACGTACAGCGAATAATAAAACGTAGGCCAAATAAGGAGAAAGCTACGCAGAAGAATATAATTCCCCCGTGGAAATGTTACCAACGACCATAGCACATATTTGCGTTTGTTTCACGTCTTGTTTCTGCTGCGTATACCAAGATAGGTTTTAGCACTGACTTGTCATCCTCCATAGCGTAACGATTAGCTGCTGTCCTCGGAGGTCCATGTTCGATTCCCGGTTCTGCTAGAGATTCAAGAATGTCAGGAGGACAGGTATGTGGTTGATGTGTACATGCAATTCACCCCTATTCGAGATGCACCTAAAAAGGAATGCACCATTTGGGGACAGGGTAATTACATGAGCGCATTTGCGTGTAGTTGCGGGAAGATATCAGCGTTCCCCTTAGCACGTAAAGATGAGGGATGTGCCGTGTCTACTTTTTTATGTTGGATTTTGTAACTTTATTTAGTTTTGCAAAATGTGGAGTTTCTAGGTTTTTCGAGCAACAAATGTTACCACCCAAGCGGGTGTCACGTCCTAAGGAAGCACAAGTTTAAATCCTCCTTTCCCTGGCTCATTTTCGATTTCTTGTGACCAAGTTTTCCAAATTTAAATTTTTGCATTTTCGACCATTAATTCTCCCAATTCTTAGTAACAAAGTAGTATGGATTATCCACTGTTTAGTTTATTGCCTTTCTTATATGGTGGGGCCCAGGCTATAAAGCCTGCTATTATGCCAAACCATATTATACAGCACCGTTATAAAATGCATAGAATAACATAAACAATATATATATATATATATATATATATATATATATATATATATCAAATTAGTTAAACATCACATTTGTAAACATCACTAAAATTAATTTACGTAACCTCTAACTAATTTAATGTGTCACCGGGCCTTCTGCCCCATTAGGTTTTACTGCGGTCATGTCATGGGTTTACTTGAGCGGATTCATTATTCCATTCTCTTTGTGTTTGGACAATTTTCATGTTGGATATTTAAATTAATTTCTCCTTAGCCTAGTAGTATGAGCTTTTCTCCTCTTTTATTCTAGGTGCTTCTGATCCGAGTTGCTTCCCTGTGGAATGATGGAAGCGAGTGTGAAGTGTGTAGTTAGGGTAAAGGCACGTAAGCCTTGAGTGTTTCTTTTCCCTCTGGGAATACGTTACAAAGGTACCTTAATTTTGTTTGTAGGCTCTCAAGATCTTGAAGGTTGGGAGTTCGTTTTCCCCGTGCAGCATTAATCAAACAGGGTCTGTTCTTGTATAGACTCAAAGTTCATGGCACAAAAGAATTCTATTATTGAACAAACTCATGGATCTTGGTGCAATTGGGAGCTTATTCTCCCCAACGACTTAGAAGCTCAGTGAGCTGATCGTTATTGTTGTTGTTATTGTTTATAAGATATGTCAGATATTTATAGTTGTTATTTTGTTAGCGATGATTTAAAGAAACAAATAAAAAGAAAAGGAAATATTAGGAAATATATTCAAAATTAGGGCGAGACGAGGTTAGAAGTTGTCAAGAAAGTAGAATACTTGGGTATGATTGTAAGTGGAAATGGAAAATGGTCAGAGCAAATAAAAAGATCAAAGCTAAAAGGCATGAGTGCACTGTCAGCCATTAGCATACTGGAGAAGAAGATGCCCAACACAGACTACAGAGTGTATAAAAATGTTTTTAATGCAGTAGTAAAATCTAGAGTGTTGTACGGAGCGGAAATTTGGGGAGTTGAAGAAATGGTTGATTCACTTGATACAATTACGAGTAGATTTGGGAAAATAATTATGGGTCTCCCCAGCTGTACAGCTAATTGTGGAGTGAGAATGATGTGCAAAGATATAAGTCTGCGAGTGGACATTCTTAAAAGGATAATAAAGTATTGGTTGAGAATGAAGTTGCGAGAAGGGGGCGAAATTTTTCAGATAGCATATCAACACCAAATGAAACATCAGAACCAAGGATACTGGGTGGATGGGGTACGGAATATTTTAGAAACGATTGGAATGGGATGTTACTGGGAAAAAGAATGTATAGAGAAGTGGAAAATATGTAAAAAAAATTGTTCTAAGAATTAAGGATATTGAAAAACAAGGCATTGATGCACAATGTAGAAGTAAGAGGTCATTAGAAGAATTTTGTAATATAAATGGAAGAATGAGAATAAATGTAGAGTTTATAACAAAAAAGAGAATGAGGGGAATAATATGGTGGTTAATGGGGATACATAAAAATAAAGCATATAGAAGGAACAGGGATGAAAATAAATGTTTAATATGCTCTGAAGAGATGGTATGGGCACACGTTATAAAAGATTGCCCTATGACAAAGGAAATACGAGAAAAATTCATAGACGGTGAGGATGTAAAGAAAATTGAGAACGAAAATCAGTTGTATACAATTGTAAAGTTATTGAACAGAGAATGGATGCATCCGGATAGAATTGTAAAATTATTTAACATTATTAGGGGAAGGTGGAGCAGGAAACTGAAGGAAGGAAAGGATGTGATACATGTCAGCCAGGAACCGAATTGTGCCTAAGGTAACCTAGACAATATAACTCCGTTGAAGTCTAGAGCCATTAGGTACATAGGCTTGAGGGATAGCATGGAGCTACCTCGTTACAGTAGTTCTACTAGTTTCACGTATTGTCAAGTAATAATTTCCGTTTTCTCTCTTTTCTTAACAGCCTGCAAAGGCAATATTATCTTTGATAATCTGAAAAGATATCACTATAAATAGATGTTTTGGTTTTTTCTGCCATAATGCTATATATGAATCGAACTCCAACATTCAGTTTATATTATTCTTTCTCTGTTCAATCTCTAAGCACCTGCTTTATATGAACATTCATCGCATGTACCAATTATTAACACAATTCACAATAGTTATTTAAGTTACTCCTTCTAATTTTGTATACGGCATGTATCACAAATTATGAAATTATGAAACGATTACAATAAATAATACCCTCTCCCTAATCTATGATTTTCGAGATTAAGGGAGACGGGTATCTTGAATCTTGAATCTTGATATTCAAAATTACATTTTTTCTTGCGGCCATTATTTGTCCGGCCCTTCGGCTCTGCCGCATTTTCCCCGTCCCTTACCATGTGTTAATAATAATAATAATAATAATAATAATAATAATAATAATAATAATAATAATAATAATAATAATAATAATAATAATAATAATAATAATAATAATGTTATTGTGTTCACGTTCCACTAAGTACTTTTACGGTTTTAGGAGACGCCGAGGTGCCAGAATTTTGTCCCGAGGGAATTCTTTTACGTGCCGGTAAATCTACTGACACGGGGCTGACGTATCTGAGCACCTTGAAATACCATCGTACTGATCCAGGATCGAAACTTCCAAGCTGGGCTCAGAAAGTCAGCGCTTATCCGTCTGAGTAATTCAGCCTGGCATTATTATTATTATTATTATTATTATTATTATTATTATTATTATTATTATTATTATTATTATTATTATTATTATTATTATTATTATGTCTGAGGAACATCAACTTCAGGTAGAAATAGTTGGTTCCTTTATGAACATAAATAAATACATGGTACAGCCTATGTGAGCTTTCAGTTACTCACGAGCTTCAATTCGACTCGGGTATGGAAGTCTACGGGTTGGATGGGGATGTGATCGTTCAGGCCTCTGAAAGACGGTCCAGTTCTATCTGAGTAAGTCTGGCAGGGTTTCTGGGCGAAATGAAGGACAGAACATCTCAAAAGCGTGTCTTCCTTCCACGCTGAAATTACTGCTTTGATGTTCCGGTGTTGATGAGTAAGTTACACGGTCCACCAACGGAACAATTGCAATTTAATAGTAAGGAGACGGCGTGATGATGGTTTATGTGCTGATTAAATAGGATGAGTCACGGTTTTAAGAAGAAAACCTCATACAGACACAGAATGATACACGCCGTCCTCAATGAATGACAGGTACAAATTTAGTATCTGTAAGTAACGATGCCTGGCAGAGTTTGTAAGACGATGCACTGTAATTTATTCAGTCATTTGTAAAATATATTCAGTGTCTCAAGGTGAGAATCGAGAGGAACTAAGTAACCAAGTGTTCACCATGGTTTCATGGTGCCATTGGCTCCCATCCCATTAACAATTCACTCAACGGACTTCAAAGGAATCAGTCAATCACCACTGATTTCCATTTAGGGCGGTCGCCCAAGTGGCAGATTCCCTATCACTTGCATAAATAGTAACTTATGTTCTTTAATAATTTCAAAGAGTTGTAAAATCGATAGACAATCTCCCCTGGTAAACTATTCCAACCCCTAACTCCTCTTCCTTTAAACGAATATTTGCCCCAATTTGTCCTTTTAAACTCCAAATTTATCTTCATATTGTGATCTTTCCTACTTTTAAAAACACAACTTAAAATTGTTCGTGTAGTTATGTCATTCCACGCCATCTCTCCACTGACTGCTCGGAACTGCTCGTGCAGTACAAGATTCTGAGAAACAGAACCAAGCAGTTAATTAGGAATTCTAAATTTATAAATACTTTCAGGAACTGGTGAACAATAACAGCCCCAGACAAAAATGGAGTAAATTACGTACATTAGGTATAGGTAAAGTCGTAGAGCAACATGTAGGCCTACCAAGCAAGTTGCTAGAGGCTTTAAATGAGCATTTTGCACGGCCAAGAATAGTCTCGACCTCCTTCCCTAAAAATTTACTACCCTTGTTACAACAGCATTCTGTGTATGAGAAATATTATTTTACATATCTCAGCTCGAATGAAGTTAAAGTTGTGATATACTCTATTACATCTAACAATGACACAGGTAATGATGCCATTCCTATATCGCTTATTAAGGATATTTAGGAGCTGTCTGCCAATACTAACTCATATATTTAACTACTGCCTGACAAACGGTGTGTTTCCAGCTGTTTGGAAAGATGCACTAATTAGACCCGTCTCGAAGAGATCCAAGTTAGATACTCCTTCAGATTATCGTCTAGTATCCATCCTACCACCCTTATACAAGGTGCTTGAACGTCTAGTTCATACACAAGTTACTGAATACCTTACCAAGCATTCCCTCCTCAACCCCTTTCAATCCGGCTTCAGGAAAGGACATAGCACTGCGACAGCTTTACTACGAGTGTCAGTTAATATCACACGTGAAATAGACCAACGGGACGTTACTGTACTAACATTATTAGATCTCAGTAGAGCCTTCGACACTGTCAACCCTCAGTTACTACTGCAGAAACTTCGAGAGCTAAATGTTAATAGTATGTTACTTCGTTTTATTATCATACCTTGAAAATCGCCAACAACGTGTGACAGTTGGAAATTTGAGTTCAGGATGGCAAAATAAGACCCTCGGTGTCCCTCATGGGTCGGTTCTCGGACCACTGTTATTTATCATCCAAATAAGAGCAGGGGCGTATTCTCCTTGAATGCAAGGCATTCATTGCATGCGTTATGATAACACAAAGAACTGTCTGATGTACGATTTTAGATTGTTTCAAGTCAAATATTAACGATTTCATCTCTCAGAAGTTCAGAAGGTCCGCGCAACTGTACTAGTTCCGTTGCTTGACTACGTGTGGTGCTGGTGTAGTTTCGCCGTCTACTCCTCTCTAGGAAGAAAGAGACAGCAAATGGAGGAGTTAAGGATGTAAAGCATTCAATCTTAAAATTGCATTCGGTGGCAGACGTAGTTCTGAAACCCTCCGAATGATGTCGCTGCAATTGAAACTTGGTCAGAATTTGTCACCCCATAACCGTGCTACCCTCTGCCATCTGTTAGCAACTTGGGAGAAACTCGGCATGTATAAGTTTACAGCGAATGGAACCCACAGATTACCCCCCAGCGAGAACCCAACGTGACGAAACTGACCAATGCCACTGGGGTGACTTACCTCCAGTGATTGAGTTGTGGCTAAGTAGCGAGTTAATTCATTGTGTGTTTTGCTGATTAGTGAGTTCATTCTGTGGGTGCTGTTCCTGTGCTATTCGTCGTTTTCGCTGTTTTATTATATTTTGCGCACATGTGGTATTAACGATGGATGAGTCTAAAACGGATATAATTGTAAATCAGTTTGAAAAGCCATTCACTGGCTGTTAGTTTGATGAAAAGATGCAAATAGTTAAAACCGGGAGACTTCTACCTTCCCACGTAAATTTAAAAAGAGAAAACAAGAATTGTGTACGCACGTTCAATCCAGAAACTTACAGTAAAGCTGTTTGGCTCGAATTCACCTATATATAATTAGGATGAGTAGATTTGAAATTTACTTAATACATTATGTTAACTGCATGGTTACTAGTTGCATGCCTCAGTGGAGATTCCAGGATACGCCACTGAATTAGAGATATATCAAAAGCTCTTAAATTCTGAAAATTGCAAGTGCACGCGGATGATGTACAGATTTACTATAATTCAAAACCGAGTAATATTGATACTGCAATTACTAAAATAAAATCCGACCTTCACCATCATAGTGACTATGCAAATAAAAAAGTTTATTAATAAATCTAAATAAAACTGAAGTTATTATTATCGGTACCAGTAAAAACCTATATTCCCTCAAGCAACAGTACTTCTCCCCAATAATTTAAAAAAATAAAGCCATACCCTAAAATGCTTCAGTGACTAACTTACGAATTTTTATGACTGAGGCCCTAAATTGCACTCAACAGTTGATAAGCACATGTAATAAAGTACATAAATGCTTATATCCCCTGAAACGGTTCTGTAATGTTTTCTCTGTTCGACTTAAAGTACAACCAATTCGCTCTCTGATACTACCTGTATTTGACTATTGTGACGCTGTGTTGACTGAAATAACCTGCGACAGTAACAAGAAACTGGACCGGAGCCTGAAAAGCTGCGTAAGATGTATCTTTAATCTGCGATATGATGCTCATATGCCGGCCCCGGGTAGCGTGCCTGACTCTTACCCGGAGGCCCCGGGTTCGATTCCCGGCCAGGTCAGGGATGTTTACCTGGACCTGAGGGCTGGTTCGAAGTCTACTCGGCCTACGTGATTAGAATTGAGGAGCACCGAGCTCGATAGCTGAAGTCGCTTAAGTGCGGCCAGTATCCAGTATTCGGGAGATAGTGGGTTCGAATCCCACTGTCGGCAGCCTTGAAGATGGTTTTCCGTGTCTTCCCATTTTCACACCAAGCAAATGCTGGGGCTGTACCTTAATTAAGGTCACGGCGCTTCCTTCCCACTCCTTGCCCTTTCCTCTCCCATCGTCGCCATAAGACCTATCTGCGTCGGTGCGATATTAATCAACTTGCAAAAAAAAAAAAAAAGAATTGAGGAGCTATCTGACGGTGAGATAGGGGCCCCGGTCTAGACAGCCAAGAATAACGACCGAGAGGATTCGTTGTGCTGACCACACGACACCTCGTAATCTGCACGCATTCGGGCTGAGCAGCGGTCGCTTGGTAGGCCAAGACCCTTCAAGGGCTGTAGTGCCATGGGATTTGGTTTGGTTTGCTTTTTATGATGCTCATATATCACGTTATTATAAGGAGCTGTCGTGGCTTCGAGTGCACCAGCGCCGTGAACTTCACATGTTATCACTTCTGCACAAAATACTTTCCACTAATACTCCTGACTGTCTTCATCTTTTTCGTACCTCTTATCCTATCATGAACTCAATACAAGATCTGGCTCCTCTCTTGTCATACATGTAAACCGCACTGCTGTCTACAACCGCTCCTTCAAAATTTCTGTGTCTAGGTCATGGAATTCGCTACCTGGAAACATTGGAGACGATCCCTCTCATTGCAAGTTTAAAGTAGCATGCCGTGAGCATTTGCTGTGTAGATCCCGCTGACTTGCTAGGTAAATGTTGAGCGAATGAAGGAATGAATGAGATGAATGAATGGATTACTGTAGTTACGTCATTTAAGTGTACTTTATTTTGTGCACTTTAAAATTAGGGATTCTATCATTATTATTATTATTGCTATTGCTATTAATATTATTTGTGTTATTTGTATTCGTAATTATTTAAATGTATATTCTTCTAGTGGTTAAGTGTAAGAGACGGCCTTGAGCCCTAACTTCGTCACAAAACAAGGCATTATCATTATCATCATCATCATCATCACCATAGTCGAGCAGCTCGTCTTCTTTCTCTCAAGTCTTCCCTGCCCAAACTTTGCAAAATTTTAGTAACCCTATTGTTTTATCGGAAATCACAAAGAATAAATCGAGCTGCTCTTCTTTCGATTGATTCCAATTCTCGAATTAAGTAGCCTAATCCTGGTAAGGGTTCCATACACTGGAACCATACTTTAATTGTGGTCTTGCCAGAGATTTAAGTGCCCTCTCCTTTTCATCTTTACTACAACCCTTAAATACCCTGATAACAATATGAAGAGATCTGCAACCTTTATTTAAAATATTGTTTATGTTCTGGTTTCATCTTAATGGTCGTGTGAGCAGTCATTAACAAAACCAAATCAAACCCCATGGCGCAACAGCCTCGAAAGGCCTGGGCCTACCAAGCGACCGCTGCTCAGCCAGAAGGCCTGCAGATTACGAGGTGTCGTGTGGTCAGCACGACGAATCCTCACGGCCGTTATTCTTGGCTTTCTAGACCGGGGCCGCCATCTCACCGTCAGATAGCTCCTCAATTGTAATCACGTAGGCTGAGTGGACCTCGAACCAGCCCTCAGGTCCAGGTAAAAATCCCTGACCTGGTCATAAATCGAACCTGGGACCTGTGGGTAAGAGGCAGGCCATGAACAGTCATAACTCTCGCTTTTGGTGGCGCACAAAATCCTAATGGTGCTTAATTAATCCCTCATTATAATAGGAAGACTGGTGTCTGGTGTGCTGTTAATGCAAGACGAATAACTGGGCCTACCTTTTTCTAGACGACAGTAAATGCAGAGAGGTACCAAGATGATATTTTGACGCTATTCTTCCATTAGCTAACGGAAGAAGAAAAATCGCGTTGCTGGTTTCAATAAGATTCAGCCCCTGCTCATACCGCAGAAGATTTCCTTCTTACAACCTCTGAAGTGTTTGCAGACAGAGTGATCGTTCACCACATTTAACAGTGTGTGATTTTTACTTATGGGGTAAACTGAAAGAAAAAGTGTATCGAACAAATCCTCACACATTGGAGAAACTGAAAGAAAACATTGTGAATGAAATAAGAAACATTACAGAGGCAGAACTCACTCGCATCAGCCAGAATGAGGTTACCAGTTACAATGGCTGTATAACCCAAAGACGACAACACTTCCAGCATTTTTAATACTGTAAGTTTTCATACAAGCAGGGCGGCCGCGCGCGATATTAGTTCGGCTGAGGCAGCTGCCGTAGCACAGAGTACAAACACCCTGCGCTCGGTTTTAGTTTATATTAGAGGCCCTGTATGTTTATAAAACAGTAGATAAACTGGTTGATTGCGAGAATGAATGAGGAATATACCGTACGAATATGCATGCATAGTACACATAATTAATTAATGTGTTTATTTATTTATTTATTTATTTATTTATTTATTTTTTATTTATTTATTTATTTATTTATTTATTTATTTATTTATTAAACCATGAAGATAAATAATGTTATAATAAACTGAGCTGCCTGTTGAAGCTCGCTTTTGGAAGGTATGACGAACAATCATAATTTACTTCAGAATATCCTCGCCTGGTATTTTTGACAGAATACGAGTGAAGTACGGTAACTAATTTTATTCCTAGCGATTGGAATTTCGATTCCAGCCCATGGAAGAGAGTTTTGAACCTTAGGCAATGAATTTCAGAGATGAATTTCCTTGACCTAAATTTGGAATGGGATTAAGACAATCTACCCCACTACGTACATAATATTACAATTTACAGATTTTTATCACCGTTGGAATTGTTTTGTAGTGAGAATGGGCGCGTGCTAGCAGAGTGACGCAGTCTTTGGATTCTCACCAAGACGGTTCTTTTAAACGAAATGAAATTCACGTCCCTGTATTTCGAATTCAACCTAAGACAGGATGTCCTGTGACCATAGTTACGATATCAATAATTACATATAGCTATAATCTTCCTTCATTCTTTTGTGTTCAGAATGTACGCTAAGTTCAGAAGATTTATAGTGTTTAGTGTTCATTGCAACCCACTTTCCGGATCACTGTTCCTGGAAGCTCATTGGTCCTAGGCTTTGTTTCTGATTTGGAGAGATGTTATTATTGATTATGTACATCTAATGTTATCGGAAGATTAAAATGACTATGAATGACTTGGCATTGAAACTAAATTGTTGAAATTAAATTTTCAAATTGAGTTTGGGATAAAATTATTTAGAAAAGGATAGTCACACCAAAACTAACAAAACTAACCAAATTATTCAGTACACTATCATAAGGGAAAGAGATAACTAGGAATATTTTAATGATTTACAGGAAAGCCAACATAACTCCTTAATATAAGTTGCATGCAATTGCTATGAAATTCAAATTTTTGGAAACAATTTGCCATCTCTGCCAGGTTTGGTACTGCTAACCTCTAACTGCAAGTAAATTTCAGGACGGTGGTTAGTGTGTACAAAGATATAATTTTCAAAGAATTACGTACAACTTCAATACCTTCTTTGTGATGAGAACTTAAAAATTATTTTCTAAATTCTGAAGCATTGGCAGTGAGTAGTGGAGTTTTTCGTGAATTAAAATGCTGTTCACATGTTAAAAGTGATGCTCGCTATATGCACCCTCATTTATTACCTACTGCCACATGACATGTACACAGTATGTCCAAATTGTGTAAGAATGAAACGTGAGCAGTCCAGGGCAGTGTGTTGAAAGAACGTAGATTCTCATTTAGCGAGATGTGTACCAGCATATACAACAACGACTGGATAGGTGATTAGGAGAATTGCTCTTTTTCTAGCTTCATTGTACTGATGAATTAGAATAGCAGATTCGCTTTAAAATTCAAGATTGGAAGAATAATAAAAACATTCTTCCATTTGAAGTATTCCCTACGTATGACCTCAAGCTAGTTACTTAGACAATATGCCTCTTTGTTCATTTGTTCCTGTGTTCTCTTTTCTCTTCGGCCTTAGAAATTCCATAATTTTCACTTTTCTGGCACTGAAAGAGCGTCTTAAAGCTCATCACATTATACGCAGGTGGTTCGGTGAGTGAGATAACCAGACATGTCGCATATTTATTCTTCCCTGTTTCATTCCAATTTCTCGCCATATCTCGGCAGGTACAGTACAGGTACAGGTACAGTACGGCCATAATCGTAGATACTGTAGTCGAACACTGAGGTACGTAGTGTAATCACCATTTTATGTGTAAGGGAAAAGTCAGAACAAGAAAAAGCTGCAAAAAATGACGTGCGTTGCTGTGAACAGGTATAATTTTGTTCCACGATAACACCAGGCCTCGCTCAGCCCAAGTTGCTACGGTGCTACTACTAAGAGATACTGGACCTTACTTACGCAGTAAATGGTCATGTTATCTTATTTATCACATTGTCCTCGTATATTGAGTACAAAAGGAGTACATGTTAGTTTGCCACCCAGGTGACTTAATCGTTTTTTCAGAATGAGAATTCGGATTGAAATGTGTCATCAGCTTTTTCGATAGAGTATTCCTGAAAATATATTTTATACAATTACACTAATTTTGTGATCCACCCCGCGCGTGTACAACATATCTAAAACCTTCTATACAGCGATATCCTCAGAAAAATGCGGTCTGGTGGCATCCCAATCAGTCGTCTAGTATTTTGGTCACAAAACGAAGGCAAATTCAGGGAAAGAACGCTAAGACTATGTGGGGAATTACGAAAATTAAAATATGGAGTAGCAACGTCAACAGCTGTTTTCGAACCCACCAGCCTCTCATGTCCATAATCGATCACCGTACTAATACCTGCTGAGCTCATCAGTTCGATGGAAAGATATTTGAGAACCAAAGATGGAAAAGGATGAAAGTGCCGAAATCTGAAAAATGTGTGGGTTTTTTTGTAATAAGGGGATGTATAAGCCATGCCGCATATGGTAGTAACTTTTGCATGTGCCTGAGGTCATTAGTTCAGTTGATAGGAAGTTCAACAGGTAGAGCCACAGTCCAATGTGCCCAGCTGAGTTTGAGGAAGGCTGAATGTGTCTGCGTCTCGCGCTGCAATTCTTCTGTGCTGTCCATTTTGTCAGTCTGCTATCACTCATGTATTTTCTAATTTCTGAGCCACGTAATTAAAGAAATGTAAGTTATAGAAGCTAAATATTGTTATGTAATTATATAAAATGTATTGGATGTAGTATATTTGCACTTCAAGGGCCGTAGGTAATCATTAACTCCTGGTTTCCTTTGGTAGAGAAGGGTGAAGCGCCACTGTGTTCGGGAACTCTGTTAGTGGTGTTTTCTCGAAAACATGTTTCTGGCACTTTCAACCTTTTCCATCTTTGGACCTCATTGGAGTTCAAGTCCCAAAATATTTTCGAATTATATTTCCATACGAAGTGAACAGGTGTTTATTTTGCTCAAAATCCTGGTTTAGGAAGAGATAACAACTCGAGATCAAGCAGCGATCTCAGATTTACAACTTCAACTACAAAGATCACACGTACCACATACTTACTAATAACCATGATGATCTAGCTTTCTGCTCAGTTGATCCATGTACGATTCCTGTTACATAGACTGAGTATCACTGAGTGACAGGTTTTCATCTATGCTGAAGTATTTTTCTGTCGTTTTCCAATTCAACTTCAGCTAGATGTCGGAGAAGCTAAGAACACGTCGGTTCCTTTCTAACCTTGTCTATTAAGGTATGATCCGGGAAGCTGATTGAATGTTCAAATAGCGGCGATAGGAAAACCAAAAGTAAACCACGGCTACGCTATAATGAGGTGTTCTATGCAATGGTGAGTAGGGAGAAGTTAGCCATTGTTTCAGCAATGGACCAGAAAGTGGTGTACTATTGCATCACAACTAACTCAATAAGTAATGCCTTTCATTATATGATGCGTCGTGCTCCTATGCCATTACTCAGCTATAGATAATTAGAACTACGCATACCGGTACGGAAATAACGAAAACACGATGTCAGGCTTGACGCGTACAACATTCACTGGAATTTCTAGATTTACAAATCACTAGTTACCCATGAAATTAACTTTTCACGTAGTTCACAACTATTTTATTTTTTCTTTCTTCCAATAATGTTAATAAACTTTAATTTTATATTTGATTGTTTTTTTTTACAATCTGCTTTACGCCGCTCCGACACAGATAGGTCTCATGGCGATTTTCTTTCCTTCTTACTTTGTTTCCCCTTGAATGTGTTTAAAGAATCATCTTCATCATTTCAGATCACAGTTCTGTTGCCAACGATATGCTAAGTCTCCAAAATGGTCCAACAAAAATATATAGTGATCAAAAGTGAATAAAATGGCTAGGTGAGGTAGTCAAGCCGATGAAAGTATTTGAGGGAAATACAATTTGAATATAGTTTACGACGATCAGAGGAGTTGATAAAGTCCACTACTTTCGTCTTCCCGAAACAGCGGACTGCATGTCCTTATAAGCTGCACCACAGTATATTCATTGTGTTTCTGTTATGCAAAAGACTTCGGCCATAGTGATCAACTGAACCGTACACCAAGCGTTCGTGAAATCTGTTTAATATCCTGTGTCGATGTGGTGCTCTATCTGTGCTGGAGTGAGTATTACCTATTAACTACGGGAAAGAAACCTTAGCCTACCTCGACGGTCGTCTTTAGGTGAAGTAAGAAACTATAGAAAATCACATCCAGATTTGAGTATCTTAAACATATCTTAAATTCTCGACAGAGCCGGGAAGGGAACTAGGGACAACCCGTGTAGGATGAAACAGATGTACCTAAGGCATCAGCGTTTATTAAAGGTAGAAGGATTTTGCTACGGGTCGGATAAGTCAACAGAGATAGAAAAATTAATGTATTAAACCGCCCCTTTGATTTTCTCGGGGGTTTTCCTAGTGAGACAGCAATATATCACTACTAAATGCACGGTGTTATTCCGACAGTAAAGAGAAATATATCTTAAATTGCTGCATTTTGCTCTCAGATAGTTTTGAAGGAACTATATGAAAACAAAGTGGCAAAAACATTCAAGTCGTATATGAGTGGTTTTGAAATAATTGAAAACTAACGCACCAGTTCAGTTGTACAGAGGTTTTGTTGCACCTGAAATACTCACATAAGAGAATTAGATGTAAAAACGTATCTATACAGCAATGACTAAAAATAAACCTAATTACCGTACTTGACTGCAAAATTGCACAAAAAATTACGCCACCTGCACTGCTTTTCACTATTTAGATCTACCTAATCTGAAGTGTAATAAAAAACTGGTCTTCATATAATTTGCAGATGCCTTTGACAGCTATGAGGTTGCTGCAAAAGGCCTGTAATGGGATTGCAGGAGATATTTCTTCTGGTGCTGCAGATTATCGTTTGGAAGTAGGCTGTAGTTAGGAGTATAAATCGTATAAATCGCCTCGATGGTTCGAATAGTCCGCGCAGGGAAGGGGGGTTTTCTACTAGGTCCGTGACCCGAGTGGTGTTCTTGATGTTCGCGGCGATTTCATTTTACATTTCTTCCTGAGAGGCTGAGGTAAGGGGGTGCTTGCATTTTACACTGTAATCTTACCAGTTGCTGTGCAGAGACACGATACGCATACATGTGGGGTCCACTGTACATTACTGAGCTGCGCTGCGTATGTTTCTCGCCGTTATGGCCACACGTCCGTATTTTCACGCTGTTGATCAAGCGTGTTTTCACTCACCTTTAAGTTATAAACTGCTACACCTGTAATACTGAAAGAAGCATTCTGACAGATAAGGCTGGAGGGAGGAGCATTTCACGTGCCGTTGTGCGGTGTTGCCACATTCCTGCATTCCTTTCTCCTTCCCCCTCGCTTCCGGCTTATATGTTCGTTCGTTCAGGCCGAACAGGTGTGAGAGGTTTGGCAACTCCAAGTAACAGGAGCTGGCTAGCAGATTTATCTCCATGGCAACCATACCCCCTACTCCCTTGCCCCCACACAGGAAGGCGGTAAACGGATCTCCCACTAAGAAATAATAATAATAATAATAATAATAATAATAATAATAATAATAATAATAATGTTATTTGTTTTACGTCCCACTAACTACTTTTTAAGGTCTTCGGAGACGCCGAGGTGCCGGAATTTAGTCCCGCAGGAGTTATTTTACGTGCCAGTAAATCTACCGACACGGGGCTGTCGTATTTGAGCACCTTCAAATACCACCGGACTGAGCCAGGATCCAACCTGCCAAGTTGGGGTTAGAAGGCCAGCGCCTTAACCGTCTGAGCCACTCAGCCCGGCCCACTAAGAAATGTCAGAACGCTTCTTTGAGTATTACGACCATAATGACCATACACGTGCGTGTTTTCACGCTGCAGTTATCATTCAGAGTGTGTACTGTCATAACCCATCGTATGTGCAATTGCAATAACTGTAAGCAGAATTTCATTCATTTAGAACGCAGTTGTTGCACTATGTAGACCCTAATGCGTTACTTGTTTTTCGGCGATGAAGGTGATGTCCACGTCGAAGAAAATACAGGATTCATCTCATATTGGGTGACAGGTCAGCAAAGGGAAACTTGTACTCCTGTACAATACACTGAAATAAAATCCTTGTAAGTGTTTGGAGTATTATAGTTGTCTGCCAGTTCATGGCTACTTTTCAACTTTTGAACTTCCAAAAATATCAATTCACTATCTAAAAACTATTCCATTTTCCAAATAGCACTAGAAGTTCTATGTATGCTGTTTCAAAATAATTAAAAGCTGTGAATGAACAAAATAAAGATAACGCAAGATATATACATATAAAAACACAGTTAGCTGTAGGTGTCTGCTAAGTAAATTTTGAGTGCAATACCAGGGCAGCGCGTTGCCAGCCAAGGCTGAAACGCTAGCGTGAAATCCAGCCGCCGAATGGACCTAGATGACCTTGAAGACGCTCCCCATTCAATCATCTTTTGCGGGATATCATGCTGTATCTGACCGGTTTCATACAAGTTATTGTGATCCATATATTTGGCGTATTTTCACGCAGAAAATCCGCGTGGAAACACCCACGTGTGGCTGTAGCCTTATAGTAATCGTTTGTCCTTCCGGCTCCATGGCTAAATGGTTAGCATGCTGGCCTTTGGTCTAGAGGTTCCCGGGTTCCATTCTCGGCTGGGTCGGGGATTTTAACCTTAATTGGTTAATTCTAAGGCTCGGGGGCTGGGTGTGTTTGACGTATTCAGCATTAGAAATCATCCTAAATAGGGCCCTCATATTTACAGACATGCAGGTCGCCTAATAGGCCGTCTACGAGGAAAAGACCCGCACCAGGCCTCTCCGGAAGCCATTCGCCATTATTTTAGTTATTATTATTAATATTATTATTATTATTATTATTATTATTATTATTATTATTATTATTATTATTATTATTAATAATAATAATAATAATAATAATATCGTTTGTCCACAGTATTAGGTGGACATGACGTATTCTTCCCCCTGGTAGCCAATTTTCAAGGTGGATTTTAGGACACCTCGGATCGTGTTTCCTCTAAGTGCTTTGAGCACACGATCATATTCATACCAAATTATTAGTCATCAACTCGTTTTTAACCAAAAGTGGACATAAAGCGTTTTGTCCGCTTTGCTTGAAATGGGTGTTTAAAAATGTACACTGGCAATGACTACATGAATAATTTTAAGGAATCTCGTTTTGTTTCTCCCACATTAATGTTGTTCTTGGGCCATCTACGGGTTCAGGAGATCGTGGTCGTAAGTTCTTACAACATACTGTGTGATATAGATGCCATAACCTTCGTTATGAGGTGTCTCTAGGAGGATACACATTTTCAATTAACTAGTACTTCGATTGAAGTAGTGCCTATAGTGTTCGAGAATGGCACCGTTCCAGGAGTTATAATTGAAATGCTGTATGACGCCATATTCGGCCCTGAGAACCTGATTAGCTTATGGGATCGTTGAAATTATCCTTCAGCCTGGGTGTTTAGTGCTCGTTAGACGTAACCATTTCTGGAATTTATTTATTTCGCTACGCTCTAAAATTTTCATGGCCGTCACATCAAGGAATACCTATTACATTACCAACATTTAAAAGAGTACTTTTTGTTTATAAATGCCTTGCCTTCTGGGTGCTTTAAAAATATAAAATGCGTCATAATTGATTTTAAAAACGCACTATTTTGTAACATGAAAGGTGTATTTGCCCACTTTTCTAGCCACTCAACAACCAACGCGGGTGGCGCAGGCTGGAATCCCAGTGACTTTCGGTGGGACAATTACAAGGACAAGCGCGAGGAAGCAGCAATGTTATCTGGTCTTAAATACCCCAGCCAAATTCTAAATTTATCGTGGATGCTTCACTGACCGCATAAACAGGTGGGCAAGTTTAATGAATGTGTAGGCTAATCGCTGAAAGAAAGAATGAGCACACTCTTAACAAATGTTTTGGCCATGTCCTAACGGAGGGTTTACACGAGAATCCTTACAGCAGTGTCAGAGATTATAAGTATACTAGCATTTCTACCATTTCATTGCACTGGAATTTGCGGTGGATTACATCCTACCTTCAGGAATTTATGCGAAAGAATATGGCTCTATTCACACTTTAATGTGACATGTTAAAATTATATTTTCCTACGAAAGAGCTTGGCAGTGTCCGCCTCTGTGGTGTAGTGGTTAGCGTGATTAGCTGCCACCCCCGGAGGTCCGGGTTCGATTCCCGGCTCTGCCACGTAATTTGAAAAAAGTGGTACGAGGGCTGGAACGGGGTAAACTCAGCATCGGGAGGTCAACTGAGTAGAGGTGGGTTCGATTCCCACCTCAGCCATCCTGGAAGTGGTTTTCCGTGGTTTCCCACTTCTCCTCCAGGCGAATGCCGGGATGGTACCTAACTTAAGGCCACGGCCGTTTCCTTCCCTCTTCCTTGCCTATCCCTTCCAATCTTCCCATCCCTCCACAAGGCCCCTGTTCAGCATAGCAGGTGAGGCCGCCTGTGCGAGTTACTGGTCATTCTCCCCAGTTGTATCCCCCGACCAAGAGTCTGAAGCTCCGGGACACTGTCCTTGAGGCGGTAGAGGTGGGATCCCTCGCTGAGTCCGAGGGAAAAGTCGAACCTGGAGGGTAAACAGATGATGATGATGATGATGATGATGAAGAGCGTGGCAGCAACGTGAAATATGATGAAGTTGAACAAAGTCGAGAGAGTATGAGGAAGAATTCCTAATTTATTATACGGTACAGTTACTGATCCCAAGTTGTGCGAAATTCTCCGTGATGCTCAGGTTACATATTGTATCTGTGACCACTCGCGGGGCGCTCTGACGTTATGATACCGCCCTTAATATCTGTCCTATGGCTCTTTAGATTTTCCCATTACCCACCTTAAAGTGACATGCATGACATGCCGTAGCGGACGAGTTGACCGTGCGGTTAGGGGTGCACAGCTGTGAGCTTGCATCCGGGAGATAGTAGGTTCGAACCACGTTGCTGGCAGCCCTGAAGATGGTTTTCCGTGGTTTTCTATTTTCTCACCAAGCAAATGCTGGAACTGTACTTTATTTAAGACCACGTCCACTTCCTTCCCACTCCTAGGCCTTTCCTATCCCATCGTCGCCATGAGACATACCTGTGACGGTGCGACGTAAAGCAAGTTGAAGAAAGAACAAAGACATGTCCCACGGGACTTGGACTAAGAATCCAATTTTTCGCAATCATCTGCATTATTTTCCGTCGTGCGATAAAAACGTACGTGGCATAAAGGAACGGAAATATTTTTAAACCTTTGTTATATACAATCTTTTGATATACCCAATGTTAACGCTAATATTTGAGATAATGTTCCTATAAATACCAACTCAGTGTGACATTATATGCACCCGATAATACAATCCTGAGTGAGTAAATTCCAAATACATAGTTTGGATGAAATAGGTCCAGCAGTTTTCCACTTTTAGGAATGTACAAACAGTTATATAACCAGACAAACAGACAGACACCAAAGGGAATAGTTCTACCTTATGTTTCCTCGGTGTTTAGTTACATTAGGTGGGGTTAATGTTCAAGCCGAGCGAAATATTATGCATCCTCTGATTTTCTCCTCTTATGGATCCTTCAAATATCTGTAGGTCTGCGAGGGTGTCCGTCCCTGTCTGCAGAGCGCGAAACCCGTAGAAAATAGTCATTTTTTCCCTCATTTGAAGAGTAAGGGAAATTATGTGCAAATCAAAACGTATTTAAAATAAAGGGGTTTTTCACGTATGGTATACAGATTTTACATATAATTAATAGTAGAGAAAATTTTAAAAATCTTCTGGTCTTTCCATAAACCTCCAGTCTATTGAGTGATTTTTAAATGATATGCTTATCGAAACCTTCTGCTAGAAGAGTAGACACTAAATACGAAGTTTGGTCGAGATATAATCAATAGTGTAAGGGAAAATTGAAAAAAATCTTCCGGTCTTCCTATAAACCCCTAGACTGTTCAGTCATTGTAAATGATATGCATATTGAAACCTGCTCCCGGATGAGTAGATTTAAAATATGAAGTTTCGTTGAGATGAAATCAATAGTGTGAGAGAAAATTGAGGAAAGCACTTCTGTCTCTTCCCATAAAACCACAGTATTTTCAGTAATTCTTAAACGATATGTATACCAAGACCTGATCCTAGATGAGTAGACTCTAAATATGAATTTTCATCAAGATATAATCAATAGTGTAAGAAAAAATTGAAAAATATTCTGGTCTTCGTATAAGTCCCCAGTCTATTCAATGATTTTTAAATGATAAGCATATCGAAACCTGATCCTGGATAAGTAGACTTTAAATATGAAGTTTGGAAGAGATCTATTCAGTGATTTACCCGTGATGGTGGAACAAAGAAACAAACAAACAGGCAAGTAGAGAAACAGAAAAGACTGACACGAAAGCTAAAAACTACTGGTACGATCTTGAGTTGACCTAAAACGTATAAATATATCCAAATATAGTGAAATAAATTTAGCGGGCCCCTACAACATTATTTATAAGATATTAACTAAACAAGAAAAGAAAAAATGCGCCCTGAGTCTTAACTTCAGTCTCTACAAATAAAAGCGAGTGAGAATACGACAGAAATAAATGATATGAGCTGATGTATGTTCGTATCCTCCCAGCGAGCTTTTATTTATTGTTTATTTTTTATTTCATTATGCTGATTCGTCGATACTATGAGAGATCTGGACGTTACCATACACGGATAGAGTATATTACGAGTATATTTTTACGCACTTCCTGGAAATTTTTCCTTGCACTCGAGAACTCAACAAGAGAGAAACTTAAATTGCGCCTTGAGGTTTAACGTCAGCTTCTACAAACAAAACAAAAAACACACAAACAAAACAAAAATCAGTATAGCGTCTGCCGACCCTCGTGCTCTAAAACCGTTCGAATTCGATTGGGCACGGAAGCAGCGATGGTCTGGACGAAACACATCTTGAGGGCTAGTTCTTCCCAAAGGTTGAGCATCTTTGTCAACAGCTCTTCCTTTGAGCTTTGGCGACGATGGCGTTCCCGCAGAGTCCTCTTCATCACACCCCAGGAATTCCCAATGGGGTTCAGGTCAGGTCTTCGGAGTTCGAGGTATTGTCTCGATCGTCTCCTGGAAAGCAAACTATCGCTAGACTGCCTTTGAAGTATGAACTAGGTGATTAGCCTACCTGCAGCTAACACGCTGTCCTTCGGGATAAATTACATTCAGTGCTGACAGAGCTGGAATCGACCAGAGACTCAAAAGCTGTTCCAGGAATTTTCAACATTATCCCAGCAATATCTGAGATAAACCAACTCCAGCAATGAGCGCTAAACCGACAACTTCTATGAAAGGTGGAACGTATTTAGCATCACATCTGCCGTTCGGATCATTGTATATGCAGATCTACTCTACATTTCCACAGGATAACGTGACTTCATCACTGAAGACTACATCTTCCCACGTGAAGTTCAGCATTCCCTTGGCATATGCGAGGCGAATATTTATTTGATCCTCGGTTAAATAGACCTTCGTAGTGGGGACGTAATTTCGGAGTTTTGTCATGTGTTGATTTATCATTTCGGAATCAATTTTAAAATGAATCGCAGGTTAATTAAATATTTTAAATTAATTTGGAAATTATCAAGAGTTGATTTATAACTTTGGTGGTAATTTGGAAACCTATAAAATGTGTAACTCATGACCGATTACAGCTTATACGGTAGGAACAACTGTAACTTATGTATGTTCAGTCTTCAGCCCTAAGGCTGGTTGGATCCTCAACAGCTCCGCCATCAACTGTCATAGATGGCCTAGGTATCACTGAAGAGGCGTACTAGGGAAATGAGGAGTGAGGTAGTTTCCCGTTGCTTTCCTCACTGTAACTTAAATCATTTTTATTTCACTTTTAAAATTCATCACGTATAAAACTGTCTGCGCACCATCAGATATTAAAGAGAATAAAACATGGTGTAAAATCTATAGTTGAAGAAACGTATGATGTTTCATGGCGTGCTGCTCTCCCTTGCTTCGTAATAGAAGGATCCAATGATAACTCAGTATTACCCTGAAATTGGCATGTGGGCTTTCTCAAATGACCGTTTCAATAGTGAAATTGCTCAGAAAACAAGCATGTCAGTCTGCCCTGGGACAGGTGTCTATAAAATATGTAACTCATGACCGATTACATCTTATACGGTGGGAACAACTGTAACTTAAATTTTGCTTAGTAATAGGCTCTGTTCTGGCAAAGGTTGTACAACCGGGCGAGTTGGCCGTGCGTGTAGAGGCGCGTGGCTGTGAGCTTGCATCCGGGAGATAGTAGGTTCGAATCCCACTATCGGCAGCCCTGAAAATGGTTTTCCGTGGTTTCCTATTTTCACACCAGGCAAATGCTGGGGCTGTACCTTAATTAAGGCCACGGCCGCTTCCTTCCAACTCCTAGGCCTTTCCTATTCCATCGTCGCCATAAGACCTATCTGTGTCGGTGCGACGTAAAGCCCCTAGCAAAAAAAAAAAAAAGTTGTACACACATTCCGAGTTGATGACTGATATTCTTAGCTCATAATGGAGCGACAGTAACAACTACAGAACTAGAAATTATACTGATCGAGGAATAAGGTACGTCATCTATAGTCTGTTTATAAAAACTTTCTGACCCAAAAACTGAGCGGGCCCCAGTACGTATCTGCTTCAGACTGTGTACGTATGCTTCGTAATAAAATTTGTTTTGACTTACTCCTAAACCTATTATTAAATGAAATAGTTCATTTGAAGGAAATTAAATATAGTAATTGTACTGTACTACATGTGGTTGTATATACTCCAATCTGCGCCAAAGCTGTTCTTTCTAGGAAAGTAAAAATGCCTATCATCACGGTTTCAAAGATACACATAGGTTCGTTTAGTTTAGTAAGTAGTTCTTTATGATAATGCATATAATCCATTCAGAACCTTTTCCTTCCATGTGATCAGTGGCTATGTGTTGTCTGAAATCAGCAACGTACAGGTGGTGGTGGTGATTATTGTTTTAAAAGGAAGTATTAGCAACGTACAGTCTAGACTTCATGAGGAGCCATAATAACCTCAGAACAACGCTATGCTTGAAAATTTTAATACAGTTTTCAATTTTTCACTGAAATGAAATGGCGTATGACTTTTAGTGCCCGGAGTGTCAGAGGAAAAGTTTGGCTCGCCAGGCGCAGGTCTTTCGATTTGACTTCCGTAGGCGACCTGCGCGTCATTAAAAAGGTGAAATAATGATGAAGACGACAGATACACCTAGCCCCCCTGCCAGCGAAATTAACCAATGATGGTTAAAATTCCCAAACCTGCCGGGAATCGAACCCAGGACCCCTGTGACCAAAGGCCAGCACGCTAACCATTTAGCCATGGAGGCGGACAATTTTTCACTAAACTTATACAGCTCTACTATGTCTGGAAAGTGATAAGCAGAGTTTAGGGCAATTTGTAGCGAATGGTACCGTGTTAAACTCTTTCTAAAAGCATATAGATGCATCTGTTATTGGAAAAGTGTGGATAAACCTCCGTGTATTAACTAGGCAAGAATGCTGTGTGATAATATTGATGGCCGTGTTCCAATACCACGTATCTGACAATCATCATCATCATCATCATCTGTTTACCCTCCAGGTTCGGTTTTTCCCTCGGACTTAGCGAGGGATCCCACCTCTACCGCCTCAAGGGCAGTGTCCTGGAGCTTCAGACTCTTGGTCGGGGATACAACTGGGGAGTATGACCAGTACCTCGCCCAGGCGGCCGCACCTGCTATGCTGAACAGGGGCCTTGTGGAGGGATGGGAAGATTGGAAGGGATAGGCAAGGAAGAGGGAAGGAAGCGGCCGTGGCCTTAAGTGGGAAACCACGGAAAACCACTTCCAGGATGGCTGAGGTGGGAATCGAACCCACCTCTACTCAGTTGACCTCCCGAGGCTGAGTGGACTCCGTTCCAGCCCTCGTACCACTTTTCAAATTTCGTGGCAGAGCCGGGAATCGAACCCGGGCCTCCGGGGGTGGCAGCTAATCACGCTAACCACTACACCACAGAGGCGGCATCTGACAATACTCTTCCTATCCATTATCTCTGAAGACTGGTCGCGCCTCACAGCTATACGGCCATGCAATCCATCACAACAATTTTCGTTGTGTTCTTTTTCCTGTGCGAGTCCGTAAAGGAAAATGAACCTTACCGTACCGTGCTGCAGGAATGTTGTTTGTGTGACGTATTTTTGCACTCCTACAGAATGATGAATTTAAGGTTCATTTTCCTTTACACGTTAGAGTAAGAAAATGAACACAGCAAAAATTGTTCTAATGGACATGTGTGACCGGGAGATGTGACCAGTCTCAAGGAAAATAATGGATAGGAACAGCATTGTCAGTTACATGGTATTAGAACCAGACCGTTGATATGCTCCTTTCTTTCGGTCGTCCTTGGACTCCGGGACTTATATACTTTCAACTGATCACTTTCTGTGTCAAAAAGCGCACACTAATGTCGGGAATCAACTACTTACCATTTCCTATTCCCCATATATCCTACTGTCCCAATCAACTATGCAACAACATTTTGGTCAGTAATCATGAAGACATGTTACCTGGAATTTTTAACAATAACAGGCAAAAAACTTTAGAATGAGTTTATTATTTAGTTTTGAGCAAGCCGATCTCAGAAATCAAGGTTGTACTGTACAAACGCTTGAGGAACATTATACAAACTGTTATTAATCCACGCTGGCGGAGATTATTAGTTTTTTGTATACTGCCTCCGTTTTGTTTTGTTTCTTTCCAGTTTCGATTAACTTACCCTCTTATACTTACTGGCTGTAAGATGGGCTAATACCCAGCCATTTCCCGACAGGTCCTCAAATAATTGTTTCCGTCCAATATTAAGTCTAATTATAGGCCACCGCCATGTTCATGCCTTGATGGACTCGTCTTGCCATACAACATTTGTTCAGTCCACGGAATTATTCAGATCCGCATTTCTTTGAGCCTTCACAACATCAAAACTATAATAGCGAATGTTAACGACATGATATTTTAGCACTTAAAAGATAACATCAGTGGGCAGAGGGATACTCCTACGGCACGACTCAGACCACTCGCTTTATAATTGGAATCCATAAAACCTAAAATATGTTAACATGCTTTTTTCTTCCAAAGCCTTGTATTGTAGAATGTTGTCATTCCAGCTATTAAGATCTGTGTAATTACTGAATTACATAGTAAATTCTTATAGCGAAAACTCCCAACTTCATTCATTTTTGTTTTTAATTTACTACTTTTTTACTAAATGGAATCTAAACTTCCCAAAAAAGGAAAAATTGAGCAGTTAGTAGCACTTCATGCTCACGATCTAGCATATAATTATTATAAATAATAATAATAATAATAATAATAATAATAATAATAATAATAATAATAATAATAATAATAATTGAATTCCCACTAACTCGGATTAGAAATTTTCGAAGATGCCCAGGTGCCGGAATTTTGCCCCGCAGGAGTTCTTGTACGTACCAGTAAATCTACCGCCACGAGGCTGAAGTATTTGAGCACCTTTTAATACCACCGGACTGAGCCAGGATCGAACATGCCAAGTTGGGATCAGAAGGCCAATGCCTCAACCGTCCGAGTCACTCAGCCGAGCTAATATAATAATAATAATAATAATAATAATAATAATAATAATAATAATAATAATAATAATAATAATAATAATAATAATAATAATAAAATGAAATGGTGTATGGCATTTAGTGCCGGGAGGTGTCCGAGGACTTCGGCTCGCCAGGTGCAGGTTTTTTGATATGACGACCGTAGGCGACCTGCGCGTCGTGATGAGGGTGAAATTAAACAATGATGGTTAAGAATTCCGACCCTGCCGGGAATCGAACCCGGGACCCCTGTGACCAAAGGCCAGCACGCTAACCATTTAGCCATGGAGCTGGAAATAATAATAATAATAATAATAATAATAATAATAATAATAATAATAATAATAATAATACGTACATGAAGCAGAGTCATTTCCAGAAAAGCCATGTGAAGGCCTTTGGAGGAGTGGAAGGTAAAGGGTTCCGCTATCTGTAAATTCGGCACTAAGTGGAACAGAGTGGTTAGCTCTATTTACGGCCACTTATGCTCCCAGGAATTAATCTGGTACGTAAGCTATTTTTTGCAAGAAACTTTAAGCCGCACAAATTCAGATGAGATAGGAGCTGTGAGTTGTGAAAGTGCGAACAAACGGAAATACGTCTTCTGGGCAGTCGATGGTGAGGTTCTCCAGAATGTAATCCCATAGATTCACAGCCCGTACCACTCGGCCACTTCACTCGGCTGAAGAGGAAAACTCACTTCTAATTCTGTCGTCTTCGTGACGGGGAATTCAATTCGTGTCCTGCTAGATTAATAAGCACGCCACAACGCCCTTGGCAAACAGCTCATTCGTACAGTCGCTCAAAAAATGATTAAGCGCATGATGTTGTATGAGTTCCTCACAGGGCAAATGGCTGTGCGGTTTGGGTCACGTAGCTAACAACTCGTATTCGGGAGATGGTGGACTCAAAACCCACTTTTGACAGCCCTGAAGATCGTTTTCCATTATTTCCCCTTTTCACACTAGGCAAATGCTGTGACTGTACCTTAATTAAGGACACGGTCGCTTCCTTCCCCAGCGAGCTCGATAGCTGCAGTCGCATAAGTGCGGCCAGTATCCAGTAATCGGGAGATAGTGATTTCGAACCCCATTGTCGGCAGCCCAGAAGATGGTTTTCCGTGGTTTCCAATTTTCACATCAGGCAAATTCTGGGGCTGTACCTTAATTAAGGCCACGGCCGCTTCCTTCACACTACTAGCCCCCTCCTGTCCCATTGTCGCCATAAGACCTATCTGTGTCGTAAAACAGTTTGCAGGTACACTTTTCTCACAAACAAACAACTGAACCTGTAGATATGTTTTTAGAGTTTGTAGATGGGTTGTATCCACACGCGAGGCGAATTTTATTTGAATGATGTTTAAAATAAGTTCTCACCGCTGGGTTCCGTGTTTCAAATCCCGGTCACTCCCTGTGAGATTTGTGCTGGACAAAGCGGAGGCGGGACAGGTTTTCCTCCGGGTACTCCGGTTTTACCTGTCATCTTTCATTCCAGCAAAACTCTCGAATATCATTTCATTTCACCTGTCATTCATTAATCATTGCCCTAGAGGAGTGTGGCAGGCTTCGGCAGCTGGCAGAATTCCTATCCTCGCCGCTAGATGGGGCTTCATTCATTGCATTCCTGACCCGATCGAATGACTGGAAAGAGGCTGTGGATTTTCATTTTCATTAAAGTAAGTCTGATAAAATATTCAATGGGAGGAACATGCAATACCTTGCGCTCATTCTTTTCTGAACGACTATACATACTGCACCCAAATTGCCCATACATACTGTACCGTATCATCACATTACGATTCAAATATCATCATTTTAGGTTATAGGAATATTTAAATATAGCATCAAGCAGAGCCTGAACTCCGTGTCTTGGGTGGAGGTGAACCCCGTAGCACAAGCTCTAGTGTTGCGTTTACTCATGTAAACCCCAGTGTGAAGGATGATCCATTTGGAACTTACTCGTGAATATCCCGGAGATCGCTTTCCCAAACGAGTCAGAGAAGTTGAAGGAAGATCACGAGAAAGAGACAAAGATGCTTGAAAATGTCACGTGGAGCCAGAAGTGCAAAAAACACGCAGCCTAATCTGAGCACTCCAGGCCTGGTAGCATGCTAATTTGAGATGTTATTTCCACACGAGTGCAAGTTTCAGCGAATGTAAAACACTGGAAAATATTGATTGGAATTATCGAGGACTATTCGCACCCTAGCGGCGACAAGTAGGGATGTTAAAGGTTTTCCTTGTTTGAATTCAAACAGCCGTCGGAGAGACGCGACCGGTACACCAAGACCATCTATTGTGAACGCGGGGATGTACAGAGCCCAATGGAAACTGGATATACTATAAAGGGAAGGCTTCCGAATGAGCTTCAGGCTAGTCGCTGACAGACCGGTGTGTAGTGCGTGCCGCTTGTATCAAACCTCTAGATAAAGCGCCTCTAACAAAGTTATTAGAAAGTCGCATTTATGGAGTAGACTAGCTTGCCCGAGCATTTACAGTGAGTGAATAAATAAAGTAACTAGATCAATTTCTTCAATTTAGTGCGGTACGCGTAAGTTACCTGCCATACGGACTTGTTATGACCAGGTATCATACCCGTAATAAGCGCTACTCATGGTCGGACTGATATCATAGGTAGCAGGTATAGTCAATTGTATCTGGCCTAAGTCGCGGCATTGTGTGCAAACAGATACAAGGCAATGAAGAGGTGTGTCATACTGCATCATCCAATTTGGTGGACTTGCCGAGGATCAAAGAAGATGACGGCATCTATAATGGCATTCCCAGGAGTCGAGTGCCAGACTTCAGGATACAGTGTACACAGCGCTAGAATGTGCTAATTCCACAACGCAGCCCTGGACGGCGCGCTGAGGCAATGACGGATGTTTCAGAAAAGTTGAACTGCATATAAGCATGACTTGTGGCTATTGATTCGACTCAGGGCCTTTTTCAGTAATGTAAATATTAAATATGTAACTTACAATGCTATAGGCATATTTATTTCAAGTGTAAGTTAAATAATTTAGCTTGGAGATGACCGCCTGAGCCAGCTTTGCTTGAGATGTTATGAGGGTAATGATAAAGTTTAGTGGTTATTACGTGTTTTTGAATATAGATTTGGTATGCCCCACGTGACGCAAGATTATGTTTATGTCAACGTCTTCAAAATGAGTTGGAGGTCAACTTACATACCTCTAGAGATTCGAACGGGGAACCCGGTATCGAAGATGACGTAGTTAACAAAGTTAGGATGTGCATGTTTACGCATTGGAAATATTTTCCAGCTTGAATCGAGAGCAGATATTTACACCGTTGTAACTCAGAGAGGGTCATTTATATAATCTCGCGACAGACTAAAACATAGCCGTGTGGGGGATGCGAACCTAGTAAGTATAGATGCGTGGACAAGAAGTACCAAAATATGTGTGTGACACCGCAGTGAGATATGTGTGAAAATAGCCTGAGGAGGCTTGGATGTGAGAATAGGCCGAGTGAGAGCCTGGGTGCGAAGCTCGATATACTAGATACGAAGCCATGAGGAGCCGTAAAGAGGGTATGCTCTCCTCATATGATATGATTAATATGTGTTTGTGTACAGGCTGATGAGTGTCCTAGATTCTGAATATTGGAACACAATTTGGTGTGTCGTAACATGATACATGTTTATGCCAGAGAGCCTCCGGCCTGACCATGTACTTTGGAAGGCAAGTCTTGTTTCTGAAAGCAGTGCGGAGAAATGGGCTGTTGACGCAATGACGTATTGATGCAGGTATAGACTTGGTGAAGGGTGACTGAGCCATAAATGAATGAACCTGGTGTACATACAAAACCCGTTAACCCGCACAAGGAAAAGTTAGTCTGTTCACGTGTAAAATATTTGTTATTGACGTTCTCTCCACAGCTCACCAGGAGTTGCTAATTTTAACTGGCAACGCTCCGCTGTTGTATGCATGACAGTTGACGTTCAGATCCATAGAGGTCTTGGGTTCGTGACCTGAACCCAGACGATGACATCGAGTGTATACATTTTCTTCTTTTTCAGGTTGTGTTTATTTGTTACCTTGTGTGTTTGTCCAGTGTGTGTATTTGTCTGTTGTTATTGTGTGCGTAGTTGTTTAAGGGGATTACAACACGAGCTGATTTTGAGGTTGTGATGTTTTATCCCTCTCCAATTTGGTCCGGGGCGGACCCCGTGATTGTAAATTCAGTGCCTTTTAGTGGGTATATGCCAGTCCCGAGCAAGTGTTTGTTGCATTTGTTTGCTGACTAGTTCAGATTAATTCAATCAGGCCGAGATGTGCGATTGTATCACTATAATTTTATGTTAAGAGACGATTCAGTTCGAGACTACGTGCCATGCGTAGTTTAACTTATTTGAACCTCCGTAAAAACTCAATGACACCACCGTATTCCACACAATGTTTGTAATTTGTGTTCGAGGCCGGTATTTTATTTGAATCAGTGACGGCAAATGTTATATTGTAATATATTTCTGGAAATTAATTTATTTTCTTTAGAGGATTAGTATTCTTAATTCATGCTTTATTGGTAATAAACCTTTCCACCCATTTATTTCTTCGAGTTCCCAATTACGAACATCTCTTCTAGAACCTGTCCTATGATTTTAAGTAAATTTATTATAGAGCTTTGGACCCATGTTTTCATTTTCGAACGTACCACGCAGCGTCTCCGGTGAGCTAGGCTAAGTAAGGACAGGGGAAGGTACAATACATACATACATACATACATACATACATACATACATACATACATACATACATACATACATACATACATACATACATACATACATACAAATATGCATAGGTATGGGCATTTTAATTATAGATTGTTATGCCTTTTAGCATTCAATCTGCAAACCTCTATGAATTCCCTAAGCGTCTCCACAATCCTCTACTTGCACTTTCAGTAGTGCTGTGGCCTCGGTTATCTCAAAACCTACCTTTAAATCATTATTATCTGTGTGCCCACCGTCATTTGTATCTCCCTCTGCTTCCTTTACTTTCCATGGACAAGTCCGTAATTTCCATTGGTAATATGTCCTCCTCCATTCACCTCACATGACCCCACCATTTAAGCTGGCTATAATAATTTAATAATAATAATAATAATAATAATAATAATAATAATAATAATGAGAAAGTATATTTTAAGTCGGACATTCGTATGAGAATCTTAATTGCTGACACATCCATATCATTGTACCTTGTGACAAAGTTGCTGAAAAGTAGCAGTACCAAGGCTGGGTTGTCTGTCGTCTGGGAAACCAATCATGGGATATGGAGCAGGCGTGTGGGTCCTATACCGAACTGGAACTATCGGTACACGAGAGATTGTATCAAGTAAAGGTAGGCGTTTAATGATTTCAAATCCAGGAACAATGTGAAAAGAATGATAGAAAAACTTGGTCGGAAATCGGTGGAGGTTAATAAAATTAGGAAGAGTATAATGGAAATAGAATCGACCCAGCGTGGGACGAGTTAAACAGCCGACTAGCAAAGCCTTGTTCCACATGAACAGCATATCTTTGACAAAATATCAAGAGGACAGCAGAAATGTAGTACGAAAAATGTTTGTTTGTACAGTATGCTACACCGGGTGGTTGAAAATTGGTGTATGTTACCCGCAAAAGTTTTTCTTAGAGCTCTTTCCCAAAAACGCAGGTTGCTCCAAATTATCACCGGTGGCAGCTCTGAAGATGGCTTTCCATAGTTTCGCCATTTTCACTCTAGGCAAATAGCACGATTGTTTTTAATGGATACAACAGCCGTGTATATAATGTCAACTTTAAGATATCGTTCAAAACCACATAATTTCTCATTTAGAGTACGTTTACTATTTTACTGTAAACAAATCCCCTCTGTGGCATTTCCTCCAAATATAACTTAATACTGTATTAACAACAACAACAATAATAATAATAATAATAATAATAATAATTGATCATTTTGAGCATCATAATCTCTTAAATACCGCACTACAGTATTATGTCCCTAATGATTTAAAGATATGGCACAGGGATTGTGACTAGAGTCATGCGTGGCATCTGAGCCTTATGTTGTTCGTCTCGGTGTGCCGGAATCTAGCGCTGCATTGTTGCAGTTGGAGCCGCACCCATCATTTTCAAGCGTCTCTCATTTTCCTTCTTATATTTATTTTTTGAGAATGTGAAAAGAAAGAAAAAGATATGATCTCTTTGTGATACTTCACACGAAAGTGAGCATTTTTCAAAACATGCCGACAATATAAAGAAAGAAGATTAAATATCTCCAAATGCCCTCAGTATTTGCACAAACTGAAATCCGGGAGGAAGGAAGCATATCTGATATAGTAAAGAGTCAATATACTGTGACGATGTCCGCGAATTTATTGTAAGTCTTTCAGAGCAGCAAGTTGGCCTGGCTCCGACCTCTCACCGCGCTCCAAGCAGTCGGGAACGAGCAGGAGTGCGAGGTCATCCCTCTATGCCACCACTCTGTTATCTCACCAGAGGCCTCCCAACGGTGGGAGAAATAACTAAAGGATGAACCAAGATCGTTCGGAATCAAGAGGACTCAAGAGACTTCTATTTTTGCGAAGTATCTGGAAGGACCCAGTCTCCCTATTTAAGGTGGTCTAGACGGGCTCAAGTTGTTCAGTTCGATTCAGTTGAAATTGAAGCGTTAGTCTGTATGTGTTAGTTTCTATTCAGTGCTGTGTGGGAGTGTACTGCTGTGAGTTCACAGTTCATTGATTCAATGCGTCTGAGGCTGTCGTTCTGTTTTGCCCGTCGTCGAGGAGTGGATTCTATCTTCTCCAGCTGCTGTGGAGTGAACATGTGTATCTCTGGGGCTCCACGAAAGAGGTCGGAAAAGGGCAGTGAATGAAGTCTGTTGTGAGTGTACGGACGTTATACGATATACTGGATTGTGAAACTATGTTGTGCGTGAGCTGTGGATTGTCATATCGTACATCGAAAATATTTGTGGAACTGACTTAGATTATAAGTGACAGTAGTGGAAGAGTTTGTAATATAATTGTTATAGTTTGCAAGCGATAGAGTGAACAGCCACTATGACAGAGCTCATGAGAGCAGAGAGAGCGGAGACTGGTGAAATTGTGTGTGCTGTGTAGGGTCCTGGTGTGTCTCTGTAGCATGTAAGAATTAGTAGTTAATAAATCTTGTTCTTACAATTCAACGTTAACAGTTGTGCGTTTATTTGCTACCCCCCCCCCCCCCCAGCGTTACAATAACAAAATTGTGACTGAAGACCTCCATAGTAAGTGATATCGAATTTGCCTAAAAGGCAAAATATTCTTGCAGCGTACCCGAAGCAAAGGGAATCGAATATTTCCGGGAAATTTGCAAACAGTATTATCCTAAACTATGAATAATCCCAAAACTGATCGTAGATTCAGAGTATCTGGTCACACATAATCACAGAAGTTACAGAAGAAGAGAAAACCGCCCAATATTTGTGCGTTCTTCGTGTGGGCGTGTCCTGAACGTAATTCGGTACCTAATTCGTACTTGGTGGGGAGCTGCACCTGTATCGAATATAGTATTTTAGATCAGGGATACATTCCAGAAGGAGTGATGCTTCCGTTACGCGCTATTCCAATTCCTGTGTTTGGTTACCCAGTTGCTGTAGACAAATAATTAATAGATGGTTTTCGAAGGTTGACCGCTGAAGTATAAATTTTTTTGCCAGAAATTTCTGTCTGAGTTGTAGAGGTACCTCATGGACTTCTAGAGCTAGAGCATTGATAGGCGTTGACAACTTGGCACCAAAACAAATTCTATCGTACCCTAATACCGTCTTTATAGTCCGGCTCCATGACCAAATAGTTTGCATGCTGGCCTTTGGTCACAGGTATCCTGGGTTCGATTCTCAGCAGAGTCGGGAATTTTAACCATAATTGGTTAATTCCGCTGACACTGGGGCTGGATGTATGTGTCTTCATCATCATTTCATCCTCATCAGGACGCGCAGGTCGCCTACGGGGATTAAACCAAAAGACCAGCATCTGGTGAGCCGAACTTGTCCTCGGACACTCCCGGCACTAAAAGCTATACGCCATTTTGTTTCTTACCGTTTTATAGACTACAGAAATTTCTTTGATGCAACGCTCCAATGTACGTTTTATAGGAACTGCATACTTTGTCTTGTCTTAGAATTTGTTTTGGTGCAAATTTGTCAACGCCTATTAATGTTCTAGATCTAGAAGACCATGAGGTACCTCTACAACCCAGACAGAAATTTCTGGCAACAAAATTTATACTTCAGCGGTCTACCTTGGAAAACCATCCATTAATTATTTGTCTACAGCAACTGAGTAACCAGCACAGGAATTGGAATAGCGCTTAACGGAAGTCATCACTCCTTCTGGAATGAATCCCTGAACTAAAATACTATATTCTCCTGACTTTGAAAGCACCAACGATTCCAGCACATCAATTTACACTTAATTGTTCGATGTGTAAGGCTCCAGCTTTTCTTCTTCCTAACTATCTTTAGCAAGAAACTAATGTAAATCAGAATTTTGTGAACTACTCTATCTATAAATGCTTTCATTCCCCACCCTAATGGGATGGGGCGGGTCACCTGGTGGTTACGCCCTCTCTCTGGCCAAGAGATGCGGGCGGGTTGGGGAGATGTGAGGGAAGAAGGAGGTGGGTAAAGGATGTGAGGAATGAGGAGACGGGAGAGGAATTGTGCCTATGCCTAAGTATTTAGTCTTTATTGAGATTAGAATACAGTTGTGATTATGACAAAATGAGCTATGAATATTACAGTCAAGAGATATAACAATGATGCAAAGATGAGAGGGGTTATACAAGGTGAGAGGGAAATAAATAAAGGGCAAGGGTATGATAAAAGAAGGAGAAGCTAACAAAGGAAGTGAGAAGAAGATGAAGGATGTCAAAGGAAGGAGGTGGGGGAAGGTAACGAGGTGGGGGTGGGAGGAGATAAGGATGAAAAGATGGATGATGTGGTTGGGGAGGTGGGGCCGGCCGGGGACTACTTCGAGGTGTGGAGGGACGAGATGAAGTTTGAGGAGGTGAGCGAGATGGTTCTATGCGATGATGGCGGCTGTAGAGATGGATCCCGGTGGCGATGAGGCGTTCAACGTCTTCAGAAGTTGGTAGATGAAGTCGGACGAGATAGGTGGGTCCAGCGGAATTATAGATCCGAAAGGCTCGGTGCACTGGTATCCCGGTATGGCGGAGTACCTGGACGATATATGCTGATGGAGGACTGGGCTCCACACCGCAGGCGACGCAGCTAAAGGTGGTAGTGCTGGTAGAAGGCGGTGGGACCAATGGTGGATGTGCCAAGTTGCCAGGAGGATCTTGAAGGGAGTATCCCTAGGCAGATGATGGAAGTGATGAGCGCTGAGTATGTGTGGGGTCAGTGGAGGGAGGGAAGGGGAGAGGATATGTCATGGGAGGGGAAGGATGAGATGTAATAGTAGTAGTGACAGGGAGGGAAGAGAAGGTGTGAACTAAGGTGGTATTGGTGGTGGTGGTAGTAGTGGTTAGAGCAGTGACATAAGTAACAGGATGGGGCGGGGGTGAGCAGTAGGGAGGTGGTGTGGTCGCAGCGGGCAGATCGCTGGCTCCAGGCGTAAGGTCGTCGGTGTCCGTTAGCTCGGCCAAAAGACACTCTGGAGTAGGTTCAACTGCATAGAGATGGTTGTGGATGCGTGCGCCATTCATGATGATGATAGAGACGTCTGCTGGAGTGTAGAAATAGAGAAGTACATCTAATAATGGTTGAGCCCCGTCGTCGACCAGCCGGCAGGCACCATAAGCGCCGGCCGGACGAAGGGCTGTGAGGACATCGTGGTCTGAAAAGACAAAAGGAACGTTGCGGGCAAGGCAGGTGTAAAGCATTGTGGGAAGGCCGACCTCCTATTCGGTGCCAACCTATATGCTTTGTTGTCTCGGCGGGGCGATAAGCAAAGGTGAGCAGTCACCCGGCCGAAGAAAAATATGCGTTGCGTTGAAGCGGAGGAGAACAACAGTAGAAATGGCGAAAAAAGCCCGTGATGAGTGTTGTGATCTGTTGTGATACATATTAATCCACATGGCCGAATTCCGTTCGCTTTTATATTGGTGGTGCAAAATTGGAGAATTCTGTTGGAAATGCATATTTTCGCACCAAACTCATACATATACGAAGTTCTTTCTCTTCAAAGCAGATGTCTTGGCCATACGAGAAGCAGTATATTACAGCCGATCCAAACATTTTCGTATGACTTTTATCATATCTGATTTTCAAAGTGCAATCATGAATTAGGATACCCAGAGAGAAATTCCCAGCCAACATATAACGTCGCCGGTGTGAGAAACTACGAGTGACAATGCTCTTCCTATCTTTATTTCCCTTAAGACCGATCACGCCTCCCTGCCACGTATTTATATGCAGTCCATCAGAATAATTTTCGATGTGTTCATTTTCCTGTGCTAACGTGCAAAGGAAAATAGACATTAACATACCATATTTTAGGGATGTTGTTCGCAAGAGAAAATACGCACTCCTACATTATGATGGACTGAAGGTTCGTTTTCCTTTACACGTTGCCATAGGAAACCAAACAACGAAAATTGTTCTGATGAGCTGCATATCCACATGTGGCTGGGAGGCGTGAACAGTCTTAAGGAATGTAATGGATAGGAAGAGCATTGGAGCATACGAGGTTTTAGAAAGAAGCCGTCGATATGCAGTCCGTCTGAACAATTGTCGCTTTGTTCATTTTCCTATGCGCGTGTGTACAGGAAAATTAACCTTACTCTAACGTACTGTAGAAAAGTATGTTTGCATGACATATTTGCTCCTAGAGCGATTCAGTAACCAGCACATGAATTTAAGGTATTTAAGGTTCATTTTCCCTTACACGCGCATAGGAAATTAAACGTATTATTCGTTGCGAGTTGAAAATCTGTATAACGAAAAACGAGGTAGGAACGTGAGCCGGCTCCGTGGTGTAGCGGTAGCCGGAGGCCCGGAGGCCCCGGGTTCGATTCTCGGCCTGGTCAGGACTGGACCTGAGGGCTGGTTCGAGGTCCACTCACCTTACGTGATTAGAATTGAGGAGCTATCTGACGGTGAGATAGCAGCCCCGGTCTAGAAAGCAAAGAATAACGCCCGAGAGGATTCGTCGTACTGACCACACGACACTTCGTAATCTGCAGGCCTACGGGCTGAGCAGCGGTCGCTTGGTAGGCCAAGGCCCTTCAAGGGCTGTAGTGCCATGGGGTTTGGGGAGGAGGTAGGTATATGCAATTTTAAGTTATTCGGTTCATTTTTTGGCGCTAATAATTATGAAATGTCTAGAATTTGAATTTGAATATTATATTGGCTAAGAAAAGAATATGTAACTATATTTTTAGTAACAGCTGTTAAGAACAAAGAGAGTTTTATGCTTACAACTTGAAATAGGATCATGATGTAAATAGGTGTTTTAGTTTTCAGATTGTAAATTACGGCTACAATCTGCAGACTTCAAATTATCAACTATTAATATTATATTGGCCTAGAAATGTTATAAATTCACCAGTATTATTTATAATATATTTCATTCACATTCAAATAATAATGATCATAATAATGGCCTCAGCTACCGTATGTAAGCACAGTGGAACCCCGTTTATCCGAAATAAAGGGGACGGTGCCACTTCGGTTGACGCGTTTTTTCGGATGACACGTGGTAAATATTATCGGAAGTTAAATGTCGAAATAAAAATACATAAACTCTGTTAAGTAAAGATGCATACTGTATATTAACATTAAAATGTTTAAATAATGTCACTCGTTGCATAAAATCAGTGATTTTCTTCTGAATTTTCTTGGCGCAGCGCTGTCGTGCAACTATGTCGCGCCACCGTTTAATCAACAATACATCGGCTGGTGCAGATTCATTGTTTTGTTCAACAAAGCGCAAAGCGATCTGAAATAATGAAGCATTTTTTGTTACTACTGAACTGAATACTGTATACAGTAATTTTATTACAGTACTGTAATTAAAGCGTGTGGTACTCTATTTTAATGAAAAATCAAAATCAGTCTTACCTTCAATGCATTAAATCCATCATCTAATGTAACTCGATTCTCAGAACTGCTATTGTCAAGGTTTGAGTCGTCTGCATAATCATCATGATGAATAATACAGTCTGTATGTTTAGTCATCAGCCCGAAGGCTGGTTGGATCCTCAACAGTTCCGCCATGAACTGTCATAGATGGCCTAGTCATCACTGAAGAAGCGTACTAGGGAAATGAGGAGTGGGGTAGTTACCCGTTGCTTTCCTCAACGAGCCAGAAGTTGCTATTACATATCAGTTTGTCAAGCCTACTGAAATGCATGCACCAACCGACCCTATGAGCAACAGTTTCACACCATTCATAGCAGGGACTGGCTGCGTAAGGAATGGCATTACTAGGATCACTCATACCTCAGTCACTTTCATTTTGTCAAAGCCAAGGATAAGACAGAGACAGATCAATGAAAGTAACAAAATTGCTCTAGGCCATACCAGAAGACATAGTGCACTGTAAACACTAGGTCCCACCAGCAAAGACATAATAATACAGTAATAATAATAATAATAATAATAATAATAATAATAATAATAATAATAATAATAATAATAATAATAATAATTCCTGCTTGTTCAAGAAAAAATGTATCATGGAGACGAACAAGAGGGTAAGAAACTGTTTTTTTTATGATACACGTGCATCCTGGCATAAGTCACAATATAAAAATAGGGTTTGCCTAGTAGCTCTCAACACATATAGCAAGAGAATTACTAATATCGACGGCTAAGAACTAGAGGGTAAAAACAGCATATTAAAATACAATCAATTTTGCCAGAGCATTTCGGCTAAACCGGGTTTCAGTTAATCGAAGTTCAGTTAAGCGGGGTTCTACTGCACTTTAATTTGACGCTATCTGGCTACTTGCTCGTCAGTTTCGACTCCAGGCTTACTATTTTTTTTTTTTTTTTTTAACGTCGTACCGACACAGATATGTCTTATGGCGACGATCGGACAGGAAAGGCCTAGGAAGTGGAAGGAAGCGGCCGTGGCCTTAATTAAGGTACAGCCCCGGCATTCGTCTGGTGTGAAAATGGGAAACCACATTAAACCATCTTCAGGGCTGCCTACAGTAGGGCTCGAACCCACTATCTCCCGATTACTGGATACTGGCCGCACTTAAGCGAATGCAGCTATCGAGCTCGGTGTGGCTTACTATTTGGCAGAGTAAACCGAATCTCTCTTGGGCGTCTATGGCTAAGTTTTAATGAATTTTGTCGGGTAAACACCTAATATGCTACCAGAGATATTTTACGTGCCGACATCGTACTTCATGGATTGTCGAACAGATTTCTTTCCGCCCTTCAAAAGTCCGACTACCTCCACCGGGTTTCAGCCCGCTATTTCGGAATCCGCTGAAAGTGGTTATGGATCTGTTACAATATGTTCGTAATAATCTTTGACAAATATGAATTTTAAAGGTAAAAGTGGTTCGCCTCTGTGGTGTAGTGGTTAGTGTGATTAACTGCCATCCCCGGAGACCCGGGTTCGATTGCGGGCTCAATTGCCGATTTCACATCCTCTGGAGGTCAACTGAATAGAGGGGGATTCGATTTCTACCTCAACCATCCTCGAAGTGGTTTTCCGTCGTTTCTCACTCTTCCTCCAGGCAAATGCCGGGATCGTACCTTACTTAAGGCCACGGCCGCTTCCTTCCCTCTTACTTGTCTATCCCTTCCAATCTTCCTATCCCCAAGGCCCCTGTTCAGCATAGCAGGTGAGGCTGACTGGGCGAGGTACTCGTTCTCCTTCACAGGTGTATCCCCTCGATTCAAAGTCACACGCTCCAGGTCACTGCCCTTGAGGCGATAGAGTGGGATTCCTCACAGAGTCCGGGGAAAAACCAGCCCTGAAATTTAAACGTATAATGAATAATAGGAGTGAATGCTAATATTGACAAGTACATACTACTATATTGGCCGCCTCTGTGGTGTAGTGGTTAGCGTGATTAGCTGCCACCCCCGGAGGTCCGGGTTCGATTCCCGGCTCTGCCACGAAATTTGAAAAGTGGTACGAGGGCTGGAACGGGGTCCACTCAGCCTCGGGAGGTCAACTGAGTAGAGGTGGGTTCGATTCCCACCTCAGCCATCCTCGAAGTGGTTTTCCGTGGTTTCCCACTTCACCTAACTTAAGGCCATGGCCGCTTCCTTCCCTCATCCTTGCCTATCCCTTCCAATCTTCCCATCCCTCTACAAGGCCCCTGTTCACCATAGCAGGTGAGGCCGCCTGGGCGAAGTACTGGTCATACTCCCCAGTTGTATCCCCCGACCAAGAGTCTGAAGCTCCAGAACACTGCCCTTGAGGCGGTAGAGGTGGGATCCCTCGCTGAGTCCGAGGGAAAAACCGAACCTGGAGGGTAAACAGTTGATGATGATGATGATGACATACTACTATATTACTGCTTTCGGAGATCTCACTTCCCATCCATTTAAATAAAAATGTTCATAATGTTGAAAGTTGAAATGTTATAATCTCTAAACAAATGAAAATAACTGTTATGCAGTATTTCCCTTTTAAATTAAGTTGTAACTAAGAATGTTGTATATTACCTCATATGCTTAAAAATTAGGTTTAAAACATATTGCCTGAAAGAGTGTAAGAAACTATTATTTCTAATGTAAAGTCCATATTCTAAGCCTTAACTGCTAAATTAGCCAAACGTAGCAAAGAGTAGATTAACTGACATGGTACTGACTTATTACTTGGAATGAGACGGATTTTAACGGTGCCTATAGCTACAAAAATGTTTAGTTAATACGCCGATATCCATTACCCTCGTGAACATTGCAGGGTGCTGTCTTTTACCTCGTGGGCACCATATAAAATGCATCTCTAAGAACTCCACTTGTAGCAAAATTGTTTACATTCAGTGAAACGCGACAACCCTATATCGTTAGCTTTCAGCACAGAACTTCTGGGGTTCAAAATTCTGACACCTCGGCGTGTCTTAAAATCTATACCAACTGAAGAGACAGTGAACAAATGACTTTGTTATTCATAACATAAGTGACCGTGGTGACGATTTTGTGTAAACTAAAGTGACGGAAATACTTTTTACATCACCCGCATCTACTAAACGCCGGTTTCCCACAGTCACGTCTAAAATATTCGAGCATGAATGCCATGAATGAAGATATGTTTGGGTCCTGGAAGTAGTGCAGCATTTCGTCAGTGCGTGTGGTTAAAAATTGGCATCATTGTTACTTGTAATTTTATTGAGTAATCTTGTGTAGATGAATATCGCTTTGAAATTTAACTCATGCTGTTTAGTGACATCATTTCTTTATTCATACACAGTGTTGCCAACTTAGCGGATTTTCCGCTAAATTTGGCGGAATTAGAAGACTGCGGCGGAAAAATATACCATTTAGCGGACAGCGGATTTTTTGGCGGAATTCTAGATTTATTATAGCTGAATTTAGCGTTTTATCCATTTTACTTAAAAAAAAAAAATTATACTCCAGTCTGTCTCTGAGCTATTCCGTATTTCTTGTCACGAGCTAGCAGTCACATGAGGAAAGCATGTTATTTTGATTTGATGTTATGTGATCGTGGTATCATAAATTTGTAATGCGTCGGGAAAGGTTACTTATCTCTTAGTTGACGAATGACGACAGATAATGAAACTGTGAGAGAGTAGCATTTATATTTATGCTATGAAGGACGACCGTTTAATGAACTGGCCTGTTCTGTGTGTGGCCCTTGAGGTAGGGGATTCACCTAGTTTGCACCCGGCAGTAAAACGCCTACAAGTTTTAGCTCGCCGGATCAGGTGAGTACAGACATTTACTATCATTATTATTATTATTATTATTATTATTATTATTATTATTATTATTATTATTATTACTATGTGCGTATGGATCCAATGGATCACGCAAAGCTCTAACGATTCTGTTTTCTGAGTTGCCAAACAGCTCTCATCCTTTCTCTGTGAATCCTTTTTCGTTCTTCTGTTCACTTAGCTCCAGTCTTCTTTTGCACTTCGTTCTCTGGTTGCACTTTCCATCCATTAATTTTTTTTCCGATGGAGGTTTCTGTCCGCGGTGTCATTTGAATTCATCTGGACTTTCTCCAGATCCTTCTTCACTTCCAGTACCCATGGAATATTTTTTAGATGTTCTATGTAGGTGACAATCGTGTGTGTCAGTCTACTTGCCGGCAGTCTGCGGACGCGCCCATAAAATTTCAGACCTCTTTTGCGGATGTCTGCTGCAATGTTGGAAAGCTCTTCTGTCACTTTGCGTGACCTCTGTCTATATCCATCTTCTGTTTTACGGGGGCCGAGAATTTTCCTCACATTATTATTATTATTATTATTATTATTATTATTATTATTATTATTATTATTATTATTATTATTATTATTATTATTACTATTTGAGATCGGATTTCGTGGCAGAATTTTAGCGGATTTTTAGTAGTATTTAGCGTATCTTGAAAATATAAGTTGGCAACATTGTTCATGCAGGTCTTATTTTTAGTTATAGTGTTATACGCCTGTGGGCATATACCTGTAAGTACATGGGTCTATTGACTACGGTATTCCATGTCCCTGTAATGAAACAACTATAAAATCTAGGAGTAAAACATGTCGCTTTTTAAGTCAGATGTGAAAAGGTATGCAATTCGAGTAAACAATTTTTCATTCGTGATGAGGAGATTGAGAAGCTTTTGTTGAATGAGAAAATGATAAATGACTGGGAGAGAATTCTTTTGCCATACTGAGATATGTTCATATCTTTCGTACCATCACTTGGAACTCTTTACTTTATGTAGATTGGCTGTAGGAAGGGGCGGAGCTTGCAAGCACCCAGCCGCACTCATTAATTACGTTAATAAGCGTCATCTCGAAGGCGGATCGCCTTCAGGAATGACGACAGCCTAGTTCCTCTCCGACAGAAAGAAACATTCAAAAGGAAGAAGGAGAATTTTACAAGAACTACAAATAAGGCACCTCATAGCAGAATGTTAGTGCTCAGAGGAACCAATTTTTGGAGAACATTGCGCTCCCCTCCACTAGCGCTTCTCCTCCCCCTGGCTGCCTTGTCACCCTCTACAAAGAAAGGACAATGGCTTATGAATTAACTTATAATGTATTTAAACTGACTAAAGCAGTAAGTATTTGTTTATCGGGATACACACCATTTCTTGTGTTTCTACTAAATTATAATTCTAAAAGTATCAAGATCCTTCCGTCTTCATTTATAGACATAAAATAAACAAGAATAACCATATTCAATCAGTGATCAGTTTGCTGGTGCACAACATCACTTCATGTGCGACTACCTCATAAAGTAACTTTTAGTTGCCAGTCTTGTAAAAAAAAAAAGCAAAGCAAAGTCACCTCCGTACAGGCCATGAAGGCCCTTGGAGGAGTGGAAGGTAAAGACTTCCAGCATTGTTAACCTCGGCACGTGATGGGGTAGAGTGGTTAGTTCTGCGCCCGACCGCCTTTGTCCCCAGGAATTAACCAGGTACTCATTTTTGGTGTAGGCTGAGTGAACCTCAGGGCCATATGCACCTCCGGAAGTGGAAATCTCGTTTTTGAAATTTTACGACTTCCTGACGGGGATTCGAACCCACGTCCTTCCGAGCGAACCGAGCACGCCTTTACCGCCTCGGCCAGGCAGCCCCTAATCTTGTAAAGAAGGAAAAGAAAAAATACCATGAACTCTGCAGATACTTCATAGGCTGAGAACTCTGGTGATGGTGGCGGTAGTGGTGATTATTGTTTTAAGAGGAAGTACAACTAGGCAGCCATCATCCAGTTGAACTCTGGCCTTCTGAGTTTAAGTTGGCGGTTTCGACCAAGGCTCACTCCGGTGGTATTTAGAGGCGCTCAAATACGTGAGCTTCATGTTGCTAGTTTTTATTTTACAGTTTGACTTACGTCGCACCGACACAGTTAGGTATTACAAGGGCGATCGGATAGGAAATGTCTAGGAGTGGGAAGGAATCGGCCGTGGCCTTAATTAAGGTACAGCCGGTTGTGAAAATGAGAAACCACAGAAAACCATTATCAGGGCTGTCGACAGTGGGGTTCGAACCCACTAACTCCCGGATGCATGCTCACAGATGCGCGCCCCGAACCGCATAACCAACTCGCCCGGTGTAGGCAGGTTTACTGGCACGTACAAAACCTCATGCGGTACAAAATTTCGGCGTCTCCAAAAAACCGTAAATGCAGGTAGTGGGACGCAATAATTCATTATTATTATTATTATTATTATTATTATTATTATTATTAATAATAATAATTTTATTATTATTACAGATAATTCAAAAGTGAGGCATTACTTTTATAATATTTTTGGTTTCCGCTTAAGGAGAAAACCATAGCCCTTGTGTGAATTTTTGTGCTAATCACGAAATAAGCTCGAGGAAATATACCGTATGTAGTATTTCAGCTCCCTCTGTGGACCATTGGTACAGTGTCGCTTCCCGGATCCCAGTATCGCAGGTTCTAACCCGACAGAGGTAGTCGGATATTTTAAGGGAGGAAGAAAGGTCATTCGACACTCCATGTCGAGCATGTAGACATGTAAAAGATCTCTGGTGACACACTTGAAGTGTCCCCTACAAACATAATTAAGACTCAAGTCATAGATTGATCAAAAGAGGGCTTACACCTCTATCTGGTAGAGTAAAACACAATGTAGATATTGACATGCAGGTAGCATAGGTGATGTCAAATTAAAATGGCTGCAAACAGTACCTGAGACCATAGGGTTACCATTATTATTATTGTTACCGTGTTTTGGTGGTAGTTATGCATGAAAGAAGGTGCTGGGTGGTGAATAGGTCTCAAGCTACTAAAGTGAAATTAATTTTAAAATTTAACAAGGTTATATTTTCTTTGCAAAATTAGGTAACAAGAAATAGAACAGGTACTTAGTAGCCGAAACACGATTGAAAAATACATTTACATAGGTACCCCATTTGGGGCTTCAAAAGTCAGAAACATAATTCTTGAGCAATGAGCCCAACCTTACAATGAACACCATACAACAAAGGGGCCGAAAACCCCCAAACATGCCAGAAACATTTGCTTCCAATTACACCCAAAAGCCTCCTTGAGGCAGAAACACAATTTTCAAGAAAGGGCAACTTCCCCTTAAAATACAAGCCTATCATAGGCCACTCCGAACTCCACTTTTAAGCTGTCCTCCAAGGACGTATACACAGGGGTAAAATACCCAACCTACTGAGGTCTGTTAAATGACAAGAAGGTTAATACATGACCTCTAAAATACAATTTGAGAGGAGGCGAATTTGCACTCCTAATACACTTTGCTTAAGACCTACTTGGCACTAGGCCGTTAATACAAGGGCTAATCCCATACTACAGAGGTGACTTAATAACAATTTACATTACATTACGGAAGAATCGGTTGAGAAAAATAAGTTCACCTCAAGACGATGTGATTGGGAGCTCGAGAGGGATAAGCACTCTCTATCCCGATATGTCGTTTGAAAGATAGAATAGATACCGGTAGTTTTTACATTTTAAAGGAAAGTTACATGGTGGAAGGCCTAGAACCCGCCCCGAAAGTTAAATTGCTGAGCTAGCAAAGAAAGAAGTTATTAATCGGCCATTACCTTGTTGTTGACCGCTGCCGAAGAAAGAGGCGCTTCCCGCCCCCTGCTGTGTACCTTACGCACTGAAAGATGGAACAGAAGTGGCGCAGAGACCCAAAAATCAGCAGTTTATATCCTCTCGTGGAAGGTTCTAGGCGTTAGGGGAAAGAAAACACCCTCCCACAAACTCTTTATTGGGTAGGACCCCGCAACAGATTCAAGTTGGGGGAAGATACACCAGATTGGTCAGAAATTAATAGAAGAAATTCGGGATTGGATACATTCATAACAAGGGGAAGAAAGGGGTAAATATTGCCAACTTAAACAATGACAGAAAGAAATTTAACAAAGAACAAACTCTTGAAATTAAATTTTCTCCAAAAAAAATAGTTCTTTGACTCCGCACTAGATTGCACTATTGTAGATCTTCAGTAGTGTCCTCTAGAAGAGAAAGTTCACACTTCTTACTTCAAGTGAAACAAAACCACATCAAAAATGACACAGTTCAAAAACTCAAAATTTTCCACGTGGTGACATCTTCTGAGAAAGTAGAGAATTAATAGCGTAGATAAAGTTCAGACTTCCTCCAGCAGAGGAGTTTCAACTGGCGCACATTTTAAATTAGCGGAGTGGAGGTGTACCGCCCGGTACAATTATTATTATTATTATTATTATTATTATTATTATTATTATTATTATTATTATTATTATTATTATTATTATTATTATTATTATTGTCCGCCTCTGTGGTTTTGTGGTTAGCGTGATTAGCTGCCATCCCCGGAGGCCCGGGTTCGATTCCCGGCTCTGCCACGAAATTTGAAAAGTGGTACGACGGCTGGAACGGGATCCACTCAGCCTCTGGAGGTCGACTGAGTAGAGAAGGTTTCGATTCCCCCCTCAGCCATCCTCGAAGTGGTTTTCCGTGGTTTTCCACTCCTCCTCCAGGCAAATGCCGGGATAGTACATAACTTAAGGCCGCGGCTGCTTCCTTCCCTCTTCCTTGTCTATCCCTTCCAATCTATCCATCTCCCCACAAGGCCCCTGTTCAGCATAGCAGGTGAGGACACCGCCTGGGCGAGGTACTGGTCATCCTCCCCAGTTGTATCGCCCGGACACTGCCCTTGAGGCGGTAGAGGTGGGATCCCTCGCTGAGCCCGAGGAAAAGCCAACCCCGGAGGATAAACAGATTAAGGAAGAAAGAAAAAGATTATTATTATTATTATTATTATTATTATTATTATTATTATTATTATTATTATTATTATTATTGTTATTATTATTATTATTATTATTATTATTATTATTATTATTATTATTATTATTATTATTGGAGCCTCCGTGGCTCAGACGGCAACGCGTCGGCCTCTCACCGCTGGATACCGTGGTTCAAATCCCGGTCACTCCATGTGAGATTTGTACTGGACAAAGCGGAGACGGAACAGGTTTTTCTCCGTGTACTCCGGTTCTCCCTTTCATCTTTCTTTCCAGCAACACTCTCCAATATCATTTCATAGCATCTATCAGTCATTAATCAATCACTTTGGGAGTGGCGACCCCATCGTACTAACAGTCTATATATGCTTCATTCCTTACATCCCTGACCCGGTCATTGACTGGAAAACAGGTTGTAGGTTTTCATTATTATTATTGTTACGGAGTTTTCCGTGGTAGGTAGAGGTGAAAGAAGGTGCGGGTGTGAATAGGTCTCCAGCTACGAAAGCAAAATTAATTTAAAATTTAACAAGGTTATATTTTCTTTTCAAAAACAAAGAAATAACAAGCTTGGCAGGTACAAAGTAGCAAATCAAAAAGGGTAGTTACAATATTTACAGGAATTGGGCTTCGCGCCCTGATTTTACACTGCTTGGGCAATCAGCTCAGTTTTACCCCAAACACGAGTTTTAACAGAGGGGCAGAAAACCCCATTCATACCTAGGAGCGCTTGCTCCAAATTACACAGAAAAGCCTCCACGAGGCATACAACACTCAATTTTCAAAAGAGCCACTCGCTCTCAAAATTTAAGCCTCTCCCAGGCCACACCAAACTCCACCTTCAAGTTGTCCTCACTGGACATAGACACAGGGGTAAAATACCCAACCTACTGAGGTCTATTAAATAAAAATGGGCAATTACATGACCTCTAAAATAACAATTTGAGAGGAGGCGATCTTGCACTCCTAATACACTTGTTTTTAAAACCCTAATCTGGCTCTAGGCCACTAATGCAAGGGCTAATCCCATACTACCTAGGTGACTTTAGAAAAGAGCAATTTGTTTTACATTAACGAAGAATAGGTTGAGAAAATAAGTTCACCTCAAGACAATGTGAGTGGGAGCTCGAGAGGGTTAGCACTCTCTATCCCAATATGCAGCTTAAAAGAGAATATATGAAAAGAGTAGTTACATTTAGGAAAAGGTTACATGGTGGAACGCTTCGCACCCGCCCCGAGAGTTAAACTGCTGAGCAAGCAAAGAAAGAAGTTGTTAATCGGCCATTACCTTATTGATGACCGCTGCCGAGGAAAGAGGCGCTTCCCGCCTCCTGCTATGTACTTTATACACTGAAAGATGGAACAGAAGTGGCTCGGAGATCCTAAAATCAGCAGTTTATATCCTCTCGCGGAAGGTTCTAGGTGTCAGGGGAATGAAAACACCCTCCCACAAACTTTTTATTGGCTAGGGTACAGAAACATATTCAAGTTGGGGGACGATACCTATGATTGGTCAGAGATTAATAACAGAAATTCGGGATTGGTTAAATGCAAAACAAGGTATACAGCCAACTTAAACAATAACAGAAATTTTTTTTAGCAAAGACAAACATTTGAAATAAAAATTTCTCCAACAAAATAGTTCTTTGACTTCGCACTAGGGTGCACTATTGTTGATCTTCAGTAGTGTCCTCTAGAAGAGAAAGTTCACACTTCTTACTTCAAGTAAAACAAAAACACATCAAAAATGACACAGTTCAAAAACTCAAAATTTTCCACGTGGTGACATCTTCTGAGAAAGTAGAGAATTAATAGCGTAGATAAAGTTCACACTTCCTCCAGCAGAGGAGTTTCAACTGGCGCAAATTTTAAATTAGCGGCGTGGAGGTGTACCGCCCGGTACAATTATTATTATTATTATTATTATTATTATTATTATTATTATTATTATTATTATTATTATTATTATGTCCGGCTCCATTGCTAAATGTTTAGCAAGCTGACCTTTCGTCACAGGGGACCTGGGTTCGATTCCAGGTAGGGTCGTTAATGTTAACCATAAGTGGTTAATTTCCCTGGCACGGGGACTGGGTGTATGTGTCGTCTTCATCATAATTTCATCATCATGCCGCGCAGGTCGCCTATGGGTGTCAAATAAAAAGACCTGCATCTGGCGAGCCGAAGTCCTCGGATCCTCCCGGCACTAAAAGCCATACGCCATTTCATTTTCATTATTATTACTATCAATGTGAACATTGTCCGACTCGTTGGCTGAACGGTCAGCGTACTGGCCTTCGGTTCAGAGGGTCCCGGGTTCGATTCCCGGCCGGGTTGGGGATTTTAACCTTCTTTGGTTAATTCCAAAGGCTCGGGGGCTGGGTGTTCGTGCTGTCCCCAACATCCCTGCAACTCACACACCACACATAACACTATCCTCCACCACAATAACACGCAGTTACCTACACATGGCAGATGCCGCCCACCCTCATCGGAGGGTCTGCCTTACAAGGGCTGCACTCGGCTAGAAATAGCCACACGAAACTATTATTAATGTCAACATTGGGGGGGGGGGGGTATTAGTGCAATAGTTAGCTGATGAATTTCAACTCAGATGACCGACGTTCGTATGATAATGGATCTTGGGTGAGAATTCCGTTCGTTCGTTATCTGTTTACCCTCCGGGGTCGGTTTTTCCCTCGGACTCAACGAGGGATCCCACCTCTACCGCCTCAAGGCCAGTGTCCTGGAGCTTCAGACTCTGGGTCTTGGGATACAACTGGGGAGGATGACCAGTACCTCGCCCAGGCGGCCTCATCTGCTACGCTGAACAGGGGCCTTGTGGGGGGATGGGAAGTTTGGAAGGGATAGACTAGGAAGAGGGAAGGAAGTGGCCTTGGCCTTAAGTTAGGTACCATCCCGGCATTTGCCAGGAGAAGAAAAGGTAAACCACGGAAAACCACTTCCAGGATGGATGAGGGGGGAATCGAACCCCCCTCTACTCAGTTGACCTCCCGAGGCTGAGTGTATCCCGTTCCAGCCCTCGTACCACTTTCCAAATTTGGTGGCAGAGCCGGGAATCGAAACCGGGCCTCTGGGTGTGGCAGCTAATCACACTAACTACTACACCAGAGCCACGGACGGGGTGAGAATTTGCGTTTTAAATATAATTTGGTTCAGAAAATGTATCCAGCACTAAACACTCTGTCAAAAACTTAAAAGAGTCCATGACCCCGATGATTTTGGCCCCTTGAAACAGCAATAAATATCAGCTACATATTCATCATCATCATTAAGAAATGAAAATCCAGAGTGGCTTCAGTGACCCTAGAATTACCTGCTTTTAGCTGAAGAGTATAGTTTGATATCGTGATCATAGCCAACTGACTACCAATCTTACGATGAGTCCGAATCACAAAGACATGGCGTTAACCAAAATGTCATAATAATAATAATAATAATAATAATAATAATAATAATAATAATAATAATAATAATAATGTCCGCCTCTGTGGTGTAGTGGTTAGCGTCATTAGCTACCACCCCCAGGAGACCCAAGTTCGATTCCCGGCTCTGCCACGAAATCTCACAAGTGGTACGAGGGCTGGAACAGCAATTCGTTGAAGAACATCGGCTCTGTCAAATGTAAACCACATAAACAGCAATATAAATGATATCGATCTTCATAAGGAAAGTCTGGAATATGGACTTACGGATGAGATGCCTTCGAATTTGATCAGCTTTTCATTCAATCAATAGGGCTAATGTTAGTACAGCATAGTTGAGTGATATTTTAATTTTGCTCTAGTAAAGTACAACAGTTACTCGGTCCGCCTCTGTGGTGTAGTGGTTAGTGTGATTAGCTGCCACCCCCGGAGGCCCGGGTTCGATTCCCGGCTCTGCCACGCAATCTGAAAAGTGGTATGAGGGCTGGAACGGGGTCCACTCAGCGTCGGGAGGTCAACTGAGTAGAGGTGGGTTCGATTCCCACCTCAGCCATCCTCGAAGTGGTTTTCAGTGGTTTCCCACTTCTCCTCCAGGCGAATGCCGGGATGGTACCTAATATCAGGCCACGGCCGCTTCCTTCCCTCTTCCTTGCCTATCCCTTCCAATCTTCCCATCCCTCCACAAGGCCCCTGTTCAGCATAGCAGGTGAGGCCGCCTGGGCGAGGTACTGGTCATTCTCCCCAGTTGTATCCCCGACCAAGAGTCTGAAGCTCCACGACACTTCCCTTGAGGCGGTAGAGGTGGGATCCCTCGCTGTGTCCGAGGGAAAAGCCGACCCTGGAGGGTAAACAGATGATGATGATGATGACTAATATATCTCGTCCAGGTATTTCATTAATTCTTCCGTGGTGGTGAGTTTTGCTATAACCTTTTTTTGTATTTCAAATGCCTCGTCCTGATCAACGTTTTGCGTATTTAGTGCTTATGTGTGTATGCGTGTACAGTGTAATGCAGCTGAAAGCCTGTGTAGCTGCTGTGTCTGCACCGGTGTGTGTATTTGGAATTAATTGGGGCTGTGGTTAGGAAGGCAGTGGTGTACGGGTAGCGTGCCTGCCTCTTAGCCGGAGGCCCCGGGTTCGATTCCCGGCCAGGTCAGGGATTTTTACCTGGACCTGAGGGCTGGTTCGAGGTCCACTCAGATTACGTGATTACAATTGAGGAGCTATCTGGCGGTGAGATATAGGCTCCGGTCTCGAAAGCCAAGAATAACGCCCGAGAGGATTCGTCGTGCTGACCACACGACACCTCGTAATCTGCAGGCCTTCGGGCTGAGCAGCTGTCGCTTGGTAGGCCAAGGCCCTCCAAGGGCTGTTGTGCCATTGGGGTGGGGGGATTGTTAGGAAGGACGCACCTGTATAGAAGATACGATACTGGCATACGCCTAGAACTGAAGTGGGTAACCACTAGATTATTTATATTTGAATATAATTAAATGAAAAATATATAATTATTAACAGATATCATGATTTCAGTGCGAAAGGTATATAAATCTCCAATATTGTACCACTTTAGCACATAGTCCGTCCGTCTGGTGCACGTCATACTTACCGATGTCCCAAGATTTGAGTGACGACGTAAAAACTTTCAAATGTGGGAGTCTTAGCAGCACGTGACCTATTTGTGTAGTGTAACACTGATGCTACATTTTACTTCAAAGTCCCAAGAATACAATCTTCAGATATATCTATTTATATTCCCCGTGCTGTTTGCTCCTTTTTCTTGTATACTTTAACTACTTATTGTGTCGTTGGCGTGGAGAAGAAGAGTAAATTAGCCACAACAGTGAATGGTATGACGGAACAGCGGCTCCAAGATACAAGCGTCGCAAGGCTGAACGATGTGACGTCCAACTTTGACGTCATATGCCAGGTTGCCTCCGCTTGTATGTGGCAAAGCATTATCTTCAAACATGAATCTTTGCACAGTATGTGGTGCAGATATCTGCTCATGACTCTGCCATGCGTTCTTTACCTGTTACTGATCCCGAGTATATCCCATTAGAATGTTAGACTGTGATGCCAAACTATGAATTCTGGCTTCTCTCTAAAAAAAAAACTGCCTTCCCAATCGACACTCAAGATGTCAATAAGCCTTCAGCTTTCTGGCTGGTTGGTTCTTCCAAAAGCACTATCTAAAGTAATGCGATATCAAGGGAATCGCAAGACCGATGGCGGCGACGTAATTAACTGTACATGGCATGATGAGGAGTACGGTATTTTGCGAATGTCTTCTTCACTGGGCCATGAAGTGCTAATGCCCTATGAGTAGCACCGTTCGTAACAGCCAGATGCGCCAGCCGTGCTCTGAATATTATTAGGCAGCGGTAACTATACTTCAGCAGCTTCCATACTGTCACAGCCATAAATGGGACAGAAAATTCAGTGGAAATTACATTTTATTCTGGCCTGTGCCAAGATACAGATGCAAAAATACTACATCCATAAAGAAATAGCCAAATGTCGGATATAAAAATGAGCCTCGGGGAACAAGAAATACAGTTTTTTCATACAAACCATACAAAATTTCATCTGGGTACGACAAATGGATTAGGAGCAACAAGAGCAAGGACAACTTGACCAAGTCAGTTAAAGACTTAAAGGTATACCTAATATAATTAATTGTTTTGACTCTTTTGTTTACTGAGTAAGTGCTTAACATCAAAACGTTGGTGTAATCACTTTAATAATAACCACATAAAATGTTGTATCATATTAGAGCATAATTAATTTTCCATTTTCATCAAAGTACAATATTGCATCATTCGAAATCAAAGTTAAATAATTAGTTAGGAAGACTTCATTCAGGACAGCACCCTCCTAGACAAAATTACGTCCTAGTAACATAGATATTACATTTAGAAAAACGTTCGCTTGGTGAATTTAGGAAATGATAAAAAAATTGTCTTTCCTCATGGTACTCCGAAATCATTCGTCATTGGCAGCTGAAATTTCGCATCGGGCATACGAACAAGCTATGCTTCCTGTCGACCAAGGGTCATCCCAATATGAACGATGTCGATTGGGGAGAGTTTCTTGAAAGTTGTCCGGATTCGAATCTCGGGCAACGAATGTCCTCTCCGGTTACCACGTAAATCTGCGGGTTCCATTGCAGCGATCACGATGTCAACAAATAAGAAACTACAAACTTGCTTGCATTGTTCAGACTCTTGAGGATTGCAAAATATTTCTAAATACAACTTACATAATGCACATCTTGGACAAAGGGAGGGACAAAAATATTACTGATTAAACTCCCATTCAAATACATATAAGTAGCATAATGTGGCAACACTGCATTTATGGTAATTCGGAACTACTTCACTTTTAAAGATAAAATCTCCGCATGTGTCTTGAGGTCAGGTAGCCCGAGTACTTCCACTTCTACGTAAGCCGGTCAGTTCAGAACTGCACGTCGATCAAATTAATTATTTATTTTTCTGATAAATATGTGGTTATACATTGTCTCTAGATTTATTTAAATTTATTTTCCCTCAATAAGCACTTACTGCATTAGTTCTTCGAGTCATGGAAATTTCTGAACTTTTTAAAAGCCAGTGATTTAAAGGCCTCTGATTATGCAAATTATGCATTATACCGAGTGGTACATTCCTTTCCGTTCCTCTAACAACTAACACTTTCTCAAGTACTGACAGCGCCGAATGTTTCTTAACTTCAGAAATATCACGTTATTCAGTGTTAGAACATAGTTGTCATGGCTCATGTTCCCAGTAACAAATCTATGAGGATGATGAGGGTTTCTTTTGCCTCATATAGAACCAAAACTCTAGTAGGCAATAACACTGTTGTTATGACATGGAAATAGATGAGGATGGAGAAGCAACGAAACAATCTTCAGTTAGACTAGAAACCAAAGATCAGAAACTAATAAAAGTGGAGGAAGAACCACAGAGAGAAATTCACACGTTCCACTCCTCAAAAAATGTAGAACTCCCCTCGGGCCGTACCCGTACCCGTAAAACAACAATAACAACGTCCATGGCTAAATGGTTAGCTTGCTTGCCTTTGGTCACTGGGGTCCCGGATCCGATTTGGAATTTGAACCATGATTATTTAATTCTGCTGACACGGGGGCAGGGTGTATGTGTCGTCTTCATCACCATTTCATCCTCACCACGACGCGTGGGTCACCTACGGGCTCCAGATCAATAGACCAGCATCTGACGAGCCGAACTTGTCCTCGGACACTCCTGGAAATTTTTATTTGCTAGTTGCTTTACGTCGCACCAACACAGATAGGTCTTACGGCGACGATGGGAGAGGAAAGGGGAAGGAATGGTAAGGAAGCGACCGTGGCCTTAATTAATGTACAGCCCCAGCATTTGCCTGGTGTGAAAATGGAAAACCACATTAAACCATCTTCAGGGCTGCCGATAGTAGGGTTCGAACCCAGTAACTCCCGGATCAAGCACTCCCGGCACTAAAAGCCATATCTACGTCATTTCATTTCAACAGTAGTAATAACATCATCATCATCATCATCATCATCATCATCATCATCGCCATCATCGCCATCAAAAACATTTCAGATACTTACATACTGAAACCGTTCAATACCCTGCTAATAGACATGTCATGACGCCCAGCAAGATATATATGTGCCGTTTTCTGTATCATTCTATGAAATATTTCGTTGTAACAGCATTTTATGCCCGGTCCGGGATACGAACAACGCTGTGAGAGCTCGAAGGCAGATGCTCTAAGTGCGCATAAATAGAGGGAGAGCTCATGTACAGCGTAGCCTTGGTATTGCACTCTCTATTGTGGAAGTGAGCGCGAGATGGTAGGACGCTACGCTCAACTGATGCCTATGTCAGGAGGCGGAGTCATGTTTACAGGTTTCTAACGTAAGAACTAGAAATTCTCACCGATTTACTTGCATATTCCAGGACACCAACGCACAAATTTCGCGCGTTAAATGATAATAATAAGGAAATATCGTCACAAGCCTAAGAAATTTACAAGTAAGGAATCAATGAACTCAGCATAATTTGTAGTATTTGATAATGTAAGAAGATGAATTACTTTTCGAGCGCATTCTTAATGACGTACTTTCGACAGACGTGCGTTGATGATAGCCAGATGGTTTTAGTACTCATCTCAACACGGATAGGGGAGTCCCCATAACCCCCTAATTCGGTTGATAAAATGCAAGATGCCACCTTAGAGATTACCAGTAAGCCTGTGATGCGATACAAATGAAAATAGGTCAGTAAATGGAGGATGTCGAGTCCTATAAAATGAATACCTATTCGACGCTGAGAGAGAATTATTAGCGGAGCGATTTTTCCAATGTCAGTGGAGTTTCCCTCTCCATAACCGACGACCCGTGTCTTCCATAAAAGGCACCCCTCGAGAATCCTCGATCCTCAGTATATTCGGTATTGTGCCAGCCAGGGGCCTACTCTACGTCATTTCGATACGCATTCATAGTGCAGCTACAGTTCTTTGTGTGAGGTTTACAGTTGTGTTGTGTGGGTGTGTGAAATACCAATCTCAGTATGCAATAAGGGAATGCAGAGAAGTAGTATTATTGTAGGCTAATTAATATGCTTATAAAGAACGGGTAACGCTGCTAAAAATCGTCATGGTGTAGTGAGTTGGTGGAGATATAGAAACAGCAGTTATTTTACTATAATTAACGTTGTTCCGGGGATTCCGTGGTGATCAGAGGTTAAAGAAGGGGCGGTTATGAATGGGTGGATACACAAAAGTCGTAAGATTAATTTAAAACTCTAAAATTTGAGCTATATATATATATATATATTTCTTTTTTTCTTTTCGACTTTACACATTGATAAGCAAATAAGAACATTCAGGTACAAGGTCTAGCTCGTGAGCTTGGGTAACAATATTTAATCAGTTCAGAATAATCAAGCAATTAACAACCTGAGCTTGAAGCTCCCTAATTACAAATTTTACATGAGCATTACTGCTCCTTTTAACCAACAGTCAAGCAGACGGATCTCCCAATTTTATATTAGTACGAAGAACGTCTTTGCTCTACAGATTTACACTTTAGGAGACTATTCTCTAATATGTTCACGTTCCAGGCCTATCAAAGGCAAAACCTACATTTAACAAAAACATACTGTATTCACTGTCTTATCGGCTCAACAGTCTAATTTGCCTTAAAATGAAATGAATAAAGTTGACTTTAACAGGGGTAACAAGTACCCATTCTACGTGGCCTCTGGTAAAGCAAAGGTTTCACTTACTGGCCAAAAATTCAAAATGTTAGGAGGCGGACACTTGCACTCCTTGAAATTTACATGAAGATACTTAAAACACTATGTGGACTTATGGCCCGACGTTAAAGAGTCTAAGCTTATACTACGGAGGTGACTAGATAGAGAGAAAGTTTACAAAATTAAGAGACAGATTTAAAGGTTACAAAATCATAGTCACTTCAATATCAAGTTCAGAGGGAATACAAGAGAGTACCTAACTCTTTATTCCCTAATTTAGCTTAAGTTCTTTAGATTTGTTTGAAATTTAAGGTTTGAAATTTAAATTGGAGAAAATAAAAGTTACATTACTAAAAGTTTTAAACTTGACCCTCGAACTACTTTCTGAGACTATTATATGTTTACCAACGGTCTGGATTGTTCCCAATTCCAAAGCACAATTTTAATTAATGAGGGAGTTATATGCGAATGCGTGACGGGAAATCGAGTGCGCGTCCGGGCCGTTGTAAAGGGGGTCCCGAGGTATCCCATGTTCCTAGTGTCCGGGAAAGGAACGAAGAATGTATATTTACATTAGTGGGCTAGATAAAAGGCCAGATATGTGAAGTTTCAGTTCAATATTAGTGTGTGTAAAATTGTAAAAATGTTAAAATTTTAAAACTTGAAATTTAATATGTGTAAATCTGAAAAGTGCATTGGATTACCTCTTCAAGCTGGCATGAAAACTAGTAGGATGCAGTGCTAAACTGGACGAGGCCTGTGCTCCTCGTCCGGTTTAGCAAACTACAGGCTGAGATGAGTACCCATTAATATATATTTGTAGATTGCTATCGTTAGCGGGAGGAAATCATATTCTTTGATTATGGTAACTTGATTGTGAAACGAACCGTTTCCGACTCGTCTAAATTCAGAGAGAGATAGACAAAGGAACAAATTAATATGTACATAATTAGATCAAGCACTCATCATAAATTTGATTATTTAATAGCGTAGTGCAGGGTTGATTTGTTTATTCAAGTGCTTGAATGGTTTGAAATTATATGGAGCACGTTTCACGTAAAGATAAGATAAATAGTCATTTATAAGTGCTCAAATGTGGTTTTCAATTATCAGAAACTTTATAGATATTAAGGCATGTTGTAAGAATATCCAGAGGTAGAGGGTTGCCAAGTGAATTTAGTTGTTGTGGGACGGAATGAAGTCCATTGAATTGTCGGTAAATGTAGATGATTATTTGTGCGGCGAAGTTTCGCCAGTGGACAGAAATATAATAACCAGTAGAAGTATCGGAGTGATAAATGAACATGGGTAATGTGTAAATGCGTGTTTATAATAATGCATTGTGAATAATGGCACGGACCAAAATTGATGGAATGATCGCAAGTTAAAGTAATTTCAACGTCGAGATAACATATGGCGTGGAAGACTGTAATTCAGGCAGTAAATTTGAGTTTAACCTTAATTGTTTATTTAACGTTTTTGGACTCCATAATACTCATAAATATTTGTTTAGAAGTGATACAGACACGTGTATAGGATGGTCATGATATGTTGAAAGCCCAGAGTGGTTTGAGCCCATTTTTAGATCGGAAGTCGTGCGGGACGAAAATCCGGCATGAGGTGAGAATTGAGCCGTACTGTTTTTGATGATGAAATAGATAAATCTCGATGCCTACGTCGACATAATATGCCGATTCCGTGTCATGAGTGGCAGGAGTCCACGCACCGAAGATTCATGAATGAATTAAATGTTTGTAGAGTTCCAGTGGAATAAATGGACTTCAAAAATGAAATGGAAGGAATAATTTAGCACATACAGAGATTGGATGTATTTGCCCAAATGCGAGGTGCCATGGGATTTGAGATTTGTCTTGGGAGGACATGGTGTTCCCATAAATTAACGACAGTACGAAAATAAGGTTCGGGTTCGAATACCTTTATTATGTCCCGAGCGATATGAAGTCGGATCTTGGTGGTTCATATTTGGGAGTTAACATATGTGACTAAGTTCTAAGGATTGAAATTAAAATATAAATTTTCGAAATAATAATAATAATAATAATAATAATAATATTCCAAGTAAATCACGTCTTAATTGATTAAGTGCCAAACTAGATCGGAATTGTAAAAGGGGTTATGCGTTAAACATAATAATAGTTAACTGCCACGTAACAATTAAAATTAAAATATAGAATTTTCAAACTAATAATAATAATAATAATAATGTGAAGATAAAGAATAAGAAGAATTAATTATATTATTTCTGAGAATAATAATAATAGTAGTAGGAATTGAAATTAAAATATAGAATTTTCAAATTAATAATCATTTGAAGAAGAAGAAGAAGAAGAAGAAGAAGAAGAAGAAGAAGAAGAAGAAGAATTGATTAAATAATAAGAATGGTGAAAAGTGAAATTGAGACATTGAATCAGTGATTATTACGGGTTACGATAATCATGATCTCTAATAATAATAATAATAATAATAATAATAATAATAATAATAATAATAATAATAATTTAAAATATGTTCTAATTTTTTTTTATTTTTATTATTTCGGATGATGATGATGAATGATACTAGGGGAGTCAGCTGGCGAAATAACGTAATAATGTCAAGTTGTTGTAAATAATCAGTTAATATATGAAAGCAAATCCCTACATCTGGACCATTAGGTTAGGATCTCTTTGTCGTTTCCTTCAGTTAACGAATAGCATATCTTGGTTGGGAACCCGGAGAGAGTTTGTAGTGTCCTGGGTTGGTCTCATCTCAATAAAAGTGGAGGCGATGACATGGGTCATGTGATCGCGCCCACTTGGCCAACAGGTAATAGGTCCATGACCATCAATGGTCATTGTGTTAACGAGGGTAAATCTGATTCCTTCAGATATCAACTGTTCCACCACCCAAATGGATGGGTGGTCAAAAGTGTCAAATATTGTGTACAAAGTGTCAGGAATAATTTGCTAATACCGGCAAATTAAGGATCAACAGATTTTGGTTGTGTGTAAAAAATTATTTTGTTTTACTTAAATAAAACGCTCCTTTAGCATTTGCAAGGAAACAGTTCCAGGTTCTTGTTCTTGTAGAATAGTAAACACTTGGTGACCGTTTAAATATCCGTCTCCATTCCTAGGACGGAGCCTTCATATTTTTCCCTTTCATCTGATTTAAAATATTTTAATGTGTTTTTTATGATGAGCCGTAAAATTAATGATTAGAGTGTCCCGTTCAACCCTGTAGTACTGATTGGATGGCGCCCTTACATATAATTGGAGATCTTATATCTTCATAATATTTTTTTATTAGTTGCGATATATTCGGACCGTAACACCCCCTGAGATAAATGCTGGTTGGGACTCAGGCTTTGAGCTGGTACAATACATACATACATACATACATACATACATATAACTTCATTGTATACTGTTATAATTTTCAGCGTTCAGTCTGCAAGCCTCTGTGAATTTAGTAACCGCCGCACAATCCTCTATTTGTAACTACGAGAGCAGATCAAAAAATAAGTTTCACTTCCCATTTATGGCAATTTATTACTCCACCTATACAACAGCAACACGACTATAACGACATACACTGTAACGTCACTTTTCCACATAGTTTCCAAGAGACTCAAAACATTTCTGCGAACGCACAACCAACTTGTCCGTGCCGGATCCATAGAAATTTCCTCCAGCCTTCTGCAACCACTCGGAGACAGCGACCTTCACCTCCTCATCGGTCTGGAAACGTCGACCACCAAGCTCTGTTTTGAGCTTACCGAATAGATGAAAGTCACATGGCGCTAGGTCGGGACTGTAGGGTGGATGTTGCCAGACCTCCCACTTGAAACGCTGCAGCAGTTCTCTCGTTTGAGAGGTGTTGCGTTATCATGCAACAAAATCACACCGGCGCTCAATTTACCCCGGCGCTTCTCTTTAATCGCTTTACGCAACCGGTGCAACGTTTGACAATACGACGCCGCGTTGATCGTCTTTCCTTTCGGCATGAATTCCACGTGCAGAAAACCCTCCATGTCAAAGATGACTGTCGCCATAACCTTACCGGCTGAAGGTTGAACCTTGACCTTCTTTCGTTGTGGTGATGAGGGGTGCACCCATTCAATTGACGTTCTCTTCGTTTCGGGGGTGAAGTGGTGGACCCACGTTTCGTCGCCTGTGACGATTCGCCGCAGAAACCCGTTGCCGTCTGCGGCATAGCGTTGCAAAAATGCCAGGGAGGATTGGAAACGTTGTCCGTTGTGCTCATCGTTGAGAAGACTTGGGACCAATCTTTGACACAGCTTACGATATCCGAGGTCCTCGTGAACAATGGCGAACACACTGCCATACGACATGTTCAGCTGCGTCGCGATTTCTCTCAGTTTAATGCGCCCGTTCTGTCTAATGATCGCATTCACTCGGTTGACCTTTGCACGGGTCCTGGACGTTGCGGGCCTGCCTTCGCGATGGTTGTCCGTGAAATCCGTGCGTCCGGCTTCGAATTCCTGACACCACTTTACGATACCTTGCCGGGTAATGGCCCGCTCCCCATACACAGCACTAATTTCACGATGAATGTCCGTGCAATTCTTCCTTTTGGCCCATAGGAACGGACTGTCGCACGCACCTCATATTTGGAGTGAACGTCCAGTTGACGCGCCATTGCATTTTGCCGCTGTTCACACAATACTAGACGAGACACCACAGCGACCTGCCTAACAGAAGTGTGGGCAGTGTCTGTCCCTTTCTCCGCTGTGCCCACGTTTGCGACACACAGCGCGCTGCTGCGACGCGGTAGTGCAACTAACTTTTTGATCCACCTACGTAGTTCTGTCTCCTCGTTTAGTTCTATACCTCTTATATTTAAATCATTAGAAAATGAGTCTAACCATCGTCGTCTTTGTCTCCCTCCATTTCTCTTACCCTCAACAAGAGAGGCCATTTTTCTTCTAGGTTACCAATCCTCCTCTTTTCGCCTCGCATGACACCACCACCGAAGCCTGTTTATGCGAACAGCTTCATCTATCGAGTTAATTCCTAATTTATCATTTATATCCTCATTCCTTTCCTGCTGTTTTCCCCACCTGCTTGTAACAGCAATCTTTCTTTCTCCTTTCATGTCTGTTATGAATAAGATATATCGAGTCCACCCATCTTTCACTCCCGTAAAGAAAAGCCGGTCTCAAAACAGACCGATGTAAAGTTAGTTTTGTCCGGGGCTGACTTTCTTATTACAGGATACTGCTGATCACAACTGCGAGATCATAGCGAGCTTTACTGCACCTTGATTCAAACTCACTATACTACCATCCTTGGAGAACATACATCAAAAATACTTGAAGTTATCTACCTTTTCCGGCTTTGTATTCCCAATCTGACAATCAATTGTCTTGGATTTGTTACCTACTGACATAAGTTTAGTCTTTAAAATGCTGATTTTCGTACCATACTCATTTTCAAGTATTCATGTTCCAAGATATTGAATTCCAGGCTTTCTTCCAAGTCTGCCATTAATACAATGTCGTCGACATAGGCCGAACTGCTTATTACATTTTTATCTAACTCAATGCCTCCCTGCAACTTTATGCCTTTCAGTAGATGACCCATGCAAAGTATTAACAAAAAAGCTGAGAGATACCACCCTTGTCTAACCCCACTAAGTGTCATGAACCTAGAACTCATTACAGTATCAATTCTGACTGCAGCCCAATTGTCAACATGCATTAAATGACCTTGATTGCTTTTAGTAACCTACATTTTATACCATAATTTCCCATTAAGCTTAAAATCTTTTCCCTTTGTACTCTACCATGTACCTTCTCTAGATCTACTAAACATGAACATAACTCTGCACTTCTCTCGTAGCATTTTTCAATTACTTGGCGCATACTGAAAATCTGATTCCAAGAGCCCCTTTGTGGTCTGAAAGCACACTGATTTTTCACCCAACTTACTCTGAACCACTGATCGCACGCTCCCTTCCAAAATCCTAGTGAACACATTGCCTGGTCAATGAAATATGCCGATAGCTGTTGCAATCCTTCCTCTCCCTTGCTTATAGATATGTGCAGGTATTGCTTTCATCCAATCAGATGGTACCTTACTAATATTCCACGTTCATCTTATTACTCTGTGAAATCATTTCATCCCTGCCTTTCCACTATATTTCACTATTTCAAGAGTCATTCCCACTAATCATGCTGTTTTATGAAAATTGATTTGAATTACCATCCTTTCCACTCCCTCAGGCATAATTTCACTGGCACCGTTGTCCTCCACCCCGTGAGCCTGGTTGTTCCTTTTACGTTGAGATGATTTTCAAAATAAATCTTCCACCTGTCAAGTGATTCCATCGAATCTACTCTGTGTTTACCTGTTTTATACGAAATACTGTTCATTTCTTTTTCCCCTCCCGTTCTAAGTTTCTTTATTACTGTCCATAAAAGTTTCCCTGGCGCTTGACCAAGCCTTTCCGGGTTATTACAGAAATCTTCCCATGACATTTTCCTGGATTCAGAAATGATTTGTTTCGCTCCGTTTCCTTCATCTACGTACAATTCCCTGTATGCATCAGCCCTTGTTTGGGACCATTTCTGATAGGCCTTCCTTTTACACTGACAAGCTGCCCTCTTTTCATCGTTCCACCAAAACGTTCGCTTTATTCTAGCTTTACGCATGGTTATTCTCAGACAGCCCCTGGCCGTTTCTATTACATCATCCCTGTATGCAACCGATTCTATTTCTATATCTTGAACCTGCTTGTTGTCTATTGTTTATAATTTTTCACTAATCGTATTCATGTACTAATGTCTAATTTCCCCATCTTTGAGGTTTTCTACTCTACAGATTTCACCTTCTCTATCCTAGTCCTGGGGATACTTAGTTCACTGCAGGTCAGATAGTGTTCTGAGTAATAGAAAAATCCCCAGAGTACCGCACATTCCTAATAGAAGTCCTGAATTTTAAGTCGGTAACAATTATAGTCTGTTACGGATCTGGTGCCTTTACCCACCTATGTTTAGCGGTGAATAGCCTTATGTTCGTAGAATTTATTCGTAACTTAAATTCGAATACCATACTAGCACATACGTCTAGTAAACGCTTCCCATTCTTACTATCTTCCATATCTTCCCCACATTTAATCATCACCTTGTCATATCCTATTTCCAAATCTCACATTGAAATTGCCCATTAACATTAACCTATCCTATCCTTGCTCTTGACCCTGACCATGACGTTACTAAGTGCAACGTAAAACTTGTCAACTTCATCCACATCTTTACCCTCACTTGGCGAATACACTGAGACAATTCTCGACCTACTTCCTCCAGATGCTAAATCTACCCACATCGTACGCTCATTTATGGGCCTTGCAGAAACTAAGTTTCCTTCAAGAGTATTCCTGAAGAACAGTCCTACCCCAACAGTCAGCCCTTCCCTTTTGAACAACTGTTGAAAATGAAAATAAAAATCCACAGCCTGTTTCCAGTCATTTGAACGCCATCTAGCGGCGAGGATAGGAAATGTGCCGGCTGCCGAAGCATGTCGCACTCCCCTGGGGTAATGATAAGTGACTGACAGATGAAATGAATATTAATGGAGAATGTTGCTGGAATGAAAAATGACAGGGAAAACCGGAGTACCCGGAGAAATCCTTTCCACCCTCCGCTTTGTCCAGCACAAATCTCACACGGAGTGACCGGTACTTGAACCACGGTATCCAGCGGTGAGAGGCCGGCGTGTTGCCGCCTGAGCCACGGAGACTTCTCAACAACTGTTAAGGAACCCTTATCATCTCCTTTCTCTTTCTCGTTATCACCTCCATGGCTAAATGGTTAGCATGCTGGCCTTTGGTCACAGGGGTCCCGGGTTCGATTCCCGGCAGGGTCGGGAATTCTAACCACCACTGGTTAATTTCGCTGGTACTGGGGCTGGGTGTATGTGTCGTCTCCATCATCATTTCATCCTCATCAGGACGCGCAGGTCGCCTACGGGAGTCAACTCAAAAGACCTGTACCTGGCGAGCCGAACATATCCTCGGATACTCCCGGCACTAAAAGCCATACGCCATTTCATTTCACCCCTTACCCGAATATCGTTAACACCTAACGCACCCGGAGACATCCTCTTTACAGGCTCAATCAGTTCTACTTTCTTTCTAAGGATTCGTTAATATTGATAGTACGCCATCGAATTCCACTTCGTACGCCAAGTTGTTTACAAGGGGTCCATCGCCAGTCAAATGGAGGTGGGACTCCGTTGCTCCCATAGGTCAGAAGTTTGTTTAAATGGTTCTGAGCGTGCTCGTCAAATAATTTTAGAAGCAGGGTGCTACCCCACTTACCATCATCTTCCTAGTGAGAATATCTCCTTTAAGGATTAGGAACAACTGGTGTATATTATAGTCGTAGCCGCCTGAGCATAAAGAAGGCCATGACTATGAATATTTCTGATATGCCAACTTCTACTCCACAGCAACTGGTATCCCGACCCTCTGGACCACTTATTAGGCCACTCAGCCGTTGCTCATGGTTCACGAACTAGGACGTGACACAAGTAACCCACACCAACAACGATATCACCATTAATTTGGTCGTAAGTTATTAACCTATGACGAAGGCATTGAAGCTCAGAGAATGTGTGTATGTTCTTACTTATGATGGTCATGCTATGTTTTCAACATATTTTTGCTCTTTGTAACGCTTGTTTTATGATGCACTGACACAGGCAGGTCTTATAGCGTCGATGGGACAATACAATTCTAGTATTAGGAAGGAAGCGATCGTGGCCTTAATTAAGGTACAGCCCAAGTATTTACTTGAGTGATACTAGGAAACTTCGGAAAACTTTTTCAGGGCTGCCAACACTGTGGTTCAAACCTTCAACTCCAAACGCAAGCTAACATCTACATTACCCGACTCTGCGTAGCCAGCGCGCTCGGTAGTTATTCTTGCAATTGTTGGTTATCAATCAATCAATCAATCAATCAATCAATCAATCAATCAATCAATCAATCAATCAATCAATCAATCAATCAATCAATCAACCATTACTGATCTGTATTAATGGCTGTCGCGCAGTGCCATTTTTCCTATGAATTTTGACATATTCTCTTCTTCAACGATGTCGGAGATTTTGGAAATTTATTGAATACCTTCCTGGAGCCTCCGTGGCTCAGGTGGCAGAGCACCGGCCTGCCTCTCACCGTTGGATTCCGTGGTTCAAATCCCGGCCGCTCGATGTGAGATTTATGCTGGACAAAGTGGAGGCGGGACAGGTTTTTCTCCGGGTACTCCGATTTTCCCTGTCATCTTTCATTCCAGCAACACTCTCCACTATAATTTCATTCCATTTGTCATTCATTAATCATTGTCCCAGAGGAGTGCGGCAGGCTTCGGCAGCCGGCACAATTCCCATCCTCGCCGCTAGATGGGGCTTCATTCATTCCATTCCTGACCCGGTCGCATAACTGGAAACAGGCTCTGGATTTTCATTGAATGCCTTCCTAGGGAAATTATTCCAATCCCTAACTCCCCTTCCTATAAAATAATGCATGCCTTAATTTGTGCTCTTGAATTCCAACTTTATCTTCATATTATGTTCTTTCATACTTTTAAAAATTCAATTCGTGTAGTAATATCATTCCACGCCGCCTCTCCTCTGTTGTCGCCAATCTCTTACATGTTCTCTCTACCGGGCGAGTTGGCCGCGAGGTTAGGACCGCGTAGCTGTGAGCTTGCATTCGGGAGATAGTGGGTTCGAATTCCACCGTCGGCAGCCGTGAAACTGACTTTCCGTCATTTCCCATTTTCACACCAGGCACATGCTAGGACTGCACATTAGTTAAGGCTACGCCCGCTACCTTCCCAGTTCTAGCCCATTCCCACCCTTTATTCCCCGAAGAACCTTCGATGTGTTAGCGCAACGTTAAACAAGCATAAAAAAAAATGTTAGCTCTCTCTCTGAGTGCGTGTGTGTGTGTGTGTCTGAGTTTAACGGTCTGGTGTATTTGTATTTTTTTAAACCAAACCCGTTGGCACTACAGCCCCTGAAGGGCCTTGGCCTACCAAGCGACCGATGCTCAGCCCGAAAGCCTGCAGATTACAAGGTGTCGTGTGGTCAGCACGAATAATCCTCTCGGCTGTTATTCTTGGCTTTCAAGACCGGGGACGTTATCCCACCGTCAGATAGCTCCTCAATTCTAATCACGTAGGCTGAGTGGACTCGAACCAGCCCTCAGGTCTAGGTAAAAATCCCTGACCTGGCCGAGAATCGAACCCGGGGCCTCCGGGTAAGAGGCAGGCACGCTACCCCTACATCACGGGGCCGGCTATTTGTATTTAATTGAGGTTTGATTTGCGGAGGATGTGGCGTGTACTTTAGATATTCATATATCATTCTAACTTTCAACTGAACCTAGCGGAAAACCACGTCAGAAGGATAAATGAAACGCTATTAAAATTGCCGACCCGGCTTGAATGGAACCAGGGACCCTCTGACCATTCAGCCAAGGATTTATAAATCATTTTTATTAATTCTCAAAATCGTGATGCAATTTAAGGATCGAAGACCCTTAAATGTCAATCTACGAACAAGTCGGTCTATTTTGTAACAGCAGTTTATTTGGCGAGATAACCGCCCAATAATTAGCTCCAAAAGTCGCCAGTGCTACTACGTACGAACGTGAATTTTTTTTTTTCAAATTTGCAATAAAATAAAATAAATCGTCACTGTACTGCATTTCCTATTTTAATTAATCACAGTGGTTATGCCTGTCACTGAAGGGAAATGGGTTAACCCTCTCCATTTCCCAGGTGTGTTTGATAAAGCTGATTGCTCCTCGTTTTAGTCTCTCCAGCCAGCCTTCAATTACAAGACAAAGCAGGGAATTGAACCGGGCCCAACGTTGTGGGAGGCTCATAAGCTCGGAGAGCCCAGGTTTGATTCCTGTCTCTGCAAAAAATTAAGGAATATGTTTTCTAGAAACTAAGTTCAGCTCCTTGGCTGAATGTTTAACATAGTGTTATTCGGAGCATAGGTCTCCGAGTTCGATTTCTGACCAAATTAGGGGTTTTAGCAGGGATTTAACAACACGTCACACTACAAACCAGTGCAGAAACACCCAATAATGTTTTTTAATAATAGTAATATGTCCGCCTCTGTGGTGTAGTGGTTAGTGTGATTAGCTGCCACCCCCGGACGCCCGGGTTCGATTCCCGGCTCTGCCACGAAATTTGAAAAGTGGTACGAGGGCTGGAACGGGGTCCACTCAGCGTCGGGAGGTCAACTGAGTAGAGGTGGGTTCGATTTCCACCACAACCATCACAGAAGTAGTTTTCCGTGGTTTCTCACTTCTCCTCCAGGCAAATGCCGGAATGGTACCTAACTTAAGGCCACGGCCGCTTCCTTCCCTCTTCCTTGTCCATCCCTTCCAAACTTCCCATCCCCCCACAAGACCCCTGTTCAGCATAGCAGGTGAGGCCGCCTTGGCGAGGTACTGGTCATTCTCACCAGTTGTACCCCCGACCCAATGTCTCACGTTCCAGGACACTGCCCTTGAGGCGGTAGAGGTGGGATCCCTCGCTGAGTCCGAGGCAAATAAAACCAACCCTGGATTGTAAACAGATTAAGAAGAAGAAGAATAGTAATACTATTTGTTTACGTTCCACTAACTACTTTTACTGTTTTCAGAGACTCCGAGGTGCCGGAATTCAGTCCCACAAGAGTTCTTTTATCCAGTAAATCTGCCAACACGAGACTGACGTATATGAGCACCATCAAACCACCACCGGATAGTCCGGCTCCATGGCTAAATGGTTAGCATGCTGGCCTTTGGCCACAGGGGTCCTGGTTTCGATTCCCGGCAGGGTCGGGAATTTTAACCATCATTGGTTAATTTCTCTGGTACGATGACTGGGTGCATGTGTCGTCTTCATCACCATTTCATCCTCATCATGACGTGCAGGTCGCCTATGGGAGTCCAGTCAATAGACCAGCAGCTGGCGAGCCGAACATGTCCTCGGACACTCCCGGCACTAAAAGTCATTTCATTACAACCGGATCGATTCTGCCAAGTTGCCTCAACCGTCGGTTCCACTCAGACCAGCAAAAATCTAAATTTGTGCTAGCCCAAGGAAAGAAGAAAATGGAAATTTTTCGAGATTGTAAGCAGTGATGCATTAAACAGTAAATGTACACGTTAATTATAAGTAGCCTAAACACGTAATAAACTACCACTTTTACGTGATATCATGATCATAGCTATAGGGCCTCTAGTTTTACACGGCATTGGAGCTAGAAGGATATTAATTTTCATTTCAAAAATAGCGCATACATTCTTTAATTTCATACGAGTAAATTCTATTGTAGAAAATCTCGACACAATGAAGAATCCGGTGCACTAATTACTGAAAGTGAGGGTGCGGGGACGGATAATTTGCCACAGTAGCATATGAGCGCTGTCGGCTGAACTTGTTCAGAGCACAAAGCCATCGCTCACTGAATTGTGTCCTATGAGCTAAAAAAAGAAACAGTCTCTCAAAGAAAGAAGAGGGAGAAGTTAATGACGGCCTTAAAAATAACACGACCTGTTCTCAGGCTGGCAACCACGTGAAATAAAACGAGAAAAATAAATGTTAGTACCTATATAACACACTCGGACTAGAGTTTGCTTTTATTCTTCGTCGTCAGACATCTCCTTCTACAAGTGGTTCCAGAATTAGCAGAAATTACAATAGTTTGGCTTTCAATATTACGCAACAAGGAAGGCTTTTTTTTTTTTTACAAAGGTTGTGATTCAGATAATCACTTCTTCTTCTTTACTGACCCGTTCTTAAGTTACCAAGGGTCGTACTAATGTGGATTACGCCTATTATTACGGACGGATGCCCTTTTCGCCGCTAATATTATTTGGCGGCAGGGTCTATTCACTATCGCGTGTTTCTGTGGTGGTGTAAATGTTGTGTGTAAATAAAGATGGGTATTCGGGCGATCAGAAGCACCCTGATTTAGAGGAATGAACCAAACAAACTTGGTTAAAATTCCCAGCTCTGTCGGGAATCGAACCTGGTCCCTGTAAACCAAAGGTCGCTGCGTTGACCAGTCAGCCAAAGTGCCGGAACTTAACACATTATAGGTTGGGTGCTGAAAAATCAGATTACCTTTTCGTCAGATGTACTGAAGAGAGCATACATAAATGATCAGCTCCTAAAATTGAGGGTTCTTTGACCCCTTTACCAACGAGAATGTGTGGTACATGCAGTGCATATTCTATTAGCCATTTAGAGCGAGACATAATCTTGAGGGTGCAATCATGTACTGTTGAACCACTTCCTTCTGCTCAAACCTTTCTCATGAGAATCAACTGTAATATGTTTCCAACATCCCATTATGAATATCTAAATTTTCTTGAATAGGTACTTTCTTTCTTTCTTTCTTTCTTTCTTTCTTTACTTTTTTCTATCTTTCTTAATCTCTTTACCCCCCAGGATTGGTTTTTTCATCGGACTCAGCGAGGGATCCTACCTGTACCGCCACAAAGGCAGTGTCCTAGAGCGTGAGACATTGAGTCGGGGATACAACTGGGGAGAATGACCAGTACCTCGCCCAGGCGGCCTCACTTGCTGTACTGAACAGGAGCTTTGTGGGGGGATGGGAAGATTGGAATGGATCGACAAGGAAGATTGAAGGAAGCTGCCGTGGCCTTAAGTAAGGTACCATCCCGGCATTTGCCTGGAGGAGAAGTGGGAAACCACGGAAAACCACTTCGAGGATGGCTGAGGTGGGAATCGAATCCACCTCTACTCAGTTGACCTTCCGAGGCTGAGTGAACCCCGGTCTAGCAATCGTACCACTTTTCAAATTTCGTGGCAGAGGCGGGAATCGAACCCCGGCCTTCGGGGGTGGCAGCTATTCACACTAACCACTACACCATAGAGGCAGACTGAAATAGGTACTGCTTGTAAAAATCTGAGTAATATTTATTGAAAAAGGTCATCAAAGAATCTGAAAATAGGCTATATACAGTACAGTGTGCATCAGCCAACACTATTTCTTCTGATTTAAGCAACCCGCAGTTCATAAACTAACATGAAAAGTATTTTTTCTCTCTCTCTTTCCCTTTGCCGTCTGATATTACAATTCTTTTGCAGGTACAGTACATGGCTTGAAATACATGGGCACTCTTTGCTGTCAGATCGGAATTATGAGGCAATAATGATCGCACAGGAGCATGCTACATGCGTAAGAACAACACTCTGTGCTGATCGGAAGCTGGGTTGACACTGAAATATTACGTAAAAGAACAAATGCAACATATTTCTCCGTGGCCGCGGTGGTTAACTGGCAGTGTTTTGTTTTGTGTTTGGGGGTTCAAACCCGGTACTGACAGAATCATTTTATGCATTTACTTCAATCCTGTATGGGCCGCAATAATTACGACGAATAATAGTTATGATCACATACAAGTACACGATTATTGCGATGCAATATTCGCAGTACAGATGCCTGGCTGATGTTCAGATGATGTGCTGTGGCTCATGAGCTGATTGTCGGGTTGTCCTCAATGAGCGCATTATGCACAGTTTCTTCATTATCATCAGACGTCACGGGCACATCCCGAACAGCTCCATTCCAAAGGATTTCGTTTCACTCAGACATCTTCCAACCTTCGAAACTTATCCGAAGCCGGTAGTATTCGTGCAGAAGTTGTTCTTGAAGCATCGTGTTTCTCATTCATTACGTCTTGCTTCTTATTCACATTCAAGAACTACGATTCTAATGTATAGACACTATCCCAAACTCACGGCGTCGAAAACCTTCGATGTGTAATTTCGACGTCAAACTACAAACAGAAGTAAAATACAATGTATAGAGAGAATTGCCGAGCTGCAACGACCAGAGAGCGTCAAATCATGCCCCTCTTAAGCCATGATACTTGTAACAATTTCCGATTAATGGAGAATGTTCCTGATGCTGAATGGATGGGTCCAGAATAGGGCTGACAATGGTATACACAATGCTTTTATCCGTAGTCGACATTTTTTACGTCTATGTGATTCATTATAACTTCCTTATAAGAGTATCTGAGATTTCAGACATTCTCGTAAAGTATGCCTACCCGAATGAAAAATGAGAACAAAAGGAATCATTTGTTGGGAGGATTTGAGACTCCACTGCGTAATTTCACTCAGCTATTTGAAGTGCGCAGGTTAACAATTATAACTCTGTATTCACTAGGAGACGGAAGTCCTCACTTCGAATCTCTGGTTGTTATTGAATTCTTTAACAGTACATGGTATATGCCACTAGATTTGCTGTATATCATTTACGTGCCATATTTTATACCATAATTTGAAAAACCATCAATGTCGATGTCATGAAACTGTACAAATTGATGGTGAGTTGACATGTCTGTAATTGATCATAACCTATCACGCCTTCTATAATAACACGACCGGGAGAGTTGGCCGTGCGGTTAGGGGCGCGCAGCTGCGAGTTCGCATCCGGGAGATAGTGGGTTCGAATCCCACTGTCGGTAGCCCTGAAGATAGTTTTCCGTGGTTTCCCATTTTCACACCAGGCAAATGCTGGGGCTGTACCTTAATTAAGGCCACGGCCGCTTCCTTCCAACTCCTAGACCTTTCCTATCCCATAGTCGCCATGTGACCTATCTGTGTCGGTGCGACGTAAAGCAAATAGCAAAAAATATATAATAACACGACCGCCCTTTTCTCTCAAAGCAAAATTGCATCTGGACCAATTAGATACTCAACTATCTAGCTGAAGTTATAGGAGTCGATATAGTTTATAGAGTACGGTAATATTTCATAAAAGTTGTTGGACGAATGGACTCCGCTCACCGGGCGAGTTGGCAGTGCGGTGCGACGCAAAGCAAATAGCAAAAAAAAGGAAGGACTCCGCTCTACATGAAAGGGTGGTGGTTTTTTTTTTTTTTTTTTGCTAGTTGCTTTACGTCGCACCGACAGGTCTTATGGCGACGACGGGGCAGGGAAGGGCTAGGAGTGGGAAGGAAGCGGCCGTGGCCTTAATTAAGGTACAGCCCCAGCATTTGCCTGGTGTGAAAATGGGAAACTACGGAAAACCATTTTCAGGGCTGCCGATAGTGGGGTTCGAACCTACTATCTCCCGAATACTGGATACTGGCCGCATTTAAGCGACTGCAGCTATCGAGCTCGGTGATAGTGTATTCAAGCTGGCCTCATTTACCTGGTGTGGTTTTTGCATTTTTTGCATTATGCGGGGAAAGTGATATGTGTACGTAACATTTCTGTAATACGTCGCGGAAGATACTTAACTTCTAGCAGGTTGCATATGTAAAAGAAAAATATTCAAGGTTGCAACACGAAAATTATCAAGTTAACGAGGTCTCGACACTCATCAATGAGCACAACGACTAATGCTGATGAGCTGTGGTGATACGACGTCACGGCTGAATGCAACGGGAAACTACGCTTGTAACTACCGAGGATATGTAACTGCCTGAATAATTGAATGATGTTTCAACCTCCCTGGGGTTCACCATCGGCTCCTGAACTTATCTCCCTCTCCACTGCCACTCTTTCTCTCTGCATCCGACAGAGTCAATTTCCAGAAACCAGATCATTATGTACCCGTATACACCTCATACTTCACCCCAACCACCACCATAACTACCATTAATGTCCAATGATTGGCAGACTCAGCAGCCATTGCCTACCACACTGCCTTAATTTCTATCCATGTCAGTCCACCTTACTGTTACCGCTACCTGTCCATAGTGCCGGCTCCTCAGAGATTTGACGAGTCCAGTATAAACGAACAACACAGCAGCTTTCCCGCTACGCTGAGCCCGCTGGATCCTCCGGTGGCTACTGTTTCAAACAGCTGACGCACCGACATTCATCTCATGGACAATGAACCCACCCCCATTACTCCTAAATACACGGATCCATCTGATCTGCCCATATCTGGAGCCCGCCACCTCTTATTCAACTCTTGCTCCCTTCAGACGACACCCACCGGTATTCATGCATTTCTGTTGCTCAATTCCCCCCTCCTTCTAAAATATTCACAAATCTTAAACATTTCAACCTTTCTCCCGGGAAGATATTGTCGAAATTCGGTCCACCTCCAATGGGGTGATTTTTGACTCAGCTCAGCTGAGCTGCACATCACCACTTCACCGATTATCTTCGCCCTTACTGAAGACTGCACCACCACCACCACCACGCCATAATATAGTTATTTGCGTGATCCGGGGGACAGACCCCTCATTTCCAGAAGACGTCTTCCTAAGCGAAATAAATACGGAGGATATCCTTGCCAAGAAAGATTTTGGAATCAGGAACACCGCTGGGCCCACGTACATTGTGAGAATTCTTCTCCCCACTCTCGAGGACGTTGATCGGGTAATCAAGAGTGGGGTAACAACCCACCACTATCATGAGGTGGAACCATCTAAATCTTCCCCACCGCGGCCAATTCGTTGTGCGCGCTGCTTAACCTATAACAGCCCCAACACCTCCCACGGCAAAGGAAATCATTCAGTGTACAGCCACTGCACAGAACACCACCCTATCTCCAGCTGCCCTAAAAGAGCCCAGCCACGCCATGCGCTGCAAAATCTGTGGGAAGCCTCATGCTATGTATTCAAGACGCTGCAAAGCACGTCTATCCCCATCCGCGAATCAACCCGAGTTCGTCGCACCGTTACGTACCATTGACGTCCCCTGTTCCACCGGCCGAGGTGAGTGGCTCGGACGGTTGAGGCGCTGGTCTTCTGATCCCAACCTGGTAGGTTCTATCCTGGCTCATCCGGTGGTATTTCAAGGTGCTCAAATACGTTATCTTAGTGTCGGTGGACATACTGGCACGTAAAAGAACGCCTGAGGGAAAAAATTCCGGCACCCTGATGTCCTTGAAAACCGTAAAATGTAGTTAGTGGGACTTAAAGCAAATAACATTAGTATTATTACCAATTCCAACGAACGCTCGTTGTTTCAGCTCCCAGCCTTGAAGATATGATAATATTCATTACCATGGCACTATATAACATTCACCCATTCCGTCGTTAACTTGTTCTTGCCCACTTACAAGCAGCCGCTAATCAGACTTTAAGTCCTCACTACAAAACATCACATTCGGGATTTAACACTAATATCTCATTCATGCCAACGGCCGTAGCCGTGTTAAAACACCGGATCCCGTGAGATCTCCGAAGTTAAGCAACATTGGGCGTGGACAGGAGTTGGATGGGTTGCCACGCGCTGTTGGTGGGGGGTAAGGGAATGGAGGAGCGGAAAGGAACTGGCCACCCTACGCACGTAAACTCCGGCTCAGGAACACCTCTGCGGAGGTTCAGACCTGCCTTCGGGCAGAAAAACCCTTACCTACCTTATCTCATTCACACCACTGGAAACCTTACTCTGAACAACTAAACACCTCTGCCCCTGCCCTATCTTTATTACATAAATCCCCACACCCCACCACAAGCCCCTACCCATTTATACCATCAACTCCTTAAAAAAGGCATAAAATGGAATAAAATGAATTATTAAATTAAATTGAATTGAACTGATAAAATTCAATAAGCGCATTAGCCAAGTGTCCGAATACTCCTATTCATCTCCTCACTCTACGCGTCCTTTACCAACCTCCTTAATACTTCAGCTCTCCCCAACCTGACCGAATCTCCTGGCCTGAGAGAGAGCGTTACCCATAAGGCGATGCGCCTCACCCCTTCAGGGTGGGGAATGAAAACTTTTTAAGTAAGTAAGTTCGTTATAGGCCGCGGCCACCAAATCCTCCACCTTCTACACACATCACTACCACAAACCCCCTGTCCTGAGGGATGGAGTCACCGTATATGAGACCCGTCTCCCCCTTCAGGGGAGGAATGAAAGCAATTTAGTTTTAACAGTAGTAAGTTTGTTCTGAGTTAATAGTGGCTGGGCAGGAGGGCAGTAACGAAGTCCTGTAAGAAAAGGAAGTTCAGTTTGAGAACAAAGTCCTACCTGAAAGTTCCCGCCGACGGTGGTTCGATCCCTCAGACCATAAAATCACAAGGTGGAGAACGAAGTACCAAGTATGAAAACCACATTATATACCGCAGCCGGCAACACAGTATGAGAAGTGGCACATGGGGGAACCCATCGACATCGTGTGATCGAGAACCAAGAAGAGCTGACTGACATAATAAGATCACGTGACCGAAGTTTCGAGATAGTTGTGAAGCCGAAAAGTCCACATTATGAGGCTCAATTTAAAATCAATCAATCAATCAATCAATCAATCAATCAATCAATCAATCAATCAATCAATCAATCAATCAATAAATCAATCAATCAATCACTACTGATCTGCATTTAGAGCAGTCGCCCAGGTGGCGGATTACATATCTCTTGTTTTCCTAGCCTTTTCTTGAATGATTTCAAAGAAGTTGGAAATTTATTGAACATCTCGCTTGGTAAATTATTTCAATCCCTCACTCCCCTTCCTATAAATGAATATTTGTCCCAATTTGTCCTCTTGAATTCCAACTTTATCGTCATACTGTGATAATTCCAACTTTTAGACACCACTCAAACTTATTCGTCTACTGATGTCATTCCACCCCATTTCTCCACTGACAGCTCAGAACATACCACTTAGTAGAGCAGCTCGACTATTTTCTCCAAAGTCTTCCCAGCCCAAACTTTTCAACATTATTGTAACGCTACTCTTATGTCGAAAATCATCCAGAACAAATCGAGCTGCTTTTCCAGTTCTTGAATAAAGTAATCCTGGTGAGGGCCCCATACAGTAGAACCATACTCTATTTGGGCTCTTACCAGAGACTTGTATCCCTCCTCTTCACATCCTTACTACAACCCCTAAACACCCTCATAACCATGTGCAGAGATCTGTACCTTTTATTTACAATCCCGTTTGTGTGATTACCCCAATGAAGATCTTTCCTTATATAACACCTAGGTACTTACAGTGATTCCCATAAGGAACTTTCACCCCAACAACGCAGTAATTAAAAGGGAGAGGACTTCCCCTATTTGTGAAACTCACAACCTGTCTTTTAACCCCGTTTATCATCATACCATTGCCTGCTGTCCATCTTATAACATTATCGAGGTCATTTTGCAATTGCTCACAATCTTTTAACTTATTTTTTTCTCTATACAGAATAACATCATCCGCAAAATGCCATATCTCTGATTCCACTTCTATGCTCATATCGCTCTTTAAATACTACAACGTCGTAACTCAATAACAGGTCGTTTTCAGGAGGAGCATTTGAAAGATTTAAAGGGTTGCCATTTCAAGACAAATATATTTACAAACATCACGTTTGAATATGTGACAAAGTAAATGACTGCAATAATTATGAGTGTATGAGATTTATTTTAACTGTTACCAAAAAAGGTAATATGAGCCTCAGAGTAGACTCCATGCGCACTTATGTCACTGTTGCTACAAAAATTAAGCTTAAAGTACGACATAAATCAAAATGTGACATTCTTGACAGAAATTGGAATCATACTGGCGATTGTTATGTCACCGACGTCCATGTCTCCTAACATACTGAAATAGCATCATGCAGTAAACGAAACAAAGACGTCTGTTGAGGGTCATCAGGAGTGAAATGAAGATGATGTCAGTGCTTTTGTAGTATCACTCAGATTATAAAGACATATAAAAGTGTGTTTAAGCCTTTGGAATGAAATTCTTTTCCAGTAAATCTTGAAGGTCTTCTTAGGATCTAGGCCTGGTTTGCAAAGAAATGCTGTTTTTAGGAGAAAGTCTGCAGTTACCTTCCTTTCCTTAATTACACTTACTTCTGGAAAATCCTCACTGTAGGACTTCATCGCAAAAATAGAATATGAAGAATCACTCATAACATTGACAACTTTCACATCTGTCAGTTTCACTGCGGTCAGATTAACAAGACTGACAGTAGAAGCAATGATTTTCACATCAGAGAAACCTTCATTGCACAAATCCTGCACATGAAAAAGCTCACCCTGTTTCTTAACAGCTCGAATAGCAGCTATAAGCAGTTCAGTGGTATAGATAGGCCCACCTCTCAATTGACGTTTGATCTGTCTCTCAGTCAGAGAACGAGCCGAGTCTCCTTAATTCTGAGTGTGACCTTTTATGAGATATTTGTGGGTAATGAAATTTATTCCAAGAGAACGAACAGCATAAACGTACAGGCCCAACATAATGTTTTTTGCTGGCCGGCAAAGTTATCAGAGTATCATCACTTGAGTTAGCTTTCAGCTTTAAATACATTAACACGCATAGCCCTAATTAATTCACTCCCCGATTACCGTTTGACTCATCCCACACATAGCAATCACATGAATTTGTCTTGAGGTCATATACAGTAAAGTTTAAGACTTTCAGTTTTGATTTATAATAAAATGTGGAAACATCACCCTTCGGCAACTGAAGGTCATACACTGCTACTATACCGTCGACGTTGTCTTTGTCATATTTATTTTCTGCTCTGGAAAAATTTTTACCAACCGAATGTTCATCATATTTCGCTTTCAGATGTCCCTTTTCTTGATCATCATAGTTTTCGTAGGCAGGGCATGTTACACATAAATCCTTGTTAGGCATAAAAAGATAAATAGTACTGTTGCGTGAACACACGATGAAACACTGCATAGTTTGCATGAGGTTCATTTTTTTGTTTCGCAGACGGCAACATAATCTCTGTGAATATCAGCAAGTGACATGCTTCCATCTGTAAATTGCCTTGATGTGTTCGCCCGCGTGTAATGGCTTTCAATTTCAGGTATACCTTCAATATGCTGCCGAATACCAGCATGTATACATTGTTTCCTGTTTGCCATCTGCCGCAAGTATTGCCTCTGAGACCTTATTACCTTTCTCCAAAACTGTTCTGATTGGCCGATCGTTAATATCTAGTGTGTTCTTAATTATTTTTCATTACAAACACGAACTTCATCATTCAGGCAAAAATAAAATGCATATTTATGTTACGGTAGAGGTCTGATGCCTCCAACATAAGTAAAGCGATAACTAGGAACAATAGGCTTCATTGAACTGGCAATGAATTGCCGCTGGAGATCTACATCACGTAATGACCAGTAGGCCGAAAACAGTTGCAGTCGACGCTCATTACTGTACTGAACTTAATGAGCATTGAAGCTTGCAATTTTCCTTACACCCTGCCTTCATCTGCCTCCTGGACAGTACCTTTTTACTTTGTGTATGGGTTTCATATGTCTGTCCAGTATTTATTGCTACCTTCAAAAGGTTCCTCTTCCACTTCGCAACATTTCTCTGCCGTTTCACACCTTCCTTTGGAGGACTCGCTAATTGGTGGTCGATGTTACCTGCACGCCGGCTATTGAGCCACTGTTAATGTCAGTGGAAGAGGACGTAATGTTTGTTACTGGAGATATTTCAGCTGGGATTTCCAGGGATTTCAGGCACACCAGAAATAGCAGTATCAGAACTGTCCTCACTATCATGTCCACCATCATCCTTGGGAGAATTGTCATTAAACACGTCATCGCAGCCTTCATAAGATGTGCTACTTGATGATGTATTTGATGTTGAAGTACAGGAAGATGAAGATAGGGTACGAGAACATGACTACCTTGTTGAAGCTTCAGATGCAGGAATCGGGCAACTCGAAGTTCCTGGATCAAAACAGAGAAAGGAATAACTGTACTACTAATTACTTTAAAAGTTTACTAATTAATAACACTACAAAATATGAACACTGCACTATAACTACCAAGATGATGCTTACTAAGAGCAATGTATACCTGGTTCGGCTAAGGACACAGGCTCATAATATATTAAACACTGCTTTATCCCATCCGGTCCCTTCGCAATTGTCTCCTTTGTTTGAATCTATTCCATATCAGCGAGGGCTCGCTGAACTAGCACTTTACCGCAAAAAGTCACGGTCTACAGAGATAGAAAAAGGAAGTGTTTCAGTGGAGATTATAAAGAATAACCTTGACCTATCTGAGCACTGTTTACAACTTATTCTAATAATAACGGCATAACTGAAAATAATTGGATGTCGTTTCTTAAAAAGGGGAGAGTCCTCGTAGCAAGAACGACATAATAGCATTTAGTACCTTTATTTCTACCCGAAATGATGTCTTTGATTTGTAGCAATAATGTCACAAGGTAGGAAATGAAATGGCGTATGGCTTTTAGCGCCGGGAGTGTCCGAAGACAAGTTCGGCTCGCCAGGTGCAGGTCTTTCTATTCGACACCCGTAGGTGACCTGCGCGTCGTGATGAGGATGAAATGATGATGAAGACAGCACATACACCCAGCCCCCGTGCCATTGGAATTAACCAATTAAGGTTAAAATCCCCGACCCGGCCGGGAATCGAACCCGGGACCCTCTGAACCGAAGGCCAGTACGCTGACCGTTCAGCCAACGAGTCGGACATGTCACAAGGTGAAGTAGTACGAATAAAATAACTATTTCTCGGAGCAAGATGTTAATATTTCCTTATAATACACACATAACCTGGGTTGATTTGCAGTGCACACTGCATTAAGTCTAAATAATACGTTATAACCTAATATACTAAGCTTCCTCGCAGCAAGGGTGTCACAACTCCAAATATGTCACTCTTGCACAACCACAAGCCCTTCCACACAGCGCCAAGGTCGCAACTCAAATGGTACGTTATTGCTGCGAGCTCAAGGACCAAACAAACGACACAACTGCTCTCCCTGGCCGCGTCATTGAACTTCAGATTTTGACGTTCTGCCAGTTAAAAATGCATGCCATAACACATACACTGGTATGCATAACTCAAAACAGGCTGTTTTTGAGTTATGACCTCGTTGTAATTAATGAGCGATATCATATATATATATATATATATATATATATATTGCACCCATAAGCGAATCTTGAAAAGGGCACAATATATAAGAAGACAGAAGGGTCCAATAATACTGCCTTGAGGAATTCCCCTCTTGTTATTGCAGGGTCAGATAAAGCTTCGCCTACTCTAATTCTCTGAGATCTATTTTCTAGAAATATAGTAACCCATTCAGTCACTCTTTTGTCTAGTCCAGTTGCACTCATTTCTGCCAATAGTCTCCCATGATTCACCCTATTAAATGCCTTAGACAGGTCAATCGAGATACAGTCCAATTTATTATTATTATTATTATTATTATTATTATTATTATTATTATTATTACTATTATTATTATTATTATTATTATTATTATTATTATTATTATTAACAAATACATTGCAAGTGGGAAATTTCCCAGTGGCAGTGGTCACCTACAGTAATGTAACAATAAAGTAAAGTTAACATAATTACCCAACAACAACAATAACAAACAAACAGACAACAAGTGTACAACAAGCAAATCCATGGAAAGAAAATTTTACAAGAATTACTACTATTTTAACATTCTAAATCCAGCTTCATGATATACAAATTCGCACACAACTTAAGTATTTCCAGTACTTAATACTACGAATTACAATACTATAGGTTGAACTTACAACTAGCTTAAGACTACAAGTGATAATAAAGTCAAGTTTAAAACATAACCACTCAACAACTACAACAATTCGAGTACCAAAAGCAGTTCCATGGAAAAAATAGGCTATTACAAGAAATACTACTAGTTTAATATTCTAAATCCAGCATCATGTACAGTTTCATACACAACTTAATTATTTCCAATACTTAACACTATGGGTTATAAAACTATAGGTTGAGCATACTACTAGCTTAACGTTACAAGTTATAATAAAGTAAGGTTAAAACATAATTACCCTACAAGAACAACAACTACAACAACAAGAGAACAACAAGCAATTCCCTGGAAAGCAAATGTTACAAGAAATACTACTAATTTAATTTTCTAAATCCAGCATCACCATACACAAATTCACACACAACTTAAGTATTTCCAGAACTTAACACTACGGCTTACAATACTATAGATTGAGCTTACTACTAGCTTAACACTACAAGTGATAACAAAGTAAACTTAAAAACAACTACCCAACACCAACAACAACTGGAGTACAACAAGCAATTCCACGGGGAGGAAATATTACAAGAAATACTACTAGTTTAACATTTTAAATTCAGCATTATCGTATAAAATTTCAACTTAAGTATTTACACTGATTAACATACAGCTTAAAGTACTATAGATCGTGCTAACTAATAGCTTAACATTACCATGTTAATAAAGTAAAGTTAAAAACATAATTACCCTACAAGAACAACAACAGTTCAACAAGCAAATCCCTGGAAGGAAAATATTACAAGAAATTTGACCTCCTGAATACAAGATATCTGCTATAACTTGCTGGAATCCTACAAGTTGAGCTTCAGTGGAATAACCTTTCCTAAATCCGAACTGCCTTTTATCGAACCAGTTATTAATTTCGTAAACATGTCTAAAATAATCAGAAAGAATGCTTTGCCAAACTTACATGCAATGTGTGTCAAACTGACTGGCCTGTAATTTTCAGCTTTATGTCTATCACCCTTTCCTCTGTACACAGGGGCTACTATAGCATCTCTCCATTCAATTGGTATAGCTCCTTCATGCAAACAATATTCAAATAAGTACTTCAGATATGGTACTATATCCCAACCCATTGCCTTTAGTATATCCCCAGAAATCTTATCAATTCCAGCCGCTTTTATATTTTTCAACTTTTGTATCTTATTGTAAAAGTTATTGCTATCATAGGTAAATTTTATACTTATTTGGCATTTGTCACGTCCCTTATCTGGACACTATCTTTGTAACCAACAATCTTTACATACTGCTGGCGGAATACTTCTGCCTTTTGAAAATCCTCACATATACACTCTCCTTGTTCATAATGAATCCTGGAATGTCATTATTGGAACCTTTTTCTGCCTTAAAGTACCAATACATAAATTTCCATTTTTCACTAAAATTTTTATGACTGTCAATGATCCTTGCCATCGTGTTATACTTAGCTGACTTCACTGGCAAATTCAATTTCCTAGCAAGTTCATTCAATTTCATCTTACATCCACAGCCATTTTGTCGGGTAACTCTGAGGGCGCCACAAGACACCTTTAACATGCCTGCAACAATGACATGTGGTGCCGAGAATTTTGATTGCCCTTCTAATATCGACTATTTCAGCCGGCATCGAAACAGCAAACTTAGGGTCATAAACTGGACCCTCGTCTTCATAATTTCATCGACTTCAAACCTCAATCATGTGCTAAGAAACAAGCTCTCTAAGCATTCGACCTGCGAAAATACATATTATTTGATGTATTGTACAATATAAAACATTAACTAACAAGGATTGTTCTACTAAATGTACGTAAACATTTTGATAGAGTGATACGTTATTCAAATTTAAATTAATTAGCCATATTCTTAAACAAGAACCCACGTGATCAGTGTACAGTTCATCTAAGAACTCCCTCAGTGAATCAGTGGTGCGGGTTTGGCATACGGATACCAGGATCACGAATTCAAACCCGATACAAGTAGTCGGATTTCTGAAGGGCGGAAAAGGAAACATTCTTCACACCACATCTTAAGATGTTGGATGTCAGAGATCTCGGGTGATACATTTCGTGTGTACTTGACAAAATTAATTGAGGTTTACCACGGAACGTCGAAATTGACACGCAGACAACTTACGATGCCTGAAATTAAAAATGCTTATACGCGGTAGCTAAGGCCATATTGTTATTATTATTATTATTATGATTATTATTATTATTATTATTATTATTATTATTATTATTATTATTTTATTATTATTATATGCCCGGATCCTTCGGTAAATGGTTAGCACGCTGGCCTTCAAATTGGTCCCAAGTTCGATTCCCGGCTCCGTCGGGGATTTTAAAATTCATTGGTTAAATCCTCGCCTGCCCCGTGGTGTAGGGGTAGCGTGCCTGCCTCTCGCCAGGAGGCCCCGGGTTCGATTCCTGGCCAGGTCAGGGATTTTTCTCTCGACCTGAGGGCTGGTTCGAGGTCCACTCAGCCTACGTGATTACCAATGAGGAGATATCTGACGGTGAGATGGCGGCCCCGGCCTCGAAAGCCCAGAATAACGGAGGTGACTTTGCTTTGCTTTTTTATTCTACTTTTTCCTATTGGTTTAATTTCGCAGTAACACTTGTTTTCGTCTACAGAGGATGGGAAAGGGCTTGGGTTAAGAATGTAGCGGCCTTGGCTTTAATTAAGGCAAAGGTCCAACATGTTTTTCATATGAAAATGGGAAACCACGTAGAACCACCTATAATGTTGCCGACAGTGTGATTCGAAATTCGAACTTTCTATCTCCCGAATTCAAGCTGACATCCACACTGTCGGAACAACGTCCCCAACTCGCTCGGTGATACGTATTCTTCCTGGATGGTATACTAAGTGAAATTGAGCTCGCAGTTGTGATCAACAGTATTCTGCATGAAGGAATGAAACTATCTTTAGGACTACATCGGTCTGTTTTCAGACCTACTATACTATACGGCATTGAAAGCCGGGTCCACTCTGTATACCTTATCCTTAAGTTGGAAGCAAGGGATATGGAAGTATGGAGAATTATTGCAGGTACAAACAGGTGGAAACAATAGCAGAAGGGAGCTCACAAAAAGTCCATAAAAACTATGTTCACAATTAACTCAATGGATGAAGCTGTACGCATAAATTGGCTTCGATGAATGAGTCATGTGAGGCGAATGGAGGAGAACAGGTTACCTAAGAAAATAATGGACTTGGTATTGGATGGCAAGAGAAGCAGAAGGAGACGTAGGTACAATGTTCAAATCCGGTTTGTAATTATTTAAAGAATAGAGGAGTGAACGGAAAGATGTGCCAGACCTAATTATAAATAATTAAGAGGATTGTGGAAGCGCGTAGTTAATTCAGAGGAGCTTGCAGGCTGAATACTGAAAGCCATAACAGTCTATAGCCTAATTAAGATTTATGTACGTATATACATGCATACGTTTGTAAGTATTTATGTATGCATGTATTGCAACCATACCACAAACGTCATTGCCCCATAGAACCACATGACAACATCATTGTCCCCATAATTTCGGGCTACCGCCATATAGCACCATACGCCAAGGCGTTCGATGGTATAGGACATTTTTAGTCTAGAGTCAAATGCCACCTCATGTAGAAAACGAAGAAAAATAAACTTCAAAGTGATGGGTGAGGAAAAGCTCTTTCGACCGTGCAAGGATCAACTGCACTCCTACGTTCCAAAGAATCAAACCAACGGCCTGCCAGGGTCTTGGTGCGTTCGCGACAAAATATCGTAATATAACACTTAACTAACTTAAAGGCATAAATGAACGGAGGGAAATTTAGGATGCAATCTATTTTCGGCAAAATGACAAGCAAAGAAAAGTTTTAAAACCTATTTATTATTCCTTAATAAAATCACGATTATTTTAAATCAACCCTGAATAATTCTACTATAATGAAAACAAAATATACAATGTCCGATGGACTAAATACAAATTTGGAGAGGTCGCTCCTTTCATTGAGATATTTTAATAATTCATATTTGTTAATATTTATCGATTAAATATTGTAGTTATTCGTTCCATTCCCTTTTTGACACGACAATAAGTATTACATTAAATAATCCGTACATAATCCTTTTTAAGAACAGAAATATCCTTGTAAATGCGACGGTTCTCATTACAAGCCTTCTTCACTATTAGAAGAAACAATTATATATGCGAAAAATTGGAGACAACTTGGAGTGGTCGCCTAAGTAATTAATTATACTACTAAATAAATAAACAAACAAAAGAATAAGCGAACACTAGTGGAAAAAATCATAATCATCAAAATAAAATTTGACTGATCTCGGGTCCAGAAATGGAACCCACGTGGCAATGAATCCGATGACAAATAAGGAGACAGAATCCGTTTTGGAATCCAAACAAAAAATAATTAAACACAACTCAAGGAGCATATTAAAAAATTATGTACACGCATTTTAAACCAAAGTATAAACAATATACACATGCAACTGGCTGTATAACATAAAAGAAATATTGTGTGACAAAAAATCAATGGTTTGCCTTGGAGTTCGAACCGATGATCTCCAGGGTGCCATCGACAAACAGGTCTCTAAAAACTCCCTATCTCAATTATTCATAAGGTCAACAAATCAATAATAATACTGGCGTTCTAGTTATTTAATGTCTTTATAGAAATAAACATGAACGAGTTAAAAAGAATCCTTTAAATGTAATCGGGTTTATGTGAAACTCCAAGCAATCAGTCTTAGTGGACAGGCTTGAACAATAATATTGGCAGTGACCCTATTCACAAGGGAAGTGCTAACGCACCCTTTCTAAATCATAAATCATACAACGTCTAACTTCACCTAATAATGGTCGGCCGCAGAATACTTCTTGTCAACAAAGTCAAGGCGAGACCAATCGTCTCCCTGGAAATACATCATGGTAAATAATATCATTTCAACTGATATCCTCATATCATATTCCAAAGCTCCACTGGCTTATTAATTCTCTGCCCTGTTACAATTCTTTAATTCAATATCAAGCCACTATTCATCTTTTAAATTTCACATCCATGGACACAGAATGTCCAGGTTCACATCCATCCGACTACAAAAAATATATCAGCCAATGGTTTCCTACAGTTTGAACTCAGACAAAAATCAAATATGGATTTAAACGTATCCATAATATTATTCTTATATTACAGAAAAGCAAATACTTGACATAAAAGGAAAACTTTTATCTAAAATGGGAGGGCGTTTGTTCGTTGTCGAGGCTTGTCACAAGTTGCGCATATCATTAATACAGCCATCTGCATATTCTTATCATGCAAAATTACATTTAAAAAAGAGTGCCTTCCTATCCCCATGATTATTATGCCGACAGTGGCATTTCGAAGACACTGTCACCATGCATTACCAAAATAGGCTTGAATATTCCATAAAATTATATATATATATATATCACGGTTTGAAATCATCAATAATACAAATCAATATTTTGCCCTCCTAATCTAAAGCACTCTCAGACTTACTGTGATGTTTCCATTAAATCACGTACATGCATTACATTAAAATTATATTTTACATGCCCGAAATTTTAGGCCATATAGTAGAATTTCACTTCCCATCTAGATGAATATGAAAACAATATGAAGACCACTCACAAGTCTCTCTTTAATTCAAGAATTCATGCCATTTACATTACTAACCTTTTTTTTTGTGATCTACATATTATAAAACCGTGCATTTATTTGGATAAGTATTTATATTTTCTGTACTTATCATCATGTCGTGAAATCCATGGTTCGGGCCAGCAAAAGGCCCTTATCGTCGTTTAGCCTCTCATGGCGCTGACGTGGATTACAGGTTCGAATCCTCTTCTATTCCTGCTGAACACGTTCATAATCCCAGGGTCCTCTTCTTCACTGTAACAAGTCTAATGACGTTGAAATTAGTTGCGTCACTCAAAAACACAATTTTTCAAAACTATAACACAGTTCTTGCGGTCACGTTACTTAAATACTTTCAACACTATCACTTGGACAAGGTTCTTCGCAGCGCGTATTTGCAAAATGTATATTATCACTCCCGAATGCAGGTAAGGTCAGAACACCAGCGGACCGTGTGTCTGCCTTCAATCTTTTGCGTCAAGTGGATATTGTATCAACATGGCTGCCCCTTTTATAATATTACCCCTACACGAACATTAGAGGGCGGTCAGTCCCCACCACATTTTTTCAAATCAGTGGTTTTACGGGATGTGTGACATCGGTAATGCGCTCAAATGTGTGACTCAGACTTTTAAGTAATCTAGTTATGCGCGGAAAACGCATCGATCGGCGGTTTATTTAAAATTTATTATCAAAATGATGCCATTACGGGGATCCCGCGTGCTTAGTCTGCGTACTTTGTTGCGTGGGGACGCTACTAGTGGTTATATAATCAAATGGTAGCGTAATTTTCCACATGTTAACATTTTATAAACAATTCGAATTTTGGCAGAGGTCTATTATGAAAACATATGATATTCCGAGGTTCACTTACTAATTGTTATGCATATCTCGAAACCTTACCGTACAAATCAAGCTTGCACGTTGGCATTGCCGTGTTTCGGCCATTTTTAGTGGGCGGAGTTATTAGTATTGATTTTCCTTCCTTGTCATTCTTCATAGCTCGCTCTCTTTCTGGGGATTCCTCCAGCTATGACGGACTCGTGTTTACACCAAGTTGGAGTCGTTCTGCAAAGAGATGCAACCTAATGCAACTTTCTGTAATATGTACAAGGGAGCTTGACAAAAGTTTTTCACGGCGTAAAATAATTGTTAAATAAATATATGTATGACCGATACGGTCACAGTATGTATGTATGTATGTATGTATGTACGTATGTATGTATGTATTGAACCCTTTAGTCAGCATGTTAATTGATAAATTACTTGTTCTAGGTTCTGAGCCTGTATTGTAGATTTTTCTGTCTCACTTGAGGACATGACGTTCGTATATCAAGATAAGCTAGTACTATGAATAAAAGACGTGGATGAAATAACTACATTTATTCTATAATAAACAAGGAAAATCAAAGAAAACGAATCATCAAAAGTCACCGTGATAAAAGTCGAGGTCAATGACCTTATATTTTATGACAGCCGAACGATTTCAAGATATGATATTATACCTTTACAAAGGAATGCCTGAAGGGCTAACATCAAATAGAAACCTCTTCGTATTTAATTACAAGACAACAACAACGACCTGGTAGAATTTCTATTCAGTTGTTTTTACAACTGCGGGTTATGTATGCTTCCAATTGATGGGCAGAATGGCTCAGACGATTGAGGCGCTGGCCTTCTGACACCATCTTGGCAGGTTCGATCCAATCAATCCGTTGGTTTTTGAAGGTGCTCAAATATATCAGCCTCGTGTCGGTGGATTTACTGGCATGTAAAAGAACTCCTCTGGGACCTACATTCCGGCACCTTGGCGTCTTCGAAAACCGTAAAAGTAGTTAGTGGGACGTAAAGCCAATAGGCTAACATTATTTATAGCTTCCACTTGCTTGAATTCCCAAACATCATGAACTGATTTCTAGATATTCCTTGAAATGAAGGCTGTCCACTAGCTGACGATCACGTAGGACGAGCTACATAGGCCCTTAGCTGATCGTGAGTAACCATCGGTTACCACTATGAATTGACCATCGTCACCCCTTATAATGAAGTTAAAACTAAGCATACATGATTGATGACCATAGTGTCTCTTTATTCAATTTGTATGAAATTATGGGGTTGATGACCCAAGTGATCCTTCAGTGATCTTAAGTTATGCTAAGTTGACGTGGTCGATGACCACAGTGACCAATCCACTGAAATAAAATAAACGACCATAGCTGATGGCCAGCGTGTCCCTTCAAAGTAAGAGCACGATGTGACAATCTTACTGAGTTTAAGTTAAGTATACTTCACGTACCAAAAAAAATCCCATCACAAATACGAAGTTCAATAAATAAATTAAAAATAAACAAAACAGCAACAACTAAATCTTCCAGGTCAGAATTCAAGTGATAATTTGATTCTAAGTTAACACACGAATTATTCTGAATTTAATTGTACTGCTGAATAAATGAGCGAACACCTGATGGGTGGAAACAATTAATTGCCCGCATTATCTAGTGGTTTTAACAAATTAATTCTTACGACAATTATCCGCACCTCGTTTGCCGTTGATATTTTATTTCTTGAAGCAAGTTTTGGAACACAATCCAAGGGAGAGCTGTGGAAAGAAACCCTGTGCCTTCTTGCTTGAATATAATTAAACCGTGTCGTCATTCCCATACATGGTTAAAGTAGACTAAAAATGAAATTATTAATGTGGCCCAATTCGTCGACAACCGTTGGTACGGCACGAACACGAAATATTCAGCCATAACATAACCCTTAAGGAAATGAGGAATAATGAAAATTGTCTAACTGAGTTATTTACACCTTGTCAAAATACAACGGTATCCTTTAAAATCAATGGTTATGGGCTGTATCATCGTGTGGGATTCCGTATGGTTCCAGTTCCATGTGCCAGACTAGCGAAATCACCTCTCAAGTAGGGTGAAATGCCTAGTTATATCAATTTCCTAGTCCTGTACATGGTCTATGTATCCCACGGATCCATTCTACTGTCAGCCATTAAACACTGACCATGAACCGTTGCCTAACACACACCCTACAATAAACTATCCACAGTAAATTAACACAGAAATGAAAACAACAAACAAACAAACAAACAACAAACAAACCCCATGGCACTACAGCCCGTGAAGGGCCTCGACCTACCAAGCGACCGCTGCTCAGCCTGAAGGCCTGCAGATTTCGAGGTGTCGTGTAGTCAGCACGACGAATCCTCTCGGCCGTTATTCTTGGCTTTCTAGACAGGGCCGCTTCTCACCGTCAGATAGCTCCTCAATTCTCAGGCTGAGTGGACCTCGAACCAGCCCTCAGGTTCAGGTAAAAATCCCTGACCTGGCCGAGAATCGAACTCGGGGCCTCCGGGTAAGCGGCAGGCACGCTACCCCTAAATATTTGCACATCGTCTAACTTCATGAAATCCAAAGCAATGTTCAGTGGAAAATGCAAACTACGTTGTTAAACACGAAAAGGTAAACTGCCGCAATTTAACTCGTTAAACTCGAAAATGTCCGCCTCTGTGGTGTAGTGGTTAGTGTGATTAGCTGCCACCCCCTGAGGCCCGGATTCGATTCCCGGCTCTGCCACGAAATTTGAAAAGTGATACGAGGGCTGGAACGGGGTCCACTCAGCCTCGGAAGGTCAACTGAGTAGAGGTGGGTTCGATTTCCACCTCAGCCATCATGGAAGTAGTTTTCCGTGGTTTCCCAGTTCTCCTCCAGGCAAATGCCACGGCCACGGCCGCTTCCTTCCCTCTTCCTTGACCATCCCTTCCAATCTTCCTATCCTCCACCAGGGCCCCTGTTCAGCATAGCAGGTGAGGCCACCTGGGAGAGGTACTGGCCATCCTCCCCAGTTGTATCCCCCAAACCAATGTCTCACGGTCCAGGACACTGCCCTTGAGGCGGTAGAGGTGGGATCCCTCGCTGTGTCCGAGGGAAAAACCAACACTGGAGGGTAAGCAGATTGAGAAAGAAAGAAACTCGAAAAAGAAAGCTGCCTTGGTTAAACTCGCCAACTCAAATGTAAACTGCCACGGTGCGATGACCGGTATTTCTACGAAATACTCATTCCAGTTATCTGGGGATATATTACAACTTCATAAAGACTGTCTCAAAAGTGTTGATATTTACTGTATTTTAACACTGGCGATCCTTTCGTCCTACGTAAATGAAATATCTGTTCCCTCCGACAAAGCGCTATGCCTTGGCTCGCTTGTCCGCTATTGAAACTCCTTCCCAACTAAATTCAATTTACACGTTCTTGCCGCCCAAACAATCTTATAATTGATCCCCAAGTACTGAGTTCTTTAATCCATCCTTTCTAATACTTTAAACCTATCGAGACTTGTGGAATGCGTCATAATGCTAGCCTGGATTACAAATATAAAACGTACTGTCCTATATTTTTCTCTTCGGACCTTACACAGAAACCCAGGTATCAATTACATTATGTCATCTGGATCATCCGCCAGGAGTATTCCACATCTGGACTAACTTCAGGAACACTTCCAAAACACTAGGTCTCATGGTTTCATAACCAATGAACAGTATCTCTTCCATAACTCAACCTCGGGCAATAAAGCAATTATCAGCATCATTCCAGACAGAAACAGCACTCTCCTAACGCGAATCCCAAAAGCTCACTATATCGAACCCTGACACTTCAACTCCTCAACAAAATACATTAATTAAATGTCCCACCTCTCCAAAGAAGTAAATTCTACACACGGACTTTCACCATAACGTATCTCATTCCCCCAAAATATTTTTGTATTATTATTATTAATGATATTTTAAACCAAATTTTAACCGACTCACGTGGGTGACTGACTCTGTATACAGAGACGGGAAATAATTCAAAATGTCGCGTTTAAATTTCCCTTCGTCATGATGCACAGGAAAACACTCTGAATTCACGACTCACTTACCCGTGAATATACGCTCGGTGGCGTCTGAATAAATGACATAAAATGACTAAGAAATAAGCAGATTTTAACCCTTCCCCACGAAACCAGCATAAGACGTAAAATCTAACATCACATGACCCAGTGACATCCCGACACAAGCAATATAGCTCACTCTCTCCATAAGTCGTCCACAACGTGCAAATGAACTTTAAACTGTGCACAAACTCCACAAACATGAAAATAAATTGGGCATAATCCACCCCACATGCATCGAATAACGACATGGTTTATTTACATAGGACTACTCGGCTTAAGGCACATACCTGATGAATGCTGATGTCAGCTGATGTCAGCTTCCATTTTTGTTTTTCGCCGGCTCTTTCTGGATATTTAGCAAGCCTTTATTATTTCAAACATTCCTTTACTTTAAACATTAATTCTTATATTGACATTATTTTTATTTCTTCTGAAATGTTCTTGCTTCTTAACTAAGAATCTGTAAGAGAGCATAAACAAAAAAGTACCCTTTAATCACGCGCTATCGCACACGGAATCCAAAGGTCTAATGTACGCCTGCGCACGTTAAACAAATTAGTAAATGTGATCTCTACAGATTTTACGACTCAGCCTAATGTGGTTTGTTAAAGACAGAGAGAAAATACTATCGTCGTTACAATGCAACAAGTACAGCAGCGACTTAGTGCTAACCGCGATAATTCACCTATCTCGACCTTCTGCATTATAATGTTGAAAACTAGACATTACAGCCAAAGTAGTAGTTAATGTTACTCCAACTATCACTTTGTCTAATATTTAAACAACGTTTCTCAAATTCAATTACCACTCGGTGCCTCGATTTAGAACACTGTTCCACAATCTAAGTCTGAAAACGTATCACCTGAGGTGATGGAAATATTTGGGCGCTTGTAGGGTTATCATAAGCGAAGGTAGCCTCTGCTTGAAATCTGCCCAGTGAATGATACTGGCGAGAGAGGCCGCTCTCAGGTGAGCTTGCCCACGTTTCAGCCTATTCTGAGGCGTAAAAAATGGCAAACAATTTGACTTCGCTATCTACGGAGTTCAGGGTTTAGAATGGCATTCATAATGTGCAGAACAATTTGCCTCTTGCAGATTCAACCTACAATCCTTCGAATGGCATGATTTTAACGAGAAATTTAGAGTTTTGCCCTAGTACGTTTGTTACACTCCAACGCACGTGAGTTAAATAGTACCTCCTGGTGGGAACATATTAAAACTGACCCGACGTACCAAGGTTAAGCACAAAAATATATCACAGCATTCCCAAACTTAAAAATGGCGATTTCCATAGACCCTTGCCTGGCAATTATAAAATGCACTTTCTCCGTTCCTGAGGCCTCTAAATGATGGGTTCAGTATGTATGTATGCAACATGTACAAACGTTATGATTATTATTATTATTATTATTATTATTATTATTATTATTATTATTATTATTATTATTATCCGGAGAGGGCTTAGACTGGGAAGGAAACGACTGTGGCCTTAATAATTAAGGTAGAGCCCCAGGACTTGGCCGGTGTAAATGGGAAACCACGGAAAACCAGCTACAGCGATAAAGACAGCGTGATTCGAATCCAATATCCCCGAATGGATTCTAATAGCTAAGTGACCGAAACCGCACAGGCAATTGCTGGGTATTATTATTGATATTATTATTTTTATTGTTGCGGGGTTCCTATGGCTCACAGAAGGCTAAGAAGAGGCTGGGTTGGATGGCTGGACAAGGAATTAACTAGAGCAGATGTTAACAAAACAAATTTGGACATTTCAATTCATTCCTTTTGTTAAAATTGAGAGATAGAACATCGGAATGAATAACAAACAAACAAAAAATGTTATAAATGAGCTCGTCAGGTCTAATAATATCAGGGACTTAGAAGTGCGAAAATCAGGTACAAAAATTTATGATAATTACCAGGCAGTAAATTTACATAGAAAAGAGAATTATTGCTCGTGACAGATACAATATTTTACAAGAGCACGATTTGCTCCAAGAAGGTACACTACTCAGGAGTCTAAGCCACGAAAATACCACAGTCTAGTATAGCAGAGACAGTCAGTTTCCTTTGATACACAGAAATTACACCAGGAAACCCATCGGATGACCTCACTTTAGAGACTTCATCAATTACTCCACAAGTACAACAGCATTAAGCGCTATTCCTAAAGGGAACCAGGAAGCATAAACAGTTACCGAATAAACAGGGGGCATAATTGCCCATACTACATGGCTTTAATGGGAAAAGAAAATGGTTGCACATAACGCTCCATAAACAAAATGCAAGGAGGCGAAACACCTGCACTCTTTAAGAAATTGTTAAAACCCTATGTGGGCATATGGCCCAATGATACGGAGGCTAATCCTATACTATAAGGTGTGACTAAATAAGGAATGTTTAAGGCCGAGAGAAGATCAACGAAATTTGAAGTTTTGAAACTTTTGTCACTCAATCCAATGTTGAACTGGAACAAGAGTGGTCCATCGCACTTTGTTCCCGTATATTACATATTTCCCAGTAGGGAATAGAACCAGAGTCATCAGACTTCGCCGAAAATTCTACACTGAAAACACCAGTTTACAAAATTATATCAAAAGAAAAGAGATTGAAGCCCTTCACTCAAACTAAATTCTGCCATTATCTTGTGCCGCTGGATCTTCCGCAAGCAGTCCTCGCCCGAGCCTCCCTTAGGTCTAGTCGCACTCTCAAGCACTGGAGCAATTCAGACAAGACGGCCCTAAAATGCCCTGCTTCTTTAGTAACCTAAGGGGAAGCTTCCAGGATTCTTTACTGATAACCTGGATTCCTGTGCATCCCCGGTTTTAATTGGCTAGAGAACATATTTCCAAGTATCTGATAGGTTGATTACAATCGAGGAGGAACCAGCAGAAGTGTTGACAGCTTTAGTACTGAACCCTTGAACTTACCATTCCATCGTTGGTCGGCCACGGCTGCTACAGTAGAACAATATAGAACTCTTAAATCATGGGTCGTTGCGGGAATAAATTCGGTCACGATCTTAACCAAACGATGGGGTTCAGAAGAGAGCCTAACTACTTGAAATGAGGAGCAAATATGTGCTTAATAACTTTTATTAAAATCGAAATGACACGACAACATTATTATTTTAATATAAATCCTTGAAATAAAAAATTTATAAATCATTTATTGAATGTTTCAAACGCAGTCACATTGCATAGCGTTGATTTATTTCTCACAATATCGAAGAGTTGCTTCGGAGAAATTAGTACATTAGTGGACAGCGAAACTGAAAAACTGAAAAAGGAAAGACCTGAAAACCGGGCACCTATTACTCCAAACGAGAACTGAGAATTAATCCACACAAAATCTGACTTTCAACAAGTAGAACGCCTGATTTCCTCTCAATTAAGGTTATCCACCAGTCGAATACCCTTTACGGATACGGAACACCCGCCGAATGGACCCTTAATCGAACCAAATTGACTATCAGTTGCTTTGGATAGGTTGCGAAATATTATGGGAAAGCATGGTGTTCACTACGAGTTAACAGCATCATTCACATTTGAAATCAAATTCCACCATGTATTTGTCATTAATGACACCCTTAAGTGATAAGGTAATCCCGATGCTAAATGTGCATCACCCAAACAGCTGTTCGGAAGGAACCAACAACAACATGATCCGCGAGGATCTTACGTTACGTCGTTCTAAAGGAACAAATTGCGAAATGCAGGAAACACTTATTCATCATGCATTTAGGAGAAATGCCAAACACTGAAGTTAATTAAAAAGTGGTAAATCACTTGAAAAGTATTATTATCAAACCGATTTTCAGGTTAGAAATAGTTTTGTTACGCTTAATAAAATTACCAGTCCACATTGAAAAATACTACAACTTTAAGGAATTCTTTCCTCTGAAAACAATGACTACCATTACAGATCCATCTACTTATTTTTTGTCCCAACACACTACCTATAAAGTGATTACTTAATCGAATTCAACTACGAATAAAATGAAAGTACGACAAAGATTTAAAATAAAATAATATTACTGGCTGACGAATCGAAACCGCATTCGCAACTCAAGTCTCACACTAATACACAGAGTGTCAATATGCACACTATCAAAACGAAACGGACGTCAGAACGACAAAACAATTAAGTCCGTAAAATAAAATAACATATCGAAGTCATTAAAACTCAACACGCATGGAGAATTACAGTAAAATATTTAATCTCCATCAGGTCGATATCCAATATTTGGGCAACCCTCATTCGCCGATAGCGGCCCCGTTATCTTAGGGAACACCTTCCAGCTGTTGGAGCTACGCACTAGTTGGCCTCATTATTATCGATCTAACCCTCTTCATATTTCATATTTTACTGCAGATGCTACCTTCGCCCAGGTCACTTCGTAAAAACAAAAGAAACATCTAATCTGAGACTTGAGTATGTACAGCTGACTTCCCAGACCTATCGTCGGGCTCACTTAAAATCTGTACATTCTAACACTAATCTCTATGTACACGATACCTTCCAAATTCTATCGTCGGGCGTGAACTAGGACGTCTCATCATCAGTAACTCCAAGGATAACATGTGACGTCCTAAATCTATGGTCGGGCGTAAAAATGGGTCGTACTACGCATCCCCTAGCATATCAGGCGAACTAACAATTTCAAACCAACTCTGACATTTCAATACACATGAAACCACGTCTCTTACTATTAAACGAATGCAAGTCGCAAAATGCAGTTAAGTCTCCACCTCGTTACAATACGTGAACTCGAAAATAAATATACGTGACGAACAAATCTCTAACTCAAACACAATCTCAGCCTGTGCAATGAAGTTTTTAGGGAAGCAATGATAATTCCTAACACACGTCTACCATTTAGTGGATGTATTCAAAATAATAATCATCACTACCGCATTAGAAACTCTCAAATCGCCTACCGTCAATTCCAAATATTTATATCAATGACATATCCGGTGAACGAAATTCAATACAACATCAACCATGTATTCTAAATGTTCTTTTATCCTTGAGGTCACATTATCTTAATATTCATACGGGCTTTACGTAACTAGTCACTTGACTTTTACTACCAAGTTTTTTTAACCTTTACTAGAGTCGTTTTCACTTGGGATCTTACTACAAATCTACGGTGCCTCACACAGTAGTCGTCTCAAATTTCGGATTGGTAGCGGAATACACTACAGCCTGCCACAATACAGCCTGTCTCACAAATACTTCCTCGGCAAACATAGCTTTCTCAAACTCATTCTCCTCGCCTTATCCCAGCGGTATCACTTAAAATCCAGGCTTCCTTTCATCTTTAGTATTCCTATCCCTCTCATCTCCACATATATAAAGTCTTCGCTCTCAATCCATTTTTCTTATATTTCCAAGAACCTTTTCATATTTCAATCCTCTTGTGAAAACAACAACCATTATAAAATACACCTCTTTATTTTACTGTTACTACTACTTTCGGACCTCGAGAATACAAAAACACACCGCGATTTTCCGTATCATTGATATATACGATGCCACAAAATTTTACTTCCCATAAATAAATATAAATCTATCGAATTTCACTGGAATTTCATAAATGCCTGTGATCGTTGTAAAACATACTGGGTAAATGCACTTTTAACATAGGAAAATTTTATCCCGCGGTAGACATTATTATTATTATTATTATTATTATTATTATTATTATTATTATTATTATTATTATTGACCAACATTTCTGAATTCAACTGACATTTGAAATTAAAACATTCGCCTCGACTATTTTACCATTATAGCTTTCCTAATTTTTCTCACTTTGGACAATATGTCATAGAACATTAACACCAGATTTAAACGTCGCATTTTACAGTTTCTTGACGTGAAATTTACGCACTAAAATTTTCACACGCTGACCAAAATTATAACACTTTTCGCCTGATAATTACAAATATGAACCCGACAATCATCTTGAAAAATTTGTTGGGACAGAACAATAAAATCTAACTACAACATAATACAAATATAGACAGACCTGCAAAATGGAGTCATCCTCAGTATTCTGGCTACATTGTCGCCAGATGACCTCGTGCCTTTAGCCGTACATTTGTACAAATAACATCATCATCTCCAACATATCACTCTTACAGACACTGCCTTTTTCACACGATATTAGATTACAACACAAATCACGCACTTTCCTCGTTATAATTTGTACCACGAACCTCACTCGTTCTGCAGTCAACTGCGACTGTCTGCTTTCTTCCCAGAGTTGTCTCTCTCTGTCTCCCACAACACAACAGGTGTTCAACAGATAACGAAATCAGAACTACTCTGACTAGCTTCCCAACTCTCTTACAACTCTCAAACGCACATGAGGTGATACAATAAAATTTGCTGTGTACTTTAACAGACGCCTATACTTTCACAGTTTGTCGGCAAAAGTTCAGAAATTTTCTGTAACCTTCCCTTTCTAACCGAATGTGTGGACCTCAGCCACGAACATGTACTAAGTTGTTAGTAGATCAATCTGGTACAATTTTCTGCTGACGACGGGCGTAAGCTACCGCCGCTTCAAAAACCAGATCGACACTGAAAAATATGCAGTGGGGGGTTCCTTTTATAGTCTTATGAGGGACGCTACACACACTACTAAGCTTGATTGCGTAATCTGCTAATTTCGCGTCCAATAGACCGATTTTCATGAGACTTGTCCCAGAATTCCGGACAGACTTGTAATTATTTTAGATGTTAATCTCATCATTTTACCACACTCGCAACAGGTGAAATAAATTATTTCTGCCCGGGCGTTTCGCGGGTTTTCTTCATCCATTGACCTTGGCACGTGGAGCTAGTCCTCGGATTTGACGCTGACTTGTACTTAGGCTTAACTGCATTTATATTTTACCCGGGGGGCTCTGTCTTCACGTAGGGTTTAGGAATAATTTAGATTATTTATTTCTTTATTTACTGTATTGCCAAAATCCCTCGTTACGCAGAATTCCGTGAATTTGAAGAATTATCGGGCACTCGAAGTCCACCGAGGTGTCACGGTATTTCACGAGCTTGCCGCGGGTGAGATCGTTCCCACGCGACATCGAGGCTCTAGGAGCGCAACATGGCTGCCCTCAAAAAAATAAAAGTAGATTGATGATTTGAAATAAATATTGAGAAAAATAAAAAAAAAAATTTTCTCATCGTAGAATTATGGGTTCAGTACATTACCAAAAAATCTACAGAGAAAGGTTTACGAATAACAAAATGAAATTTCCTAAGCTCTAAGTTATTTTTAGTCCATAAGAGTGCACTAATAAATCGATGGTACAGCCATCTAACAGAAAAAGACGAAGGTCTTTGGGTGTTCATAAGTTCAAGTCTCTTGACATAGGTGGCCTTAGAGAAGGCGCGCAGTTTAAGTAGCCGGGGAAGGTGTACCCTTGGTACAGACCTCCATCCCCTAATGTTGTACGATGGGATTAACACATTAATTTTTTAAATACGTTGGTAGGTTGAAATATATCTTGGAGAAGAGTTCATTCTTGTTTGCTTGTTTCGGATTCTTGAAGTAGAGTTATCCGGAGTCGTCCAAGTTCGGGCTGTATTGCGCAGGGTTGACGGCAGGAGCGGCCGCAGCTTGCTGATGCCTAGATGTGGACGTTCGGACCCCTTAAGTACCTTGAGATATCATCCTTCCGATATATTGAGGGCTAAATCCAAGATGATGTTGGCCCAAGATCAATTAGAAAGGCCCTGCCCAAAGATAGAGTACGAGGTTGAGCCCTGCCTCTCAACATCTTCCAACGATGGCAGGCCCAAACGAGGTAGTTTATCTGGAGTCTTTGTTAGTACTAGGTGGACCCATACCTCGCACCGGCATCTCTCTCAGGTTGATTTCACATGGCCTCTGATGTAATGCTGGGCACTGTAATATGCAAATTTTGTGGCGACAGTAACTGTTGCGGGTTATGGCAGAATACGAAGAATTTAGAGAAGGGAAGGTTTGTACAAATGAATTTTAAGAACAAAACAAAAATTAACATTTAGAGTACAACTTAATCATATGAGAAATAATTCAATAACATACATAATTTTTAGTGAATAATAGGAGCAGAAGTCCTTCTTAGTTTGATTTCTTATAACACTTAAACTTATAAATTTTCTCAGGAGAGAAATAAAATTAGTTCAGCAATTTAATCGCCTGGTGGTATTTAATGAACAAAGCTAAAGGCCTTCATACAAGCTTTACTTGAGACAGGTGAATACCAAATATTCTTTCAATCATTGGATTGCTCACCAGTAGGGTGACAGTATTGAGAAAATCTCAAATGGTGCAAGGTCCATGAAATTTGGGGGCAAGATTTCCCGCGGGAATAAATTTTTTTACCGTGACCTGATCTCCATCATTTAAATTAGTGGATTTTCTTCCATGGGCATACCTAATTTTACTCTCTTATGAGAGGCCTTAAGTTTATTTATACCTAACCTCCATAGATCCCGAAACTTCTCTGGGCCTATTGTCTCTGGTAAGAGCTCATTGATGGACCATAGATTTGACAATGGCGTGTTTGGGACGAACTTAAACATGAGAGAAACCGGTGAAAACTTTTTGGACTCATGAACGCCCGAATTAAAAACAAAAGATAACCAATGCAAGGACGTGTCCCAACGAGAATTGTCTTCATGGTGGAGGGCAATAAGGGCTGATCGAAGATTTCGATTAACCTGCTCAGCGAGAGATGGTTAAGGGTAGTATGCCGACGTAGTGACGTGTGAAATAGAGACATCGAAACAGAACTTATGAAACAGATTGGAAGTGAAAACGTTAGGGTTATCGGAAACCATATACTGACATGATCCAAAAGGTACAAATATTGAATTGAGAAAGGAAATAGTAGTTTGTGCAGTGGTAAATCTAGCAGGAAACAGACATGATAATCGAGTAAAATCATCCACACACAAGAATGAATTTATTCCTGTTCCTTTCAGATTGCGGTAAGGGTCCCACATTATCAATATACAATCGCTCTATTGGGCGAGAGGCTTGGTGCGATGAAAAAAGCGCTAGTTTGGTAGATGACATGGGCTTGCTAATCAGACGAGGTTTACATGCTTTAACAAATTCTTAAATTTCGCCTTCCGTTCCCTTCCAGATGAATGGTTCACCTATTCTCTCTCTGATTTTAATGATTCCCAGATGTCCGCCTAATGGGGTCTCATGCTAATATTTTAAGATGGAACAACAATTTTCATCTTTTGGTCGTGTCTTGATGGGTAACACAGGACCCCATTCCTCAATACCTAAGGGACGGCATGTTCCCCAGACGAAAGGGTCTCAGTTATGGGAGCCAGCACCGGATCTTCAGATTGGTATATCGCTATGGCATGGTATAAGATAGGGGCTCCAGAAAGAATGGGATATTCCCCGAAGGCGTGGAGAGAGAAAGCGGAAGGCCTTCCTACGAGTCAGAAGAACTTAAATGATCATTGGAAAACATTCCGCTTAACCCATCTGAGACCACATTCATAGATCCCTGAATATGTAACACGTCAAACTGAAATTCTAAAATTCTGATAGCCCAGTGGACGATGCGCCGGTATGACGGGGCCTAGCTAGCACCCAACTTAGAACCTGATTGTCGGTCTCCAATTCAAACTTCATATGCTCTAGATAAAGGCGGAATTTTTACAAGGCAAACAGCACAGCGAGTCCCTCTAGTTCAAATATGGAATATTTGGTCTCTTGAGGTGACAGGGAAAGAGTCGCATAGGCGATGGACCGCCTTCTGAGTTCAGATTCCTGTAGAAGAACCGCAGTGACAGCAGATGAAGAAGGGTCCGTCTGCACAATGAACTACCTGGTGAAATCCGGCATAGCCAAGACAGGGGCATTGCAGAGGGCTAATTTGCGATCCTCGAAAGCGGCTTGATGAGAAGAACCCCATTCGAATTCGACACCGTTCCTGTGAATAAATTTCATGGGTGCCGCCCGGTCAGCGAAGTTTGGGATGAATTTTCTAAAAAAAACTTCACCATACCGATGAATCTAGCAAACACTTTAACATATTTGAGAGGCTTGAAATTATGGATAGCCCGCCTTCTCGATTGGTCTATAGAAACTCCATCGGGGGAAACTATATGCCCGAGAAGGACAATGATGGTTTAGCAAAGAGTACTTTCTACAGCTTAACCGTCAAATCTGCGGTACGAACACGTTTTAATGTTTCCTCTCGATAAGCTAGATGTTCTTCAAAATTATCTGAGAAAATAACATCATCTAAATAATGATAAAGGTATTCAAGTTTAATATCAGAGAAGACCCTATCTAGCAATCTAGTAAGAACCGCTGCGCTCGCGTGGAGCCCGAAAGGCTCGCGGTTGTACTCGTTCGGATTCCAATCGGTAGCGAAAGCAATCAGATGTTTGGATTCTCCTGCAAGAGGCATCTGATTATTGGCTCGATTGAGATCTAAGATGGTGAAAAATTTAGCCTTACGAAATCAAGAGAAGCATGAATGCAAGTCGGGAAGAGGTACTGACTGGAGAACAGTCTTACGATTCAACGCCCTGTAATCAACTACTGGCCTAAAGCCGCCTTGTGGTTTAGGTACAAGAAAAACCGGTGAAGAATACGTCGACTTTGAGGGCCGAATGATACCATCGCTCAAAATCTTGTCGATTAATTACTTGAGGGCCTTCATCTTAGGTGCAGACAACCTATAAGTGGGAAATCTTACGGGGATAGAATCTGTAACCTCTATCTCGTACTCGATTAAGTCAGTCACTCCTAGATTTTCCGAAAACACATCGGAAAATGACTGGCATATTTTACGAATGCTAGTAGCCTAATCCTCATATGGATGCATCTCACTCTGAGGAGGCAAAATAATCGAACATGAAGCAGAATAACACCTCAAAATGGGCACGAGAATATTACTATCAAAACTGTAACTGCATTATTTCCTTTGATGATCAAGCTCGAGAACTGAATGCGACATGAAATCGGCCCATAATATCACAGGGCATGACAAACGTTGAGCAACAAGTAACTGATATTTCCAGGTAAACTTAGAAATACGACTTTTGCATGGATGAATCCTAAAATTTCTAAAGGGGAAGAGTTGGCCGAAACATATTTCACACCGGAAGAAACATATTAAGGAAAATGACAACAGGTCCTTAACTTAGAATACCATTCCTCTGAAATGATGTACTCAATACTTCCGGAATCTAAGAGGGCAGTAACATATTCCTTATTTATTTCAATTTTGATGAAGGGTACAAAACCTGAGTATCAGGGGCAACATGTACATATTCCCTTTTACCTTTAAGGAAACCTTAGACGCCCCTGAAAAGGCGTAATCGGATTCGATCTGGGCTGAGCCTGGAGAGAGAGACTGGGACGAGGACTCAGTCACCGGGCACTCTAGTCAAATTATACTGCTGTTGTTACCAGAGGTAGAAAGGGAAGGTGTGCTATTCTGTGAGTTACAGTTACTTGCCAGATGTGTAGATGAACCACATTTGAAACAGCCTGAAGAAGACGATGATCCATTTTTAGAACCTTCGGTATTTATTCCTTATTCCTTAAATGGTCCGCAAACCCACAAGCATAACATTTGCGGGGAGTGAAAGTTTTACGAGGGGGTGGCGTTGAAATATTAGAAGAAGTTGGTGAGTCACGCGGAACTGTCAAAGTATCGGCATATTTCATTCCTCCGCAGAAACAGATACGGCCTTAAGTTCCCTAAACGTTTGTGGTCGGGAATCAAAACACAAATATGATCGGTAAGATGGAGAAATACCTTCAGTGATAGTCTGTACTACTTGACCTACCGAATAGTGCAAGGCAAAAACCCTAGTATAGAACTTAATATCCTGATTTTCATCTAGCCCTTTCACTATGAAGTCGGGCCGATGACCTACGATGTTAGGCCCCTTTAAACAACAAGCATCATCATCATCATCACTATGAAGTAATATTTCTGAATTAATGATGTCAGGGCTCTCGGGGGGATAACGTTAGCCAACAAGTAAGCATGGAGAATTTCAACGGAACGTCTTCCAGGTATTGCTTTAACGATTTTATCTGCTAAAACACCACGGTGTAGGGATAGATTATTCGTAAAATTTGGGAGTGCGACAGGGCAAACACCAAAGCACGGTCCTGGAATTCCACAAGAAATCTTAAGAAGTAAATGACGTCATTAGTGGAGTTGACGGAAAATTTAGAAATCCCTTTAAGCAACATGGCTAAAGAATGGGATAAGCTGCTAAAGCCTGCAGATACCACCGTAGAGGTAGCCGGAGTGTGAGGGGGTTCGAAAGCGGCATTACTATTAAAAAGTGGTGGAAGATGTTGTGGACTGCCGACAGTGTTGGCTATCTCTTCAGATGGGGCAGAAGCTTGTAGTTTCTCACCCGATTCCTCACCATCCGAAGACTAATTTGGATCCTCTTCCGTATTATAGTTAATGGGGGAAAATAGCCACCCTTCCCACTAACAAACCCAGAAAAAAATTTGTTCACTTTACTGGATAGCTCGGAAATACGTTGGCACAAGGTGTTAACCATACCAGAATGTTCTTCGCTCAGCTAAAGAGAAAACATATCCCCCACTATTATTATAAAAGTGAAACAGCCTAGCCTGAACACGTTTAAGTTGGTTACCGGAGGGCTCACATCCTTCAAGAAAACTAACAACAGATACAAGGTCAGCAATATCGGTGTTGATCGTGGATAAAACTCAACAACTTCCTTCTCTCCATAAACAGGAATACAAATGGGTAGCTCTAAAGAATACTTTAATCCAGACGCATCTGTTGCAACCGTTCCTCCAGGATGAATATTTATAATTGTTAATTAATAAATCATCTCTTCCTTGCGCCAATACCAAAGAGAAAGAACCTCTCTGGGGCCAGACATGAGTGAAAATTTGGCCAAATTTTGAAAAAAAGAAATAGTGAAAAATGTCTAGTGTTCAAATCCAAAATTAAGATTAAATAGACAAAAGGGGCTTTTACCGGCCCCATTCCACCACGCTCTGCTACCTATTATTCCGGAGTTTGCGTGATTCACAGGGGGATAATAAGCGGCTGGACTGAGTGGATGGACAAGGAATTAAACAGAGCAGAACTTAACACAACAAATTTGGAAATTTTACTTATTTCCGTTTGTTAAAATTGAGAGATAGAGAATCTGAATGAATAACCAACAAACATAATAGGTATTTAGAGAGCTCGTCAGCTCTAACAATATCAGGGACTTAGAAGTCCGATAAACAGGTACAAAACTTGTCATAATTACCAGGCAGTTACTTTACGCAGAAAAGAGCATTATTGTTCTTGACAGGCACAATATTTTACAAGAGCACGATTTGCTCCAAGAAGGTACACTACACAGGAATCTAAGCTCCGAAAATACCATAGTCTAGTCTCTAGAGGCAGTCAGTTTCATTAGATACACAGAAATTACAATAGGAAAACCATCAGGTGATCTCACTTTAGAGTGTTCATCAATTACTCCACGATTACAATAATATTAAACACGATTCCTAAAGGGAACCAACACGCAGAAACAGTTACCGAATGAACAGGAGGCATACTTGCCCATACTACGTGCCTTTAATGGAAAAAGAGAATGGATGCACATAACCGGCCATAAACAAAATGCAAGGAGGCGAAACACCTGCACTCTTTAGAAAATTGTTAAAATCCTATGTGTTCATAAGGCGCAATGATACGGAGGCTAATCCTGTACTATAAGGTGTGATTAAATAAGGAACAATTAAGGCCGAGACCATATTAACGAAATTTGAAGTTTAAAAACTTTTGTCACCCACTGCAATGTTGAATGGGAAACAACAGCGGGCCATCGCTCTTTGTTACCTTACATTACATATTTCACAGTAGGGAATAGAACCAGCGTCCTCATAATTAACCGAAAATTCTACATTGAAACGACCAGTTTACAAAATTACATTAAAAGAAAAGAGTTTCAAACTCTTCCCTCAAACTACCCACAGGAGCTATTACAAGTCTAGGTAAATTCTGCCATTACCTCGTGCCGCTGAATCTTCCTCACGCAGGCCTCGCCTATGCCTCCCTTAGGTCAAGTCGCACTCTCTAGCACAGGAGCAATTCAGACAAGACGGCCATAAAATGCCCTGCTTCTATGGTACCCTAAGGGGAAGCTTCTAGGGCTCTTTACTGATAGGCTGGATTCCTGTACACCCCCGGGTTTAATTGGCTAAAGAACATATTTCGAATTATCTGATAGGTTGATTACAATCGATGAGGAACCAGCACAAGTGTTGACAAACTTGGTGTTGTTACCGTTCAATACCATGCTAATAGATATATCATGATGCCCAGTAAGACATATACGTCTTTTTCCGCATCATTCTACGAAATGTTTGGTTGTAACAAGAATTTTATGCCTGGTCCGGGATACGAGTGGCACTGCGCAAGCTCGATGGTTGAAGCTCTAATTGCGCGTACCGAGAGAGAGAGCTCTCAGTACAGCGAAACCTTGGAATTACGCTCTCTATCGTGCAAGTGAGGAAGAAGTAGGACGGCGCGCTCAACTACTGCCTAGGTCAGGAGGCGGAGTTAACTTTACAGGGTTCTAACTTGAGAACTGGATGTTCTCACCGATTTCCCTTCATCTTCTTGGACGCCAACCCACAAATTTCGCGTGTGAAGTAATAATAATAATAATTCGTCACAAGATTAAGAAATGTACAAGCAAGGACTCAATGAACTCAGCATAATTTCCAATATTTGATAATGTAAGAAGGTGAATTACTTAACGAGCGCATTATTAATGACGCACATTAGGTAGATGTGCGTGATGGAAACCATCTGTTCCTAGTACTTATCTTGACAGAGATAGGGGAGTCCCCACTTCCCACCTCTTCACGCAATAAAATACAAGAGGAAGCTTGAGAGATTACCAGAAAACCTGCGATGCGATTTAAACGAAAGTAGATCAAGAAATAGAGGACGTTAAGATCTACAAAATGAATATTTATACGACTCGGTGAGACAATTATTAGGGGAGCTATCTTTTCTTTGTGGGCGGAGTCTACCCTCTCCAAATCTGACGACCCAAACATTCTATGTATATAAGGACACCAGGGCAGCCCTCAATTACTAAGTTTTTCGAGATCGTGTTACACAGAGGTCTACTCCACGTCAGTCCGATACGCATTCATAGTGCAATTACATTTTCCTTGTGTGAAGTGATGAGCGTGGTGTGTGGATGTATGAAATATTAATCTCAGTATACATTAAGGGAAAGCAGACAAGCAGCGTTATAGCAGGCTAAAATGAATATATTTAAAAAGAACGGATAATATTACAAAATTTGTCACGACGTAGTTAGTGATTGACTATAGAGAACCAGTAGTTATCGTACTGTGATTAAGGTATGTGCAGTTATAGGGGACAATCCGCCTAACAAGTAAACGTTGTTAGATTAGCCAGGAAGTGCTCCATAAATGAACAGTGACGCTCACGTAGGAACAAATAAAACCAATAAATATTTCTCTCTATAACGAACGGGAATCGAGTAGTCATCTTCAGGGACAGTGACCGCTCCTTGGGTAGTCCATTCGAGTCTATGAATGGATCTATCAATATCATGTTATTCGAAGACATATAAACAGTGCTTAAAATAACCGATTCCTAATGTATTCGCATGTATGTGAGTGCTCGTCGAACCCTGAATTCTACACTACACGAACGCGCCTGTGTGCCTGCGAAATTCCTGTCGAAGACAACGCAGAACTTCCGACAGTAGGAGATTGCAGATCAAGACACCATGGATTCAACCCTGAAGGAGATGAACCTAGGATTTCCTGCTAAGGAGACGCCAGCTATTGAGAAATAAGTCCATATAGTTGCCCTCAAAGGACAGCAGGTTACACAAAAAAAATGATAAGTAAATTTCTTAACTTGAATATCAGTCGTGTCGCATTAATAAGTAAAACTTAACTTTGTAAATAGAACATTTCAGAATGCACTTTGACGTGTGCTCTAACGTGTAGGTGACGCAATATACGCATTTCAATGCGGTAAAGTTTTGTTATAAATTTTATTTTTGTCTTCTCTGGTTATTGGTTACGCGCGTGAAGTAGTATATAAGACCCTCTAGTTTATTATATTTGAGTGAAGCATTCGTAAATGCTTAGGTAATTCAACGGACTTTATAATTCATTCCCGTTTCAATTAGCTCATATATATATATATATATTCTCAATTTTTTTTTTTGATTATTTAAATGCTTCACATCTTTAATGCATGAATACAGTTATCTTCCCTTTTAATCTTAAGGTTGCTGACGACCGGAGAGAGGAAGACTGACTCGAGTTGCGAATATTGACCTTAGAAAGCTACGCGAGTGAATTACATGTTAAGTTAAATCCCCGTCAATTAGAAACTTCTCAATGTGTAAGTAACCTGGATTCAAGGTAGACGTGTGTGAAGTTGAAGGGGGAAACGGTATGTGTGAAAATGTTCAAGGTGACAGATTTGATAATAATAATAATAATAATAATAATAATAATAATAATAATAATAATAGGACACCAGGAGACCTGAATTGGTCACAGATTCTCAGACAGCATTAAAGCGTGTGGATTGTATATTGTGTTTGTGTATTTATAGGTTCATGCTTCATTTTGTTTATATGTGCTTATAATCTGTCAGTGTATGTTGATTTTTGGTGAGTTACAGGCTAGCCAACGTCATGTGACCGCTTTGTATTTATTAGAATAAATCATTACCCCGGAGAAATGCTTATATTCGATAGTGTGAGGAGTAATTAATTTGATAATGTAGACAGGCGACAGGCGACGACATGATTTTCGTGTTGGGATAATTGTGCGGGAATGAGCTTTCATCGCTATGTCCGAACACAACAACTACACTGCAAACTTTACTGTTTCCTCACGAGAATGCTACCCTTTTCATATAATTCTTGTGTTGTTATGTAGTAATATAGTGGATACCCACGGGTATCAAATAGTAAGTTAAAGGGACAGATCCCTAGTGATTAATAAAGAAAGTGTATATATGCGCAGTGTTAATGAGTGAACTGGGAATGCCAGAATGAGTTTCAGAAGTGACTATGACTGATAAGACATTTAACGGCATTACGCATACGATAAAAATTCAGTGTTTAAAATTGCCACGTAGGCAATAATATGGCGTATTTCGTGTGTAAAGATATATTCATGTGACCCTATAAGTAATTAAAATTGTGTTTCTGAATTCTTATCATTAGTGGAGTAGCGTATTCCCCTTATGATAGCACCCTACTTTCAATATATTTAGAGTAGGTGCCCGCTTTATCTACCGAACAGAACGATTGACCCGTGTGCTCTTTAGCGTAGCGGTTGTGCAAGTTGAAAGTAGGGTGGAAGGGATTTCGATGCCCGATTTTGATCTCCGGAGTTCCTCATCCAGAAGATTTCCATCCAACATATATTTGGGAAATTAAATTTCATATTCAGCACTCTGTTGAGCCCGCAACAGGTGTAGTATATTAACAAAAATCAATCCACAGAAAAAGGTTTATCAATAACAAAAGTGAAATTTCCTAACCTCTAGGTTAGATTTTAGTCCATAATAGTGCACTAATAAATCGATGGTAGAGTCATCTAACGGAAGAAGAAGAAGGTTTCTGGGAGTTCAGAAGTTCAGGTGTGTTGACATAGTTGGCCTTATAGAAGGCGCGCAGTTTAAATAGCCGGGGAAGGTAAAGTAAACTCGTGTCCGCATCTCGAGATGGTGCAGCTTTTTTCACGCACACCCCAAATGGAGGTGAGCTGTACATACCATTTCAACCTTTTACCAGCCTTCCTGCCATTCTTCACTTTCTGGCAGTACCGGCAATCGAACCCAGGCCTCCGAAGACGTCAGCTACTAACACTGACCGATATGCTACGGAGGTGGACGACGGGGAAGGTGTACCCTGGTACAATTATTATTATTATTATTATTATTATTATTATTATTGTTATTATTATTATTATTATTATTAATAATAATAATATTATTATATACGTCTAATACAATTATTTACAAATAATTGAATTGTTAGTGGCAAAGGAAGTGAACTAGTGTATGTCGTTAGCTCGTTCGAAGGGAAGAAGAAACTTCTAACTGATGATCCTTTTCCAATGGCGAAGACTTGGCTACGAAAATGGTGTTTACCAAGGCTGAGACCACACACATCTGCCCTTGCATATGCTCTGGAGAGATCGACTAGTTCGATAAACTCATTAGTTGTCCATTGTGGGCGAGACTGTTAGTTCTGCACCATAACCAGATCCTGTCAACTCATAACAAATGCTTTGAGTATTCTCAGGGGAAAAAGGTAAAAAGAAAATATTCTTTCATATTTCAGCCATTACAGAGTACGTCATCGCTGTAGTGAGAGTTACAAATTGTAACAGGAGTTTAATGTGGAATAGAATGAGTATTTACCTATACTCACGATGTCCCAACTAACCTGCTGCCACTTTGGTGGTCTTTTTCCGCTTTTCGGGATTTTACACGACACTTCGGTGATCTATCGCGCCCTGTGGTTTAAGCTTGCGGATTCCAAGGTCAGCGTTTAATAATAATAATAATAATAATAATAATAATAATAATAATAATAATAATAATAAATGCTATTTGTATTCCTCTAACTATATTTTAACGGTTTTCGGAGAAGCCGAGGTGCCGGAATTTTGTCCCGCAGGAGTTCTTTGCGTGCTAGTAAATCTATCGACATGAGACTGACGTATTTGAGCACCTTTAAATACCACCGGACTGAACCAGGATCGAACCTGTCCAGTTGGAGTCAGAAAGCCAGCGGCTGAACCGTCAGAGCCACTCAGCCCGGTGGTCACCGTTTATGGCGTCCAGCCACCTTAACTTGGGCTGATCTCGTTGCCTTTCATCCTCCACAGTAAGATAATTGGCTGAGTTGATGACATAATAAGGTGGTGCTCTACGCGTGTCCGTACTAAAGAAGTCTCTATTTCTGCATTTTCTAGTCGTCTGGGGCCGCACTTGCTAGTTGTCGGACTGCTCTGCAATTGATATGATCGTGCAGAGAAATCTGCAACATCTTTTGCAACTTTCGCATTTCCAGACATGCAGTAAGTGCTCGGCACTTGTCGGAGGTCCCCAGCACTCAGTACTATGTTATCAATTGGTCTCACCAATGTGCTATGTGTTATTCTTGGTGGGTAGACACTTTCTTTTCACAAAGAACACCTATAATATCTAGCGCCGGATTTTTAAACGGGCCCGTCGGCCCGGGCACAGAGAACGATTTTTTGGAGGGGGCGCAAGATTTACCAAAAACACATTAATTTATTTCTGCTCTTCTATAAAGAAATAGTATTTCAGAATTGAATAATAATACTCAGCAAGTTGCTGAGCGATTTGATTAAATCCTACTCTCGGCAGCATTGAGGATGGTATTCCGTGGTTTCCCAGTTTCATCATAATTAAGACCACGGTCGATTCCTTCCAGCTCCTAGCCCTTTGCTATCCCATCGTCACCATATGAACCATCTGTGTCTGTTCGACATAAAGCAGCTTGTAAAATAGTAATATTAATTATAATAATTGTTAAGGGAATTTCGTGGCTCACAGAGGGATAAGAAGCGTGTGAGTTGAATGGCTGGACAAGGAATTAACTAGAGCAGAACTTAACACAGTCCGCCTCTGTGGTGTAGTGGTTAGCGTGATTAGCTACCACCCAAGGAGGCCCGGATTCCATTCCCGGCTCTGCCACGAAAGTTGAAAAGTGGTACGAGGGCTGGAACGGGGTCCACTCAGCCTCTGGAAGTCGACTGAGTAGAGGTGGGTTAGATTCCCATCTCAATCATCCTGGAAGTGGTTTTGCGTGGTTTCCCACTTCTCCTCCAAGCAAATGCCGGGATGGTACCGAACTTAAGGCCACGGCCGCTTCCTTCCCTCTTCCTTGTCTATTCCTTCCAATCTTTCCATCCCGTACAAGGCCCCTGTTCAGCATAGCAGGGGAGGCCGCCTGGGCGAGATACTTGTCCTCCTCCCCATTTGTATACCCCGACCCAATGTCTCACGCTCCAGGACACTGTCCTTGAGTCGGTAGAGGTGTTATCCCTCACTGAGTCCGAGGGAAAAAACCAACCCTGGAGAGTAAAAGGAGTAAGAAAGGAGAAAGAAGAAAGAATAACTTAACACAACAAATTTGAAAATTTACTTCTTTCCTGTTTTCTGGTATAAAATTGATAGATAAATGATCTGAAAGAATAAAAAAACATAGGAAAATGATTAATGGGTTCTTCAGCTCTAACAATATAGTTGACTTAGAAATCAAAATCATCAGGTACAAAACTTGTAATAATTAGTATGCAGTTACACAGAAAAGAGTTTTATTGCTCTTGGCAGGTACAAAATTTACAAGAGCACGATTTGCTCCGATCATTTACACTACAGGGGAGTCTGCGCTCCTAACACAGTCCAGCCCCACAGAGGCATCCATTTCATATGGCGCACATCATTTAAAGTATTTACATACAGTTGCCCCGATGTGGGCTTATCTATTGCAAACCAATCATAGAGTTCATTGTTCTCAAACAACAGTAACACTTTACATACAAAAATAAATGTAAAGTGGCATAGTTGCTCATACTGAGTTGCCATAGTGTAAAAAGAAGAGGTTGCACATGAGCGGCCATAAACAAAAGTCTGGGAGGAGAAACACTTGCCCTACTTATAGCAACAGTGAAAACCCTAAGTGGGCTAATGGCCCAAATATACAGAGACTAATTCTATACTACAGCGGGGTGACTAAAAGAGAAATAGTAATGCCAAATAAATGTTAAGATATTTAGAGTTTTTGAAAACTTTATTCACCCCATGCCAAGTTGAATAGGAACCGACAGAGCGTACTGACTCTTTGTTCCCTTACATTACATATTTCTCGGTAGGAAGTAGACCATCCTCAAATTTGCTGACAATTCTATATTTAAACAAAAAAAATTAGAAATTTACATTAAATGAAGGAGGTTGAAACCGTCCGCTCATACTCTCCGCAGGAGCTATCACATATCTATGAAAATTCTGCCATTACCTTGAGTCGCTGGTCCTTCCTCACGCAGGCCGCACCCCTGCCTCCTTTCGGACACGCCGCACTCACATTCATTGGAGGAATTCAGACAATAAGGCCCTAAAGCGCCCTGCTTTTATACTACATTTAGGGGAAGCTTCCAGAACTCTTTACTGATAACCTGGAGTCCTATACACAACCCCGGTTTTAATTGGCTGAAGAAAGTGTATCCAAAATATTTGATAGGATTATTACAATCAAGGAGGAACCAGCTAGAGTGTTGATAACTTCGGTACATTAAAAAAAGCAATCCTAAGAACCAGGTTAATAAACATCGAAAATACATATTTCTTTATGGAATTATCAGAGTGTATCCCACTAGAGGGAACAATTAATTCTATGGTAGAGACATTTAAAACTTGAAGACTTACGTACCTTGTAGTACACCAGTTCATGTTCGTTTACATAGATGGCCTTATAGAAGGCGCGCAGTTTAACTGGCAGGGGAATGTGTACCCCCGGTACAACAATGATAATAACTATAATAATAATAATAATAATAATAATAATAATAATAATAATAATAATAATAATAATAATAATAATAATAATAATAATAATAATAATAATAATAATAATAATAATATTTTTACGTCCCAATAAATACTATTACGGTTTTGGGGGGAAGCCGAATCGCCGAAATTTTGTTCAGCAGTATTTTTTTTACCTACCGTTAAATCTACCGCCACGAGGTTGACGCATGTGAGCATTTTCAAATACCACCGGACTGAGGCGGGTTCGAACCGGCCAATTTGACCTCAGAATGCCAGTGCTCTACCGTTTGAGCCACTCAACCCGGCTATTTTAGTGTTAATTTTTGAAATTAAATAGTTACTTGTCATAGATGAATACTAAAACAATAACTATATCCCTCTTCTTTTTTTTCAACTAAAGCTTTTCCCGCACTAGTGGCGCACTTGTAAATCGGAGCCGGTTTTACGGATGGATGCCTTTCTTGACCTCAACCTCGTGTGAAATGAGTGCTCGGCACATTTCGGGGTTCTCCTGCACTCAGTGCTTTATTTTGCAATTGGTTTCACCAATGTTCGATACGACTAACGCACAGGTCAACGTTTCAACAATCACTTACAAACTAACATCTGGCTAAAGAACAATCTAATTCAGTGAACGCCACTTGATTACTATATCTCGTTGCGTTTATTGGGTTACCTCAAATTTTTGCTGATGCAGTCAAGTTGTTTTCTATAAAGGGTACGTATCCTATATTGTCAGCTTATTTAATATATTATTTTGCCGGGCTGAGTGGCCCAGACGGTTAAGGTACTGGCCTTCTGACCCCAACTTGGCTGGTTCGATCCTGGCTCAGTCCGGTGGTATTTGAAGGTGCTCAAATACGTAAGCCTCGTGTCGGTAGATTTACTGGCACGCAAAAGAACTCCTGCGGGACTAAATTCCGGCACCTCGGCGTCTCCGAAAACCGTAAAAGAGTAGTTAGTGGGACGTAAAGCAAATAACATTATTAACATTATTATTAATATATTATTTTTCTCCTATTTTTGGACTGTTTTCCTGTGCTGGTTGGTAGTATGGTGTGTTGTGAGATTATGAAAAGGAGTCTGTTGGGACAACCACAAATTTCCCGTCGCCGAGCTCTACAAATTAATCATACGCAATTACTACCTCCGGGTCGGCTGGGAATCGAACCTTAAGGCCAGTACGCTGACCATTCAGCCAGGGAGCCGGAGAAAAAGTAACTGTCACTATCATATTAAGAAGTGTTCAGATATTTTAAACTTATAGCTCTGAGCACCAGGGGTGGCTCGTGAGGTGTTGCCAGTGTGCCATCGCACCAAAGTTGTAATGAAGAAACAATATGAGATTCAATTCCTCACAAGAAGAGATTGTATTAAATTTTAATTTCAAGAAAATATACTCATCTCACTCTGCCTGAATTTGAACGAGCGCGCAAACCGACGTGCGCTCTGGCGGCGCTTGTCTGTGTGTGTGTCTCAGATCTCACGGGTACCAGTTCCGCGTATAAAGATACTGTGTAGGACAGGTTTAGAGGACTGTTTGGGTTAGATATGAGTGTGTTGTCTCGGGCCGAGGAAGAGCCAGTGGCCGCGTGACGCAACGCTTCAATTTCACTCACTAGAGTGCAGCAAGTAACAAGAACCACAATGCAGACAACGCCCAGCGTTACCAATATAGCGATTTTGTTACTGTATCTGAATATTAGTCCGCCTCTGTGGTGTAGTGGTTAGCGTGATTAGCTGCCACCCCCGGAGGTCCGGGTTCGATTCCCGGCTCTGCCACGAAATTTGAAAAGTGGTACGAGGGCTGGAACGGGGTCCACTCAGCCTCGGGAGGTCAAGTGAGTAGAGGTGGGTTCGATTCCCACCTCAGCCATCCTCGAAGTGGTTTTCCGTGGTTTCCCACTTCTCCTCCAGGCGAATGCCGGGATGGTACCTAACTTAAGGCCACGGCCGCTTCCTTCCCTCTTCCTTGCCTATCCCTTCCAATCTCCCCATCCCTCCACAAGGCCCCTGTTCAGCATAGCAGGTGAGGCCGCCTGGGCGAGGTACTGGTCATACTCCCCAGTTGTATCCCCCGACCGAAAGTCTGAAGCTCCAGGACACTGCCCTTGAGGCGGTAGAGGTGGGATCCCTCGCTGAGTCCGAGGGAAAAACCGAACATGGAGGGTAAACAGATGATGATGATGATGATGATCTGAATATTAAATACTCTATCTTTTAACAAGATATTTTTAGTTTTTCGTTTTTAAACAGACATTTAGTGGCTTTAAAAAACTCATATCAGCGACAGAAATAAATCCTTCTATGTCTGTAAAGTAACAATCTAGGATTTTTGCAATAAATGTTGCTATGTTTCGTTAATTGAAGATGGCGACACTGTTATTTTTACGTAACAGAACGCAAGCGCAAAATATCATACATACTAAATTTTCTGCTGTTTATGTCATTTGCTTTGAGTAGCGTCGTTAAATTAGGGGCTGCCTGGCCGAGGCAGTAAAAGCGTGCTCGGTTCGCCCGGAAGGACGTGGGTTCGAATCCCCGTCAGGAAGTCGTAAAATTAAAAAAAAGAGATTTCCACTTCCGGAGGTGCATACGCCCCTGAGGTTCATTCAGAATACACCAAAAATGAGTACCAGGTTAATTCCTGGAGGCAAAGGCGGCCGGGCTTAGAGCCAATCACTCTACCCCATCACGTGCCGAGGTTAACATTGGTGGAAGCCTTCACCTTCCACTCCTCCAAGGGCCTTTATGGCCTGTTCGGAGGTGACTTTGCTTTGCTTTGCTTTGCTAGCGTCGTTAAATTACTTTGGTTATAATTAGGTTATATCGGTGGCGGAAGATATCCCTTACAAATTTAAACACGGTATGTGCGAAAAGTAGCCTTGAAGCCTTCGAGCTTTAGTTTAGTTTTAGCTTTAGTTTAGTTTAGTTTAGTTTAGCTTTAGCTTTAGTTTCATTTTCGGGGCAACTAAAATTGTGACTCCGGTGCTTGTGTTGGCCCGATGTCCTAGATGTTAGGATACTTTATACAACAAGCATCATCAAGTGCTTGTGTTTGCAATAGCCAGGCTTATCTACTCCTATGTGCGGCATGCATGTGTTACTTTCTGTTCCGTTCTTATCATTTCATTTGAAGGTTACTTTCGAGGTTTTGGGACAAATACTTGCGGTGAGTAGGCCCTACATATGCTTTCTTCATAATTAATTTTGCGAGGTTGTCAATTTGATCAATAATTTTCTAAAAACAGGAATTTTAAGAAGAAAAAGCATTAGTTCCTCGATTTCTAAATTCGCTTCGTTAGGTTCACGCAGCTGTGAGCTGTATTTTTGTGAGAAATTGGGTTCCAAGATGGCTTTCTATGATTTTCAATTTTCACACCATGTACCTTAAAAGACCACGGCTGCTTCATTCCCACTCCTGCCTAGCCCTTTACTATTCCACCGTAGCCAAACTCGGTTCAATTGATACTTCATTAAAAGAACGGTCTTGTTCAATAGCACAGTTAAATAATATAATTTCATGTATCTTATTGCATTGGTAAATATTAACTGTCTGTACTTTCAACTTTGAAAGATTTGGTTACAGATTTTTAATTCTCTGGCACCATTAATAAAATAATAGCCGGCCACCACTGCTGAACACCGTTAAATATATTTACCTTGCACCAGTTTCTTTATTTTCTCACATACACGTTGTTTCAGTGTTATCCTGATCCTAATCATTCCTGGTATCATTTGCAATGTTAGGATATGAAAAGATAAGTTGAGAGGCGCTTGGTCCCAACTTTAAGCAAGTGTTGTATTTTCAATGTAACGTCTTCTTCTTCTTCTTCTTCTTCTTCTTCTGTTACCCTCCAGGGTTGGTTTTTCCCTCGGACTCAGCGAGGGATCCCACCTCTACCACCTCAAGGGCAGTGTACCGGAGCTTGAGACATTGGGCGTGGATACAACTGGGGAGAATGACCAGTACCTCGCCCAGGCAGCCTCACCTGCTATGCTGAACATAGGCCTTGTGGGGGGGTGGCTGATTGGAAGGGATAGACAAGGACGAGGGAAGGAAGCGGCCGTGGCCTTAAGTTAGGTACCATCCCGGCATTTGCCTAGAGGAGAAGAGGGAAACCACGGAAAACCACTTCCAGGATGGCTGAGGTGGGAATCGAACCCACCTCTACTCAGTTGACCTCCCGAGGCTGAGTGGACCCATTCCAGCCCTTGTACCACTTTTCAAATTTCGTGGCAGAGCCGGGAATCGAACCCGGGCCTCCGGGGGTGGCAGCTAATCACATTAACCACTACACCACAGAGGCGGACTAGAAATTATTTCTCAGGATATAATGGAATATACTTCTACCGAATAACTATAGAAAATTAGTGTATGGAATTTTTTAGCAGGTAAGAGCTACTGTTTGCTGGTTGGTTCAATTCCTGGAAACCGCGCTAATGTTTGCAGGGAACCAGAGGCAATTCTGAAGTTACTTTAAATTGTTTATATCTCACTACCTTGCCTTTCCCTCTTCCTCCTTCAACACACTGAAAGACCTTGGTTATTAAGGGAAATTCCGTCATTCAGTTGCTTACAACATGCCTAAACCGAAAGTCTCATTTAGTGAGAAGTTGCGATGTTTTGATCGCGAGTTCCGTGAAAATATATTCAATACGGATGAATTGATATTATTCTATAAACTGTGTGAGCATGCAAAAAGATCAGTAGCATCTAGGGTGTGTAGAAAATTAGAAAATGTACTGGAAAAGAAAAGCGGACTTTTGTACCTGCGTGGAAGTGACTTTCTTACTAGAAATCCTTCATTTGCAGATTTCCAAGAATTTTCTCCAAGTGATTTAACTCTATTGAAATACCCTCCCGTTAAATCATGTGATGTCAAAAGAAGTTTCTCTCGCTACAAGACGATACTCAGCGAGAAAAGGAGAGGATTCTCATTGAACAATCTTAAGATGCATGTGGTCATAAACTGCAACAATCCTGATAACGGAGTTTAGATCAGGTATGAAAACTTCATTCACATGACACATATTTGTGTATAACTTAAAAGATTGAATATTGAACTGTAGTGCCCATGTTTTCCACAGAGTCCGACCTTGCCTAGAAGTAGGCAGTGTAACCTTAATGAGTTCATGGTCTATTCAGCATTATAGTTGATTTTTAGGTTAAGAATAATTTAACTCTGCAGACTGTAGCAATAGTCATAAAAGTGTTTGTGTATGTAATGTAGATGCTATTCATTAAGTTATATTTTAAATTTTATAGTTCATATTTTACGTTTGGCTCATAGAAATTCGCCCCTAATCATCATCATCATCATCATCACCATCATCAAAGCTACGGGGTTGCAAGAGGAACCTTAACCACAGTGAATTGACTATTCGTTTCAAAATTCCACATACGTGTGGATCTGAACCACGGTCACTTAGATTAGAAGCTTTTTTTTTTCTTTCTTGACAATCGGTTCTGCATCTGACAGAGGGGTTAGTTCTTGGTTCAGCCACTTTTGTTTACAGGGTTCTTTTTTTAATAGCGGGTCAACGTCGTATTAGCTCATAGAAGGGTTTCGATGACGCTAGAAGTGTACATATCTAGGACTAGGAAGACAGCAACATGGCCTTAATTAGGATGCTGCATAGCCCTAGAATTTGCCTGGCGTGAAAATGGGATACCACGAAATATCATCTTCAGGTTTGCCGACGGTGGGATTTGTAGCCACTGTCCCTAACACAAGCTTACAGCTGCACGACCCGAACAGCCAACTCACTAGATACTTCCAAGAATTAACCGACACTTATTTCTGCTGTTGGCTGAGTGAACCTGAAGTCAGTTATATTTCCAGAATTTGAAGTTTCTTTTTTAACTTTCTGCACTTCATGACGGGAAATCGAACCCACATCTATCCAGGTAGACGCAATATGCCATCACCACTTCAGCTAGAAATTCCCTTTGATAATCGAAAATTACTGTTAATCGACAGCTGAAGAGCCAAAAACATTGATAGACTATTGGACGGAATTAGAATACTACGAAATGCAGTAAACTTCTGTTTGTACACTTTTTATTCTTATTCTCTCTGGCATTATCCTAATTACTTTGGGTTGGAACTTCATGTGGATAAACTCAGCTATATGGCCAGATCCCTCTCCTGACGCCAATTCCAAATGGAAATATATATTCGATATTGCTTGTTTCTGTGGTGGTTGGTAGTATGATGCATTATTCGTAAAC